>NC_134691.1:173559028-174940278 GCF_050947455.1 Rhinoderma darwinii
GGTGGCGCGGCCATCTTGCTTCACCTCGAGGCAGTGACCTGTAATTATACAGTGAGGTATGTACACCTTTCATTTTCGGGACCCCTCATTTTTGGATACTTTATCACTATTGGCTGGCTCCCCATATTTAAAGTGGCATGTGCATTGTCCAGCACTACCCCCAGACGAAGGCATTAGTGCCGAAACGCGCGTTGGGGTGGACATCTTGCTGTGCATCTAGTCCTGGACTTACCATGGGTATGTTTAACTATCACAATTTGTTCCTATACTGTTTCATTCATTAGCAATGTGTACTTTCTGCCATCTTCACATATACCTGTTAATTCAATTATTTCATTTGGTATTTTTCCATTCTATGTTGATTTAAACTGTGTTGGGCAAGATTTAACTTGTTATTGCTTACAGTGATAGTGTCTACAACCAGGCATTTTTTCATGTATTTATACTTACTTATTTCATGAGCTGCATGGCTTGTATGTCCTTTTAACCTGTTGGTTTATGGATTCGTTTTTTATCTCAGTACGATTACATGTTGTCCTCAATAAAGTATTTTTTCAATTTATTATACTTCTAGTCTTCTGGCATCTTATTTTTTAGGTTATATAGTAAAAAACAAAGCCCATCGAGCTTGTCTCGGGTTTAGCCTCCGGGCAGATTGTAGGAAGACCAGATTCTTGTGGTCTGTAAGGACCGTTACTTGGTGCCTAGCCCCCTCCAAGAAATGGCACCACTCTTCAAATGCCCATGTAATGGCTAAGAGCTTGCGGTTGCCTTCCTGGAGAAGTAGGCACAGGGACGGAGATGGGTGTGGGACCTGGTACCCTGTGACAAGACAGAACCCACTCCCACCTCAGATGCATCAACCTCCACGATGAATGGCTCCATTTGGTTAGGCTGAATCAGCACTGGGGCAGAGATAAAGCAGTTCTTAAGGATCTCAAAAGCCTGGACTGCCTCTGGAGGCCAGTGGAGGAGATCAGCACCTTTGCGAGTAAGATACGTAAGAGGCTTAGCGATGACCGAGAAGTTAGCAATGAATCTCCTGTAATAATTAGCAAACCCCAGGAAGCACTGTAACGCCTTCAGGGAGGCAGGTTGGACCCATTCAACCACAGCCTGAACCTTGGCAGAGTCCATGTTGAATTCCTTAGGAGTGAGGATTTGACCCAAAAATTTTATCTCTTGCACCCCAAACACACATATTTCGGATTTAGCAAAGAGTTTGTTTTCCCGAAGGGCCTGGAGCACCTTCCTGACATGCTCAATGAGGGAGGACCAGTCCTTGGAAAACACAAGTATGTCATCAAGGTACACTACAAGAAATACCCCCAGGTAGTCTCTTAAAATCTAATTTATAAAATTCTGGAACACCGTGGGAGCATTACACAACCCAAAGGGCATGACGAGGTATTTGAAATGACCTTTGGGCGTGTTAAACGCAGTCTTCCACTCATCCCCTTCTCTGACTTGGATAAGGTTATAAGCCCCCCGAAGATCCAACTTAGAGAACCATTGGGCCCCCTGAACCAGATTGAAGAGATCAGTAATCAAAGGAAGGGGATACTGGTTCCTTACAGTGATCTTATTCAAGTTTCGGTAATCGATGCACGGCCTAAGACCACCATCCTTCTTCCCTACGAAGAAGATGCCAGCACCTACCGGAGTAGTAGAGGGGCGAATGTAACCCTTGTGTAATGGCAGGAAGGAGGTGATGGGAAAGTGAGCCCTAATCTACCCACCGCCCTGTCCCTGCCTACTTGCAACGACCCGCCCTAGGCGACGGGTTACAACTGGGCGGCGGTCCCTACGCTGTCTAAGTGCACGGGAAAACAAACAGGGAACACGCAAGGGAAGGGGCAGTAGCCACGGAACGCCACGAGAAAACAGAGCGGCGAACGAACAGTCAGGACCAGGACGAAGTGAGTACACCAAAGCGGGCACGGAGACAGAAGCAAGCCAGGGGCAAAGCAGGTCAAGCAGAACTGCAGCAAGGCAAAAGCACGGCAGAAGCAGGCTGGAGCAAGCAGCAGTGAGGCCAGGAATTCAGAAGAATTACAAGCACTGAGGAAGAGAACAGGGCAGGTAATAAAGGACAGGGGGCGGAGCTAACTCCGACAGACCAGGCCGCGATAGGCTCTCCCACTCCTGAGCCTGCCACCCTGGTTGGTGGGAGATGGTGTCAGTCGAACAGGTCTGGCCTCAGGTGTGGATTGATTAATCCCAGGAGTATACCTAGACGTAGTACCTGGCAGATCCCTAACAGTACTCCCCCTTTTATGAGGGGCCGCCGGACCCTTACTAAGAGGACCCGGTTTAGTGGGGAAGAGAAGGTGGAACCTCCTGATCAATACCCCAGCGTGAACATCACGGGCAGGTACCCAAGTCCTCTCCTCCGGCCCGTATCCTCTCCAATGGACCAGGTACTGGAGGGAGCCCTGGACCATCCTACTGTCCATAATCTTGGCCACCTCGAATTCCACCCCCTCAGGGGTGAGAACGGAAACAGGAGGTATCCTCGAGGGGGACCAGGACGGGGAGCAGCGTTTAAGGAGGGAGGCATGGAAGACGTCATGTATGCGAAAGGATGGGGGGAGCTCCAGACGGAAGGATACAGGGTTGAGGACTTCAATGATCTTATAAGGTCCAATAAATCGGGGAGCAAACTTCCTGGACAGGACCTTAAGGCGCAAGTTCCTGGACGACAACCAGACCAAATCCCCGACGACAAACCGGGGGTTAGCAGAACGTCTACTATCCGCCTGAATCTTTTGTGCGCTCTGGGACGCCTCTAGGTTCTTCTGAACCTGGGCCCAGACAGTGCACAGTTCCCGATGAACTTCCTCTACCTCAGGATTATTGGAACAACCAGGGGAGACGGAGGAGAACCTTGGGTTAAACCCGAAATTACAGAAAAACGGGAAGACCCCTGACGAGTTACTGACCTGGTTATTGAGGGAAAATTCAGCAAGGGGAAGGAATGAGACCCAATCAAATTGACAGTCAGAGATGAAACACCTTAAATATTGTTCCCGGGATTGGTTAGTCCTTTCCGTTTGGCCATTAGTTTCGGGATGGAAGGCGGAGGAGAAGGACAGATCAATCTCCAACTTTTTACAAAAAGCTCTCCAAAATAAGGAAACAAATTGTACCCCTCTGTCAGAAACGATATTGACTGGGGCCCCATGGAGACGCAGGATGTGTTTCACAAACAAAGAAGCTAACGTCTTGGCGTTAGGTAGCTTCTTAAGGGGCACAAAGTGGCACATCTTGCTGAAGCGGTCGACTACCACCCACACCACCGACTTGCCCTGAGATGGAGGCAAATCGGTGATAAAATCCATGGAGATATGGGTCCAAGGTCTCTGGGGAATGGGCAAGGAACGTAGTAGGCCCGCAGGTCGGGACCTAGGGGTTTTGGACCTAGCGCAAACCTCACAAGCGGCTACGTAAGCCCTAACGTCTTTAGGCAACCCAGGCCACCAATAGTTTCTGGTAATGAGGTGTTTGGTGCCCAAGATGCCAGGATGACCAGATAGAGCGGAGTCATGGTTTTCCCTGAGTACCCTCAGCCGGTATTGCAGGGGAACAAACAGTTTGTCCCCAGGGACGTTCCCGGGAGCTGCACCCTGATCAGCCGCGATATCAGAAGCTAAATCAGAATCCGTGGCAGAGACGATTATACCAGGGGGTAAAATACAAGCAGGATCCTTCTCGGAAGGAGGATTGGCCATGAAACTACGTGACAGAGCATCAGCCTTAATATTCTTGGACCCAGCCCTATAGGTAACCAAGAAATTTAATCTGGTAAAGAATAGTGCCCACCGAGCTTGTCTAGGATTAAGCCTCCGGGCCGATTCTAGGAAAACCAGATTCTTGTGATCCGTAAGGACCGTTACCTGGTGTCTGGCCCCCTCCAGGAAGTGCCGCCACTCCTCAAAAGCCCATTTAATGGCTAGAAGTTCGCGGTTGCCAATATCATAGTTACTCTCCGTGGGCGAAAACTTCCTAGAGAAGTAAGCACAGGGGCGGAGATGGGTGAGGGAGCTGGTACCCTGGGACAAGACGGCCCCCACTCCCACCTCGGATGCGTCAACCTCCACAATAAATGGCTCCTCTTGGTTGGGCTGAATCAGCACGGGGGCCGAGATAAAGCACTTTTTGAGGGTCTCAAAGGCCTGGACGGCCTCAGGGGGCCAATGGAGGACATCAGCACCCTTGCGGGTAAGGTCCGTAAGAGGCTTAGCGACGACCGAGAAGTTGGCAATAAATCTCCTGTAATAGTTGGCGAACCCTAAAAAACACTGTAACGCCTTAAGGGAGGCAGGTTGGACCCATTCCGCCACAGCCTGAACCTTGGCAGGGTCCATGCGGAATTCATGAGGAGTGAGGATTTGCCCTAAAAATGGTATCTCCTGTACCCCAAAGACACATTTTTCAGTCTTAGCAAACAGATTATTCTCCCGAAGGACCTGGAGCACCTTCCTGACATGCTCCACGTGGGAGGACCAGTCCTTGGAAAACACCAGTATGTCATCAAGGTACACAACAAGAAAATTACCCAGGTACTCTCTCAGGATTTCATTAATAAAATTCTGGAAGACAGCAGGGGCATTGCACAACCCAAAGGGCATGACCAGGTATTCAAAATGACCCTCGGGTGTGTTGAACGCAGTTTTCCACTCATCCCCCTCTTTGATGCGGATAAGGTTATATGCCCCCCGTAGATCGAACTTAGAAAACCATTGGGCTCCCTGAACCTGATTAAAAAGATCCGGAATCAAAGGAAGTGGGTACTGGTTCCTTACGGTGACCTTATTCAGGTTACGATAATCAATGCACGGCCTAAGACCACCATCCTTCTTCCCCACGAAGAAGAAGCCAGCACCTACAGGAGAAGTCGAGGGGCGAATGAAACCCTTGGCCAGGCATTCTTGGATATACACCCTCATAGCTTCACGTTCAGGACATGAAAGATTAAATATCCTACCCTTAGGAAGCTTGGCACCAGGCACCAAATCGATAGCGCAATCGTAATCTCTATGGGGGGGGCAACACCTCGGAGGCCTCCTTAGAAAACACATCGGCGAAGTCCTGAAGAAACTCAGGAAGCGTGTTTACCTCCTCCCGGGGAGAAATAGAGTTAACAGAAAGACATGACATAAGACATTCACTACCCCATTTGGTGAGATCCCCAGTATTCCAATCAAACGTGGGATTATGCAACTGCAACCAGGGAAGACCTAATACCAGATCAGACGATAATCCCTGCATCACCAGTACAGAGCACTGCTCCAAATGCATGGAGCCAACCAGGAGTTCAAAAACAGGAGTATGCTGAGTAAAATAACCATTAGCAAGGGGAGTTGAGTCGATACCTACTACAGGGATAGGATAAGGTAAATCAATACAAGGCATCTTTAGAGACATAGCAAATTCCACAGACATGATATTAGCAGATGAGCCAGAATCCACGAAAGCACTGC
Organism: Rhinoderma darwinii; assembly: GCF_050947455.1. Classification (NCBI taxonomy): domain Eukaryota; kingdom Metazoa; phylum Chordata; class Amphibia; order Anura; family Rhinodermatidae; genus Rhinoderma; species Rhinoderma darwinii. The sequence continues at coordinate 173,564,512 of NC_134691.1, forward strand.
CCGTGGCAGACCGGCCAGCAAACGAGACCTGAAAGGGAAGCAAAATTTTATTGTGTTTCACATTAACGGGAAATACCTGTGCGCCCAAGTGACCTCCCCGATGATCACTTAGGCGCGGAAGTTTTCCGGCTTCTTATTCTTGCGCCTGGGACAGGTGTTCAGTAGATGCTTGTCGTCCCCACAGTAGAAGCAGAGACCATTCATTCTGCGAAACTCCCTACGTTGTCGAGGGGACATGGAGGCCCCAAGTTGCATAGGTACCTCCGAGTCCTCCGTGGAGGGGCGAGGAGAGAGACGGGACCTCGGGGGGGATCGCAGAAAAGTCAGAGGGGAGCACATTGAAGCGTTCTAGCTGACGTTCCCTGAGACGTCGGCCAAGTCGTACTGCTAGGGCCATAACCTGGTCAAGGGAGTCAGACGAGGGGTAGCTAACCAGCAGATCCTTCAGGGCGTCAGATAATCCTAACCTAAACTGGCACCTTAGGGCCGGATCGTTCCACTGAGAAGCTACGCACCACTTCCTAAAATCAGAACATTATTCCTCAACCGGTCTCCTACCCTGACGTAAGGTCACCAGCTGACTCTCGGCTAAAGCAGTCCTGTCAGTCTCGTCGTAAATGAGTCCGAGGGCAGAGAAAAAACGATCAACAGAGGAAAGTTCAGGGGCGTCAGGAGCCAAGGAGAAGGCCCACTCTTGGGGCCCTTCCTGGAGTCGGGATATGATGATACCAACCCGCTGGTTCTCGGAACCTGAGGAGTGGGGCTTTAGGCGGAAATACAGTCTGCAACTCTCCCGGAAGGAGAGAAACGTCTTACGGTCCCCTGAGAACCGGTCAGGTAACTTGAGGTCGGGTTCTAGAGGTGAGGTGAGGGGTACTACTAAAGCAGCGTCACCCTGGTTGACCCTTTGGGCCAGGGCCTGGACCTGTAGGGAGAGGCCCTGCATCTGCTGGGTCAGGGTCTCAAGGGGGTCCATGATAGCGTCAGCGTAGGAGAAATGGTAGACTAGGTAAGGGCTTGTAATTATGTAATGGCAGGAAGGAGGTGATGGGAAAGTGAGCCCTAATCTACCCACCGCCCTGTCCCTGCCTACTTGCAACGACCCGCCCTAGGCGACGGGGTACAACTGGGCGGCGGTCCCTACGCTGTCTAAGTGCACGGGAAAACAAACAGGGAACACGCAAGGGAAGGGGCAGTAGCCACGGAACGCCACGAGGAAACGGAGCGGCGAACGAACAGTCAGGACCAGGACGAAGTGAGTACACCAAAGCGGGCACGGAGACAGAAGCAAGCCAGGGGCAAAGCAAAGCAGGTCAAGCGGAACTGCAGCAAGGCAGAAGCACGGCAGAAGCAGGCTGGAGCAAGCAGCAGTGAGGCCAGGAATTCAGAAGAATTACAAGCACTGAGGAAGAGAACAGCGCAGGTAATAAAGGACAGGGGGCGGAGCTAAATCCGACAGACCAGGCCGCGATAGGCTCTCCCACTCCTGAGCCTGCCACCCTGGTTGGTGGGAGATGGTGTCAGTCGAACAGGTCTGGCCTCAGATGTGGATTGATTAATCCCAGGAGTATACCTAGACGTAGTACCTGGCAGATCCCTAACACCTTGGCCAGGCTTTCCTGGATATATTCTCTCATGGCCTCACGTTCGGGACAAGAGAGATGAAATATCCTACCCTTAGGGAGTTTAGCTCCTGGTACCAAATCGATTGCGCAATCGTATTCTCTATGAGGAGGTAACACTTCGGAGGCCTTTTTAGAAAAAACATCAGTGAAGTCCTGAATAAACTCAGGTAGAGTGTTCACCTCCTCAGGGAGAGAAATAAAATTAACAGAAAAACAGGACGTCATGCATTCATTACCCCATTTTGTAAGATCCCCAGTATTCCAGTTAAACGTGGGATTATGCATCTGCAACCAGAGAAGGCCTAAAACCAAATCGGACGATAATCCCTGCATCACCAGAACAGAACACTGCTCCAAATGAATGGAGCCAACAATAAGTTCAAAAACAGGGGTATGCTGCGTAAAATAACCATTAGCAAGTGGAGTGGAGTCGATACACACTACCGGGACAGGTTTAGGCAAATCAATCAATGGCATAGCTAGAGACATAGCAAATTCCACAGACATAATATTACTCGAAGACCCTGAATGCACGAAGGCACTGCCGGTGGCGTATCTACCCTCAAAAGAGACCTAAAAGGGAAGCAAGATCTTATTAGGTTTCATATTTACCTGTGCGCCCAAGCGACCTCCCCGATGGTCACTTAGGCGCTGAATTTTCCGGCTGCTTATTGTTACATGTAAGACAGTTGTTCACTTGATGCTTGTCATCCTCACAGTAGAAGCAGAAACCATTCTTCCTGCAGAGCTCTCTACATTGTTGGGGAGACACGGAGGCCCCGAGCTGCATTGGTTCATCCGAGTTTTCCGTGGAAGAACGAAGCATTGGAACCTCGGGAGCCATCATGGGGAGCCAGAGGAGAAGGCACAAAAACGTTCAAGTCGTCGTTTCCTGAGACGTCGGTCAAGATGTAACGCTAAAGCCATAACCTGATCTAGAGAGTCTGAAGAGGGATAGCTAACTTCAGGGTGTTCGACAGACCCAATCTAAACTGGCACCTCAAGGCAGGGTCATTCCAGCGAGAAGCTACACACCACTTCCTAAAGTAAGAACAGTACTCTTCAACGGGTCTCTTGCCCTGACGTAAGGTCACCAGCTGACTCTCGGCAAAGGCAGTCTTGTAAGTCTCGTCATAGATGAGCCCAAGAGCGGAAAAAAAAGGTAAACAGAGGAAAGTTCAGGGGTGGTCAGGAGCCAAGGAGAAGGTCCATTCTTGGGGGCCGTCCTGGAGCTGGGAGACACTTATACCCACTTGCTGGCTCTCAGAACCTGAGGAGTGGGGCCTTAGACGGAAATAGAGTCTACAACTCTCCCGAAAAGAGAAAAAAGTCTTCAGGTCCCCTGAGAACCGATCAGGCAACTTGAGATGGGGTTCAAGAGGTGAGGTGGAGGGCACTAGCTGGTTAGCATCACGCTGGTCGCACCTCTGAGCCAGGGCTTGGACCTGTAGGGAGAGACCCTGCATTTGCTGAGCCAGGGTTTCAAGGGGGTCCATAGTAGTAGGAACCAGGGTAGAAAAGGTATATGGGCCTGAGATTATATAATGACGGGGTAGGGAGACAGAAAGGTGAGCCCTAATCTACCCGCCACTCAGTCCCTGCCTACTTTCACGACCCGTCCTAGGCGACGGCGTACAACTGGGCGACGGTCCCTACGCTCAATACGTGCACGAGAGACAAACAGACAAGGGTACACAGAAGCTAAGGGAAATTGGGCAGTTGCCCATGGCAACACCGTGAGCAACAAGAGTAGTGAACGAGCCGAGTCAAACCAGGAGTGTACGAGGTACCAAACGCAGAGCAGAAGCGTAGTCAGTAAAGCCAGGGTCAAAATTAAGCTGGTGTCAATAGTAATAGCTGGAACAGCAGAGCCAGGAAGCAAGAGAGAATAACAGGCAAAGACAAGAAACAAATGAAGGTATACATAGACCGAGGGCGGGAGCTAGAACCGTCTGGCCAGGCTGTGATAGGTTCTCCCACTCCTCGACCTACCAGCCTGAGTGGTAGCAGATCGAGTCACTCTAACAGACTTAGGAGCAGATGCAGACTGATTAACCACGGGCGTCGACACAGAAGCTGTGTCTGGCAGATCCTTTACACCTTAAGGTGGCCATACACATTAGATAGCTGTCGGCCGAATGCCTGTTCAGTCAACAGCTATTCTTACTAAACCCTCCAGACACATGCATGCTCGGCCAAGTATGGTGATGGGAATAAGCTTGTTGAAATTCAACATTCGCCATCCTTCTTTCTCTTGACATTTGCCATTGGGGTGAGTGACGTTTCGGCTGGTCTCGCCAAAATGAGTGAGTTTGGCCAACATTCCTTTAATATGTATGAGAAGCTTAATGGTAAGAGCCCATTAGAAAACTGTTGTCTTTATTTACTCCTCTCAAGATAAAGAAAAACAATATTATTAGATCATGACACTAAAAGCTCATGCATGGCGGCACATGAAGCACCTTACAAGTCCATATTATGGTTTATAGTCACTGTATGACTTTCTAGAATTAATGATAAATACCATATATTTCCTTACTTATTTTTTTGTGTGCCTCTGTTAAAAATCAAAGCACACAGAGTTATAGTATGGGCCTATAGACAGGAGTGAAGCTATAGGTGGTGCATAAGTTGCAGTCATACTCAGGCCCTGGTGCCTGTAGGCTTATTTGCCACATAAGAAGACAACAGTAGAATACCCTATTGTGTCTATGAAATATTCCACTCACCTTTTGTCCATCAGGAAAAGACTACCACTATATCCATTTTCTCTTTAGAATGTCAAAAATATATATTTTATTTACTCATTATGAAGCAATAACAATTTATTTTTTTGGCCTCAGTTCCAATTCAATCGACATTTGCCACATTTGCCTGTAACAAAAAAAATATTGAATATTTCTTATGCTCCAAAAATGCTGGAAGGTTCAATACTTCAACTTCATATTTAATGCATGATAAAGTAATTGGTATTAAGAAAACAAATTTCCAACCGTTCATTTAATTAACAATGCATAAATCATTATTTTATTACAGAAACTATTTGAAGAATGCACGATTATTTTATCTTCATTCACATGCTTCATTTTTATAGTAATTTTAATTATGAATAGAGAAATGAAAATCCAGTAGAGTGATAACCAATGCAATATTTTATAATCATTATTATTATTATTTATTCTTTTTTACATTTATTATTTTTTGCATTTCTATAGTGTTATTTTATCAAGCAAACATACCCAGGATAAGAAAAAAAAATTGTGTTGCATATGTAAGATAATTCAACAAAAGATTCTTATTACGTGTGACCAATTTTACAAAAAAAAATTAAATAATTATGCAGTACTTCCATATATTTTAGAACACGCCACCTGTGTATGAGAGGATCCGGGCACTGGACACATTAGGTGAATGTTCTGAGGGGGAATCAAAATATTACCAGGGGCACTATAACAAGTATGTAACATGCAGGAGCATTTTTAAAAAATTCTTCAAATTGAAAAATTGTTACGTTTTATGTGATCTAACAAAGAATTGTAGTTGTAGTGAGACAACCCCATTTAAAGATGATATGAAGGTAAGAAAAACATGCTGAAGGGGGACTGTAGATTTCTGCAATGTAGCTTTACTACATAGACAACCTGTGAAGGAAAATACAATTTCAAGCGACAAAGCTGAGAAATCAATATCAAGAAATATAATTTACCAAGTACTTCAGAAATATACTCGAAAGATTAGCACAGGAAAACAGAGAATGTAAATATAAAATTGCAACTACAAAACAACAAAGAGGTACAGTATTAAAAAAAAAGTTAAGGGTATGGGGATTCTGTCAAAACATTTTTAAGCGTAGGACCAGTACCAAGAGAATATTCCCTATGGAGGTAAGTCTTATCAGCGTATCTTATGTTGGTGCAGCCAAACCTGCTCCACTTATAAAGGGGATTTATTGGAGGCCATATAGGTGGTATGTGTCTCTTAGAGATTAAGTTGGCACATAAGTTGAGAGCCCTTTAATGGGGATTTAAGTAAGTGAGTGGAATCCTTAAAGGTAACAACTCCAAGGGGAGCCTCCATTTATAGCAGGTGCTATGGGGTAAGCTGCCTGAGGAGTTACAGACTGGCTGCTGAGAGGTTGGCATAGAGTCTATCATACATAGATGGAGCAGATAATGGTGATTGTTGTTTAGGCACTAGCATTGGTTTTTATTTCACAAGAAAGAATTGTATTCTCTAGGCATTGATTCAATGACTTACCTGGTCTTAGGAATTCTATGAGCTTGGTCTAAAATAAGGAATTTTGTGTATGAGTGATGGCAATAAGCTCTGCATAAGGTTGGCTTAGTACTGAGAGATATCTGAAGGAGCAATGTCCTCAGGGATGCCTCTAAATGTAATATTATTTTGCATGGAGTGATCCTCCAGTGCTTTGAGTCCTACGTCTTCCTTTTAAGCAGAGTGTGAGTCAGTCAATTCATAACATGCAAAGTTACCTATTTTGATTTTAATATGAGAGGTACAATTACCTTGCACATCTACATTGACTTTGCTAAAGCTTGCCCAATGTCAGTGTACAGTTGCTTGTGCTTAAAGAGTAGCATTTTTTTTTTTTATAAGACCTGATAGTGGCTTCTCGGTAGCAGGAAAATCAGCATCATCCTGCTCTTCATCTATGACTGAGTGCATGCCTTACTTGCCTTGCACACTAAAGCTTTAGAATTAGTGGAGCTCCCTGTGGAAGCCATGAGTTTTCACTGTGTGCAGTTAGAGCAACATGTGATTCCTCCAAGTTGGTCGGAAGATATCTGTCAGGCTCCGGGGACTGGTTTATTTACTCATTTTCTGTTCTTGCAGGATATAATAAGTTCTAAATAAAATCATAAAGCAGGATGCCATATAATAATATAGTACAAATTCCCAGGCGCAGTGCAAATGTAGGAACAGATCCAGCTGCTAAAACAAATACATGAAAAAAATCAATTGGCGCAGTCTGAGATCACATAACTTGCAATATAATATCGAATTCAGGGAACGATGCAAAACTTCCCAAAGTCCTGTGACTCAAATGGTGCAAAGAATTAAATAACATGTAGTTACTAATAAGAACAGACATATCAACCAGCCAATCGGAATATGTAAGTATGATAAATACCAGCTAGAAAAATCAGACTGGAATATAGTCAATTTTACTGTGCTGCCTGTAGTACCAAGTGGCCCAGAAACCAAATACAGTGATTTGGTTCTCTTATCGAGTATCCACTTTAAGACATGTGGCCCTTAACCCGGTGCCGTTTCCCTAAGACTTTGAAAATAGAATTTGATGCTGTCAACATCTGGGAAACCACATGCAAGGGTCCCATGAGCCAGATTATGTGTTCCATATCCTACTTTATAATCTGTGATTATCCTGTGATACTGCTAGAGCAACATATACTCACGATAATACTATAGATAATTTACTAGTTGCTCTTTCTTTTATATGCAGCTGCTCATTTTTTCTTTAATTCCTCATCCGATGTCAGCATTTTATTGCACTTTTCTGTATTAGCATTTTGCATTATAAAGTTTCAGCTCCAGGCACCTAGAATACAATCACGGATATATAGTAAACAAGACTTCTAGAGACTCCTTTATATGATTCTCCCTCTACTAAATGATTCATATTTTAGGCAGTGAAACCTATATAATATTCATGCAGAATGTATTTGTTTTGATCTACTGTATAAATTCTTACTTTTTTTTACCCTATGACCTAATTGTATTCATTCTTTGCGTTCCTTTCCAGACTTATTAAAGACGTGCCTACTGTTATACGTGGGATTATTTCAGGAACATTAGTTGATTATTCATTTCTGCTCCAGATGTTCTAGGACTTAGAGAGAATTCACATTAAATCATCTTATTGTTTGTGTTTTAGGAACACACAAACCTGGTTTATGTTAATAGAGGATTTTTATATCTTCAGGAAATACTGCCTTTAAATGTTTAGCTCTCTAAAGGGAGTTAATTGTTTTTTGGTGCTTCTGTGTATATTTTTAGCGCTCAATAACACATGAAGCAACCATAGCCTTGGCTGACAAAAGGATTAATTGTAACTAACATACCCACTAACCCGTCAAAAACATACTTCATGCTGCGAGGAGAACAATGGTGCTGCGCACTTGAATGACACATATTCTGTCAAGTAACATAATGTCCCAACTGGCTATGCAGCTGGTGGATGTTTTTGGCTTTCTGCCAATACATCTCACTTCATGATTTTTTCTTCTTTTTCAAAGCAAACAAATGCTGTCTATGTGACCAATATATTTGTACAATTCAATATTACATTCAACTTGTTATGTATTTTAACCTACTATTTGTACATTATGCAATTACTTCTGACAAAGATTTTTTTTCAGTTGAATAATTCAGATAAAAAGGAATATGGACTAAAATAGCCCAAACATTGTAAGGGTAATTTCACAGAGTAAATACTGCAGATTTTCCATGACGGATTTTGTTGTGGAAAATCTGCAGCATAATGCGGTAACAGCAAAGTGGATGAGATTTGAACAAATCTCATCCACACGCTGCGTAAATCATGAGCGGAAAAATCCATTCGAAATTAACCTGCGACGCGTTTTTTAATCCATCATGTAAATTGTATTTGAATAATCGCTGCTTATTCGTTGCATGTTTTCCCTATTGAATTCCCTGGGTAGGCAAAACGCGCAACAGATAGCAGATATTGTGGGGGGCTTTGCGGCGGAAAAGTAGCGATTCTGCCGCAAAAAACGCAACTCAGAAAAAAAAAATAATCTTATACTTGCCCATACTTCTGTGCTCCTTCGTTCAGGCCCGCCTCCTGGGATGACATTTCATCCGATGTGACCGCTGCAGTCAATCACAGGCGCCCCAGGAGGCCGGCCTGCAGGACGCCAGAGGAAAGCGTAGCCATGGCTATGTACGTATAAAACTTTTTTTTTCTACATGCAGTTTTTCGCAGCGGATATTCCGGCTGAAAAACGGCACCACAATTTGGTGCAGTTTTTCGTCCCTAATTCCTTGCAGCGGATACTCTGTTCAGTTATGCAGGAGATGCGCCCTGTGTGAACATAGCCTAGAAGAGAACCTACTAGCCATGAGCACATGTATTCAGCATTCCTATCTAATGTTTTTGTCATCAGTATGTAGAACAATAAATTTCAAATATACCACTGGAGAAGGGCAATAACACAACATGTTTTGAATCTATGAGTGCAATTTGGCACAATTAGGCTACGTTCATACCTAGCGGAATTGCTGCAGTTTTTTTTTTTATAGATTTGCTGATAGAAAATCTGCAGCATTATAGAGTAGCCAGAGGTGTAGCTATGTTCTCATGCACCCCCCCCCCCGAACCTCTTTCCAACATGTTTTTCCCCTCACCATGTTTGCTTTCCCTACCAATCAACGAGGAGCAATTTTTTTTAATGTAACTCGAGCATAAAACCATTTCTACATTTTACAAGCAAAACAGTTATATAAGGGATTTACCATAACAATAAATTAAAAGAAAATAAATTAAAGACTGACTAAAACAGATTGTATACCTAAGGCTAGTGAGACTATATGGTGACATAATGAACAGCCTTCTCTTGTAGATACTGCCACACAGCCCCCTTGTAGATAGTTTCACACAGCTCCCACTTTAGATATTGCCACACTCACCCCCAGTAGATTGTTTATCACACACCCCTTGTAGATAGTGCCACACACATCCCCCTTGTAGATACTGCCACACTCCCTCCCTAGTAAATAGTGCCAGACACCACCCTTGTAGATAGTGCCACACGCACCCCCCCCGTAGATATCGCTACAGCCCCCTCCCTGTAGATAGCGCTACACCCCCTCTAGAAAGCGCCATTAGAGATACCTCTAGGAGCGGAATCCCCAGTGAGAGCGTCGGCAATGCTCTGGCTGGTGATTCTGCTCCTGGAGGAGCCCTTGACGTCACTGTCTATATATTGATAGTGACATCAGGGGCTTCTCTAGGAATGGAATCCCCAGCCAGAGCGTTGTTGATGCTCTGGCCGGGGATTTCTCTCTTGGCTGGAGGAGCCCCTGATGTCACTGTCTATATATGGACAGTGATGTCAGGAGCTACCTCTATGAGCGGAATCCACGATCAGAGCCTCGCAACGCTCTGGCCGGGGATTCCGCTTCTAGAGGGAGCTTGGTCAGAGCGTCAGCGCCTCCCCCAACTTCCCTCCTAGTTGCTCCCATGGCACATGCCCCCCCTATGCCCCCGAAGTAGCAGCAAAGTGGATGAGATTTCAACAAATCTTATTCACAAGCTGCAGGAATTTTACATGTGGAAATTGACCTACAATGAAGATTTTTAAGTCTGCAGCATGTCAATTTCTGCTGAAAGAGCAAGGATTTGTTGCTGTTTTTTCCCATTCACATCAGTCCTTCTGTTGCGTATTTTGCTGTGGATTGCCTCCCGATATGCAGAAAAATCTGCAAGTCATAAAAAAGACCCACTATTTTCAAAATGTAAAATTTAAAACAACTGTATGCTCACTACCCCTGGCGCTTCTATAGTAACACCACCCTCGTCCCCCGGATGGATTCTGTGAGACGGCCTCCAGTAATGACGTGTCGTTTCTGTGATTAGACCGATTTGGTGTGGATATTGTTACGGGGTTTCCTGCAAACTCTGGGGTGGATTTGCTGTGGAATTTTCTGCTGTAAATCCGACTCATGTGCATCCGGCTTTAAAGGGTTGTCTGTTTTTAACAACCTGTACTTATTAGAAGGGTCCCTTGGCAATGAGCAAATCAAAAAGTGTTATCCTGCTGGGACCCCCAGCGATAAGCTGTAATCTGTGGGGAAACCTGCAGTAAGTGTTTAATTTCCCTGCAGCGACACAACAGGGGCGATAAAGCATTACACAAGCTAATTTAAATCAATGCTTTGTCTATGTAATGCAGGATAGGACAAGTCCTTCAGTGAGAGAAATGCTCTATGCAACTGCTCTTCACTCTGGCCATGAAAAGGGATCCTATAACAGAGGAGCCTCCTCTGTTAACCAAGTATTCCCTAATAGGGTATATGGAAATTGGTTGTCTAACCTAGACAACCCCTTTAACTGCTTTCTTATAAAGAGGAATGGGGCTCCCTCCTCTTACTTCATTGTCATTTACTGAGTCAGACATTTTTTTTATACACTACATTGAAAAATGGATGGTCACACTCATTCTAGTTAGTGTATTCTACCACACCCTTTGCTAAAGTATAAAATCCAGCCTACATCCATGCAATCTTCATGGTCCCACCCGATTAAGATCTTGATATGGACAAGAGTGATGCAACCTACTTTTATCTGAATTAGAGTTTCATGGTGAAATGGTCTATTATTCAGGGATGGTCAAGATGTACCTGGGATTCGCCAATTGTGTGAATAGGGGATTAGCTGAGGTCATGTGGGCCATAATTAAACTGCTGCATTGGAGGTACATAAATGTTCCAAAAAAAACCTTATTATGAAGAAATTATTTTCTTTACCTCTACTTTTAATTTATACAGGGTATCACTGTATTTATCTGTATCCCAACCCTGAGTGAAATTAGCTCAATTAGCAACAAAGAAGACACAATCTTTATCCCGATTAATTACATTATTGTCAATACAGGTAATATTATCTACTAGTTTAGTAAGTTTACCTAAATGTACTCAATGGGGCAGATTTACTATTCAAAATGCGCCAAAATTGTGTCTCAAACTGAGAGGTGGGGCTTAATTGGAAATGGGCATGATCTAGCTGAAAGGGCAAGGCTTAATGCGGCTCTGTCACCAGATTATAAATGCCCTATCTCCTACATAATCTGATTGGCGCTGTAATGTAGGTAACAACAGTGGTTTTTATTTTGAAAAACAATCATTTTTTAGCAATGCCCACTTGGTCAAAAGTAAAAACACGCCCAGTTGTCCATTAAGAAAATAATTAGCATAAAGCTAAAATCGCTCATAACTTGGTAAAAATAGATTGTTTTTCTAAATAAAAACCACTGCTGTTACCTACATTATAGTGCCGATCTCCTCATGTAGGAGATAGGGCACTTATAATGTGGTGACAGAGCCTCTTTAAAAGCATTTGGCGCAAAAGACTGGCATAAACGAAGCAAACTAAGAGGTGGCATAAAAAAGAGAAAAGTGTCTAACATGTGTTGCTAGTTGCAGCAAATGTATTACACTGCACGCGCACACACACATGAAATACTAAACTACAACAAATTTTATGTGTTGGAGCATGGTCATTGAAACCTGAAATGTTGCACGAGTCTCACACAGGTAAAATAAAAGATATACACTATTGCTGTTAGGAGACGTTCGTCCCTTTAAGATCACCATGACTACTAGTCTAGCTTCTGGGCGGTATTGGTTTTAGTTGTTGAGCCGATTCCACTTCCCTGTCTTTCTTCCTATCAGTTTGCAGGGTTTTGTATTTTAGTCTGGGTTGGTTCTGTTTTCTTTGGTTGTGATTTTTCTGGTTTCCATGTGTTTGATCAAGCTACTGACTATACCCTGCATGTACCTTTGACTATTTGCACTTTTTGGAACTGGACCTCGGCTTGTCTCTGGATTACCCTCTGCTTACTGATTTGGACTTTCTGCTCCCGTCTGGTTTTGACCTCTGCAATCCCTGATATTGACTAGCTTTGTGATTTGGACTTTCTCTTTACCCTCGGGCTGTCTTGTTATCTGGTATTGCCCGCATTGCACCTCTTATCCAACACCGAACTCTGTTAAAACAACATGGGTTCTGTGCTGCAAAGTCCAACTAAAACCATAGAGTAGCCTTAGATTTGATTCTGTTAATCAGAGTTGTGACGGCTTTAGGGTTGCGGATTTATTTGTACGCTCATTCCTGGCAGTCTCCAGCAGCCTTTGGGGAATCACTCACCTAGCAATTCCATAAACTTCCACCGTGGGAATTGCTCAAGTGGTGATTCCTTAAAGGGAGTCTGTTACCAGAATGTCCATATTAAGATAGTAAAAGGGTGTTGTAGTGGAGACTAACCTGTTTCTAGCGTTTATTCTAATTTTCTGCTCACTGCCTCCTTTGTATAGAAATAAGTTTTATTAATTTCATGCTAATGAGCATTTAGGTGCAATGAGGGCATTACCAGGCAGCGTATTCGGCGCATACATGCCTGGCCCTGTATTATCTGTAACGCGCGTCCCTGATCTTCACTCGGCGCATGCGCAGTATGATCTTTATGCTCGACATTCAAATCGGCACTACTGAGCATACGCAGCATCCCTGCTCTTTGCTCGGCGCATGTAAAGTAGTGCCGATTAGAACGTCGATCAGAAAGATTGTACTGCGCATGCGCCGAGTGAAGAACAGGGACGCGCGCGCGTTACAGATAGTATGGGGCCAGGCATGAACGCACCGATTATGCTGCCTGGCCCCTGTCAATCACTGTAAGAAGGGAGGGAGGTTGAACTGGGGAGCGACGTAAGAGCATTTAGGTGTAATGGTAATGCCCTCATTGCACCTAAATGATCATTACTAGCATATACTTAATAAAATGTATTTCTACACAAAGGAGGCAGTAAGCTGAAAATGGAAATAAACGCTAAAAACAGGTTAGTCTCCTCTACAATACCCTGTTACTATTTTAATTCTGACATTCTGGTGACAGACTCCCTTTAACAAATGCAGCGTACAGATCAGGTTTAACTAGAATCCCTGCCCTGTTATCACCAGGACACAAGGAGGGCCAGCATTCAGAAGTTGCCCCTCTAAGGTACGTGTCTTTATGGGTGCCGTATGTCTCTGTATGTGTTTCTCTGTGTTTGTTAAATGCACATGTATTTATGTTTGAGTGCATGTGTTATTAAGTATGTATGGGAATGTATGCATGTGTGTGTATGTGTGAATATGTCTATGCTAGTATTTGTATTTTTACTGGGCATTAATTTACAGTATTTAATTGTTTTTTATGTATAAGGGTATGTTCACACGCACTAATTACGGACGTAATTCGGGCGTTTTTGCCCCGAATTACGTCCGAAAATAGCGCCTCGATAGCGCTGACAAACATCTGCCCATTGAAAGCAATGGGCAGATGTTTGTCTGTTCACACGAGTCGTATATTTACGCGCCGCTGTCAAATGACAGCCCGTAAATAGACGCCCGCGTCAAAGAAGTGACCTGTCACTTCTTTGGCCGTAATTGGAGCCGTTATTCATTGACTCCAATGAATAGCAGCGCCAATTACGTCCGTAATGGACGCGGCGTTCAAGCGCCTGCACATGCCGTTACGGCTGAAATTACGGGGATGTTTTCAGGCGGAAACATCCCCGTAATTTCAGCCGTTACGGACGCTGTCGTGTGAACATACCCTTAGAGTAGGAATAATTTGCCGTGGCATGTTGCACACCACAAGCATTACTTTTTTAGCTGGGTAGGGAATTTGAAATTTGAATCCCATCCTGTTTGTATCCCAAATGGTTTCCGATTGTCTCCGTTCCGTAAGGATTCCCTTTTTTAGCCGAAACAATATCGAAGTCGATTACGCTGTTGTTTCTGCAGAGAAAAGGGAAACCTTATGGAACGGAGACAAACGGAACCCATTTGCAACGGAAGCATTACTATTGAAATCAATGGTAATGCAAACGGAAGCTATTGTTTCCGTTTGCCTTTCTGTTCATAGGTTCCTCCGACGGAAAGCTGCAATGGAACCCATGAAAGGAAACCAACGCTGATGTGAACAGGTCCTTAGCAGGTTCAAAATGAAGCAGTTCCTGTGTCACCAGTACCAATGCTTTTTCAATGCCCATGTGACCACAGCAGCCAATGTTTTTGTTTTTTTTGCCATAGTAAACCTACTTTCCTTTTAACGCTTGGAAAACTCCTTTTCCTACTAATTGTGCTCTCCAAATTATAAAACTGGATAGTCTTCTGTAAATTATACTAAAGATAAATAGAATAGGGTTTTTAAAAACAATTTTGGTGCTTTTTGCTGCTGTTGCCATTGCCTTACATGAGCCACTACAGCACTTCCTCTGCCCGGTGGGCGATGTGTTGGCCCATCCGGAGCCATAGCGTCATAATGACGATTGGATGCCACAGCTCACCTCTGCTAGCGATGAGAGGGTCCAGTCAAAGGATCAGGACCAGCACGGTATGTGACATCAGTTTTCCTGGCATATCGACACATCATGGTGCAGGGGGACAAGTATGGAGGGCGCTCACAGGCTGAGCGTGCTCCATATGCTGCGGGTGTTGGCTGTGTTTTGCAGCTGACACCCGGGACTGACGGCCAGGAACAGTGATCGCGCCGCAGCATCTGAGGCGTTAGGAGGAGGAGGAGGAGCCCCACTCTGACAGCTCATCACCCCCCTCGCAATGAGATGGCGGGTGACGATGGTTGTCATGGCAGCCCAGGGGCCTAATGAAGTAAAAATGACAATATACTGCAATACATTAGTATTGCAGTGTATTGTACCAGCGATCTAATGATGGCTGGTTCAAGTCCCCTAGGGGGACTAATAAAATGTGTAAAAAATAAAATGTGTGAAAAAAAATTAAAATTAAAGTTTAAAAAAAAAACATTTTTACATTTTTCCTCTATAGTAATGTAAAAAATAAAAAAAAGTTAACAAAAGTAGTATCACCACATCCATAAAAGTCTGAACTATTACAATGTAGTATTATTTAACGCGCACAGTGAACGCCCCAAAAAATTTAAAAATTGAAAAAGCCAAAATTGCTGTTTTTTGGTCAACTTAGCTCCCAAAAAAATTGTAATAAAAAGTGATCAAAAAGTCATATGTACCAACAAATGTTACCAATAAAACTACAGCTCGTCCCGCAAGCAATAAGTTCTCAAACCGCTCAATCCATGGAAAAAGAAAAAAAAGTTATGCTCTCAGAATGTGGTGAAACAAAACTATTTTTTTTTAAATATATATTTTTTTCTAAAACGTAATAAAATATAAAAAAAATTATATGAATTTGATATCAACATAATCATATTGAGCCACAGAGTAAAAATTAAGTTGTAATTTTTACCACACCATGAAAAACAGAAAAAAACAAACCAATAAAGGAATCACAGTTTTTTCAAATTTCAGTCAGCAATTAATTTTTTTTTTCAGTTTCCCAGTACATTATATGGTACTTTAAATTCTACCAGTAGAAACTACAATTCCTCCCACAATATATAAGCCCTCACACCACTCCATTGACAGACAAATAAAAACTTTATTGCTTTTGGAAGGCGGGAAGTGAAAAACTAAAAATGAATAATCAAAAAATGTCCGTGTCCTTAAGGGGTTAAAAGGGGAGTCACTCCAGTCTTCCAGTGTTTGATTATCTGCCTCCTTGTTTACATTTCTGTCATTTTCTGTATTTGAACCAGGTTGCCTGATTTCACTGATATGAGCCTACCGACCCCTGGCCCGACCTTCTGACCTTGTCTTCTGATACTGATTTGAAACTGATTTCTACCTACCTTTTGCTGACCTTTATCTATCCTGACTTTTTGGCCCAACACGCTATCTGCTATTCTCACCATCTATTGGGGACTCTCCTGGGGGCCTCAAACTGGATATTCAACCTATAAAGTCCATACCGCCTTATAGGGTGAAGGATGAAAAATGGAGGACACCTTAGACTCCGCACCCCAGGTTAGCCTGCACCAACCCAATAAAAGTTCCCTGAACTGCTCCCTGCCTTGAAACCATGCTTTCTACAAGTTTGTCTTGGTCTTACTCCTCATTTTGCTATTCTGAACCCCAGACCAGAGAGTTAGATGTTTTGCACACCAGTTACCAACTAGCTGGGAATTGGCAATCAGGTATGTTCTTGGACTGTAATCTGTAGGAAACATAACATAATTTCTAGAGTAAAATTCTGTTTGTTTTTTTTTATCTGCTGCTTGCTGTATTGCTTCCTGAGCATGTGAACATAGCCTAAGGCCTTTTAATTCAAACTACTTCAAGACATATAATAAACAGTTAAGAGGTGTGAATTGTAATCCGTTGGTGGCAGAGAGTTCAGTGAGATAATAGGACTGTTTATATGTGAAAAACCATAAAAATTATATACACTACCGTTCAAAAGTTTAGGGTCACTTAGAAATTTCCTTATTTTTGCAAGAAAAGCACAGTTTTTTTCAAAGAAGATAACATTAAATTAATCAGAAATACACTCTATACATTGTTAATCTGCTAAATGACTATTCTAGCTGCAATCGTCTGGTTTTTAATGCAATATCTACATAGGTGTATAAAGGCCAATTTCCAGCAACCATCACTCCAGTGTTCTAGTGGTACATTGTGCTTGCTAACTGTGTTAGAAGGCTAAAGGATGATTAGAAAACACTTGAAAACCCTTGTTCAATTATGTTAGCACCGCTGTAAACAGTTTTGCTGTTTAGAGGATCCATAAAACTGACCTTCCTTTGAGCTAGTTGAGAATCTGGAGCATTACATTTCTGGGTTCGATTAAAGTCTCAAAATGGCTAGAAAAAGAGAGCTTTCATGTGAAACTCGACAGTCTATTCTTGTTCTTAGAAATGAAGGCTATTCCATGCGAGAAATTGCCAAAAAACTGAAGATTTCCTACAACGGTGTGTACTACTCCCTTCAGAGGACCGCACAAACAGGCTCTAACCAGAGTAGAAAGAGAAGTGGGAGGCCCCGCTGCACAACTGAGCAACAAGACAAGTACATTAGAGTCTCTAGTTTGAGAAATAGACGCCTCACAGGTCCTCAACTGGCAGCTTCATTAAATAGTACCCGCAAAACGCCAGTGTCAATGTCTACAGTAAAGAGGCGACTCCGGGATGCTGGCCTTCAGGGCAGAGTGGCAAAGAAAAAGCCACATCTGAGACTGGCTAATAAAAGGAAAAGATTAATATGCGCAAAAGCACAAAGACATTGGACAGAGGAAGATTGGAAAAAAGTGTTATGGACAGACGAATTGAAGTTTGAGGTGTTTGGATCACACAGAAGAACATTTGTGAGACGCAGAACAACTGAAAAGATGCTGGAAAAGTGCCTGACGCCATCTGTCAAGCATGGTGGAGGTAATGTGATGGTCTGGGGTTGCTTTGGTGCTGGTAAAGTGGGAGATTTGTACAAGGTAAAAGGGATTTTGAATAAGGAAGGCTATCACTCCATTTTGCAACGCCATGCCATACCCTGTGGACAGCGCTTGATTGGAGCTAATTTCATTCTACAACAGGACAATGACCCAAAGTACACCTCCAAATTATGCAAGAACTATTTAGGGAAGAAGCAGGCAGCTGGTATTCTATCTGTAATGGAGTGGCCAGCGCAGTCACCAGATCTCAACCCCATAGAGCTGTTGTGGGAGCAGCTTGACCGTATGGTACGCAAGAAGTGCCCATCAAGCCAATCCAACTTGTGGGAGGGGCTTCTGGAAGCATGGGGTGAAATTTCTCCTGATTACCTCAGCAAATTAACAGCTAGAATGCCAAAGGTCTGCAATGCTGTAATTGCTGCAAATGGAGCATTCTTTGATGAAAACAAAGTTTGAAGGAGAAAATTATTATTTGAAATAAAAATCATTATTTCTAACCTTGTCAATGTCTTGACTATATTTTCTAGTCATTTTGCAACTCATTTGATAAATATAAGTGAGTTTTCATGGAAAACACAAAATTGTCTGAGTGACCCCAAACTTTTGAACGGTAGTGTATATGTTACTTTAAAAAAAATAAATACATAAATATATATATATATATATATATATATATATATATATATATATATGTGAAAAGTATTTGGCCCCTTCCAAATTTCTTTTATACTGTATATTTTTGCATATTTGTCAAACTTAAATGTTTAGGCAAAGATAACTGAAGTAAACACAAAATTCTGTTTTTAAATTATGCTTTCATTTATTGAAGGAAAAATGCTGGTCTGCCCTATCTGGCCCTATATTAAAAACAAAACAATTACCTGCTTATCTAGTAAATCAACCATTTAACCAAATTCAATTGACAATTGGATTTAACTTACTAGTCACAGCCAGGCATGATTAACTCCAGACCTGTTGAATCTAAACATCACGTAAATAGAACCATTCTGGCAATGTGAAGTAGACTAGAAGGACTTAAAAAGCAGCACATGATACCTCGTTCTAAAGAGATTAAAATACAGATGAAAAACTAAGTAATTGAAATCTAACAGTCTGCGGGAGGAGCTTAACCGCCGATGGTGATGGAAGTCTGAGCCTGCAGCTCAAAATTGGCTGTTCGAGAGGCAGTGACCACTCGAATACCCAGAGACCTGAGAAATCTCAGGCGGACATGCAGAAATTTCTGAAGAAACAGAGCCTTCTTTCTTAGCAGGGGCTGATACAGGAGCAGATTCTGAAGATTCTGATAAAGAGAGCCTTGAAAAGGAGGACCCTTTAATAGCACCTATTTACAGCGGCTTCCTTCATTAGACATTATTGCAGGCTATGTGACCACTTATGTCAGAGCTAGACGATATAAAATCGGAGATGCAAAATTTTGATCAGTGGGGGAAGACCTTGAGACAGCCTGTACAGAAATAGATGCCTTTTCCCTACACAAGGAAAATATTGATTGTGCACTTACCTTAATAGAGGACCAGGAGTACAAGAGCCGTAGGTGGATTGTCTGTACCAAGGTTCTTTCTGAGACTTGGACATCGGATTCCCTCCAACAAGCAGCATTGGAGCTGTTCACCGCACTTCTAGGAGCCTTGCTCCTTAATCCTAAACTGAATAAGCCACTCAGAGATATTGTTTGCGGCCTACTCTCTTATGTGGGCACTGCCGCTATCCTTGCGGCCGCTAGGATACGACAAGACATCAAATATGATGAAGCCAAAGAAATCTACCAGACTGGAAAGGGTTACAGAGCCATCCCTAGGGTTTTGGGAGTCCGGGTAACCACAGTGAGAGCCATCATCCACAAAATGGGGACAACTTGGTGCAGTGGTAAAGTGTCCTGCCCTACAAAATTTCACCAAGAGAACAATGACGACTCATCCGGGAGGTCACAAAATCACCCAGACAAACATCTAAAGAACTGGAGGCCACACTTGCCTCAGGTAAGTTCAATGTACAATGATTCCACAATAAGAAAGACACTGGGCAAAGATGGTATTCAATGGACAGTTGCATGGCACAAACCCCTGTGGACCAAAAAGAAATTAAAGGCTTGTATTGCATTTGCAAAAAAAAAAAATCTAAATGACCCCCAAGACTCTTGAGATAATATTCTGTGGACTGATGAGTCAAAGTTAGAACTTTTTGGAGTTTACATCTGGCGTAAATTTAACATCGAATTCCACTACAAGCACATCACATCAATAGTCAAACGTGGTAGTGGTTTGATTGCATTTGATACTGCTAAGAGTGGCACAACCAGTTATTAGGTTTAGGCAGGCAATTCGTTTTCACATGGGTGATGTATGTTTGGAATGAATCTTTATCCTAAATAAATGGAATGATCAATTAAAAGATATGATATTAAAATAAATGTTTTAATCTGTTGTGGTGTACTTTTTTTGCATTCTTAATATTATTTATAACTGAGCTATTGCTAGCAGAATTTGAACTGGTTTACCAATTCGTATGGGTTACCTAAAAAGGATGTTACCAGCTCACAAATTATGAACTGAATACTTCCCTTCCTTGTGCTGGTTTTATTACCATGTTCTCAGTTGCATGCTGTGGGGAGATCTAGCACCAGCACCACCGAGCCAGATAATTTACCTGTTGGGGAAAAATGGGGTAGGTACATCAGTTATGCAAGGTAGGTTTAGATAGCACCAGGTGATTAAGTAGAAGGGTGCATGAATAAGGGCCCAACCCACTATCAATTTTAGAAAGCATTACGCACACCAATAGGGGTAAACTTGCAGATACAAAAAAAAAAAATTTTTCATACCAGGGTGCAACGTTTCGGTCCAAACACAGACCTTTCTCAAGCACTTCTATATACTGGTGAGTCGGCGTGACGGAGCAAGGAAGAGCGGTTAATTTGCAAAAACAAACATGGGTAGACATAACAACACTCAGGCAAGGAGGAAGAGGACAGAGTCCTTTTTATAATGCAGGAGGTGTAGGGATTGGATAGGCAACTTATAATAGGTGCATGCACTGGCACTTTAAGGCCGGTAATGAGCGCACGTGCACCCTACACAGAACAGTGGAGCAGTGCGGCCGCGAGTTCTCCAGGGAGACACCGGCTGGAACTCATCGGTCTGGCGGGTAAATTATGTTGGCGGTCCTTTGCCATTACAGCTTCAAATGCAGTATCTGTACATAGATGATAATCATCCACGTTTAAACATTTTTTAGTAATTTTTTCATTAACCCCTTAACGCTCCAGGACATACTATTATGTCATGGTAAGTGCATCGTTCGCGCTCCATGACATAATAGTATGTCATGGAGTAAACACGGCGCCGTTCGCGCGGGGCGCGTGCATGAGCTGTGATAGCTGCTGTTTCCGACAGCAGACTATCACTGCTCAATGTGCCGGGACCGATCGCGGTGGTCCCCGCAGATTTAACCCCTCAGAAGCCGCGTTCAATAGCGATCGCGGCTTCTTAGGGGTTAATCCGCCATCGCCGGCCTGCTACACGATAGCGGCCGGCGATGGTGACTATGGCAACCGGACACCAAAAAATGGCGTCCGGCTATGCCATAGACGGAAGCCTAGTGGGTCCTGACAGAGTCAGGACCCACTATGCTTGCTGTCAGTGAGTAGCTGACAGTTCTAATACACTGCACTACGCATGTAGTGCAGTGTATTAGAATAGCGATCAGGACCTCCTGCCCTCAAGTCCCCTAACGGGACAAAGTAAAAAAGTAAAAAAAAAGTTAAAAAAAGTTGTGTAAAAATAAGAAAATAAAAGTTTTAAAAGTAATAAAAGTAAAAATCCCCCTTTTTCCCTTGTCAGTCTTTATTATTAAAATAAATAAATAAATAAACAAATAAACTATACATAATTGGTATCGCCGCGTCCGTAACGGCCTGAACTACAAAACTATTTCGTTATTTATCCCGCGCGGTGAACGCCGTAAAAAAAAATAATAATAAACCGCACCACAATCACAATTGTTTGGTCACTTCACCTCCCAAAAAATGGAATAAAAAGAGATCAAAAAGTCGCATGTACCGAAAAATGGTACTGATCGAAACTACAGTTCGTTACGCAAAAAATAAGTCCTCGCACGGCTTTTTTGAAGGAAAAATAAAAACGTTCTGGGTCTTAGAATAAGGTAACACAAAAAGTGAATGATTGTTTACAAAACGTATTTTATTGTGCAAACGCCATAAGACATAAAAAAACTATAAACATCTGGTATCGCCGTAATCGTATCGCCCCGCAGAATGAAGTGAATGTGTCATTTATAGCGCACGGTGAACGCTGTGAAAAAAATAGAACAAAAAAACAATAGTAGAATTGCGGTTTTTTAGTCACCGCGCCACATAAAAATAGAATAAAGACTGATCAAAAAGTCGCATGCATGACATGAAAACTACAATGCATTCCTCAAGGGGTCTAGTTTCCAAATTGGGGTCACTTTTGGGGGTTTTCCACTGTTTTGGCACCACAAGACCTCTTCAAACCGGACATGGTGCCTAATAAAAAAGAGGGCTCAAAATCCACTAGGTGCTCTTTTGCTTCGGAGGCCGGTGCTTCAGTCCATTACCGCCCGAGGGCCACATGTGGGATATTTCTCTAAACTGCAGAATCTGGGCAATACGTATTAAGTTGCGTTTCTCTGATAAATCCTTTTGTGTTATAAAAAAAATGGTATAAAGAGGATTTTCTGACAAAAAAAAAAAAGTAAATGTCACCTCTACTTTGCTCTAAATTTCTGTGAAACACCTAAAGTGTTCATAAACTTTCTACATGCTGTTGTGAATACTTTGAGGGGTCTAGTTTCTAAAATGGGGTGTTTGATAGGGGTTTCTAATATATGGGCCCCTCAAAGCAACTTCAGAACTGAACTGGAACCTAAAAAAATAAATAAATGAGGCAATACTTCGCTTCTCACATTATACTGATAATGAGTCGTGCCCACCCCAAGATGACCCCATTTTGACCGTTTGTATAAACGGAGACCCCTATTAGACCGTTTCAGTGCCCGGTTTTCCCAAGCATACACCCCCGAGAAGTGTATTTCTATTGATGAGTCCCTGGTACATTTTAAAGCGAGGGTTCAATTCCGCGAGTACCTGCCGGGTAAGAGGGCAAGGTATGGCGTGAAGATGTATAAGCTGTGCGAGAGTGCATCCGGGTATACCTACAGGTTTAGGATATATGAAGGAAAGGCCACCCCCAAACCAGACTGCATCCTGGACTACAATAGGTACATGGGAGGGAAGGACTTGTCAAATCAAGTCCTGAAGCCCTACAGCGCCATGCGGTGTGGTATAAGAAGCTGGCCGGGCACATCATACAGATGGCTTTGTACAATGCGTACGTGCTACGTCGATGTGCAGGCCAGAGGGGAACTTTCCTGGAATTTCAAGATCTAATCTTTAGGGACCAGGAAGGGGGGGCACCCAGTACTTCTGGAAGCGAGGCCACACGCATCGTACCAGGGCAACACTTTCCAAGAGAAGTTCCCCAAACCGGTGGAAAGGGAAAGAGTCAAAAGAGGTGCAGAGTCTGCTATAAGAGGGGGATAAGGAAGAACACAATATACCAATGTGACACGTGTCCCGAAAAACCAGGGCTCTGTATAAAAGATTGTTTTAAAATGTATCATACATCCCTTGATTTTTAATTTACCCTGATGCACTCCGCACAGCTTACCCCCCTCATCTTTCCCTTCTGAGCCCTGCTGTGTGCCCAGGCAGCTGATAACAGCCACATGTAGGGTATTGCCGTACCCAGGAGAACCCACATTACAATTTAAGGGGTGTATATCTCCGGTGGCGCATGCTGGGCACACTATATCGGACACTGACATGCCATATATATATATATAAAATTGCAAATCTCACTCTGCACCATCTGCTGCGCATTATCTTTTACACAGTACCTGTGGGGTCAAAATGCTCACTACACCTCTAGATGAATGTCTTAAGAGGTGTAGTTTTTAAAATGGGGTCACTTCTCGGGGGTTTCAACTCTACTGGTACCTCAGGGGCTTCTGCATACATGACTTAGCACCAGAAAAGCTCCAGTAGGCCAAATGGTGGTCCTTTCCTTCTGAGCCCTCCCATGGGCCCAAACGGCAGTTTATCACCACAAATGGGGTATTGCCGCACTAAGGACAAATTGGGCAACAAAATGGGGTATGTTGTTCCCTGTGAAAATAAGAAATTTTGATCAAAAATTACATCTTATTGGAAAAAATATCTTTTTTTTCATTTCACAGCCCAATTCAAATAGGTGCTGTGAAAAAACTGTGCGGTCAAAATGATAACAAAAACCATAAATGAATTCCTTGAGGGGTGTAGTTTCCAAAATGGGGTCACTTCTGGTGGGTTTCCATTGCTTTGATACCTCTGGGGCTCTGCAAATGCGACATGTCACCCGAAAACCAATCCAGCAAAATCTGGACTCCAACAAACACATAGCGCTCCTTTCCTTCTGAGCCCTCCCATGGGCCCAAACGGCAGTTTATCACCACAAATGGGGTATTGCCGCACTAAGGACAAATTGGGCAACAAAATGGGGTATGTTGTTCCCTGTGAAAATAAGAAATTTTGATCAAAAATTACATCTTATTGGAAAAAATATCATTTTTTTCATTTCACAGCCCAATTCAAATAGGTGCTGTGAAAAAACTGTGCGGTCAAAATGATAACAAAAACCATAAATGAATTCCTTGAGGGGTGTAATTTCCAAAATGGGGTCACTTCTGGTGGGTTTCCATTGTTTTGATACCTCAACACCTCAGATAAAAACAAGGACATTTAAGCAAAAACACCGAAAAAGGCCATACTTACAAATGGACACAGCCAGGTCTGAAACGCTGATGAAGGCGAGTGAGCAGGTGCTTTAAATAATAATAGCCACTCCCACTAGTCTTGAGGGGAGTGGTATGTGGTGCATGGGATGTGTAGTAAGAAATAATAAATGAATAGTGTATGTGCAAGTGTAATAATGTGAGTGAAATATAGGGGGCAGTAATGAGTAAAGTGCCTAAAAAATAAATGAATAATGGGATGCAAGTGTGTGAAACATGGAGGAATAGTGTGTAAGTCATGAGGCGCAACGTAACTAGCCAGGTAGAAGCCTATTTGTGACGCCTTGATAATTCATAGAGCGGGCTACCCTGCTTGCTAGGCCAAACAACAACACACCATGCTCTCCCAGCATCAAAGACCTGGCTGTGTCCAAAAGAAGCGAATATAAGTAATAATGAAAAATACCTGGGGTATTAGTGATCATTTTGGCCAAAAGGACGCAAGCTCGCAATCCACGACAAGGATCCCCAGACTTGCGAGTCCCTAACTGGAGCGAAAAGCTCCTGATGTACAGACAAAACAGATAAAAACAAGGACATTTAAGCAAAAACACCGAAAAAGGCCATACTTACAAATGGACACAGCCAGGTCTGAAACGCTGATGAAGGCGAGTGAGCAGGTGCTTTAAATAATAATAGCCACTCCCACTAGTCTTGAGGGGAGTGGTATGTGGTGCATGGGATGTGTAGTAAGAAATAATAAATGAATAGTGTATGTGCAAGTGTAATAATGTGAGTGAAATATAGGGGGCAGTAATGAGTAAAGTGCCTAAAAAATAAATGAATAATGGGATGCAAGTGTGTGAAACATGGAGGAATAGTGTGTAAGTCATGAGGCGCAACGTAACTAGCCAGGTAGAAGCCTATTTGTGACGCCTTGATAATTCATAGAGCGGGCTACCCTGCTTGCTAGGCCAAACAACAACACACCATGCTCTCCCAGCATCAAAGACCTGGCTGTGTCCAAAAGAAGCGAATATAAGTAATAATGAAAAATACCTGGGGTATTAGTGATCATTTTGGCCAAAAGGACGCAAGCTCGCAATCCACGACAAGGATCCCCAGACTTGCGAGTCCCTAACTGGAGCGAAAAGCTCCTGATGTACAGACAAAACAGATAAAAACAAGGACATTTAAGCAAAAACACCGAAAAAGGCCATACTTACAAATGGACACAGCCAGGTCTGAAACGCTGATGAAGGCGAGTGAGCAGGTGCTTTAAATAATAATAGCCACTCCCACTAGTCTTGAGGGGAGTGGTATGTGGTGCATGGGATGTGTAGTAAGAAATAATAAATGAATAGTGTATGTGCAAGTGTAATAATGTGAGTGAAATATAGGGGGCAGTAATGAGTAAAGTGCCTAAAAAATAAATGAATAATGGGATGCAAGTGTGTGAAACATGGAGGAATAGTGTGTAAGTCATGAGGCGCAACGTAACTAGCCAGGTAGAAGCCTATTTGTGACGCCTTGATAATTCATAGAGCGGGCTACCCTGCTTGCTAGGCCAAACAACAACACACCATGCTCTCCCAGCATCAAAGACCTGGCTGTGTCCAAAAGAAGCGAATATAAGTAATAATGAAAAATACCTGGGGTATTAGTGATCATTTTGGCCAAAAGGACGCAAGCTCGCAATCCACGACAAGGATCCCCAGACTTGCGAGTCCCTAACTGGAGCGAAAAGCTCCTGATGTACAGACAAAACAGATAAAAACAAGGACATTTAAGCAAAAACACCGAAAAAGGCCATACTTACAAATGGACACAGCCAGGTCTGAAACGCTGATGAAGGCGAGTGAGCAGGTGCTTTAAATAATAATAGCCACTCCCACTAGTCTTGAGGGGAGTGGTATGTGGTGCATGGGATGTGTAGTAAGAAATAATAAATGAATAGTGTATGTGCAAGTGTAATAATGTGAGTGAAATATAGGGGGCAGTAATGAGTAAAGTGCCTAAAAAATAAATGAATAATGGGATGCAAGTGTGTGAAACATGGAGGAATAGTGTGTAAGTCATGAGGCGCAACGTAACTAGCCAGGTAGAAGCCTATTTGTGACGCCTTGATAATTCATAGAGCGGGCTACCCTGCTTGCTAGGCCAAACAACAACACACCATGCTCTCCCAGCATCAAAGACCTGGCTGTGTCCAAAAGAAGCGAATATAAGTAATAATGAAAAATACCTGGGGTATTAGTGATCATTTTGGCCAAAAGGACGCAAGCTCGCAATCCACGACAAGGATCCCCAGACTTGCGAGTCCCTAACTGGAGCGAAAAGCTCCTGATGTACAGACAAAACAGATAAAAACAAGGACATTTAAGCAAAAACACCGAAAAAGGCCATACTTACAAATGGACACAGCCAGGTCTGAAACGCTGATGAAGGCGAGTGAGCAGGTGCTTTAAATAATAATAGCCACTCCCACTAGTCTTGAGGGGAGTGGTATGTGGTGCATGGGATGTGTAGTAAGAAATAATAAATGAATAGTGTATGTGCAAGTGTAATAATGTGAGTGAAATATAGGGGGCAGTAATGAGTAAAGTGCCTAAAAAATAAATGAATAATGGGATGCAAGTGTGTGAAACATGGAGGAATAGTGTGTAAGTCATGAGGCGCAACGTAACTAGCCAGGTAGAAGCCTATTTGTGACGCCTTGATAATTCATAGAGCGGGCTACCCTGCTTGCTAGGCCAAACAACAACACACCATGCTCTCCCAGCATCAAAGACCTGGCTGTGTCCAAAAGAAGCGAATATAAGTAATAATGAAAAATACCTGGGGTATTAGTGATCATTTTGGCCAAAAGGACGCAAGCTCGCAATCCACGACAAGGATCCCCAGACTTGCGAGTCCCTAACTGGAGCGAAAAGCTCCTGATGTACAGACAAAACAGATAAAAACAAGGACATTTAAGCAAAAACACCGAAAAAGGCCATACTTACAAATGGACACAGCCAGGTCTGAAACGCTGATGAAGGCGAGTGAGCAGGTGCTTTAAATAATAATAGCCACTCCCACTAGTCTTGAGGGGAGTGGTATGTGGTGCATGGGATGTGTAGTAAGAAATAATAAATGAATAGTGTATGTGCAAGTGTAATAATGTGAGTGAAATATAGGGGGCAGTAATGAGTAAAGTGCCTAAAAAATAAATGAATAATGGGATGCAAGTGTGTGAAACATGGAGGAATAGTGTGTAAGTCATGAGGCGCAACGTAACTAGCCAGGTAGAAGCCTATTTGTGACGCCTTGATAATTCATAGAGCGGGCTACCCTGCTTGCTAGGCCAAACAACAACACACCATGCTCTCCCAGCATCAAAGACCTGGCTGTGTCCAAAAGAAGCGAATATAAGTAATAATGAAAAATACCTGGGGTATTAGTGATCATTTTGGCCAAAAGGACGCAAGCTCGCAATCCACGACAAGGATCCCCAGACTTGCGAGTCCCTAACTGGAGCGAAAAGCTCCTGATGTACAGACAAAACAGATAAAAACAAGGACATTTAAGCAAAAACACCGAAAAAGGCCATACTTACAAATGGACACAGCCAGGTCTGAAACGCTGATGAAGGCGAGTGAGCAGGTGCTTTAAATAATAATAGCCACTCCCACTAGTCTTGAGGGGAGTGGTATGTGGTGCATGGGATGTGTAGTAAGAAATAATAAATGAATAGTGTATGTGCAAGTGTAATAATGTGAGTGAAATATAGGGGGCAGTAATGAGTAAAGTGCCTAAAAAATAAATGAATAATGGGATGCAAGTGTGTGAAACATGGAGGAATAGTGTGTAAGTCATGAGGCGCAACGTAACTAGCCAGGTAGAAGCCTATTTGTGACGCCTTGATAATTCATAGAGCGGGCTACCCTGCTTGCTAGGCCAAACAACAACACACCATGCTCTCCCAGCATCAAAGACCTGGCTGTGTCCAAAAGAAGCGAATATAAGTAATAATGAAAAATACCTGGGATTGCGAGCTTGCGTCCTTTTGGCCAAAATGATCACTAATACCCCAGGTATTTTTCATTATTACTTATATTCGCTTCTTTTGGACACAGCCAGGTCTTTGATGCTGGGAGAGCATGGTGTGTTGTTGTTTGGCCTAGCAAGCAGGGTAGCCCGCTCTATGAATTATCAAGGCGTCACAAATAGGCTTCTACCTGGCTAGTTACGTTGCGCCTCATGACTTACACACTATTCCTCCATGTTTCACACACTTGCATCCCATTATTCATTTATTTTTTAGGCACTTTACTCATTACTGCCCCCTATATTTCACTCACATTATTACACTTGCACATACACTATTCATTTATTATTTCTTACTACACATCCCATGCACCACATACCACTCCCCTCAAGACTAGTGGGAGTGGCTATTATTATTTAAAGCACCTGCTCACTCGCCTTCATCAGCGTTTCAGACCTGGCTGTGTCCATTTGTAAGTATGGCCTTTTTCGGTGTTTTTGCTTAAATGTCCTTGTTTTTATCTGTTTTGTCTGTACATCAGGAGCTTTTCGCTCCAGTTAGGGACTCGCAAGTCTGGGGATCCTTGTCGTGGATTGCGAGCTTGCGTCCTTTTGGCCAAAATGATCACTAATACCCCAGGTATTTTTCATTATTACTTATATTCGCTTCTTTTGGACACAGCCAGGTCTTTGATGCTGGGAGAGCATGGTGTGTTGTTGTTTGGCCTAGCAAGCAGGGTAGCCCGCTCTATGAATTATCAAGGCGTCACAAATAGGCTTCTACCTGGCTAGTTACGTTGCGCCTCATGACTTACACACTATTCCTCCATGTTTCACACACTTGCATCCCATTATTCATTTATTTTTTAGGCACTTTACTCATTACTGCCCCCTATATTTCACTCACATTATTACACTTGCACATACACTATTCATTTATTATTTCTTACTACACATCCCATGCACCACATACCACTCCCCTCAAGACTAGTGGGAGTGGCTATTATTATTTAAAGCACCTGCTCACTCGCCTTCATCAGCGTTTCAGACCTGGCTGTGTCCATTTGTAAGTATGGCCTTTTTCGGTGTTTTTGCTTAAATGTCCTTGTTTTTATCTGTTTTGTCTGTACATCAGGAGCTTTTCGCTCCAGTTAGGGACTCGCAAGTCTGGGGATCCTTGTCGTGGATTGCGAGCTTGCGTCCTTTTGGCCAAAATGATCACTAATACCCCAGGTATTTTTCATTATTACTTATATTCGCTTCTTTTGGACACAGCCAGGTCTTTGATGCTGGGAGAGCATGGTGTGTTGTTGTTTGGCCTAGCAAGCAGGGTAGCCCGCTCTATGAATTATCAAGGCGTCACAAATAGGCTTCTACCTGGCTAGTTACGTTGCGCCTCATGACTTACACACTATTCCTCCATGTTTCACACACTTGCATCCCATTATTCATTTATTTTTTAGGCACTTTACTCATTACTGCCCCCTATATTTCACTCACATTATTACACTTGCACATACACTATTCATTTATTATTTCTTACTACACATCCCATGCACCACATA
This sequence comes from Rhinoderma darwinii, assembly GCF_050947455.1. Classification (NCBI taxonomy): domain Eukaryota; kingdom Metazoa; phylum Chordata; class Amphibia; order Anura; family Rhinodermatidae; genus Rhinoderma; species Rhinoderma darwinii. The sequence goes on from NC_134691.1 coordinate 173,594,652, forward strand.
CCACTCCCCTCAAGACTAGTGGGAGTGGCTATTATTATTTAAAGCACCTGCTCACTCGCCTTCATCAGCGTTTCAGACCTGGCTGTGTCCATTTGTAAGTATGGCCTTTTTCGGTGTTTTTGCTTAAATGTCCTTGTTTTTATCTGTTTTGTCTGTACATCAGGAGCTTTTCGCTCCAGTTAGGGACTCGCAAGTCTGGGGATCCTTGTCGTGGATTGCGAGCTTGCGTCCTTTTGGCCAAAATGATCACTAATACCCCAGGTATTTTTCATTATTACTTATATTCGCTTCTTTTGGACACAGCCAGGTCTTTGATGCTGGGAGAGCATGGTGTGTTGTTGTTTGGCCTAGCAAGCAGGGTAGCCCGCTCTATGAATTATCAAGGCGTCACAAATAGGCTTCTACCTGGCTAGTTACGTTGCGCCTCATGACTTACACACTATTCCTCCATGTTTCACACACTTGCATCCCATTATTCATTTATTTTTTAGGCACTTTACTCATTACTGCCCCCTATATTTCACTCACATTATTACACTTGCACATACACTATTCATTTATTATTTCTTACTACACATCCCATGCACCACATACCACTCCCCTCAAGACTAGTGGGAGTGGCTATTATTATTTAAAGCACCTGCTCACTCGCCTTCATCAGCGTTTCAGACCTGGCTGTGTCCATTTGTAAGTATGGCCTTTTTCGGTGTTTTTGCTTAAATGTCCTTGTTTTTATCTGTTTTGTCTGTACATCAGGAGCTTTTCGCTCCAGTTAGGGACTCGCAAGTCTGGGGATCCTTGTCGTGGATTGCGAGCTTGCGTCCTTTTGGCCAAAATGATCACTAATACCCCAGGTATTTTTCATTATTACTTATATTCGCTTCTTTTGGACACAGCCAGGTCTTTGATGCTGGGAGAGCATGGTGTGTTGTTGTTTGGCCTAGCAAGCAGGGTAGCCCGCTCTATGAATTATCAAGGCGTCACAAATAGGCTTCTACCTGGCTAGTTACGTTGCGCCTCATGACTTACACACTATTCCTCCATGTTTCACACACTTGCATCCCATTATTCATTTATTTTTTAGGCACTTTACTCATTACTGCCCCCTATATTTCACTCACATTATTACACTTGCACATACACTATTCATTTATTATTTCTTACTACACATCCCATGCACCACATACCACTCCCCTCAAGACTAGTGGGAGTGGCTATTATTATTTAAAGCACCTGCTCACTCGCCTTCATCAGCGTTTCAGACCTGGCTGTGTCCATTTGTAAGTATGGCCTTTTTCGGTGTTTTTGCTTAAATGTCCTTGTTTTTATCTGTTTTGTCTGTACATCAGGAGCTTTTCGCTCCAGTTAGGGACTCGCAAGTCTGGGGATCCTTGTCGTGGATTGCGAGCTTGCGTCCTTTTGGCCAAAATGATCACTAATACCCCAGGTATTTTTCATTATTACTTATATTCGCTTCTTTTGGACACAGCCAGGTCTTTGATGCTGGGAGAGCATGGTGTGTTGTTGTTTGGCCTAGCAAGCAGGGTAGCCCGCTCTATGAATTATCAAGGCGTCACAAATAGGCTTCTACCTGGCTAGTTACGTTGCGCCTCATGACTTACACACTATTCCTCCATGTTTCACACACTTGCATCCCATTATTCATTTATTTTTTAGGCACTTTACTCATTACTGCCCCCTATATTTCACTCACATTATTACACTTGCACATACACTATTCATTTATTATTTCTTACTACACATCCCATGCACCACATACCACTCCCCTCAAGACTAGTGGGAGTGGCTATTATTATTTAAAGCACCTGCTCACTCGCCTTCATCAGCGTTTCAGACCTGGCTGTGTCCATTTGTAAGTATGGCCTTTTTCGGTGTTTTTGCTTAAATGTCCTTGTTTTTATCTGTTTTGTCTGTACATCAGGAGCTTTTCGCTCCAGTTAGGGACTCGCAAGTCTGGGGATCCTTGTCGTGGATTGCGAGCTTGCGTCCTTTTGGCCAAAATGATCACTAATACCCCAGGTATTTTTCATTATTACTTATATTCGCTTCTTTTGGACACAGCCAGGTCTTTGATGCTGGGAGAGCATGGTGTGTTGTTGTTTGGCCTAGCAAGCAGGGTAGCCCGCTCTATGAATTATCAAGGCGTCACAAATAGGCTTCTACCTGGCTAGTTACGTTGCGCCTCATGACTTACACACTATTCCTCCATGTTTCACACACTTGCATCCCATTATTCATTTATTTTTTAGGCACTTTACTCATTACTGCCCCCTATATTTCACTCACATTATTACACTTGCACATACACTATTCATTTATTATTTCTTACTACACATCCCATGCACCACATACCACTCCCCTCAAGACTAGTGGGAGTGGCTATTATTATTTAAAGCACCTGCTCACTCGCCTTCATCAGCGTTTCAGACCTGGCTGTGTCCATTTGTAAGTATGGCCTTTTTCGGTGTTTTTGCTTAAATGTCCTTGTTTTTATCTGTTTTGTCTGTACATCAGGAGCTTTTCGCTCCAGTTAGGGACTCGCAAGTCTGGGGATCCTTGTCGTGGATTGCGAGCTTGCGTCCTTTTGGCCAAAATGATCACTAATACCCCAGGTATTTTTCATTATTACTTATATTCGCTTCTTTTGGACACAGCCAGGTCTTTGATGCTGGGAGAGCATGGTGTGTTGTTGTTTGGCCTAGCAAGCAGGGTAGCCCGCTCTATGAATTATCAAGGCGTCACAAATAGGCTTCTACCTGGCTAGTTACGTTGCGCCTCATGACTTACACACTATTCCTCCATGTTTCACACACTTGCATCCCATTATTCATTTATTTTTTAGGCACTTTACTCATTACTGCCCCCTATATTTCACTCACATTATTACACTTGCACATACACTATTCATTTATTATTTCTTACTACACATCCCATGCACCACATACCACTCCCCTCAAGACTAGTGGGAGTGGCTATTATTATTTAAAGCACCTGCTCACTCGCCTTCATCAGCGTTTCAGACCTGGCTGTGTCCATTTGTAAGTATGGCCTTTTTCGGTGTTTTTGCTTAAATGTCCTTGTTTTTATCTGTTTTGTCTGTACATCAGGAGCTTTTCGCTCCAGTTAGGGACTCGCAAGTCTGGGGATCCTTGTCGTGGATTGCGAGCTTGCGTCCTTTTGGCCAAAATGATCACTAATACCCCAGGTATTTTTCATTATTACTTATATTCGCTTCTTTTGGACACAGCCAGGTCTTTGATGCTGGGAGAGCATGGTGTGTTGTTGTTTGGCCTAGCAAGCAGGGTAGCCCGCTCTATGAATTATCAAGGCGTCACAAATAGGCTTCTACCTGGCTAGTTACGTTGCGCCTCATGACTTACACACTATTCCTCCATGTTTCACACACTTGCATCCCATTATTCATTTATTTTTTAGGCACTTTACTCATTACTGCCCCCTATATTTCACTCACATTATTACACTTGCACATACACTATTCATTTATTATTTCTTACTACACATCCCATGCACCACATACCACTCCCCTCAAGACTAGTGGGAGTGGCTATTATTATTTAAAGCACCTGCTCACTCGCCTTCATCAGCGTTTCAGACCTGGCTGTGTCCATTTGTAAGTATGGCCTTTTTCGGTGTTTTTGCTTAAATGTCCTTGTTTTTATCTGTTTTGTCTGTACATCAGGAGCTTTTCGCTCCAGTTAGGGACTCGCAAGTCTGGGGATCCTTGTCGTGGATTGCGAGCTTGCGTCCTTTTGGCCAAAATGATCACTAATACCCCAGGTATTTTTCATTATTACTTATATTCGCTTCTTTTGGACACAGCCAGGTCTTTGATGCTGGGAGAGCATGGTGTGTTGTTGTTTGGCCTAGCAAGCAGGGTAGCCCGCTCTATGAATTATCAAGGCGTCACAAATAGGCTTCTACCTGGCTAGTTACGTTGCGCCTCATGACTTACACACTATTCCTCCATGTTTCACACACTTGCATCCCATTATTCATTTATTTTTTAGGCACTTTACTCATTACTGCCCCCTATATTTCACTCACATTATTACACTTGCACATACACTATTCATTTATTATTTCTTACTACACATCCCATGCACCACATACCACTCCCCTCAAGACTAGTGGGAGTGGCTATTATTATTTAAAGCACCTGCTCACTCGCCTTCATCAGCGTTTCAGACCTGGCTGTGTCCATTTGTAAGTATGGCCTTTTTTCGGTGTTTTTGCTTAAATGTCCTTGTTTTTATCTGTTTTGTCTGTACATCAGGAGCTTTTCGCTCCAGTTAGGGACTCGCAAGTCTGGGGATCCTTGTCGTGGATTGCGAGCTTGCGTCCTTTTGGCCAAAATGATCACTAATACCCCAGGTATTTTTCATTATTACTTATATTCGCTTCTTTTGGACACAGCCAGGTCTTTGATGCTGGGAGAGCATGGTGTGTTGTTGTTTGGCCTAGCAAGCAGGGTAGCCCGCTCTATGAATTATCAAGGCGTCACAAATAGGCTTCTACCTGGCTAGTTACGTTGCGCCTCATGACTTACACACTATTCCTCCATGTTTCACACACTTGCATCCCATTATTCATTTATTTTTTAGGCACTTTACTCATTACTGCCCCCTATATTTCACTCACATTATTACACTTGCACATACACTATTCATTTATTATTTCTTACTACACATCCCATGCACCTCAACACCTCTTCAAACCTGGCATGCTGCCTAAAATATATTCTAATAAAAAAGAGGCCTTAAAATGCACTAGGTGCTTCTTTGCTTCTAGGGCTTGTGTTTTAGTCCACGAGCGCAGTAGGGCCACATGTGGGACATTTATAAAAACTGCAGAATTTGGACAATACATATTTAGTAGTATTTCTCTGGTAAAACCTTCTGTGTTACAGAAAAAAATTTAATAAATTTGAAATTCAGCAGAAAAAATGAAATTTGCAAATTTCATTTCCACTTTGCTTTAATTCCTGTGAAATGCCTGAAGGGTTAAAAAACTTTCTATATGCTGTTTTGAATACTTTGAGGGGTCTAGTTTTTAAAATGGGGTGTTTTATGGGGGTTTCTAATACATAGGCCCCTCAAATCCACTTCAGAACTGAACCGGTACCTTCAAAAAAAGGCTTTTTAAATTTTCTTAAGAATATGAGAAATTGCTGTTTATGTTCTAAGCCTTGCAACGTCCAAGAAAAATAAAATAATGTTCAAAAAACGATGCCAATCTTAAGTAGACATATGGGAAATGTGAACTAGTAACTATTTTGGGTGGTATAACCGTCTGTTTTTCAAGCAGATGCATTTAAATTCTGAAAAATGCTATTTTTTGTAAATTTTCTCTAAATTTTGCAATTTTTCACAAATAAAGACTGAATATATCGACCAAATTTTACCACGAACATGAAGCCCAAAGTGTCACGAGAAAACAATCTCAGAATCGCTTGGATAGGTTTAAGCATTCCGACGTTATTACCACATAAAGTGAAATATGTCAGATTTGAAAAATGGGCTCTGAGCCTTAAGGCCCAAACTAGGCTGCGTCCTTAAGGGGTTAAGGAGCACAAGCAGATGGGCTGGTGTAGATCCGACTTAAAGGCTATGTAAACCTTTGAAAGACATTTTTTTTTTTAATATAAAATGGTCCGTTAGTGTGATTGGTGCAACTTTATAATTAGTTTTTATTAAAAATATTTTTACATTTTCAGATACAGCTGCTTTGTATCTTGTATACAAAGCAGCTGTATCATTCGCTATGACCTGAATCCGTCAGTCCCACTGTACCTGTTGCAGCATTTCCAGGAGCATGTTGTTGGTTGGTAAAGTTTTATAGACACTATTTTATTCTTTTGGAAAGGTCCCCGTGAAAAATGTGATTTCTTCCTGGATAGGTCGAATCTCAATTGTTATCGTATTTTTGAAACTTCAAAAATCTCAGACGAGTATGTGGACTTTCTTGATCTAAAAATATAGCTGAATGGCACTCATATTACAACTAATTTGTATAATAAGACTATGGCAACCAATAGTCTACTCCATTTTTCTAGTTTTCATCCCCAACATTTGAAAAAAGCAATTCCGAAAGGCCAATTTTTGAGACTCTGGTTCAATTGTTCTCAGATGTAGGACTTCCAGTTAGCCTCTCGTGATTTGACTTCTAGATTTAAGAATCGGGGTATCCAAAAAGAGTGATGTCTTTGGCCTTATAATAAGCACACGATTGTGAACGCGAGAATCTTGCGCGTCCATCAATACGTAAAACTGACAATAAAATTTGATTTGTGGCGAAGTACATCCAGTGGACCAAATTATACCAGATTTTGAATTCACATTGGCATATTTTCCAGACAGAGAAAAAACTACTTGGGTATTTAACCTCGAAACCCCAACAAGTTGCTAGGAGGGCACAAAATTTAAAATATAAACTTGTAAAGAGCAATTACCAATGTCCGACAACTTCGATTGGACACGGTAATAAAATCGTAGGTACATATCCTTGTGACCAATGCAATGTCTGTCAGATTATGATTTCTGACAAACAATTATTTTATTCACAGAGTGGGGAAACCATTAGATTGGGACACCACATCAACTGTCGCAATAGGAATTGTGTGTATGCTTTAATTTGACCTCTCCAAAAAGTTTACATTGGACAGACGACAAAGGAATTGCAGAAACGTATACAGAAACATCTCTCAACTATTTCCTTGCCCATCAGGGATGTGGCCAAAGACAAGGGTCTAACTACAGTTACAATGTATTTCTTCAAGCATCATCAAAGTACCAGGGGATGAGGGTGGTAGGTCTTGGAAAAACTACAGCCTGGTATAAGGGAGAGGAGATTTTTCATCACCTCCTCTTCGTTTGGAATCCAGGTCGATTTTTAAATTAACCCCTTCAGGACTGAGCCTGTTTTGGCCTTGAGGACGAAGCTGATTTTCTCAAATCTGACATGTGTTAACTTATTTAGTAATAACTTGGGAATGCTTTTACCTATCCAAGTAATTCTGAGATTGTTTTCTCGTGACATATTGTACTTTATGTTTGTAAAAAAATGTGGTCGATAAATGTAATATTTATGTGTGAAAAACACCAAAATGTTGAGAAAATTTGCAAAAATGTGCAACTTTCTAAAATTAAAAGTATCTGCTTGTAAGACAGATAGTAATACCACACATAATAATTACTATTTCATATATTCCATATGTCTACTTTATATTTGCATAGTTTTTTGAACATTCTTTTATTTTTCTAGGACGTTACAAGGCTTAGAACTTTAGCAGCAATTTCTCATATTTTCAAGAAAATTTCAAAAGCCCATTTTTTCAGGGACCAGTTCAGTTCTGAAGCGGCTTTGAGGGCTTTATATTTTAGAAAGACCCCATAACTCACCCCATTTTGAAAACTGCACCCCTCAAATGATCCAAAAAAGCATTCAGAAAGTGTTTTAACCCCATAGGCGTTTCTCAGGAAATAAAGCAAAGTAGAGGTGAAATTGACAAATTAAATTTATTGTTGCCAAAATTAATTTGTAATACAGTTTTTTTCTGTAACACAGAAGGTTTTACCCAAGAAATGCAACTCAACATATATTGCCCAGATTGTGCAGTTTTTAGAAATATCCCACATGTGGCCTTAGTGTACTTATGGACTGAAGCACCCGCCTCAGAATCAAAGGAGCACCTAGAGGATTTTGGGGCCTCCTTTTTTTTAAAATATATTTTAGACACCATGTCAGGTTTGAAGAGGTCTTGTGGGGCCAAAACAGTAAAAAAATTAATAAAATTGACCCCATTTTGGAAACAACACCCTCAATGAGTTTATCTATGGGTGTAGTTATCATTCTGACCCCACAATTTTTATGCTAAATTTATTTGAATTAGTCTGTGAAGATGAAAATCTACTTTTTTTCTGAAAAAATATAGAAATGTTTAATTTTCACAAGGCATAAAGGAGAAATAACACCCCAACATTTGTAAAGCAATTTCTAACTATAACGGCAATACCCCAAATGTGGTAATAAACTGCTGTTTGGACCCACAGCAGGGCTCAGAAGAGAAGGATCATCATTTGGATTTTGGAGCGCTGATTTTGCTGGATTCGTTTTCAGTGCCGTGTCACATTTGCAATGAACTGGAGTGACCAAAACAGTGGAAACCATCCAAAAGTGAACCCATTTTGAAAACTATACCCCTCACTGAATTTATCTAGTGGTATAGTTAGCATTTTGATCCCACAGTTTTTATGCTAAATGTATTTGAATTAGTCTGTGAAGATGAGAATATACTTTTCTTCTGAAAAAACATAGAAATGTTTAATTTTTACAAGGAATAAAAGAGAAAAAACACCCCAGCATTTCTAATGCAATTTTCTCCCGATTGCGGAAATACTCCATATGTGGTAATAAACTGCTGTTTGAACCCACAGCGGGGCTTAGAAGTGAAGGAGCGCTATTTGGCTATTGGAGCTATGATTTAGCTGGAATCGTTTTTGGGTGTCATGTCACATTTGCAAAGCCCTGAGAGACCAAAACAGTGAAAATGCCCCAAAAGTGACCCCATTTGGGAAACTACACCACTTAAGGAATCTATCTAGGGGTATAGGCAGCATTTAGACCCCACAGGTCTTTTTCAGAATTTATTACAATATGGCCTTATTCACACGAACATATAATACGTCCATGCTACGCGCGTGATTTTCACTCGCGTGGCACGAACCTATGTTAATGAATGGGGCCGTTCAGACTGTCAGTGAATTTCACGCAGCGTATGTGCGCTGCGTGAAACTCATGACATGTCTTATATTTGCCCCTGTTTTGCGCTGCATGCACCCATTGAAGTCAATGGGTGCGTGCAAATCGTGCTCGGCACACGGAAGCACTTCCGGGTGCCGCGCGTGATGCGCGCTACAGTAGTAAAAACTATGAATGAAAACAGAAAAGCACCTGTGTGATTTATGTGAAGGATTCTAGTCATTTATACCAGATGTTCTCTTCACCAGTTGAACTGTTTTAGGCTGATTTAAGCTTATATTTCTTGTTTCATCTTGTTTTTCTTTATTCCTTTAAAGTAAATCGTGGCAGGGTAGGATCGGCCAAAGACAACTTAGCTCACCAACCTCTTTCTTGGCCTTTGAGTAATTATACATACTCTTGTATAAGGTTATTTGATTGCTGAGACCCGACCTCCTCCTTGATTTGGGTATTATTTTTGCAGTTCTCCCTCTGTTTTTTGGAGGGAGTTGCAAAGGGTAATATTGTATTGCAAGCTTTTAATTGCTTTAAAAACGCCCACTTCAGAGTAACATACTTCCCCTGGTAGTACATTCCGTTCTTTAACTGATGTGTATTGATTTCATGTATTTTCTTTCGTTATTACTGATATTTGTTTTGTTTCCCTGGTTTGTTTCTCTCCCAGTGTTTCTTCCCTCCTTTATACCTCTCTCCATGTTAATAGATGGGATGGCTTTGTGTCTTCTGCGGGCCTCCTTGGATGAAGGGTATCATAGAGAACTGCTATGAGACTTGACAGAGGCCGACCTTTACGTAACTGCGAGCTGTATACATTCGCACTTTCCACATTACTTATTTTCCTCCCCTACATCTATGACCATGGTTAAATTTGTCACACTTAATGTAAAGGGCCTCAACTCCAATGTGAAGAGACACTTACTTCTTAGAGAGCTGAAGTTACTTGGAGCGGAGATCGCCTTTCTACAGGAGACACATTTAGATTCTTCTGGTTCATTTAGTTTTGCTCGGGGGGCGTATCCTGTTGTGTAAACTGCCTCTTCTGGTCAGAAGAGGGAGGGGGTTGCCAACCTGATTTCCACTACGTGTCCCATACAGGTCCATACCCCACATTTAGATCCTGGGGGTAGATATGTTATCTTAGAGGAGATTCTGTCTGGCCAGCTCATTGTTCTATGTAACGTCTACTCCCCTAATACTGCGCAGATCCCATTCCTGCGTAGAATTTTCTCCAAACTACAAAACCTCCCTAGGGGAGCATGGTTGGTAGGTGGGGACTTCAATATCCCATTCTCGACGATTATGGACAGAGCTTATCTTACGCACGCCACTCCATCTCCCACACTCGCAGGATTTTCTACTCGCTTCAGGCAGCTGATTAGGGAACATTACCTCTATGACCTGTGGCGAGTTCATCATCCGGGCGATAGGTTTTATACTTTCATTTACCATACACATAACACTCAGGCTGGGTTCACACGACCTATTTTCAGACGTAAACGAGGCGTATTATGCCTCGTTTTACGTCTGAAAATAAGGCTACAATACGTTGGCAAACATCTGCCCATTCATTTGAATGGGTTTGCCGACGTACTGTGCAGACAACCTGTCATTTACGCGTCGTCGTTTGACAGCTGTCAAACGACGATGCGTAAAAATACAGCCTCGTCAAAAGAAGTGCAGGACACTTCTTTCAGACGAAATTTGAGCCGTTCTTCATTGAACTCAATGAAGCACAGCTCAAAATTTACGGCTGTCAGAGAAGCCTCGCAAAATGCGAGGAGGAGCATTTACGTCTGAAACGAGGCAGCTGTTTTCTCCTGAAAACAGTCTGTCTTTTCAGACGTAAAAGCCTGCTACCGTGTGCACATACCGTCACACGCGCCTAGATTATTTATTTGGTAATGTCTCTGCCCGCCGTTTGCTTCAGACGGTGGTCATAGACCCCCATCTCGTGGTTAGACTATGCGCCAGTCTCAGTAATTTTGCGGATAGGTAGACCCTCCATGAAAATATGTCACTGGTGTCTAACTGAAACTTTAATTAAATCCCCCAGCCTTAGGCATGGCCTGGCCGCTCACATGCGTGAATTTTACACACTTAATGAGGGCTCGGTTCCATCCATTTCCACTCTCTGGGAGGCCCATAAGGCAGTGATGAGGGGGCACTGCATGGCTATGGGTTCCAGACTAAAAAGGGACTATAGGGCCAAAAGGGAGGCTCTCCTTCGGAAAATTACTAAACTGGAGGGGGAAAAGGGGATTCAGCCAACAGTTTCGACACTGCGGAAGTTTTTTTTTTTCTTTATCAAAGATTTTTATTTTGAAAATATAACAATACAGAAACATTTCACGGTTTGTGCAAAAAAAAAGAAATTTGCACGCAGTGCAATACATTTAAATGAAGTATCATAGTGTAACAACAGTATGTATATATATACATGTATAAGAACAACAGTAAAAGGTAGCCTCCCACCTATCAGAATTGAGTGATAAGAGAGATATAACGGCAATAACTGTACCATGTTCACGTCAAATCAGTGCAATAGTCAGGGAGACCGCCCCCCCAGTAAAGTGAAAAGTGACACATATAAGAGCACTTTTGAATATATGGACACACAACACATAACACCAGACAACAAAAGGAAACACATACAGACAAAGCGCAACACTGCGGAAGTTGATAGAGGCTAGAGCGCAGCTTAAGCATTTAGCAATGAAAGGAGTAGAAAAATCACTTTTATACACGAAACAAAGATATTATGACAGGGGTAACAAAGCCCATTCGCTTCTAGCCCGTCTATTGAGGGATCAGGCGACTACTCGCACTCCGCAGGCTGTTCGAGATAGTGCAGGCCTCCTCCAACATCACCCAGACACGATATCCACACTCTTCCATGATTACTATAAATCCTTATATCATTTGCCAACCACATTACCCTCTGATCCAGACCGTCGGCGGGCAACACTACAAACTTACCTCTCATCATGTAATCTCCCTAGATTAAAAGACACAGAGCTTTCTTCTTTGAATGCCCTGATCTCTGCGGAGGAGTTGTCTGATATCCTGGGTGGACCTCCATGGTGGTAAAGCCCCTGGGCCGGTTGGCTTTACGTATGAGCATTATAAGACTTTTGCAGAGATCCCGGTTCCAAAGATTTTTTCCTTGTTTAACACCTTCCTACATGGTTCTCCCATCCCTCAAACGTTCCTGCATTCTCACATTACACTGATCCCTAAACTGGGTAAGGACCACGCAGATTGCTCCAATTATAGACCCAGAGCTCTTTTGAACTCTGATCAAAAAAATGTTACTCGTCTCCATGCAAATAGACTTAATGTCTGGTTCCCATCTTTGATTCATAAAGATCAGGTGGGCTTTGTGCCCCTTAGACAAGGGGGAGATAACACACGGAGGACCGGATGCGGAGAAGGCGTTTGATCGATTGCCATTTATGTTTGAAACTATGAAGTCATTTGGGATTTCGGGTCCTTTCCTGATGGCTCTGCATGGTCTTTATTCCAATCCAACAACAGCGATTAAACTTTCGCACTCCACCTCTCCCCCGTTTCAGATTTTGAATGGTATGCGTCAGGGATGCCCCCTGTCCCCTCTTTTATTTGTGCTCTGTATTAAACCCCTTGCAGCTCAAATACGACAATCCATAGATATAGCAGGGTCAAGATACAAGATAAAGAGTTCAAGGTCTCCTTATTTGCAGATGACGTTCTCTTGACTATCACTAAACATCATACCTCCCTTCCAGGGGCATGGCTAGGGGGGGCAGGCGGGGCATGTGCCCCGGGCGCAACTAGGTTGTAGGAAAGGGGGGGTGCTGAAGAGCAGCTGATCGCTGCTGATAGGCGCCCCATATGTCAGACACCTGCAGCAGCTTTAGGAAGAGCCAGGAAATTACGGCGTTCTGACTGGGGTCTGTGACGGTCAGGGAGTGGACCAGTCCAGTCACCTTACCTGTCACCTGACCACACGTCAGTGACATGAGGTCAGATGACTCAGGTCAGGGGACAGGTACACTCCCGTGCTGCAGCTTTCCAGCTCTGCCTCTACTCTGTGCTCTGCTTGTTACACACGCCGAAAAGAAGAGAGGAAGCTCCGCCCACAGCCCGTCCTGACCTGTGATGCTGTCAGCAAGGAGACATGTGAGTGTCAGTGTGTTTATGTGTGTGTAGTGTGTGTCTCTGTGTTTGTATGTGTATATGTTACAGTGTGTGTGTGTGTATGTGTGTGTGTGTGTGTGTGTGTGTGTCTGTCTGTGTCTCTGCATGTGTTTGTCTCTTACATCTACTACGTTATCTGTACTCAGAGAGGTATTACTGTGTTATCTGTGGTGTTACATAGGACTGCAGGTAACATCTACATTATCTGTGGTCTTACATAGGACTGCAGGCAACACTACTACATTATCTGTACTCAGAGAGTTATCACTGTGTTATCTGTGGTGTTACATAGGACTGCAGGTAACATCTACATTATCTGTGGTCTTACATAGGACTGCAGGCAACACTACCACATTATCTGTACTCAGAGAGTTATCACTGTGTTATGTGTGTTGTTATATAGGACTGCAGGTAACATCTATTACATTATCTGTACTCAGAGAGCTTTCACTGTGTTATCTGTGTTGTTACATAGGACTGCAGGTAACATCTACTACATTATCTGTGCTGTGTACATATGTGCCTGTGTGCGTATATATGGGTCTGTTTGTGAATGTGTCTTTGTGCTTGTATATATGTGCCTTTTATGTATATGCATATGTTCCTGTGTATTTATGTGCCGGTGTGTGTGTGTGTGTGTGTGTGTGTGTGTGTGTGTGTATATGCATGGCCGGCCTTAGCTATGTTCAACCAGTGCGGTCGCACAGGGCGCCAGCCGCCACACGGCCAGAGGGGCGCCAGCGGGTGTGTGTATCCCCGCGCCATTGCAACTACCAGCGGGGATACACACACTAACTGCAGTCGCACCCGGGCGCTTCTTCACTTAGTGGCTACCGCTGTAGCTGCCATAGCGGCTGATAGCGGTGACACCGGACATGAGAACGGTGGCGCCGCTAGCAGCTGCTGTGGCTGCTATAGCGGTAGCGACGGCACTATAGCAGAGCAGGGCGATATCTCCCTGCTCTGCTGTCTACTAGCGCAACTGTAGCTTCCTTCAGCTACAGCGGCGCTAGTAGACAGCAGAGCAGGGAGATACCTCCCTTGTTCTGCTATAGTGCCCCCCTGTAGATATCAAACCCCCCCTTCCAGGATAGCGCCACCGTAGCTCCCTGAAGGAGCGGAATCCCCATGTGGCCGGGGATTCCGGTCCTGGAGCGCTGCTTGATGCCTCTGTCCATATATGGACAGTGACATCAGGGAAAACTCCTGAAGCGGAATTCCCGGTCACAGCATTGCAGACTCTATGATCGGGGATTCCACTGCAGGAGAAGCCAATGACGTCATGGACACAGACGTCAGAAGCTTCTCTTGATAAGTGGAATCGACGGTCATAGCGTCTGCAATGCTGTGACCCCCGGGGATTCCGCTTCAGGAGTTTTCCCTGATGTCACTGTCCATATATGGACAGAGGCATCAAGCAGCGCTCCAGGACCGGAATCCCCGGCCACACGGGGATTCCGCTTCTTCAGGGAGCTACAGTGGCGCTATCTATACTGGAAGGGGGGGTTGCTATCTACAGGGGGGCACTATAGCAGAGCAGGGAGGTATCTCCCTGCTCTGCTGTCTACTAGCGCCACAGTAGCTCCCTGAAGGAGCGGAATCCCCGTGTGGCCGGGGATTCCGCTCCTGGAGCGCTGCTTGATGTTTCTGTCCATATATGGACAGTGACATCAGGGGAAACTCCTGAAGCGGAATCCCCGGTCACAGCATTGCAGACTCTATGACCGGGGATTCCACTCCAGGAGAAGCCAATGACGTCATGGACATAGACGACAGGAGCTTGTCCTGGAGTGGAATCGACGGTCATAGCATCTGCAATGCTGTGGACGGGGATTCCGCCTCAGGAGTTTTCCCTGATGTCACTGTCCATATATGGACAGAGGTATCAAGCAGCGCTCCAGGAGCGGAATCCCCGGGCACACGGGGATTCCGCTCCTTCAGGGAGCTACAGTGGCGCTATCTTTACTGGAAGGAGGGGGGTTGCTATCTACAGGGGGGCTGTGGGCTGTGTGGCACTACCTACAAAGGACAACTGTGCAGGAGCACACAAAATACCCAGCTTTCCGGGTATAAAAAAAAAAAGTGTGGAAATAAACTAAGATATAACTTTTATTGAATCTAGCTAAAAGGATTAATCCTTTACTCAGTTATAACTTAGTTCATTTCCACAGATTTATTTTATAGCTGGGAAAGCTGGGTATTTTGTGTGCTCCTGCACAGTTGTCCTTTTTTGAATGCCTATTGCCGGCCAGCTATCGGTCATTTCGTAGTCCTTGCACTACCTACAAGGGGGCTGTGGGCTGTGTGGCACTACCTACCAGGGGGCTGTGTGGCACTACCAACAAGGGGGCTGTGGACAGTGTGGCACTATCAACCAGTGGGCTGTGTGGCACTACCTACTAGGGGGCTGTGTGGCACTACCTACCAGGGGACTGTGGGGCACTACCAACCAGGGGGCTGTGGGCACTACCAACCAGGGGGCTGTGTGGCACTCCCTACAGGGGGCTGTGTGGCACACTCTACAGGGGGCTGTGTGACGCTATCTACAAGGGGGCTTTGTGGCGCTTTCTACAAGGGGGCTGTGTGGCGCTATCTACAAGGGGGCTGTGTGGCGCTATCTACAAGGGGGCTGTGTGACGCTATCTACAAGGGGGCTGTGTGGCGCTATCTACAAGGGGGCTGTGTGGCGCTACCTACAAGGGGGCTGTCTGGCGCTACCCACAAGGGGGCTGTGTGGTGCTACCCACAAGGGGCTGTGTGGCGCTACCTACAGGGGGAATCTGTGAGTGGGGGTCTGATGGTCATTTTACTGAGTGGTGGGCTGATGGTCATTTTGCTGTGAGTGGGGGGCTGATGGTCATTTTACTGTGAGTGGGGGGTTGATGGTCATTTTTCTGTGAGTGGGGGGCTGATGGTCTTCAAGTGGTTTCCACCTCTGACCTCCAATTGAAATTAATAGGAGGCAGAAGATACCTGCGGCGCTCGTTTGGAGCTTTTTTTCCTGCGTCTTTTGCATTAGTTTCAACAGGTTAAGAAAAAACACAAAAAAAGGTCACCCAACGCTGTCAGTTGCTGAAGGAATTTTGAGGCAGATTTTTTATGCCTTACAAAAAACGTGTGTGAACATGCCCTACGAGTGGAGTGCTTGTTCTTAGCCGTTTTCTGTCTTTCTCAAAACAATTTTTGGTAGGGGGGCCCTGAGGAAATTTTGGGAAACTCTGTACTAGGGTCCCGTCATGGAGCAGCTCAGTTTGTCATGGGAACGGGGCCTAGGTGAGTACAATTTTTGTTTTTGTTTGGTGGCACTGTCTACAAGGGGGAGGTGCGGGGACTGTATGGCACGATCTACAAGGGGGAGGTGGGGGACTGTATCACACTGTCTACAAGGGGGAGGTGTGGGGGGCTGTATGGCACGATCTACAAAAAGGAGGTGGGGGATTATGGCACTGTCTACAGGTAGGCTATATGGCAAAATCTACAGGGGGGCATTATACTGTGTGGGGGCCACTAAGCGGACATTATACTGTGTAGGGGTACTACAGGGGGCACAATACTGTGGGCACAATTAGAGGACAAAATACTGTATGCTTGAAGGGGTTGTAATATAATATATTATTAAATATTATTATTATACTGTATGGGGGCACTAAAGGGGCAAAGGGGCATTATAATTTTTTTATGGGGCATTTTTTTTTAATGATGGGGTGGGGCGCCGAAAGATCATTTCGCACAGGGCGCCATCTATCCTAGGGCCGGCCCTGTGTATATGTGTCTGTACATCTATATATTTACCTGTATGTATATATTCCAGATGTGTGTATGTATATTTGCCTGTATGTCTAAATATGTTTCTTTATGTATGTACAATATATATGTTCCAGCGTGTCCATATATGTGGTTAATTTTTGGTTTGTGTAGGGGGCGGCGATAGAGAGTCCCGCACAGGGCACCATCCAAGCTAAGGCCGGCCCTGGATGTCACCAACCCTAGTCAGAAGGAACTCCGTCACAGCCTGACCTCCTCAGCTTCTCTGGTAAGTCACACCAGGCAGAGCGGGGAGTGGTAGCGGTAGGCTACCGCTCACTGGTCTGTTCACAGTGTGGCGCTAAGTACAAGGGGGGATTGTGGCGCTATTTAATAGGGGGGAATGTGGCACTATTTACAAGGGGGGGGGGGAGTGTGGCGCTGTTTACAAAGGGGCAGCGGGCTGTGTGTGGCACTATCTACAAGGGGGGGGTGTGCCGCTATCTACTAGGGGGGAAGCGGGCTGTGTGTGGCACTATCTACAAGGGGGCTGTGTGGCGCTATTTATAAGGGGGGCTGTGTGTGCGCTATCTACAAGAGATGGGCTGTGTGTGGCACTATCTACAGGGGGCTGTGTGTGGCCTCTTTAATTTATTTTCTTTTAATTTATTTTTATGTTAATTACATTATAGAACTATATCGCTTGTAAAATGTAGAAATGCTTTTATGCTCGAGTTACATTAAAAAAAATTGTGAAAAAAAATTAAACCTCATTGATTGGTAGGGAAAGGAAACATGGCGAGAGGGAAGGAGATGTCGGGAAATAAGTTGGGGGGGGTGCCAATCTGAATCTTTGCCCCGAGTGCAGGAGAACCTAGCTACGCCTCTGCCCCCTTCCTACCCTTACTGCCGTTCTTCATAGGTATGGGCGGCTTTCAGGTTATAGAACTAATACCTCTAAGACGGAAGCGGCCCTCTTAATGTCCCACACCAAGAACTATTGCTCCTCAAACACAACTTCACCTACAACTGGAAGGAGGCCTCCCTGACTTACTTGGAAGTCCAGCTCACTCCCTCTTATACATCGGTTTACAAGGCTAATTTCCCTCCCCTTTTTGTAGAACTGCGTAGACTTATGGCCAGATGGGGTTCTTTCCCCATATCCTTTTTTGAATGCATTGCAGCGGTCAAAATAACCCTGCTTCCTAAATTATTGTACTTCTTTGAGACTCTACCAGTGGTAGTGCCTATGAGGGAACTGAGGGCATTGCAGTCTTCCATCCTCAGGTTGATATGGCACTCCGGCAGACATAGAATCCCGAAATCTGTTTTATTGTCTGGTCGATCTGCATGGGGGTTGTCTGTTACTGACGTTGTGAAGTACTGCTGGGCGTCCCATCTTCACCGTATTCCCTGTTGGATGTCCCTTCGGGTATACATCAAGTGGACTGAAATAGAGAAATTGTGGATGGCTCCTGTTCATCCTAACTCTTTGTTATGGTGCGACCCGCTGGCCTTGCCTTCTTTGTCTCTGTTGTGTCCCATGCGCTTTCAACGGGAGGTATGGGAAGCTTGTAAATAAAGCTTTTCTTTGGCATCAGGTTGTCCGCCTTTGACCTCGGTACTATATACTCCCACTATTCCAGGGGGTACTATCTCCCGAGTGGTCCGATTGTGGACGGCTGCAGAGGTGTTCCACCTGGCCGATATGGTTGATCCTCATACGCTAGAGCTTCACCTGTTTTCATATTTCCAATCATAACGTCCCCTCTTCTACATTTTTCCACTATCTCCAAATTAGACATTACATGCAACAAACTTTCGGATCCACTCGGGTCACTACACCTGCAAGCTTTAAAAAACTGTGTCGCCATACTACCACTTCTAAAGGGCTCATATCCGCTATTTACACAATACTGCTATCCCCGGATGACTCCCCTCCACCCGGGCATAGATATATACTAAAGTGGGAGACGCTGTTGAATAAATCCATCCCTTCCTTGTTGTGGCAAATCATCTGGTCACAAGCAGCTAAAACTTCCCTTTGCACTACATATAAAGAAAATCAATATATAATTCTTATGTTTTGGTATCATACCCCTGCCCTCTTGCATAGCTTCAATCCGGGTATCCCATCGGATTGTTGACGATGTAGAGACCTGTTCCATATCTTTTGGAGCTGCTCTCTGGTGCAACAGTTTTGGCTGGAGGTTGGGAATTTGGCGGTGGCAGTGTGGCAGCTGGATATTCCTCTAGACCAGGGGTCTCAAGCACGCGGCCCGCGGGCCGCATGTGGCCCCTGGGGCTGTCATCTGCGGCCCGCGGGACACAGAGCCGCTAGTATCGGCTCTGCTCCGAAACTCTGGAATTCCCTGACATCGCTGTCCACATATGAACAGCGATGTCTGGGGCTTCCCCAGAGCCAGAGTCCCGAACAGAGCGCTGGTGTCGGCTCTGCTCCGGGACTCTGTGGAATTCCCTGACATCGCTGTCCACATATGAACAGCGATGTCTGGGGCTTCCCCAGAGCCGGAGTCCCGGGCAGAGCGCTAGTACAGGCTCTGCTCCGGGACTCTGTGGAATTCCCTGACATTGCTGCCCATATATGGACAGTGTGTCAGGGTCTTGCCCAGAGCGGAGCAGAGCGCTGGTGTCGGCTCTGCTCCTGGACTCTGTGGAATTCCCTGACATCGCTGTCCACATATGAACAGCGATGTCTGGGGCTTCCCCAGAGCCGGAGTCCCGAGCAGAGCGCTGGTGTCGGCTCTGCTCCGGGACTCTGTGGAATTCCCTGACATCGCTGTCCACATATGAACAGCGATGTCTGGGGCTTCCCCAGAGCCGGAGTCCCGGGCAGAGCGCTACTACAGGCTCTGCTCCGGGACTCTGTGGAATTCCCTGACATCGCTGCCCATATATGGACAGTGTGTCAGGGTCTTTCCCAGAGCGGAGCAGAGCGCTGGTGTCGGCTCTGCTCCTGGACTCTGTGGAATTCCCTGACATCGCTGTCCACATATGAACAGCGATGTCTGGGGCTTCCCCAGAGCCGGAGTCCCGAGCAGAGCGCTGGTGTCGGCTCTGCTCCGGGACTCTGTGGAATTCCCTGACATCGCTGTCCACATATGAACAGCGATGTCTGGGGCTTCCCCAGAGCCGGAGTCCCGAGCAGAGCGCTGGTGTCGGCTCTGCTCCGGGACTCTGTGGAATTCCCTGACATCGCTGTCCACATATGAACAGCGATGTCTGGGGCTTCCCCAGAGCCGGAGTCTCGGGCAGAGCGCTAGTACAGGCACTGGGGCAGCCTCTACAGAGGGCACTGGGACAGCCTCTACAGAGGGCACTGGGGCAGCCTCTACAAGTGGGTGTGTGGCCTTATCTACAGAGGGCACTGTGGCCTTATCTACAGAGGGCACTGTGGCCTTATCTACAGAGGGCACTTTGGCCTTATCTACAGAGGGCACTGTGGCCTTATCTACAGAGGGCACTGCGGCCTTATCTACAGAGGGCACTGCGGCCTTATCTACAGAGGGCACTGCGGCCTTATCTACAGAGGGCACTGCGGCCTTATCCACAGAGGGCACTGCGGCCTTATCCACAGAGGGCACTGCGGCCGCATCCACAGAGGGCACTGCGGCCGCATCCACAGAGGGCACTGCGGCACTATCTAAAAAGGGGCTGCCCAATCTTGACATGTGTGCTAACTGAGCCGCCGGACTGCATTTAGCGACACTTAAACTGGAAAGCTGGATTGTTGAAATAAGCGCGTGGAGAAATATCTAAAATTTTAAACCTAGCGCTATTATTATAGTAATGTAGTATTATTATTCTAGTAATATAGTGTTATATTAGTTCAAATAACTAATTGATTAACAATAATTTTGTATTGTATCAAATTTGAAAGTAATGCGGCCCGTCAACTTCCCATTTTTTCTATATGCGGCCCACTTACCCGGCCGAGTTTGAGACCCCTGCTCTAGACCCTCTTCATTATCTCCTGAATATCCTTCCTAGGTCCTTGGAGAAATCCCTAGCTCGACTTTTTCGCCACTTTCTCACTGCTGCTAAAACCCTGATTGCTTGGAAGTGGAGACAGACTGCCCCTCCAACTCACATCGACTTACTGACTAGAATTAGGGAAATTCACACTATGGAACATATGACGGCCTCACTTGATAATATACTGGACAGATTTAAAGTGGTGTGGGATCTGTGGGATAAGTATTGGCTACCGATATCTCTGAGTTAGAACTTTGATTAGTCTTTGATTGACCTTTTTTGTTTTCTTCCCCCCTCCCTTTTGTCTTGTTTTGTCTGATTGGATTTTCTAATATGTCAAATGTATTGTATGGCTTGCCCATACGTCCTTATGTCCTGTGTGTATTTTGGAACTTTTCAATAAAAATACAGTTGAAACCAAACACTATACCTCCATGTTTTACACACTGCACTCACATCTTTACATCATTCACAGCCCTGATCCCTACACACTACACTTAGTAAATGGTCCTTATATTTCACTTGTATACCATACACAGTACTTTATTATTCCATTACACATTTACTTCCATGCCCCACACACCACTCCCCTCAAGGTTGATTTTCGAGTGCCATGTCGCATTTGCCCCAGAGGTATCAAAGCAATGGAAACCCACCAGAAGTGACCCCATTTTGGAAACTACCCCCCCAAAAAGAATTAATTTATGGGTATTGTGACCATTTAGACCCCACAGTTTTTTCACATAATTTTTTTTAATTGGGCTGTGAATTACAAAAATGTTTTATTTTTTTTCCAATAAGATGTAGTTTTGGCTCAAAATGTCTTATTTTCACAAGGAATAAAATACCCCATTTTGTTGCCCAATTTGTCTTGAGTGCGGCAATACCCCATTTGTTGTAATAAACTGCCGTTTGGGCCCATGGGAGGGCTCAGAAGGAAAGGACCACCATTTGGCCTACTGGGGATTTTCTGGTGCCAAGTCATGTATGCAGAAGCCCCTGAGGTACCAGTACAGTTGAAACCCCCGAGAAGTGTCCCCGTTTTAAAAACTACACCCCTTAATGCATTCATCTAGAGGTGTAGTGAGTATTTTGACCCCACAGGTATTGTGTTAAAGAGGCTCTGTCACCAGATTTTGCAACCCCTATCTGCTATTGCAGCAGATAGGCGCTGCAATGTAGATTACAGTAACGTTTTTATTTTAAAAAAACGAGCATTTTTGGCCAAGTTATGACCATTTTTGTAGTTATGCAAATGAGGCTTGCAAAAGTCCAAGTGGGTGTGTTTAAAAGTACAAGTCCAAGTGGGTGTGTATTATGTGCGTACATCGGGGCGTTTTTAATACTTTCACTAGCTGGGCGCTCTGATGAGAAGTAACATCCTCTTCTCTTCAGAACGCCCAGCTTGTGACAGTGCAGATCTGTGACGTCACTCACAGGTCCTGCATCGTGACGGCCACATCGGCACCAGAGGCTACAGCTGATTCTGCAGCAGCATCAGCGTTTGCAGGTAAGTCGATCTTACCTGCAAACGCTGATGCTGCTGCAGAATCAGCTGTAGCCTCTGGTGCCGATGTGGCCGTCACGATGCAGGACCTGTGAGTGACGTCACAGGTCTGCACTGTCAGAAGCTGGGCGTTCTGAAGAGAAGAGGATGTTACTTCTCTTCACAGCGCCCAGCTAGTACAAGTATTAAAAACGCCCCGATGTACGCACCTAATACACGCCCACTTGGACTTTTACTTTTAAACACACCCACTTGGACTTTTGCAAGCCTCATTTGCATAACTACAAAAATGGTCATAACTTGGCCAAAAATGCTCGTTTTTTAAAAATAAAAACGTTACTGTAATCTACATTGCAGCGCCTATCTGCTGCAATAGCAGATAGGGGTTGCAAAATCTGGTGACAGAGCCTCTTTAAAGATAATGCGCACAGATGGTGCAGAGTGAGTTTTGCAATTTTCTATACATATATGCCAATTCAGTGTCCGATATATTGTGCCCAGCATGTGCCACCGGAGACATACACCCCATAAACTGTAACGTGGGTTCTTCCGTGTATGACAAAACCCTACATGTGACTGTTAACAGCTGCCTGGGCACACAGCAGGGCCTAGGGGGGAAAGATGAGGGGGATAAGCTGTGCGGAGTGCATCAGAGTAAGTAAAACTGGGTTAAATTAAAAATCAAGTAATGTATGAATTTTAAAACACTTTCATACAGAGGCCTGGTTTTTCAGGACACGTGTCACATTGATATATTGTGTCCTACCTTATCCACCTCTAATAGCAGGCTTAGCACCTCTTTTGCCTTTTTCACTTCTTGCCAGTTTGGGGAACTTCTCCTGCAAAGTGTTGCCCTGGTACGATGCGTGTGGCCTCGCTTCCAGAAGTACTGGGTGCCCCCCCTTCTTGATCCCTAAAGATTAGGTTCTTGATAATGATGTGCACGGCCAGCTTTTTATACCACACCGCATGGCGCTGTAGGGCTTCAGGACTTGATCTGACAAGTCCACCCCTCCCATGTACCTATTGTAGTCCAGAACACAGTCTGGTTTGGGGGGGTCTCTGTACTGGTGCCTCATACTGGTACATGGGCACTGGTGTGGCCATGTATTGTTGTCAATACAAGGACATCTCTCTTGTCCTTGTACTTGACACACAATATGTTGCTGCTAGATTGTGCCCTGCCCTCAACCCTTCTTGTTTGCCCAAACAGTGTCTTAGGGAGGCCTCTCAGATTTATTCTAGCAGTGCCACATGCCACAGTATTTATGGAAGCGAGGTATTTGAAGAGTGGGACACTGGTATAAAAATTATCCAGGTAGAGGTGGTAACCCTGGTCCAGCAGTGGGTGCACCAAATCCCACACAATTTTTGCATTAGCTCCCAGTAAGGGGGATCCTTCTGGGGGCTTAATACTGGTGTCCTTCCCTTCATATATCCTAAATTTGTACGTATACCCTGATGCACTCTCGCACAGCTTATACATCTTCACGCCATACCTTGCCCTCTTACTCGGCAGGTATTTGCGGAATTGAAGCCTCCCTTTAAAATGTACCAAGGTCTCATCAATAGAAATACACTTCTCGGGGGTGTATGTTTGGTAAAACCGGGCACAGAAATGGTGGTCATCTCGGGATGGGCACTGCTCATTATCAGTATATTGTAAGAATCAAAGATTTGCCTCATAACGCATCCTGGACACAGCCATATGGTACATCGGGGTGTGGTATAAGAAAAAGCCTCTTTTATTTTTATTTTTTTTAGGTTCCCGTTCAGTTCTGAAGTTGCTTTGAGGGACCTATATATTAGAAACTCCTTATCAAACACCCCATTTTAGAAACTAGGTGCCTCAAAGTATTCAAAGCAGCATTTAGAAAGTTTATTAACCCTATAGATGTTTTACAGGAATTTAAAGCAAAGTAGAGGTGAAATTTACATATTTCATTTTTTTGTCAGAAAATCCTTGTTATTCCATTTTTTTTTCTGTAACACAGAAGGTTTTACCAGAGAAACGCAACTCAATACTTATTGCCAAGATTCTCCAGTTTTGATAAATACCCACATGTGGCCCTAGTGCACTAATGCACTGAAGCACCGACCTCCGAAGAAAAGGAGCACCTAGAGGATTATGAGGCGTCCTTCTTATTAGGTACCATGTCTGGTTTGAAGAGGTCTTGTGGTGCCAAAACAGTGGAAACCCTCCAAAAGTGACCCTATTTTGGAAACTACACCCCTGGAGGAATTGATTTTAGTTTTCATGGGGTGCATGCGACTTTTTGATCAGTTTTTATTCTATTTTTAAGAGGCGTGGTGACTAAAAAAACAGCAATTCTACTATTGTTTTTTTATTCTATTTTTTTTACAGCGTTCACCGTGCGCTATAAATGACATATTCACTTTATTTTGTAGGTTGATCCGATTACGGCTATACCATATGTTTATAGTTTTTTTTTATGTATTATGGCGTTTGCACAATAAAATACTTTTTATAAAAAATAATTGACTTTTTGTTATGCCATATTCTAATAGCCATAACATTCTGTTTTTTTCAATCAAGAAAGCCGTGTGAGGACTTGTTTTTTGCGTAACGAACTGCAGTTTCAATCAGTACAATTTTTAGGTACATGCGACTTTTTGATTCTGGTATGGTTTATTATTATTTTCTATTACAGCGTTCACCGTGCGGGATAAATATTGAATTTTTTTTGTATTTCAGGCCGTTACGGATGCGGTGATACTAATTATGTATAGTTTATTCATTTATGTATCTATTGTTATTAATAATAATGGAGTGATAAGGGAAAAGAGGGGATTTTTACTTTTGTCACTTTTAAAACTTTTATTTTCTTATTTTTACACAACATTTTTTTAACATTTGTTTACTTTATGACTTTGTCCTACTAGTGTACTTGAGAGCAGGAGGCTCTGATCAGCTATTCTTACACACTGCACTACATGCAGCGCGAAGGGGTTAATTATATGATCACTTTTTGTCTATTAACCCCTTCCCGACATATGACATACAGTTACGTCATAGTGGGGTAGGGGAAGTATGGAGCGGGCTCACGGAGTGAACCCGCTCCATACAATGCGGGTGTCGGCTGTTTGTTACAGCCGAGACTTCAGAGTAATGAGCGGTATCGCGCTCAAGCCCGATCCCCCTCGTCCCCCTCTAACAGCTCATCGCGCTCAGGGCTTAATAGATGTCTGTCACAATCACGATATACTGCAATACATTAGTATTGCAGTATATCGTGCAAGCGATCCAACGATCGCTGGTTGAAGTCCCCTAGGGGGACTAATAAAAAAAGTAATAAAGAGTTAAATAAAGGGTTTTTCTTGTGTAAAATATAAAAAAATATTAAAAACTAAAGCTTATCCCCCCAAAAAAAAGCCCTCTTACCACTTAATCAAAGGAAAAATAAAAAAGTTATGGCTCTCGGAATTTGGCGACACAAAATAAATTTTATTTTTTACACTTAGGTTTTTACTTGTAAAATTAGTAAAATATAGAATAAACTATATATATTTGGTATCGCCGTAATCGTATTGACCCACAGAATAAAGTTAACATGTTGTTTTAATTGCACAATGAATTCCGTAAAAACGGAGGAATTGCAGTTTTTTTCATTTTCTACCCCACAAATAATTGTTTTCCTGTTTCCTAGTACATTATATGGCAAAATAAATGGTGGTACAAAAAACTACAACTCGTCCCGCAAAAATCAAGCTCTCATAGTACTATATCGACAGAAAAATGAAGATGTTATGGCTTTTGGAATGTGGGGAGAAAAAAAATTAATTTTTAAATCTGAAAGTTGTTTACGATGGGAAGGGGTTAAGTATACACATTATATTTGCTTACCTCATGGTATCTTACACGTATTTATTCTTATTAGCTTATAATTAGATATTGAATTAACAATATATATGAAAAATTCAAGGGTGTGCTTTTTCACTAGGTTTTTGTGAGATTTAGATTGTATTCACTTTAGCTTTCATTATATTTTTATTTTTATTTAGTTTTTGAATTTTAAGTAACCAAATGAACTGCTGCAACCGTTCCTCCTATTGCCCCTCTGGTACATCAATATCAAGGCTTTGAAATAGAGGAGAAGTGAAAACTTTAGATGACCTTACTCTATGCGTCAAATATAGGAGTTTATTATTCTTGTCTTGTACAATGGTTCTTGTCTTTAGGCCATATATTCACACAAATGTAATTTAATTATTTTGTTATTTTATTTAAAATATATATTGCTTTAATTATTACACTGAATGTGGCGGTGTCTTTGACATTTATGGGACTATTGAACAAAAATTTATATTAGGTTTTGATACGGTCCATTGTGGGCAATTCATTGATATAGATATGTGAACATGTGGTAAGCTTATGTTATATACTACTATATGATTGTCCTTTGATTATAGGGTTATTTTTATGGGTTTACTTATGGGTATGTACTTAGTTAGATTGGATATATATACACTACCGTTTGGGGTCACCCAGACAATTTTGTGTTTTCCATGAAAACACACTTATATGTATCAAATGAGTTGCAAAATGACTAGAAAATATAGTCAAGACATTGACAAGGTTAGAAATAATGATTTTTATTTCAAATAATAATTTTCTCCTTCAAACTTTGCTTTCGTCAAAGAATGCTCCATTTGCAGCAATTACAGAATTGCAGACCTTTGGCATTCTAGCTGTTAATTTTCTGAGCTAATCAGGAGAAATTTCACCCCATGCTTCCAGAAGCCCCTCCCACAAGTTGGTTTGGCTTGATGGGCACTTCTTGCGTACCATACGGTCAAGCTGCTCCCACAACAGCTCTATGGGGTTGAGATCTGGTGACTGCGCTGGCCGCTCCATTACAGATAGAATACCAGCTGCCTGCTTCTTCCCTAAATAGTTCTTGCATAATTTGGAGGTGTGCTTTGGGTCATTGTCCTGTTGTAGGATGAAATTGGCTCCAATCAAGCGCTGTCCACAGGGTATGGCATGGCGTTGCAAAATGGAGTGATAGCCTTCCTTATTCAAAATCCCTTTTACCTTGTACAAATCTCCCACTTTACCAGCACCAAAGCAACCACAGACCATCACATTACCTCCACCATGCTTGACATATGGCGTCAGGCACTCTTCCAGCATCTTTTCAGTTGTTCTGCGTCTCACAAATGTTCTTGTGTGTGATCCAAACACCTCAAACTTCGATTTGTCTGTCCATAACACTTTTTTCCAATCTTCCTCTGTCCAATGTCTGTCTGCTTTTGCCCATATTAATCTTTTCCGTTTATTAGCCAGTCTCAGATATGGCTTTTTCTTTGCCACTCTGCCCTGAAGGCCAGCATCCCGGAGTCGCCTCTTCACTGTATACGTTGGCACTGGCGTTTTGCGGGTACTATTTAATGAAGCTGTCATTTGAGGACCAGTGAGGCGTCTATTTCTCAAACTAGAGACTCTAGTGTACTTGTCTTGTTGCTCAGTTGTGCAGCGGGGCTTCCCACTTCTCTTTCTACTCTGGTTAGAGCCTGTTTGTGCTGTCCTCTGAAGGGAGTAGTACACACCGTTGTAGGAAATCTTCAGTTTCTTGGCAACTTCTCGAATGGAATAGCCTTCATTTCTAAGAACAAGAATAGACTGTAGAGTTTCACATGAAAGCTCTTTTTTTCTAGCCATTTTGAGAGTTTAATCGAACCCACAAATGTAATGCTCCACATTCTCAACTGGCTCAAAGGAAGGTCATAGGAAGGTTTTATAGCTTCTCTAAACAGCAAAACTGTGGTGCTAACATAATTGCACAAGGGTTTTCAAGTGTTTTCTAATCATCCATTAGCCTTCTAACACAGTTAGCAAACACAATGTACCATTAGAACACTGGAGTGATGGTTGCTGGAAATGGGCCTCTATACACCTATGTAGATATTGCATTAACCGGTTAAGGACTAGGCTGTTTTACAGCTAAATGACCAGAGCAAATTTCAAAATTTTGCTATGCGCTTCTTTAGATGACTATAACTCAGCAGGTGAATAAAGTTCATCTTTGAATTTTACACTCTTTTTAAAGGACAGATAGGGCTTTGTTTTAGTGGCATTTGTCAGTGTATATCATTTTTATTTTTTTCTCTAAAGTGGGCAAAATTGGAAAAAAATGCAAGAATTTAGCAATTGCGCCAGTTTATGCTAGCATTTTTCACACACGGTATGGACCACGGACAAAATTAATCTCCTTTCACATTCTTCCACTTCTCCCGTGCATGGGGATACCAAATATGTGTGCCTTATTCACTGTGCGG
This sequence comes from Rhinoderma darwinii, assembly GCF_050947455.1. Lineage (NCBI taxonomy): Eukaryota > Metazoa > Chordata > Amphibia > Anura > Rhinodermatidae > Rhinoderma > Rhinoderma darwinii. The sequence goes on from NC_134691.1 coordinate 173,623,174, forward strand.
GCATGTGCCAGGGCTTGGCATAAAAGGAGACTTTTCGGCCTTTTCGGTCCAGGAATTTTGCATTTGATTTTATAGCCGCATACTGTTTTCTGGGGGGTGTAATGCTGCTGAAACATTAGAATCACCCCATAAATGACTTCATTCGCACAAGTAGACCCCACAAGGTTTCCTTCAAGGGGTTTATCATATTTTTAGCAAGTCCAGTTTTCTTCTGAAAGTTTCTTGAATAAGATGGAACAAAAAAAAAAAACAGCTATTTTTTAGCAAATGTGTCAGTTTAGGCTAGTATTTTTCACACACGGTATAGACCACGGACAAAATTAATCTCCTTTCACATTCTTCCACTTCTCCCGTGCATGGGGATACCAAATATGTGTGCCTTATTCACTGTGCGGGCATGTGCCAGGGCTTGGCATAAAAGGAGGCTTTTCGGCCTTTTCGGTCCAGGAATTTTGAATTTGATTTTATAGCAGCATACTGTTTTCTGGGGGGCGTAATGCTGCTGAAACATTAGAATTACCCCATAAATTACTTCATTCACACAAGTAGACCCCACAAGGTTTCCTTCAAGGGGTTTATCATATTTTTAGCAAGTCCAGTTTTCTTCTGAAAGTTTCTTGAATAAGATGGAACAAAAAAAAATCAGCTATTTTTTAGCAAATGCGTCAGTTTAGGCTAGTATTTTTCACATACGGCATAGACCACGGACAAAATTCATCTCCTTTCACATTCTTTCACTTCTCCCGTGCATGGGGATACCAAATATGTGTGCCTTATTCACTGTGCTGGCATGTGCCAGGGCTTGGCATAAAAGGAGGCTTTTCGGCCTTTTCGGTCCAGGAATTTTGCATTTGATTTTATAGCAGCATACTGTTTTCTGGGGGGTGTAATGCTGCTGAAACATTAGAATCACCCCATAAATGACTTCATTCGCACAAGTAGACCCCACAAGGTTTCCTTCAAGGGGTTTATCATATTTTTAGCAAGTCCAGTTTTCTTCTGAAAGTTTCTTGAATAAGATGGAACAAAAAAAAATCAGCTATTTTTTAGCAAATGCGTCAGTTTAGGCTAGTATTTTTCACACACGGTATAGACCACGGACAAAATTCATCTCCTTTCACATTCTTCCACTTCTCCCGTGCATGGGGATACCAAATATGTGTGCCTTATTCACTGTGCAGGCATGTGCCAGGGCTTGGCATAAAAGGAGGCTTTTCGGTCCAGGAATTTTGCATTTGATTTTATAGCAGCATACTGTTTTCTGGTGGGCGTAATGCTGCTGAAACATTAGAATCACCCCATAAATGACTTCATTCACACAAGTAGACCCCACAAGGTTTCCTTCAAGGGGTTTATCATATTTTTAGACAGTCCAGTTTTCTTCTGAAAGTTTCTTGAATAAGATGGAACAAAAAAAAATTACCTTTTTTTTTAACAAATGCGTCAGTTTATGCTAGCTTTTTCACACACAAAATGGACCACGGACAAAATTCATCGCATTTCACATTCTTCCACTTCTCCTGTGCATGGGGATACCAAATATGTGTGCTTTATTCACGGGCATGTGCCAGGGCTTGGCATAAAAGGAGGCTTTTTGGCCTTTTCGGTCCAGGAATTCTGCACTTGATTTTATAGCCGCATACTGTTTTCTGGGGGGCCTAATGCTGCTGAAAGATTAGAATCACCCCATAAATTACTTCATTCACGCAAGTAGACCCCACAAGGTTTTCTTCAAGGGGTTTATCATATTTTTAGACAGTCCAGTTTTCTTCTGAAAGTTTCTTGAATAAGATGGATCAAAATAAAATTAGCAATTTTTTAGCAAATGCGTCAGTTTATACCAGCATTTTTCACACACGGCATAGACCACGGCCAAAATTCATCTCCTTTCACATTCTTCCACTTCTCCTGAGCATGGGGATACCAAATATGTGTGTCTTATTTATCACATAGAGAAGTAGGAGGGCGGACGATAGAAGAAGCTTATTTCACAAATCGCTTTTTTTCAAAGCTGGTTTTACAAAACTCAACAGAGTTTCTATAACACTTCCAAAATATCTGCTCTTGAAGCAGAAATCCCAAAATATTCATCTAGGGGTATAATGGGAATTTATTTTTTTGGGTTTTCTAAAATAAGAAATTGCAGGTTTATGCAAATGGAGCTCTCCAGCAGATGAACTTTAGAGAATATGCAAACATGACATCCACCCCCCACCCATTCCCTCCCTCACCCTTGGAGTAAAATCAGGGGAAAAATAAAAACGTAATGTAGGGCAAATATATTTTCAACGAATTAACTAAAATCTAATAATTCAGAACAGTGTGGTATTTTTTAAAACATGGCTCAATGCACAGGCCTGGTTGTGAGGGACATGAGGGACAGAAATATCGGGAATCTTTGCGGTGCCCGTCTTTTCTGCAGACGCGGCACTTTTTCTGAGGGTTGCTTCTGGTTGGTGTTGGGGGAATCCGACTGATGAAGTGTCTTTCAGTCAGTCGCGTGACATCCTCAGACTGGGGGCATTCTCGGGTGTCCTGAACATCAAAAATGAGGCCTTCAATAATTTTTTCCTGGAAATCCAGGTATGTGTCTCTGCCTCTGTTTTTTTTGTAGAGCACAAATGAGTTGTGGATGGCCACCTGTAACAAATAAATGGCCACTTTTTTGTACCAGGTTTTAGTTTTGCGTTTTACTAAATAGGGCTGTAAAACCTGGTCGCTTAAATCCACCCCCCCATGTACTTGTTATATTCGGACACGCTCACTGGTTTGTGCTTGTCCGATGTTGCCCCCCTTTCCCTCACTGCCACTGTTCCTGCGGTATGAATCGTGCTTAGCACATACACATCTTTGCGATCCCTGAACTTGACCACCAGCAATTCTTCAGATGCATAAGCACAGGAGTCCCCCTTTACCATGCGCTTCCCCACTAATTGCTGTGGAAAACCAATTCTGTTTTTGCGCATGGTACCACATGCCCCAGTCCTTGCAGCATGCAAATGCCTAAACAGGGGCACACTCGAATAAAAATTATCACAGTACAGGTGGTACCCCTTGTGAAGCAGAGGCTGCATGATCTCCCACACGATCTTACTGCTGGTGGAAAGATCAGGGGGGCATCCAGGAACATTTATTGTGCGGTCCCGCCCTTCATAAATTCTGAAGGCGGTGGTATAGCCTGACCCGCTTTCACAGAATTTGTAGAGCTTAACGCCATATCTTGCCCTTTTTGAAGGTAGATATTGGCGAAAGCTAAGTCTGCTATGAAAGTTGAGGAGGGATTCGTCCACACTTACATTCTGCTCAGGGGTGTAGAGTTGCAGAAATAAATTATTCAGGGAATTTATTAGCGGTCTTATTTTGAACAACCGATCCCGGTTTGCATCGGTACTTGGGGGGGCCTGTGCGTTGTCATTGAAGTGGAGGAACCTCATTATTGTCTCATAACGAGACCTGGGCATTACTGCAGAATATACTGGGGTGGCTTGGGCGGGTCTTGTTGACCAGTAAGACCTAATGGAGGGCTTTTTGACAATACCCATATTTAGGGTGAGCCCCAAATTTTTTTTTAATTCCAGCAAATTGGTGGGCGTTCAATCTCTGGCATGGGTGGATGAAGGTTTCTGCCTTATATATTGAGTGGCATATAAATTTGTTTCGTGGACAATCTGATTTAGGATGTCGTCCGTTATAAATAAATGGAAGTAATCCATTTGGACAAAATTTGTATTGTCCACGGTTATGCCAGGAGTGGCAGTAAATACGTGGATTCTAGGCCCAAAAGATGGGGCAGGTGCCCATACAAGAGCCTGGACTGAAGGGACCAGGCTGTCCCATGCTACAGCGCTACTTGGCCCTGCGCTTTCAAGTTCTGCAGTTTCAACTGCATCAGGGACAACGTCCCCTGAAGATGAACCTGAAGTGACGCTGTCATCGTCACTACCTAAAACAGGTTCCATCTCGGACGCCATCTCTGATGCGGTCTCCGACTCAGACCACAGCATGGCGTATGCCTCCTCGGCGCTAAACAACTTCCTCGCCATAACGTAACTAACACTAACACTAACTAAACAAATTGTTGTTTTTTTTTGTTTTTTTTTGTTTTTTTTTATATAAAACACACAAACTAGCTGCTATATATATCTACACTACCGCTAACAAAAAAATAAACCGCTATTGCTATATATATTATATATATGTGGATATATATATAATTATATACTCCCTACCTGCCTATTCTAATAGAATAAAAGATAGAAAGGTAGATATATAGAAAAAAAGATAGATGGATAGATAGATTGTATAGATAGATAGAAATCTATCTATACAGAGAATGTTTTAGAGTGTAACTGTATTTTTTGTGTAACTGTAACTGTAATCTTCTGGCAGCAATTCTCCCGAGTCTCTTCTTCTCCTCAAACTGAAACAATGTTTGAGGAGAAGAAAAGAGGCAGGAGATTTACTGCCAGAAAAGTCAAAATAAAACAAATGTGGTCGCTGTGATAGGTTTTCACAGCGACCACATGTTCAGGGACCATCAGATTGGTCCCTGATACTCTGCCCAGTGCCCAGAGCTGTTGGTAACAGCGTGGGCACAGGGCTGTGTGCACGCGATCGCGTGCACACTGTTTTCTATGCAGAAATGCATGTGATCGCTGTGATTGGTTGTCACAGCGATCACATGTTCAGGGGCCAAAAGATTGACCCCTGACATTCTGCCCAGTGCCCATGGCTGTTAGCAACAGCCAGGGCACAGAGCTGTGTGCACGCGATCGCGCGTGCACAGTCTCTGAAGTGCCGCCGTAAATAGTCTATACGGCGGACTTTAGAGACCCTGACCGCTGGACGTATAAATACGGCCAGCGGTCGGGAACCTGTTAAAAACCAGACGTTTGCAGCTAGAATAGTCATTTAGCACATTAACAATGTATAGTGTATTTCTGATTAATTTAATGTTATCTTCATTGAAAAAAAACTGTACTTTTCTTGCAAAAATAAAGAAATTTCTAAGCTTTTGAACGGCAGTATATATATATATATATATATATATATATATATAATGTTATTGATGGGTATGGCATTTACTGTTGTTATATAAATTTATCTATTATATATCTATTATATCTATTTGTCTGATATATATATTTATGCACAAATATAAAAATAATATTTTGTATTTATAAATTATCAATTTTTCTTGCTGTACAGAATAATTTTGGGTATATTAACCCCCCTTCTTTCCCCTATTACATGCAACAGGTCCATTGTGAAGATGCCTCGCGCTCTAGGTAGGCACCTTTGTTGGGTGCCTGCATGGAGTTGTGATTGCCTTTCCACTTTGTACCTGTATGACGGGGTAAATTTCTGGTTAAGAGGCATGTGTGTTTTTTTACATATGCACTCGAAGACTTTTAGTCTTCGGCACATGCACAGTTTTGAATCTAACTGTCCTTGTGATGGGGGTTACCCGTCCATTTATTTGCTGGCGCTGGTTTCATATTCATGTCCCATGTTTACTGTGTGCAGGCTATTACTATCTATCTGTCCATATGATGGGTTTACCCATATCTTAACTCACTGCGTACGCACGTGCTGAACCTTTTGAGTGTGACGCGGAGGAACCTTGACTCTCTGCGCACGCTCAGTACTGGGATTTTTCCTGGTGCCTGCACAGTTGAGTCGACTGCTCCTCTGTGTCTCAAGGATGGAGCTGGGTGTGTGCACCGGCTGGCGCACAAGTCATTTTCCTGCACAATGTGCAGGTGTATATTATCTACATTATTATCCTTGGGGCTTACATCTGCATTATAACACTGCAAAGATGCAGTTGTCTGGGACAGGGGCGTAGCTAAAGGCTCATGGGCACTGATGCAAAGATTCTTCTTGTGTTCCCCCTCCCCAAAACTTCTCATGGCTAACGGCCCGCAGCTTTCAGCTGCACTGCTGGGTCTCCTAAGTGACCCAACGATGCAGCAGTACCAGCCCGGGGTGTCACTAAGGTCTTGAAACGTCAGGGGAAATAGCCCCAATACATATACCCCACAACAAAAATGTGTGTGCATGTATGTATATGTGTGTGTGTATATATATGAGACAGCATATATATAGCACTACGACCCTATAGCTGTGGATAGGATTATATTTCCAAACGAATATGCAGCACAACGCAGGGCACCAATTCAGTGAAAAAGAGGTTTATTCACGCATACGTTAGCGCAACGTTTCAGCCCACATGCACCTTTCTCAAGCATGGATAGGATTAGATACAGTGGCTCAGCAGACAGTATCACACATGATAGGATTAGATACAGTGGCTCAGCAGACAGTATCACACATGATAGGATTAGATACAGTGGCTCAGCAGACAGTATCACCCATGATAGGATTAGATATAAGGCCCAGCAAACAGTATCACACATGATAGGATTAGATATAAACCCCAGCAGACAGTATCACACATGATGGGATTAGATGCAGTAGCTCAGCAGACAGTATCACACATTATAGGCAGGGGCGTAGCTAAAGGGGGGCAGGCGGGGCATTTGCCCCGGGCGCAAGGGAAGGGGGGGCACCGAAGTCGGACACCTGTAGCAGCTTAGGAAGAGCCAGGAAATATAGGGCGTTCTGACTGGGGTCTGTGACAGCCATGGAGTGGACCAGTCCAGTCACCTGACCTGTCACCTGACCTCACGTCAGTGACATGAGGTCAGATGATTTCAGGTCAGGGGACAGGTCCACTCCCGTGCTACAGCCTCCCTGCATCTGCCTCTACTCTGTGCTCCGTGCTCTGTGCTCTGCCGAGAAGCAGAGAGGAAGCTCCGCACACAACCCGTCCTCACCTGTCAGCAAGGACGGCTGGGAGAACGGTCGAAAATAGGGCATGTCCCATTTTTTGACGGCCGGTTTTCCCGGGCCGTCAAAAAATCGGTTGTGTGAATAGCCCCATTTGGGGTCTATTGTTCCTACTGCGGCCGTGTGACGCAGTGGCGTAACTACCGCCGTAGCAGCCGTAGTGGCTGCTACGGGGCCCGCGGTATGAGGGGGCCCATGTCGCCCGCCGGCACGGGCCCCCCCCATGGCCGGAGGCTCCGCTAGCTGCCGCTATGGCTGCTACAGCGCGACGCCACTAAACACTACGGCAGAGCAGGGAGGTATCTCCCCGCTCTGCCATTAAACACAAGAAATGTATCCCCTATCCACAGGACAAGGGATACGTGTGTGATCGCTGGCAGCGATAGGGAGAACGGGGGACTGAAAGTCCCCTGAAGTTCTCCATCACAAACCTCGGACTTCCGGGGTCTGTGTCGGCTTCTCCGTAAAAAATGAATGGAGCGCCGGTCGCGCTTGTGCGCATGCGTGACCAGCGCTCCTTTCATTTTTATTGAGCTGCCGACACAGACGCCGGAAGTCAGAGGTTAGTCATGGAGAACTTCAGGGGACCCTATCAATGCCAGCGATCACACATGTGTCCCCTATCCTGTGGATATCCTGTGGAGAGGGGATACATGTCTTTTGTAGGACACACTGTAGGTCGGATTTTTTTGGGAGGGGGGACGCTGTATGGCGTTCCCTACAGGGGGGGCAGTATGGCGTTCTCTACAGAGGGGCTGCATCTCGTTCTCTACAAGGGGGGCTGTATGGCGTTAGCTTGTATATTTGTGCCTTTTATGTATTTGTATATGTTCCTGTCTGTGTATTTATCTGTGTGTGTGTGTGTGTGTGCGTATGTGTTTGTACGTCTATATATTTACCTGTTTGTATATATTCCTGATGTGTGTATGTATATATGTCTAAATATCTGTCTTTATGTATGTACAGTATATATGTTCCAGCGTGTCCATATATGTGGTTCATTTTTGGCTTGTGTAGGGAGCGGCAATAGAGATTCCCGCACAGGGCGCCATCCAAGCGAAGGCCGGCCCTGGCTGTCACCAACCCTAGTCAGAAGGAACTCCGCCGCTGCCTGCGCCGCATGACCTCCTCGGCTTCTCCGGTAAGTCACACCAGGCAGAGCGGAGAGTGGTAGGCTACCACTCACTGGTCTGTTCACAGTGTGGCGCTAAGTACAAGGGGTGGGAGTGTGGCGCTATCTACTAGGGGGGAAGCGGGCTGTGTGTGGCGCTATCTACAAGGGGGGCTGTGTGTGGCCTCTTTAATTTATTTTCTTTTAATTTATTTTTATGTTAATTACATTATATAACTATATCGCTTGTAAAATGTAGAAATGCTTTTATACTCGCGTTACATTAAAAAAATAGTGAAAAAAAATTACACCTCATTGATTGGTAGGGAAAGAAAACATGGCGAGGGGGAAGGAGATGTCGGGAAATAAGTTGGGGGGGGGCGCCAAACTGAATCTTTGCCCCGGGTGCTGGAGAACCTAGCTACGCCTCTGTTATAGGATTAGATACAGTGGCTCAACAGAAGCATATCACACATGCTAGGATTAGATATAGAACTCAGCTTGCTGACATTGCGGCTCCAGCGCTAGAAAAGTAAGAATAATAATTGTTTTGCTTTTTTATGTGTTTTTGATGGCCCAAGAAACAAGTTCAGTTTTTAGTTTCTCAAAGACTTTTTTCCACCTAATTAAATATTGCAAGGATATACCATTACTTGTTGATTGGTGACGGTCTGACAACTGGGACTTCTACCGATCTTGAGAAAAAAAAGAGACAGAGGCTTGAGCATTTTCTCTACACTGCACTGATCCTGGCCAGGTGCTGTATAGAGAACGAAGTTAGGAGTGGGTCCTATTTAATAATTTACAAATTTAGAAATGTAAAATAAGAAAGCTAGATAAAACTAAAAGAACACATTTGAAAATTTTGTAGAAAAATAATGTAAAGCAAAATGATCATATTTCTAGGCTTACCTCCTTGAATTACATCCTGTTTAATAATAATAATACACTATATTTCAACTATGCCAAATCACAAGAGAATAGATTACTTATGCAGAAATTCTTGATATTACCTTGCATCCTTTAAATTTAGTGTTATAGATATAATACATTATTAAGGTCTACATTTTATCTTCATAATGGATTAATGATATATGATAATGAGAGCTTCATTTGACTCTTCTATTTTAAATCAAATTAACAGTGTATCATATAAAATAAAAGGGTAAATTAAATCATTAATTAATACAGTAATTCATGTACATCATTTTGTAGCGTATCAGCAATTCGGGGATCTACACTATTTACATTACGTGAACAGTAGTGATCAAATATTAAAAGACTCAAGCAGAATAATCATGAGCGCAGTTTCTAAATTACATTTTAAGCTAATAGGTAAAACTGTGCATAGTATACACATTTGATCTGTTAATTGCTTTCTTTTGGTAAGAAAAGTTCTTAAAGGCTATGTACACCCTTGAAATAGTTTTATAATTAAATAAATATATATATAATTGTACATCAGTGTGATTGGTGCCACTTGCTAAGTACATTTTATTTGAAAAAATGTAACTCTTTGAGATACAGCTGCTTTTTTTAAATACTGGTGTGCATAGCCTTTAGGGCCAGTTCACACAGAGTTTCTTGACACGTTTTCTTGACGCGGAAACCACATCTGAAAACGCATCAAAAAACGGTCGAAAAATGCCTCCCATTGATTTAAATGGGAGGCGGAGGCATTTTTTTCCCGCGAGCGGAAAAAACGTTTTGCGGGAAAAAGAAATAGCATGCCCTATCTTCGGGCGTTTTCGTCTCTGACCTGCCATTGACATCAATGGGAGCTAGAGAAAGCGTATAATGCAGCGTTTTTTGCCCGTGGCGCTCAATGGCGGCAAATGGCGTGCAGGCAGATGAAAATCTGCCTCAAAATTCCAGATGGATTTTTGAGGCAGAATTTTCTGCCTGCAAAAAAACTCAGTGTGAACAAAGCCTAAATGTCATTGTTGTTGTTATTATATTCCATGGTGTCTTTAACCCCTTAATGACCGCCGATAAGCCTTTTTTCGGCGGTCATTAATGGGCTTTATTCTACAGCGCCGCCATTCTACGGCGCTGTTGTAGAATAAAGTAAACAGAGCAGGGAGCCGTCAAATCTCCCTGCTCTCAGCTGCCAGAGGCAGCTGAGGGCTGGGGGCGTCCCTGCTCTGCCGGGTGAGATCGATATTAGTATTGATCTCACCCGTTTAACCCTTCAGATGCGGTGCACAATAGCGTGCACCGCATCTGAATGGTTTTGGAGAGAGGGAGGGAGCTCCCTCTCTCTCCCACCGACACACACAGTGTAGTAGGTTTACATACAGTAGTAAACACACACAAACACGAACATACATTGAAATCTCTTACCTGCTCCTGCCGCCGCGGCTCCCTCCGGCCCGTCCGCTCCGTTTGCTGCCGCTGGTCCAAGTGCACAAATCCGGAAGCCGCGACCGGAAGTAGTAATATTACTGACCGGCCGCGACTTCCGGTCCACAGGAAAATGGCGCCGGACGGCGCCAATTTCGAATTGGACTGTGTGGGAGCGGCGCATGCGCAGTTCCCACACAGACGCCGTACACTGAAGTCAATGGGACGGTAGCCGTTCGCAGTCCCTATGGGACTGTGGCTGCCGTATTCCATGTCTGTATGTGTCGTTAATCGACACAGACAGAAATGGAACAAAAAATGGCAGCCCCCATAGGGAAGAAAAAGTGTAAAAATAAGAAAAAGTAAAACACAAACACACAAATGAATATAAACGTTTTTAATAAAGCACTAACATCTTTAACATATAAAAAAATAATTTGTGATGACACTGTTCCTTTAAAGAAAGAAAAGGAAGAAACAAAATAGAAACAGACCAATCCTGCTCTGATTTTACCGAACGGGAGCCAACTTATTCCAACACAAATAAAACACCAAGGGGGAGAGGCTATTCAAGATCAAATAGAGCACGACCCTCATATGATGTAGTTTCCAAGTACCAAATTTACATCATCTTTTTTAGAGAGGGATGGGCAGAGAGCACCATATCGATTACAGAAAATAAACAGCCGCAGATGAAAAGCATGAAACTAACCATAAAATACCTGTCTGAAAAAATCCTTAGTGACCAGCAGATATCAGTCCTGATCGAAGGTCTTTCTTTTGTGACAACTACCACTCATGGTGCATTCAATTGGATAAAAGATGTTAATCTCTTTACTAGAAAGCTAAAGTGGCATAAATTGTACGAAATAAAGGTTAAGAAAGAATGTAAGAAACCTGGATGAATTAGCATCTGCTAATGAAAAAACAAGATGGGAGGGTCATTTTACTGTGTATAGACCCAAGAGTCAAAAGATGCCTCCATTTAGAGATGTATAAAAAATCGATGTCTTCCAGAATCTAGTGGTGAAAGACCTAACTAAATTGAATATCACAAGAAGAACCTCAAACTTAAAGTGTAGCTAAACATTTGACAAACTTCTCACATGTCATAGTGACATGTCAGACGTTTGGATTGGTGGGGGTCCGAGCACTGAGTACCCCACCAATCATTAGAATGTATCGGTGAGCGGACTCAATAGAAAGTCTATGAGTCCGTACTCCGATACATTGGCTTTCTGGAAAAAGCCGAACAGACACGAAGTGGCTGAGCGCTCACACGAGCACTTCAGCTGCTTCATTCTAGGGATTGGTGGGGGTCTCAGTGTTCAGACCCCCACCAATCCAAACTTCTGACATGACACTATGACATGTCAGAAGTTTGTCAAACGTTTTTTCTACACTTTAACAAGTGTTGTAATTAAGGCCACCAACAAGGGCGGAAATATAGTCATCGTTGATAGAATAAATTACATTGAAATGTGTTATAATATCCTGAAGGATCGGGACAGTTACAAAATCCTTTAAGAAGATCCAACTAAGACATATAAAGGAGAAATCTTGCAAATTTTAAATCATGCAAAGGAGAAAAAGTTGATTTATACAAATGAATGCAAATTTATGGCGATAGATAAACCGCAAACCCCCACATTCTATGCCCTGACAAAGATACGTAAGTAGATTATTCCCCTTAATGGTTGACTGATTGTTTTCAGTTATAGGCGCATTGACACAGAACGTGGGAGTATATAACGACAAAGTCCTAAGATGTTTTGTTGAAGCGCTGCTATCTTACACTAGGGACACAATGAATCTCTTGTCAAAAAATAGATGACCTTACACTTCAATATGACATGGTATTAGGAAGTGTAGACATGGAGACTTTATATTCATCTATCCCCCATGAAATGGAGTTGAAGGCAGCCATCCACTTTCTGAGTTCTAGAGGCACACATTAGTGCCAAAATAATACTTTTGTTTTGGAGTTATTGGAATTTGTCCTCAACAGGAATTACTTCCTATTTAATGGCCACTTCTACCACCAGCTCAGGGGCACAGCCATCGTCAATCCTTGTGCACCTACGTATGCCAACTTGTTCCGAAGCTGGTGGGAGGAGACATTGGTCTTTATACCGATGAGAGTCACCATCTTAATGACTACATAATAATGTGGGCCCGCTACATAGATAATATTTTTGTAATTGCGGGACACAAAGTGGATCTTGAGCAATATGTGAATGATTTAAACCAAAATAGCATCAACTTAAAATTTACTTTTGAGTCAAGTTTGGATGCATTACACTTTCTTGATATACCCATATCTAAAAATGGGAAGGGGGCCTAATAATTACAGTATATAGAAAGCCCACATCCACAAACAGACTTATGAGGTGGGAGAGTTGTCACCCAGATCCTCTTAAACGGGGTATTCCGAGGGGGCATTATCTCTGCCTCAGAATGAATGGTTCTAATGATAAAGAATTTAGAGAACGGGCAGTGGAACTAAAGGAGAGATTCTTGGAAAGAGGTTATCCCCTAGGTACATGAAAGGAAGCATATAAAAATGCAAAAATACAAAAAAGAGAGACACTCCTTACCCCTTGTAGGAAAGAATCAATAGAACAATCAATCAGGCTTAGTGGGACCTATAACAGGGCAAGCCAAGAAATAAAAGATATTCTGGCAAAAAATTGTGGCATCCTACAGATGGACCCGGACCAAAATGAGGTATTATCACTACTGGCACAGGTGACCCATAGGAGGGGAGAAGTGTTGGAAATAGGGTTACATGTAGCCACCTCACTAACCCCCGAAACGAAGGCTGCTGGCTAGATGGAAAAGTGGATGTCTGTTTTAGGTGTGGGCATTGTCAAGCCTGCACGGCTAGGGGCTTGCACGAGGGTGAGCTATAAAATTAGAGATTTCATGAAATGTAGTTCGAGAAACCTGGTTTACAAAATTACATGTCCATGTCCTATGGACTACATAGGCAAAACAACCAGTAATTGGAGACGCAGGATCCTAGAGCATCTGGGTGATGTGGAACATAATATTGATAAACCTGTAGCTCGTCATGTACATCAGTTTCATAATGGAGACCCAAAATATTTAAAATTTACAGCCATAGGACTGATTCACCCAACATCGAGAGTATGGGACATAGATAGAGTGGCCTTACAGAGAGACTCACGTTGGATTTTTAAATTAAACCAAGCCTAATGGTTTAAATTAACAATTAAATTTCGCTTGCTTCCTTTAAATTTCTTCTTAGCTGTAAGAGATAGCCTTTCATAAGAAAATGCCTTTCAGATTTGTATGTCCAGTAGTATAAACACCTTTATGGCTCCAATATGACTCTGCATCTTTGCAAGGACATATAAATATTTTGTATGCTGGAAGATGTTTTACATCTTTATTGTTATACACATTATATCTTCTAAGAGTATACTCATTATATAAAAGTATAAACACTATACGTTTTATCACTTGTATATACCTTTATTTCCTATTTAGGATTGATGGGATGTCACTTACCTTGGCCTTTTTGCGATTAAATATCTGTTAATACATCTAAGATACCATCCTTTGCTTATAATAGATAAGGGCTGGCAAAATACTAAATATCTAACAAACCCCCCACCCATCCTAGCTTTATTTCCTTTGTGACACGTAACCAGTGGTTCCTGCAGAGTGTTCTGTGTTTACATCTCTCTGCCAAATCAGGTCCTGTCTCATCGCGGGTGCGCGTTAGCAATCCTTTTAAAGACAGGATCCACACTACCATCTCTAGGATTCCACCGGCGGTGCGTTACATAGGGGAAGACATGCTGGGCATCGCCACATGACCCTGACGCCCACGAACTGGACGTCAGTGGTCTATGCCTGCATAGACCACACACCCCCGCACGTCACGGGGGAGTGTGTCTATGGAAGGAACACAGACGTGATTTAAAATTCAGAGGAAACACATGCTTAATAATGACGTCAGACGCCTGACATGAGCGCCTAGAGCGGAACCTTCACTGCTACGGATGTAGCCATCTTTAACTTGACTCTGATAACTTGCTGCAGCGTGATATCACAAAACAAAAGCCATTGAAAAGTCATTGAAAAAATCAAGATAAGGGACCTAGCCACTATTTATTTAATGCGTTAAAAGTCAAGGTAAAGACTGCTACATCTGTAAGTCTGCCATGGCCTATCTTTGCCACTGCAAATACTTTTGATCTGGGAGCCACAACCAGAATTATGCTCTATAACCCTCCATCACTATGAAGGGACATTCTAATGGCCTGATCTCCACTGATGATTTGAAGCCTAGAAGAAACGTGTTGGGAGAACATTGACTTAGGAGTTGCTACAGGAGTTCTCTATACAAACCCATCATATGAAGAGCAACCCACAATGGAACAGGTAGGGGGGTTATTACACACAAAAAATAAATTAAAAAATTGCACTATAGTCTTAACTGTATTTTATATACGTAATATGGGAATTTTGAAGCAGAAAAATAAGTGGAACCTTTACTCCTTTATAACAGTTATATGTGTGTGAAAAACCCCATTACACTTTAGGGGCTATTGAAGAAGGTTTTATTCCTAATCAGCTCCCTCCCTCTGTTTAACATCTTAGATGCTGCGGTTGCTATTGAACTCTGTCCATTTCTGGCTGCTGAGGCAGAAGCTTGGCTGTGTATAACAGCCGTGCTCCTGCCACTGATCTCATGGATACAGTGGCAGTACCCACAAGATACGAGTGACAGATATTTCCATCACGATGCAGGAGCTAGCTCCTGCTTGTGACAGATATATTATTCACTTGTCATTAAGGGAGTAATCTTATTCTGGCGTCACGTGCTCTCTGTATTTTAAAGTCATATAGGGAATTCTCATCTTAGACATTATGTACGGACCATAGACTATACAGTAGTTATGTGAAATAGGCCTTCTTGAATAAAAAAGCTTTTAAGCATGATTAAAAAAGTATTTCCATCTTAGGCATTTATGGCATATGCACTGGATATGCTATAAATGTCTGATAGATGCAGATCCCACCTATCGGACCCACCGATATCTCCAAAATGAGTGTCCCCAGCCCTTTTCCGCCTTTTGAGGCAGCCGATGCATCAGGAGAAGCATATCAGTGGAGAACGGAAGCAGCCTAGCTCGCTAGGCTGTTTCTGTAACTTCCTTATAAGTGAATGGAAGTTATAGAAACAGCCGAGCACAGTGAGATAAGTTTTTTTCAATCATACTTTTCAACCAAGTTCTTTTTGTCACGCTCCTGCCACCCTCTGGTCTTTACAGTATGAGTATTGGTCTGCACGTATCCACCAGCCGAGCCCTTTATATTACAAGTTCTAATAAAAAAAGAGCTAGGCAATATGTGCTGACCACTACAGGTAGCATAAAAACCAGCGTAGATAGTGCCATATTCAGTGACCCCTGTAGATGGTGCCCCAGTGTCCCACACTGCCCTGTAGAAACTGCCACAGACAGTCTTTGTAGATAGTGCCAAAGTGCCTCCAGTAGATAGTGCCATACACTGCCCCCTGTAAATAGTGCCACACACATCCCATGTAGTTAGTGCCACACACAGCACATGTAGACGGCGCAACAGTGCCCCCCAGTAGATATTGCCACAACTGCTTCCTGCAGATAATGCCACAGTGCCCCATGTAGATATTGCCACACACAGCACTGTGGATAGTGCCACATGACCCTTCTTTAGATAGTGCCACACAGCCCCCTGAAGATAGTGCTACAGTTCCCTTTGTAGATAGTGCCACACACAGTCCCCTGTAGATAGTGCCACACACACCCTTTGAAGATGGTGCCACACTCCCCCCTTTGTAGATAGTGCCACACACCCCCATTTATAGATTGTGCCATACCCCCTTTGTAGATAGTGTCAGTAACCAGGTGCCCCTCAAACAAATGAAGCTTGTTTGCAGCTACAATTGAATGTGGCAGTCACCAGCCTAGAGACATCACTACTATGTAAGGGCCATACAGCCCTAGTCACAGGGGGGGTTTCCAGGCAACTGGAACCTTCTTGCGTGTGCCCCTGCTATCTGTGGTCAGCTTTTATCCGGTTATCCATTACCAGCCTGTATCCACTCCGCTGTTGCTATCTATGGTCAGCCTGTGTCTGGTTATCCATTATCAGCCTGTGTCCAGTCCGCTATTGCTATCTCCTATCAGCCGGTATGCAGCTACCTGCCAGTGTCCAGGCTGTGTTCAGCTACCCGCTACCTGCCTGCATCTAGCTACACGTTTCCAGCCTGTGTCCAGCTACCCGCTACCTCCCTGTGTCCAATTACCCGCTACTTGCCTGTGTCCAGATTTCTACTATCCACCTGTGACCACCGATCTGCTATTAGCTTCCATTCTTCAAGGTAACATCTGCCAGTGCCTGTTTCTTGTTTGTTTGGCCAGCAGATACTCTGCCGGGACAACCTCAAGAGTAGGCAGCTTCCCATCAGCGAAGACCAGATCCCTTTATAGGAGTTAAAGGGTGAAGATCAGGGAGGCTACTTAAATAACCGTCTTAGAGGTGGCCCTAAGCAAACCAGTGGAGTAGCCCAGTGGGTCCACAAACCTGCTGGCCATAACACTGGCTTTGCTTTTATCCATCAGCAATGCAGTAGTGAGGCTAATCTTTCATTCTAGGGGATATACTAATGCCCCTGCTCTCTATTGCTCATTACACTGGTAACATGTTTCTTGTGAAATTAAATTCAAAACCACGTAAGTGTGTGGGGGAGATCCCCAATCCTTAAAGCGGACTTTAATTTTTTTCTGCCATGATGTGGCCAGTAATGGAATCTATTTATGTTTGCTGTGTCTTAATGCTGTTCTCATTATTTCAGGAGGAGGGGGATCCCGACAATATTATGTTTTGTTGCTGTTTATGTGCACTGTAACGTTAATTTTATTAATGGCAAGTGCGGTGGATGATGGTTGTCTCGCTGGTTGTAAATTACTTGGTGCTGAAATAAGCATCCAGAATGATAGCTTAGCTTTTCTACTTCTATGCCATAACAGCGCCAGAACATTAAAGTGTGGCAATTCTGCGTATAGAATTGCTGCTGTTCCTGCCAAGAGTGTTCAGTTAGCCGGTGGAAGTAGGGGAACCTGGTGTGACAAATGAACTGCTGAAGCTGTGAGTGGTGTGACAAGCACGAGCAGCTAGTGCAGCAAGTACAGCCAGTTGTGACCTAGAAGGCCTGAAAATACTGGATATCCCCTGATTCTTTCTGACAAAAGAGTGAACCAGCCATCCATCATCTGCCAGCCTGAACGGCATTTGTAACAAGAGACTGTGTGCCCCTCCAAGTGAGAAGTGTTAATTTGCTTGCTGTGGCCGGGTGTAGCGTTAAAACCAGCTTAGTAAAGTTTCAGTAGCCACAAGCTCCTGTTTTCTGTTCCATCTTTTCCACGTCAAACTTGCAAGGGCATTATATCACCTTAGGCCTCCATCTTACCACCCTCCTACTAGTCTGCAAGGTTTTCTACAATTCTGCACAGTCATACATTTCCGCACTCATCTTCATCTACCAACTTATATGTGCTGTTCGTTCAGTCAACAACCTAAAACTCTCATTCTCTTTTATAAAATTATCTCACTTCTATCTGCGGAACTTCTCGCCCATTTCACGAATTCTGTGAAACTCATTGCCTTTCACCATTAGACTTGATTCTAACATTCCCAGATTTAAAGAGTTATTCTCACCTTAGGCATTTATGTCATATCCACACGATGTACCATAAATATATGGCATACATTTATAAGTTTGCGTGGCTGTTTTTGTAACTCCTATAGAAATAAACAAAGAGAGTCACACGCATGTGTGCGCTAACCTGTCCATTCAACCCTCCCTGGCATGTGGAGGTTGCTTCGCCAAGTGGGATTGGGTTGAGTAACCGCCGTTCTCAAAATAGGTGCAGATCCAAGAGCTTGGACCCACATCCCCCATACATTTATGGAAGATCCCTGCATATGCCATAAATGTCTAAAGTTAGAAATAAATTTTGATTAAACATTGGACATTAAATAAAATTCCTTAAACTAGCACTTTATCAGTACAGAATATTCTATACAGAATAGATTATAATGATTATATTGTACATAAAGGTTTAAAGTAGTATTCAGAGAGAAAAAATTGATTGGCTATCTTCAGAATAGGCCATGAATATCTGATCAGTGGGAGTTCAACTCTCAAAACCCCACGATCAGCTATTTTGAATGGGCCTTAGGATAGGCCATCATTTTTTTTAAATCTGAAAACCACTTTAATGAAGGTTTATGCTTTGTCTTATTACAAATTATTAAATGCAATCTCGTTTCCAAATTGATTTTCATGCAATGGCCTATGTTATATTAAGTTTAATAAGTTTGCGATCTCAGAGTTGTATAAAATTTGGAAAACTGTATTCTAAAAAAATTCCCAACGACAAATCTGTCTACAAATGGATATGCATAGAATATAAAGTTGTTGACCTATACATGTTTGTTTTCTAGCTTCACTGAAACATTAGGAAATAAATATAATTTATCAATCAAGCTATTGCACTTTATAATGTGTTTATTTGTTGTATGTTCAACTAATAGGTTGTCTTTCTAACATATTATCTATTTTTGTGTAAATAAACTAAAAATGAAATGCATGTAACTTGGACAGTACAAGTGAGGTCATTCATATTATTGATTTTTGTTAGGGTTGAAATATTTAAATACAAGAGGCTTAGCTAGGAGACAAATTAAAATCAATATGACCTTTTAAGGAAAATCAACTTTGGCACTTTTCTCCTTTAGAATTATAAGTCATAAATGAATACCAAAGTATCATCATCTATCATGTTTTTTTTATTTTATTTAATATTCTGTCAAATGTACAATGTTCAGCCATAACGTTAAAACCACCCACCTAATAATGAGTAGGTACCTTTATGCCACTGGAACAGCTCTGACCTGTTGAGGCTTGAACTCCACAAGACCTCTAAAGGTGTCCTGTGGAATCTGACGCCAAGATTTTAGTATCAGATCCTTTAAAGGAACGGTGTCGCGAAAAAAAATAAATTGATATCAATTTGCTTTTAGTGTTTTATTTAAAAAAAAGTATTTATTTGTGTGTTTGTGTTTTACTTTTTTTTTTTCTAACTTTTTCTTCACTATGGGGGCTTCCTATCTTTTTTTTCATCTCTGTATGTGTCGATTAACGACACATACAGAGATGGAATATGGCACCTACATCCCCATAGAGAATGCGAACGGGAGTCGTTCCATTCACTATGGTGTACGCAGTCTGTTTGGGAACGGCGCAAATTTAGGGGGTATAAAAAGAGAGATAAAAACCTGTGATTCAAATGTAATATTACCCATCTATAAATCCCTCGCAAGGCCACATGTTGAATATGTTATTCGATTTTGGACTTCAAATTGTAAAAAGTATATAGGAGAACTGGAGACGTTTGAATGGTGGGTGCAAGATTATTAATGGGATGGGAGGTGTCTCTCACAACAAAAGGCTAGAGAAAATCGGCTTGTTCAGCTTGGAAAAAAAGACGCCATACAGGTGATCTTATTTACATGTATAAGTGTATGTATGCTCAATACAAAAAGCTAGCAGATAATCTGTTCTTTCCAAATACCTTACAAAGGGCCACGGATATTAATTCTTTGTGAAAGAAAGACGTTTCAGACATCATTATAAGAAAGGGTTCTTTGCAGTTAGAGTAGTCAAATTATGAAATGCACTTCCAAGAGGAAGTAACAACAGATACTATGTCAACATTTTAAAAAATTCTAGAAGTTTATTTACTGTCTAATTACATTGAGGGTTATAACCAATCTAGCAATGACGTGTAATTAATTGAGAAAGGTTGAACTTAATGGACCTGTGACTTTTTTCAACGTATGTAACTATGTAACACCTTGAACTATTTGTCAGGTTCCTGAAACCATTACTGAACAATTTTTGCAGTGTGTCAGGGCGGATCATCCTGCTGAAAAAAGCCAATGGCAATATGGAATACCATTGTCATAGAGGGGTGTACTTGGTCTTCATCAATGTTTAGGTAGGTGGTACGTGTCAAAGTAACATGTCACGTAAATGTCAGGACGCAAGCTTTTCCAACAGTACGTTGCCCAGAGCATCACACTGCCTTCACCGACTTGCCTTCCCATAGTGCATCCTAGTGCTATATCTTCTCCTGTTAAGCAACGCACTCATGATGTACAACAAAACGTAATTCATAAGACCAGGCCACTTATTTTCAATGCTCCATGGTCCAGTTCTGATGCTCATTTGTACAGCAAGCTGTGGTACACCGTGTGTTCTGACACCTTTCTATCATAGCCAGCATTAACCTATTCAGCAATTTGTGCTACAGTAGTTCTTCTGTGGGATCACACTACACGGGCTAGCATTCGCTCCCCATGAGCATCAATGAGCCATAGCGCTCAGGACCCTGTGGCCAGTTCACCGGTTTTCCTTCCTACTCTTCTTACTTTAGAGACAGCTCTTCTTACTTTAAAGAATTATTTTGGGACTGTGCCAGCAAGACTTCTAAAATGTTCTAAAATATGAAGAACTTGGTGAGGAGTTAGTGCTTGGCACAGACATGCACCTGTAATGTCTGATGATAGATATGTGTTTTATGAAATAGTGTCGGTAGAAAATGACACACAACATTTATGTGATAACACCGATGTAATGAACAGTTTGATGCTTAATATGTCTTTAACCCATGGCTATGTCACACAGCCTGAGCAGGTGAATGCAATGTGTGAACAGGCTGGTAAAGAAACAGCATCCCAGGCAGAAGAGGGGATTAGCTCAAGTATCATGGTAACCCAGAGAATAATGTTCAACTTTTTTAAAGTTTCAGTTTTATTATGAACCTGCTATTTTGAGCCTCGATTTTTTTTTGGGGGGAGGGGTTGAGAAAATTCAGGAGACAGCATAGTAACGAAGTAGAAGTGGGTGTTGTTTACTGGTATTAGCTTTTCTACATGGTAAAAAAATAAGTGTATAGGTCCCTTCACCAACCTTAAAATGAAGAGTAGGAAATTGCCACCTATAGGAGACTTTACCAATGTGGATTTATTTGTGGATATGGTGGGAGATGAGATCAAAAGTCTCAGTCAGGATAGCAGGGGAATGGATAATAATTTGTCTTGGTCTGAACGACTAGCTCTGACCACTTTAGAGAAAAAAGAGAATATTGTTCTCAAATCATCCGATAAAGGTGGGAACATAGTGGTCATGAGCAGGGATGGCTATAAGAAGATGTGTGAGGACATTTTATTTAACCATGACTGCTATACCATTTTAAAGGATAACCCCACGGCATTATTCAAGAAAGAGTTGCTGAGCATTTTGAGTGATGCAAAGAGCAGATCTTTGATTAGTGCAGGGGAATTTGGGTTTTTATACCCACAATTTCCTGTTATGGCGTGTTTCTATAGCCTGCCCAAAATCCACAAAGGTTATCCTCCTTTACGTGGCAGACCTATTGTTTCAGGCATAAATAATTTAACTCAAAATGTGAGCACGTATGTTGACCAAGTGTTGCGTCCCTTTGTTTTGAGTCTCACATCATATGTGCGTGACACAATGGATGTCCTGAAACAGATTGATGGCATTTCCCTGGAGAAAGATACAATTTTGGCGAGTCTGGATGTCGAGGCGTTGTATTCATCCATACCGCACAAATGTGGCTATAAAGCGGTCGAGTACTATTTGGGATCTAGAGGTACCCAGTTTGTAGCTCATAACCAGTTTGTCATGCAGTTATTACAGTTTGTTCTTGAAAGAAATATATTTATTTTTGAAGACAAAATTTTCCATCAGAAATGTGGTACTGCAATGGGGAGTCCTGCTGCTCCCACCTATGCAAATTTATTTCTTGGCTGGTGGGAGGAGACAATTGTCTTTGGGGACAAATTTGTCAATTGGACTTCATCTGTTGGATTATGGATTAGATATATTGATGACGTGTTGATCCTCTGGAACTCTACAGCGGATGAGTTCCATAATTTTGTAGCAGCCCTCAACAAGAATGATGTAGGACTTAAATTCACATGTGAGATCAGTGAGAAAGAATTGTCTTTTTTAGATTTGAAAATCACAAAAACATCAGATGGCACAATCCACACTAAGGTACATAGGAAAGAAACAGCAACAAATAGTTTCCTGCAATGGAATAGCTGTCATCCCCATTCCCTCAAAAGTGGCATACCAAAAGGCCAATTTATGAGAGTACGTAGGAATTGTAGTTCTATGGGTGATTTTGAGTTCCAGGCCAAGGAGCTCAAAACAAGATTGAAGGATAGAGGTTTCCCCGAGAGGGTTATCAGGAAGGCCTATGAGGGAGCAAGGGATGCTGATAGGCAATGTCTTCTGGTCCCTAAAAAACGGAAAGAAGAACAGGTCACAAGACTCATAGGTACCTATGACTCCAAACAAAATGATATTATGCAGATACTGAATAGGTATTGGCGTATTCTCAGTTCTGATACAGATCTGGTAGATCAAATCACACAGAGGCCGTCTGTCACCTATCGGAGAGGGAAAAATATAAGGGACAGAGTCATGCACAGCTGTTTTGACCCCATTTCACCTAGGGGCACGTGGCTGGACAGACAAATACCAGGCACCTTTAGGTGTGGTAGCTGTAAAGCCTGTGATTTCATTTTTAAAGGTAATAGCTTCACTAGCGTCACCACACAGAAACAATACATTATTCGGGATTATGTCAATTGCAAGACTGCGGGAGTGGTCTACCTAATCACATGTCCATGCCCCCTTAACTATGTGGGAAAAACAGCACGACAATTTCGTCGCCGTATTAGGGAGCATGTTGGAGACATTGTCCATGATAGGGACACCCCAATATCTAAGCATGTGCATGCCAAACACCAAGGCCAGGCAGCATGTTTAAAGTTTCAAGCTATTGAACTTGTTAGACCCCCCAAAAGAGGAGGTGATTGGGATAACCTGATTTTACGCAAAGAAGCACAATGGATCCACAGACTGGAATGCATACATCCAGCAGGTTTAAATGAGCAGACTAATTATACATGTTTTATTTAACACTCCGTATGGACGACCTATCTCCCTTGGGTTGCCCAGGGGGTGGGTGAGTTCATTTTTGCCCAACACATGTAGGTTTGAGATGGCCCTATTGGTCTGCCGTTTTTTAACGGCGATCGTCTCTCGGTCCCCCATGTCATGAGGGATCGTATTTCCTTCCACCCTACATGTGATTAATTACATTTTTAGTTGCTTTGTGAGGTAGCCTACTTGCGGTGTTTAACTGTCCCGCGAGATTTACTTACAATCCATTATCGTGTAGCGCTTACCTTCTCCTATTTTGGCAGTTTGGGCGAATTGTCCCTGACTTCTACTGCGCCTGCGCGTGCGGCTTGATGCGGCCGATGATGACCCCTGGTTGTCAGCTGACGGCGGGGGGTCACATGGGCAGGTGTCACTAATCGTGAGGGTGTGGGGATTGGTCAGTTCATGTTTGCCGCTAGAATACGAGGGGTGGAGTTTAGCGTTTATAGTAACGTAGCGCCTGCAATGAAGTATGCCGTTGACATCAATACGTGCATCTTTGCCGTGACGCACAGCAGAATATCTGCTGTTAAAGGATTCTATCGCTGGTGTGAAGGCCAGAGTTACCATTATACGGACCCCTGAGGATGAGTACCTGAAACGCGTAGGGTCGTTGTACTGTTTATGGAATGTTTGCATTGGGGATAGTCATATCGTGTTACACCCAGCACTAGGAGACCCGATCTATTCGGACGCCTGTGCTTTATTTTGGGATTGTACTACTGATGTGCCCTGGATATATGCTGTTTCCAGACATAATATTGTTATAAACACCGAGTTAGATGTATCACAATGACTCAGTGTTTTTTGTTTAATACGTTTTTTAACAATCACGGTGGGGCTTATGTCACAGTGGTGTGTTACCCCTGTTTTTAACTAGTTACTAATTAAAAGGTATTTTTTACTTTATTGTTACTTCAGTGAACTATAAAAAAATAAGTGGACACCCTTCCTAATTTTTTAATTTCAGTTGTTTCAGTCACACCCATTGCAAGCAAATACATCAGATCAAGTACACAGTGATGCCATTTCTGCAGACAAAAATTGGCAAAATTTTGGCACAATTTGGCTAATTTTAAGACTGTTTTAAGCCATACACCTTTTATTTTAGACACTTTTAAAAATGGGCTAGCACAAAAAGCGTCTAAGACACATAATTAATTAGATACACAGCATTATACCAGCATTTTGGTGCAAACTGAGCCAGAATTCGGCGCATTTTGCTTTTCTTCTGGAAGTGACATCAGGGTTTCCATGTTTGAGCAGCTGCACATAAGCCTAAAATCACCATGAGCATTGCCAAGCGTCAGCTGGTGTGGAGTAAAATACAACGCCACTGGAATCTGGAGCAGGCTTTAGTCTAAGGCCCCTTGTACACGACCATGCCAGTAATCAGGGTCCGTGATTACGGGCACAGTCAGCCGCGGATGGCCGCGGACAGTCTTCCGCATTTGCGGGCCATGCTCCCATTATAAAGTATGGAAGCATGGTCCGTAAAATAAAAAAATTGGATATATGTTTTTACGGAAGCTTTCTACAGCTCGGACACCTTCCTGTAAATATACAGGAAGGTGTCCGTCGGCCATAGAAACAATAGGAAAACAACAGGGCTAGTATTGTTTGGCGTGCCACGTTTTAACCCTTTTGATACACCTCAATCTTTTTATTTTTTGTATGTATGGAAATAAACTGCATGGAGTGATAATATGTCCAAAAAGTGTTGCACTATACTTTGTTTTTAAATCTATAGAAGTTTAGAATTCGAAACCCAGGGGCAGATTAAGGGCACCATGGGCCCCGGGCACTTTTTCAAGTCTGCCCCCCCATGAACTCTGAAGACAGAACTCTTATGACACTGTACCATATATATTTGCAAATTTCTGTTTAGGCGGCCATATATCTGCCACAGTTTTGAATTTGCTGTAAAAGCAGAATGAGCCATACAGACCCTAAAGAGGTCAGGAGCTTTATATTGTTTGTGGTTTCCGGAAAAAAATATCTGCTGTGCGTGAATATAACCTTAAAGCAACTGTCTCTGTTGTTTAACCCTTTAAAGTCTAAGCCAGTTTCCATTTTTCACTTGCCGCCTTACTAGAGCCATAACGTTTTTATTTTTATGTCAATGGAGTTGTGTGTAAAGGATTATTTTTTGCGGGATGAGTTGTAGTTTTTATTGGCACCATTTAAAGTATTGTATTTATGATGTTATGTTTGAGTTTAGTTTTTATCGTATATATTTACCTTCTCTTAAGGTAAAAGTAGAGTTAACATCTACTTTTACATTAATATAACGTAAATATATACAGCCCCAGAACCAAGCTCAGTACAAATATACAGCCCCAGAACCAAGCTCAGTACATATATACAGTGTCAGAACCAAGCTCAGTACATATATTCAGCACTAGAACCAAGCTCAGTACATATATACAACACCAGAACCAAACTTAGTACATATATACAGTAATAGAAACAAACTTAGTACATACAGTATATACAGCATCAGAACCAAATTCAGTATATAAATACAGCACCAGAACAAAGCTCAGTACATAAATACAGAATCAGAACCAAGCTCAGTACATAAATGCAGCACCGGAACCAAGCTCAACACATATATACAGCATCAGAGCTAAGCTCAATACATAAGTACAGCAACAGCACTAACACAGCTCTGTACAGAGATCATTTGCAAATTCAGTTTAACCCCTGCCTTATAAGTTTGTACGACATAAAACAACAGCTCCCAGTATAGCCAGAACAATGGCTAGGATATACTGGGAGTTGTTGTTTCACAAAAAAGAATGATACACCCATCATACAGTGACTACAGTACTGATCACTCACAAGGAGAATAAACATTTACATTGAGTAACTCACAGGTGATGCCTCAGATTATTTTTCGTTCTTTTTCTCTTTTCTTCTCCATCAGGTCCAGACCTCTATGATTAGTTCTCCCGGCCACAGCCCATTTCTGCAGAGTTAGCTTCACTTTTCCAACATTTCTGCACGTATAAACGAAGATAAAATTCTCATGGTGCCACACTCTATGCCCCTGAATATAATAGTATCACACAGTGCACCCTTGAATACAATAGTACTATACAAAGTGCCACTGAATATAATAGCACCATATTCTGTCCCCATGAATTAAATTGTATCAAACACTGTTAAGTAAAACACCACACACACACTAACAATGCCCCATGTAGATAGCGCCAGTTACAATGCCCTCTGTAGATAATGCCAGTCACAATGCCCTCTGTAGATAGTGCCAGTCACAATGCCCTCTGTAGATAATGCAAGTCACAATGCTCTGTGCAGATAGTGGCAGTCACAGTGCCCTCTCTAGTTAATACCAGTCACAATGCCCCCTGTAGATATTGCCCAGTGTAGATATTGGCCAGTGTAGATAGCGCCCCGTGTAGATATTTCCCCCAACGCTGCCACAAAAAAAAAAAAAACATTCTCAACTGTCCCCGTTCCCGTGCTATCCTCCAGCAAAATAGCACTGGTCAGTAACCAGGCAGCATTATTCGTCAAATGGCAAGGCAGAAACTGATAGTTCCTGTCTCGCTACCTCAATAGTAATCAATTGTATCTGCGTCCTAAGGACGCGGATACAAGTGGGTGAGAGGTTCCACTACACCCCGGTTCTCTGAACCGGTGGTAATTTTAAAACCCGCTTGGGAGAACCGGGGCAAACTGGGCCCCTTTTCAGCCTCGGGCCCTGGGCACTTGCCCAGATTGCCCTCATTGTAATCCTCCCTTGCCGAAACCTGTGGAGACTGCTCGTAGTAGCAAGCTTTGGAAGATCTTTTGGTAGTCCTCTTAGAACTACAGGTTTCAGGAGGAACTTGCACCATTTGGACTTTATTTTATTTCCTATCTGTATATGTGCTAGGGAAAGTGTCATTTTCTAAGGATATTTCACTGGATTGTCATTCTAAAATAATCATTAGAGTGGTGTAACTTTTGTCTTTTATATTTACTGTATGTTTGGGTGTTGTGGATTGAACCATTTTTTATACCTGCTCCGGTTTTAATTTTTAAAAAGTGTGCAGTAAGAAACCTTAGAAGTTTTATAGACCTTTTCATATTTTAGTACAGACTTTTAACTAACCTCTTGCAGCAGCATTGTAGCCAAAAAAAAAGGACAAATAGTGATACATTGGGTACATGCTCCTTTCCCGAGGCCTGACCTTGACAGTAAATAACCAATATGTTTTATCTTTAAAGTATATTACCATGCTTTATCTTGTTAAATACGTGTAATGTACTTGCATGTGAAGTTTTGTTAATTGTCTGTACTGCAATTATACACAGCTTAATCAAATTTACATAGATTGGACATGTTTCAAGTTATAAATAGGATTCTTTCCCTCTCTGTGAAACTACAATCAGACATATTACTAGACATAGGATGATTGAGTTTTCACACACAATCAATCTTAAAAAAGTTGTAAAACCATTTTAAATTCAATATATTTTTATATTCATTCTGCAAAAATTCTGCAGCTTGCAGTACTATATTTGCAATAAATCAAGCTTATCATTGAAATGTAATTTATTTTACATATTAAACAAGAGGCACATTTGTAAGCGTTATCATACATAGTAGTGGACACTTCACAAAATGATTTTTTTTTTCTTCTAATAGAAGTCATTGTAATTTAAGCAGCAGGCAAAACAACCACTCATTTGTTAATGCTCCTGGGAGAGAATACCTAGAGCCTAATAAATCATGTGAAAGAGTAAAGGCAATGAGCATTTGTCTTCCCAACCTTGCAGAGGAATATAATATAACTAAGGATTATACTGTTACTGTGGCTATAATCACTGCTCAAGGCTAAAAGGTGCCATTTTCTGGCTAACAATGGATCCATTCATCTGTGAAATACATAAGTCTTGATTTTAAGATTTGCTACTAGATATTATGCATTTTAAGTACTTAGCTACCACAGAAAAGTCATATATTTTCTTATTTAAAAGAATGGCATTTAGTCTTACTAAAATTTGACATATACTGTACTACCCATGACAAAGCTTGGTAAAAAAAAATTTTTTTGTTGATCCTAGAGGCTAAAAGTTTTTTTGGTCCAAAAATGAGGCTTCTTAAAGAGCCTTGCCATTTAAGCCCTCTTTCTAACAGCAGGAAAAAATGAAACAAATGCACAATTAATCTTTATATTGTTGTTTCATTCTATGATATTGCAAATAGATAGCAAAAATAATGGGAAATTCTCTTTTTCACTTTGCTTTGCTGCACTGGAGTCCTGGGTACAAATCTGTCTAAGGGCAACATCTGCTTGGAATGTGTATGTTCTCCTCATGTTTGTGTAAGTTTCCTCAGGGTACTCCGACTTCCCCCCACACCCCAAAAACATACTTGTAGATTAGTTGACTTTCTATGAAATTTTTCCTAGCATGTACAGTGCATTCGGAAAGTCTTCAGACCCTTTCACTTTTTTCACATTTTGTTATGTTGAGGCCTTGTGCTAAAATAAAATAAAAAATCACGTTTTTCCTCATCCTTCTGCACTAAATACCCCACAATGACAAAGTGAAAACAGAATTTTAGAAATTTTGGCAAATTTATTAAAAACGAAAAACTCAAATTTTGCATCGACATAAGTAGTCAGACCCTTTGCTATAACACTTAAAAATTTAGCTCTGAAGCCTCCCATTTCTCTAGATCATCTTTGAAATGTTTCTACACCTTGATTGGAGTCCACCTGTGGTAAATTCATTTGATTGGACATGACTTGGAAAGACACATCCCTGTTTATATAAGGTCTCACAGCTGACAATGCATATCAGAGCAAAACCAAGCCATGAGGAGGAAAGAACTGCCTGTGGAGCTCAGAAACAGGATTGTGTGGAGGCACATATCTGGAGAAGGGTACAAAAAAAAAATCTGCTGCACTGAAAGTTCCCAAGAGCAATGTGACCTCCATAATTCTTAAATGGAAGAAGTTTGGAACACCAAGGACTCTTACCAGAGCTGGCCGCACCACCAAACTAAGTAATCGGCAGAGAAGGGCCTTGGTAAGAGAGATGACCAAGAACCCAATGGTGATTCTGGCTGAGCTCCAAAGATCCTGTGTGCAGATGGGAATAACTTCCAGGAGGTCAACCATCACTGCTCATCACTTGCCCAATACCATCCGTACAGTGAAGCATGATGGTGGCAGCATCATGCTGTTGGTATGTTTATCAGCAGCTGGGACAGGGAGACTTGTCAGGGTTGAAGGAAAGATGAATGGAGCAAAGTACAAAGATATTCTTAATATTCTTAATGAAAACCTAATCCAGAGTGCCCTGAACCTCAGTCTGGGCCAAAGGTTCATCTTCCAACAAGACAATGACCCTAAGCACACAGCCTAGACAACACAGGAGGGGTTTAGGGACAACTCTGTGAATGTCCTTGAGTGTCCCAGCCAGAGGCCTCACTTGAACCCTATCGAACGTCTCTGGAGAGACCTGAAAATGGCTGTCCATCGACGGTCCCCTTCCAACCTGACAGAGTTTGAGATGATCTGCAGAGAAGAATGGCAGAAAATCCCCAAATCCAGGTGTTCAAATCTTGTGGCATCATACCCAAGCAGACTGGAGGCTGTTATTGCTGCCAAAGGTGCTTCAACTAAGTACTGAGTAAAGGGTCTAAATACTTTAATTTTATTTTTT
Organism: Rhinoderma darwinii; assembly: GCF_050947455.1. Classification (NCBI taxonomy): domain Eukaryota; kingdom Metazoa; phylum Chordata; class Amphibia; order Anura; family Rhinodermatidae; genus Rhinoderma; species Rhinoderma darwinii. The sequence goes on from NC_134691.1 coordinate 173,653,287, forward strand.
CCTTTACAAAATATTAGCAAAGATAACTAAAATTCTGTCTTCACTTTGTCATCATTGGGTATTAAGTGCAGTATGATGGGGACAAAATTGTTTTTTGTTTTTTTTTATCACAAGGCCTCAACATAACAAAATGTGAAAAAATTGAAAGGGTCTGAAGACTTTTCCAAATGCATTGTATATCTGATATATTATATTGTGAGCCACACTGGGACAGGGGCTGATGTGAATGGTAGCAATTTATGCTCAGTTTTGCAGAATATGTTGCTAAATAAGCAATGGAAAATAAAATACTATAATTTCTTGAGGGCTTTGCTACTTATGTGGATTATCTAGCTGTCATATTAATCTTACAGATACAAAAAATCATAGCTTAAAACGGGTTTCCATAATAAACAAAATGAAAAGAAAAAAACAAAGAAAAGTATAATTAGTAGCAGTCCAATTAGTAAGGACCAAATGTGAGGCGCCTATTCCTTATTTTTAGAAGAGAGGTGACCCTAAATAAATAGGCCATGTTCACACAGGATTTGATGAGGATTTAAGGCACGGTGTCTGCGCTTAAAACCTTAGAAAACCCACTGATATTCCAGATAAAATTCAAGTCAATGTTTTTTTTAACACCTTAGTGACCACCAATATGCCTTTTCATGGTGGTCACTAAGGGGCCATAGGCCTTTTCACAGCGTCCCCGTCTAAGTCCTGGACGGGTGTCCCGTGCAGGCTGGACCCGGGGCTAGGCTGTCTAATGTCAATACCAACCGCAGAATTTAAATCATTTGAATAGGGAGAGGGTATACCAAAGCATTATAGCAGTGATCTAAAGATCGCATAGTAAAGTCCCCTAGTGGTCTAATAAAATAAGTAATAAATGTGAAATAAAAATTATTAATAAAAATGACAGTAAACAAATAAATAAAACCATTTTTTTCCATAAAAAGTGGTTTTCTTTAGTAAAAGTGTAAAAAATAAATAAAACTACACATATATGGTATCACTGCGACCGCATTGACCCAAACAATAAAGTTAATATGTAATTTAAAAAAAGGTGAACACCGTAAAAAAAAACAATGGTGAAATTGCTATTTTTTTCCATTGCTCCCAAGTCATAATAAAAGTGAATCAATTAGTCCCACGTACCCAAAAACAGTACCAATCAAAACTACATCTTGTCCCGCAAAAAACAAGCCCTCATATCACTACATTGACGGAAAAATAAAAAAATTACGGCTCTTGGAAAGCGAGGATGCAAAAATAAATCATTTTAATTCAAAAGATATTTTATTGTGCAAAAGTTGTAAAAAAGTTAGAGCTCTTTGAATGCGACTATAGAAAAACTAAAAAATTGCTTGGTCATTAGGGCCTAAAATAGGCTGGTCACTAAGGGGTTAATAAATCTAATAAATAATAATAATAATAATAATAAAAAATAGTAATTAAAAAAATATATATATATATATTTTTTTAAAGCTGGAGGAGTTTGTGCAGGTTATTGTGATTAGAATTATCATCATTTTACAGGTCACAGTAAATGCTGCTAATGTGTTGATATTAGTATTCTCAGCTATAACTCATTTTAGTCATTAGCTTTATTATTAATTTTTGGTTTTCCAATTTATTCACTGCCCATGATTTCTAGCTGAACTGTCCAGAAAATAAACAAAAGGAGATTGCAGGTCATTAAAACATGCAGAATGGAATATTTGAGGGGAAAAACAGAAGAGAACGTTGCAAGGTATTGTATTGCAATAAGATTTTGCAAGTGTAGTTAGGCTATCTTGGTTAGATAAAACAGGGACTGTGATCTCTTATAGGAGCATTGTACTTTTAAAAAAAGGTCCCAACTAATTAGCAAAAATTTAAAATTGCTCATAACTTGCTCAAAAATTATAGTTTTTCAAAATAAAAACCACGGTTGTTATCTACATTACGGCGCCTATCTAATTAGGTAGGAGATAAACTAGTGACAGAGCCTCTTGAACCCCTTCCCGTCGTAAACAACTTTCAGATTTTCATTTTTGTTTTTTCCTCCCCACATTCCAGAAGCCATAACGTCTTTATTTTTCCGTCGATATAGTACTATGAGGACTTGATTTTTGCGGGACGAGTTGTAGTTTTTCGTAGCTCCATGTATTTTTCCGTATAATGTACTAGGAAATGGGAAAAAAATTATTTGTTGGGTAGAAAATAAAAAAAACAGCGATTCCTTCATGGTTTTTTGCTCACCGTTTTTACGGAATTCACTGTGCAATTAAAACAACATGTTAACTTTATTCTGTGGGTCAATATGATTACGGCGATACCAAATATATATAGTTTTTCTATATTTTACTACTTTTACATGTAAAAACCTAAGTGTAAAAAAGAAAATTTATTCTGCGTCGCCAAATTCCGAGAGCCACAACTTTTTTATTTTTCCGTCGATTAAGTGGTATGAGGGCTTATTTTTTGCGGCATAAGCTGTAGTTTTTAATAATACCATTTTGGTGTACATGTGACGGTTTGATCACTTTTTATTTCATTTTTTGTGAGAGATGAGGTGACCAAAAAATAGACATTCTGGCGTTTACATTTTTTTTTTTTTTTTAAATAAAATAAAATAAATGTGCACAAGGCCCTGGGACCAGATGGGTTACACTCTAGAATTCTTAAAGAGTTTAATTCAGTTATTTCTGTCCCCTTTTTCATAATATTCAGAGATTCTCTAGTGACTGGTATAGTGCCAAGGGACTGGCGCAGGGCAAATGTGGTGCCTATTTTCAAAAAGGGCTCTAGGTCTTCCCCGGGTAATTATAGACCAGTAAGCTTAACATCCATCGTGGGGAAAATATTTGAGGGGCTATTGAGGGACTATATAAAGTCTGTCCCTTTACTAAGGACAGAAGTTGTCAAACTAACCTGATCTTTTTTTATGAAGAGGTGAGTAGAAGCCTAGACAGAGGGGCCGCTGTGGATATAGTGTTTTTGGACTTTGCAAAGGCATTTGACACTGTCCCTCATAGATGTCTAATGGGTAAATTAAGGACTATAGGTTTAGAAAATATTGTTTGTAATTGTATTGAAAATTGGCTCAAGGACCGTATCCAGATAGTTGTGGTCAATGATTCCTACTCTGAATGGTCCTCGGTTATAAGTGGTGTACCCCATGGTTCAGTGCTGGGACCACTATTATTCAACTTATTTATTAATGATATAGAGGATGGGATTAGTAGCACTATTTCTATTTTTGCATATGACACCAAGCTATGTAATATAGTTCAGACTATGGAAGATGTTCGTGAATTGCAAGCGGATTTAAACACACTAAGTGTTTGGGCGTCCACTTGGCAAATTAAGTTTAATGTAGATAAATGTAAATGTATGCATCTTGGTACCAACAAACTGCATGCATCATATGTCCTCAGGGGAGCTACACTGGGGGATTCACTTGTTGAGAAGGATCTGGGTGTACTTGTAAATCATAAACTAAATAACAGCATGCAATGTCAATCAGCTGCTTCAAAGGCCAGCAAGATATTGTCGTGTATTAAAAGAGGTATGGAATCGCGGGACAGGGATGTAATATTACCACTTTACAAAGCATTAGTAAGGCCTCATCTAGAATATGCAGTACAGTTCTGGGCTCCTGTTCATAAAAAGGATGCCCTGGAGTTGGAAAAAATACAAATAAGAGCAACAAAGCTAATAAGGGGCATGGAGAATCTAAGTTATGTGGAAAGATTAAAATAATTAAATCTATTTAGCCTTGAAAAAAGACGACTATGGGGGGACATGATTAATTTATATAAATATATTAATGGCACATACAAAAAATATGGTGAAATCCTGGTCCATGTAAAACCCCCTCAAAAAACAAGGGGGCACTCCCTCCGTCTGGAGAAAAAAAGGTTCAACCTGCAGAGGCGACAAGCCTTCTTTACTGTGAGAACTGTGAATCTATGGAATAGCCTACCGCAGGAGCTGGTCACAGCAGGGACAGTAGATGGCTTTAAAAATGGCTTAGATAATTTCCTAGAGCAAAAAAATATTAGCTCCTGTGTGTAGAAATTTTTACCTTCCCTTTTCCCGTCCCTTGGTTGAACTTGATGGACATGTGTCTTTTTTCAGCCTTACTAACTATGTAACTATGTAACTATCTACATAAGGTCAACCTGATAATCTGAGTAGGAACAAAATTAAATAATAATATCATAAGTACAAAGAACCTCATAAAAAAAAACATTAGCATAGTAATTTGATTAGGATCTTCAATTTAGGCTTCATGCCATATGGAAAATCTGACACAATGAGTTACTACTGTTCCATATTTCAGAGCTGTGGGCAAATTCATGTGCCACCATACGGTGCTCCCACCATATTCGCTCATAAAAGCAATGCTTCTAGGGGGAAATACTTTCCTCATATTGCATGTGATGGAGCATGCCACAATTATTCCTAGAATATATCCATATATTAGATAACAATGAAATATAGGCAAACCTCCTTAAAGTGGAAATTCGGGAAAATGTTCTTCTGAAATGCTTTAAATATTGTACATGTAAAAATATCACATTGGTGAGGTTTCTTATATGGTATTGATCTAAATGGTGCTTTGCTTAAAATTTTCTGTATATTTTTCCAGTGACAGCAAGGTCTGCATTACCAGACATTGAGGAGTGTAAGCGCTCTAAAGAGCTGTTTCATTCTGGAAACTAGTGGCATTATAAGATCCTAGACTTTACCAAGGTGATCTTCTTACATGTATCAATCAGATATCAGAAGATTAGTTTGACTGGATTTCCCTAAGCCAAGCAAGCAACAATTGGATATGGCTGTAGAACATAGTATCTTATTTTGTAAGGCAGAACAAACACATATGTCCATCTTGTTCCGCCTATTATTCAGCAATGTTGATCCAGAGAAAGACAAGACCCCCATGAGCCAAAAGTAAAAATTTCTAATTTTAGGGAAAAAATCCTTCCCTACTCTAATATGACAATCAGAATAAATCCTTGGATTAACAACCCACCTACAGTAATCTAGTAACCATTACTTGTAATATTATTACACTCAAGAAAGGCATTCATGTCTCTATTGAACTGTGTCAGTGAATTAACCATAATCACTTCCTGTGGCAGAGAGTTCCATAGTCTCACAGCTCTTACATTCAAGAATCCCCTTCTATGTTAGTGTAGAAACCTTTTTATCTCTAGACAGAGAGGAAGCCCCTTTGTTATAGTTAGAGCCCTGTGTATAAATAGGTCATGAGAGAGATCTCTGTATTGTTATTTGATATATTTATACATACAAGTTAGATTACCACTTTAGTAGTGAAAAAAAAAAAAAAAGTAATGTAAAAAATAAAACAAGTAAATAAAATTGGTATAGCTGTGTCCGTAAAAGTCTGAACTATTACAATATAGTATTATTTAATGCGCACGGTGAACGCCGTAAAAAAGAAAAATGTAAAACGCCAAAATCGTTGTTTTTTGGTCACCTTAGCGCTCCAAATTTTTTTTATAAAAAGTGACCAAAACGGTCTATGTACCAAAAAATGGTACTGATAAAAACTACAGCTTGTCATGCAAAAAATAAGCCCTCATACCGCTCCATTGGTGAAAAAATAAAAAAGTTATGGCTCTCAGAATGTGGCAACAAAACATTTTTTTTTAACAAAAAGTTTATTATCAGTAAAAATAGTAAAATATAAAAAAAACTATATAAATTTGGTATCACTGTAATTGTATTGAGCCACAGAATAAAGATAAGTAGTCGTTTTTACCGCACGGTGAAAGCCGTAAAAAAAACCTCAAAAAAACATTGAGGAATCACAGTTTTTTCCAACTTCAGCCCGCAAATAATTTATTTTCAGTTTCCCAGTACATTATTTGGAACTATAAATGGTACCAAAAGAAACTGCAATTCCTCCCGCGAAAAATAAGTCCCCACACCACTCTATTGATGGAAAAATTAAAAAGTTGGCTCTTGGAATGCGGGGAGTGAAAAACGAAAAAAAAAATCAAAAAATGGCTTTGTCCCGAATGGGTTAACCTCTGAAGGACGGCAATTTTGGCCTTGAGGACCGAACAATTTTTTCATATTTCCCTCTTTGCATCCCTGGGCTCATAACGTTTTCATTTTTTGTCCGATGTAGCTGTATGAGACTTGTTTTTTTTGCGGGACAAGTTGTACTTTATGTAGGTACAATTTTTTGGGTACATTTACATTATCGTTTAAGTTATAACATTTTTTATTTTGGCAAAAATGGAGAAAAAAAAGCAGTTCCGCTGCAGTTTTCTTTTTTCTTTTTTTTTTTTACATTATACACCGATCATCATAAATAGCATTACACATTTATTGTACAGGTTGCTACGGATGTGGCAACACCAAGTATGAGTATATTATTTGATGTTTTGGGACTTATATTTTGAAAAAAACTTATTTATTGTAAAACAAATTGTGTTTCTGTGTATTTTTTTTACAATATTTTTTTCTTATTTAACATTACCATTTTTTAATTGACTTAACTTTTTATTTTTTTAAATCCCATAGAGGGATTTTTCATTTTGATTTTTGAACTTTAATGTGCTGGCATAGGGATTTCCTGTGACACAATCAACTGGGAGACCCCTTTCTCACTTTAGCTTTGAATCACGCGATCAGCTTTGATGGTGGCATTCGTGGCATTCAAGGGGTTAACGGTAGAGAGCAGAGGTTTTTCTTCTCTTCACCGTGTTACAGCCATTGCACGCTCATCGTGGCGCGTGGACACTGGCTGTCACACAGGACGAGAATACTCGCCTGATGTGCCAAGTACCCGCCGCTCAAGACTAGTATTCTTGTCCTCTGTCGGCAACCAGTTAATAAATATATTAAACAGCATAGGGTCCAATCCTGAACCCTGTGGTACCCCACAAGTAAGAATGACTCACCCGATAAGAACCACCCATAAATATATAATACGTAATTACAGATTACAAAAATGCCCTAAAGATCTAAATATCAAGTTTTAATAAATATCAAATGGACATGTATAACAAGAAAAAGTTTTAGTGTTGACATTTTTTCTTTTAAAAACTTGAAAAACTAATGTTGTGAAATTGTATATGATAGACTTTGACAAATTATCCTTTTAGTCTTAAATTTTTTTCCTTCTACATCTTTCAGAAAATCTGTTTTTACGATTTTTTTTCTAAAATATAAAGCAAAAGTGATTGTCATTTTTCAAACCGTGTGCTTGAGAAGTAAAGGGTTTTTTGGTAACATTTTTTATATCTTTTGTACTACAGAAGTTTGATTTATAACAACAACAAGGTTTAGTTTTAGTTTCCTTTTATGAGCTACAGGCGTTTTACTGTATGACAACATTTATGTTTTATTTCAATTTGGAAACAGTGAAAAGCAAAAAGTACTTTTCTTATCAATCATTTCCTAAAAGTGCAATTTTCTTCTGTACCAATAAAGTCAACTTGCAATAGGTTACCACCTAAATACAATTATCACATAGTGCACACTGGGTTTATGTTATAGTTAGAATACACTATTTAACATTAATGTATGTATTTAAGGCTCATGCTTAATTAAAACCTACAGATGAAACAGATATGTGTTTGTCAGGGCAACAGATCTAAGCATTTTATATCACAATGTACTACAGATGTGTCCTTCTTTACCCTTTCTCTTATCTCAACATATTTTGAGATGTTATGCATAAGATGACCTGCTTTGAAAAAAACACATGATTTTGTGATAGTCTGTCACAAGATGCCTATGTTAAATATGTATATGTGTGGCCCCCCAGTGGTTGTGATGTACATTGCAGCCTTTCAAGCATGTCGCAATATTGCATTGAATTAGTTTCATGATAATTTGGAGTTCTTAACCAAATTCAAGAAAAGGTAAGGGTGGACACATCTGTATCTAAGTTTAAAAAAATAAAAAATAAGACTGCAGATACACCCAATCAGATATCTTAACCCATTTCCGACATTTGACGTATCCATACGTCATAGCCAGGTAGGGGAAGTATGGAACGGGCTGACGTAGTGAACTCGCTCCATACAATGTTACAGCCGGCACTTCAGAGTAACGGCCGGGATCGCGCTCGAGCGCAATCCTGCTCGTTTAACACGTTAAATGCTGCAGTCAGTAGCGACCGCAGCATTTAAAGCGTTAGAAAGAGGGGGGCAACCCACTCTAGTAGCTCATCGCGCCCCCCGCAATGCAATCGTGACGTGGCAATGGTTGCTATTGCTGCCTGGGGGCCTAATGAAGACCCCCAGGTCCACCATCTTTGTACTCCTACTAAGCCCTGCTCTGGCAGGGCTTAATAGAATCCTGTCAGTAAGACAATATAAAGCAATACATTGGTATTGCAGTATATTGTGCAAGCGATCCAATGATTTCTGGTTGAAGTCCCCTAGGGGGACTAATAAAAAAAGTAAAAATTAGTAAACTAAAGTTGTTTTTTTATGTAAAAAAATTTGAAATAATTAAAAGTTAAAAAAAAACCTTTTCCAATTTTCCCCCTAGAGCATAGTAAAAAAAAGAAAAAATAAACATAGTTGGTATTGCCGCATTCGTAAGAGTCTGAACTATTACAATATATCATTATTTTGTACGGCGTAAAAAAAAAATTTGTAAACGACAGAATCGCTATTTTTTGGTCACCTCATCTAACACAAAAAATGGAATAAAAAGGGATCAAAACGTCGCATGAACCCCAAAATTGTATCATTAACAACTGGAGCTTATTCCTAAAAAAAATAAGCCCTCATACCACTCAATCCACGGAAAAATAAAAAACTTATGGCTCTCAGAATTTGGTGACAAAAAATAAATTTCATTATTTACAGGAAAAAGAGGAGGGGAACCTCCAGCTCACCTTGTGTGTACAGGTAAATGTACTATGGTCTCCGCACGGATCCTCGCGTCGGCACGCGTTGTGTGAGATACAGGAGAAACAGGTGGGTTGGATCCAGCGTAGCTGCAGATAAAAATAAACTTGTTCCAAGTTTAATGGGGATGTTTTAAAAGAGGTCAATAGGAGTGATGTCCTCGAGTGCTGGGAGAGAAATGAAAGGATTGAGGAAGCCTACGCGTTTCAAACGCTAGCTGCGTTCTTAGTCATGGCTGGGAACGCAGCTAGCGTTTGAAACGCGTAGGCTTCCTCAATCCTTTCATTTCTCTCCCAGCACTCGAGGACATCACTCCGATTGACCTCTTTTAAAACATCCCCATTAAACTTGGAACAAGTTCATTATTTACACTTAGTTTTTTACTTGAAAAAGTAGTAAAATATAGAAAAATCTATATATATTTGCTATCACCGTAATTGTATTGACCCACAGAATAAAGTTATCATGTTGTTTTAATTGCACAGTGAATTCTGTAAAAACGAAGCGCAAAAAACCATGGAGGAATCACTGTTTTTTTTCATTTTCTACCCCACAAATGTTTGTTTTTTTCGTTTCCTAGCACATTATATGGCACAATAAATGGTACTACGAAAAACTACAACTCGTACCACAAAAAATTAAGCACTGATAGGACTATATCAACGGAAAAATAAAAAAGTTATGGCTTTTGGAATGTGGGGAGGAAAAAACGAAAATTTAAATCTGAAAGTTGTTTACGACGGGAAGGGGTTAAGGGTGTATTGACATGGTGCGTAATGGTGAATCAGAGACGCATCTTTACTTTACCATGGCTGAACACTGGCAAAATTGCATGCAAATACATGCAGTTTACTACAGAATTTTATTGCAGTGATTAATTGAGAAAAGCACATAGTAAAACCTCGGTAAGAAAACACATTGGATTTTAGTTTAGTCGTGGTGTAGTGGTGCAGCTGTCGGCAGCATCATTCTGTACTGTGCAAATATACCCTGAGGTAGGGGAACTTATTACCTAACATGTCCTAATATTGTATAGTATAAGGCAGTGGTTCCTAAACTTTTCTAGTTCGTTAGACACTTTCAAATATAACAGATGGTGTTGAGCCACACAGAAAGTGTGAAGCTAAGAATCTTATTAAATATATTGCCTAGTGATATGATTTTTACCTTAATGTTAACAGCCAGTAATATAATTATGGTTTTGACCCTTGTATCAAGTTCTAGTAATGTTATGTCATCCCTGGTGCAACTAGTGTACAATAGTTGTTAGGGTATGTTCAAACGGCAACGCCAATTACGTCTGAAATTACGGAGCTGTTTTCAGGCGAAAACAGCTCCTGAATTTCAGACGTTTTGACAAGTGCACACGTTTTTCGCTGCGTTTTTTACGAACGTAATTGGAGCTGGTTTTCATTGGAGTCAATGAAAAATGGCTCCAATTACGTCCCAAGAAGTGACATGCACTTCTTGAGGCGGGCATATTTTTACGCGCCGTCTTTTGACAGTTGCGCGTAAAAGAAAAGCCCGTCTGCACATAACACTGTAAGACCCATTGAATTCAATGGGCAGATGTTTGCAGACAGTTTGGAGCCGTTTTTTCGGGCGTAATTCGAGGAGTAAAATGCCTGAATTACATCCGTAAATAGGGCGTGTGAACATACCCTTAGAGCTGCAAATAGATGGAGACCTACATGCAGGAAGCCCAATAGCCCCATGTGGCTCCCAAGCCACTGGTTGAGGAACAAGGAATAAGGGATTACCTAAACCAGAAGGCTAGTGGTGCAGTCTTCCTTCATGATGACACATTTCATTGTCATGTGACCGGCCCCGCTGTACTCTAAGTAATCGCTGTACAACTGCTACAGCGACTACATTGAGTACAGCGGGGCCGGTAACATGACGACGAGTCATGTTGTCATCAAGGAAGACTGCACCACTAGACTTAGTCTCCAGCCAGCGCCATAAAAATCTATTAAAATGTCATAATCAACGCGACGGGGCAACCGGAATGTATATTAGCAAGTGTACTCACATACTGCAGTGAGTACACTGCTAATAGTTTTCGGTCCCCATATAACCCCTTTAAGCATAGTTCTTGTCTCTGGTAGATACTAATTATCCTTTAGAATAAATGGGCACTTACACAAAAATATATTTGCAAATATTACACCAACCTAATCTATGAGGATAAGCGCTAAGCATAGCCACACAGGGTGTGTACCATCAATTAATGTACTAGCAAACAAGGGCAATTGGGGACAAAGGGAAAAATTATGACATAAATATAATATCAATTGTTTGTTACCAAGGTCACCATTTATTCAGATAGTAGCTGAAATGCTTTATGACATTAAGATTAAAAAATACCTGTACCAAATGTTGCCTTCTGTGATAAGTGAAAATAAGTGCTTGGTGTTTATTAATGAAGTGTCTGAGAATAGAAGTAGCAGGAAGAATACTGACGTGTATAGAGCTTTCTTTTCTGCTCAGATTCAGTTAAATGCTTATAGGATGGTGCTACACAGTACTGATGGATAATGACCCAAAACATACTGCGAAAGCAACCCAATAGCTTGAAGCAAAAAAAAGGAAAATTCTTCAATTGCCGAGTCAGTCACCTGACCTCAACCCGATTGAGCATGCTTTTTACTTATGGAAAACAAAAACTAAAGGCAGAAAGACCGACCAGCAGGCAGCAACTGAAAGCTGCTATAGTAAAGGTCTGGCAAAGCATCTAAAGGGAGGAAGCATTTGATGATGTCCATGAATTTCAGACTTCAGGCAGTTATCGACTGCAAAAGATTTGCATTCAACTATTAAGAATAATCCTTATGTTCATAATTATTTTATTTTGTCCAATTACTTCAGAGCGTGTGGAAATAGAGGTAGTATGTAAAACATGGCTGTTATAATATTTTTGTTAAACCTATTGTATTAACCACTTACCGCCGCAGCTATTTTTCCGATTTTCATTTTCATTTTTTCCTCCCCAAATTCTAAAAGCCATAACATTTATATATTTCAGTCGATATAGCCATATGAGGGCTTGATTTTTGCGGGATGGGTTGTCGTTTTTCATTGCACCATTTATTGTACGGATGTAGCCATCTTTATCTTGACTCTGGTTACTGATGCGTATATCACACAATAAGAGCCATTCGAAAGCATTGAAAAAGACAAGAAAAAGTTTCTGGACACTGTGTATTTAATGTGTTAAAAGTCAAGAAAAAGATCGCTACATCTGTACCATATAATGTACTGGGAAACGGGAAGAAAAACGACATGTTAAATTTATTCTGAGGGTCAATACTATTATAGTGATACCAAATTTATCTAGTTTGAATTTTACTACATTTACAAAGAAAAAAGTAAATGTTAAAAACCAAAACTTTTTGTGTCGCCCTATTCTGAGAGCCATAACTTTTTATTTTTCCATCAATTTAATATTAGGGCTTATTTTTTGCGAGATGAGCTGTAGTTTTTAATGGTATCATTTTGGGGTACATGCGAGTTTTGATCACCTTTTATAAAAAACAATTTGTGGGGGATAAAGGGACCAAAAAAACTGTGATTCTGATGTTTTTTTTTTACGGCGTTCACTATGCAGGTTAATTAATGTTATATTGAAATAGTTCATACTTTTACGGACGGGGCGATACCAATTATTATTATTATTTATTTTTCTTTTTACAATGCTTTAGGGGAAAAAAAAGCTATTTTAATATATTTTTTATACATTATAAAACTTTTATTTTTCTCTTTTTTACTTTTTGTATTAGACCCCCTAGACGCCTTGAACCAGCAATCGTTGAATTTCTTTCACTATATACAGCAATACCAATGCATTGCAGTATATCCTGTTTCTGACAGGTTCCTTTAAAGCCCTGCCGGAGGAGGGGCTTAATAGGAGTAGTAAGATGGCAGAGCTGGTGGCCTTCATTAGGCCCCCTGGCTGACATGCCAACTATTTTGCACCTCAGAATTGTGTCACGGGAGGGGGCGATAAGCTGTCAGAGGGGTCACCCCCTTCTTTCTAACACCTTAGAAGCCGCGGATGCTGTTGACCGCGGCATCTAAGGGGTTAAATGAGTGGGAAGGGGTTAAAGCTGAAGCTCTTCACTTCAATCACATATTGATTGCTTTGCTTTAAATCCATTGTGGTGGTGTACAGTGGCAAAATTATGAAAATTGTGTAACTGTTCATATACTTCTGGACCCGACTGTATATATATTCTGTCATCATGAAGTATTGTTGATAATAAGATATGAGCAATTCTGCTCTTCCTGACCCAAGGGGCAATCAGACTGGATCAATATTCAATATTTCATACAATTACAAAAGTATTGTTGTTATGTTGTCCTTGTCACCATTAGCCTAGATTCACACAAGCGTATGAAACGTCCGAGGTGTATCCGTGCTGCACCTCTGCGGAACGAGTAATCATGCATCCCTCATAGACTAGAACTATGGTGGGATGCGTAAAGTGCAAAGGGTCCGTTGCAAAGGGTCCGTTGAAACAATGAACGGAAACACTGAAATAAATACGTCCGTTTGACAGCCGTTGTTTTAATGGCCGTCACACGTCAACGTTCGTCTGAATAAGGCCTCAGAGATTTAACTTTTTTTTTCTCCAGACAGAGTGCCCCCTTGCCTTTGTGGGGACTTTCCATGGAACGTCTTTTTCCCATATTTTCTGCATGGGCCTTTTATATACTTACACAAGGATAGAAAATTTTATATACAAGTTAATCATGTCCCCCCTTGAGAAGACGTCTCGTCTCAAGACTAAATACAGTTAACTATTTTAATCTTTCTTCGTAACTAATATTCTCCTTGCACTTTATCCGTTTTCTTGCTCTGTTTGTGTCTTGTCCAACTCCAAGGCATGTTTTTATGAACCAGAACTGAAATGCATATTCTAGATGTGGCTGCACTTATGATTTGTAGAGTGGTAAGGTTATGCCCCTGTTGCGTGAGTCCATGCCACAACAGTATATCACAAAACACCTTCCTCTTTGGTTCCACAATATGTATTTCAAAAACTCCTCATAGAGCTGACAATATGTGCACAAGAAATGATCATATATAAAAAAAGAAACACCAAAATATAGGCAGCCTGCTTATTGTTATTGCCATTGGTCAGAATATAGATGTAAAATACATCCTTTCAGTACATGGTAAGTGGACTAAAGTGGTGATAAATTTTAGTTCACTGAACTTAAAATGTTTTTACAGTAGTCTCAAGTAGTTACAATTTATAACCTACAAAGCTGAAATATATGGTTCTCTCTAAAATACAGAAATGCTATTTCATCTAAAACATATAAGGATACAGCATTGCTTTTATTTTCAATCAATAGGTGTTTGCATAAAGACACGAAGTATAGAAAATAAATTTTTGTAAAATATTAGATTCTCTGCACCTTTAAAGGCTATGCATCTTCATTAATATCACTGTCCTGTCCTAACTGCATGCTTTAGATAGATGTGTGATCTCTTAAGTGAGCCCTGAGGGTACAATAACAGTACAATATCTGGAGAAAGACCACATGAAGATTTCTGAATTAACTATCAATATTTCATTCTATGATAGTACAATGTTTAATGGCCCTCTAATTTTTTTCCTATGCGATAATGTTTCATCCCGTAATGTACTACTAATCTCCGAAGGACACTTCAACCTCCTCAAATGAAATAAAATATCTACTGCAGGTCAAAAAGAGTCAAAGAAAATGTATTTTTCATCTTTAAATATTTATATAGTATGACCAAATGCAATGAAATAAAATGAAAGACAAAATTGTTATTTTCTTACTAGGAATGCCTAAATTACTCTAATATTGGCTTAAATATTTTTTAATTATAGACTAATATACTAAATACATGTAAAATATATGTCTCTTAACAGGATTGCAAATATATAATTATGTTTAGAAATGCACTTTAGTAAAAATACATCAGTATGTGTATTCTAATTACTTGTATGAATTAATCTTCCTACATTTTTTTTTTAAAAGCAGTTAGGCTCCATGCACACAAGCATATTTTTCATCGATAATTGCGGACCGTAATTAACTACCGTAATTATGGACCCATTATTTTCTATGGGCTACGGACACCTTTCCGTATTTTTATGGATGGGTGTCCGTGCCATAGAAATGATAGAACATGTCTTTTTTTTTCCTGTAATTACGGACAAAATTATAGAATTATAGAAGTCTATGGGCGCTTACGTAATTACGGATGGCTACGGATGTGCATCCGTAGCAGTCCGTAATTACGGAAGCATTGCTATGCAAAGCCAGGGGATTACCCTAGTTTCCTCCCTGTTTTTTTTTGTGTATGCATAAATACGGTTTCATTACGGATGTGCTATGGACCGTATTTTTGGACATCCTTCCGTATATGCAGATGATTTACTGATGACTACGGATCCGTATTTTCACGGATAGTATTTACTGATGGATGAAAAATATGGTTGTGTGCATGGGGCATTAGCCTGGTTTCTGTAAAATGAGGCCCATGTTGTATCTGGCCACAAAAAAAAGCTATGAACCAGTTAGCTACTGAAAAGTCTCCTCTGTAAGGCCCCATGCACATGACCATGCCGTAATTACGAACTGTAATAACGGGCACGGCCGGCCGCAGACAGTCATCCATTTTTACGGGCCGTGCTTGCATTATAAAGTATGGGAGCACAGTCCGTAAAATAAAAAAATAGGACATGTCCTATTTTTTCGGAAAGTTTTTATGGCACGGACGCCTTCCCGTAAGTATACAGGAAGGTTTCTGTCGGCCATAGAAATGAATGGGTCCGTAATTAGGGGTGATTTTACGGTCGTGTGCATGGGGCATTATGGTTTTGGGGTCATGACACCTATTAAGCCTATTATAAAGTAAACAGGGTGTGTAACTAGATTTTATAGCCATAAACAAAACATATGGAAGCAACCGTAATTTGACATCCTGACGACCTCATATTTCCAAATCATCACATCACATAACTGTAATGACTGGGGGGTAGGGAAACGGACAAGTGAGCCCTAATCTACCCGCCACTCTGTCCCTGCCTACTTGCAACGACCCGCCCTAGGCGACGGGGTACAACTGGGCGGCGGTCCCTGCACTCAGTAAGTGCACGACAAACACGACAAACATACAAGGGAATACAAGCAAGGGAAAGGGGCAGTTGCCCACGGCAACACCGTGAGCAACCAGAGTGGTAAACGAGCCGAGTCAAGCCAGGAGTGTGCGAGGTACCAAACAAAGAGCAGAAGAGTAGTCAGTAAGCCAGGGTCTGTATGGAGCAGGAACAAAGTAGAAGGAGCTGTAGCTGGGCCAGGAAACCAAACGAAAAAGAATCACAAGCCTGGAGGAACAGGAAAGGCAGGCTAAAATAGACCGAGGGCGGGAGCTAGCTGAGTCTGGCCAGGTTGCGATAGGCTCTCCCACTCCTAAGCCTGCCAGCCTGAGTGGTGGAAGCTGGAGTCAGTCTCAGGGATGTAGATTCAGGTGCTGACTGATTAATTAAGGGAGTTAACCCCGAAGCTGTGCCTGGCAGATCCTTTACAGTACCCCCCCTTTTATGAGGGGCCACCGGACCCTTTCTAAGTGGACCTGGCTTACTGGGGAAACACAGGTGGAACCTCCTGACCAATACCCCAGCATGAACATCCCGGGCGGGTACCCAAGTCCTCTCCTCGGGCCCGTAACCTCTCCAATGGACCAGGTACTGGAGGGAGCCTTGGACCATCTTGCTGTCCACAATCCTGGCCACCTCGAATTCCACCCCCTCAGGGGTGAGGACGGGAACAGGAGGTCTCCTCGAGGGAGCCAAGGACGGGGAGCAGCGTTTAAGGAGGGAGGCATGAAACACGTCGTGTATACGAAAAGACGGGGGTAACTCCAGCCGGAAGGAGACAAGATTGAGGACCTAAATGACCTTATACGGCCCAATAAACCGGGGAGCAAACTTCTTGGACTGAACCTTGAGACGCAAGTTCCTAGACGACAACCTCACCAGATCCCCGACCATAAACAGGGGGTTAGCAGAACGTTTTCTATCAGCCTGAGTTTTTTGTACGCTCTGGGACGCCTCTAGGTTCTTCTGAACCTGGGCCCAGACTGTGCACAGTTCCTGATGAACGACCTCTACCTCGGGATTGTTGGAACTACCAGGTGAAACGGAGAACCGTGGATTAAACCCAAAATTACAGAAAAAGGGAGAGACCCCTGACGAGTTACTGACCCGGTTATTAAGGGAAAATTCGGCGAGGGGAATGAATGAGACCCAATCATATTGACAGTCAGAGACAAAACACCTTAAGTATTGTTCTAGAGATTGATTAGTCCTCTCCGTTTGGCAATTGGTTTCAGGATGGAAGGCAGAGGAGAAGGACAGATCAATCCCCAACTTCATACAGAAGGCTCTCCAAAACAATGAAACAAATTGTACCCCTCTGTCCGAAACAATATTGACAGGGACCCCATGGAGACGCAGGATGTGTTTGACAAACAAGGTAGCCAACGTCTTGGCGTTGGGTAGTTTCTTGAGGGGCACAAAGTGGCACATCTTACTGAAGCGGTCTACCACCACCCACACCACCGACTTGCCTTGGGATGGAGGCAAATCGGTGATAAAATCCATGGAGATATGTGTCCAAGGTCTCTGGGGAATGGGCAACGAACACAGTAAGCCCGCTGGTCGGGACCTGGGAGTCTTGGACCTAGCACAAACCTCACAAGCGGCGACGTAGGCCTTAACGTCTTTAGGCAACCCAGGCCACCAATAATTTCTGCTAATGAGGTGTTTGGTACCCAGGATGCCTGGATGACCAGATAGTGAGGAGTCATGATTTTCCCTAAGTACCCTTAGCCGGAATTGCAGGGGAACAAACAGCTTGTTCTGAGGAAGGTTCCCGGGAGCTGAACCTTGATCAGCAGCAATTTCAGAGACTAAATCAGAATCGATCGAGGAAATGATTATACCTGGAGGCAAAATACAAGCAGGATCATCCTCCGAAGGAGGGCTGGCCATGAAGCTACGCGACAGTGCATCAGCCTTAATATTTTTAGACCCAGCCCTATAGGTAACCCAAAAATTTAATCTGGTAAAAAATAACGCCCATCGAGCTTGTCTCGAGTTTAGCCTCCGGGCAGATTCTAGGAAAACCAGATTCTTGTGGTCGGTAAGGACCGTTACCTGGTGTCTAGCCCCCTCCAGGAAGTGGCGCCACTCTTCAAATGCCCAAGTAATGGCTAAGAGTTCGCGGTTGCCAATATCATAGTTACTCTCAGTTGGCGAAAACTTCCTGGAGAAGTAGGCACAGGGGCGGAGATGGGTGAGGGACCTGGTACCCTGGGACAAGACAGCCCCCACTCCCACCTCAGATGCGTCAACTTCCACGATAAATGGCTCCATTTGGTTGGGCTGAACCAGCACCGGGGCCGAGATAAAGCACTTCTTAACCCCTTCCCGCTCCTTGACGTACTATTACGTCATGGCAGCTGTATCGTTCGCGCTCCATGCCGTAATAGTACGTCTCGGGAGTAACGGCCGTTTCGGCCGTCCTCCCGACACATACTGGAGCTGTGACGCTGCTGTCTTGTTCAGCAGCTGTCACAGCTCCTACAGCGGGGACCGATCGCTGTGTCCCCGCTGATTAACCCCTTAAAAGCCGCGTTCTATAGAGATCGCGGCTTTTTAGGGGTTAAGCTGCCATCGCCGGCCTGCTACGCGATAGCGGCCGGCGATGGTGACTATGGCAACCGGACACCAAACAATGGCGTCCGGCTATGCCATAGACGGAAGCCTAGTGGGTCCTGACAACGTCAGGACCCACTATGCTTGCTGTCAGTGAGTAGCTGACAGTTCTAATACACTGCACTACGCATGTAGTGCAGTGTATTAGAATAGCGATCAGGGCCTCCTGCCCTCAAGTCCCCTAGTGGGACAAAGTAATAAAGTAAAAAAAAAGTTAAAAAAAGATGTGTAAAAATAAGAAAATAAAAGTTTTAAAAGTAATAAAAGTAAAAGTCCCACTTTTTCCCTTATCAGTCCTTTATTATTAATAAAAATATATAAACAAACAAATAAACTATACATAATTGGTATCGCCGCGTCTGTAACGGCCTGAACTACAAAATTATTTTGTTATTTATCCCGCACGGTGAACGCCGTAAAAAAAAATATTAATAAACCGTACCACAATCACAATTGTTTGGTCACTTCACCTCCCAAAAAATGGAATAAAAAGAGATCAAAAAGTCGCATGTACCTAAAAATGGTACTGATGGAAAATACAGTTCGTTACGCAAAAAATAAGTCCTCGCACGGCTTTATTGATTGAAAAATAAAAACGTTCTGGCTCTTAGAATAAGGTAACACAAAAAGTGAATGATTGTTTACAAAACGTATTTTATTGTGCAAACGGCATAAGACATAAAAAAAAAAAATAAACATCTGGTATCGACGTGATCGTATCGCCCCGCAGAATAAAGTTAATATATCATTTATAGCGCACGGTGAACGCTGTAAAAAAAAAAGTATACAAAAACAATAGTAGAATTGCTGTTTATTAGTCACCACGCCACCTAAAAATGGAATAAAAACTGATCAAAAAGCCGCATGCACCCCATGAAAACTACAATGGATTCCTCAAGGGGTCTAGTTTCCAAATTGGGGTCACTTTTCGGGGGTTTCCAATGTTTTGGCACCACAAGACCTCTTCAAACCGGACATGGTGCCTAATAAAAAAGAGGGCTCAAAATCCGCTAGGTGCTCCTTTGCTTCGGAGGCCGGGGCTTCAGTCCATTACCGCCCGAGGGCAACATGTGGGATATTTCTCTAAACTGCAGAATCTGGGCAATAAGTATTAATTTGTGTTTCTCTGATAAATCCTTTTGTGTTATAAAAAAAATGGTATAAAAAGTGTAAATTTCACCTCTACTTTGCTCTAAATTTCTGTGAAACACCTAAAGGGTTCATAAACTTTCTAAATGCTGTTGTGAATACTTTGAGGGGTCTAGTTTCTAAAATGGGGTGTTTGATAGGGGTTTCTAATATATGGGCCCCTCAAAGCAACTTCAGAAATGAACTGGAACCTAAAAAAATAAATAAATGAGGCAATACTTCGCTTCTTACATTATACTGATAATGAGCCGTGCCCACTCCGAGATGACACCAGTTTTGACCGTTTGTATAAACGGAGACCCCTATTAGACCGTTCCAGTGCCCGGTTTTCCCAAGCATACACCCCCGAGAAGTGTTTTTCTATTGATGAGTCCCTGGTACATTTTAAAGGGAGGGTTCAATTCCGCCAGTACCTGCCAGGTAAGAGGGCAAGGTATGGCGTGAAGATGTATAAGCTGTGCGAGAGTGCATCAGGGTATACCTACAGGTTTAGGATATATGAAGGAAAGGCCACCCCCAAACCAGACTGCATCCTGGACTACAATAGGTACATGGGAGGGATGGACTTGTCAAATCAAGTCCTGAAGCCCTACAGCGCCATGCGGTGTGGTATAAGAAGCTGGCCGGGCACATCATACAGATGGCTTTGTACAATGCGTATGTGCTACGTCGATGTGCAGGCCAGAGGGGAACTTTCCTGGAATTTCAAGATCTAATCTTTAGGGACCAGGAAGGGGGGGCACCCAGTACTTCTGGAAGCGAGGCCACACGCATCGTACCAGGGCAACACTTTCCAGGAGAAGGTCCCCAAACCGGTGGAAAGGGAAAGAGTCAAAAGAGGTGCAGAGTCTGCTATAAGAGGGGGATAAGGAAGAACACAATATACCAATGTGACACGTGTCCCGAAAAACCAGGGCTCTGTATAAAAGATTGTTTTAAAATGTATCATACATCCCTTGATTTTTAATTTACCCTGATGCACTCCGCACAGCTTACCCCCCTCATCTTTC
Source organism: Rhinoderma darwinii (assembly GCF_050947455.1). NCBI lineage: Eukaryota > Metazoa > Chordata > Amphibia > Anura > Rhinodermatidae > Rhinoderma > Rhinoderma darwinii. The sequence goes on from NC_134691.1 coordinate 173,674,083, forward strand.
CCTTCTGAGCCCTGCCGTATGCCCAGGCAGCTGATAACAGCCACATGTAGGGTATTGTCGTACCCAGGAGAACCCACATTACAATTTAAGGGGTGTATATCTCCGGTGGCGCATGCTGGGCACACTATATTGGACACTAAAATGGCATATACATATATAAAATTGCAAATCTCACACTGCACCATCTGCTGCGCATTATCTTTTACACAGTACCTGTGGGGTCAAAATGCTCACTACACCTCTAGATGAATGTCTTAAGGGGTGTAGTTTTTAAAATGGGGTCACTTCTCGGGGGTTTCAACTGTACTGGTACCTCAGGGGCTTCTGCACACATGACTTAGCACCAGAAAAGCTCCAGTAGGCCAAATGGTGGTCCTTTCCTTCTGAGCCCTCCCATGGGCCCAAAGGGCAGTTTATCACCACAAGTGGGGTATTGCCGCACTAAGGACAAATTGGGCAACAAAATGGGGTATGTTGTTCCTTGTGAAAATAAGAAATTTTGATCAAAAATGACATCTTATTGGAAAAAATATCATTTTTTTCATTTCACAGCCCAATTCAAATAGGTGCTGTGAAAAAACTGTGCGGTCAAAATGATAACAAAAACCATAAATGAATTCCTTGAGGGGTGTAGTTTCCAAAATGGGGTCACTTCTGGTGGGTTTCCATTGCTTTGATACCTCTGGGGCTCTGCAAATGCAACATGGCACCCGAAAACCAATCCAGCAAAATCTGGACTCCAACAAACACATAGCGCTCCTTTCCGTCTGAGCCCTCCCATGGGCCCAAACGGCAGTTTATCACCACAAATGGGGTATTGCCGCACTAAGGACAAATTGGGCAACAAAATGGGGTATGTTGTTCCCTGTGAAAATAAGAAATTTTGATCAAAAATGACATCTTATTGGAAAAAATATAATTTTTTTCATTTCACAGCCCAATTCAAATAGGTGCTGTGAAAAACCTGTGCGGTCAAAATGATAACAAAAACCATAAATGAATTCCTTGAGGGGTGTAGTTTCCAAAATGGGGTCACTTCTGGTGGGTTTCCATTGCTTTGATACCTCTGGGGCTCTGCAAATGCGACATGACACCCGAAAACCAATCCAGCAAAATCTGGACTCCAACAAACACATAGCGCTCCTTTCCTTCTGAGCCCTCCCATGGGCCCAAACGGCAGTTTATCACCACAAATGGGGTATTGCCGCACTAAGGACAAATTGGGCAACAAAATGGGGTATGTTGTTCCCTGTGAAAATAAGAAAATTTGATCAAAAATTACATTTTATTGGAAAAAATATCATTTTTTTCATTTCACAGCCCAATTCAAATAGGTGCTGTGAAAAAACTGTGCGGTCAAAATGATAACAAAAACCATAAATGAATTCCTTGAGGGGTGTAATTTCCAAAATGGGGTCACTTCTGGTGGGTTTCCATTGTTTTGATACCTCAACGCCTCTTCAAACCTGGCATGCTGCCTAAAATATATTCTAATAAAAAAGAGGCCTCAAAATGCACTAGGTGCTTCTTTGCTTCTAGGGCTTGTGTTTTAGTCCACGAGCGCAGTAGGGCCACATGTGGGACATTTCTAAAAACTGCAGAATCTGGACAATACATATTTAGTAGTGTTTCTCTGGTAAAACCTTCTCTGTTACTAAAAAAAAATTGAATAAAATTGAAATTCAGCAGAAAAAATGAAATTTGCAAATTTCATTTCCACTTTGCTTTAATTCCTGTGAAATGCCTGAAGGGTTAAAAAACTTTCTATATGCTGTTTTGAATACTTTGAGGGGTCTAGTTTTTAAAATGGGGTGTTTTATGGGGGTTTCTAATACATAGGCCCCTCAAATCCACTTCAGAACTGAACTGGCACCTTCAAAAAAAGGCTTTTGAAATTTTCTTAAGAATATGAGAAATGGCTGTTTATGTTCTAAGCCTTGTAACGTCCAAGAAAAATAAAATAATGTTCAAAAAACGATGCCAATCTAAAGTAGACATATGGGAAATGTGAACTAGTAACTATTTTGGGTGGTATAACCGTCTGTTTTTCAAGCAGATGCATTTAAATTCTGAAAAATGCTATTTTTTGTAAATTTTCTCTAAATTTTGCAATTTTTCACAAATAAAGACTGAATATATCGACCAAATTTTACCACGAACATGAAGCCCAAAGTGTCACGAGAAAACAATCTCAGAATCGCTTGGATAGGTTTAAGCATTCCGACGTTATTACCACATAAAGTGAAATATGTCAGATTTGAAAAATGGGCTCTGAGCCTTAAGGCCCAAACTAGGCTGCGTCCTTAAGGGGTTAAGGACCTCAAAAGCCTGGACAGCCTCAGGAGGCCAGTGGAGGAGATCAGCACCTTTGCGAGTGAGGTCCGTAAGAGGCTTAGCGATGACCGAGAAGTTAGCAATAAATCTTCTGTAATAATTAGCGAACCCCAAAAAACACTGTAACGCCTTCAGGGAGGCAGGTTGGACCCATTCCGCCACAGCCTGAACCTTGGCGGGGTCCATGCGGAATTCATGAGGAGTGAGGATTTGACCCAAAAATGGTATCTCCTGTACCCCAAACACACATTTTTCGGTTTTGGCAAACAGTTTGTTTTCCCGAAGGACCTGGAGCACCTTCCTGACATGCTCAATGTGGGAGGACCAGTCCTTGGAAAACACCAGTATGTCATCAAGGTACACTACAAGAAATATCCCCAGGTAATTTCTCAAAATCTAATTTATGAAATTCTGGAAGACCGCAGGGGCATTACACAACCCAAAGGGCATGACGAGGTATTCGAAATGGCCTTCGGGCGTGTTAAACGCAGTCTTCCACTCATGCCCCTCTTTGATGCGAATAAGGTTATACGCCCCCCGTAGATCCAATTTAGAGAACCATTGGGCCCCCTGAACCTGATTAAAGAGATCAGGAATCAAAGGAAGGGGATACTGGTTCCTTACCGTGACCTTATTCAGGCTACGGTAGTCAATGCATGGCCTAAGACCACCATCCTTCTTCCCCACGATGAAGAAGCCAGCACCTACCGGAGAAGTAGAGGGGCGAATGTAACCCTTGGCCAGGGATTCCTGGATATACTCTCTCATGGCTTCACGTTCGGGACAAGAAAGATTAAATATCCTACCCTTAGGAAGCTTAGCTCCTGGTACCAAATCGATAGCGCAATCGTATTCTCTATGAGGAGGTAACACTTCGGAGGCCTCCCTAGAGAAAACATCAGCGAAGTCCTGAACAAACTCGGGTAGCGTATTCGCCTCCTCAGGGGGAGAAATAGAATTAATAGAAAAACATGAGGTACAACATTCATTACCCCATTTGGTTAGCTCCCCAGTATTCCAGTCAAACGTGGGATTATGCAACTGCAACCAGGGAAGGCCTAAAACCAAATCGGACGATAATCCCTGCATCAACAGTACAGAGCACTGCTCCAAATGCATGAAGCCAACAAGGAGTTCAAAAACAGGGGTATGCCGTGTAAAATAACCATTAGCAAGAGGAGTGGAGTCGATACCCACTACGGGACAGGTTTAGGCAAATGAATCAGAGGCATAGCAAGAGACATAGCAAATTCCACAGACATAATATTAGTAGAGGACCCTGAATCCACGAAGGCACTGCCGGTAGCAGACCTACCACCAAAAGAGACCTGAAAGGGAAGCAAGATCTTAGTACGTTTCCTATTTACTGGAAATACCTGTGCGCCCAAGTGACCTCCCTGATGATCACTTAGGCGCGGAAGTTCTCTGGCTGCATTCTTACGCTTAGGACAGTTGTTCACTTGATGCTTGTCATCCCCACAGTAGAAGCAGAGACCATTCTTCCTGCGGAATTCTCTACGTTGTTGGGGGGACACGGAGGCCCCGAGTTGCATAGGTATCTCTGAGTCTTTCGGGGAGGAACGAAGCAACGGAACTTCGGGAGGCATCATGGGGGAGTCAGAGGAGAAAACACATAAACATTCATGTTGTCGTTCCCTGAGACGTCGGTCAAGTCGTACCGCTAAAGCCATAGCCTGGTCTAGGGAGTCAGAAGAGGGATAGCTAACTAGCAGGTCTTTGAGGGCATTCGACAGACGCAACCTAAACTGGCACCTTAAGGCAGGGTCATTCCACCGAGAAGCTACGCACCACTTCCTAAAGTCAGAACAATACTCCTCAACAGGTCTCTTACCCTGACATAAGGTCACCAGCTGACTCTCGGCAAAGGCAGTCCTGTCAGTCTCGTCATAAATAAGTCCGAGAGCAGAAAAGAAACAATCAACGGAGGAAAGTTCAGGGGCGTCAGGAGCCAAGGAGAAGGCCCACTCTTGGGGCCCTTCCTGGAGCCGGGACATAATTATACCCACCCGCTGGCTCTCAGAACCTGAGGAATGAGGCTTTAAACGAAAGTAAAGCCTACAACTCTCCCGAAAGGAGAGAAAAGCCCTCCGGTCCCCTGAAAACCGGTCGGGCAACTTGAGGTGGGGTTCAAGAGGTGCGGTGGGGGGAACTACCAAGGTAGCATCAGGCTGGTTGACCCTCTGAGCCAGGGCCTGGACCTGTAGGGAGAGACCCTGCATTTGCTGAGCCAGGGTCTCACGAGGGTCCATAGTGGTGTCAGGGACCAGGGTAGACTAGGTATGGGCTTGTGATTATGTAATGACCGGGGGGTAGGGAAACGGACAAGTGAGCCCTAATCTACCCGCCACTCTGTCCCTGCCTACTTGCAACGACCCGCCCTAGGCGACGGGGTACAACTGGGCGGCGGTCCCTGCACTCAGTAAGTGCACGACAAACACGACAAACATACAAGGGAATACAAGCAAGGGAAAGGGGCAGTTGCCCACGGCAACACCGTGAGCAACCAGAGTGGTGAACGAGCCGAGTCAAGCCAGGAGTGTGCGAGGTACCAAACGAAGAGCAGAAGAGTAGTCAGTAAGCCAGGGTCTGTATGGAGCAGGAACAAAGTAGAAGGAGCTGTAGCTGGGCCAGGAAACCACACGAAAAAGAATCACAAGCCTGGAGGAACAGGAAAGGCAGGCTAAAATAGACCGAGGGCGGGAGCTAGCTGAGTCTGGCCAGGTTGCGATAGGCTCTCCCACTCCTAAGCCTGCCAGCCTGAGTGGTGGAAGCTGGAGTCAGTCTCAGGGATGTAGATTCAGGTGCTGACTGATTAATTAAGGGAGTTAACCCCGAAGCTGTGCCTGGCAGATCCTTTACAATAACTAAAAGTAAACTGGTGACTGGAGCGCTACATGCTTTTTGCCTCTGGGCCTCTGGATTAAAAGTTCTAATTTTCCTTTTTGAAAATCCAAAATTACAAAATTTAACGAATGTACCTTCATTGACAATGAGACAAAATTATAAAGGACCAAGTCGGAATCAAATAGCACAATCGAGAGACAAAAGAAACATGTGGAGAAATCCTCCAGCTCACCTGACACACTCCGGTGTGTCGTTGATAGCGCCCGGATCCTCGTGTCGGCACACGGATAGCAAGTGGAGAAACAGGGAACAAAGGTAGGATCCAGCGCTGAGAAGCGTTAAAATGGAAATCGATTTTCCAAGTTTAATGTTGTAAATTAAAAGGAAGTCCAGTAGTATTAGGTCCTGGGTGTGTATGAAGTGGAGGGAGGGTGTCCTCTTAGGCCTACGCGTTTCGGACGACGCTGCGTCCTTAGACTTGGCTGTGGTAAGTTTTGAATAGAGCGCGCTGTAATATATATCCTGTGAAGGTTGAAACAGCTGATGAGTAGATGATGATTGCGTGTCATGGTTGTGTTGTTATGGAACGCAAACACCGGAAATGAATGTCAGGTAACCATGACTTGTTGTCTAGTAGATGTTTGTATATATCTGTGTAATACTTGGATTATGTTCGGAATACTGTTTTGTATTCCGACGATGAATTACTAAAACTTTTGGTTTTTATTTATGCGTATATATTTGAAACCATGTCAGATTGCGTGTTTGTCTGTTTTAATAAAGTTTTATTTGGTTCGGTTGCGTTCCAGGACTCGTTTTGGAATACAACATGAGAGATGATCGACAGCCCGGTTCCAGCTCACTTTCAAGTCCATCATTGAATGTCGGTAAGTATTTTATATTGTGTTAAATTTTATGATCGTATGTGGTGATGATTGAGACTTTGCAAACCACCACTGGTTATATGAATGTATATTATGTTTGTGGAATTTGTCCGTAAAAAGGTTTTTTGTATTCTTTGGGTGTCTTATGGGGTCGATTTTATCTCTCAATTTTGAGTATTTCTGTGGGCAGTTGTTGTTCAATGTATATCTATGTTCGTTATATATTCCTGTTGGCTAATTGTTTTTTGGGAATTTTTATGTGTGTTGCATATTTCAGTTTTATCATTAAACATATATATGTTATCAAAATTGTTTTGTGATAATTAAGAACAGGGCTCTAAATTGCGTTGACGAGGATAGGATGTGGGGGGAAGTGTAGGTTGGACCACAACTGTAACTGGTAGAGTAGGGAAACTTGACATTAAACGTAACTGGGGTTTGGTGATGTGACAGTTTCTATGTACAGGACAACTAGCAAATATTATGTCTGTACATATTGTGAACATGGATATAAAATTGGGATGTATAGGTACCTCGGAGTGACTTGAAATATATTAGCTTGCTTTACGTTGTTAGTCATAGGAGCGTATGTCTTAGTTGGGGTCCTAATTTAATTATGAATGGATTAATAGAGATACATCAATTCTTTCTTTAAGTTAAGACCTTCTGGATATCTTGTGTTTAGCCTATATATCCAATACGCTTCTCTTAAATGAGTTTTATGTTTAATATCTCCACCTCGCTTTGACGGTTGAATTTTTTCAATAGCATAGCAACGAAAAGTTTTTGTGGATTTATTGTGATGAGAAATGAAGTGTTTGGCCGCATTTGATATGTTGAGGATATTTGCATTCCTTATGTAGCTGAGATGTTCCAAAATTCTCGTCTTGAATTTCCGATTCGTACAGCCGACATATTTGAGATGACATTCCGTGCATTCAATTAGGTAAATAACTGACTCTGAATTGCAGTTAATGTAATTTTGGATTGTAAAATTGTCTGTTTCTGTGGAATTGCTGAAATTTTTGGTTGGATATACGTAGGAACAGGTTTTACAGGGATGTTGGCCACATCTATAAAAACCTTTAGTCTCTAACCATGTTGTTGTTGTATTGACATTGGATGTATATAACGAGGGAGACAGAGTGTTCCCCAAGGAGGGGGCTTTTTTTGCTACTATCCTACAACCTCCTGACAGAATTGTGCGTAATGTGTCGTCTTCCATAAGGATGGGTAGGTAATTGGTCACTATATTTTTTATTTTCGTAAATTGATTACTTTGTTGTAAAATGAGTGTAGGTTGATTGGCAACAGGTAGTAGTTCTTGTTTATTATTTGCAATTTTGTGTTGGCCAAGAAGTTGTTTTCTTGATTTTTTGTTTATGATGTTGCTAGCTCTGGTCAATGTCCATTTCGGATAACCTCTTTCTTGTAGTCTTGTTTGTATTAATTTATGTTCAAGCTCAAACTGGTTCTGGCTGGTACAATTTCTTTTTGCTCGATGCATTTCACCCAGAGGTATGGCTCTGATGGTATGTTTTGTGTGATCACTTTTTGCATGAAGAATATTGTTAGTAGCTGTAGGTTTTCGATGGGTTTTAGTGGAAATGAAAAGACCTTCATTTCCTTTTAATTCCAAGTCTAGGAATATAATGTGTGAAGTGTCATGATGGTAGGTGAATTTTAGATTGCACTGGTTGTTGTTGAGGGCTGCCACAAATTCAGGGATGATGTCCATTTTTCCTTTCCAAATGATCAAAATATCGTCGATATATCTACCGTACCATTCTATACAGTTACTGTGGATGTTATCAGGCGAAAAAATGTGGAAATGTTCCCACCATGACATCACTATATATGGATTATGGATTCGTTTTTTATCTTTGTACGTCTATATGTTGTTTTTCAATAAAGTATTTCTCAATTTCATATACTTCTCGTCTTCAGGCATCTTCTTTTGTAGGTTATATATTTGTGTTTTGGATGCTTATGTGGGTACACGCCCCAGGATCTAGCTCATATTACATCAATTAATTTCTTGTTTGCTGACAGCCGCAGGGTACTTTTGTTGGGCTATTCAGATCCATGCTGTGTTTTTCGGTTATATTATTTGTTTTGTTTCTGTTTTTTACAGATAACAGCAGCAATCCAACTATGGACTTTCGGGCCAGGGAATTATCATGGCTCTCCCAAATTTCAAATGTTTTTAGAGATGGATCCCTAACCGCAGGTGCTGGCAGTCAGAGAGATGTTAGGGAGTCCCAGAATTATTTTAAAAACCTCATGCACAAAAGGATGAAAATATGGTGGAACCGGGCTTTTTTGCAAAACTATCTCCAGCATAATCTCATTCCAAGGGGCCTGCGTGTTCAGGTGTTTCCATCGTTTCCCATCGAGGATGTGAATTTCACATCCTCGTGGGAGAATAATTGCAACGCCTGTTCACGTAAAATGATGGATCTTCTTATTGACTTAAATTCTAAGTCGATAGATACTATGGACCTGGAGTTGGAAACAATTCAATCACGTTTCAAATCTGAGATGACTAAGGAGAATTTAGAGATTTTCAATGTACAGCTGGAGCAACAATGCACCATATGGGAGAAGGAAATAGAGTCTATTAAGACCAAAAAACTGATTCGTGATCATGATGATTACGTACAGAATAGGATGTATAGATGGAATCGTAGAACGCCCGTTGCTAACATCAGCCGTTCGTCATCTATTTCATCCATATCATCTCTCAGCGACCAATACGAAATGACTACACGTAACACGGTTCCTGGTCGTACTAGTACCAGACTAAAACGTAAAGTCAACTACAACAATTCTGTATATCCAAAAAGAAGGGCAAACAGAGGAACGGATTATCATCCTAGACAAGTGAATCCAAACTTTAATCCGGATACTAATTCAGGCCATCAACATCTAAAGGTAATTAATCTATCTAAGCATTCACTTACTCCCAGTGATATGTCTTTGTTGGCAAGGGGTTTGACTTTCTCCCCTGCTTCTTCCTTTGACCATTTTCTGGCAGTGAAGGATCTACAGTTGTTCGGGAGATCCCTGATTTTTAAGAGGTGGTATTTCAAAGAGGATGATATTACCTTCACAACAGCACAGGAACAAGAAACATTACGTGCACTGGAAGATTTACTCAATCAGGATGATTCCTTACCTAAAGGTAAGATACCCGAGTGCATAGTGAACAAATCCACAAAATTTCCCCCTCTTGCCATTTGTCCAGCAGTGGATCTGTTCGTGAAACTTGTCTCGGATGAGTGGAGTACGATATCTCGTAAAATCAGTTATGATAATTTAAACCAACCAGAGAGGGATAGTCTTGCTAAAATTAAATCATGGAATGATGTTGTGGTGAAACCAGCTGACAAGGGGGGTAACGTAGTACTGTGGCCACGTCAGTCATATGTTAACGAGGCTAACCGTCAATTACGCAACTCAGTTTGCTATCAAAAACTTACTTTTAACCCCCTGTCATCTTTCAGACTTAAGTTTCACAAGATTTTGCAAGATGCTTTGGAAAATGGCACTATCACGAAACTACTGAGTGATTCTCTTTATGTACCAGAACCTACCATACCAACTATGTACCTGTTACCCAAGATCCATAAGGATGCTAAAAACCCGCCAGGTAGGCCAATTATCTCGGGTACTGGGGGTCTGACTGAAAAGGCATGCAAATGGATTGATTTCCATCTTAAACCCTTGGTAGAATGTTTGCCGTCTTATCTGCGTGACTCGGCTGATTTATTGCTGAAGATTGAGGGGATCCATTTAGATCCGGACCATTTATTGGTCACTTGCGATGTCGAGTCCCTTTATACCAGCATCCAACATAGGGACGGCCTTCATGCAGTAGCAAATTTCCTACTTATGAGTGACATTGAGAAGGAAACTTCTCAACTCATTTTGTCTCTTCTTGATTTCACTCTTCATCATAATTTTTTCACCTTTAATGGTTCTTTCTTCCTACAGCTCCAGGGCACGGCTATGGGGGCAGCTTGCGCACCCTCATATGCCAATCTGTTCCTGGGGCTGTGGGAGAGGAACCTTTTCATGTCAGATCATGAGCCATCGATGAGCCGTGTCCTGTTCTGGGCACGGTTCATTGATGACATTTTCATGATCTGGCAGGGTACTCCAGATGATCTTTCAACGTTTATCAATGTTTTGAATAGCAATTCCCTCAATATCAAACTCACCTTTAAATGGAGTTATTCAAATATTGATTTTTTGGATATTCTGATTAAAAAGGACACTAATGGTCTTTTGCAGACGGATCTTTTTCGGAAGGAGACATCGACTAATTCACTCTTGCATGCCACCTCTTCACATCCTCGACACACTATTGATGCGATCCCAGTAGGCCAATTTTTACGCGTCAAGAAGATTTGCTCTAGTGAAGTTGACCTTAAATCACGTTTTGATGAATTGGGAGACAGGTTCACCCAGAGAGGCTACAGTCAACGTTGTATACGTAAAGCCCGTCATCGTGCATCAGTAGTGAGTCGACAACAACTACTCCAGGTCACTCCTAAGGAACGTAAACAATCAAAGGTGAGATTTGTCACCACCTTTAACTCACGCTGGGCTGAGATGCGGGACACCTTGAATAAATTTTGGCCTATTTTGATGACCGACTCCATTTTACAGAGGGTTCTTCCACACTACCCTGCCATGGCGCCACGCAGAGCTCCCAATCTGCGTGATGCCATGGTACACAGCTATCTTTCACCCACCAAACCTGGCAAGACTTTTGGTACAAAAGGACCCAAATGGGGCTGCAAACCGTGTGGTGACTGTATTAGCTGCCCCAATGTAGAACGGTCAAATACTTTTGTGGACTCTAGTGGTACCAACAACTTCAAAATTTGTTGGCCCATATCTTGTAACACTAAAGGGGTCATCTACTATGCAACTTGTCCGTGCCCGCAGATATATATTGGCATGACCACCCGTGAATTACGGTTGCGAGTCAGAGAGCATGTTAGGGATATTGACAACGCGAAAAATGCAGACGATGTTGAACAACTTAAAACAATACCCAGACATTTCCGCCTACACCATGCTTGTAAATCTAGTATGTTTAAGGTGAGGGGTATTGATCACATTAATCTGGACATGCGTGGGGGCGACATTAAAAAGCGTCTATTACAGAGGGAGTGCAAATGGATTTGGAGGCTCCAAACCATGCACCCTAAGGGTCTCAATGAGACCATGGGATTCTCATCATTTCTCTGATTGCCAGTAATTTTAGTGGTGTTGGTTTCTTTTATTAGCATATTCATAGATATGTGTATATATATTGAGTTTGTGTTTCTGTGATTTTAACACTTTTTTATTTGTATTTGACAGATTAGTTTCTTTTTATTGAGATCTTTCTCAGCATATCTGGATTCTCTGCTTGTCCACGTTTCTTGGGGATTTCCATCTTGAACCATTATTCATCTGGCCTCTTCATTGTGTTCATCAATTATACCATTACAACCATTTTTTGATGTTTTTTTTTTTTTTTTTTAATACAATAAATACTAATTTTTATTATGCATCGCAATTACATTACTGTAACTATTCTTGATGTTTCCTTAACACAATAAATATTAATATTATTATATATATCACAATACTTTTTGTGCACTTTTTCTTGTTATGACTACATACATATATTTATTTTGCACCAACACTTCACTTTACTTTAGTTTATTCATTTATTTCACTCACACATTTTTATTAATGTTCTATACTTATTCATTTACCTTATTAATCTTTATTACTCACTGCACACGTTCACTTACACACATTTTTCTATTCAATTTCACTGTTTAATATTCCTCATTTCTCATCATATTATAATTATATGGCCCCATGCGATGGTTTTTTCTTTTTCTGTCGATGGCGCTGTTCGTCACTCTTATATATACATATATGTCACCCATACGGTTTTTTGTTGTTTTTTTATTTTTCACATGTTTTTTTTTTTTTTGGCACACATATGTATATTGTATTTCTTATTGTGGAATATTGTTACAATTCATTCCTATGCTATGCATTTATACACACTTCTTCCTTTTGCATCTGTTTATTAATTTATTTTAATACATCAAAAATACATATATCTTTTGTATGGTTGCACAGTTGATTTCGGCCAAAACACCTAACATTTTTTCATATACTTTTCATACCAGCCAATATATCCTGACTTTGTATCCCAGGGTTACCCTTTCCTCGCTGTGTCGCTCCTTTGGGTGGACGAGTGACGGGCCTCCGTTCCATCGCTGGTGATGTGTCGGATCTCGGACTCACGTGACCGTGTCAGCTGACGCGGTGACGTGTCTCTGAATCCGGCCCCTCATCGGCGGTGTTTCCGGCGGCGCGGCCATCTTGCTTCACCTCGAGGTAGCGACCTGTATTCAGACAGCGAGGTATAGATGTTTATATCTTTTGTTCTTGGGACCCCTCACTTTGGTTACTCTGTTTCTATTGGCTGGCTTCCCCCTTTTTAAAGTGGCATGTACATTGTCCAGCACTACCCCCAGACGAAGGCATTAGCGCCGAAACGCGCGTTGGGGTGGACATACTGCTGTGCTTCCAGTCCTGGACTTATTATGGGTACGTTCTCCCATCACAATTCGCTCATTTACTAGCAATATGTTCCTTCTGCCTTGTTCACACATACCTGCTTCAATAATCATCTCATTATGCTTTTCTTTTCTTTATGCTGATATTAACTGTGTTGGGTAGGAGTTCATTTGTCATAGTGATAAATGTTATAGCGATAGTGTCCATTACCAGGCATTTTTTCATGCATCTATATGTATACATTACTTACCTCATGAGCTGCATGGCCTGTATGTCCTTTTAACCTGTTGGTTTATGGATTCGTTTTTTATCTTTGTACGTCTATATGTTGTTTTTCAATAAAGTATTTCTCAATTTCATATACTTCTCGTCTTCAGGCATCTTCTTTTGTAGGTTATATACATGACATCACTATGTTGGCTATTGATGGGGAAAATTTTGCCCCCATAGACACACCTTTGAGTTGTAAATAGTATTTAGTGTCGAATTGGAAATAGTTATTGGTTAATAGGAACATGAGTACTTCTAGTATATAGGCTTGAAAATTTGTTTCGTATGTACTGTATTTCATTAGATGAAATTTGAGGGCAGTATGTGCTATTTCATGTGGAATTGACGTGTATAGTGATACAACGTCGCATGTGAGCCAGGTAAAATGTTTTTCCAAAATTTTGTTGTGAAATATATTGAGAACATGTTTTGTATCCTTGAGAAAGCCGGGTGTGTTTTGTGCTAGAGGCTGTAATAGTGTATCTAGCCATTCTGATAGTCTTTCTAGGATTGATCCTATGCCAGAGACTATCGGTCTCATAGGTGGAGGTACGGTTTGTTTGTGGATCTTAGGCAGCGCATGGATTATGGGGGTAATCGGTTGTTCGATGTAAATATACTCTTTTTGTTTCTGAGTAATGTATCCACCTTGTTGTCCATCGTCCAGTAATTTCTTCATTTGGTGTTTGACTATGTCCACAGGATTTCTAGCCAAAGTTTTATAGGTGGTTACGTCAGATAGCATGTTGATAATTGATTGTTCGTAGTCTTTTTTGTTCAGGACTGTGACATTTCCACCTTTATCTGACATTTTTATAGTTAAATCTTTGTTCTCATGTAATGATTTTACTGCTTTTTTTAGTTTAGTTGACATATTCGTTCTTGGATATTGATTTTTGAGACTGTCTGCAAGGTTGTGTAGTTCTTTTTCTATGACAGTTTGGAAGCGATCCATTGAATCCGTACGTGAACTGATGGGGTAAAATTTCGAATTTGATGTTGTCAATTTATGTGCCGTTGTGACAATTTGATTAGCAGTTTCATTGCGTAAATGGTCTAGGGATACCATGGTTGAGAGTTCTTGAAATGTGAAATCTGTAGGTATTGATGCTATCGTCGCTCCTGGTCTTGTCTCATCTGACGATGTGATTATGGGTGTCGTCTCTGCGGATGTGATGTCAGAGCTTGTTTCATTTAGGAGAAAATGTTTTTTTACCGTTAAGTTACGGATGAATTTATTTATGTCTAAAATTGTGTTAAATAGGTTGAAATTTTTTTGGGGGGCAAAATTGAGACCTAACGTTAATACTTCATTTTGCTCTGGGGTCAACAAGGTAGAAGATAAATTAGTGACATTTGTTAACGGTATTGTTGATATTTTCTTGGGCGGAGGCGACGATTTTGTTCTTGATTTATACGACTTGTGTTTCCTACCGCCCCTCCTTCCCCGTTTTTTGAAAAATAAGATGGATTTTCTGATCTTTGATTGAGACGGGGACACGTTTGGCTATTGTCATCTTCTGAAGTACCATCCGCAGATTCTAATTCGGTCAAACTAAAGCTGACTCTGTTGGGTAGATCTCTATATTGTTTAAATTGTTGATTCCTTTTCTTTAGGATCGGTCTTGGTCTGGTGTAATTCCTTGTTTTTTGACTCCAGTTGTATACTTCATTACTGATGTAATCCTTTGTATCTCGTTGAAATTTGTTTTTCTTCGTTTCTGCAATAGCATGGTCGAGTTTGTCGATGGCTGCTGACGTTCTGGTGTGAAGAAGATCATAAGAAGGTGAGTTGGAAAATGCTTCTAAAGATTTATTTGTTTCTAATATATGAGTGTCCAATTCTTTTAAACGCTTCTCAGCGCTGGATCCTACCTTTGTTCCCTGTTTCTCTACTTGCTATCCGTGTGCCGACACGAGGATCCGGGCGCTATCAACGACACACCGGAGTGTGTCAGGTGAGCTGGAGGATTTCTCCACATGTTTCTTTTGTCACAAATTTTCGGCAAAGTTTCTCCTCACGAGCTCCCAACGTGAAACCAGTGAGTCCTTTACATATCTATTTCATGTATGTTTATATATATTCATTATGTGTATATTGAAGTGACTCTAGAACGTATTATTCTACAACAAAGAAAAGGCCACAACTTTTCAAGAAACTATACACAAGCAAATATGTTTCATGGATATAACTCCTAGCTAAACAACAAGTTGGCTTCAGCAACACTGTGTTTGTTTTTAACGCAACTCACTTTGTATTAATACCTCGGAGAATCTCTTAGCACACCAAGAACCACACAAACAATATGACTCAAGATACCAAGTATACTCGCTTTGAATTAGCAGAGAAAGTATTTGGTCATCATGACAACCTTCCAGAAAACAATCAAGACATGGAAGACCTGTTTCACATGTTGGAAAAACATTTAGCCCAACAAGCAAAAATTTGGTGGGACCTGACCACCCTTAAAAACTACATTGCAAAGAACATGATTCCTAGAGGCTTACGGCTCAGAAAAACACCCAGTTTTATTTATACAGATGAATTCCAGAACCAATGGAATCAGATCCTTTCAACCTGCTCTATCAATCTGATGAAATTAATAACGGAACAAGAAGAATTAAAATTAAAAGAATTGGACACTCATATATTAGAAACAAATAAATCTTTAGAAGCATTTTCCAACTCACCTTCTTATGATCTTCTTCACACCAGAACGTCAGCAGCCATCGACAAACTCGACCATGCTATTGCAGAAACGAAGAAAAACAAATTTCAACGAGATACAAAGGATTACATCAGTAATGAAGTATACAACTGGAGTCAAAAAACAAGGAATTACACCAGACCAAGACCGATCCTAAAGAAAAGGAATCAACAATTTAAACAATATAGAGATCTACCCAACAGAGTCAGCTTTAGTACGACCGAATTAGAACCTGCGGATGGTACTTCAGAAGATGACAATAGCCAAACGTGTCCCCGTCTCAATCAAAGATCAGAAAATCCATCTTATTTTTCAAAAAACGGGGAAGGAGGGGCGGTAGGAAACACAAGTCGTATAAATCAAGAACAAAATCGTCGCCTCCGCCCAAGAAAATATCAACAATACCGTTAACAAATGTCACTAATTTATCTTCTACCTTGTTGACCCCAGAGCAAAATGAAGTATTAACGTTAGGTCTCAATTTTGCCCCCAAAAAAAATTTCAACCTATTTAACACAATTTTAGACATAAATAAATTCATCCGTAACTTAACGGTAAAAAAACATTTTCTCCTAAATGAAACAAGCTCTGACATCACATCCGCAGAGACGACACCCATAATCACATCGTCAGATGAGACAAGACCAGGAGCGACGATAGCATCAATACCTACAGATTTCACATTTCAAGAACTCTCAACCATGGTATCCCTAGACCATTTACGCAATGAAACTGCTAATCAAATTGTCACAACGGCACATAAATTGACAACATCAAATTCGAAATTTTACCCCATCAGTTCACGTACGGATTCAATGGATCGCTTCCAAACTGTCATAGAAAAAGAACTACACAACCTTGCAGACAGTCTCAAAAATCAATATCCAAGAACGAATATGTCAACTAAACTAAAAAAAGCAGTAAAATCATTACATGAGAACAAAGATTTAACTATAAAAATGTCAGATAAAGGTGGAAATGTCACAGTCCTGAACAAAAAAGACTACGAACAATCAATTATCAACATGCTATCTGACGTAACCACCTATAAAACTTTGGCTAGAAATCCTGTGGACATAATCAAACACCAAATGAAGAAATTACTGTACGTTGGACAACAAGGTGGATACATTACTCAGAAACCAAAAGAGTATATTTACATCGAACAACCGATTACCCCCATAATCCATGCGCTGCCTAAGATCCACAAACAAACCGTACCTCCACCTATGAGACCGATAGTCTCTGGCATAGGATCAATCCTAGAAAGACTATCAGAATGGCTAGATACACTATTACAGCCTCTAGCACAAAACACACCCGGCTTTCTCAAGGATACAAAACATGTTCTCAATATATTTCACAACAAAATTTGGGAAAAACATTTTACCTGGCTCACATGCGACGTTGTATCACTATACACGTCAATTCCACATGAAATAGCACATACTGCCCTCAAATTTCATCTAATGAAATACAGTACATACGAAACAAATTTTCAAGCCTATATACTAGAAGTACTCATGTTCCTATTAACCAATAACTATTTCCAATTCGACACAAAATACTATTTACAACTCAAAGGTGTGTCTATGGGGGCAAAATTTTCCCCATCAATAGCCAACATAGTGATGTCATGGTGGGAACATTTCCACATTTTTTCGCCTGATAACATCCACAGTACTTCTAGTATATAGGCTTGAAAATTTGTTTCGTATGTACTGTATTTCATTAGATGAAATTTGAGGGCAGTATGTGCTATTTCATGTGGAATTGACGTGTATAGTGATACAACGTCGCATGTGAGCCAGGTAAAATGTTTTTCCAAAATTTTGTTGTGAAATATATTGAGAACATGTTTTGTATCCTTGAGAAAGCCGGGTGTGTTTTGTGCTAGAGGCTGTAATAGTGTATCTAGCCATTCTGATAGTCTTTCTAGGATTGATCCTATGCCAGAGACTATCGGTCTCATAGGTGGAGGTACGGTTTGTTTGTGGATCTTAGGCAGCGCATGGATTATGGGGGTAATCGGTTGTTCGATGTAAATATACTCTTTTTGTTTCTGAGTAATGTATCCACCTTGTTGTCCATCGTCCAGTAATTTCTTCATTTGGTGTTTGACTATGTCCACAGGATTTCTAGCCAAAGTTTTATAGGTGGTTACGTCAGATAGCATGTTGATAATTGATTGTTCGTAGTCTTTTTTGTTCAGGACTGTGACATTTCCACCTTTATCTGACATTTTTATAGTTAAATCTTTGTTCTCATGTAATGATTTTACTGCTTTTTTTAGTTTAGTTGACATATTCGTTCTTGGATATTGATTTTTGAGACTGTCTGCAAGGTTGTGTAGTTCTTTTTCTATGACAGTTTGGAAGCGATCCATTGAATCCGTACGTGAACTGATGGGGTAAAATTTCGAATTTGATGTTGTCAATTTATGTGCCGTTGTGACAATTTGATTAGCAGTTTCATTGCGTAAATGGTCTAGGGATACCATGGTTGAGAGTTCTTGAAATGTGAAATCTGTAGGTATTGATGCTATCGTCGCTCCTGGTCTTGTCTCATCTGACGATGTGATTATGGGTGTCGTCTCTGCGGATGTGATGTCAGAGCTTGTTTCATTTAGGAGAAAATGTTTTTTTACCGTTAAGTTACGGATGAATTTATTTATGTCTAAAATTGTGTTAAATAGAAAAGGAATCAACAATTTAAACAATATAGAGATCTACCCAACAGAGTCAGCTTTAGTACGACCGAATTAGAACCTGCGGATGGTACTTCAGAAGATGACAATAGCCAAACGTGTCCCCGTCTCAATCAAAGATCAGAAAATCCATCTTATTTTTCAAAAAACGGGGAAGGAGGGGCGGTAGGAAACACAAGTCGTATAAATCAAGAACAAAATCGTCGCCTCCGCCCAAGAAAATATCAACAATACCGTTAACAAATGTCACTAATTTATCTTCTACCTTGTTGACCCCAGAGCAAAATGAAGTATTAACGTTAGGTCTCAATTTTGCCCCCAAAAAAAATTTCAACCTATTTAACACAATTTTAGACATAAATAAATTCATCCGTAACTTAACGGTAAAAAAACATTTTCTCCTAAATGAAACAAGCTCTGACATCACATCCGCAGAGACGACACCCATAATCACATCGTCAGATGAGACAAGACCAGGAGCGACGATAGCATCAATACCTACAGATTTCACATTTCAAGAACTCTCAACCATGGTATCCCTAGACCATTTACGCAATGAAACTGCTAATCAAATTGTCACAACGGCACATAAATTGACAACATCAAATTCGAAATTTTACCCCATCAGTTCACGTACGGATTCAATGGATCGCTTCCAAACTGTCATAGAAAAAGAACTACACAACCTTGCAGACAGTCTCAAAAATCAATATCCAAGAACGAATATGTCAACTAAACTAAAAAAAGCAGTAAAATCATTACATGAGAACAAAGATTTAACTATAAAAATGTCAGATAAAGGTGGAAATGTCACAGTCCTGATACATAAATGCCAATTTAACCTAATCAGTATTACTCCTATAGAACACATCCATCCAGATGTTCCAAATAGGTTCAATAAACTAAAACAACGGGAAAATTATTGGATTTTTAAAATGGACACACTATATCCAAGGAGCTTGAACGACATTTCGGAATCAGCCTTGGACTAACCCTACCAACAGCATCTATCCCTCATGCATTCACGATTCTATAGCCAATCTACTTGTTATAAATACACTACTAGTAATACTTACGTTGCTCCCGTTATTCAAAATCCAGACAATTGAAGTAAAAACATCTCTACAACTATCTCCCCTGTACACATATATTACTATATTACTGTATTACGATGTATTCCCCTTACCTACGTATCCCCAGCAGAGGTTCTTCATTCTTCTCCTATTACATCCACACGAACCACCGTGGTTTGCGTGTCAACGTGCGGGCCATCATGCGTTCCACCACATGCGCCCCACCTTCTAACTTTGGTCCCCACCGGCCACCGTAGTTTGCATGGTCTCCTTGACAACGATTCATACACTAAGAAACTGAAACCGACACACTATCTAAATGCCTAAATTCTGAGAGAAGTAAACAACAACAAACACACATCATTGCCGTCCTAATTTTATTAACTCTGTTTTGGGAACTATATCCTATTTTTCAATAAAAGGCTGCGTTCCCATTAGTTCCGCAAATCCATATGTGACACGTATCCTTTTTCAGCTTATCCTCCGTTATACATTGTAATTGTGTATTTAACTAAGTACCATTTGTTTTTATTACTTAACCTCAGTATATATTGTTTTCTCTGTTGTTTGCCTATTTTTAACTTGAACTTTGACCCCCAAAGTTTTTTGGCGGTTTTTTTATGTCAACTTCTGCCTCATCTGAATTGGGCCAATCACTACTCAGTGGTGTGTATTTATACTGTCCTGTTTTAAAACAATTTTATGCCTGATGAAGACGCCAGTTCGGCGTCGAAACGCGTTGCTACTGCAATAAAAACATTCATCAATATTACAAGAGACTACTCGTTTCTCCACCGACTTGTACCACTAAGCAGCGCCGAGATAGATCCGCTTTTCTCTCCACCAACCTACTACAAATCAACGGTTTCCCTCGGTAACCGGATTGGATCTGGCAGCAGCACTCGTGGTTTACCCGTTTTTACCCTACGGCAATCTGGTGAGCATGGTATTTTATTCCTCCATCAGCCTACCTTACTGAATTACACTATGTGGCGCCGTGGTCTTTTTTCTAAAGTCAAGATAAGAATTTCTACATCTGCAAGGCTCCCTTCACATCCGCGTCAGGGCTCCGTTCCAACGTTCCGTCGGAGCTTTCCGTCGGAACGGAGCCTGCACTGATACAAACGGAAACCTAAGGTTTCCATTTCCATCCCCATTGATTTCAATGGCGATGGATCCGGTGCCAATGGTTCCGTTTGTCTCCATTGTGCAAGGGTTCCGTAGTTTTGACGGAATCAATTACATAGTCGACTACAGTATATATAGTGCCAATCACCCTTGAAGATAGCGCCACATGTCCCCCTAGATAGTGTTGCAAACCCCATTGGTAGATAGCGCCACACACAACCTTGTTGCACACCCCCTGTAGATAGTGCAACACATTCCCCCTGTAGATAGCGCCACACCTACCCTGTAGATAGCATCACACACCCTAACCTGTGGATAGACACCCACACCCCACTCTGTGGATATCACTACACCCCCTCCCCTGTCGATAGCACCATTGGGGCACCCTCTAGGAATGGAATCCCCAGCCAGAGCATTGCCAATGTGCTGGCCAGGGATTCCACTCCTGGAGGAGTCCCTAAGGTCGCCACTGTCCATATACGGATAGTGATGCCAGGGGCTCCTCCAGGAGCAGAATCACCGGCCAGAGCGGCGGCAATGCTTTGACCAGGGGGTTCCGCTGAAGGAGGAGCTCCTGACGTTACTGTCCATATATGGATAGTGACGCCAGGGGCTCCTCCAAGAGTGTAATCACCGGCCAGAGCGTCGGCAACGCTCTGGCCAGGGATTCCGCTCCTGGAGGGAGCCCCTGATGTCACTGTCCATATATGGATCGTGACGCCAGGGGCTCCTCCAACAGCAGATTCACTGGCTAGAGCGTCAGCAATGCTCTGGCCGGGCATTCTGCTCCTGGAGGGAGCCACTCACGTCACTTTCCATATAGGGAGAGTGACGTCAGGGGCTCCCTCTAGGAGTGTAATCCCCGACCAGAGCATCTGCAATGCTCTGGTCGGTGATTCTGCACCTGGAGGAGCCTCTAATGTTACTCTCCATATAACGACAATGATGTCAAGGGCTTACACAAGACAGGAGTCTCCGGCCAGAGAGCTTGCGATGCTCTGGCCGGGGACTCCATAGTTGAAAGTCCTGACATCACTGTCCATATATGATTCCTGAAAAACGCTCCTTTAAAAACCTATCCATTGTGTAAATACAGCCATCGAACTAAATTGTTCTGAAAACGTCCGCACGATGACCGTTAAAAAAACGTCCATCACTTGGCCATTTTTCGAATGTGAATGTAGCCTAAGAGTAAAGATAAAGATTTCTGCATCTGTAATGTCAATAATGTTGACTTAACTACATGGCAAAAAATTGAAGCAAAAGTTTATGAGGCTTCCGTATTGTATTGAAACAGACTTTTCATATTGGCTTGCTGCAGTCTTAGAGCAGTTTTGTAAGTAAGGGCCCTTTTACACGGCCTGATATGGGCTATGAGAACAAGAGCCTATCAATGAGACAGCTCATTGATCAGCACTCGTTTGCGCTTTTCACAAGGAGCAATGATTAGGCCCCATGCACAAGACCGTAAAAAAAGTCTGTAATTGCAGACCGCAATACGGTCCGCAATTACAGAACCACCCGGTTCTATTGGCCGCGGACACCTTTCCATACCGCTACGGATAGGTATCCGTGCCGTGGAACCGTGCCGGGAATTATGGAGCATGTCCTACTTTTCGATTTTTACGGGCCGTGCTCCCAAACTTTGTATGGAAGCACAGCCCAAAAATGCGGATGTGATTACGGGCACGGCCGTGTGGATGAGGTCTTAGTATGGGGATGAATGATCGTTATTACAAAATGTAAAGTGGATTTTTGTGTTTGAGAGTGGTGTGCTGTTGCCAGTTTAGTGTACGATAAAGAAAGATGACGGGAGTGAGTGAAAGTGTTGAGCTGTTTTTTTAATTTTTCTTCCAAGTTCATAATGTTTAGATTTGATTATACAGTGCCCACCAACATTTGAAAGCTCTTTTCAATACTAAAACAATGCCGCAATCGATTTTGAGGTAGGATTTTTTTTTCGCTGAGATATTTAACTTTAAAGCTATCATCTTCATTATCGTCTACCGCCGGTGTTAGCATTACCCAAAATGTACCGTGCGGGTAAAATTCTAAATGCGTGGGGGCGCATGTGCATGTGTGCGTGTGAGCTTGGGAATGTCACATCATGGTGACTTTAAATTCCGTATTATTACAATTGGCCTCGGCGATACAAAATGGACCTTGTCTACGATTGTAACATGATTTCATGTGTACACATTTCGGTAGTCGCTTGTGGATTTCAAAGAGTGCTAATTCGGAGAGTAATTTTCATTTTTGTACATTTCTATTGTCATATCTTAAAATGCATTTCACTGGAAAGGCTCACTTCAATGATGATGAGAGGGTATGGCGAGGAAAAATGCAACTTATCTTATCCGTGATCCAATTTCATTGTCAACTGTTAAAAGAACTGTTCATCGTTTCAAAATAACCGCTTCAATTAAAGATGCACCATGATCCGAAAGACCCAAACATGCTAGTAATGATGAAAACGCTTTAGATGTTCTGCTCACTGTACATGATAATCCTCATACATCTGTCTCGAGTGGAGCATAACAAAATGATATCAGCGCCACATCAGTCCGTAGAATTTTGAAGAGGCATCATTATCATCCTTATAAAATACATCTCGTTCAGGAGCTATCCGAAGATGATTATGACAGAAGAGTGGAATTTTGCGATACAATGATGGCACAATTTGATGACAATCATCAGGTTTTCAACTGGACCTGTTTTTCGGATGAAGCTACGTTTGAACTAAACGGTTCTGTAAATCGACAGAACAAGAGGTATTTTCAGATGAAAATCCACATTAGATGAGAGACAGTCATACCCAGTATCCTCAGAAGGTTAACGATTGGGCAGGAATATTGCTCAATCATATTGTAGGACAGTTTTTCATTGAAGGAAACATAAATGCAGAAAATTACTGCAATTTGCTAAGAAACCAAGTGATATGAGTGACTATTCAAAATATTGCTAGAGAAGCTTTCCGCAATGTGTAGTATCAGCAGGATGGAGCTGTGGCTCATTTTTCTCTGCAAGCTTTTTTTACTGGGGATATTTAAAAAGTAATGTCTATGAGTAGAGATGAGCGAACTTATGAAAAGTTCGGTTCGGCTGGTTCGCCGAATTTCTTGAAAAAATTTGATTCGGACCGAACCTGTAATTCAAGAAAGCCCATAAAAATCGTGTATGGAGATCCCATAATGACGGGTGGCTACATGTGTGCACCCGGCATTACGGCAGCGTTGCTAGGCGACGTCAGTAAATAGTCACTGTCCGGGGTGCTGAAAGAGTTAACTGATCAGCAGTAACTCTTTCAGCACCCTGGACAGTGAATTCCGATCACAATATAGAGCAACCTGTAAAAAAAAAAAAAAAAAGACGTTCGTACTTACCGATAACTTCCTGCTTCTTCCTCCAGTCCGGCCTCCCAGCCGTTGCCTTGGTGGCACGTCCCTCTCGACATCCGGCCCGACCTCCCTGGATGACGTTTTGAGCCAATGTGACTGCTGCAGCCAATCACAGGCCAATCACAGGCCAATCACAGGCCAATCACATGCTGCAGCGGTCACATGGACTGCCGCGTCATCCAGGGAGGTCGGGCTGGATGTCAAGAGAGGGACGCGTCACCATTGCATTGGTGACGCGTCCCTCTTTCGGCATCCAGCCCGACCTCCCTGGATGACGTTTCAGCCAATGTGACCGCTGCAGCCAATCACAGGCCAATCACATGCTGCAGCGGTCACATGGACTGCCGCGTCATCCAGGGAGGTCGGGCTGGATGTCAAGAGAGGGACGCGTCACCGTTGCCTTGGATTGGCCTGTGATTGGCTGCAGCATGTGATTGGCCTGTGATTGGCTGCAGCGGTCACTTGGACTGAATCGTCATCCCGGGAGGTCGGACTGGAGGAAGAAGCAGGGAGTTATCTGTAAGTAGAAACTTCTATTTTTTTTACACGTTGATGTATATTGTGATCGGAAGTCACTGTCCAGGGTGCTGAAACAGTTACTGCCGATCGCTTAACTCTTTCAGCACCCTGGACAGTGACTATCTCCTGACGTCGCGTACCGGAAAATCAGTGACTCATAAACCGGGTTCGGTCAAAACGTGTTTGGCCGAACCCGGTGAAGTTCGGATTCGCTGCGAACTGAACTTTTCCCGATTTTCGGACCAAAACCGGGTTCGGCTGTCCCGGTTCGCTCATCTCTATCTATGAGACTAGGATCACAAACTTAGACGAGCTGTGGGAAAGAATAGTGAACATTTAGAATTCAATCACATCAGATGTTATAAATAACGTTATCGACACGTTTAACGTTCGCTTAGGACACTGTCGAGTTGTTGAAGGAGATCAGTTTGAACATTTGATTTAATACAGTAATTGTTATGGTTGTACTAATACACATAATACATGTCCTCGGTTTTGCTTTGGTTGGCCGGACAACACACACACACACACACACACACACACATACACACACACAAAGCGCAGAGAGGGGTTCGAGTCGTTAAATACCGGGGGAATGATGAACCGCGGGGTCCTTATCTCGGGCTGTGTACACACACGCACGCGTGGGCACACACACACACACACACAAAAGTGAGAGGAAAGGGGACTCACATTAATATAGCACCCTGAGGAGATGTAAATCCAACTGTGCGACCTCCGCACGGTACATTTTGGGTAATGCTAACACAGGCAGTAGACGATAATGAAGATGATAACTTTAACGTTAAATATCTCAGCGAAAAAAAATCCTAGCTCAAAATTGTTTGCAGCATTGTATTTGTATTGAAAAGAGCTTTCAAATGAGCCCCCACTCGACCCCACGTGCCATCTAATATTCTGCTACCCCATCCACCCCAAAGCCCCCAAGGGAGTGGGTGTGTTTTTTTTGGCGTTAACTGGTAGATTTTATGACCCCATTAAATCCCACCAAATCTCAACCCTCTACCTCGAGCCGTTCAAAAGTTATGAGGGTGTTTCGGAACATTTGGTGGTCACTGTATAACCAGGGTGGGGTTTATTTTCTCAAGGTGGTCTCAAGAAGGGTGTTGAAAAT
The DNA here is from genome assembly GCF_050947455.1 of Rhinoderma darwinii. Taxonomy (NCBI): domain Eukaryota; kingdom Metazoa; phylum Chordata; class Amphibia; order Anura; family Rhinodermatidae; genus Rhinoderma; species Rhinoderma darwinii. The sequence continues at coordinate 173,699,704 of NC_134691.1, forward strand.
AAAATGTTATGAAGCTTTGGCCAGACTCGGAGTGTTCTGCACTTATAGCTCCTATTACAGTAGGCTGAGCAGAGCGTGTGGCTGCCTGATATCAGGGAGAAAGTTTCCTAAAGTCCTCTTCTTGTGAGAAGACAGGAATCCTTTCCTCAAAACGACTGGCAGCCACATCCTCTGCTCAGCAAAGTCTGCTGTACAGTATAGCCTGCCTTGCCTTTCCTTGCACCAATGTTTCGGGAGAGAACACTTGCTAACAGTGCTAGGACAAGCAGGCTGTGTACAGACTCTGTAAGCAGGGGATGTTTGGTGAGAAAGGCTGTCACATCCTCAGCTCACCAGAGTCTACTATACTGGACACAGTCTCTAAATAATACAGTCACACAGTTACCATGTAATACCACTATAGAAGTGATAGATAATACCTTTACACCATGACTACATATTACCACATAGTATCTGAATATTACTACCATACTGTTACTGAATAAAAACTACTATACAAAAGCCAAAGTTACCACTGTATATTTACCATATAGTGGTAGATACCATTTCTACACATGTGGACTGCACACCATATAAGTGAATACAGTACAGTTAAATCCAGTGATTCACAGTTGATGTCTTCTCTGATTGAAGTAGTTCACTTTGCCGCTTCTTTTACATCCGGCTTAGACCAACCATGATAACTCCTATTGACCATGACTCTTCTCTGCAGAGTTTGCTGATTAAACATCTTTGGCTTTTCACTTTTCCAGCACCATCCCCAACTAGTCCCTCACCCTCTACACAAATTTCAGATTCTGCCATCCCTTTAAAAGTAGCATCCTTCTGCTTTGTCCCATACTGGTCCTGCTGCTACTCCAGGTGCACCCATAAATGTAATACCACCCAAAAAAATGGTGACACACAGATAATGCTAAGAAGATTAAAGTTCCCCCTTAGTGCCCCCCACACAGTAAAAGTGCCCCGGAAAAAAAACAACTCACCTAACCCTGTCACCAAGATTAACAGTGTAACGTAGATGGGCGCCATGATGTCACTGCATTGCGTCGACCTGCGTCAAGTTCCAGGTGCCTGAAACGGCCTATGGCTTATGAGGGTGTATGTCATAATAGGAAGCCAGCTGCTCCATGCTCTGCCATAGTACTCAACTGTATTAACTGAGAATAGAGATATAGTTTTAACCATGTAACCTCCCCCTTGCATATTTCCCTGTATACTACAAGTATTTTTTATGATGGAGTCAAACAGTAATGAAAACATCAGAATTCCAGGAGCAGATCCCCTTTACAGGTTCCAACCTATCATGTCATCCACTGTGGCCAGGCATTGATCCGGCGGCTGAGCCGAACATAGTGCAGAGCAGAAAGATTTAACATGGCCTTGGCAATGGGACACCACAGCTCCAGATGAGCCGCTGGATGCCTTGTCGGATATATGGAGTGATGCGGAGCATTGGGGATCACGATTCCTGCCATGCCCCCCTGCTGGGCAGACAGAGTGCTGCGGGGGATGTGCCGATAATGATCCCAATACATTTATTTCCATCGCTATTCTGCCCCCATTGGTCACTGTACAAGGTCCAAATTTAGTGTAAATAACAGCCTTAATATGAATTGACCACAGCATCCAAGCTCAGAGCAATGGAGTAAACACACATACAGCAGCACATGTGCAGTTGTCCTGAGCGAGGGACGGCACAGTCACATGAATATGACACTTGAATAAATGGATGTGATGGCACAAGGAATAAATTTGCGCTGTTGCCAGCGTTTACACTGATTATGAAACATTAACAGGATGCAGCAGATGGTTCTAATATCAGGGTTATTTTTGTTGCTTTTCAGTATTTCTGTCATTATACTTGTTTATACAGGTATCCGTCAATTCTGCTCACTAGCTTGCTAACTTTTATAATAATCAAGTTCCATTTGTAAATACCAACAACAGATTTTCAATTAGCATAATAAGTAGCAAAACACAATGTTTGACAGCTGAACAGTAATAGCAGAAAGCTATAATCTTACTGAACTGTTCCTGAACAAATGTGCTTATCTTTAAATAGTTATACATTTACATTTATGAGGGTCAAAATGTGACAATAGAAAGATTTCCAATTATACTGAACATGTTTTTAGTATTTGTATCGCCTAGTAACATAATTGGAATTGCTGTCTGTGTGTAATCTTTTCAGGTTGTTGTATGTTTCAGAAAACAAGGTAATACCCAATATTGAAGGATTATGGGGTTTATGTTGTCATTTTATGTAATGGGCAAAGCTTCCAAATATTAAGAAAACATAATTACTGATTGCATGTTGATTTGGTTTGGCTTTTAAATGTGCATTTTTGACATTCTTGCTACAATTACACAAATATTTAAAGATTGCTATAGGTAACAGATCTGACGGTGTAATTGATTTCCTCGTAAATGTTTTCGTTGTATTCAAAGTTTGTAGATTGACTCATCACAAGAAAACACATTTATTTAAAAGTATTCAGAACATTTGGAAGCTGTTTGCATTTATTCAGCCATCTGTTACATAAAAATACGTGATCAGAAGGGACAACTGCTGCACATATCATGAAAAAATACGACTATTACTACTACTATTATTAAAACTAATACACAACACAAGGTGACCAACTGTCAGCAGTAAGGAGGGAGACTGTTGCCTGCAGGGAGAGACTAAAAACTTTATAGCAGTATTGAATGCAGAAGCATAAGTGAGGGGCAGTACTTGAGTTTATGTGACTTAGAGTTTCAACAATAAAATGTGAGTAGGTGACATGATGATTTACAGTACTATATGATGCAGCTTTTCTGCTGTTAGAGACTGTTATAGATCATTCACACAGCAGTGTGGTCTGCACGGAGCCTGTATAAAGGCGCACATATTCTCCAGGGACCCGCACTATGAGGCCATAGACAAAATATGTGCCATTGAATGGTGCCCTATATGGAGATATTCACCCCTAGAAGTAATGCTCCTAGGGGAAAATATCTCTGTAATAAGGCATCCGAAGGAGCATGCCACACATTTTTAGGGCACATTCATATGTGGCCGAATTGATGTTGAATTCCGCTGCGGACAGCCCACAGTGGAATTCTGCAGCAGCCGTTTTTTAAATTTGTTTCTTTACATTTTTAGGAAACTTAGTTCAGACGTTGTGGAAAATAACTGTGCGGATATTAGGCTGCGGTGCAGAATTTTCCCTCCGCAGAATGCTCATTACGTTGCGGAGAAGATGCAGAATGTCACTGCGAATTTCAGCCTTTACAATGCAAAAAATGAAATCTGATTGCGTAATTTCCCCGAATCTGCACCAACATTTGTAGCGGAAAAATTCTGCCATGTCCGAACATGGCCTCATATAGAATTCAACAGAAAAAACTCTGAATGCCTTTGTGTGAAATCTAAGCTATGTATTATATACAGATGTACAGTAGAGTTCTATAGACTTACCATAATTCATCCAACTTTACTTTGTAATCCTTTAGTTGACTTTGTAAAATCAATTAACTCCACATTAGCCCCGTAGTGACCAGCCAGGCCTTAATGACCAAGGATTTTTTTAAGTTTTTCCATCGACTCATTCAAAGAGCTATAACTTTTTTATTTTGGCATCGACATAGCTGTATAAGGTCTTGTTTTTTGCAAGATAAGTTGTATTTTTTAATAGCACCATTTTGGGGTACATAGAATGTATTGATTAACTTTTATTACGTTTTTTTTGGGAGGGGGAGTAGAAAAAACCCAGCAATTTTGGCACACTTTTTTGCATCCTAAATTTACGCCGTTTACCGTGTGGTATAAATAACACAATAACTTTATTCAGAGGGTTGTTAGGATTGCAATGATACCAAATTTATTTAGATTTTGTATGTTTTACAACTTTTACATAGTAAAAAAGATTTTTTTCAAAATTATTTGTTTTTGTGCCTCCATATTTCAAGAGCCATAACTTTTTCATTTTTCCGCTGCTGCAGCTGTATGAGTGCTTTTTTTTTGCGGGTTGACTTGTAGTTTTTATTCGTACTATTTTGGAGTAGGTGCGACTTTTTGATCACTTTTTATCACATATTTTTTAAGGCAGGATTGACAGAAAACAGAAAGCAATTTTTGAATTTTATTTTATTTTTACGGCGTTCACTGTGCGGGTTAAATAATGTAATAATTTAATGTTATAGTTGGGGTCATTATGGACGCGGTAATATTAAATATGTGCAGCTTTTTACTTTTTTTGTTTAATAATAATAAAGCATTTTGTAAGAGGAAAAAGTGGGTTTTCATTTTTTTTTTCACTTTTTTTTATTAACTTTATTAAACATTTGTTTTACTTTTTTACTAGTCCCACTAGGGGTCCGATCACTTTTATAATACACTGCAATACTTTTTTTGTATTGTAGTGCATTAGTGCCGGTCCGTGTAAAACGGGCAGGCATCTGCTAGGCATAAATAGTTGCAGACCTGGGGGCCTTTATTAGGCCCCATGGCTGCCATAGCCCCCTGGCTGCCATATAAACCACCAACACTTTGCGATCTTATGCAGGGTGCCAGTGGGATGAGAGTGGGAGCTCCCTGAGCGATGCATCTGAGGGGTTAAATGAGCAAGATCGATACTGATATCAATCTTGCCCGTTAGAGCAGGGCTGCTCCCTGCTCTCAACTACCCCTGGTAGCTGAGAACAGGGAGATTTAACGGCTCCCTGCTCTATTTATTTATTCTAATGCAGCGCTGTAAAAAGGCTACTGCATCGGAATAAAGCTCGTTAGTGGCCAGTCACTAATGGGTTAATATTGTGCCACTGGAACAATGTTAGAGACCCTCCATATATTGTAAGCATTTATTGTCAATCAATGATAATTGCAACCCCTTTCCGACATACAGTTACGTCTCGGTCAGGGGAAGTATGGAGTGGGCTCACGGGCTGAGCCCGCTCTATAAAAAGCAAGTGTTGGCTGTATGTTACAGCCAAAACTTCACTGTAATGAGCGGGATCACGCTCCAGTACAAACCCGCTCGTTTAATTCATTAAATGCAGCGGTCAATAGCGACTGCAGCATTTAAATCTTTAGAAAGAGGGGGAGACCCTCTGTAACAGTCCATCGCCCCCTCAGGATATGATCACGGGGTGCCGATGGTTGTAATGACAGCCTGGGGTTCTAATGAAGGCCCCAAGTCTGCCATCTTTGTGCTCCTATTAATAGTGCAAGCGATCCAAGGATCGCTGGTTCAAGTCCCCTAGGGGGCCAAATAATAAAAGTAAAAGACAGTTAAATAATAAAAAAAAAATGTTCCAAAAAATGTACAAAAGAGTTTAAAAAAAACTTTTTCCATTTCCCCCCTAAAGCATTGTAAAAAATCTAATATATAAATATAATTGGTATTGGCGCGTCTGTAAGGGCATGACCACACGTGGCGGATTTCCTCCGCAACTGTCCGCATCAATGCCGCACAGAATCTGCGTTGCAGATTCTGCTGCGGATCTGCACAAAATGTGCAGTAAATTGATGCGGACTAGCTGCTGCGGACTGCGGTAAAAGTACTTCCCTTCTCCCTATCAGTGCAGGATAGAGAGAAGGGACAGCACTTTCCCTTGTGAAAGTCAAAGAAATTCATACTTACCGGCCGTTGTCTTGGTGACGCGTCCCTCCTTCGGCATCCAGCCCGATCTCCCTGGATGACGCGGCAGTCCATGTGACCGCTGCAGCCTGTTATTAGCCTGTGATTGGCTGCAGCCGTCACTTAGACTGAAACGTCATCCTGGGAGGCCGGACTGGAGACAGAAGCAGGGAGTTCTCGGTAAGTATGAACTTCATTTTTTTTTACAGATACATGTATATTGGGATCGGTAGTCACTGTCCCGGGTGCAGAAACAGTTACTGCCGATCGCTTAACTCTTAACTCTGGACAGTGACTATTTACAGACGTCTCCTAGCAACGCTCCCGTCATTACGGGAGCCCCATTGACTTCCTCAGTCTGGCTGTAGACCTAGAAATACATAGGTCCAGCCAGAATGAAGAAATGTCAAGTTAAAAAAGCAAGACGGATCCGCAGCACACATAACATGTGCATGACAGCTGCGGACTTCATTGCGGAAATTAGAATCTCCATTGAAGTCAATGGAGAAATTCCGCCATGAGTCCGCCACTGCTGCGCAACAGACAGAGCATGCTGCGGACACCAAATTCCGCTCCGCAGCCTATGCTCCGCAGCGGAATTTTACGCCTCGTCTAAACGAACACTGCTAAATTAAAGTGTAAGTCAATGGACAAACGGCTCCGCTGCGGATTAACGCTGCGGAGTGTCCGCAGCGGAATTTAAGTGAAATTCCGCCACGTGTGAACCCAGCCTAAAAGTCTGAACTATTACATATATCATTATTTAACCCGCACGGGGAACGGCGTTAAAAAAAAATCAAATGCCAGAATCACTGTTTCTTGCATGGTGAATGCCGTAAAACGAAGCACAAAAAACAATGGAGAAATTGTTATTTTTTTCATTTTCTACCCCACAAATATTTTTATTAACATTTCCTAGTACATTGTATGGCACAATAAATGGTGCCATAAAAAACTACAACTCGTCCTGCAAAAATCAAGCCCTTATAGGACTATATTGACGGAAAAATAAAAAAGTAATGACTTTTGGAATGTGGGGAGGAAAAAATGAAAATGAAAATCTGAAATATCGCTGTGGAATGAAAGGGTTAATTGTGGGTCAAACTGATGGTCTTTGGGAAAATTGATAAATGCTGTATTAGGTAAACAGACGTATTTAGCTGGTTTACCGTGAGCTGTTTCGTTTAATGGCACCTGCTGTGATTGTCGAAGGGAATCCATGTTTTAACTATTGTATTGGTGTTGACACACTTTTTATTTTATGTAATTGTGTATACTGTAAATTTGCCCAGTTGTGTTTATACCCTTTGCAGCGTTATTATAGGCATGACTTATCTTTAGATATTGTGTAGCCTTTGCCAGATCTATTTCTTGATGTAAGAGATAATACATGTATTTGTGTAATACTTTGTTAGAAACCTTTATTCTGTTATTTGATCTACGTGCCTTTTGTATATCTTGATTTGTGTGGTCACATTTATTTACCTACTTTCCTTTCAACTGATTAATATTATTTGCCGCTTGCCATTTAATCCTTTGACTGTGAGGAATTGGAGGCAAGCATACCATATGTACAGCCTCTGCGGGTGCACAGGGGCCCTGTGGGACAATTACAGTGTGCCCTACTGTCTACTAGATTTCATATAGATAATTGTGTTAATAATTTCCCTGGCTCACAATTACTGCCATTTTTCTAGAGAGGAGATCCATGAGAATATCACTCACAAATTGGACTCTATTCACAACACAATTGAGGACTATGTCAGCAGTTTATGTTTGCATAGGTTTATATTGGACAAACATATACCAAAAGAGTGTTCGGTTGGCATATGTTTGCCCCACAAACAGCTGTAAAAAAATGAATCCTGCAACAAAACGTATACAGTGAGGTGCATTTTATTTTTGCAATGAGAGTCAGTGACAAACTTATGCAACTTTATAGGCAGACAGTTGAATAAGTTTGAGGCACAAGTTCATTTGCACTCGTCAAGCGTGCATATCGAACATAAAGCCCCAAATGTGCATGTATATGTCACGGTGCGGGGTGTGGACCCATTGGGCCGTACCGCGTAGCGGGATAGCAGCTTGCCAACTAGGTACAAAACAATGTCTATAGTCCAGAACGGGTACCTGAGGCAATGTAGACAGTAGCGGAGACACAATCACTGTAGATGGCTCAGTAGATGCAGCGGAAGACACAACTTGACTCTCACTGTAGATGGCACAGTAGATGCAGCGGAAGACACGACTTGACTCTCACTGTAGATACGATAGCACAGGATACAGGGTACAGGCAGCAGGAACGGGTAACACTGGGAACTGGAAAACACTGGGAGACCATTTGCAAGACAAACTTTAGGTATACAACAACGCTCAGACAAGGATCAAGTGGGTAGAGCCCTTTTTATAGTCCAGCAGCATTCTGGGCTAATTATTGAATAATGACAGCTGGACGTGTACTGGCCCTTTAAGCCACGCACGCGCGTGCACGCGCGCCCTGCGGGAAACAGTCCCAGAACCTGGGAGTGAGTGCCGGCATCTCCCTGGTGGGAGATGTCATGAGAACACAGATGTCCATGGCCGGGGCCGTCAGAGGGTAAGTCTGAACGAAGGCCTCCGGCCATAGACATTACAGTATCCCCACTCCCAGGAAGCGTTGTATGGCCCTTAAGCCTTGGGTGCGTGGCCACTCCAGGACAGCCTTTACCTTCTCAGGGTCCATTTTGAGACCCTGATCAGAGATGATATAGCCCAGGAAGGGTAGAGACTTCACTTCGAAAACGCACTTCTCCAGCTTGGCATAAAGATGATTCTCCCTTTATCGAAGCAACACCTGGCGGACATGACCCTAATGAGTCACAAGATCTGGGGAAAAAATCAAAATGTCATCGAGATACACCACAACACAGACATAGAGGAGATCACGAAAAATGTCATTGACAAATTCTTGAAACCCCGCTGGGGCATTACATAGCCCGAAGGGCATGACCAGATTTTCGTAGTGTCCACCACGTGTATTAAATGCAGTCTTCCACTCGTCACCCTGACAAATAAGGATTAGATTGTAAGCCCCCCGCAGGTCTAGCTTGGAACATTTTTACTCGAGTAGCAAGTAGAATCAGGTCGTCCAAGGCAGCTGGTAGATCTCGAGCAGCAAGTTCGTCCTCGATCTCGGGCGATAGGCCATGCCAGAAGGATGCTACCAAGGCCTCATTGTTCCAGGACAATTCTCCTGCCAGGGTCCGGAACTGGATGGTGTATTCGCCCATGGAGGCGTCTTCCTGGCGAAGGTTAAAGATAGCAGTGGCTGCCGACGAGACTCGTCCAGGCTCCTCGAATACGGTACGGAACAACCGCACGAACCCCTGAAAGTCTCGGATCTTGGGTCCCTGTCGTTCCCAGATTAGATTTGCCCACGCCAGGGCCTTGTCCACAAGAAGAGATATAATGAAGGCGATCCTGGCTCCGTCCGAAGGAAATGCTTGGGCGTGCAGAGTGAAGTGGATATGCCATTGGTTCAGAAACCCCCTGCATGAACTTGCGTCTCCATGGAACCGAGGTGGCAATGGCATCATGAACCAAGGATCCAAACTGGAGCTGCCAGGAGGTGTAGCAGGAGGGTCGATCGGAGGAGCTTGAATAGGAGCAGTGAAGGAAGTAGCTAGCGCCCCTAGCTGCTGTACCATGGAGTCTACTGCCACAAAGAGTTGATCCTGTCGTGCTTGCAGATCCTGCAGTTCTACCTGCATTGCTTGGGAGGGTGACATGCCCTTGAATTGACCAGCGGGGTCCATGGCCTGAGATTCACGACGCGGGGTGTGGACCCACTGGACCGTACCGCGTAGCGGGATAGCAGCTGGCCAACTAGGTACAAAACAATGTCCATAGTCCAGAACGGGTACCCGAGCCAATGTAGACAGTAGCGGAGACACAACTTGACTTTCACTGTAGATGGCTCAGTAGATGCAGCTGAAGACACGACTTGACTCTCACTGTAGATGGCACACTAGATGCAGAGGAAGACACGACTTGACTCTCACTGTAGATACGATAGCACAGGATACAGGGCATAGGCAGCAGGAACGGGTAACACTGGGAACTGGAAACTACTGGGAGACCATTTGCAAGACAAACTTTAGGTATACAACAACGCTCAGGCAAGGATCAAGTTTGCAGAGCCCTTTAAGGCCGTGCACGCGCGGGCGCGGACACCCTTCGGGAAACAGTCCCAGAACCCGGAAGTGAGTGACCTGGAGGGAGATGTCGCCGAGAACACAGATGTCCATGGCCGGGGCCGTCAGAGGGTAAGTCTCAACTAAGGCCCTCGGCCATAGACGTTACAGCATAGAGCGTAGCTAAACTCAGAATCGTGTAAGCTGTTTTCAGAAATGGATTCACAGCAAAGTAATAACAATTTTATGACCACTTCTGATGAATATGAATAGGTCTAAGCAATATTCTGAAATTCATCAGAACTTGCACATTTAGCGCGCTGAGTAGACTCCTTAGAAATTTGTGCAAAAGTTATTTTATGGATTTTTGCATGTAATGCTTTACCCAGACTACCATGTCCTGAAAGGATGGTTCTGTAGCTAGATCTTGCTAGCTGCATGCCTGAAACCTTTTAAACTCCAACTGTCAGGTAAAGGAACATCTATACAGGATAGATGTTTTTGTTTGGAAGTCGCCTACTTACCACCTGCACTGCAGTCAACGGACCCTGCAGAGGACATCTAGAAGGACAATAATAAACAAGAATATCTGAGTAATTGAAAGAAACAAAAGAGGAAACTGTAAAAGAAAAATATATATTTACATATATGTGTATATATAGAATTATAGAAATAACAGAAAAACTTCTCTGCTATGGCTCAAAGGCACCAGCAGACAGGACTGGCCCCTTTAAGTAGGGCAAACAGAGTAAAATCCTGATTCTTGATAACAACCAAAAGGTCCCCTTAAAAAGTTTTGATGGATCAATAAACCTGCTTAACCACCTTGGATATTGCCATCATTTTGTACTCCTTTTGTTTGACTAATTTACTATATCATCAAATATTAATAAAAATTAATACAATGCACAACCTTGAAAGTTTCAAATTGATCTCTAGCGCAGATTAGATTATTCAAACTTGAACACTAAGCTTTGTTTTCCTACACCATCTTTTTACATTGGCATTGTACATTTTTTTCTTAATTTTTGTATACAAATATAAATATTTATCGCTGACAGAAACATTAACATGCTGAATTTTTTCATGGTCATAAAAATCTTTACCAGGTCACCATAAAACTAAATATGTACCAGTGATTTCCATCTGAATGTCTTTTTCACATTGTTAGTTTAGTTGCACGTTTCTAAGAACCGTTCTGATCTTGCTGTAATGGAAATTCACTAACTTCCTGGTGGTGGAACAGTGGACTTGTGTAAATATATAACAGCCAATCTTAAAAGCAGAGCTGCAGTGTAAAGTGTGGGTGAAAGAGCATCAGTCTGCACCTCGAATATCATCAGCAATAAGACAGGAGCAGAAGCAGGTTTTAGACAAGTTTGCCTACAAAATTCAGGGTAGTTGAGTTCTGCCATCACAGAAGTAAAAAGAAGACAACCATTATGTTATGATAACCTTTGAAATGTTAGGGTCAGTTCACACGGCCGATTTTGTATGGCGGGTCCCGAAGCAAAAACTACCGCAGAATTATTCCTACCATCAGCAGGAAAATTCGTCCTCCCATTCACTTTAATGGGAGGTTCGGGCGGAATTCGCCCAAAGATGATCGGGCAGGACACTTCTTTTTCCTGCTAGCTGAAAAAATCAGCTAGCGGGAAACCAAAGCATCTGGCTCCCATTGAAATGAATAGGAGGTGGAATTTTGTGGTGGATTCCGCTGCAAAAATTCTGCCATTTTAACATACCCTTATAGTTCAGTGTTTTTTTATTTTAATATGTTTAATACCTATTCAAACAAATCAGTTAGCCTATATAGCAATAGAAGAATATAAATTGATATGTTGCAATATAGATGTAAAATAAAAGCATGTTTGCATTTTTATTCAAATAAATGTCAAAAATAGTCAACACAAATGCTACATATGCAATATTTTATATATGAATTTACATACAATTACATTTGTAATTGTTCACTAAACTAATTATTATTATTATTAGCTCTATAGTGAGAGATAAGTTTTACTTTTTATTTAGACAAAAAAACAAGTTTTGTTGTGTGCTCAGCAAATTTCAGCATACTATATTATTCTGTTACTTTTTTCTATGTGAATATTCAGCAACTAAAGACAAATAAAATGACACTTGGTTATTTTTGTTTGTTTTTTAACTCCTTAACGCCGAAGGACGTATATATCCGTCCTCTGCAGCTGCTAGTTCGCGCAGGAGGACGGATATATCCGTCCTGTGATCGCGCGGGTACTGACAGTTTACCCACGCGATCAGTGGCAGGAGCACGGCTGTTCTACACAGCCTGGCTCCTGCTGCAACTGCCGGAATCGAAGCGCGCGCCGATTCCGGCAGTTTAACCCATTAAATGCCGCTGTCAATAGTGACAGGGGCATTTAATGTGTTTGACAGAGGGGGGAGCTCCCTCTGTCACCCGATCGGCGCCCCCGCAAACAAATCGTGGGTCGCCGTAGGGTTTTCATGACAGCCGGGGGTCTAACAAAGACCCCCAGGTCTGTCTTCAGCATCTGCCTGTTAGGCGATGCCAGAGGCATGACCTAACAGGTTGCCTGTCAGTTTTACACTGACAGGCAATAATGCTTTGGTATACGAAGTATACCAAAGCATTATATATGCGATCGGCACATCGCATAGTGAAGTCCCCTGGTGGGACTAAAAAAAAAAATGTAAAACAGTTAAATAAAGTTTGTGAAAAAAAAATAAATAAAATTACAGTCAAAGTGAAATAAAACTACTTTTTTGGCCCAAAAAGTGGTTTTATTTAGTAAAACGGTCAAAACAAATCACACATACACATATATGGTATCCCCGCGATCATAACAACTTGACCAATAAAATGAACATATTAATTAAACCACCGGATGAACGGCGTCCAAAGAAAACGCAAAAAACAACGGCAAAATTCTCTCTTTTCTCCCATTCCCCCCATAAAAAATAAAATAAAAGTTAATCTATAAGTTCTATGTACCCCAAAATAGTACTAATGAAAACTACACATTGTCCCGCAAAAATCAAGCCCATGAAGTGCCTACCACAGGATTCCTACCAGTAAGAGCCACAGGACTACAAATATGATGACAGAAGATGACCGCCAACTATACTATTGTTTAGAAAACAATGACAGCCACATTTGTATTTCTATCTATTAGATAGATAGATAATAGATAGATAGATAGATATGAGATAGATAGATAGATAGATAGATAGATAGATAGATAGATAGATAGATAGATAGATAGATAGATAGATAGATAGATAGATAGATAGATAGATAGATAGATAGATAGATAGATAGATAGATATGAGATAGATAGATAGATAGATAGATAGATAGATAGATAGATAGATAGATAGATAGATAGATAGATAGATAGATAGATAGATAGATAGATAGATAGATATGAGATAGATAGATAGATAGATAGATAGATAGATAGATAGATAGATAGATAGATAGATAGATAGATAGATAGATAGATAGATAGATATGAATAAGATAATAAGTATTGGTCAACTAATTTAAAGAAGCAAGAAAGAGAGCCATACAAAGGAGTGCAATATGTGATTAAATATCCCTCAAATCCATATAAAAAGTTTTTGCATTAGTCCTCTATACTTAAAAGGAAGCACAATGGAACTAAAAAAAAAGATCTTGTCATTTATTTGACATCAGGGAATTTGAAATCTTTCTATATAGCCAAATTACACACGGCCCTCTATTCTATTTTAGCTGCTTGACAGCAATAGTATGCATAGTAAGATTATTTTCTTGAAATATCTCTATAAATAACTTGAAGTTACTGACAATATTTGACAATATTTCTAGAGTGAAAGTAATTTTTTTTATACCACAAAGACAGATTGTGATATTAAGGTTCATTGCGTATAACAAGTGTAAGTAAACCATATTTGAACACTGCATATATGAGAAGCACCTGCAACACTGTTTCCAATTATTTTCAATAAAATAAGGTGAACAATAAATAAATATGGGATGCTTGGCAAAATATAATCTGCAACATGGAACGGAACAATTACCTTACAAACATTAATGGGCATATTTATAGCATATGGGGTGGATATGGAGTTTAAAATGGTGCATAATATTATGTGCATGTTTTCCATTTATGGCCGTTGCACACGACCGAGTGCCACTCGAGACGTTTTTCACGGCATCCAAGTGGCACCCGATAGTTTTCACTGACCCATTCTCTTTAGTGGGTGAATCGGGTCCATGAAAACAAATCCGACTTTCCGACTATATTTTCAATTCAAATCCGAATTGAAAAATATAAAACAAGGTGAATCACATAGGGACTAAGTCAAATCACTACTACTAAAAAAAAAACAGCATATACAAAAAAAAAAAAATGAAACAGCAAGTGTAGTCATGAGGAGTATTAATTTAAGGCCTCATACACATGAAAAAGTTATGTGCAGAGGATGTACGGCGACCAGTGGTAGATTAAGTAGACCATAGGCCTGGGCTGTTACACAAACTTGGGCAACTTCCCCACTGCCGCTCTGCCATGTCTATTCTAAACACCACCTTTTTGTGCGAGCATTGACAAATGGGTGTTACGATTTTTCTTGTCAAAGGGCTGTGACCCCACATATTGACAGTCTCCAACCATCGTTGACAGTATAACACTGTGTAGGGACACATCCTCCTGACAATGGGAATGGTAACACACTTTGGTCTATTAGTCCTGGGAACACAAAGACTTTATGTGGAATACCAGGATTTCCTATAACAGACATGCCAGGAGAGGGGACAGATAGATTCAGTGATTCACAAGTGACGTCTTCTCTGATGGGAGTCGTTCTCTTTTCTTCTCCATCTGACACAGACCGGTATGGCGACTTCTCCTGATGAGACATCTTTGCTTCTCGCTTCTGCAGCCATTTCCAGCCTCTTTAGAAACACAAAAATTCAGACACCAAGGCCCAGGACCATACATTAAAGGGGTTGTCTGGGCACAGATCGTTTTTTCATACTGATGACCTTTCGATGTGCCCGGACAACCCCTTTTACTCAGTCTAATAAATAAGAATGCATACAGACCCCAGACATGCTAAACTATTGCTGTCCCCAGACCAGACCCCCCCCCTAAACAAATACAGATCCCTGAACAAGCACCCTAAATACAGACCTCGGACCAGACACCTAAATACAGACCCTAGACCTGACCCCCTAAACTAATACAGACCCCCCAGACCAGGCCCCCTAAACTAATAATGACCCTAGACCTGATTCCCTAAACTAATACAGACCCCAGACTAGGCCCCCTAAATACAGGCATTATAAACTAATACAGACCCCAGACCAGACCCCTAAATACAGACCCCAGACCAGACCCCCTAAATACAGTTCCCTTAAACTAATACAGACCGCCTAAATACAGAACCCTTAAAGTAATACAGACCCCAGACCGGACCCCCTAAATACGGACCCCAGACCACCTAAATGCAGACTCCCTAAATACAGACCCCCTAAACACAGACCCCTTAAACAAATCCATGATCCCCTTATACTTACCTAGCAGCTCACCTCTTCTCTCTTGCTGCTGTTGTAGGAGCTGCAGACATAAAGTCATGTGACCTTTATGTGTGGAGGCCCTTTACAGGACATACACAATGCCGTTTTGTCACGGTTTTTGCCGCGATTCGCAGCAAAATTGCGGCAAATACGCATTGTACTTGGGGCAACCATGGGCCCCCCGGGAGCCCTAGGGCCCCGGGCAGTCACCCAGAATGCTCAATGATGATCCGCGGCGTCCCTCTTTGCGATACCTGAACGTTGGAAGGTATGCCCTTACCTCTGGCTCTGCTAACCCTGAGTGATTGTCTGCTCTCTGCCCTGAATTACGCTAATACAGAACCCTGCCTCTTGTCTGCTGTTATTGAACCTTGCCTGTCCATGTTGCCAGTTGCCAACAGACACTACTCGAGGGGTAGCGATCGGGGGATTCCAGCAGCCAAGTCCACATCTCTCTACGGAGGTTTAAGGCTGAATACCTAGCTATCCCTTAAACTCTGCTCCCCAGTTTAGCTTTACGCCAAATCTGTTGGCAACGCATTGGGTCCACACCATCATCTGTTGACCCCATGACAGTCACCAATATTTGTGGGCCCTATAGCACCAACCATGAGGCTGCTATAAAGCCTTTGGAAATGGAGTGTCAGCCCTGGTTGTTTCCTCCCTTTTGCTATTTGTAGCAAGACCCTGTGCACTTTTTTCTCCAGAAGAACTGCATTGTTAACAAACAAAGGGTTCAGAATTGGACCAAGTGTCATTGTGTAATGCCCGTGGCCGCGGACCGCCGGAATCTCCCCCTTACCGGCGGTTGCGATCGCAGGACCATGCCTCCCTGCTGGCATCTATACCTGTGCACCCTGGCTATTATAAGCAACCCAGAGTTAATCTGCGAAGGATCCGTAACCTTCACCTGCAAGCTAATGTTTATAACTTTTTGCGGACCTGCTTTGTTCTATAGATTTCTAAGGGCCAAATCACTAAAATTATCCTCAATGTCCTTGATCCCTAAACCCTCAATATACTATAACACACTTCCAATACTTTACTCATCAGAAAAATGTTTGTAATTAAGTCACCAACTCTATATAGTGGATTACAGGAGAAATGGGACCTTTCCATATAAACACTCACTCTATAACCTAATCCATATCCAAAAGCATACACTCAGTGGATATATACAATACGCTCACTGAATATGTTTATGCTGTACATTTCTAAAAGCCACTCATCTGGGACACATGCAAACATGCGCCATTCCCACTTGACACTTACCGCATACACAGCACACACCTGGTGGACACATGCCTCATATGCTCCATGAAATGCACACATGCCACACGCATGCCGGTCACCTGCTGTACACATGCCCTACTCACCTGCTGGACACATGTGACACACACATATCACTCACTCACTGGTCACCTGCTGGCCACACATGATACTACACACTATTAACACTACTACCTATCAATCACGCTATGGTGTTTACTTAACAATTAATAATAACAGCATCAATAATAACAGCAAAATAAAAATAATAATAATCTGCATAATTTAATATTAATAATAATATTATTATTATTATTATTATTATTATTATTATTATTATTATTATTATTATTATTATAGTCCAATTTAGCCATTGACCCTAGTCACACATTAAATTGTTGCCATGTTGTATTGAGACAAAAATAATAAAAATAGAAAAAACAAGAAAATGACTATTTTGTATTCAAACACAGTCAAGTTGAACATATCAAGTCTGAAAATGGTACAGAAAGTAAGAATTCTGCAAATTGGGACAAATATAATTTAACTTTGCATAAAACATTAGTTTAAAAAGCCTTCTTTCTGTGTGTGGTAATATCTGTCTATCAGGTTTCCATTTGAAAGCTAGGGGAATGAGGAAAACTTTCATATGGCTATAAACTAGCCTACCAAGCAAAAAATAGTAGCTATCACGAAGAATTCTTATCTTGCCCTGTTAATGAGTCTCTGACTAAAGTTAATGCTCCTCGAGGACATGAGTCTCAAAAGCCCAGATGTGGAATAAAAGCAATGGACATTAGTTTAAGGCTTAGAACATTCTCAAGAGAACCCAGTAGGTAAAAAATGTTTGCTATAAATTGACAAGCAACCTTGTTCGCCCTTCGGCTGTCTAGAGTTTATGAGGAAATATAGAAGAAGTATTAATAAAATTATTCATTTAAGTAGAAATGTTTTACAATGCAATTCAGAATATGTTTTTAAATATACAAAGTAAATTTACATTTATTCTGTTCTCTTTAGTTTTGATAATTTTGTAAAGGTATGTGCATACTGACATAGACATAAGTGGCATGTGTGAACACTTGCACAATTTGTATACATTTTTTACAAAACATTACGAATTGATGCAAAATAGCACAAAGGCACCAATAAGTCTAAAGTTTTGAATGTCATTTTCGAAATGTACCATGTGTCTACTTTCAGAAACGATATGGGGTTGAGATTAGAATGTAATTTTTTATTTTATAATTCAGGTTTTATTTTTGTATGTCACAAATTAACCTAAAACCTACTATTAGCAAAAGGCAGTGGCGTATCTACCACTGCAGCAGCCATAGCGGCTGCTACCAGGGGTTCGCGGCATGAGGTTGACTACTACAGCGTAGCGATGCCACATTCAATAGTATCTGCGTCCTTAGGACACAGAAACTATTGAACACTAGGGCAGAGCAGGGTGGTATCTCCCTGCTCTGCCATCTACAGGTCTCATTTGGCCTGCAGCATATCAGGCGCAAGGATAGAATCCCTGTGCAGGCCAGCGTGATGAGGTCACTGGATCACGCCGGCCTACACAAGGATCCCATCGGCGTTAAAGAGGCTCTGTCACCAGATTTTGCAACCCCTATCTTCTATTGCAGCAGATCGGCGCTGCAATGTAGATTACAGTAACGTTTTTATTTTTAAAAAACAAGCATTTTTGGCCAAGTTATGACCATTTTTGTATTTATGCAAATGGGGCTTGCAAAAGTCCAAGTGGGCGTGTTTAAAAGTAAAAGTCCAAGTGGGCGTGTATTATGTGCGTACATCGGGGCGTTTTTACTACTTTGACTAGCTGGGCGTTCTGACGAGAAGTATCATCCACTTCTCTTCAGAACGCCCAGCTTCTGGCAGATCACGCTGTGTCGTCACTCACAGGTCCTGCATCGTGTCAGACGAGCGAGGACACATCGGCAACAGAGGCTACAGTTGATTCTGCAGCAGCATCAGCGTTTGCAGGTAAGTAGCTACATCGACTTACCTGCAAACGCTGATGCTGCTGTAGCCTCTGGTGCCGATGTGTCCCTCGCTCGTCTGACACGATGCAGGACCTGGGGAAGTGACGTCACAGCGTAATCTGCCAGAAGCTGGGCGTTCTGAAGAGAAGTGGATGATACTTCTCGTCAGAACGCCCAGCTAGTCAAAGTAGTAAAAACGCCCCGATGTACGCACATAATACACGCCCACTTGGACTTTTACTTTTAAACACGCCCACTTGGACTTTTGCAAGCCTCATTTGCATAAATACAAAAATGGTCATAACTTGGCCAAAAATGCTCGTTTTTTAAAAATAAAAACGTTACTGTAATCTACATTGCAGCGCCTATCTGCTGCAATAGCAGATAGGGTTTGCAAAATCTGGTGACAGAGCCTCTTTAAGGATGCTGTGGAGCAGCTCTGTTCGTTGCAGGAATGGGGCCTTGGTGATCATAATTTTTTTTTGTTTTATTTGTTTGGGGGGAGTTATCTACAAGCGGAGTTGGGGGCGCTATCTAAAGGGTGCTGTATGGCACTATCTACAAGGGGCAGGTGGGGGCAATATCTACAGGGGGGCTGTATGGCACTATCTACAGGGGGGCTGTATGGCATTATCTACAGGGCAGACTGTATGGCACTATATACAAGGGGGAGCACTATCTACAAGGGGTGGCTATGTGGCAGTATCTACAAGGGGGAAGTGGGGGCACTATCTACAGGGGTGGCTGCATGGCACTATCTACAGGGGGGCTGAATTAAACTATCTACAGGGGGTCAGTATGGCACTATCTATAGGGGGCGATATGGCACTATCTACAAGGGCGAGGTGGGGGACACTGTTTGGCACTATCTACAAGGGGGCACTACCTACAGGGGGCTGTATGGCACTATCTACAAGGGAAAGTGGGGGGCACTATCTACAAGGGGGAGGTGGGGGCGCTATCTTCAGGGGGACTGTATGGCACTATCTACAGGATACTGTATGGGACTATCTACAATGGGGAGTTGGGGGCACTATCTCTGGGGGGCTGTATGGCACTATCTACAAGGAGCAGGAGGGGGCGCTATCTACAGGGGGCTTTATGGCACTGTCTACAAGGGGGAGGTGGTGGACACTGTATGGCACTATCTACAAGGGGGCACTACCTACAGGGGGCTGAATGGCACTATCTACAAGGGGGCTGTATGGCACTATCTACAAGGGGAGGTGGCGGACAATGTATGGCACTATCTACAATGGGGCACTACCTACAGGGGGCTGAATGCCACTATCTACAAGGGGAGGTGGGGGGCACTATCTACATGGGGGCTATACGGCACTGTCTACAAGGAGGAAAGGTGGCACTATTTACAAGCGGGGTGTGACACGATCTACAAGGGTGACTGTATAGCACTGTCTACAGGGGGCTATATGCCACAATCTACAGGGGGGCTGTATGGCACAATCTACAGTGGGGCACTAACTACAGGGGGCTGTATGGCATTATATACAGTGGAGGCTGTATGTCACTATCTACAAGGGGGGGAGCACTGCCTTCAAGGGGCGGCTATATGGCAGTATCTACAAGGGGGAAGGGGGCACTATCTACAGAGGCGGCTGTATGGCACTATCTAAAGGGGGGCTGTATGGCACTATCTACAGGGGGGCTGCATGGTACTATCTATAGGGGGTGGTATGGCACTAACTACAAGGTGGAGGTGGGGGCGCTATCTAAACGGGGGGCTGTATGGCACTATCTACAAGGGTGAGGTGGGGGACACTGTATGACCCTGCTCTGCCATCTACAGGTCTCATTTGGCCTGCAGCCTGTCAGGCGCCAGGACAGAATCCCTGCGCAGGTCAGCGTGATTATGTCACTTGATCACGCCAGCCTATGCAAGGATTCCGTCGGCGTTAAGGATGCTGTCGAGCAGCTCTGTTCATTGCGGGAACGGGGCCTTGGTGAGTATAATTTTTACGTTATATTTGTTTGGGGGCGCTATCTACAGGGGGCTATATGGCACATTCTACAGGGGGCTGTATGGCACAATCTACAGTGGGGCACAATCTACAGAGGGTCACTATCTACAAGGGGGCTGTGCTTGGCACCCAGGTGAGGGGGGCAGTCAAAAGTTTGCGATAGGGCCCAGTCATTCCTAGTTACGCCCTTGGCAAAATAGTTAACCTCTTGCCAAGATTTGATGTAACAAGGCGAGGTGCGGGCGATATCTATAGGGGCAGTATGGCACTATCTGCAAGGGGCAGTTGGGGGCGCTATCTACAGGGGTAGCTGTATGGCATTATCTAGAGTGGAGGCTGTATGGCACTATCTACAAGGGTGGAGCACTGACTACAAGGGGCATCTGTATGGCAGTATCTACAAGGGGGAAGTGGGGGCACTATCTACTGATGCGGCTGTATGGCACTATCTAAAGGGGGGCTGTATGGCACTATCTACAGGGGGGCTGCATGGCACTATCTATAGGGGAGGTATGGCACTAACTACAAGGGGGAGGTGGGGGCACTATCTACAAGGGGGGCTGTATGGCACTATCTACAAGGGTGAGGTGGGGGACATTGTATTGCCCTGCTCTTCCATCTACAGGTCTCATTTGGCCTGCAGCCTATCAGGTGCCAGGACAGAATCCCTGCGCAGGCCAGGGTGATGACGTCACTGGATCACGCTGGCTTATGCAAGGATTCCGTCGGCGTTAAGGATGCTGTCGAGCAGCTCTGTTCGTCGTGGGAATTGGGCCTTGGTGAGTATAATTTTTACGTTATATTTGTTTGGAGGGAGCTATCTACAAGGGGGAGATTGGGGCGCTATCTACAGGGGGGCTATATGGCACAATCTACAGGGGGGCTCTATGGCTCAATCTACAGTGGGGCACTATCTGCAGAGGTTCACTATCTACAAGGGGAGGCTGCATTTGGCAGCCACGGGAGGGGGGCAGTCAAAAGTTTGTGATGGGGCCCAGTTATTCCTAGTTATGCCCTTGGCAAAATAATTAGCCTCTTGCCAACATTTGATGTAACAAGGCGAGGTGGGGCGATATCTATGGGGGGGCTGTATGGCACTATCTACAAGGGTCAGTTGGGGCGCTATCTACAGGGGGGCTGTATGGCGCTATCTACAGGGGTATCTGTATGGCATTATCTAGAGTGGAGGCTGTATGGCACTATCTACAAGGGTGGAGCACTGACTACAAGGGGCATCTGTATGGCAGTATCTACAAGGGGGAAGTGGGGGCACTATCTGGAGATGCGGCAGTATGGCACTATCTAAAGGGGAGCTGTATGGCACTATCTACAGGGGGGCTGCATGGCACTATCTAAAGGGGGTGGTATGGCACTAACTACAAGGGGGAGGTGGGGGCGCTATCTACAAGGGGGGCTGTATGGCACTATCTACAAGGGCGAGGTTGGGAACACTGTATGGCCCAGCTCTGCCATCTACAGGTCTCATTTGGTATAAAGTCTATCAGGCGCCAGGACAGAATCCCTGCGCAGGCCAGCGTGATGACGTCACTGGATCACGCCGGCCTACGCAAGGATCCCGTCGGCGTTAAGGATGCTGTCGAGCAGCTCTGTTTGTCGCGGGAACGGGGCCTTAGTGAGTGTAATTTTTACATTATACTTGTTTGGGGGGAGCCATCTACAAGGGAGAGATGGGGTGCTATCTACAGGTGGGCTATATGGCACTATCTACAATGGGGAGGTGGGGGCACTCTCTTCAGGGGGACTGTATGACACTATCTACAAGGGGGAGGTGGGGAGCACTATCTACAAGGGGGGCTGTATGGCACTATTTACAAGGGGGAAGTGGGGGACACTGTATGGCACTATCTACAAGGGGGCACTACCTACATGGGGCTGAATGGCACTATCTACAAGGGGGCTGTCTGGCACTATCGACAAGAGGTAGGTGTGGGCGCTATCTATGGGGGGCAGTATGGCACTATCTACAAGGGACAGGTGGGGGCAATATCTGCAGGGGGCCTGTATGGCACCATATACAGGGGGCTGTTTGGCATTATCTACAGGGGAGGGTGTATGGCACTATCTACAAGGGGGAGCACTATCTACAAGACGCGGCTGTATGGCAGTATCTACAAGGGAGAAGTGGGGGCACCATCTACAGGAGCGGCTGTATGGCACTTTCTACAGGGGGGCTGTATGAAACTATCTACAGGGGGGCTGTATGGCACTGTCTATAGGGAGCGGTATGGTACTATATACAAGGGGAGGTGGGGGGCACTATCTACAAGGGCTGTATGGTACTATCTACAAGGGCGAGGTGGGGGACACTGTATGGCACTATCTACAAGGGGGCACTAACTACAGGGGGCTGTATGGCACTATCTACAAGAGGAGGTGGGGGCACTATCTAAGAGGGGAAGTGGTGGCACTATTTTTAGGGAGACTGTATGGCACTATCTACAGGGTGCTGTATGGCACTATCTACAAGGGGGAGGTCGGGGTGCTATCTATGGGGGGCTGTATGACGCTATCTACAAGGGGCAGGAGGAGGCACTATCTAAAGGGGGGGCTGTATGGCACTGTCTACAAGGGAGAGGTAGGGAGCACTATCTACAAGGGGGGCTGTATGGCACTATTTACAAGGGGGAGGTGAGGGACTCTGTATGGCACTATCTACAAGGCGGCACTACCTACAGGGGGCTGAATGGCCCTATCTACATGGGGAGGTTGAGGGCACTATCTACAAGGGGGACTGTATGGCACTGTCTACAAGGCGGAAGGGTGGCAATATTTACAAGGGGGTGTGACACTATCTACAGGGAGGACTGTATAGCACTGTCTATAGGGGGCTGTATGGCACAATCTACAGGGGGACTGTATGGCACAATCTACAGTGGGGCACTATCTACAGGGGGTCACTATCTACAAGGGGGGGCTGTGTTTGGCACCCAGCGGAGGGGAGGCAGTCAAAAGTTTGTGATGGGGCCCAGTCATTCCTAGTTACGCCCCTGGCAAAATAGTTAATCTCTTGTCAACATTTTACGTAACTGTAAGTCATTACCAGCAAGGGGTCCTTACAATTTGCCATACAGTTACAGCAATCTTGCTGTAACGGCTGGAATTGGAGCTAGCTCCCATCCCGGTAAATTGACTTATTTTCTGCGGTCGTCAATAACGACTATTACTATCAATCAGCGGCGGAGTTATGGGCACTCCATGAATAGACAGGACAGTTTCACACAGCGCGATGCGAGGGCTGTACATATTAATTTAAGTTTTACAAAAAGTACACCTCACCTACACATAACACTTATAACCCTGAAATTAGCATCTCTGCCACTATCTGCCACTATCTTATACCCTCTGTGATGTCTGCAAAAAGGTGGTCACAGATGCTTTTTAACAAACTTACTATCTGATATTTTGAATACTTTGAGGGGTGCAGTTTTTAAAATGGGGTAATTTATAGAATTTTTAATATAAAGGCTCCTCAGGCCACTTTAGAAATGAATTGGTCCCTGAAAAAATATGTTTTTGAAATTATCTTGAAAATGTAAAAAAAATGCTGCTAAACTTACAAGCCTTCTAACGTCTTAATAAATATAAATGAACATGTAAATAATGATTCCAACATAAAATAGATATATTTTGCGTAGCATGACTATCTGTCTTATAACGAGAGAAATTAACATTTTGAAAACTGCTAATATTTCTACATTTTCTTTACATTTTGGTATTTTGCATAAATAAGTACAGAATGTATCAATTATATTTTTCCTCTAACATCAAGTACAATATGTCACGACAAAAAAATGTCTGAATCACTTGGATAAACAACAGTATTAAAAAGGTTTCCCCACATAAATTGACACCTGTCAGACTTCACAAATGAGGCTCTGTCAGAAAGGCCAAAACTGACTGTGGCGCCAAAGGGGTTAAATCTCACGCCTTCTTCACATTGGACACTTGGTAGACATCAAATGAGACTCACTGAATAAACTATTTAGGGTGCTCATATAGGTGCAGGTCTTTATCAGGATTTATTCAAGGTTTTTTTTAATGCAGTTTTTTGTCCCAAAACCAAGTGTGGATCATGGAGGGAGAGAAAGTATAAAGGACAGATACTACCACTTCTGGTTTTGGTTTAAAATACTGCTTAAAAAAACATGATCAAAATCTTGTAAGGAAGGTGAACTATGTGCCCCCCAATTACAGCCTATGGACTGTCAACAATTTAACACTTTAAGAAGGACTGCAAAGCTGCTGAAAGTCTGTTCCAAAACGTTATATGATGGGATGATGTATTGCATTGTATTCATGTTGCTTTGTCTTGCAGGTACAGGATGAGGGTCAGGGCGCGATGCCGTGCAGCATGCTTGTGAAGTGCTGTTATCATACAAGTAAATGAGTGGCTTCTGGAGTACAGTGACAGGGAGAGGTGTAAAGAACTGGCAGGCCCAGGAAGAGCTGGGTGCGGTCAGGTAGAGCATGGTGATGCTGATGCATTCACCACCATGCTGATAGGAGGGGAGGTGAAAGGGTAGCCCTTATAAGTAATTGGTTTGATGCCTTAAGAGGGTAGACCAGGCAGACTGTGTGAGGTGCTGAATGGGCTAATGTAGTTTGGCGTGGCAGCGGGGGACCCTGGTGACCAGAGCGGGCTTGTCCTTCTGTGGTGATGACAGGAGGAGGCTGGAGGCTGCAGATGCTGGGTAGTAAACCAAAAGACTGAAGCAGCCTGAGTGGTTCTTGCCACTGTTTAGTGATAAGGGGTAGCAAAATTTATTTTGACTCTGATAACTTGCTTCAGTGTGATATCACACAACAAAATCCATTGAAAAGCCAGTGAAAAAGTCACGTTAAAGTTTCTTGCCTCTGTGTACTTAAAGAGGTTCTGTCACCAGATTTTGCAACCCCTATCTATTATTGCAGCAGATAGGCGCTGCAATGTAGATTACAGTAACGTTTTTATTTTTAAAAAACGAGCATTATTGGCCAAGTTATGACCATTTTTGTATTTATGCAAATGAGGCTTGCATAAATAGTAAAAAGTAACAGTATTAAAAACGCCCCGATGTACGCACATAATACACGCCCACTTGGACTTTTACTTTTAAACACACCCACTTGGACTTTTGCAAGCCTCATTTGCATAACTACAAAAATGGTCATAACTTGGCCAAAAATGCTCGTTTTTTAAAAATAAAAACGTTACTGTAATCTACATTGCAGCGCCTATCTGCTGCAATAGCAGATAGGGGTTGCAAAATCTGGTGACAGAGCCTCTTTAATGCCATAAGAGTCAAGATAATGATGGCTACATCTGTACGTATCAATCAATTGGTGCCACCCAAAGTTATCATTTTCTTCTGGTGTTTCTGTTATGTAACATTTCTTGATAACAAGCAGCCTGTGGTACAGAGGATCTCAGCACTACTTTATTGTACCGATTATAATGGAATTAACCCCTTAATGAACAGGTCTTTATTGGCCTTAATGACCAAGTATTACCGTTTGTTTTTTCACTGTCGCATTCCAAGAGTCATAACTTTTTTTTTTATTCCATCGACATCGCTGTATAAGGGCTTGTTTTTTTATTGAACGAGTTGTATTTTTCAATTGCACTATTTTTGGATGTATATGATATATTGATTAACATTTATTAACTTTATTTTAGGAGATAATTTAAAATAAACAGCTATTCCAGCATTTTTTTTTTACATTATAAATTGACGCCGTTCACTATGCGACTAAATTAACATGTTATCTTTATTCTATGGGTCGGCTCGATTACGGGGATACCAAATATGTAAAGGTTTTATATGTTTTCCTACGTTTGCATAATAAAAACCCTTTTTTAAAAAAAAATGACTCGTTTTTGCATCGCCGCATTCCAAGAGCCGTAACTTTTCTATTTTTCCGTCGATCTAGCCATATGTGGGCTTGCTTTTTGCAGGGACAATGTGTAATTTTCATCTATTTTGGGCTACATGGGACTTCTTGATTAACATTCACATTTATTTTTTTTATTGGGGGAATGGGGAAAAAAAAGGAATTTTGTAGTTTTTTTGGACGCCGTATATAAACTTTATTTAACTGTTTTACTTTTTTTTTTGCCCCATTAGAAGACTTCACTTTGCGATCTTCTGAGCATGCATATAATGCTTTGGTATACTTAGTATACCAAAGCATTATTGCTTGTCAGTGTAAGGGTATGTTCACAGACTGTGTTTTCAGCCGCTTTTCAGGGTGTAAATGCCTCGAAAAATGCCTGAAAAAACTGAAGCTGAACGCCACCAAACATCTGTCCATTGATTTCAATGGGAAAAATGGCGGTTCGTTCAGACGGGGCTTTTTTACACAGCCGTTTGAAAAAAAATGCATCAAAAAGTGTTTGATGTTTTAAAAACGGCTGAAAATCAGAGGCCCTTGAAAACAGCTCTGTATTTTACAGCCGTTTTTACTTTAGCGTGTAAACATACCTTAAAACTGACAGGTAATCTATTAGGCCATGCCTTTGGCAGTTGCTGAAGGCAGACCTGGGGGCCTTTTTTTTGAAAATCCATCGGCGCCCCACGATCTGATCGCAGATGTGCTCATGGGTGACAGAGGGAGCGAGCTCCCTCTGTCAAACACATTAGATGTTGTGGTCGCTATTGACAGTGGCATATAAGGGGTTAAACTGGCAGTTGCGGCAGATGCCTTGCTGCGTATAACACCCATGCTCCTGCCACCGATTTGTACTGTGGCAGTACCCACAAGATCAGAGTGACGGATATATCCGTCTCTATGCAGGAAATATCAACTGCTTGTGACGGATATATCCATCACTCGTTGTTAAGTGGTTAACTCATGGGATCACCATCTTCAAGTGTAAATGGGCTCATAGCAGCAGGCACCAAAGTAAATTCAGGCCACAACACAGTGTTTTCTGTTTTAACTGTCCTCAGTATTATTATATTTAAAGAGGTAGTGCAAATAAACACATGGAAAACATAAAGAAAAGTCCTTCACCTGTCTGGCACTAACTGAAGATGTAGCATCCCTAGCCACCCATTACCACCAGCAAGTCTTAGCACAGTGTCCACAGGCTTGAATTATCTGTTCTTCCCTTGCACCTTGTATGCCAACTTCAGCAGCCAGGTACTTTACTGGATTTACAATACAAACCATTGTAAAGAAAGAAACACTTTGCTTATATAAAGACTCCCTAGTTGCTTTAAAAACAACATCTTTGTAAGAAATCAATGCTTTTTTCTAGTAGCCTTTTTCTAGTTTTAGTAGCCATCCTGCTGCACCAGACATGGCAATCATTTTTTTTTTCACTTATAGTTCCAGGCTTACTGTGCCTAATGGTAAATCTAATAAGAAAATACTTTCATGTAAAAAAATTGTATATTTCTTAATTCAGTTTAAGCAGTTTGAAGTGTACATTTTCAAGCATCACATGTCATATTTTGGGCCTCTCTTCTATCTGAATTAATATCAAAACAATATTTAGCTTAACAAACTACAAATGTTAGATCCATGGTCTAACCTTGTGGCTTTCTCAGAAGACTATATTATCCAAAATGATTAACACTATTTCCCATTAGAACTGATATAGATGTGATGTGTGCAAATGTGGAAACAAAAACTAGTGTGCAAAGATGAAATTGTAAATGTTAATTGGGATTAGTTTCTGACCATTTTCACAGGTTTACCACTTGGAGGAAATTCAGGACTGCTTTCTATAAATGCCTGCAAAGCCCTTAGTCATAACTAACACATTTTCAAATTATGTACACTCACATATATCATGTCGCTTCCAAACAATTTATTTTGTTACATTATAATACTCACCTCACTAGATTCCTGAAGCACATCTATCTGAGCAGCCATGGCTCCAGCTGACAGCCATGTCCAGTAACTAGATAACCAGAAGCTTTGTCTATCTGCTAGATCCAGTCATGTCAAGTTGCCAGGGACACCGGCACTACTAGATGACGTTGATCCTGGCGTGACTCCAGCCTTCACTCCTCGTCTGCAGATCAAGGTACATTTTTTGTTTGGCTAGTTTTTTTTATGCTACTTGACTCTGATCCTGACCCTGAGCTTAACTTCGGCCATCTTCCTGGATTACGTTCTAACCCTTTGGATTTGTCGCTTGATTCCTGTGGTTTTATTGCTGATATTGAGTCCTCGCCTAACCCTTGACTACAGTTCTGTCTCATCCTTCGGCATGCTACTTTCTGAAAACTTTCCGTTTACACCCCTATCAGTAGACCTCTATAATCTTAACGACCAAGTCATGTATAAAGACAATTGGCAACAAGAGATTGCCCGTGCATTACAGGAAAAAATAATAATTGATTGGACGCTTTTGCAACTTTTGCAACATTCAAAGCATCCATGTACCAGTAGGATGCTACTCCCCTGTCCCTGTCATCTCAGTATCGTCACGGCATCTACTTGCTCCTCCCCGGATTATTGGTGTCTTTAAAGGGGTATTCCCAACTTAGCTCCTACCTTCAATAACCCACCATAGGAGCCCGTGCTAAATCCAAAGTTTCTCCATAGTAAATTAAAAAGTTTGTAATTTTTTTTACAGATATTTAAAAGATATAAAAGAGCTTGACGTTTTGCAATACACTGACTGCTTCCTCAGGAGTCTGACCACAAGTTGAAATGGTGGTTTCTTAAATAGTGAAAAGGAAAAGAGGGAGGCGTTAACATAACCCCACCTTCTTTTTGCATATAAACCTTATAGAACATTATAAAACACAACAAAGAACTATAAAAAAGCATTAAACCATCATAGGGCCAGAGATACAGGTACAGTCCCCTCAATGCAATGAAAATCTACATAGGCTACAAATCGCATACTATAATGTAAAGCCATTCCTGTATTTGCATCTCTATGTCCATGCGCCAAATTTATTGGACTTTCCTTTGCAGTCCACATAATTTACATATCCGATAATCCCCGTAATATGCTGTATTATATGTTTATTTATTTTTAATTTTTTTATCTTTTGGGATGGATAGCTGGGACTTGAGACATCCTTTCATTTACAAGTATTATGTTCTCTAAAATATCATCTATGTCTCCAGTAAACTTGGCAGTCTTATCTCAGAAAAACCTTGAAGGCCTGGCAAGGAGGCCAACAGTCTGATATTTAGAGAATACCAGTTAAGAACAAACCTTAGCTAGCAAGATTATAGAAAAGTATACATAGGCAAAGTATACATATATGAAGCATATAATATGGGCAATTAATTATTTTCAAAAGATATAATGATGATTTTTCTTTATCATTACCAATAACACAGTCAGTAGAAGATTGGAGGTTTTTAAAAATAGTTTTAGAGAACAAGGAGAGAAACTCAAGTCCAAGACCCCCCCCCCCCCAAGGTAGTGTTTTCGCTTGAAAGACAGGAAATTAAATAGGTGACTTAAAAATTAGTTTAGGAAAGAAGTGTTTAGGTTCTTGTAGAACTGGGCTGACTTCCCTGTTGGTTAAAGATTCTATGTAGGGATGGGCTGCACCTATATAGTGAGTGTCCAGCTTTGCTAAGGGAAAGAATGGTTAGGCAGCTTGCGGAGCTGTTTAACTAGGATCTAGGGGTGGGGGGTGGTGATGCAAAATGGGGTTAGATACTGTAGTAAGGGAGGTGGAAGTGTTATGCAAGGGGAGGAAGTGTTAGCAAGGTAAAGTAGAGAAGTGATTAGGGATAATTGTTGACCTAGTAAAAATGTTGGATATATTATGCTGCAAATAAAATGAATAAACTGCAAGTTCTGCTGACGGACATGGGTTATGATTTATTGGGCATAACAGAAACCTGGCTGGATAAGAACCAAGACGGTAACAACTATATAAAATAAAAAAATGGGGAGGGGTTTGTCTATTTGTAAAATCCAGCCTAAGACCAGTGCTGAATGAAGACATTGTGGGAGTCTGTGACAGTATGGAGTCTTTATGGGTAAATATATGAATGGCAATGGTAAATTACTAATTAAAGTTTGTCATAAGACACCTAACATAGTTCAATAGACTGAGGATGAAATGCTGCAACAAATAGAAAAGTCAACGAATAATAATGGGATCCTTTTTATGAGGATTACAATTATCCTGATCTTAATTGGTACATAGAGGCCGCTAATTGTAAAGTTGTACGTTTTTATCCACAATTCAACACAATTATTTTACTCAGTTTGTAGAGGATCCAAAAAGATAGATCAGATACAATATCAGATGTGGAGGTCTGGGACCACTTTGTCAACAGTGACTATAATATGGTAAGTTTAAAAATAATATTCAATAAAACAGTACAAAGGGAAGCTACGAAAACCTGGAATTTTAGAAATTGTAAGCACTAAGGGTCAATTTTTCAAGACTAGTGTTTCATATGCCACTCTAAATCTAAAAAGTGCTGCAAGACGATGCATCTAATTTAATAAGAGGTACATCACTGGCCATCCATGAACCAGAAAGTCACATCTACACCAGCTTTCTGGCATAAATTATAATAAATTTTTCAGGCTGCAGAATGCCCTGCCCATTTTCACTAAGCACTACCCATTGTTTTGTAAATTCTGCCTAATGAGCATACTCGGTTTTTATGAGGAGGTAATTGCAAATTGGGATGTTGGTCATGTGGCTGATGGGATTGAGCTGGATTTCGTAAAAGCATTTGATTCTGTACCTCACAACAGCCTTGTACTGAAGCTATAGAGGCAGGGACTGGGGGACATTATGTAGATGGGTAATGAATTGGTTAAATGATAGAACAGGAGGAGTTGTAGTAAATGGTACATACTCAAAATGGGCTAAATTCAGCAGTGGGGTACCAGAAGGATCTGTGTTAGGCCCAATTCTTTTTAAACTCTTTATGAATGACCTTGTTGATGGAATTAAAAGTAAAGTGTAAATTTTTGCGGATTATACAAAACTTTTCAGGATACGTAATCCTAGCTTGATTGTATGATGTTACAGAAAGGCCTTCATAATCTGGGCAAAAAGGTGGCAGATGAAATGTAATGTTGAAAAATGTATAGTAATGCACCTAGGCCGCCGTAAAAGTATTGAAGCATATATATGAAATGCAATAAAACTGGGGATAACCATACAAAAGAAGAACCTGAGCTTTTTGTTTACAAGTAAGCTAAGCAGCACTACTAAATGTCAAGCAGAAGCTGCAAAAGCAAATAAGATTTTAGGGTGTAAAAAAAAGAGATAAAAAGAGAGATAAAAACCTGTGATCCCAATGTAATATTGTTCCTTTATAAATCACTTGTAAAACCACATCTCAAATATGGCATTTCGTTTTTGGCTCCTGATTGTAAAAAGGATAATTGAGAACTTGAGCGGTTTCAAAGGCAGGCAAATAGATAATTACATAAGTTAAACCAGAGGTGTAGCTAAGTTCTACTGCACGCGGGGCAAAGATTCAGTTCAGCACCCCTTCCCTCCAACTTCTCTCCCGACATCTCGTTCCCCCTCGGCATGTTTGCTTTATCTACCAATCAATAAGGTGTAATTATTATTATTTTTTTTATGTAACTTGAGCGTAAAACCATTTGTACATTTTACAAGCAATATAGTTATATAAGGTAGTCAACATAACAATAAATTGAAAGAAAATAAATGAGAGAGGTCAGAGTGCCTGACTAAAACAGATTGTAGAACTGAGGCTAATGAGACTATATTGTGACATAATGAACAGCCTCCTGTTGTAGATAGTGCCACATACACACCCTTGTAGATGGTGCCACACAGTCTCCCACTGTAGGTAGTGATACACACCCCCACCTTGTAGATACTGCCACACAACCCCACTTTGTAGATAGTGCCACAAATTCAGTGATTTATTCTGCTGATGATATTAGGAGTCTGGAAATCATTTTTCCACCTAAAATTTGGATAATTAGCTTATGCATCATGTGGGTTATTTTATTTTTCTCTTGATCAACTTGGCAGCATAATGGTTTGAACTAGATGATCTAATGTTTTTTTTCAAACTATGTTATGATGTATATAATATACAGTATACAGTGCTTTGAAATATTTTTGCTACACTTTTATTTTGGTAGGATTTCACATGCATTATTAGTGGCTGGGATATCCACATCACTTATTAGGGCATGTGTTCATACATCATAGAGGAGGTCCTTCTCTTGGGAGCATTCTTTATTAGCCAGAGCAGATAGCTAAGAATTACTGTCTTTTCATTCTGTAGAACTCAACACATGCATGTATTACATTTTGTATAAAAATAATATCCTTGAACTGAATAATGTGCAGACAATTAACTCGGTGACTGATGTGTACACAGAATAACTCAGTACTAAGAAGTTAGAACTCAGAACTAAAAATCAGTTTGTCTAATTTCACATCTATTAGATTTGCTATGGTCTACTGTTAGTAGTATTATTGTGAAATGGAAACATTGAGGAGTAGCAACATCTCAGTCACGAAGTGTAGGCTATGCACACTGACAAATTGGGGCCGCCAGGGGCTGAAGGGTGAGAAAAGATTGCATTGCTCTGTTACATCACTCACTACAGAGTTCCAAACTGCCTCTGGAAGTGAACTCAGCACAGAGACTGTGTGTCGGGAGATTCATGAAATGGGTTTCCACAATCTAGCAGCAGTACACAAATCTAATATCACCATGTGCAATGATAAATGAGTTATTGCCTTTGACCCTGACTTCGGCTTCATTTTGACTATTCTCTTGCATCTCAGTTTGGCACTGCATCCTCATACCGTCATCTGCCTTTCTCCAACTAGAAACATTACGGGGGCAGTTGAAGGGCTGTGACCTGCAGGTCCCCAACAGCTAAGTCCATAAAGCCTTGCAATGGTCCCTGGTGTAGATCGAGGGGCCTGTTAGACTCTGTACCTTAATGCACACAAGCACATTTTAAACAATTAGGAGTAGTGATTGTCACGGGGCCAACAGTGGATGGTGCTGCCAAAGGAATTTACATGTCTCTAAACTAGGGAGCGGAATCTAAGGGATAGCTAGGTGTTCACCCATTAATCACCATACGGAGATGTGGGCTTGACTGCTAATATCCAAAGGATACCCCCAGAGTAGTCTTTATTGGCAATGGCCAACCTGGACAAGTGAGGTACAATAACAATAGACAAGATGCAGTATACGTAAAAGCATAGGTCAGGGCAGGCGGAATACATTCCCTCATGGTTTAGCAAAGCTAGGGATCAGGACAGGCAGTAGACAATCATCATGGTTAACAGGCAAAAGGTCAGGGCAGGCAGAAGACAGAGATGGTCAAATTTAAATTGGGTCAGTAGCAGTAAATTCAATAGATAACACAGGAGAGCTGAACTAGCAAGCTTGACAAAGGAACCTAATTGCACAGGTATGGAGCAATGTGAGCGGTACCTTTATATACCCAGGAAAGCTGGGTGGAATTTAACGTGCACTGGCCCTTTAAGAGGAGAACGGCATGCACTAGAGGCAGCATCAGGAGAGTGATGGTGGGGAAGCCTGTCAACAGCGTGGGAGGGAGGAGAGATGTGGTGCCGACCGGATGCCAGAAGACACAGCGGACAAGTAAGTACACAGCAAAGGGAGCAAGCAATGGCCATTACATCAACTTTGTGACAAGAGTTTGGGGAAGGCCCTTTCCTGTAATTGCATTACTTTGCCCCTCTGCACCAAGCAAGGTCCTTAAACACATGGTTTTAAGAGTTTGGTGTGCAGGAACTTGAGTGGTCTGTACAAAGCTCTGACGTCACCCCCATTGTACATATTTAGGATGAATTGGAATGCCGATTACGAGCCAGACCTTCTCGTCTCCCAAGAGGACTCCCAAGAGGGAAGAAACGCGTTGGGTTGATAGGCCAAGAAGGACAAAACGCGTTGGGATGATAGGACTATATTTAGGGTCTGTGTAGTGCAGGGATATGGCCTTATGGGCCAATCTCCCTTTTCAGGGTCATTAACAGGTCTGAATACCTGGTCTGTAGTTCTCCTAGATGTAGGGTGAGATAGGGATGGTTGCTACTATCTCTTTATTTGCAGACCTGTGATTACAAAGTCTCTAAACCCTCTATTGTCAACCATGTTGAAGGTGTCATGTTGTACCCCATAGAAGTCTGGTAAGATCCACCCATACTCTCAGTACTGATATAATTTGATGTATTTTGTATTGCAAATATTTTGATCCATTGGAGTGGTGGTCATTTGATAGACATTCACCCCTCTATCTTTGCATTATTTTAGTGTCATACTGTAGGTGGGTAGGGTTATCTTGCAGTAGGTTATAACGATAGGTAACCTACTTCTTTTGTTTTCTGTCTGTCTTGTTAGTCTATATGTACACCTTTTTTAATGGTGATTAATAACCCCTTAACGACTGGCGTATAATGTTTCTACATCGGCCGTTTGGGGTAGTTCTTCTGAAGCTCCGCCTTTTCACATTGTCGCTTCAGAAGAAGTTTTCCCACATCGGGCGGGGTGCTTTTAAAGCCTGGGCTATTGCTAACAGGGCATATATCAGTGGTCTCCGATCATGTTTAACCCCTCAATCAATAGCGAACGCCGCATCTGAGTGGTTTCAGAGGGAGGGTGCTCGCTCTCTCATTCCACAGGCATGATGCAATCATGGGGTGAAGATGGTTTCTATGGCAGCCTGGGGGCCTAACATGGGCCCCCAGGTCTGCCTTTAGTAAATGCTTGTTAGGCCATGCCAGGGGCATGGCCTAACAGATGGCTGTCAGTTTTTACACTGACAGGCATAATACACTGCAATATAGAAGATTTGCAGGGTATTATAAAAGCGATCAAAATATCGCACAGTAAAGTCCCCTAGTGAGACTAAACAAAGTTTAAAAAAGCTCAATAAAGTTTGTAATAAATAAATAAAAGTCCCAAGTAAAAAAAAATTAAAAACCCACTTTTTCCCCTTGCAAAATACTTTATTATGAAAACAAGTGAAAAGTTACATGTATTTGGTATCGCCGCGTCCGTAACGACCCTCACTATAAAACAATTGCATTATTTAACCTACCTGGTGAATGCTGTAAAAAATAAAATAAAAAACAATGCCAGAAAATTTGATAAAAAGTGATCAAAAAGTCGCATGTACTCCAAGATGGTACCAATAAAAACTACGAGTCGTCCCGCAAAAAAAAAGCCCTCATACAGCTGCATTCGCGGAAAAATAGAAAAGTTATGGCTCTTTGAATGCGACGATGGAAAAACGTAAAAATTGCTTGGTCCTTAAGGTTTAAAATAACTTCGGTATTAAGGGGTTAAACACATTGAAAGTTTAAAAATGTACCTACATATTGTTGTAATAAGTAGTCACACTTAGCTTCATTCACATATGCGTTCAGTTTTTCTCTTGTTCTCCTCCGTCATAGGAGCAGAACAATGAAAATATCGCAAGCGCAGGATTCATCTCATGACATACACCAACGGCACCCGACAGAACTAATTGACTTGAATGTGTTCTGCCAGATTTCTGTTATGGTGTGCGTTGTTTTGCCGGATAAACTAGAGTCGCATGCTCCGCTGTTTTGTCTCACATTTTGAATGGATCTGCGATGGAGGCTCCTAATGAAGCATCCAACAGATGTAAAAACAGCCTTAGGCCGGATTCACTCGAGCATTGTGCATCTCGGATGTGAAAAACTGTAGTTTTTCACGTCTGAGGTGCATCCGTGCTCTGCGATGCGGGACGCGAGATTAGTCTATGGAGGGATGACATACCCTATTTTCTCACGGACCCTTCACAGGGTCCGTTGAAACAACGGCCGTGTGAATGGCCACACTGACTTACAAAGGTCCATGGGACGGCCGTTGTTTCAATAGCCGTCACACGGACGTTTAACACGCTCGTGTAAATAAGGCCTTAGAAGAGACAATATATAGTGTTCTTACATGGATTTTCAATGACCTTAAACAAATACACCAATTACTTCCCCACTTCTTTGAATATAGTTAATTAGCATCTAAGTGCACATAATATATTAGCAGAAATATCAGAACTGATATAATAATCTACAGATTGCTATAAAATATTACTCTATACATATCCAGTAGCTATTGTATTCCATATAGTGACCAGTGCTGTTGTTCTGCTTTCAGAAGAAAGTGCAATACAGATTTCAAATTACATTAAGCATATAATATACTTAATATATATCTATCGATAAAAAAAAACTTCCACTACATATATATAGAGAGAGAGAGAGAGCGAGAGAGAGAGAGAGAGAGAGAGAGGTTACATAATAACACCTTTTCTGGCTTCCACCCCTTTTGTTTAGACACCGCCATACCTCTTCTCCTTTCCTTCTAAGATTGTTAGAATGTATAGTATAGAATAATTTGACTCATTTTCTGTCCTTAAAGAGGCTCTGTCACCAGATTTTGCAACCCCTATCTGCTATTGCAGCAGATAGGCGCTGCAATGTAGATTACAGTAACAATTTTATTTTTAAAAAACGAGCATTTTTGGCCAAGTTATGACCATTTTCGTATTTATGCAAATGAGGCTTGCAAAAGTACAACTGGGCGTGTTGAAAAGTAAAAGTACAACTGGGCGTGTATTATGTGCGTACATCGGGGCGTGTTTACTACTTTTACTAGCTGGGCGTTGTGTATAGAAGTATCATCCACTTCTCTTCAGAACGCCCAGCATCTGGCAGTGCAGATCTGTGACGTCACTCACAGGTCCTGCATCGTGTCGGCACCAGAGGCTACAGTTGATTCTGCAGCAGCATCAGCATTTGCAGGTAAGTAGCTACATCGACTTACCTGCAAACGCCAATGCTGCTGCAGAATCATCTGTAGCCTCTGGTGCCGGTGTCCTCGCTCGTCCGACACGATGCAGGACCTGTGAGTGACGACACAGCGTGATCTCTGGAGAACACGGCTGTGTCTGCACTGCCAGAAGCTGGGCGTTGTGAAGAGAAGTGGATGATACTTCTATACACAACGCCCAGCTAGTAAAAGTAGTAAACACGCCCCGATGTACGCACATAATACACGCCCAGTTGTACTTTTACTTTTCAACACGCCCAGTTGTACTTTTGCAAGCCTCATTTGCATAAATACGAAAATGGTCATAACGGCCAAAAATGCTCGTTTTTTAAAAATAAAAACGTTACTGTAATCTACATTGCAGCGCCTATCTGCTGCAATAGCAGATAGGGGCTGCAAAATCTGGTGACAGAGCCTCTTTAACTATGTTATCTTTTAATGACAGACTTTTACTCGCAACAATCTTCAGGAACCGATCTGACCAAAGTGCTAAAGCTGTAGACCATTTATCTGCACTAAGCCTCCTTGACTTATGTGTCCCCCTAGGAAAAAAGCAATAAACTATTTTGGACTGACACATGAAAATCCCTTCAAATGTGTTATGCTTAGACAAGGTAATTCCTGTAGGTCTAGATTTAGAACAACCAATTCTATCATAAAAGAGTCAAAAAGGCTGTTATTATATTTTGAAATTATAATATTGTAACTTATACTTTTTTAATTGACTGATTATTTAGGAGAAAATGCTACTAATACCTTATTAACTGTGTTGTCCTTAGTTATTTCAAATAGTCTTGCAATTATAATATACTGTAGATATTGCTTAATTGGCAGCGTTCTGCTCTAGTGATAGAATTTTTGTGCTTTGCTACAGATAATTCATCTTGGTAATTGTCCTACTGCAGTCCCTATAATGAAAGCTGGGAAGTCGCCCTGACAAGGCCGACCTGCAGTAGACTGTCCCTGATACACTTCCTATGTGTTTTCATGGACTGTAGTGCCCATAGGAGTGATGCGTGCAGTAACTGGCTGATGGTGTTGCGTCAGCAGGGAAAGAGTTTAGAATAGATGAATCTTACAAAAGGAATTTTGGGAATTATAGGAAACACATACAGGTTGCGATCAAATGATCATGCTGTGCAGCCAGCCCACAGTAGCACGATTTAGCCATGTCACAAAAGAGGAAGCAAAAAAACATCTTTACAGAAAAAGGGAAAATTTACAGGTGTTATAGTGTTATAGTAGAAAACAGGTTTAATTTGCAAAAGGAAACTTTTGATTACAAAATAAGTTGTGGGGATAATCCCTTTAAAGGTTTTTTTTTTACTAGGAATTTAAATGACTACATGGCAATAGAGGTGTGTAATTTGCAGAGGACAGAAAGTGGACCAGAGGATATCTCTGTCACAATGGCAGATCTCACACAATGATGGAGATCTGCTGTTCTAAGTGGATACATGCATGAATTGTTGCAATACAACGGTCCATGCAAATTCCTGTGGATCTCTTATGATGCAGAAATCCAATGACTTAATAATAATTTCCCGTGATAGTCCACATGGAAAAGGTTTCTTTTAACATCTTTCCGCTATGGCCACTTTTGACCTTCCCGACAGAGCCTTATTTTTCAAATCTGAGATATCTCACTTTATCTGGTAAAAACTTTGGAATTTTTACCTATTTTTACCTATCCAAGCGATCCTGAGATTGTTTTCTTGTGACACATTTGACTTATGTTACTGGTAAAATTTGGTCAAAATATTCAGTATTTAATTGTGGAAAACACCAACATTTTGAGAAAAATTTCAAAAATTAGCATTTTTCTAAATTTAAATGTATCTGCTTGTTAGACAGATAGTTATACAACACAAAATACCTGCTCGTTAACATTTCCCATATGTCTACTTTAGATTGGCATTGTTTTTTGAACATTTTATTTTTCTTGGATGTTACAAGGCTTAGAACTTTAGCAGAAATTTCTCACGTTTAAAGAACATTTGAAAAGGCTATTTTTCTAGGGACCAGTTCAGTTGCGAAGTGGATTTGAGAGGCCCATACAATACAAACCCCCATAAATCACCCCATTTTTTAAACTGCAGTTCTCAAAGTATTAAAAACAGCATTTAGGAAGTTTCCTAACCCTTTAGGCATTTCACAAGAATTAAAGCAACGTAGAGGTGAAATTTAGAAATGTAATGTTTTTTTTCAGAAATTCATTTTCAATTCATTTTTTTCTGTAACACAGAAGGTTGTACAAGAGAAACACACTCAATATGTATTTCCCAGATTCTGCAGTTTTTATAAATATCCCACATGTGGTCCTAATGTTCTAATGGACTGAAGCACAGGCCTCAGAAGCAAGAAGCACCTAGAGGATTTTGGGGACTTCCTTTTATTAGATTATATTTCAGGCACCATGTCAGGTATGAAGAGGTCTTGTGATGCCAAAACAAAAGAAATACACCCAAAAATGACCCCATTTTGAAAACTACACCCACAAGGAATTCATCTAGGGGTGTTGTGGGAATTTTGACCCCACAGGTACTTTATAGATTTTATTAGAATTTGGATGTGAAAATATATATATATTTTTTTATCAATTTCCACAAGAAATAAAGAAGAAAAAGCCACCCAACATTTGTAAAGCCACTTCTACAGAGTATGTGTAAAGGATCTGCCAGACACAGCTTCTGTGTCGACGCCCGTGATTAATCAGTCTGCATCTGCTCCTAGGTCTGATAGAGTGACTCGATCTGCTACCACTCAGGCTGGTAGGCTGAGGAGTGGGAGAACCTATCACAGCCTGGCCAGACGGAGCTAGCTCCCGCCCTCGGTCTATTTATACCTTCATTTCATGCTCTTCCTTTGCCTGTGATTCTGTCTGGTTTTCTGGCTCTGCTGTTCCTGCTAGTACTATTGACCTCTGCTTCAAATTGACCCTGGCTTTACTGACTACTCTCCTGCTTTGCGTTTGGTACCTCGTACACTCCTGGTTTGACTCGGCTCGTTCACTACTCTTTTTGCTCACGGTGTTGCCGTGGGCAACTGCCCAATTTCCCTTAGCTTCTGTGTACCCTTGTCTGTTTGTCTCTCATGCACGTATCAAGCATAGGGACCGTCGCCCAGTTGTACGCTGTCGCCTAGGACGGGACGTGCAAGTAGGCAGGGACTGAGTGGGGAGTAGATTAGGGTTCACATAATCACAGGCCCATATACCTTTTCTACCCTGGTTCCTACACAACTATGGATCCCCTTGAGGCCCTGGCTCAGCAAATGCAGGGTCTCTTCCTACAGGTCCAAGCCCTGGCTCAGAGGTGCAACCAGCGTGATGCAAACTAGGTGGTGCCCTCCACCTCACCTCTTGAACCCCACCTCAAGTTGCCTGACCGGTTCTCAGGGGACCGGAAGACTTTTTTCTCCTTTCGGGAGAGTTGTAGGCTCTATTTCCGTTTAAGGCACCACTCCTCAGGTTCTGAGAGCCAGCGAGTGGGTATAATTATGTCCCGGCTCCAGGACGGCCCCCAGGAATGGGCCTTCTCCTTGGCTCCTGACGCCCCTGAACTTTCCTCTGTTGACCTTTTTTTTTCTGCTCTCGGGCTCATCTATGACGAGACTGACAAGACTGCCTTTGCCGAGAGTCAGCTGGTGACCTTACGTCAGATTAAGAGACCCGTTGAGGAGTACTGTTCTGACTTTAGGAAGTGGTGCGTAGCTTCTCGGTGGAATGACCCTGCCTTGAGGTGCCAGTTTAGATTGGGTCTGTCGAATGCCCTGAAAGACCTATAAGAAAGCTATCCATCTTCTGACTCTTTAGATCACGTTATGGCTTTAGCGGTACGTCTTGACCGACGTCTCAAGGAACGACGACTTGAACGTTCTTGTGCCTTCTCCTCCTACTCCCCCATGATGGCTCCTGAGGTTCCGTTGCTTCGTTCTTCCAAGGGAATCTCGGATGAACCAATGCAACTCGGCACCTCCGTGTCTCCCCAACAACGTAGAGAGCTCTGCAAGAAGAATGGTCTCTGCTTCTACTGTGGGGATGACAAGCATCAAGTGAACAACTGTCCAAGGCGTAAGAATAAGCAGCCGGAAAACTTCCGCGCCTAAGTGACCATCGGGGAGGTCGCTTGGGCGCACAGGTATTTCCCATAAATATGAAACCTAATAAGATCTTGCTTCCCTTTCAGGTCTCTTTTGAGGGTACGTCTGCCACCGGCAGTGCCTTCGTGGATTCAGGGTCTTCTGCTAATATTATGTCTGTGGAATTTGCTATGTCTCTAGCTATGCCGTTGATTGATTTGTCTAAACCTGTCTTGGTAGTGGGTATCGACTCCACTCCACTTGCTAATGGTTATTTTACGCATCATACCCCTGTTTTTTAACTCATTGTTGGCTCCATCCATTTGGAGCAGTGCTCTTTACTGGTGATGCAGGGATAATCGTCCAATTTGGTTCTAGGCCTTCCCTGGTTGCAGATGCATAATCCCACGTTTAACTGGAATACTGGGGATCTTACCAAATGGGTTAATGAATGCATGACGTCATGTTTTTCTGTTAATTTTATTTCTCTCCCTGAGGAGGTGAACAATCTACCTGAGTTTATTCAGGACTTCGCTGATGTTTTTTCTAAAAACGCCTCTGAAGTGTTTCCTCCTCATAGAGAATATGATTGTGCAATCGATTTGGTACCAGGAGTTAAAGCTCCCTAAGGGTAGGATTTTTAATCTCTCTTGTCCCGAACGTGAGGCCATGAGAGAGTATATCCAGGAAAGCCTGGCCAAGGGTTACATTCGCCCCTCTACTTCTCCGGTAGGTGCTGGCTTCTTCTTCGTAGGGAAGAAGGATGGTGGTCTTAGGCCGTGCATCGATTACCGAAACTTGAATAAGGTCACTGTGAGGAACCAATATCCCCTTCCTCTGATTCCTGATCTCTTCAATCAGGTTCAGGGGGCCCAATGGTTCTCTAAGTTTGATCTTCGGGGCTCTTATAACCTTATCCGAGTCAGAGAAGGGGATGAGTGGAAGACTGCGTTTAGCACACCCGAAGGTCATATCGAATACCTCGTCATGCCCTTTGGGTTGTGTAATGCTCCCGCGGTCTTCCAGAATTTCATAAATTAGATTTTAAGAAACTACCTGGGGGTTTTTTGTTGTTGTGTACCTTGATGACATACTTGTGTTTTCCAAGGACTGGTCCTCCCACATTGAGCATGTAAGGAAGGTGCTCCAGGCCCTTCGAGAAAACAAACTCTTTGCTAAATCCGAAAAATGTGTGTTTGGGGTGCAGGAGATACCATTTTTGGGTCAAATCCTCACTCCTAATGAATTCCGCATGGACCCTGCCAAGGTTCAGGCTGTGGCTGAATGGGTCCAACCTGCCTCCCTGAAGGCGTTACAGTGCTTCCTGGGGTTTGCTAATTATTACAGGAGATTTATTGCTAACTTCTTGGTCATCGCTAAGCCTCTTACGGATCTTACTCGCAAAGGTGCTGATCTCCTCCACTGGCCTCCGGATGCGGTCCAGGCTTTTGAGATCCTTAAGTAGTGCTTTATCTCTGCCCCAGTGCTGATTCAGCCTAACCAAATGGAGCCATTCATCGTGGAGGTTGACGCCTCCGAGGTGGGAGTTGGTGCTGTCTTGTCCCAGGGTACCAGGTCCCTCACCCATCTCCGTCCCTGTGCCTACTTCTCCAGGAAGTTCTCGCCCACTGAGGGTAACTATGACGTGTGCAACCGCAAACTCTTAGCCATTAAATGGGCATTTGAAGAGTGGAGTCACTTCTTGGAGGGGACTAGGCACCAGGTAACTGTCCTTACCGACCACAAGTATCTGGTTTTCCTAGAATCTGCCCGGAGGCTAAACCCGAGACAAGCTCGATGGGCGTTGTTTTTTACTAGATTCAACTTTGTCGTCACCTATAGGGCTGGGTCTAAAAATATTAAAGCTGATTCACTGTCGCGTAGCTTCATGGCCAGCCCTCCTTCGGAGGAAGATCCTGCTTGTGTTTTGCCCCCAGGTATAATCATATCCTCAGTTGATTCTGACTTAGTCTCCGAAATTGCGGCTGATCAAGGTTCAGCTGCCGGGAACCTTCCTGAGAACAATCTGTTTGTTCCCCTGCAATTCCGGCTAAGGGTACTCAGGGAAAATCATGACTCTGCACTATCTGGCCACCCAGGCATCCTGGGTACCAAGCACCTCATTGCTATAAACTATTGGTGGCCTGGGTTGCCTAAAGACGTTAAGGCCAACGTCGCCGCTTGTGAAATTTGTGCTAGGTCCAAAACTCCCAGGTCCCCGACCAGCGGGCTTACTATGTTCTTTGCCCATTCCCCAGAGACCTTGGACCCATAACTCCATGGATTTTATCACCGATCTGCCTCCATCTCAAGGCAAGTTGGTGGTGTGGGTTGTAGTAGACCGCTTCAGTAAGATGTGCCACTTTGTGCCCCTCAAGAAACTACCCAATGCCAAGACGTCAGCTACCTTGTTTGTCAAACACATCCTGTGTCTCCATGGGGTTCCTGTCAATATTGTTTCTGACAGAGGGGTACAATTTGTTTCATTGTTTTGGAGAGCTTTCTGTAAAAAGTTGGAGATTGATCTGTCCTTCTCCTCGGCCTTCCATCCTGAAACTAATGGCCAAACTGAGAGGACCAATCAGTCTCTAGAACAATATTTAAGGCGTTTTATCTCCGACTGTCAATGTGATTGGGTCTCCTTCATTCCCAACGCCGAATTTTACCTTAACAAGTAACTCGTCAGGGGTCTCCCCTTTTTATGTAATTTTGGGTTTAATCCACGGTTCTCCTCCGTTTTACCTGGTGGTTACAACAATCCCG
This sequence comes from Rhinoderma darwinii, assembly GCF_050947455.1. Lineage (NCBI taxonomy): Eukaryota > Metazoa > Chordata > Amphibia > Anura > Rhinodermatidae > Rhinoderma > Rhinoderma darwinii. The sequence goes on from NC_134691.1 coordinate 173,743,933, forward strand.
AGGTAGATGTAGTTCATCGGGAACTGTGCACAGTCTGGGCCCAGGTTCAGAAGAACCTAGAAGCATCCCAGAACATACAAAAGACTCAGGCAGATAGAAGACGTTCTGCTAACCCCTTGTTTGTGGTCGGGATCTGGTGTGGCTATCTTCAAAAAATGTGCGTCTTAAAGTCCCATCCCAAAAATTTCCTCCCCGGTATATAGGGCCGCACAAGGTCATTGAGGTCCTTAACCCTGTCTCCTTCCGGCTGGAGTTACCCCCGTCTTTTCAAATACACAACGTGTTTCATGCCTCCCTCCTGAAAAGCTGCTCCCCGTCCTTGGCTACCACGAGGAAACCTCCGGTCCCTGTTCTCACCCCTGAAGGGGTAGAATTCGAGGTGGCCAAGATTGTGGATAGCAGGATGGTCCAAGGCTCCCTCCAGTACCTGGTCCATTGGAGAGGATACGGGCCTGAGTACCCGCACCGGATGTTCATGCTGGGGTATTGCTCTGGAGGTTCTATCATCGGTACCCCAATAAGCCAGGTCCACCTAGGAAGGGTCCAGTGGCCCCTCATAAAATGGGGGGTACTGTAAAGGATCTGCCAGACACAGCTTCTGTGTCGACGCCCGTGGTTAATCAGTCTGCATCTGCTCCTAGGTCTGATAGAGTGACTTGATCTGCTACCACTCAGGCTGGTAGGCTGAGGAGTGGGAGAACCTATCACAGCCTGGCCAGACGGAGCTAGCTCCCGCCCTCGGTCTATTTATACCTTTATTTCATGCTCTTCCTTTGCATGTGATTCTGTCTGGTTTCCTGGCTCTGCTGTTCCTGCTAGTACTATTGACCTCTGCTTCAAATTGACCCTGGCTTTACTGACTACTCTCCTTCTCTGCGTTTGGTACCTCGTAAACTCCTGGTTTGACTCAGCTCGTTCACTACTCTTGTTGCTCACGGTGTTGCCGTGGGCATCTGCCCCATTTACCTTCGCTTCTGTGTACCCTTATCTGTTTGTCTGTCGTGCACTTATTGAGCATAGGGACCATCGCCCTGTTGTACGCCATCGACTAGGACGGGCCGTGCAAGTAGGCAGGGACTGAGTGGTGGGTAGATAAGGGCTCACCTGTCTGTCTCCCTACCCCAACATTACAGTATGTAAATACCCCATATGTGGTAATAAACTGCTGTTTGGGCACATGGCTGGGCTTAGAAGGCAAGGCACGGCATTTGGCTTTTGGAGCATTGATTTTGCTGGATTGGTTTCTTGGCACCATGTCACTTATTCAAAGCCCCTGTGGGACAAACATAGTGAAAATTCCCCAGAAGTGACTCCATTTTGGAAACTACACCCCTTGAGGAAATAATCTAGATGTGAAGTGAGTATTTTAACTCCACAAGTGTTTCATCGATTTTATTAGAATTGGGCAGTCTAAATAAATATTTTTTTTTTTCCAAAAAGACATAGCTTTAGCTCCAAATTTTTCATTTTCTCAACAAATAAAAAGAGAAATTGCACCCCGTGTTCAGCAATACCACATATGTGGTCATAAATTGCTGTTTGGGCGCACAGCAAGGCTCAGAAGGGAAGGAGCACTATTTGGCTTTTGGAGTGCAGATTTTGCTTGATTGATTTCTGGGCGCTATGTCACATTTACAAAGCCCCGTTTGGACCAGAACAGTTGAAACCCCCCAAAGGTGACCTAATTTTGGAAACAAACCCCTCAAGATATTCACCTAGGGGTGTAGTGAGCATGTTAACGACGCATGGGTTTTCCAGAAATTAGTGTACACTTGATGTTGCAGAGTGAAAATGGCAATTTTTCCATAGATATCCCATTTGTGGTGGCCAGCTTGTGCCACCATGAACAGAACGTTTTCTAATTATTATGCTGTGTTTCCCGGTTTTAGAAAGACCTTACATGTGGCCATAATCTTTTGCCTGGACGATCGACATTGCTCAGGAGTGTAAGAGTACCTTGCGAATTGGAGGCCTAATTTGGCGATTTACGAAGTATTGGTTCACAATTACAGAGGCTCTGATGTGAAATAATAAGAGAAACCCCTGAGAAGTGACCCCCATTTTTGAAACTACACCCCTCAAGGCAATTATTAAGGAGTGTAGTGAGTATTCTCACCCCACAGGTCTTTTCCATTAATGATTGCGCTACGGATGGTGCAAAGTAAAAATTGCCATTTTTCTCTAGACATGCCATTTCAGTGGCAAATATGTTGTACCCAGCTTGTGCCACTAGAGACACACACCACAAAAATAGTTAAAAGGGTTCTCCCTGGTTTGGCAATGCCATATATGTGGAAGTAAACTGCTGTTTGGGCACACTGTAGGGCTCAGAAGGGAGGGAGCACCATTTGGATTTTGAAGCGTGGTTTTTGCTTGGTAGTAGTTTTGATTGGAGTTTTACTGGTATTTTAGTTTATAATGTGGGGGCATATGTAAGCTGTGCGGAGTACATCAGGGGCATAGTCAGGTGGTATAATAATAGGGTAAAAAAATCCATAGATGTGTGCGACCCTGTGAAGCAATCCTTTACTCACAGGCCTGTGTCACACTGATAAATGTCCTTTCTTATTCCCCTTTAGTTACACACTCTGCACCTTTGCAATTTGGGGAATTTTGCTGGGAAAGTGTTGTCCTGGTTTAATACTGGCGCCCTCGCTTCCAGCAGATATGTTTGGGCCGTACCCTTCCTGGTTCCCTAATTTTAGGGCCTTGATAAATCACCTCTGGAAATAGAAGAAATGTTCCCCTCGGGCCTGCACAACTGCATACTTTTCTTTCCTGAATTATGGGAGCCTTAATTTTTTTTTTTCATAGACGTAGTGGTATGAGTGCAGTTTTTTTGCGCGACAAGCTGTAGTTATTATTAGTACCATTTTGGGGTTCATGTGACTTTTTGATCACTTTTTGCCCTTATTTTTTGGGAGGCACAGTGACCAAAAAGCAGCAAATCTAGCATAGTTTTTTTGTTTTTTTTTATACAGTGTTCACCATGCGTTATAAATTACATGTTAACTCTATTCTACGTTTCCAGCGATACCATTTTTTTTTTTTTAAAAATGTATGTTTTACAACTTTTTGCACAATAAAATTACTTTTGTAAAAAGAATGTATTTTTTCTATCACCATGTTCTGGAAGCTATGACTGAAATTTTTTGTTGATGGAGCTCTATGAGAGATTGTTTTTGCGAGACGAGCTATAGTTTGTATAGGTATCATTTCTGGATACATCTGACTTTTTGATCACTTTTTATTCTAATTTTTGGAAGCCAAAGTGACCAAAAAGCAGCAATTCTGGCAGTTTTTTAGTTTTTTTTTTATGGCGTTGATAGTACGGAATTAATAACATAATATTTTTATAGTTCCGGCCGTTATGGATGCGGCAATATCAAATATGTATGGTTTATTTACTTTTTTACAATAATAAATGACTTGATAAGGGAAAAGGGGCGATTGTGGGTTTTCTTATTACTTGAAACGTTTATTTTATTTTTTACTACTTTTTTTTCACTTTTTTTACAAATTTTTTATTCTCACTAGGCAACTCGAAGATCCAACTGTTTAATTGCTGTTCTAATACATTGCACTACTTATGCAGTGCAACGTATTAGAACTGTCAGTCATTCACTGACAGCAAGCCAATAAGTCTCCGTCTCTGGGTGGACCCTAATCAGCTTCTGTAATCGGCAGAGCAGGAGGCCATTGTTAGGCCTTCTGTTGACATGGTAGCCGTGCCAATTCGCTACAAACCACTAACCACTTCCTGCCCCAGGTCCTGCATCGTGTCGGACGAGCGAGGACACATCGGCACCAGAGGCTACAGTTGATTCTGCAGCAGCATCGGCATTTGCAGGTAAGTCGATGTAGCTACTTACCTGCAAACGCTGATGCTGCTGCAGAATCAACTGTAGCCTCTGGTGCCGATGTGGCTGACACGATGCAGGACCTGGGGCAGGAAGTGAGTGACGTCACAGCGTGATCTCTCGAGAACACGCTGTGTCTGTGCACTGCCAGAAGCTGGGTGTTAACGAAGAGAAGTGGATGATTCTGATTCGTCAGCATCATACACTCCCATTCACAACGCCCAGCTAGTAAAAGAAGTAAAAACACCCCGATGTACGCACATAATACACGCCCAGTTGTACTTTTACTTTAAACACGCCCAGTTGTACTTTAGAAAGCCTCATTTGCATAAATATAAAAATGGTCATAACTTGGCCAAAAATGCTCGTTTTAAAAAATAAAAAATGTTACTCTTATCTACATTGCAGCGCCGATCTGCTGCAATAGGAGATAGGGGTTGCAAAATCTGGTGACAGAGCCTCTTTAAAATTAATGTATTTCTATAGGGCTATTCACACGTGTGAACGGCCCGGGAAAGAATAAGACATGTCCTATGTTTGCATGTTTTCACCGATCCCTCAATGGATTCAAGTCTATGAGGGATCTGTGAAGTCCAGAAAAACACAAAAACAGGCCATAATTACTAAATGGGCAGGTAAACACCAGTTTCTAACAGGAGGCACACAAACCACAAATGCCACATAGGGAGAGACTGCTCAGGTACAATATGCTAGCGATATCCACTCCCACTAGTTTTGAGGGAAGTGGCTGCTCAGTGTTATCACTGCACACAACCAAAGCTACAAAAATGTGTCAGTCGCACAGCGTGGCGTATCTTGCCGGATCACTGCCTATTAGTCACGCCCATGCTTTTAAATCAGGTGGGCTGCCCAGCACGCCACACCAGAAATGGCACACTATTGTCCCCCAGCATTAGAAGACCTGGCTGCCTCCTGAAAAACGTATACATGATAAACATGAGGTATTAGTAGATATTTCGGCCAAAATTCGCAAGCTCGTAACCAACATCAAGGGTCCTCACCATCTTGTGAGTCCCTACACTAGAACTTTTCGTTCCCTATATTGATGCAATTCACTGAAAATTGAGACACACTGATATACAAAAAAAACAACAACACAAAAAGAGGCCATACTTACAAAATGGGCCGGTAAACACCAGTTCCCAACAGGAGTCAGACAAACCACAAATGCTACATAGGGAGATCTAAAAGTATGGGCGTAACTAATAGGTTGTGATCCGGAAAGATACGCCATGCCGTGCAACCGACACATTTTTTGTAGCTTTGGTTCCATGCAGTGGTAATACTGAACAGCCACTCACCTCAAGACTAGTGGGAATGGCTATCACTAGCATATTGTACCTGAGCACTCTCTCCCTATGTAGCATTTGTGCTTTGTCTGCCTCTTGTTGGGAACTGGTGTTTACATTCCCATTCTTTAACAAAGGTCTGTTTTTGTGTTTTTTTGTATTCAGTGTGTCCCATATTTCAGTGGATCTGTGAAATCGAATCCCACATGGGTGCAAATCGGCCGTTCGTGTGAATAAGCCCTAAGTCATCATTGATTTTTCCCTAGAAAACCACTTTAAACTTAACAACTAGTCACAGGACCTTGCAATTTTCACAGGTACTAAAAAGAAAGTTACAAATGAGAAACCTTGGGTAATTCTGCCCTTTCTGTAAACTCAGCATACCAAAAAATGTGTTTAATATACTATAACTTACCAACTGCAATAAAGAGAACAATAGATTACTGTTGTTGTATTATTATTATTATTATAAAACATTTAAAAAAAACATTTGCATACATTATCACATTCCGTGTAATGTGTATATAATCAGCGGTGCTGTTGGAGATTATAGAAATCTAATTGTTTGTATGTGTGCAGCTTTCAGTTGCCTGTAGTCAGAGGAAATGTGTTCTAAGATAATCACACTTCTAATTATCATACACTTATACTACACATTATCGAAAACTGTGTTTAATATTTTAGCAAGTTATAATTTCTTAAATCCTAATTGAGAATACACAAATAGAAATGACTTACTAGTTCGAGTCTGGCCTGTCTTTTGTAAGTTTGGAATCTAATGAGCCATGATCAGATTCTCCAACCTCCCATACCTTCAATTAGTAATGTATCATTAATATCTACATCTAACATTGTGAAAATGACTTTTGTCAAGGGGGGAGGAACACAAACACTAATTAAGACCAGATGTCTGCATTTGGTCTCTGTGCACATTCTGTAGCAGCAGAATTAGAGGCTCATATATATCTCTGGTGATTTGCCTTAGGTTGTTTTATGTTGTACTTGAGTAAGACACAACAATGCCTATAGGAAATACATAGATGTGTAACACTTAATCAGTGCGACAAGATGGTACACGGTTGAAAGAGACACTTCGAAGAAATGTAACATATATTAGATGCTTTCACTGCCATCGTTCATTTCATTTGAAACAGTTGGATTTATGAAAGACTGTTATATCAGCAAAGACACTTAAGCCTGCAGAATCCTGATGCTTTTCATTTATATTCTCTATGTATTGGCTGGAATAATTTCATTTTAAGGCTGGACTCACACAGGGAGCTGGGCTCCTAGCATCGTAGTTATGTACGACGCTAGGAGTCCCTGCCTCTCCGTAGAACTACTGTCCTATACTGAAAACATGATTACAAAGAGAAGTGTATGACGCTGATTGGTCACTGATTGGTCAGCGTCATACCCTTCTTTCCACAACGCCCACTTGGTCAAAAGTAAAAACATGCCCAGTTGGTCATTAAGAAACTAATTAGCATAAATCTAAAATTGTTTAGAACTTGCTCAAAAATGATCATTTTTCAAAATAAAAACCACTGCTGTTATCTACATTACAGCGCCGATCAGATTATGTAGGAGATAGGGCATTTACAATCTGGTGACAGAACCTCTTTAAAGTAAATGTCCACCTTTTACCCTATGGTGTTTTTTTAGGTCCAACATTCTATGCTTATTTATTTATCACGTTAACTTTACAGTGGTTAGACGTCCGTCATTCTAAAACTGATATCTTCATCCCCTGAATAAACAAAATTCTGATCTCAGAAGATTAACGCTTTCTGCACCACAATCAGAAGCTATCACGGTGCTGTCAAAAAAAGGGGCTCTCTTTCAACAAAAATCTCCACCCCGGCACCCCATACACGGGTAGACCAGGTCCTAACAAAGTCTTGCATGTATCCACAGTGTTGAAGCCTTCTAGAGAATAGCCAGGTACTGCATTCTCTAGCAGACTGCCTGTCAATTGCATATGGCAGCCGATAATGTAATGTCATACAGCAGTAGAACATTACAGTACATTACTGTTAAAAGTAAATGTGTTACAGTTAATGTCCCCTAATAAGACAAAATTTTTCAATAATGTTGTAAAAAAATTCACAAAAAGTAAACACCTTTTTTAAATAGTACATATTAAGGCTATGTTCACACGGGGTATTTTGCAGAGTTTTTTGACGCAGAAACCGCGTCGCAAAACTCGGCAAAAACGGCCCAAGAACGCCTCCCATTGATTTCAATGGGAGGCGTCGGCGTCTTTTTCCCGCGAGCAGTAAAACTGCCTCGCGGGAAAAAGAAGCGACATGCCCTATCTTCGGGCGCTTCCGCCTCTGACCTCCCATTGACTTCAATGGGAGGCAGGAGAAAGCATATTTCTCGCTGTTTTATGCCCGCGGCGCTCAATGGCCGCAGGCGAAAAACGGCGCGATAATTGCCGCGAAAATCGGCGTGCAGGGAGAGGAATATCTGCCTCAAAGTTCGAAACGGAATTTTGAGGCAGATATTCCTCCCCCAAAATACTCTGTGTGAACATAGCCTAATATTGTATAAATATTATAATAATATAATAATAATTTATTATATAATAATAATTTAAAAAAAACAATGCCATGTTTGGTATCCCAATACATATAAATACCTGTGCAATAATGTCATGGTATAATTTAAGGTACACAGAGAATGGCGTAAAAATGGGGTTCAAGGGTGAAAATTCACTTTGATTTCAAGTTAAAGGAACAGTGTCATCACAAATTATTTTTTTATATGTTAAAGATGTTAGTGCTTTATTAAAAACGTTTATATTCATTTGTGTGTTTGTGTTTTACTTTTTCTTATTTTTACACTTTTTCTTCCCTATGGGGGCTGCCATTTTTTGTTCCATTTCTGTCTGTGTCGATTAACGACACATACAGACATGGAATACGGCAGCCACAGTCCCATAGGGACTGCGAACGGCTCCCGTCCCATTGACTTCCGTGTACGGCGTCTGTGTGGGAACTGCGCATGCGCCGCTCCCACACAGTCCAATTCGAAATTGGCGCCGTCCGGCGCCATTTTCCTGTGGACCGGAAGTCGCGGCCGGACAGTAATATTACTACTTCCGGTCGCGGCTTCCGGATTTGTGCACTTGGACCAGCGGCAGCAAACGGAGCGGACGGGCCGGAGGGAGCCGCGGCGGCAGGAGCAGGTAAGAGATTTCAATGTATGTTCGTGTTTGTGTGTGTTTACTACTGTATGTAAACCTACTACGCTGTGTGTTAGCTCAAAAAATGGCGACACACAGTGTAGGAGGTTACACCGTTCAAACCCCTCGTTTATCCCGGCACTAGCCAGGATAAAGGAGGGGGGGATGCTGAGAGCTCACTAGAGCGAGGGCTTTTAACCCAATGTTGCAATGCTGCAATTTTGGGAAATAGCTCCATCTAGTGACCAAAAATGGGTAGTATTATAAATTAGAAATAATTTATAATATTTCCTGACTCGTGAAAAAAATAAAAAAAATTTGAACAATGTTTAATCACCCACACACTAAATGTTTAATTTTTTTTAAAAAAACATGTTTTTCTGGCAACACATTCCCTTTAATGTTGCACTTCATTTTGTCAGTATTTTGGGATACATACTTGGTAGGCTAACTTCACATCACGTTTTAGCATCCTATTAAAACATCCTGAGGTGTTTTTATAAAAAAAAGATAAAACGGATGTCAAACAGTATGGTGCAACGCAATGCAACAGGATCCCTATAGTGTAGCATTCTGTTGCCATAGACTTGCATTGTACAGAAAAACTGATTTGTCCAGTAGTTCAATAGGATAGAAAAAAAGGCAATGAAAAAATGGATTTTGATGGAAACTTGTAAAACAGAGAGAAACACATCTTAATTAACTGTGGCTAAAGCCCCATTGAAAACATATGATTCAGTTAATGGATCCATTGGAAACTGAAACCCCCCCCCCCCCGCACCAGAAAATATAATGATTTGAAGGGCACTTAGTGAATCATTTGAATACAATTTTAAAAAAAATGATTTTTCAATAGTTTTTTTTTATGCCTTTTACCGATCACTTAAAATAATAATAAAAAATAATAGTTTGTAAATGGTGTTACATTTATATCAAATTTTTATGTGTATCTATCTTACAACCGATATTTCATATACTATTGTATACATGTATACTATTAATAACCTATTAAAAGAAAATATGAATATTTCTAAAATTAGATACAGTATATTCATATTCTGATAAGATGTTGACTTTATACCTAGGAAATTGTTATAAAATATTGATTGTTTTGAATTAAAAGAGAGACAGAAGGAAAAAAGTCCTTTCCTGATATACAACCTTGTCACTTTGTTATTCAGTTTATGTCTTCTCTAGCACACAAGCCCTCAACATAAATATTCCTTTAATTTCTCTTTTATGATCAGTTGGAGTTCAAGATGTGCATGTAGTATAAACTGTTTTGCAACACTCCTATTCACAGATGAGTCCTTTACTGTAATATACATTTTACTACTTGTCATATAATATCTGTCCAGATCAATTAGTCGATTTTTTTTGTTTGTGATAAAACTGTCTGACAATAAAAAGGTCATAACAAAATGTAATCTTATGTAAGGTGTCCATTACAGTTTCCTTCTTTATCTACTAGTTTCAGACTGACATTTCTGAGACAGAGTTGTAATCTGGAAATGCATGGTTTTTCAGTGAAGTCAATAAAATATATATGCCAGCGTTGCAAAAGAAGTTATTAGATTTTGTGTACTCATTTACATATTAGAATTGCTAGTGCCACAATGTCAGAATACATTTGGAATGCATTCATATTCTTTCTAGGTTGCCTTCTTAAACACTGCAAATAAGGAAACATCATATATACAGAATTTTAAATATTCTTAGTTTTTCAATTCTACAATTGGAACAGGCTCTTATAGTGCTTATAATGCTTCTAGTAACTATGATGTCACACGTCATCATATTACATACAAGATATATTATGTATACGTTTGTAAAATGAGATAATGAACAATTTCATTGTATTGAAATTAGCATGTTATGTTATTTTACTTCCGTTCTGATCCCTCATAGCCCTCCTGTTACTTCATGGTATTGCTATAGCACTGTTATAGAACAATGGCATTGTAAGAATCCTATTTACATTCTGATTTATTTAAGAAATCATCTGAATGTTCAAAGTACTTTTTTTTAATCTCCAACAGGTTGTGTAACAGTTTTATCTGTACATGAAGAGAAAAAAAAGTAATTAAATTAACGGAAACACAATTTGATATCATAGCAACCCCACCTGATTGTCTATCAAACCCTATTTACACTTAACCTAAACGCTTAAAGGGGTTTTCCTACTTTTAACTTGTATGACATATCCTCAGGCTATACCATAAATGTCTGATAGGTGGAGGTCTCTCTCTGAGTTCCAAGACAGCTAGCGGTGGGCGTATGCAGAAAGACACTAAATGGGGAGGTGGTGACTCTCTTCATTGAAGTCCATATGATAGATTGTAAGCTCTTGCGAGCAGGATCCTCAATCTTCCTGTCTGAATTGTAAATTAGCTTTGTCACTATGTAATGTCTGCTATTGTCTGTTTATGTTCCCTCTAAATTGTAAAGTGCTGTGTAATATGTTGGCGCCATATAAATAAAGATTATTATTATTATTATTATTATTATTATTATTATTATTATTATTATCCCCTTCCCTCTTTGGCCACTTTTGACCTTCCTGACAGAGCTTCATTTTTCAAATATGACATGTCTCACTTTATGTGGCAATAACTTTGGAATGGTTTCACCCATCCAACGATTCTGAGATTGTTTTCTTGTGACACATTGGACTTTATGTTACTGGCAAAATTTGCTCGATACGTTCAGTATTTAATTGTGAAAAACACCAAAATGTAGCGAAAATTGAAAAAAATAGCATTTTTCTTAATTGAAATGTATCTGCTTGTAAGACAGGCAGTTATACCACACAAAATACTTGCTAATTAACATCCCCCATATGTTTACTTTAGTTTGGCATCATTTTTTGAACAACCTTTTATTTTTCTAGGATGTTACAAGGCTTAGAACATTAACAGAAATTTCTCACATTTTCAAGAAAATTTCAAAAGGCAATTTTTACAGGGGCCAGTTTAGTTCTGAAGTGGCTTTGAGGGCCTTATACAGTGAAGGAAATAAGTATTTAATCCCTTGCTGATTTTGTAAGTTTGCCCACTGTCAAAGTCATGAACAGTCTAGAATTTTTAGGCTAGGTTAATTTTACCAGTGAAAGATAGATTATATATAAAAAAAACTGAAAATCACATAGTCAAAATTATATATATTTATTTGCATTGTGCACAGAGAAATAAGTATTTCATCCCCTACCAACCATTAAGAGTTCAGCCTCCTCCAGACCAGATACAAGCTCCAAATCAACTTGGTGCCTGCATTAAAGACAGCTGTCTTAAATGGTCACATGTATAAAAGACTCCTGTCCACAGACTCAATTAATCAGTCTGACTCTAACCTCTACAACATGGGCAAGACCAAAGAGCTTTCTAAGGATGTCAGGGACAAGATCATAGACCTGCACAAGGCTGGAATGGGCTACAAAACCATAAGTAAGACGCTGGGTGAGAAGGAGACAACTGTTGGTGCAATAGTAAGAAAATGGAAGGCATACAAAATGACTGTCAATCGAAATCGATCTGGGGCTCCATGCAAAATCTCACCTCGAGGGGTATCCTTGATCCTGAGGAAGGTGAGAGCTCAGCCGAAAACTACACGGGGGGAACTTGTTAATGATCTCAAGGCAGCTGGGACCACAGTCACCAAGAAAACCATTGGTAATACATTACGCCGTAAGGGATTAAAATCCTGCAGTGCCCGCAAGGTCCCCCTGCTCAAGAAGGCACATGTACAGGCCCGTCTGAAGTTTGCAAATGAACATCTGGATGATTCTCAGAGTGATTGGGAGAAGGTGCTGTGGTCAGATGAGACTAAAATTGAGCTCTTTGGCATTAACTCAACTCGCCGTGTTTGGAGGAAGATAAATGCTGCCTATGACCCAAAGAACACCGTCCCCACTGTCAAGCATGGAGGTGGAAACATTATGTTTTGGGAGTGTTTCTCTGCTAAAGGCACAGGACTACTTCACCGCATCAATGGGAGAATGGATGGAGCCATGTACCGTCAAATTCTGAGTGACAACCTCCTTCCCTCCACCAGGACATTAAAAATGGCTCGTGGCTGGGTCTTCCAGCACGACAATGACCCGAAACATACAGCCAAGGCAACAAAGGAGTGGCTCAAAAAGAAGCACATTAAGGTCATGGAGTGGCCTAGCCAGTCTCCAGACCTTAATCCCATCGAAAACTTATGGAGGGAGCTGAAGATCCGAGTTGCCAAGCGACAGCCTCGAAATCTTAATGATTTACAGATGATCTGCAAAGAGGAGTGGGCCAAAATTCCATCTAACATTTTTGCAAACCTCATCATCAACTACGAAAAACATCTGACTGCTGTGCTTGCCAACAAGGGTTTTGCCACCAAGTATTAAGTCTTGTTTGCCAAAGGGATCAAATACTTATTTCTCTGTGCACAATGCAAATAAATATATATAATTTTGACGATGTGATTTTCAGTTTTTTTTTAATGTAATCTTTCTCTCACTGGTAAAATTAACCTAGCCTAAAAATTCTAGACCGTTCATGTCTTTGACAGTGGGCAAACTTACAAAATCAGCAAGGGATCAAATACTTATTTCCTTCACTGTATATTATAAACCCCCAATAAGTCACCCCATTTTAAAAACTGCAGCCCTCAAAGTATTCAAAACAGCATTTAGAAAGTTTCTTAACCCTTTATATGTTTCAGAGGGATTAAAGCAAAGTAGTGGGGAAATTTACAATTTTTTTTTTTTTTTGCAGAAATTCATTTTTAATCCATTTTTTTTTGTAACACAGAAAGTTTTACCAGAATAATGCAACTCAATATTTATTGCCCAGATTCTGCAGTTTTTAGAAATATCCCACATGTGGCCCTAGCGTGCTACTGAATGGAAACACAGGCCTCAGAAGCAAAGGAGCACCTAGAGGATTTTGGGGGCTTGTTGTTATTAGAATATATTTTAGGAACAATGTCAAGTTTGAAGGGCTCTTGCCAAAACAGTAGAAACCCCCCACAAGGGACCCCATTTTGGAAACTACACCCCTTGAGGAAATTATCTAGGGGTATAGTGAGCATTTTGACCACACAGGTTTTTTGCAGAAATTATTGGAATTAGGACGTGAAAATTAAAATCTACATTTTTTCAAAGAAAATGTAGGTTTAGCTAATTTGTTTTCATTCCCATAAGGACTAAAGGAGAAAAAGCACCATAACATTTGTAGAGCAGTTTCTCTTGAGTAAAACAGTAGCCCACATGTTGTCATAGACAGCTGTTTGGACACATGGCAGGGCAAAGAAGGGAAAGAGCACCATTTGGCTTTTAAAGCTCAAATTTAGCAGGAATGGTTTGCGGAGGCCATGTCACATTTGCAAAGCCCCTGAAGGGACAAAACAGTCAAAACCCCCCCACAAGTGACCACATTTTGGAAACTACACCCCTCAAGGAATTTATCTAGGGGTATAGTGAGCATTTTGACCCCACAGGCTTTTTGCAAAAATTATTAGAATTAGGCCGTGAAAATGAAAATCTACATCTTTCCCAATAAAATGTAGGTTTAGCTAATTTTTTTTTCATTCTCACAAGGACTAAAGGAGAAAAAAGCACTCCAATATTTGTAGATAAGTTTCTACCGAGTAAAACAGTACCCCACATGTGGTTATAAACGGCTGTTTGGACAAACGGCAGGGCTTAGAAATGAAAGAGCACCATTTGGAGTTCAAATTTAACTGGAATGGTTTGCGGAGGCCACGTCACATTTGCAGAGCCCCTGAGTGGCCAACACAGTGGAAACCCCCCAAAAGTGACTCAATTTGGGAAACTACACCTCTCAAGGAATTTATCTAGGAGTATAGTGAGCATTTAAAAAAATGTTTCTATTAAATATCTATGGATGTGTGATAAGCTTTGAAGCACTCCTTTATGCACAGGTCAGGTTTGTTGGGGCAGGTTTCACAATGATAAGTTGTGTCTCGTCTTCTCCCCCTTTTGTAACACACTTTACACCTTTTTTGGCTCCTTCCCTTTTTATCAGTGGAGGGTATTTCGCCAGGAAAGTGTTGCCCTGGTACAATACATGGACCATCGCTTCTAGAAGTACTGGGGCCCTCCCCTTCCTGGTTCCCAAATACAAGGGCCTTGATAACCGCCTCTTGAAATGGAAGGAATGTCCCTGTACATTGGTATAGCACGTAACAGTTATACAATGCCATCTGTACTATTTGCACGGCCAGCTTTTTGTACCACACCTTTGTTTTACGCATGGCACTGTACGGCTTCAGTACTTGATCAGAGAGATCAACCCCTACCATGTACTTATTGTAGCTGAGGATGCAATCTGGCTTGGGGGTCATTGTAGTGCTTCCTCAGACAGGGACAGGGGTGCTGCCGCTACCGTGTATTGTGGTCAACATAAGGACGTCCCTCTTTTCCTTTTACTTGACCAGCAACAAGTAATCACTGTGTAGTGCCCTGCTTTCACCCTTTCTTAGGGGTTGCCCAATCAGATTTTTAGAGGGGCCTTTCTGGCTTTTGCGCACGGTGCCACATGCTGCAGTACTTCTGGTGGAGAGGCATTTAAATAGTGAGATGCTGGTATAGAAGTTATCCACGTAAAGTTGATAACCCTGGTCCAGCAGTGGGTGCACTAAATCCCACACTATTTTCCCACTAACTCCCAGGACAGGGGGGCATTCTGGAGGTTCTATCCTGGTGTCCTTCCCTTCATAAACCCTAAACTTGTAGGTGTACCCTGAGCTGCTCTCGCACAGCTTGTACATTTTAATTCCATACCTTGCCCTCTTGTTTGGCAGGTATTGGCGGAATTTTAGTCTCTCCTTAAAATGTACAAGGGACTCGTCTGTTGCTATGTTCTTTTCGGGGGTGTACACTTCTTGAAATTTGGTGCATAAATAATCAATCATTGACCTGATTTTGAATAGGCAGTCATATGTGGGGTTATCCCGGGCCGGGCACTGTGCATTATCATTATAATGCAAAAATTTCAGAATTATTTCAAAACATGTCCACACTCCAGTGTTTTGCCTAATCTCTGGCTTTTTTTTTACTATGCCCATATGTAGGACAAGGCCCCAAAATTTCATCTTCTCCGCTGGCTTTATGGGGTTCCACCTAGTAAATGATGACGTGGGGTTTTGTTCTAAAGATTGCTGGGTGTGTAAATTTGTCTGGACCACCATTAAATTGACAAAATCCTCAGAGAAAAAGAGCTTGAAATAGTCAATTTCTGTGAGGCCTACAGTCTCAAATCGAATTTCTGAGCTGCCTATGAAATCTGGAGTGTGAGGCTCATAAGGGGGTGAGTTCCACATGGTATCACTCATTTGGGGTTTGCCTCAGCTGATGTCCTGGGGCATCTTTGCAGGGGTTCCTCATCACTGGATGAGGATGATGATGAGGAGGTCAAAAGGAATGGGGCAATTTCCTCTTTTCCCTTGCTGACCGATTCAGTGTCGGAGGCCAGGATGGTGTATGTATCCTCGGCTGAGTAGACCCTTTGAGATGATTGGGAAATTTTTATTAGGGGGGTATGTAGTGCTTCAACACGTGTAATACGCAATTTATTTTAGATGTGGTTGTGTATGTTGTGCTTTTACTCGTGTATATTAAATTTATAGGGAAAAAAATGGAAGAGAAGAAAAAGAAGAGAAGAATAAGAAAAATTTAGGAGAAAGAAATTTATTGAACTTGCGTAAAAAAAATGGATGCTGATCAGTCGTAGCGATCACTGATCAGCACTCAGTGGCCGCAGAGCGCACACATGGAGGTTCAAAAATACAAAAAAATAAGTCCTGTGCCAAAAATTGCCGGTTAGTGATGGTGGTCACCAGGGGCGGATTAAGGGTACCATGGGACCAGGGCACTTTTTCAGGTCTGCCCCTCCCAACTCTGAAGACGCTGTACCGTATATATTTGCAGATTTCTGTTTAGGCGGCCACAGATCTGGCACGGTTTTAATTTAGATGTAAAAGCAGAATCAGCCATATAGAGACACTGAAGTGTTCAGGAGCTTTATAACTTTTTTATTTTTACGTCAATGGAGTGGTGTGTGGAGGATTATTTTTTTGCGGGAGGAGTTATAGTTTTTATTGCCACCATGTAAAGTATCATATAATGGGTGAATTGGAAAAAACTGAGATTCCTCCATGGTTTTTTGGGTTTAGTTTTTACTGTATATATTTACCTTCTCTTAAGGTAAAAGTAGATTTAACATATACTTTTACCTTAAGAGAACGTAAATATATACAGACCCAGAACCAAGCTCAGCACATATATACAGCCCCAGAACCAAGCTCAGTACATATATACAACATCAGAACCAAGCTCAGTACATATATAAAGCACTAGAACCAAGCTCAATACATAAATACAGCACCAGAACAAAACTCAGTACATATATACATCCCCAGGACCAAGCTCAGTACATATATACACCACTAGAGCCAAGCTCAGTACATAAATACAGCCCCAGAACCAAGCTCAGTACATAAATACAGCACCAGAACCAAGCTCAGTACATATATACAGCACTAGAACCAAACTCAGCACATATATACATCCCCAGAACCAAGCTCAGCACATATAAACAATGCCAGAGCCAAGGTCAGTACATATATATAACTCCAGAACCAAGCTCAGTATATATATATATATATATATATATATATATACTACACCATAACAAAGCTCAGTACATATATACAGCACCAGAACAAATACAGTTCAGTTTAACCCCTGCTGTATAAATTTGTACGACATAAATTGACAACCCCAGTATAGCCTGAACAATGGTTAGGATATGCTGGGAGTTGCTGTTTAACAAAAAAGAATGCTACCATCCGTCATCTCGCTGCAGATCATACAGTGACTACAGCACTGATCAGTCACAGGGAGAATAAACATTTACATTGAGTGACTCACAGGTGATGTCTCAGATTCTTTTTCATTCTTGTAATGACAGGGATAGGGAAACAGACAAGTGAGCCCTAATCTACCCGCCACTCAGTCCCTGCCTACTTGCAACGACCCACCCTAGGCGACGGGGTACAACTGGGCGACGGTCCCTACACTCAGTAAGTGCACGACAGACAACCAGACAAGGAAACACAGAACAAAGGGAAACGGGGCAGTTGCCCACGGCAACACCGCGAGCAACAAGAGTGGTGAACGAGCCGAGTCAAACCAGGAGTGTACGAGGTACCAAACGCAGAGCAGGAGCGTAGTCAGTAAAGCCAGGGTCAAACCAGGAGTGTACGAGGTACCAAACGCAGAGCAGAAGAGTAGTCAGTAAGCCAGGCTCATATGAAGCAGGGTCAAATAGTACAGAAGCTGAAGCAGGGCCAGGAAATCAGCAGAGAAGAATCACAAGCAAAGGAGGAACAGGAAAGGCAGGTATAAATAGACAGAGGGCAGGAGCTAGCTCCGTCTGGCCAGTCTGTGATAGGTTCTCCCACTCCTAAGCCTGCCACCATGAGTGGTGGAAGATGGAGTCAGTCTCACAGACATAGAAGCAGGTGCAGACTGATTATCTATGGGTCTTAACCCCGAAGCTGTGCCTGGCAGATCTTTTACAATTATTTTTCTCTTTTCTTCTCCATCCGGTCCAGACCTCTATGATGACTTCTCTCGGACACGGCCCATTTATGCAGTTCCTCACATTTCCAACATTTCCGCACCTGTAAACGAAGATAAAATTCTAATGATGCCACAATCTATGCTTCTACATATAATAGTATCATACAATGAATATAATAGTACTATACACTGTACTCCTGAATATAATAGTATTATACCCTGCGCCCCTGAATATAATAGTACTATACACTGTACTCCTGAATATAATAATACTATTCACTGTACTCCTGAATATAATAGTACTATACACTGTGCTCCTGAATATAATAGTACTATACACTGCGCCCCTGAATATAATAGTACCATACACTGTACTCCTGAATATAATAGTAATATACACTGCACCCCTGAATATAATAGTACTATACACTGCGCCCATGAATATAATAGTACTATACACTGTACTTCTGAATATAATAGTACTATACACTGTGCTCCTGAATATAATAGTACTATACACTGTGCTCCTGAAAATAATAGTACTATAAACTGTACTCCTGAATATAATAGTACTATACACTGTATTCCTGTATATAATAGTACTATAAACTGTACTCCTGAATATAATAGTACTATACACTGTGCTCCTGAATATAATAGTACTATACACTGTGATCCTGAATATAATAGTACTATACACTGTACTTCTCAATATAATAGTACTATACACTGTGCTCCTGAATATAATAGCACTATACACTGCACTCCTGAAAATAATAGTACTATACACTGTGCTCCTGAATATAATAGTACTATACACTACGCTCCTGAATATAATAGTACTATACACTGTACTCCTGAATATAATAGTACCATACACTGTGCCCCTGAATATAATAGTACTATATACTGTGCTCCTGAATATAATAGTACTATACAATGTGCTCCTGAATATAATAGTACTATACAATGCACCCCTGAATATAATAGTACTATACACTGTGCCCCTGAATATAATAGTTCAATACACTGCGCCCCTATATATATATGTCTGTGTATATGTGTGTATAGGAGACAGCATATCTATAGCTCTACGATCCCATAAACTATGGATAGGATTAGATGGTTAATGAAGGTTGTGTTTGTTTTTTTATTTCAATAAAATATTTTTTCTATGTCCTTGTATTTTTTTTAAACGTTATTATTACCGCCTTATTAATAGCTGCTGGCTGAATGACAACATCCATTACTAAGGCGAGGCAGAGGCTAACACTAACCCCATTATTACCCCGGTACCCACCGCCACCAGTGGTACTGGGAAGACACGGGTACGAACCAGTACCTGACCATCTGTAGTGATGGTCGGGTACTGGGTCAGCCACAGGCTGGTAATATCAGCCTGGGAAAGGCCAAAAACAGTGACCCTTCCCCCCCTGGTAATGCTAGGCTGCTGCTGTTGTATCTGGCAGAGTCTCCCCCATTTTTCATAACCAGCCAGATACAAGAAAGCAGCAGCAGGTTAACATTACCTGGGGGGAAGGGCCACAGTTTTTGGCCTTTCCCAGCCTCATAATACCAGCCTGTGGCCGCCCCGTTACCCTACCATCACTACAGATGGTCAGGTACTGGATCGTACCTGGCTTTTCCCAACACCCCTGGTGGGTACCGGGGTAATAATGGGGGTTAGTGATAGCCTCTGCAAAGGCTAACACTAAGCCTCAATTTAGTAATGGATGCTGTCAATCTGCCGGCGGCCATTACTAAGGCGGTAGTAATAAAGTTTAAAAAACAAACAAAGACATATAAAAAATATTTTATTGAAATAAACACCACCCAGACAGCCCACATTAACCATTTTATTGATAATAAAAATGCCGTCATCGAAGTAGTCCTCAAATCCGACGTAGTCCAACGACCGAACCTGTAAAAAAACAGAAACACAACAAAAATGATTAGTAAACACATGTGGTAGGCTTAGGTACAGGGCCCATGTGTGATACTGTCTGTCAAGGCAGACTTAGATTCAGGGTCCAGCAGACAGTAATCTTATACAATACATGTGATAAGCTTATATACAGGGCCCATCAGACAGGATCACACATGAGCCATGTATCTAAGCCTACCATGTGCTTATGTAAGATGCTTAGATACAGGGCCCGGCAGACAGGATCACACAATCTGTGATCTTGTCTCATGGGCCCTCTAAGATTGCAGCATGATAGGCTTAAAGGGATTTTCCAGTCCCTAAACATTGATGGCCTATCCTCAGGATAGGCCATCAATAGCTGATGGGTCGGGGTCCGTCTCTCCCGGGGACCCGCCAATCACCTGTTTTGAAGGGGCTGCAGCGCTGGTATGACAGCTGCTTCCCCTTCATTTCCCTTACTGGCTCACACTGTGAATCGCCGACACGGATTCACAATGTCAGCAAGTGACCGGAATGAAGGGGAAGCACCAGCTCTCGTACGAGCACTGCGGCCCCTTTAAAACAGGTGATTGGCGGGGATCCTGGGAATCGGACCCCACCAATCAGCTTCAAGCAGACAGGGATATTAAACTTACCCTGCTTTTCAGCTAAAGCGGATGTCCTGACTCTATCCAGGATCAGGATGCTGTGTGCGGCGCATAGCGTTGTGACGTCATGCGATGCACACCGGAAACAGGGAGGTAAGTACTGTAGTTACTATAGTAATGGGCCCGTGGCTCCAGTTACTATAGTAACTTTTTATTGATGTCGTGCAGCCTCTATAGCTACACCACTGGTTGGGTGAGAGGTCCCGCTTCACTCCGGTTCTCTGAACCGGCTATAATTTTAACAGCTGATAAGGGAGAACCGGGGCGAACTGGGACCCCTTCCAGCCTCGGGCCCACGTGCACTTAGCGAGATTGCCCTCATTATAATCTGCCCCTGGTGGTCACTGATCCGCACTTAGCGGCCGCAGGACGTAAAAAGGGGAAGAGGGGAGGGGGAGGAGTACAGGGGTAAGAAGTTTAGGGACAAAACAAGTGCTGCTGCTAAAAAATATAAAAATCAGCAGCAGCACAGATGATGATGATGACTGTTCACTCAGTAGCAGGAAGCAGTCAGATGAAGACGTCACAGCAGGATCGCAACACAGAAGGCCTCAGAACAAGTAAGCATGGCTCACAGACCGTAACACCAGCTCTGCTCATCGTTCCTAACCGTAATGAGATGGGCAGAGCTGGTGGAGGGTGTTTCAAACACCCACCATGGCTGCAATTGGTCGGTCGGTGTAAACCGACCAATCATAGCGATCAGGGGGGGTGGAATCACCGCCACCTCGTCATCGCTACATGGCTGAATTGACCGGCCATTTGCAGCGATCACCGATGTGGGGCTGGTGAGCCACCCCCCTGGCCCTCGTGTACAGATGGCCTGCTGTTATGAACAGCAGCCATCTTTACTTTGTAACTTTTATTTTTTACACTGTAACCCCTTCTACATTTGTCGTATGGATACGGCAAATTGCGGGAACTCATGGCTTTCAATGACGTATCCATACGGCAAATGTCGGGAAGGGGTTAAGAACGTTCAGCTGTGTCTGTAAATCTACTATCAGACATTTACTGGCTGTGCCAGTGGGAAAATGTCTTCAACATCATAATTATATATGCAGTAACTGCATATACATGGTAAACTTAGTATTTGTGCTACCTGTGTTCAAACACATATGTTCATGTGCGCGCACACACACAGACACACACACTCACACACCTACACTACATAGAAAATAATAGTCATATTTTTATAACAGGGAAAACCAGAAGAACAAACCTGGTAGTTAAAGGGCACTTGACGCTTAGATTTATAAAATTAACAAAGTTTTACTCATACAAAATATTAAAATAATCTCAAAGATAACTGCATCACAGGAAATCATATGTTCAGTGAGACAGACACGCACTCAGTCGGGTCAAAAAAGCATGTGACCTAAATCATGAAAATTACATGTACAGCCAATAGTATTCAAATTATTACAGTATGTCGGAAGGCAATAATGTATGGACATTTATAAGCAACCACTTGAAAAACGATGATCAAAAGTACTAATGAGGACTATGAGACATATAAGGAGACATTTGCATACTGGAGAAAACAGTGATCAAAACCAGACATCATGTTACTGGGAAATTAGTATAGCAAGTAACAGGGTCACATCAGAAAATAGAAGAAAAGTACCGCACACGGATATGTCGGGGATCAGCATGAAACGTATCGGCAATGGTCTGATTATAATTCAATGCACCTATATAAAAGAATAGATGATGTTTACAGTAATCATATGGTGATTCACAAGCTGCAAGAATGAAAGAGAGCTTTACATACACATGTAAGGAAATATGTTATGTAGATAATATACTCATCCAGTCATGGAGTGCAGCTGATCAGATGGTCAGCCCAATGGGGGGCTTAAGTGGACCTACTCACTATTTATTAAAAAAAATGGTATTGAAGATTGAAGTAAAATCACAGCGTTCTAAAGCGAATAGATCGAGGATACATCCAGTATTGAGAGCTTAGACCAGATCAGAGAGAGTCCGTTCCAATAACAAAGAGTTCAGGACAAGCTCCAGTATAACAGACAGACAGTCTCTCCAAAGACAAAGTCCTTGGTATAATGCAGGTATATTACTGGCAAGCGTTGTAACACGAGGTCACCACACATCAAGGGAGCCGCGTGTAAAGCGGCGGCAGTCAGTAAGCCATGGTGGTGCATAGGAAAGTCTGGGCGTGTGACGTCAGAATGTGAAAACGTACAAGCTACGCGTACTGACGCGTTTCGTCACCACATGACTACATCAGAGGATTGCGTAGCAAGATGAATGCAAGGCAAGTATTTAAATATACAAATAGCCAATCGGAGGCAAAATTGGACAGGAGTACAATTAACCCTTACATACAACGAAAACAGTACAAATAGTGTATATATAAATATATTTAAGTAGGTGTCCCATTCCCATTGGATGTCACACTGCATATATATGGTTAACTTAGTATTTAGGTGTGGTTGTACAATTTGTGTTACCTTTGTTAAAACACATATGTTCATGTGCGCCCACACACACAAACACACACCTACAGTACATAGAAAAAAAAGGCAGATTTCTATAACCCATTCCCTTTTAAAAATTCAGAGTACTGGTTAAATTTATGCAGATTTGGTTACAGAAAATGTTCCAGTAATAAAATATTACTTAAAAAGCTTTCTCTCATAGATTAATGGACTCTGTTTTATGTTTTAAGCTTGATGTTTCATATATTGATTGCATTTCTGTAAATCACATTTCCTTTTATTTCATTTTTAAATTGGTGTTTTCATATGTTGGTATCAACAGACTCTTACTTTTACAAAATTACTAACAATTACTAATGATGAGAATGATGATGATTAATGCTTATATTTTGATTGTTCTTTCTCGCTATATTTATTTAGCATTATATGGAATTTGGAGTTCATTTTGTAATATCAGAGGAGCTTTTAACAAAATCATAAAATTGGACTTCAATTTACGTTTTAAAAAATTAATTCAAACTTTTGCAAGAATCAAGACAATTATTTAAAGTTTTTAACACAAAGACACACATTTTCACATGGTTGTGCATGAGTCATCGCAAATTTGTGGTATTACTGCATTGAAACCTCACTGCATTTGACAGACAAAGTTAGTCAGAACTTCTTTTATTATTTTAAATTGCATTACTGATATATTTACTATACTTATAAGGGCACATTCCCACGTGGCGGAATTGCTGTGGAATTCCGCTGCGGACAGTCCGCAGTGGAATTCTCCAGTGGCCGTTTTTTACATCTGTTTCTATACATTTTTAGGAAAGTTAGTTCAGACGCTTAATTTTCCCTCCGCAGCATGCTCTTTCCATTGCGGAGAAGAAGTGGAATTTCACTGCGGATTTCAGCCTTTGCAATGCAAAAACTGAAATCTGTGGCAAGTCCGCTGTGATTTCTGCAACATCTGAATTACCTGTCAAATATGCAAATGTTGGTGCAGATTCTTTGCGTAATTGCCCCAAATCTGCACCAACATTTGCAGCGGAAAAATTCCGCCACATCTGATCGTGCCCTAAATGTGAGTTTCTTATCACACAATCACACTCGATCGAATTGTATGGGCCCACCTGCCATGACAAGGCAGCCTCATTCAGGTGGATCCCTATACTAAACATTATACCTGTAAAACAGGAGAGCCCTTGTTCCTCAGACCATTCCTGAGCAAATTTTACAATGTGGCAAAGCACATTATTCTGCTGAAAGAGGCCGCTGCCTCAGGGTAATACCGTTGCCATGTAGGGGTGTATTTTGTTTGAAACAATGTTTAGGTATGTGATACATGTCAAATTAGCATTAACATGAATACTAGAACATTTCCCAGCAGAACATTACCCTGCAGGCTTGCTTTCTTCCTATAATGCATCCTGGTGCAATTTATTTCTCAGGTAAGGGAAGCACAACCACCCGACCATCCACATTATGCAAAAGAAAATGTGATTTATCAGACCATGCCACCATCTACTATTGCTCCATGGCCCGTTTTAGGTGCTTTTGGTGATAAACAGGGGTCAGCAGAGGCAATCTGACTGATCTGTGTCAACACAGTTCCAAACGCAGCAAGCTGTGATGCAATGTGTGTTCTGACACCTTTCTATCATAGCCAGCATTAACTTTTTCAGGAATTTATGCTACAGTAGCCCTTTTGTTTGATCATATCAGACGGGCTTGTCACGTAGGG
Organism: Rhinoderma darwinii; assembly: GCF_050947455.1. NCBI lineage: Eukaryota > Metazoa > Chordata > Amphibia > Anura > Rhinodermatidae > Rhinoderma > Rhinoderma darwinii. Next base: position 173,768,644 of record NC_134691.1, read on the forward strand.
TTCGTGGACCCACTTGGCCGTACCGCCTTGGTGGTATGGCAGCTGGCCAACAGGGCACAGGTCAGAGTCTATAGTTTATATAGGGTACCTGTGGCAGCTCGGACAGTAGCAAGGCAGGCTTTGCAGGAACTAGGCAGCAGGTAGACGTCAGGCGTGGAGAAGAAGTACAGGCGTGGTATACAGCACAGCACGGCTACAGCTAAGCACAGCACTAGATGCGGATACAGGTTACAGGAAGAGGAACAGGAAACACTGGGAGCAGGAAACACTAGGGGACAATTTGCAAGACAGACTAGGAATAAATCAACAAAGCTCAGGCGTGGGAGGATGGGGCTGGGACCTTCTTATAGCCCAGGGTACTCTGGACCAATTAGCTCAATCACAAACATGCTTGCGCTCTGGCTTCTCAAGTCTGGACTGAGCTCGTGAGCGCACCCTGGTGGTCACTGTGGAGCAGGACGGCCGTATGTGCAAACATCTCTTGAGAGAAGGGTGTCGACTGGATGGAAGGAGATTGTGGTCAGCGACCACGGACGTTACAGGGCTAGTCTTTGCTCCCACGCACATCAATGAGCCTTAGACGTTCATGACCCTGTTGCTAGTTCACCAGTTGTCCTTCCTTAGACCACTTTTGGTAGGCACTAACCACTGCATACTGGGAACACCCCACAGGACCTACGGTTTAGAGATGTTGTGACCCAGTCGCATAGCCATCACAATTTGGCCCTTGTCAAAGTTGCTTAGATCCTAACATCTGCCTATTTTTCCTGATTCCAACACATTAAAGTGGTTGTGCCATCAATAAAAATGTCAATATATAAACTCAATATATATTTTAGAGTAACTTTGTAAAGTATTGTTATTTAAAAAAAAATTCTCCCAGAAATATGGCAGTTATCTGCTTGTAATAGCACCCCTTGGTGTTCAAATGTATAGGTCTCTACACATCATTCTAGTAAAGCTCTGTTAGAAGTATAGCTTCTGCTCTTATCAGTGAAACAAACAGAGAGAAAGAAAGCCCAGCATGGGCAGTAAGACTTTACCATAGGTTTCCATCGCTATTGATTTCAATGTTGACGGATCCGGTGCCAATGGTTTCCGTTTGTCTGCGTTGTGCAAGTGTTACGTCGTTTTGACAGAATCAATAGCGTAGTTGACAACGACCTTTGTTTTTAGTTTGTGTCAGTCGGGGTCGCGTTCTGACGGAAAGCTCCGACGGAATGTCGGAACGGGACCCTGGCACAGATTTGATTGAAGTCTTAGAGGTATTCAGACTGCAAGCAGTGAGGAAAAAAGAACTTCACTGCTCATGCTGATCAATAGTTCTTATCTCTGTCCCTGATAAGGAGGAGAGCAGCATGGACTGATGAGGAGATTATCTAATGGCCTTAACCCTTAGGGCTCATTCAGACGAGCATAAAACTCGTCCGTGTGCTGTCCATGGAAATCACTCTCAGCACACTGACCCATTCATTTCAATGGGACCATTCACACATGCATTGTTTTTCACACAGCATGAGTCTGATGCGTAAAACTCACAGCATGTCCTATATTGGTGCGTATTTACGCATCTCAGTCGCCCATTTATGTCAATGGGTGCGTTAAAACAATGCATAGCGCACTTGCAACCTGTGGCGGATCATCATTAGGGCGGTTTGGGCGGTCGCCTGGGGCCCAAGGCTCCCAGGGGGCCCATGGTCGCGCGAACCCCCTCATGCCCAGTGGCGTCCCTAGCACCGGAGAGAGCCCCGGTGCCAGGACCGCACCTGTCATGAGGCGAGGGGAGCTTTTGTCCTACTTAGCAGCCATGGTCTGTGCTGCTTCAGAAGCTCCCCCTCCAGCCCCCCTTCCCTGCTCTACACATCTCTCCTCCTGCTGCTAGCAGTCGGGACATGGGGGAGGGGAGACTGTCGGTGGGCTCTGTGTCGGGCTGTGAGCAGGAGAAACGCTGTGTGAAGACTCACAATTATCCTACATAAAAGGTAAGTGCATGTGTGTTTACAATGTGTACTTTATATGTGTATAATGTGCATTTTCATGTGTGTTTACAATGTGTACTTTATATGTGTATAATGCACATATTCATGTGTGTTTACAATGTGTACTTTATATGTGTATAATATGCATATTCATGTGTGTTTGCAATGTGTACTTTATATGTGTATAATGTGCATATTCATGTGTGTTTACAATGTGTACTTTATATGTGTATAATGTGCATATTCATGTGTGTTTACAATGTGTACTTTATATGTGTATAATGTGCATATACATGTGTGTCTGTGATGTGTACATGTGTGTGTACAGTGGAGGAAATAAGTATTTGATCCCTTGCTGATTTTGTAAGTTTGCCCACTGTCAAAGTCATGAACAGTCTAGAATTTTTAGGCTAGGTTAATTTTACCAGTGAGAGATAGATTATATAAAAAAAAAAAAAAAGAAAATCACATTGTCAAAATTATATATATTTATTTGCATTGTGCACAGAGAAATAAGTATTTGATCCCCTACCAACCATTAAGAGTTCAGCCTCCTCTAGACCAGTTACACGCTCCAAATCAACTTGGTGCCTGCATTAAAGACAGCTGTCTTAAATGGTCACCTGTATAAAAGACTCCTGTCCACAGACTCAATTAATCAATCTGACACTAACCTCTACAACATGGGCAAGACCAAAGAGCTTTCTAAGGATGTCAGGGAAAATATCATAGACCTGCACAAGGCTGGAATGGGCTACAAAACCATAAGTAAGACGCTGGGTGAGAAGGAGACAACTGTTGGTGCAATAGTAAGAAAATGGAAGACATACAAAATGACTGTCAATCGACATCGATCTGGGGCTCCATGCAAAATCTCACCTCGTGGGGTATCCTTGATCCTGAGGAAGGTTAGAGCTCAGCCGAAAACTACACGGGGGGAACTTGTTAATGATCTCAAGGCAGTTGGGACCACAGTCACCAAGAAAACCATTGGTAACACATTACGCCGTAATGGATTAAAATCATGCAGTGCCCGCAAGGTCCCCCTGCTCAAGAAGGCACATGTACAGGCCCATCTGAAGTTTGCAAATGAACATCTGGATGATTCTGAGAGTGATTGGGAGAAGGTGCTGTGGTCAGATGAGACTAAAATTGAGCTCTTTGGCATTAACTCAACTCGCCATGTTTGGAGGAAGAAAAATGCTGCCTATGACCCAAAGAACACCATCCCCACTGTCAAGCATGGAGGTGGAAACATTATGTTTTGGGAGTGTTTCTTTGCTAAGGGCACAGGACTACTTCACCGCATCAATGGGAGAATGGATGGAGCCATGTACCGTCAAATCCTGAGTGACAACCTCCTTCCCTCCACCAGGACATTAAAAATGGCTCGTGGCTGGGTCTTCCAGCACGACAATTACCCGAAACATACAGCCAAGGCAACAAAGGAGTGGCTCAAAAAGAAGCACATTAAGGTCATGGAGTTGCCTAGCCAGTCTCCAGACCTTAATCCCATCGAAAATTTATGGAGGGAGCTGAAGATCCGAGTTGCCAAGCGACAGCCTCGAAATCTTAATGATTTACAGATGATCTGCAAAGAGGAGTGGGCCAAAATTCCATCTAACATGTGTGCAAACCTCGTCATCAACTACTAAAAATGTCTGACTGCTGTGCGTGCCAACAAGGGTTTTGCCACCAAGTATTAAGTCTTGTTTGCCAAAGGGATCAAATACTTATTTCTCTGTGCACAATGCAAATAAACATATATAATTTTGCCAATGTGATTTTTTTTTTTTTTTTTTATATAATCTATCTCTCACTGGTAAAATTAACCTAGCCTAAAAATTCTAGACTGTTCATGACCTTGACAGTGGGCAAACTTACAAAATCAGCAAGGGATCAAATACTTATTTCCTCCACTGTATGTGTGTATATATATATATATATATATATATATACATATATATATATATATATATATATATATACATATATATATATATATATATATACATATATATATATATATATATATATATATATATATATATATATATATATACAAATCGAAAAAATGAGCAGCAACTCCAGAGATATACGTGAATACGGATACAGAGGTTAAATACATATGTAAAAGTTTGTATTTGTGTATACAGACAAATAAAATATAAAGATCATCACAACAAGGTGATTAGTGCAAAGGTGCAGTGAGTTAAAATCTATCTATTCACCTCTGAGTATCCCGTGGGTGTAGCCGAAAGCGGCGTCCGGGCAGCGCAAAAGCGCATGTCCGGAACTAAATCACACTCAGGGTAACAGAACGAAGTGGCGCATGCGCCGTAAGGGAATGAGGACATAGATGCCATTTTGGATTATGGAAAGCATGCCTAAGTTGCTCGTACGCGCATGCGTGGGATAGTAGCGCTCGGTCATCCTGATATTAATATCTATATAGATTTAAGTTATAGTATAGTATGGAATAGTATCTGTTAGATTTCAAGGGAACAACATGCAAGGATGTATCCATACATTTATGTACCAATAGTACGGGTGTATCTCTACACTCGTAGTAGTCAAATAGCCGTGTGACCTCATACACTTGAAAGGAATTTTGGGAGAGGTGAAAGGATAAAGTGCCCATCGAAGATGGTCATAATCCAAGCTCCAAAATACGGAGCACCAGCGGCCAGAACGTGCGTTATCTTGCTCTTCGGCTGGTAGAGCATCCATATAACTCCCTATAGGTAGTGTGGTGGGGACCACACAAATGTGTATAGCGAGGGGACAAGGGTGGCATATGACATTTCAAAGTTGTAGCATATAATGGACATCAAATGCAGGTTCCTATCAGGAGACCAATTATAGGAGCGGTATACATAAGTAAATATATCCGATTACCCAAAAGTAGATGTAAAGAAAAAAACATATAAAACACCAGTAGGGTATCATAGAGGTGATGGATACGGAGTGTGGATCATCTGCAAAAAAGTAAAAATAATAATGTTAGCATATAATACGAAAAAGAAAAGTCATAAAAATCATAAAACCAGAGGGCGACCTCAAGCAAGGAGCCCAAGGGGACCCAAGGGGGAGCGGGGAGACTAGACCAGCCCACCAAAGGCAAAGTCTACATTTAAGCCATGTGGTTTAAGGGAGTTGAGTCTGTTAATCCATTGGAGCTCACGTATTTTAAGCAGTTTAGACCTGTTACCCCCTCTTCTAAGAGGAGGGATGTGGTCAAGTATCCAAAACCTGAGTTGATTCTCATTGTGTCCCATGTCACAGAAATGTTTGGACACGGGTAAATCTAGCTTCTTTTTCCTGATAGTATACCTGTGTTGGTTGAGTCTGGTCTTAAGATCAAGTGTAGTTTCACCGACATAGAGAAGATTACAGGGACACTGGAGAACATAAATGACAAAGTCACTTTCACAGGTGAGAAAATGTCGAATGTCATAACTCTTATTGGTGGTGGGATGTACAAGAGCCGGGCCCTTATTGATAAGTCTGCAATTGACGCATTTCAGGCAGGGGAAACATCCTAGTTTGAGCTGTTTGAGGAATGTTTGTCTACTCACTCTCTGTGGGCCCAGATCAGCCTTTACAAGTTTGTCCCTCAGATTTGTAGGCCTACAATATGAGAATAATGGGGGATTAGTAAATTCAGGTATGTTTCGAAAACAGTTACCTAGCATCGGCCAATGACGGCGGATGATATCAGCTATTTGTCCACTCTCATCAGAGTATGTTGAAATGAACGGTATACGTTCCTGTCTGTTCTTAGATGTCTGTTGTGTGAGAAGTGTGTCTCTCTCTACATGTTGAATCTTGTGGCGATGTTCTTTAAGTAAACGCCGTGGATAACCACGTTTTTTGAATTTGTTGATCATGGTATCAATAGATTGTTGGGATGTCTCAGTGTCACTTACAATTCTTTTAACTCGCATGAGTTGACTAATTGGTAAACTCCTTACCATTTTTCTGGGGTGGTTGCTGTGAAATTCTAGCAAGTTGTTGCAATCAGTGGGCTTAGTATAGAGTTCGGTTATAAAATGCTGCCCTTCCAATGTGATCAGTACATCCAAAAATTGTATTTTGGTGTCAGAGTACACCATGGTGAATTTGACTGTGTCATCTATCTCGTTAATGTATGTGTAGAAATCTTGCAGTTCTGTCAGATCACCTGTCCAGAGTAAAAAGACATCATCAATATAGCGCCACCATGTGAGGACATGTGAAAAATGTGAGGATGTATATATCAATGTTTCCTCGATGAAACGCATGTACATATTGGCGTAAGTTGGTGCCATATTGGACCCCATCGCTGTCCCCTGCATTTGATAGTAAAAATTGTCACAGAAAAGAAAGTAGTTACGTCTTAAAATGACATTCAATAATTGTAGCACAAATGTTTGACATTCAGAGGTGTAGTCGGAAGTTTTAAGAAAATTCTCAACTACTAAGGCGCCCTTGGTGTGATCAATGACCGTGTATAAGCTGGTAATATCAAAGGATACCAGTGTAATACAGGCATCTGGTGGTAAGGTGACATTGCGTAACTTACAAAGGAAATCGGACGTATCCCTAATGAATGACTCTGCTTCAAGTGCGTATATTCTAAGTAATTTGTCTAAAAAGATGGCAATGTGACAAAAGATGGAATCTGAACCAGAGACAATTGGTCTGCCTGGTGTTGTGATGATCTTTATATTTTATTTGTCTGTATACACAAATACAAACTTTTACATATGTATTTAACCTCTGTATCCGTATTCACATATATGTATTGTAATTTGCACAGTCCATTATGTACAAACGTCTGCATTTTCTTTTGATTACTGTTAAACAGCACTTATGTTTGAAACCTGTTATAATGTGTAAACTCACACTAGTCATTTGCTTGAGAAAGGCTCCAGTGGACGGAGCTGAAACGTCGCACGGGCAATAAAGTACCCATTTTTTTGACTTGATCTCTGGAGTTGCTGCTCATTTTTTCGATTTGTATGTACCTGGAACTTGGTCTGTTCCTCAGAGCTTGCACCCACACGCTGCCAGTGCTGCCTAACTCTGTATATGCCTAGATACTGACCTCTTGGCTTGCACGGCTTTTTTTCCTTTTTTTGCTTTTTCTAACCATGTCTTTACCTACAGACACCATTGGTACTTTGGAACCTGATGTTTTTTCATATTCTGAGGGCGACGTCGAGCGGATCCTGTTGGGACTACAGGGAGATGTGGGATTTTTGACTACACCATCTACCACAGATCTCAAGCGCAAACTTGAAAATGAATCCAAGAGAGCCATCTCACTACAGCTTCACCTAGCCACCCTTGGGGAATACTACAGACAGAAGCGGATCCCCAGAGGTATGCGGTCTAACCTGAGGCCTAATCTTTTTTCTCAAAATACCTTCTTTTGCAATCGCTTCAAGCAACTGTCCAATAAATATGCTTTGGACGTTATCCTACTCAATCTAGAATTTTTACAGCAAGAAATACTGACAGTTGAATCTAATATACAAGTTACTGATACTGCTCTCAAGTCTACTATTTCCAGTGACGACTATGATAAATTTTCACACAACCTTACATCCACGATATCGAGGAATAAAAACGAACAGGAGGAGATCAAGAGGAGCAAATGGAATAGAGATTCTAATGACTATTTGAAAGGTCAGGTGTACAACTGGCAAAACACTGACGAATATAGAGACAACACTGTCTCCAAAGATAATAGAAGAAAGAAGAAAATGGGACCATCAGCCAGGACCATGTCAGATGATACAACGGCCTCTTTTTTAGGGGCAACCCCTGGCCCTTCTACACCAACCAGAAGCGCACCAGAAGAGGGGGGAGACGCCATCGTTGGCACACAGGTTCACAGAATGAACAGATCAAAACCCTCAGCAGTGAGAGCAGCAATGTCCCTGAGGAGACGATAGTGGTAAACATTTCATCCAAGATATTATCTGAATGTCATCTTTCTCTTTTGAACAAAGGTTTATCTTTTTGTCCCTCATCGCATGTTGATTGGTTTAAAGTAGAGACTGATATGTTTTGTTTTTTCAGGTCTATCAAATTGAAGTGGTGGTTTTCTGGACAATCTGCAAGTAAGACACAATATAAAACTGAATTGTTTTTAAAGAAATATGGTCTTTCCAAAAGTAGTGCATTTATGCCCCCTACCAATATGCCAGTTATTGACGCCTTTATTTCTGCTGTCAAACATGACCTTGGAGTACTTAAATCTACACCAGGTGATTTTGGATTCTCACATCCCAATCTCACTAAAAGTGAATTGATGGCCCTAGATGAACTTTCTCGTGACAAAAATATTACCATTAAGCCCGCTGATAAGGGTGGGGCAGTGGTAGTCATGGATACTTCCATGTATCTTAAAGAAATCAATAGACAACTCAGTGACAACACCACCTATAAACAGATTAACTACGACCCCAAATTTGAGATCTCCCGAGAAATTAAACACATTATTGAGGATGCACTCACAGGAGGTATCATTGACGATGATCTAGCTCAATATTTAGTTATTGACCAGCCAAGAACCCCTGTTCTTTATGTACTCCCCAAGATCCACAAGTCACTTACTGATCCACCAGGCAGACCAATTGTCTCTGGTTCAGATTCCATCTTTTGTCACATTGCCATCTTTTTAGACAAATTACTTAGAATATACGCACTTGAAGCAGAGTCATTCATTAGGGATACGTCCGATTTCCTTTGTAAGTTACGCAATGTCACCTTACCACCAGATGCCTGTATTACACTGGTATCCTTTGATGTTACCAGCTTATACACGGTCATTGATCACACCAAGGGCGCCTTAGTAGTTGAGAATTTTCTTAAAACTTCCGACTACACCTCTGAATGTCAAACATTTGTGCTACAATTATTGAATGTCATTTTAAGACGTAACTACTTTCTTTTCTGTGACAATTTTTACTATCAAATACAGGGGACAGCGATGGGGTCCAATATGGCACCAACTTACGCCAATATGTACATGCGTTTCATCGAGGAAACATTGATATATACATCCTCACATTTTTCACATGTCCTCACATGGTGGCGCTATATTGATGATGTCTTTTTACTCTGGACAGGTGATCTGACAGAACTGCAAGATTTCTACACATACATTAACGAGATAGATGACACAGTCAAATTCACCATGGTGTACTCTGACACCAAAATACAATTTTTGGATGTACTGATCACATTGGAAGGGCAGAATTTTATAACCGAACTCTACACTAAGCCCACTGATTGCAACAACTTGCTAGAATTTCACAGCCACCACCCCAGAAAAATGGTAAGGAGTTTACCAATTAGTCAACTCATGCGAGTTAAAAGAATTGTAAGTGACACTGAGACATCCCAACAATCTATTGATACCATGATCAACAAATTCAAAAAACGTGGTTATCCACGGCGTTTACTTAAAGAACATCGCCACAAGATTCAACATGTAGAGAGAGACACACTTCTCACACAACAGACATCTAAGAACAGACAGGAACGTATACCGTTCATTTCAACATACTCTGATGAGAGTGGACAAATAGCTGATATCATCCGCCGTCATTGGCAGATGCTAGGTAACTGTCTTCGAAACATACCTGAATTTACTAATCCCCCATTATTCTCATATTGTAGGCCTACAAATCTGAGGGACAAACTTGTAAAGGCTGATCTGGGCCCACAGAGAGTGAGTAGACAAACATTCCTCAAACAGCTCAAACTAGGATGTTTCCCCTGCTTGAAATGCGTCAATTGCAGACTTATCAATAAGGGCCCGGCTCTTGTACATCCCACCACCAATAAGAGTTATGACATTCGACATTTTCTCACCTGTGAAAGTGACTTTGTCATTTATGTTCTCCGGTGTCCCTGTAATCTTCTCTATGTCGGTGAAACTACACTTGATCTTAAGACCAGACTCAACCAACACAGGTATACTATCAGGAAAAAGAAGCTAGATTTACACGTGTCCAAACATTTCTGTGACATGGGACACAATGAGAATCAACTCAGGTTTTGGATACTTGACCACATCCCTCCTCTTAGAAGAGGGGGTAACAGGTCTAAACTGCTTAACCCCTTAAGGACGCAGCCTAGTTTTGGCCTTAAGGCTCAGAGCCCATTTTTCAAATCTGACATATTTCACTTTATGTGGTAATAACGTCGGAATGCTTAAACCTACCCAAGCGATTCTGAGATTGTTTTCTCGTGACACATTGGGCTTCATGTTCGTGGTAAAATTTGGTCGATATATTCAGTGTTTATTGGTGAAAAATTGCAAAATTTAGAGAAAATTTAGAAAAAATTGCATTTTTCAGAATTTAAATGCATCTGCTTGTAAAACAGACGGTTATACCACCCAAAATAGTTACTAGTTCACATTTCCCATATGTCTACTTTAGATTGGCATCGTTTTTTGAACATTCTTTTATTTTTCGTGGACGTTACAAGGCTTAGAACATAAACAGCAATTTCTCTTTTTTTTAAGAAAATTTCAAAAGCCTTTTTTTTAAGGTACCTCTTGAGTTCTGAAGTGGCTTTGTGGGGCCTATGTATTAGAAACCCTGATAAAACACCCCATTTTAAAAACTAGACCCCTCAAAGTATTCAAAACAGCAGTTATAAAGTTTTTTAACCCTTCAGGCATTTCACAGGAATTAAAGCAAAGTGGAGGTGAAATTTGCAAATTTCATTTTTCTTGCTGAATTTCAATTTTATTCATTTTTTTTTCTGTAACAAAGAAGGTTTTACCAGAGAAACACTACTATATATGTATTGTCCAGATTCTGCCGTTTTTAGAAATGTCCCACATGTGGCCCTACTGCGCTCGTGGACTAAAACACAAGCCCTAGAAGCAAAGAAGCACCTAGTGCATTTTGAGTCCTCTTTTTTATTAGAATATATTTTAGGCAGCATGCCAGGTTTGAAGAGGTGTTGAGGTGTCAAAACAGTAGGAATCCCCCAATAGTGACCCCATTTTGTAAACTACACCCCTCAAGGAATTCATTTAGGGTTGTTGTTACCATTTTGACCGCACATTTTTTTCACAGCACGTATTTGAATTGGGCTCTGAAATGAAAAAAATGTCATTTTTTCCAATAAAATGTCATTTGTGATCAAAATTTCTTATTTTCACAGGGAACAAAATACCCCATTTTGTTGCCCAATTTGTCCTTAGTGTGGCAGTACCCCATTTGTGGTGATAAACTGCCGTTTGGGCCCATGGGAGGGCTCAGAAGGAAAGGAGCGCTATATGTTTGTTGGAGTCCAGATTTTGTTGGATTGGTTTTCGGGTGCCATGTCGCATTTGCAGAGCCTCAGAGGTATCAAAGCAATGGAAACCCACCAAAAGTGACCCCATTTTGGAAACTACACCCCTCAAGGAATTCATTTATGGTTGTTGTTAGCATTTTGACCGCACAGTTTTTTCACAGCACCTATTTCAATTGGGCTGTGACATTAAAAAAATGTCATTTTTTCCAATAAGATGTAATTTTTTACCAAAATTTCTTATTTTCACAGGGAACAAAATACTCAATTTTGTTGCCCAATTTCTCCTGAGTGCATCAATACCCCATTTGTGGCAATAAACTGCCGTTTGGGCCCATGGGAGGCCTCAGAAGGGAAGGAGCGCTGTGTGTTCTTTGGAGTACAGATTTTGCTGGTTTGGTTTTCGTGTGCCATGTCGCATTTGCAGAGCCCCAGAGGTATCAAAGCAATGGAAACCCACCAGAAGTGACCCCATTTTGGAAACTACACCCCTCAAGGAATTCATTTATGGGTAATGTGACCATTTAGACCCCATAGTTTCTTCACAGAACTTATTTGAATTGGGCTGGGAATTTAAAAAAAATATATTTTTTCCAATAATATGTCATTTTAGCTCAAAAATTCTTATTTTCACAAGAAATAAAATACTCCATTTTGTTGCCCAATTTGTCCTGAGTGCGGCAATACCCCATTTGTGGTGATAAACTGCCGTTTGGGCCCATGGGAGGGCTCAGAAGGGAAGGAGCGCTGTGTGTTCTTTGGAGTACAGATTTTGTTGGATTGGTTTTCGGGTGCCATGTCACATTTGCAGAGCCTCAGAGGTATCAAAGCAATGGAAACCCACCAGAAGTGACCCCATTTTGGAAACTACACCCCTCAAGGAATTCATTTATGGGTAATGTGACCATTTAGACCCCATAGTTTCTTCACAGAACTTATTTGAATTGGGCTGGGAATGAAAACAAAATTATTTTTGTCAAATAATATGTAGTTTTGGCTGAAAATTTCTTATTTTCACAAGAAACAAAATACCCCATTCTGTTGCGCAATTTATTCTGAGTGCCGCAATACCCCATTTGTTGTGATAAACTGCCGTTTGGGCCCATGGGAGGGCTCAGAAGGAAAGGACCACCATTTGGCCTACTGGGGATTTTCTAGTGCGAAGTCATGTATGCAGAAGCCCCTGAGGTACCAGTACAGTTGAAACCCGCAAGAAGTGACCCCGTTTTAAAAACTACACCCTTAAGGCATTCACTGTAATGTGGGTTCTCCCGGGTATGGCAATACCCTACATGTGGCTGTTATCAGCTGCCTGGACACACAGCAGGGCCCAGAGGGGAAAGACGAGGGGGGATAAGCTGTGCGGAGTGCATCAGGGTAAGTAAAATTGGGGTAAATTATAAACCAAGGGATGTATGATAAATTTTAAAACACTTTCATACAGAGCTCTGGTTATTCGGGACACGTGTCACATTGATATATTGTGTCCTCCCTTATCCCCCTCTTATAGCAGACTTTGCACCTCTTTTGACTTTTTCCCTTCTTGCCAGTTTGGGGAACTTCCCCTGGAAAGTGTTGCCCTGGTACGATGCGTGTGGGCTCGCTTCCAGAAGTACTGGGTGCCCCCCCTTCTTGGTCCCTAAAGATTAGGTTCTTGATAATCACCTCTTGAAATTCCAGGAAAGTTCCCGTCTGGCCTGCACATCGACGTAGCACGTACGCATTGTACAAAGCCATCTATATGATGTTCCCGGCCAGCTTCTTATACCACACCGCATGGCGCTGTAGGGCTTCAGGGCTTGATCTTACAAGTCCATCACTCCCATGTACCTATTGTAGTCCAGGATGCAGTCTGGTTTGGGGGTGGCCTTTCCTTCATATATCCTAAACCTGTAGGTATACCCGGATGCACTCTCACAGCTTATACATCTTCACGCCATACCTTGCCCTCTTACCCGGCAGGTACTCGCGGAATTGAACCCTCCCTTTAAAATGTACCAGGGACTCATCAATAGAAATACACTTCTCGGGGGTGTATGCTTGGGAAAACCGGGCACTGGAACGGTCTAATAGGGGTCTCCGTTTAGACAAACGGTCAAAACTGGGGTAATCTCGGGGTGGGCACGGCTCATTATCAGTATAATGTAAGAAGCGAAGTATTGCCTCATTTATTTATTTTTTTAGGTTCCAGTTCAGTTCTGAAGTTGCTTTGAGGGGCCCATATATTAGAAACCCCTATCAAATACCCCATTTTAGAAACTAGACCCCTCAAACTATTCACAACAGCATGTAGAAAGTTTATGAACCCTTTAGGTGTTTCACAAAAATTTAGAGCAAAGTAGAGGTGAAATTTACATTTTTTTTTTGTCAGAAAATCCTCTTTATACCATTTTTTTTATAACACAAAAGGATTTATCAGAGAAACGCAACTTAATACGTATTGCCCAGATTCTGCAGTTTAGAGAAATATCCCACATGTGGCCCTCGGGCGGTAATGGACTGAAGCACCGGCCTCCGAAGCAAAGGAGCACCCAGTGGATTTTGAGGCCTCTTTTTTATTAGGCACCATGTCCGGTTTGAAGAGGTCTTGTGGTGCCAAAACATTGGGAACCCCCCAAAAGTGACCCCAATTTGGAAACTAGACCCCTTGAGGAAACCATTGTAGTTTTCTTGGGGTGCATGCGGCTTTTTGATCAGTTTTTATTCTATTTTTAGGTGGCGTGGTGACTAAAAAACAGCAATTCTACAATTGTTTTTTTTTCGGTTTTTTTTACAGCGTTCACCGTGCGCTATAAATGACATATTCACTTTATTCTGCGGGGCGATACGATTACGGCGATACCAGATGTTTATAGTTTTTTTTTATGTCTTATGGCGTTTGCACAATAAAATACGTTTTGTAAACAATCATTCACTTTTTGTGTTACCTTATTCTAAGAGCCATAACGTTTTTATTTTTCAATCAATAAAGCCGTGCGAGGACTTATTTTTTGCGTAACGAACTGTAGTTTCGATCAGGACCATTTTTCGGTACATGCGACTTTTTGATCTCTTTTTGTTGCATTTTTTGGGAGGTGAAGTGACCAAAGAATTGTGATTGTGGTTCGGTTTATTATTATTTTATTTTACGGCGTTCACCGTGCGGGATAAATAATGAAATAATTTTGTAGTTCAGGCCGTTACGGACGCGGCGATACCAATTATGTATAGTTTATTTGTTTGTTTATATATTTTTATTAATAATAAAGGACTGATAAGGGAAAAGGGGGGATTTTTACTTTTATTACTTTTAAATCTTTTATTTTCTAATTTTTACACATCTTTTTTTCACTTTTTTTTCACTTTATTACTTTGTCCCACTAGGGGACTTGAGGGCAGGAGGCTCTGATCGCTATTCTAATACACTGCACTACATGCGTAGTGCAGTGTATTAGAACTGTCAGCTACTCACTGACAGCAAGCATAGTGGGTCCTGACGTTGTCAGGACCCACTAGGCTTCCGTCTATGGCATAGCCGGACGCCATTGTTTGGTGTCCGGTTGCCATAGTCACCATCGCCGGCCGCTATCGCGTAGCAGGCCGGCGATGGCAGCTTAACCCCTAAAAAGCCGCAATCTCTATAGAACGCGGCTTTTAAGGGGTTAATCAGCGGGGACACAGCGATCGGTCCCCGCTGTAGGAGCTGTGACAGCTGCTGAACAAGACAGCAGCGTCACAGCTCCTGTATGTGTCGGGAGGACGGCCGAAACGGCCGTTACTCCCGAGACGTACTATTACGGCATGGAGCGCTAACGATACAGCTGCCATGACGTAATAGTACGTCAAGGAGCGGGAAGGGGTTAAAATACGTGAGCTCCAATGGATTAACAGACTCAACTCCCTTAAACCACATGGCTTAAATGTAGACTTTGCCTTGGGTGGGCTGGTCTAGTCTCCCCGCTCCCCCTTGGGTCCCCTTGGGCTCCTTGCTTGAGGTCGCCCTCTGGTTTTATGATTTTTATGACTTTTCTTTTTCGTATTATATGCTAACATTATTCTTTTTACTTTTTTGCAGATGATCCACACTCCGTATCCATCACCTCTATGATACCCTACTGGTGTTTTATATGTTTTTTTCTTTACATCTACTTTTGGGTAATCGGATATATTTACTTATGTATACCGCTCCTATAATTGGTCTCCTGATAGGAACCTGCATTTGATGTCCATTATATGCTACAACTTTGAAATGTCATATGCCACCCTTGTCCCCTCGCTATACACATTTGTGTGGTCCCCACCACACTACCTATAGGGAGTTATATGGATGCTCTACCAGCCGAAGAGCAAGATAACGCACGTTCTGGCCGCTGGTGCTCCGTATTTTGGAGCTTGGATTATGACCATCTTCGATGGGCACTTTATCCTTTATCCTCTCCCAAAATTCCTTTCAAGTGTATGAGGTCACACGGCTATTTGACTACTACGAGTGTAGAGATACACCCGTACTATTGGTACATAAATGTATGGATACATCCTTGCATGTTGTTCCCTTGAAATCTAACAGATACTATTCCATACTATACTATAACTTAAATCTATATAGATATTAATATCAGGATGACCGAGCGCTACTATCCCACGCATGCGCGTACGAGCAACTTAGGCATGCTTTCCATAATCCAAAATGGCGTCTATGTCCTCATTCCCTTACGGCGCATGCGCCGCTTCGTTCTGTTACCCTGAGTGTGATTTAGTTCCGGACATGCGCATTTGCGCTGCCCGGACGCCGCTTTCGGCTACACCCACGGGATACTCAGAGGTGAATAGATAGATTTTAACTCACTGCACCTTTGCACTAATCACCTTGTTGTGATGATCTTTATATTTTATTTGTCTGTATACACAAATACAAACTTTTACATATGTATTTAACCTCTGTATCCGTATTCACGTATATGTATTGTAATTTGCACAGTCCATTATGTACAAACGTCTGCATTTTCTTTTGATTACTGTTAAACAGCACTTATGTTTGAAACCTGTTATAATGTGTAAACTCACACTAGTCATTTGCTTGAGAAAGGCTCCAGTGGACGGAGCTGAAACGTCGCACGGGCAATAAAGTACCCATTTTTTTGACTTGATCTCTGGAGTTGCTGCTCATTTTTTCGATTTGTATGTACCTGGAACTTGGTCTGTTCCTCAGAGCTTGCACCCACACGCTGCCAGTGCTGCCTAACTCTGTATATGCCTATATATATATATATATATATATATATATATATATATATATAGTGTGTGTGTGTGTGTGTGTATGTGTGTGTGTGTGTGTATGTATATATATATAGTGTGTGTGTGTGTGTGTGTCTGTGTGTATGTATGTATGTATATATATATATAGATATATATATAGTGCGTGTATGTGTGTGTGTATATATATATATATATATATATATATATATATATATTTCTGCAGCAATTCCGCAGAAACTAGCAGAAGTTCCGCTGCAGAAAAAAAGCACCATTTCCTGCATTTTTGCTGCAGAAAATGGTGCGTATTTTGCTGTGTTTTTCTCAATGTTGGGGGATGGTGACATCTCCTCTGAAAAAACGCAGCAATTCTGTCCACTGTCCGCAGCAGGAATTGACATGCTGCAGTACGAGAAATATGCACCGCAGGACAAAATTTACGCAGCGTCTGGATGAGATTTGGTAAATCTCACTCACGTTGCTGCTACTGTATTCTGCGTATTTTCCGGGCGGAAAATACGCAGCAATTCCATTAAGTGTGGACAAGCCCTAATACAGTAGCAGCAGAGTAGATTAGATGTGAACAATTCTCATCACACGCTGCGTAAATAAAAAGTGGGGAAAAAAAGCTCAGAAATTGACCTGCGGTGCGTTTTTTTTATTCCGCAGCATGTCAGTTGTATTTGCGTAAACGCTGCTCATTTGTTTCGGGTTTTCCCCATTTAATTCAATGGGGAGGTAAAACCCGCAACAAATAACAGATGTTATGTAAAAACGCAATTTAGAAAAAATAAAAATCTTATACTTGCCCAGAATTCTGTTTCTTGGTCCGGGCCGGCCTCCTGGGATGATGTTTCACCCCATGTGACCGCTGCAGCCAATCACAGACTGCAGCAGTCGTATGGGATAAAATGACATCCCAAGGCTGCACTGTAGCGATGCTGTGTAGCACTATATACAAGGGGGGAGCGCTGTGTGGCACTATATATAAGGAAGGTAGCACTGTGTGTTACTATATACAAGGGGGAGTGCTGCGTGGCTCTATCTATAGGGGGCTGTGTGGCTCTATCTATAGTGGGCTGTGTGGCTCTATCTATAGGGGGCTGTGTAGCTCTATCTATAGGGGGCTGTGTGGCTCTATCTATAGGGGCTGTGTGGCTCTATATTTAGGGGGCTGTGTGCCTCTATCTATAGGGGGCTGTGTAGCTCTATCTATAGGGGGTGTGTGGCTCTATCTATAGGGGGCTGTGTGATGCTCTCTACATGGGACTGTGTGTGTGGCGCTCTCTACAGGGGGTTGTGTGTGGCGCTATCTACAGGGGTTTGTGTGTGTGATGCTATCTACAGGGAGTTGTGTGTGTGGCGCTATCTACAGGGGGTCGTGTGTGTGGCGCTATCTACAGGGGGTGTGTGTGTGGCGCTGTCTACATGGGGGGTTGGCGCTATCTACAAGGGGCACTGTGTATGTGGTGCTTTACTTTACAGTGTGTGACACAATTATATTCAGGGGCGCAGTGCATGATAATATTATATTAAAGGGCTGCAGAAATGGGTCATGGTCAGGAGAAGTCATCATGATCTCTGGACCAGATGGAGAAGAAAAGAGGAAGAAAAACTACTTGCCTCTGAGACGTCGTCACCTGTGAGTCACTGGATTTGTAGAGAATCTGTCCCCTCTCCTGACATGTTTATTATAGGAAATCCTTGTATTCCACATAACGTCTTTGTGAAGTCCAGGACTGATAGAAAAATTGGTGTTACCAATCCCCTTGTCAGGAGAATGTGTCCCTGCACAGTGTGATACTGTCAGTATGTAGGGACACAGCCCTGTGAAAGGGGAATCGTAACACCCATTTGTTAATGCTTGTGCAAAAAGGTAATGTTAGCAATAGTTACGGCGCGGCAGGGTGGCAGTGGAGAAGGGGGTCCCAAGTTTGGGTAACAGCCCAGGGCCCATGGTCTTCTTAATCCGCCACTGCTTGCCACATGCGGGAGGCCATTGCAAAAGTTATGTTCTCAATTGAGTGGAGTAGTTTGACGACTGCTGACAAAACCAAATTTGGTAAGTACAAGCATAGTATAACTTGCATTGTTGTGTCCATGTTGATCAAGTTTTTGTGCAAGTTTTAAAGTAATTTACACCATGTGGTCCTGAGAGACACGGTGTCACTGCTAATATGAACCATTAATTTCATGTTGGACAAGTAGTACATGTTTAATATACTGGCCCCAATGTTAAATACACATATATCCATACAGATGTAGCCATCTTTAACTTGATTCTGATAACTTGCTGCAGCGTGACATCACACAACAAAAGCCATTGCAAAAGTCAAGATATGGGATCTAGCCATTGTTTATTTAATGCATTAAAAGTCAAGGTAAAGACCGCTACATCTGTATATATATTTATATATTGTGTTTTTTCAACACTGTATGACCTCAAAAACCGTTGGCGTAGTACGAGGGACCAATACCGTAGGGAGCTGAGCCAAAAAGGAAGAGTGGTTCTGCGCCCTCAAAGAAAAGGCCATACGTCTTCACCAAACAGCTGAATTTCCTGATGTCCATATTTGATCTTCGTCCAAAAGTATCCCCCAAAAAATGTTCTAGGGGGTTTTCCCATCATGGAAATTTTTCATTAAATATCATTAATTTCCATGATGCAAAATACATGTAATATATATTAATTAGTTAATTTTTTATCCAAATTTAGCTCCAAAGATATTTTGGAGGAGAATGAGGAGGAACAGGAGAGTAGACAGATGGAGGAAAGTAGAGAAGAGCAAGACACCGCTCTTCCAACCATAGAACTGGATCCCGGTACATCTTCTGGACCCAGTTCATGCAGCGCTACCCCTCCGCAAATTCCGGTTTGCTCTCGTGTGGCAACCATGAGGAGAAAAAAATAACCTTCTATGGCTTTCCAGGTGGACAATTGGGTTCTGGAATATCTGAATCGAAATCAACCAGAGGATGAGGTGGACACTTTTACCCATAGCCAGTGTCCATATTTGCGGCTTGTATCGGCAGAGCATCGCCTACACACAGAATCATCTATTTTTATTTTGATGCAATCTGCTACACCACCTAATGATCCCAGAGAGTGCTTTAAAGCACTAGAGCACTGGCGCTTGTTTGGGCACATTATGCTTCAGTCTCAAGCATCACAGAGCTTTAGCACTCCACCTCCTCCAATGCCACATCAACAGCAATACTTTTCGAGGCAAATGCCCCAAGACCACCCAAGTGTTTATAGGCGGGATTAATACAGCCCACAGGAGCCTTATTATGGCAATCCACCTCTATGGCAACCTTCATCCCTATCTTCCTCTGAGAGAATGGAGTCCTCTCCTGCAAGTGCCCCACCATCATCTCCGGATCTCTTTAGTCTATATTTTTTTTATTTATTTAATATATTTATGTTTATTTATGTTTGAGTTATGTTCTACTGGTTTTATACACTGATGTGTTTTATATTTTTGGGATAAAAATAAAGTTTCACATAAAAATGTTTCAATCCTTTATTTATCATATTTGGTGGTGGGTGGGCATTAATGTGTCATATACAAAAACACACTAAACACTGCAGATCCCATAATTTTATCATAAAATTTTATTAAAAAAATAAATAAAGACTTACCAAGAATACAAAAAAAGAGGTATTAGTTTATATTCTGGTCAAAATATTAATTTGACTTTTCTGTTTAAATAATTATAAAAAAGTATTTTAAAATAAAGTAAGATATTAATTTTTTGACCTGAATACGGAAGCCCGCAACCCACGTCAAGGGTCCTCATTGTATTGCGAGTCCCTACACTAACCTAACAAAACTATAAACAATGTAATAACAGAACTAACTAAAATAACTTCACACATGGCATTTCTAGCAGATAGAGTCCTGCTCTAGGAGCACCCTCAGAGCTGACAAAAAAATCTGCATATAATTCATGGATTCTGCGTCCAGATTTTCCTGGTCTTCCTTGGGCTGTCTCATCCGAAGTCAAGGCCCCAGCGGCCATGTGATGTTCCATGTCGCTATCACCTGCAGAATCGTATGTTCTGGTGAAGTTGTGCAGGATGACACAGGCTTTGATTATGTGGTTGACATTGTCCGCATCCATTTGGATTGTAGACATGAACACCCTCCATTTATTTGCCAGTATACCAAAGGTACACAACATAGCAGAGGATTCAGACAAAGCTCTCTACGCTGTAAAAGCAATAGAAAATGGCTTTTTGCGTCCATGTGGTTACTCCCGGAGGGGTGGCACTAGAATTGTGACAAAAATCCTCTTTCCATTTTTATTGTGGTTATACTGAAGCACAACGGAGATCACTCTCGTGCGTACAACACTGCGTTTATTATGCATGCAAATTGGACACGCTCGTGAGAATGTAGAAGTAAGATATATGTCTAGCCTTAAAGAAATGCCTGTTTCTTTAACTATATTGTACTGTGTATGCACATCTGACATTCTGACATTCTCTAGAAACCACTGCCCAGCGTCCTGTTGTGCATCTAATTCCCTGCCCTCAAACTATACTGGTCAGGAGACCCCGTCGTCTGCTGGGGAAATGAGGGGAGACTGAGATGGCCAAGAATATAGAGGAGCACACTACTGAAAGGAGATAAGTGTCAATATATGGTATCTAAAGCCAAAGGGGTGTGTGAAGTGTGCAATTACTGTATGTATGTATGTATGTATGTATGTATGTATGTATGTATGAATGTATGTATCTATGTATGTGTGTGCATATATATATATATATATATATATATATATGTGCATATGAACAATATGTGTGAATATGTACATACGTACGTACGTACGTACGTACGTACGTACGTACGTACGTACGTACGTACGTACGTGTGCAGTGTGTGTATATATAGTATGTGTGCAGTGTGGTTATATGTAGTACGTGTGCAGTGTGTATATGTAGTATGTGTCGTTTGGGTATATTTAGTATGTGTGCTTTGTGTGTATATGTAGTATGTGTGTAGTGTGCGTATATGTAGTATGTGTGCAGTGTGTATATGTAGTATGTGTGCAGTGTGGGGTATGTATGTATGTATCTATGTCTGCAGTGTGGGTATATGCAGTATGTGTGCAGTGTGGGTATATGAATGTATGTATGTATTTATGTATGTATGTATGCAGTGTGGGTGTATGTATGTATGTATGTATGTATGTATGTGTGCAGCGTGGGTATATGTAGTATGGATGCAGCCATCTTTATCTTGACTTGATAACTTGTTGCAGCGTGATATCACACAACAAAAGCCATTGAAAAGCCATTAAAAAGGTCAAGTTAAAGTTTCTTGACAATGTGTTAAATGCGTTAAAGTCAAGATAAAGATGGTTACATCTGTATGTGATCAGTGTAGTGTGTGTGCAGTGTGGGTATATGTAGTATGTGTGCAGTGTGTGTATATGTAGTATGTCTGTAGTGTGGCTATATGTAGTATGTGTGCAGTGTGTGTATATGTAGTATGTGTGAAGCGTGTGTATATGTAGTATGTGTGCAGTGTGTGTATATGTAATATGTGTGCAGTGTGTGTATGTTTAGTATGTGTGCAGTGTGGATATATATAATATGTGTGAAATGCTGGTATATGTGTACAGTGTGAATATGTAGTATGTTTGCAGTTTGTGTGTATGTAGCATTTGTGCAGTGTGTGTTATTTTTCTCTGAATAGAATGATGCAATTATATCTGACTGGACTTTCACCATCTGAATTAAGGAATATTGGACTCATATGTCATATTTTTTGTTGTTATTTTTATCTTAATAATAGCCAATTTTTTATGGTTTTTTTTTCTAAAAAATGTTTGCCTAAGTTTTTTGGTTCATTTGATGCTTTGGATCACAATGTAACAGCATTATTTTTGAATCTCAGCATATTCGAGAATATATTGAGATGAATGGTTCCCCCGCTTTTAATTTTTTTTCCGCCTTTCCCCCTTCCCTTCTTCCCTCCCCTTGTTTATCACAAATTTAGATATTCATAGACCTATTTCTATTTTTAGGAGTTATGGTGGAAGTCTCATTTTCTATATGGTCCTTATAATGGTCCGATGACTAAAACTTGCAAGATGCCTGGTTCTCCTCACTAAGTCATTTGATACTGGAATGGTCTTCACCATATATCTCCGTGTGAATTATATATTTGCATGGTAATGAAGTGGACACCAGGGTCGGGGTGTTCTCGCACTTTTGGTGTGAGATGCACCACGTCCTTAGGAACGTGAGGCACAGTGGATGGAACTGTAAACATTGTGATGTCTTTCACTATATATGTGGATGGACCATAATTGCACCTTTGTTTGAAATAACTTAAGTGGTCTATGCATGGGCTACTTAGCCCTTGTAATAAGCAATTTTGTTATATCATAATAATTAAACTACAGTTGTGTGTTTAACACAGTCCTTAGTACTGGTATCCCCTTTTCCAAGATGGCGCTGACACACGCGATGTTTTGTGTTGAACATGAGCACCATTCATACTCATTTCGGCAGATGATGCTATATTGTTACATTGTGTTTTATTGACTGCTGATCACATGATTGGCCTTGCCCAATTGACACGCCACACTCGGGCATGTGCAATTCAGCATTTCAGATGCTGAAAGTAAGATGATTGGTAACATGAGTTCCTTAAAATTAATGTATTTAGTTCGGTGAGTGCCAGCTATCTCTGATTTCAATAATGAGCACTGTTTATGACTAATTATTGTTGAACACTGAATTTTTATAATAGCTTTTGTTATATGTGATTTATTAAATGTATATTAAGATAGGTAATTATATAACAACACAAATTTTTCTATATATTGCTGTACACTATGTATTTTTTTGGAATTTTTGTATAATTGATTTTATATTTGTAACACTAATTGATTGAGCTGTGCTCCTTATACATACCTATGTGTTCCTATCACAATTTGCTTGATAAAGCCTTCATTGAGAAGGTGAAACATTGCAGATAATGTCTGGTGAATAAATCCACTTTATTTTTGAGTGCTGCTTCTTTGACTTTTTTGAAATTACATCATATAAGGAGAAGTCAGTCCTTTTTTGATGCCACAATGCTGCTACAATTTTTTGTTTATTTTGCCTAAAACCTGGAGGCCTAGCAAGTGAGCACAATGGAGTCTGCTGAGACTTTAAACACTTCACCAAACATATTTTCCTACACCACCGACGATGTGAATAGGATTCCGAATGGCTCCTTAGGAGATGGGGCATTTCTGGGTGTCCTGGCGAAGGAGGACATGAAATGTTGCTTTGAGCACAAATCCAGGAGAATTATCAGTTTGAGATTACATCTATCACTACTGGGTGAATTTTATAGACACCAGATTATTCCTCATGGCATGAGGTCTCATTTGAAACCAAATTTCTTTCCCAACAATATATATATATATTATTTTTTTTTGTACTAGATTAGAAGGACTGTCTTATAACTATGCATTATATGTCATTTTACTTAACATATCTTGCAGATTGAAATTGAGAACTGCAATAAGAGAAAGGTTGAATTTGAGGAGAAATTACGAGCACTCATGGAAGGTGACGAATTTCCCATTTATTATGAGAAATGTAATTCCATTCTTCAAAAATTTCAATGAGGACAGGAAGAGGTGAAGCATCATAAATGGTTCCGCGACAGGGATGATTATGCAACTGGAAAAATCTACCACTGGAAACAGGATCAACAACAACAGAAAAGGCCCACACAAAGGCTTGGCCTGATGAAGACATCAGTTTGATGTCGTAACGCGTAGCCTATCTATTAATAAAACATATTTATTTATTTATTTATATACTTCTATTATTTAAATTTCATCTTAGCAGCGCCGTTATAGGTCCAATTTTGGTCTTTTTCTCACTTGATAGATAATGCATACGCTAATGATGTGATAGATATGCACCTACATTCGTTCCTTGTTCCTAAGTTTCCTATGACACCAATGCTTTATTGTTTGTCTAAGGTGCATAAAAACCTGACTGCCCCTCTGAGCAGGCCTTTTGTTTAGCTTAGGGACTCTCTGCTCAGCCCTATGGCGATCTTTCTGGACAAGGTCCTTACGAACTTCGCAGTATCTGCCAAGTCCTTCATTAGGGATACCACAGATTTTTTTTAAATCTAAGATCAGTGATATGTCTATCCCTTCTGGAGCTATGCTTGTCTCATTTGATGTGACTAGTTTGTAAACGTTGATTAATCATGAAAGAGGTTTGAACAGTGTGAGTAAGGCATTAGACCAGACAGATTTTTCCCATAAGTGTAAGGAATTCCTTTTAGGGATGCTGGAGATTTTGTTGACCTGCAACTATTTTATGATCAATGATGAATATTTTGTACAGCTAAGAGGAATGGTGATGGGGTAAAATGTGGCCAACACATAATCCAACATAGAGATGAAGAGACCTATAAAGCACTCCAAATGATTGTGTAGATTTCCAAGAAGAATTTGAATTTTTTATTTTTTATTATTCGTTCATTCCATAAGGTACATTGTGTACAGAACAAAGGAAATTAAATGCAAGCGATAGGTATTAAGGACGTTTCGGCCCAACCAAGGCCTTTCTCACATTCGCTGCAACTAGAAACAAGAGTATAAGATAACATATAACAATTTGTATTGGACTGAAAAAAATAAAAAAATAATAATATGCATATAAATTCAAGCATTTAAATACATTTAAACACAAAGTAATACAGAAAGTCGTACATTAGAACAATTTAATGCTATATATGGTATTCTGTATAAGCAGTAAGGTATATACCGTTTAAGTCTGACCATGTCAATGATAATCAAGTATATTTAGAAGGTCATCACCTAAAGTAAAGTATAAAGATGTATACAAGGGGGATGGGACCTACAGAAAATGAAAACTGTTCTATATATAATGATACGTAGTATAGGTAAAATGGAAATATATAGTAGTAGGAGAGGTATTATGGAAATATCTCTCTAGACCATACCATAAAATACCGGTGTGGAAAATGACTAGTGAACAATAGAGATATAAGGAAAGAAAGGAAGGGATAAACAAACAGTAGAAGAAGTAAGCTGTTATCATACTATCGGAATAGAGTAGTATCATACCTGTATATGGTCAAGAAAGAAGATGTAGGATCTAAATGGCGTCTGTATATGGATCTATTGTTTCAAAGTATAGGAATATAGGGGGAGAAAAAGGAGCCATAAATAAACAATAAATAAAGTAAACTGTTGTTATGGTGTCGGACTAGAGAAGTATCGTACCTGCATATAATCAAGAGAGAGGATGAAAGGTATACTTGGCGTCTGCCAGACGCTCCAGAGTGTGAAAAAGCTCACCAATGTGTCTGTTTTTAAACAGCCTGTCTCGATACCGGATATCCTGTGCATGGCACGCAACTAGAGATAGGTGCATGCGCAATGTGGGGGATAGTGTCCCCTAGTGGAACGCAAGCTATACTTGTTGTTATGATGCCCAGTAATGACGTATCTGGGTCTAATGCTGCTGTAGGTAAACAAAGCGATCGTGCTGGTGGATGTATGTGTTTACAACATTTTCAAGTTTAATATGTTATAGAAAATAAATGAGTGAATGTATCAAGAGAAACGGGCTAAAGATAAATTTTGCGTAGTGTATTGGAAACATCTATATATATCTAAATATATGAATAAATTATATATAATGAAATGAAATAGAAAAAGAAGGTTATGTATTGATCAATGGCATATCTGTAATTAGATGTCAAAGATACTAAAAATATGGAAAGGAGAGAAAGAAAATAGAGAAAAAGAAAAAAAGGAGGAGAAAAAAGGAAAAACAAGAGCAAAAGGTATGTGAACCGGTTTTATGGTACCTGTATCTGGTCGTCAGTTCAATTTAGCGTGCCTGGGGAAGAAATAGATAAATAAATGGTATTAATAACATGGATCACTGCGATCGACAAAGACTAATGATAATGTCATTTTTTGTAGGTCCTATCCCCCTTGTATACATCTTTATACTTTACTTTAGGTGATGACCTTCTAAATATACTTGATTATCATTGACATGGTCAGACTTAAACGGTATATACCTTACTGCTTATACAGAATACCATATATAGCATTAAATTGTTCTAATGTACGACTTTCTGTATTACTTTGTATTTAAATGTATTTAAATGCTTGAATTTATATGCATATTATTTTTTTTTATTTTTTTTTTCAGTCCAATACAAATTGTTATATGTTATCTTATACTCTTGTTTCTAGTTGCAGCGAATGTGAGAAAGGCCTTGGTTGGGCCGAAACGTCCTTAATACCTATCGCTTGCATTTAATTTCCTTTGTTCTGTACACAATGTACCTTATGGAATGAACGAATAATAAAAAATAAAAAATTCAAATTCTTCTTGGAAATCTACACAATCATTTGGAGTGCTTTATAGGTTTCTTCATCTCTAGCACCAACGACTAGGAGTGCATCCTTACTATATTTTTTAACATAATCCAACATAGTCATTGCATACCTAGAGGAGACGTCGGTCTTGAGGTGGTGGAGATACATAGATGACGTCTTTTTTTTCGACTGGCAATATGTCCACTCTGGACCAGTTCTTTGACATTGACCCTAACAGTAAATTTACCAGAGTGGTTTCGGATACGAACATACAATTTTTGGACACCATGGTCCTTCTACAAAACAATACACTTAGGACTGACTTATATTTAAACCGACTGACTGCAATAACCTGTTGAGCTATGATAGCCATCATCCCAGAGGGATGATTAGGTCCTTAACTTATAACCAGCTACTAAGAGTTAAGAGAATAGTGGAGGATCTGAGTGATCTGGATACCAGATTGAATCAAATAATGAGAACATTTCTTTAAAGGGGTAACCCAAAAAGGATTGTAAGGGGACATTTAGATAAATTGAAAATGATAGATAGAAGTCATGGTGAAAATAAGACCTCTAAACAAAACAGATTTCCGATGTTTTCCACCTTCAATCTATGTCATTAGACTGCAAGGGGAGCTCTGTCATTATACTGTATGTCATTGCCTATGTCATTGTGCTGCAAGATAGGGTCTCAGTCATACTGCAAGAGGGAGGCCGCTTTGTTGGATTATACTGCATACCAGCTGAATCATGTATATGAGATTGCACTTACGTGTGTGATCCCAGCATAGGACCAATACAACCTGCCGCCGTCAGTAAACGATTCAAAGCCCAATTACCTCTGCCACCTTTATATAGTAGGTTTAGGTGAAAAGGTTAAGGATTGGCCTCTGCTTATGGGCTAGTGTAATGTGCTTGCCCCCAATGTTATGATTTGCCGACCAGCCCCTGCAAGTGGCCAGATTTAGTGTACAAAACATATACTTATTATACTACCACAACATTTAAGCAAACTGCAACAATATAGGGGTAAACTCAGGCCCATTAGAGATAGCATGTCGCCCAATAACTGACTCGAATGGACCCCTTGAATTATTCTAACCTCCGTAGATCGTATATCTGGTACAGTTTCTCTTTCTTTCTTTTGGATCACAGATGTATAATTTTTGGTTGAACATCCCTATCGTCACCATGACAGCACCAACACTGAAGAGAATGCCCCTTAAACCTACAGAAACAGGAACACACAGAGGTTCAAAACCCCCTCCTTCTTCCTGACCCCAGTGTGTTCCTGTAAGTTCAGGGACACAACAAGGTACTTCTGGTGTTATCTTGGATTTACACCTTCTGCGGTGAGGGGCGGTTGATTACTCCCTTCCTCCCTCCGGATACCAATTCTTTCTTCCCACTTGCAGGTAAGGAAAACAAGGATACCAAACTGTGCTACAGAGTTGTTATATGTTGCCTCCTGGTGTGCCACTAGGATTGGAGATCGCCTTGGCTTTTCTCCGCTCTTCCTCTGATATTTCCCTGTGGCTGGGATAGAGTGGTGGAGGCATGCCGGTTCTCTCCTTCAATTTCCGGCGTGAGCAGGGAGTCTCGCATCATTTCTGTTGGCACTGGGGGAGCGTCAGGCGCCTCGGCGCGTCATGGGCATCTAACCTCATGACGGCTCGGTCAATATTCCGGTTCCAGCACCCAGCGCAGTGTTTAAGCGCCAAACTCCAAAGCTGGATAGAACATTGGTCTTTCAAAGGGGCTGTACCCAGTGGCGGACGCGGTGACTTCATTAAGACTTCAGGATTTAAGGTATGACACATGACAAAGTTGGGTCTATGTCAAGATATCCGGCTTTGATGGCCAGGTTTCCCAGCGCCCTGATTATGTGGAGCCCTCCCTGGTTCAGTGAGTAAAACATCCCCTAAGGGTTCATTTTATAACGCCATTTGTTTTTTGTAGTTATTAAGGATTTCTTGTTGTTCTCTTTTTCTTTCTAGCGACAAGACTCATTCCATTAAACCTAAAGAAGAGAATTTGTTGATACAGGACGAAATGTCTGCTTGGCTGGCTTCTCCTAGAAGGAGAGTGTTCCCCGTTCACAATAACATACGCAAACTGATATTGGATGATTGGAATAATCCAGTTTTAAAACTAGTTATACCTAAATAAATCAGGGAAAGAAATCAGTCGATGTTCAGGTATCCAAAGTTGTCAAAAAGACAGCACTTCCGTTTGAAGATGCCTCACAGTTAGGAGACCCAATCGACAGAAATATGGATGGGGTTCTGAGAAAGTCCTGGGAAGTATCCACTGCCTTATTTAAACCTAATGTGGCAGCCACTAGCATGGGTAGATCTTTATACATCTGGTTACATCAGCTTGAAGATCACTTCGAGAATAAAACACCTAGAGATCAGATCTTATCTTCAATCCCTTTGCTGACGCTTGCTACTGCCTTTTTAGCCAATGCCTCAGCTGAGTCGGTGAGGTTTGTTGCTCGTTCGGCCGTATTATCTAACTTGGCTAGAAAAGCCTGCAGGCTCAAATATTGGACATGGTGCTAGGCATGGGACTATCCTCCTTTCAATTTGCTGGAAATAAATGCATGGTGTTGCTTATAGTAGATGCGACTTGCCTTGAGTAAGGATGTGTGATACGTCTGAAACATGTAGGTTACCTATCGATGCATTCAGCCCATATGCAGTTTGGATTTTATATGCTTACAATAAATTTTGAAGACTCTTTCTTTTTTAAATTGCGCTGGATCCAAGTTTTCTTTGCCCTGCCTCAAATATTGGGTCAAGGGGGACATGAAGTCCAAAAATATGTTATGTGATATTCCTTTCAAGGGCAATTTAGTTTTTGGCTCAGATCTAGATAAGATCTTAGAAAAAGTGGCAGACAAAAAAAAAGGTTTTCCTGAGGAGAGGCAAATAAAGCCTAAAAATTATTTTTGTCTCTTCAAGTTTAGCAACAGGGAATATAGGGGCACGGGTAAAGGCGGTTGTTGGAGCTGCCCCAAAGGAGGTAGGGGCATTGATTTTATCTTTAGCTCAGGTCAGCATAATAAGCAACAATGACTCTACAAGAGTAGGAGGAAGGTTGTCCTGTTTTGTGAACCAGTAGGAAAACTTCGCTCAGAATCCTTAGATAATGAGAATACAGAACCATCATAAACCTAAAAAAATTTAACCGCTTTATAAAGTACAAATGCTTCAAAATGTAGACTATAAAGACCACAATTCTGTTAATTCAGAAAAATGCATATATGGTCACCTTAGACCTAAAGGATGCATACTTCCATCTTCCAATTCATCCAGCTCATCAAAAATGTCTCAGTTTCTTCCTGGCACGAGGGTCTGGCTGTCTTCCAGGAATATCAGACTAAGGGTGCCATCATGCAAATTTGCTCCCAGGTTCCTCGGACCCTTCGAGATCCTACAGCAGATCAACCCTGTCGCCTATAAGCTTCGGCTGCCTCCTACCCTCAAGATACCCAAATCATTCCATGTCTCCCTCCTGAAGCCGGTGGTTCTGAACCGCTACACCTAGACTCCTAGCCCTGTGGTTGCCTCCAGTGGCCCTTCAGACACCTTTGAGGTTCAGGAGATCTTGGACACCAGAAAAGTGAGAGAAAATACCTTTTATTTGGTGGATTGGAGGGGGTTTGGTCCTGAAGAAAGGTCTTGGGAGCCAGAGGAGAACCTCAATGCTCCTACTTTTCTGAAGAAGTATCTATCTCGCTCTGGTCCCAAGAAGAGGGGGCGTAGGAGGGGGGATACTGTAATGTCCGTGGCTGCGGGCTGTCAGCTCCAATCCCCTCCTGAGAGACGCAGCCACGAGTCGGCAAGCGCT
Organism: Rhinoderma darwinii; assembly: GCF_050947455.1. NCBI lineage: Eukaryota > Metazoa > Chordata > Amphibia > Anura > Rhinodermatidae > Rhinoderma > Rhinoderma darwinii. The sequence continues at coordinate 173,799,416 of NC_134691.1, forward strand.
GGCCCCAGCCTCCTCCTCAGGAGACGCCAGTGCACGCTCATGCCCGCTCTTAAAGGGGCAGGGTGCGTACCGGACTTTTGATGAACTTTGACCCGTGAGTGCTCTGGACTATAAGAGGGGTCCAGCCCCCTTCTTCTATGCCTGAGCGTTGTTTGATGTTTCCTAGTTTGTCTATGTGATGGCCTCCTAGTGTGTTTCCTGTTTCCTGTTTCCTGTTCCTGTACCTGTTCCAGTTCCAGTTCCTGTTCCTTGCATTCCATACCATTCTGGTCGAGCACTGTGCTGTGCCAAAGTCGTGTCATGCTGTATTCCACGTTTGACCTACTTCACCTCACCTGACGTCTACCTGCTGCCTAGTCCTATCCGAGCCTGTCCTGCTGCTGTCTGAGCTGTCACAGATACCTTTACGTACTATAGACATTCACCGGCGCCCTGTTGGCCAGCTGCCTTACTGCCAAGGCGGTACGGGTCAGTGGGTCCACAGACCCTTCGTGACACAGAGATCGGTTCAAAAGGTTTTTTGGTCAGAACCGATAATACCAAATATAGGTCCCAAGGAGACGTAAGCTTTCTAATTTTGGGTTTCAACCTTGACACTGCTCTGCAGGATCTCTTATCCATTGATGACAAGCAAGCTGAGTATCGAACATGGAACTTAATGCTAATATTTGCACTTTAAGTGTGCTGAGAGAAAGACCCTTCTCAAATCCAACCTGAAAGAAATCAAGAATATGTGGAATAGTTGGGTTAAATGGATCGGGTTGGTTTGGGCTGCACCATGGAAAAAAAAAATTTCCAGATTTTTTGGTCGATTTTCAAGGTAACATTTTTCCTTCAGGCAAGGAGAGTGTTAAGAATGACCATTTTTTGTTAACACTGTCCTTTCAACTTCGAAGCTGTCAGATGCAGATTGGGCACACTTGGATGGAACAGGGGACCCTGTAGAAGAAGATCTTCTCTCAGAAAAATAAAATTTCAGGAGGGTGAACCAGCTTCCCTTGGGCCAGTATGGGGTGACAAAGATGACATAAAGACTTTCATTTTAAATAATTAGCAGAACTCTCGGTATCAGTAGCATACTTGGAAGCATATGCCAGTTGAAAGTTCCAATTTTGTGCCAAGGCATCTATCGCTGAAGCTTCGTTCCTTGGATTTAACGAGAAGAACTTTTTCACTTTGTTGTTTTTCCCGGAGGCAAAGAGATCCACTTCTGGGTGGCCCCATTTTCAGGTCAGCATGTGAAAGATTTCCTGGTTTAACAACCCCTCCCCTAGATCCAAATGTGTCCGGCTTAAGAAATCCGCCACCTGGTTTTCTTCCCATTCCAGGAGAACTGCTGTAATCAAAAGAACTCTTGATTCTGCCCATCAAAATATTTTCTCAGATAGGAACTGAAGAAGTTTGTGTCTCGTCCTCCCTTGATGCTTTTAGAAGGCCACTGCGCTGGAATTGTCTGGATATATCCTGACATGATGATTCAAGAGAAGATCTTGAGTATCTACAAGTGATTCCCAGATTGCTCTTAGCTCTTTGTAGTTTTAAGGAAATTTTGAGGAGGTTCTCTTCTCCTTGTGTCAGCCTACCGTTTCATGCGGTCGACTGCCGAGTCTGCTGCCAGATCTGTTAGTAGTCTTTAAAAGCGGAGTCAGACTCTGGAACCTCAGAAGTATCGGGCACCGGGAGAGGAATTTGTGGGTGCTGGCCATAAACAATGAAGAACGGCGTATACCTTGTGGACTCACTGGTGTGATTATTGTAGGAGAATTCAGCCCATGGGAGCAACTGCACCCAGTCATCATGCTGCTTGAAAATGAAGTGGCGTAGGTAGTTCTCCAAGATCTGATTGATCCTCTCGACCTGACCATTGGACTGAGGATGGTAGGTTGATGAAAAGTCCAACTTCACACCGAGGAGTCCGCAGAGGGCTCTCCAGAACTTCGATGTAAACTGAAACCCCCGATCAGACACAATATGCTGCGGCAAGCCGTGTAGGCGAAAGATGTGTTGTATGAACAGCTTGGCCAGTTGAGGAGCAGAAGGAAGACCGGTCAGAGGAACGAAGTGGGCCATCTTCGAAAATCGATCCACCACCACCCAGACAGCACTGCATCCAGCAGAGAGAGGCAGGTTCGTAATAAAGTCCATAGCTATATGCTGCCAGGGAGCATTGGGCACAGGCAATGGCTGGTGCAGACCAGCAGGTCTGGAGTTAGCGGCCTTGTTGGCTGCACATACGGAACAGGAAGAAACTTAGTCCATAAGGTCCTTGCATACAGGCTGAAGTGGATCTGGCACTGATTCAGAAATCCATGACAGGTACTTGCTTTTCCATCATAGCGGTCAGGAAGTGGCAAAGAAACATGCGGGTCAACACTGCCAAGAGGTGTAGTCTGGAGATCAACATTGCCAGGAGGTGTAGTAGGAGGAACAGCAGATTGTGCCTCCTGCCGACGTGCAAGAATGTTTAACGCCTGGATGAGTTGCTCCTGTCGAGACTGGAGGTCTAGCATATCCGCTCGCATCTCTTGAGACATCATCATAGTCTTGAATCGACCAGCGGGTCCATGGCCTGAGCGTACTGTCACGAAGGGTCTGTGGACCCACTGAGCCGTACCGCCTTGGCGGTAAGGAAGCTGGCCAACAGGGCGCAGGCGGATGTCTATAGTTTGTATAGGTACCTGTGGCAGCTCAGACAGCAGCAGGGCAGGCTCGGCTAGGACTAGTCAGCAGGTAGATGTTAGGCGCGATGAAGCAGGTCAGACGTGGAATACAGCATGACTTTGGCACAGCACAGTACTCGACCAGGATGGTATGGAATGCAAGGAGCAGGAACAGGAACTGGAACAGGAAACAGGAACAGGAAAGACACTAGGAGGCCATCACATAGACAAACTAGGAAACATCAAACAACGCTCAGGCATAGAAGCAGGGGGCTGGACCCCTCTTATAGTCCAGGGTACTCACGTGTCAAAGTTCATCAAATGTCCGGTACGCACACTGCCCCTTTAAGAGTGGGATGAGCGTGCGCGCGCACCCTATGGGATCCGGCTGAGGTGCGAGCACTAGTTTCTCGTGAGGAGGAGGCAGGGGCCAGCGCTTGCTGACTCGTGCCTATGGCTGTCAGGAGGGGATTGGAGCTGACAGCCCGCAGCAACGGACATTACACTCTATAAAACAGCATTCCTGGTAACAATTACCTCAGCTAGGAGAGTGAGTGAGCTGCAAGCTCTTTCCATTCAAAAACCCTTTTTGGTGGTCTCAGAAGACAGGTTACCCTAAAGATAGATTCAGCTTTCCTCCCTAAAGTGGTTGCAGATTTTCATACATCACAAGATATTATCCCGTCATTTTGCAACAATCCCAGGTCGAGTAAGGAAGAAGAACTCCATACCCTGGATATTAGACGTATGATTTTGTTTTACCTTTAGTTAACTAAACCTTTTTGGAAAGGATTCAAGTTTGTTTTTACTATTTTAAGGAGCCAACAAGGGCAAAAAAGCTTAGAATTATGCCTTACTGATAATTCAGTTTTCATGAGTCCACTGTGACAGCACCGTTTATTTCCCTCCCTCTTGGCACATTCTTTGGTTAAAGGTTTATACTGGCATCAATTCCCTGGTGAGCTTATCTGAGTTGGAAAAAACTGGGGTATGGATGGGGGACAGGGCTTTTAACCTTCGTCTGTTCCTGTTCCTATAGGATCAAGAGGCATTCTATCCGTTGTTGGTGCTGTCACGGTGGACTTATGAAAACCGAATTATCGGTAAGGCATAATTCTATCTATCTCCTCCAGTCTATTATAGGTTGTCATTTAAGTAAGACAATTAGTTGTCCTGTAAGTTATATTTAACTGGCTTAGCTGACAAATTGTATTTTGTCTACAGAAACACCAGCTGCAGGAAATGAAAGGTAATTTTAACTTTTATGCATTGTTATTTAAGACTTAGTTGTTTAAAAGTCTACAAAATTCAATTACAATTACCACAAATATAGCTGTGTTAATGTATTTCACTTATCCTCAAACACAATGTTGTGTTAATTAGTATATGAATTATTTAATTCTTGAAATATTGTCACAAACAGATATGTTTTCATTGACACTCAACAAAATTTCCGACATTTAACTTATGTGGGATTGGCATCAATATAGGAGAATAAAGCAGAGAAGTGGAAGCCAGATTCAGCTTGAGTGCGAACTGAAACTTTGGCTCTAAACTGTTCCCATTGATTAGAGGAAGCCAAGACAATGCTGAGCCAAATAAATAATTCATTTTTAGTACTTCAGCAAGACAAAAAATATGAGTCTGATAAACTCTTTGTGGCTTTCAAGAAACTTCAATGTTGGTAAAACTGCTGTAAAAAAAGGCTATAGTCATTAAATGTTTATTCTGGTTATATTAATTCTATGCTCTTTAACTCCTTAATGACCGCCAATACGCCTTTTCACGGCGGTCATTAGTGGGCTTTATTCTGATGCACAGCGCTGCATCAGAATAAATAAACAAAGCAGGGAGCCGTTAAATCTCCCTGCTCTCAGCTACCAGAGGTAGCTGAGGGCTGGGGGCATCCCTGCTCAAACAGGTGAGATCGATATTAGTATCGATCTCACCTGTTTAACCCCTCAGATGTGGCGCTCAATAGCGAGTGCCGGCCGCATCTGAGTGGTTTTGGAGAGAGGGAGGGAGCTCCCTCTTATCCCACTGACACCCGGCGATAAGATCGCCTAGTGTCTGTGTATCCGATGGCAGCCGGGGGCTTAATAAAGTGCCTTCCTGTAGTGAATGTCTGCTATGTCATGCCGGAGGCATGGCCTAGCAGATGCCTGTCCTTTTTAAAGAGGCTCTGTCACCAGATTTTGCAACCCCTATCTGCTATTGCAGCAGATAGGCGCTGCAATGTAGATTACAGTAACATTTTTATTTTTAAAAAATGACCATTTTTGTAGTTATGCAAATGAGGCTTGCAAAAGTCCAAGTGGGTGTGTTTAAAAGTAAAAGTCCAAGTGGGCGTGTATTATGTGCGTACATCGGGGCGTTTTTAATTATTTTACTAGCTGGGCGTTCTGATGAGAAGTATCATCCACTTCTCTTCAGAACGCCCAGCTTCTGGCAGTGCAGACACAGCCGTGTTCTCGAGAGATCACGCTGTGTCGTCACTCACAGGTCCTGCATCGTGTCAGACGAGCGAGGACACCGGCACCAGAGGCTTCAGTTGATTCTGCAGCAGCATCGGCGTTAGCAGGTAAGTCGATGTAGCTACTTACCTGCAAACGCTGATGCTGCTGCAGAATCAACTGTAGCCTCTGCTGCCAAAAGTATTGCAGTGTATTATAAATGCGATTGGAGGATTGCATATTAAAGACCCCTAGTGGGACTAGTAAAAAAGTAAAAAAAAGTTTAATAAAAAAAATAAATGAAAAAAAAAAATGAAAAGCCCACTTTCTCCCCTTACAAAATACTTTACTATTAAAAAAACAGAACAAAATAAAGCAAAAAAGTTACACATATTTGGTATCGCCGCATCCGTAATGACCCCGACTATAAAGCTATTACATTATTTAACCCGCACGATGAACGCCGTAAAAAATAAAATAAAAAACAATGGAAAATTGCTGTTTTCTGTGAATCCTTACTTAAAAAAAATGTGATAAAAAGTGATCAAAATGTTGCATCTACTCTAAAATGCACAACTGAGCAACAAGACAAGTATATTAGAGTCTCTAGTTTGAGAAATAGACGCCTCACAGGTCCTCAACTGGCAGCGTCATTAAATAGTACCCGCTAAACGCCAGTGTCAACGTCTACAGTGAAGAGGCGACTCTGGGATGCTGGCCTTCAGGGCAGAGTGGCAAAGAAAAAGCCATATCTGAGACTGGCTAATAAAAGGAAAAGATTAATATGGGCAAAAGCACACAGACATTGGACAGAGGAAGATTGGAAAAAAGTGTTATGGACAGACGAATCGAAGTTTGAGGTGTTTGGATCACACAGAAGAACATTTGTGAACAACTGAAAAGATGCTGGAAGAGTGCCTGACGCCATCTGTCAAGCATGGTGGAGGTAATGTGATGGTCTGGGGTTGCTTTGGTGCTGGTAAAGTGGGAGATTTGTACAAGGTAAAAGGGATTTTGAATAAGGAAGGCTATCACTCCATTTTGCAACACCATGCCATACCCTGTGGACAGCGCTTGATGGTAGCCAATTTCATCCTACAACAGGACAATGACCCAAAGCACACTTCCAAATTATGCAAGAACTATTTAGGGAAGAAGCAGGCAGCTGGTATTCTATCTGTAATGGAGTGGCCATCGCAGTCACCAGATCTCAACCCCATAGAGCTGTTGTGGGAGCAGCTTGACCGTATGGTACGCAAGAAGTGCCCATCAAGCCAATCCAACTTGTGGGAGGTCCTTCTGGAAGCATGGGGTGAAATTTCTCCCGATTACCTCAGCAAATTAACAGCTAGAATGCCAAAGGTCTGCAATACTGTAATTGCTACAAATGGAGCATTCTTTGACGAAAGCAAAGTTTGAAGGAGAAAATTATTATTTCAAATAAAAATCATTATTTCTAACCTTGTCAATGTCTTGACTATATTTTCTAGTTATTTTGCAACTCATTTGATAAATATAAGTGTGAGTTTTCATGGAAAACACAAAATTGTCTGGGCGACCCCAAACTTTTGAACGGTAGTGTATATATATATAAATTATCTGTTTTCTTACTACTTTTATTCTACTTTTCCGAGGACCAGATTTATTTTCTGCTCATGTATTTATTTATTTATTTTTTATATCCTGCCTTTTTGCTAGTGGGGTACAGCTGGATCATACAGATCTTTGGAGTTTTCACTCCCAGTAAGGCCTCATGCCTCTACTGTGCCTCGATATGGCTCTGAAAGAAAAAAAAATATGGCATGATCCATGGCCTTCTGTATGTATGGAGCTTTTCTCCCCTACAAGAATTGCTCGAACCAAAGAGCCCTTCCCACACAAACTGCTATTGTTCTATAGTAAGAACCCTGCCCAAAGAAACTGCTATTATATAAAAACGACATAAGAACCCTGCCCAAAGAAACTGTTATATAAAAACTACATAAGAATAAATTGATTCATAAATTCAGGTCTTAAAAGGAAATTATAGCCATGTGCATGGGTTAGTGAATTGCAAGTCAGTTTTAACCCCTTTTAGGACGCAGCCTGTTTTGGCCTTGTGAGTTTGTTTTCTCATGACATATTGTACTTTATGATAGTGGAAAAATTTGGTTGATAAATTCAATATTTATTCGTGAAAAACACCAAAATTTAGAGACAATTTGCAAAAATTAGCATTTTTCTAAATTTAAATGTATCTGCTTGTAAAACCGATAGTAATACCACACAAAATAGTCACTAGTTACCATTTTCCATATGTGTACTTTACATCGTTTTTTGAACATCCTTTTATTTTTCTAGGACATTACAAGGCTTAGAACTTTAGCAGCAATTTCTCACATTTTCAAGAAAATTTCAAAAGGCTATTTTTACAGGGGCCAGTTCAGTTCTGAAGTGGTTTTGAGGGCCTTATACATTAGAATACCCCAATAAATTACCCCATTTTAAAAACTGCACCCCTCAAAGTATTCAAAACAGCATTCAGAAAGTATTTTAACCCTTTAGGCCTCATGCACACGACCGTGTTTTTGCGTCCGCAATTCCCCCGCAAATCCACGGGAGAATTGCGGACCCATTCATTTCTATGGGCCCATACACACTATCCGTGTTTTCACGGGTCTCCGCATGTCCGCAAATCCGTGCCGCAGAAACTCAGGACATGTCTTATTACGGGCCGCAAATTCGATGCGGACATGCCAATAGAAGTCAATGGGCCCGTGGAAATTGCGGATACACCTCCGTGTGTCATCCGCAGTTTTGCGGATTTGCGGAAGTGTTGCTAGGCGACGACCGGGAATGAGTTCTGTCGTCATCCTGTTTTACCTAGGCTTTTTTTTTTTTCATCCGCATTTTGCGGATTACATACGGATGAACTGCGGATTACATACGGATGAACTGCGGATGACATTTCACGGAACACGGTCCTGGAATTTGCGGACCAGAAAAACACTACGGTCGTGTGCATGAGGCCTTAGGCGTTTCACAGTAAATAAAGCAATGTAGAGGTAACATTTACAAATTTCTCTTTTTTTTGCCGAAATTCATTTGTAATAAAAAAAAATTGTGTAACACAGAAGGTTTTACCAGAGAAATACAACTCAATATTTATTGCCCAGGTCCTGCAGTTTTTAGGAGTATCCCACATGTGGCCCTAGTGCCCTAATGGACCGAAACACCGGCCTCAGAAGCAAAGGAGCACCTAGTGGATTTTGGGGCCTGCTTATTTTTAGATTATATTTTAGGCACCATGCCGAGTTTGAAGAGGTCTTGTGGTGCCAAAACAGTGGAAACTCCTCAAAAGTTACCCCATTTTGGAAACTAGACCCCTCAAGGAATTTATCTAGGGGTATAGTTAGCACTTTGACCCCACAGGTATTTTGCTATATTTATTGGAGTTAGTCTGTGAAAATGAAAATCTACTTTTTTTCTGAAATAACATAGACATTTTTAATATTACAAGGAATAAAGAAGAAAATTCACCCCAACATTTGTAAAGCATCTTCTCCCGATTACGGAAATACCCCATCTGTGGTAATAAACTGCTGTTTGGACCCACGGAAGCGCTCAGAAGGGAGGGAGCGCCATTTGGATTTTGGAGCGCAGATTTTGCTGGATTGGTTTTTAGTGCCATGTCGTGATTGCAACCCCCTGGAGGGAACAAAACAGTGGAAACACCCCAAAAGTGACCCCATTTTGGAAATTAAACCCCTCAAGCATTTATACCACACAGGTCTTTTGCAGAATTTAGTAGAATTAGGCCGGTAAAATGAATATAAACATTTTTGTCCACTAAAATGTTGAATTTTTTCATTTTCACAAGGGATAAAGGAGAAAAAGTCGCCCTAAATTTGTAACGCAATCTCTCCCGAGTATGACAATACCCCACATGTGGTAAGAATTAATTTTTTTAATAGAAATTAATTAACCTTTGCAGGACTGATCCTTTTTTACTATTCCATTTTAGTTTTTCACTCTCCACCTTCCAAACGCCATAACTTTTTTATTTTTCCATGAATTGAGCGGTGTGAGGGCTTATTTTTGGCAGGACGAGCTATCGTTTTTATTGGTACCATTTTTTGGTAGATGCAAATTTTTGATCACTTTTTATTACATTTTATTTAGAGCTTTGGTGGCTAAAAACAGTGATTTTGGCGTTTTAAATTCTTTATTTCTTACGACGTTCATAATGTGCTATAAATGACAATTTTACTTTATTCTGCGGGTCGGTACGATTACGGCGATACCATATGTATATCGTTTTTTTATGTTTTGCCGCGTTTGCACAATAAAAACTCTTCTTTAAAAAAGAATTTATTTTCTGTGTCACCATATTCTGAGAGTCGTAACTTTTTTATTTTTCAGTCAAAAAAGAGGCTGATCCTCATAGGCTTGCATACATGGCAGACCCGGGGGCCGTTGTCTGGCCCCCGGATGCCATCACAAGCATCAGCAGCCCCCACAATTGCATGGGGGCTGCTGATGTGCTACAAACCCTGTACATGCGGAGATCGCAATCGAGCCCCGCATGTAACGGGTTAATTGCCAAAATCAGCGGCTATGAGTCGCTGATCGGCAACTAGTGGAGTGTCAGCTGTCAGGGACTGCTGACCAACCGGTTCACGATGCACACTGTCGCTGACACTGTCACAGACACTGTCATCGACAGTGTGCATCGCGAACGGCAGTGACGTCCTGTCACTCTGACAGGAAGTCTATCAGGAGGCTGATCCTAATAGGCTTCTGTACATGGCAGACACGGAGGCCATTACTTGGCCTCCGATCGCAATGCTAGCCATCTGCAAACCTCACGATTTCATTGTGAGGTCTGCCAATGAGCTAGAAACCCCTGAATGCGGTGATTGCAATCGATCACCGCAATCAAGGGGTTACTTGCCGGAATCAGCGGAAATAAGCCGCTGATCGGCATACAGTGGAGTATCAGGGACAGCTGGCCTCCCGGTTCCCGGTGCACACTGTCGCCTTAACTGTACATCCTTGTGCCTTAAGACACTGGCCACATGGACGTACAGTTGCGTCCTGGTGCGCCTAGGGGTTAAGCTGTAACAAACCAGTTTAATTTCAAAGTCACTGCAAGGGCTTTTTAGATATGTCAACTTGTTTTTCTTATCCATTCTATCATTTTTTTCAGTTAATTAGGACAAATTCCATCTCTTTCATATACTGTATCAACTCGAACTGTAAGGGCCCCTTTACATGAAACATCAAATGATCAGTTGTTTGAAAAATTGTTGTCGAGGTTCTGGAGTAATTTAGGAGTAAGCCCCCTTCCTTTGTTTCGCACCACATCAGCCCCAGCATTGTGATTGCCAGAGCGGACAGTTTTACAGTGACTGCCTGGTGTGTAGCAAAAGACTCCCAGGGCATTCCTTATATACTTATTAGGGAATCTATATTTTATATGCACAGGAAATTAGATTTTTGAATATTAATAAAATGTAAATTAAAAATATGTTATTTATAGTGCAATTTGATAAATGTAAGAATAAAGCAAACAAATACATGTGTCCTAATATGGTGCCATAAAACATAATTTTCCTGCAAAACAACAAGACGGTTAAAATAAAAAATAAAAAACTTATGGCTGTCCAAATAGGATTGTATAAAAAAAAAAGTGGTTGCATACTAAGACGGTATTGCTAAAAATAAAAGTATAAACTTGTTTATATCCTAATTATGTATACTGTAAGTACATATGTGTTCTTCCTTACATTTTCTCTTATCTCAACATTTCCTGAGATGTGTCTTTTAAAAAAAACTCTGTCATGAAGGATGTCTATGCTATATGTCTTTGTGTGGCTACCCACTGGTTGGGATGTCAGTTACAGTCTGTCAAATATTGAATTTAAATGCTTTCATGGGAAATTGGTGTCCTTAACCAAATTCAAGCAAAGGTAAGGGTAGACATATCTGTAAATATATATAGAATATAATTAGGTTTAAAACTTTTGAATGCATTGCCATAGTTTTCTGAGACTAGATTAGTCAGGCTTAATTGAGAAAGCACTGAGAGTTTGTTATATAGCTGTAAAATAATCCTCAAGCACATACAGTTAGGTCCAGAGTTATTTGGACAGTGACACAAGTTTTGGCATTTTAGCTGTTTACCAAAACATATTGAATATACAGTTATATAATCAATATGGGCTTAAAGTGAATACTCTCTCCTTTAATTTGAGAGTATTCACATCCTAATTTGAGGAAGGGTTTAGGAGTTCCAGCTCTGTAATACGTAGCTGCCTCTTTTTCAAGGGCCCAAAGGTAATTGGACAATTATCTCAAAAGGTATTTAATGGGCTACATGAGCTATTCCCTCATTAATCCATCATCAATTAAGCAGGTAAAAGTTCTGGAGTTGACTCCAGGTGTGTTATTTGCATTTGGAAGCTGTTACTGCGAATCCACAACATGAGGTCAAAGGAGCTCTCAGTGCAAGTGAAACAGACCATCATAAGGCTGAAAAAAAAATGAAGAAATCCATCAGAGAGATAGCACAAAAGTTAGGAGTGGCCAAATCAACAGTTTGGTACATTCTTAAAAAAAAAAAAAAGAGCACACTTGCCAAAGGCACTGGGTCACAAGTGTTTATTGATGATGTGACTGAAGACAGTAGCAACCGGATGAATTCTGAAGTGTTCAGGGATATACTTTCTGCTCAGATTCCACCAAATGCAACAAGGCTGTGTAGAAAAATGGTTGCAATTCCTAAATGTTTCACAGGATATTTTTGTTCAACCCCTTGAATTAAACCTGAAAGTCTACACTTCAATTGCAACTAAGTTGTTTTATTTCAAATCCAATGTGGTGGCATGCAGAGCCCAAATAATTTTGGACCTAACTGTATCTTAGGGACCCTTAGAGGCCGCCATATTTGGTTACATGTACATGTCCATGCAGGGCCGTTTTAACACATTGGTAGGCCCAGTGCAGAGGTTTCATGAGTGGGTCACCCTCCTGAACATTGTTCATAATCTTCCGTCTTTAGAGTTATAAAAACAATTCTATTTATTTAGGGAGAATTGTTTAGACTAATTAATGGGACAGTCTTGACTCACATGTAACCTTTCCTGTGAATGCAGTTGTACACTTTAACTTTTCTTCTCTATCTGGAGCCGATCAACATGATAACTTCTTCTAGCCATGACTCGTCTATATAGAATTTGGTGCCCAGACATCTTTGGCTCCTTGCTTTTCTATCACCCTCCCCACCCCTACACAAACTCATCATCCTACTGTTACTCTTAATGCTGTGCATGTTGCTGCCCCATTACTGTACCTGCTGTGTTGCAAAGTGCTCCCAAATATTGTACTTCAGAAATATATAATAGTACCGAACAGATAGTGACCCCAAAATAATAGTACCAGATAGTGTCCCAAAATACTAAGGCTAAACAGTGCCCTAAGTAGTAATAGTACCCCAAATTGTGCCACAACAAAAGTAATGTCCCACGTGGCAAGAGTGCCTAAATGGTGCCCCACACAGTTAGGCTGGGTTCACACGACCTATTTTCAGACGTAAACGAGGCGTATTATGCCTCGTTTTACGTCTGAAAATAGGGCTGCAATACGTCGGCAAACATCTGCCCATTCATTTGAATGGGTTTGCCGACGTACTGTGCAGACAACCTGTAATTTACGCGTCGTCGTTTGACAGCTGTCAAACGACGACGCGTAAATGGACTGCCTCAGCAAAGAAGTGCAGGACACTTCTTTGCCACGTAATTTGAGCTGTTCTTCATTGAACTCAATGAAGCACAGCTCAAGATTTACGAGCGTCTCAGACGCCTCGCAAAATGCGAGGAGGAGCATTCACGTGTGAAACGAGGCAGCTGTTTTCTCTTGAAAACAGTCTGTCTTTTCACACGTAAATGACAGCTAGCGTGTGCACATACCCTAAGGGTATGTTCACACGAGGGCGTTCGTAACGGCTGAAATTACGGGCATGTTTCAGCCTGAAAACATCCCCGTAGTTTCAGCCATAACAGCATGTGCAGGCGCTTGAACGCCGCGTCCAATACGGACGTAATTGGCGCTGCTATTCATTGGAGTCAATGAATAACGGCTCCAATTACGGCCAAAGAAGTGACAGGTCACTTCTTTGACGCGGGCGTCTATTTACGCGCCGTCTATTTACGCCTCGTGTGAATAGACAAACGTCTGCCCATTGCTTTAAATGGGCAGATGTTTGTCAACGCTATTGAGGCGCTATTTTCGGACGTAATTCGGGGCAAAAACGCCCAAATTACGACCGTAATTAGTGCGTGTGAACATACCCTAATAGTGCCAAAATAGTGCTCCACACAGTAATATTGCCACCTTTAAGCCACACACACTAATAGTGTTTCTTTTTTAGGCTCCACACTGTGTAATAGTGATCGCACATCAGTAGTATTTATATTTAAATATATAGTAAAGTAATATATTGCCCTCTTTGTGCCCCATATAGTAGTAATACCCCAAACAGAGTAAATAGAACCCTTTGTGTACCCCAAAATTGTGCCACAACCAAAGTAATGCCCCACGTGGCAAGAGTGCCTTAATGGTGCCCCACACAGTAATAGTGCCAAAATAGTGCTCCACACAGTAATATTGCCACCTTTAAGCCACACACACTAATAGTGTCCCTTTTTTAGGCTTCACACTGTGTAATAGTGATCCCACATCAGTAGTATTTATATTGAAATATATAGTAAAGTAATATATTGCCCTCTTTGTGCCCTATATAGTAGTAATACCCCAAACAGAGTAAATAGAACCCTTTGTGTACCCCCTCCCACAGTGATTATGTCCCTTTATGTACCTCTAAAAATATTAAATACTCACCTTACCCTGTTTCCACGATGAGCATAGTAGCTTTTCCTCCTCTTCTGTGCTGTTAATGGCCCGACGTCTGGCCATTAGCGGTCCAACACCTCTGCGACTGTCACAGGTCATGCCCACAACACTCTCCCATAAAAGTCAATAAGTCATTTTCTGATTCAGGTTCCGTAAAGTAGGTCCATGTAACTTCTTTATAGCAAATCTGTTGATCTGCTGTTTACAGCTAAAGCAGTAGCTCAGGCAAGGTGACTGCATATGTAAAAATATACAATAAGAAAAAGAAAAACAGATTAGGACAAAATAATATGTTTCAGTATACAGTTCCTATTAGTAGAAAAAAAGGGGATACATTCTATTCAAGCAGATAGAATTATAACCACTGAGTACTGAAGTGCACAGTGTAGTACATAAATTTGTCTATTTTCAGTTGTGGAATTTACCACCAAATTGCCTCTTGAGGCAAAATCACCACAAGATCTGTTAGGCCTCATGCACAAATCCTTATGGTTCCATACTACGAAGTCGTGGTAATTCTGCTTCCATATGATGACTCTGTGTGGCAAAATATTACATACCCTAGAAGCACTTCTCTCTGTAATATGACATCTGATGGAACATGGCCCATTTTATTTTTCAAGTTCTGTATGAATCAGAGAGAAAATAAACTATATGCCTCTGTTTTCACACAGTATGGGGCCAATAGGCTGCATTACAGCTATGTACCATTCGGAACTTGTATATATACACGTCATGGATTAGGCTATCATGACCCAGCAGCTGCAAACTGCGAGAAATGATAAGTTATTTCAAGTGTTAGCTGGAGCAATGAAGGTATGATGGAGAATTAAAAATATCTGACCTATATAGACCTGTAGCCAATTGTTAACCTCTAGAATAAATTGGAATGCTAATAGGCAAACATTGCCGCCAAATATAAGTGTCTGCCCACACTAATGCTCTTATCTAAATGGAGACAAATCCCCACAGAAGCAAAATGGGGACCATCTCCCCATTAATGCCCATGGTTTTGGTAACATTTTTATTTTCAACAAGCACAACTGGATGTAAAGTTCAAAGATTCCCTTACTATGCAGTATAATAATAATATTTCCAATATATATATATATATATATATATATATATATATATATGTGTGTGTGTGTGTGTGTGTATAGATTTATATTTAAAGCAAATATTCAAATTAAATATGTTTAAAATATATATTAATATATAACACGTGTCTGAAAATTAGACTGCCCATTTACTTTATGCTTCTATTCTGCTGCATTAACAAAAAGGACACGCTGAATAATATAATTCAGAGGAATAATGATTAATATGGGTATCACACAGGTCATGAAAATAAAACATAGGTGTTCTTATATATGAGCTTTCAAGAGGGAAAAAAGCTCTGTTTCTTAGGTGACTGCTTTCAAGATATCTAAAAAAGAGATCTTTTGTAGTCTCAAAAGCACATTTATCAGATATATTGGATGTTCAATCTGCTGCCCTTTTAATCTCACTTGAGATAACCTTCACAGAGGTCTGACTTATAGTAAAATATTTATTTCTCCTTTATCACTTGCTCAGTCAGTGCCAAAATACAGTATACTTTGGCTTCATGTTTCAAAAACCTGGATAGACATGATAATATTTAGTGTTCTAAAGAGGTTTTATCATTATTTCATGTATGTAATGTTATTTGAATCTTGACTTAAGCTAAAATTGTGGACGTATAACTTAGATGAATGTAGAAATTATTTTATAGTGCTCCGTTCAATAGCACTTTACTGTTATTTCAAACAATGTTACAGATTTCAATTCTGTGAATCATTGTTTTATTGCCTTTATGTATAAAATGTAAACATTGAGGGATAAATTGTTAATATGTATGTTAACTATGATGAATATAAATTGAATTGACTTACATAGATAAGGTTGAAAAACCATAACTAGGAATACAAGGAAAATTACTTTCCTCCGTATAGAAAGGGCAATGAGTCTAAGTAATAAATATAAAAAAAAGATGAACATTGTAAATTGAAAATTTTGTAACTTGAGACAAAATTCTATGGAAAATTGGTAATTAGTTCTAAAGCCTCCAAACTGTCAATCTAAAATACAAATACTTTAAGATATTTTTATCTATTGTTTATTCCACAGTGATGTACAGATATTATCTTCACTTACCGCAGTCCCTGTCCCAAATGGGGCTCACAATCTACCTATCTCAGATATACACATACTAGGGCTAATTCATAGGAAGATCAATAAACTATCAATGTCTTCTTGGAGTGTGCGAGGAAACCAAATCCCCTTAGGAAACCCAGGTAAATACAGGAAGAATTTACAAAAACTCCATGCAGATGATGTCCTTGGTCGAATTTGATTCTAGAACCCAAGTGCTGTGAGGCAACAGTGATAACATCTAAGTCAAAATGGCACCATCATAAAAATATTTATATATATATATATATATATATATATATATATATATATATATATATATATATATATGTATATATATATATATATATATATATATATATTGAATGCTAATTTACATGTACCCAATAATGATGTCTAAAAAGTCTCAACTGCAAAAACAAAAAAGGTCCTGAAATAAGAATGTACTATATTCATAGAATTAAAAAAAGGTACGGCTGTCAGAGGCAAAAACAAATAAAAACTCTTCTGTTATTCAGACAGAAAAAGCTACTAGAAGCTGGTAAATCACGTTCTAAACAATTGCCAGGATCTTCTTTTGGGTCCTGAACAGTGAACACACAGCAAAGACAAAATGAAATGGAGCCACCCTCCCTTTGTGTCCAAAAAAACAGCTCATCTTAGCACAGATAATAAGGAGTAAAGTACATTTATCACAGGTAGATAGCAGTACAATACATGTGTCACAGATAGAAAGCTGTAAAGTACATATTGCACAGATAGAATGCAGTACAGTACATGTAGTACTGGTAGAGAGCAGTACAGTACATGTAGTACATGTAGAGACCAATACAGTATATGTAGCACAGGTAGATAGCAATAAAATACGTATTGCACAGATAGAATGCAGTGCAGTACATGTAGCACAGGTACGGATGTAGCCATCTTTATCTTGACTCTGATAACGTGCTGCAGCATAATATCACACAACAAAAGCCATTGAAAGTAAGAAAAAGTCAAGATAAAGAATCTTGTCACTGTGTATTTAATGCGTTAAAAGTCAAGATAAAGACAGCTACATCTGTAGATAGCAGTGCAGTACATGTAGCATAGGTAGATAGCAGTACAGTACAGTACAGTATATGTAGCACAGGTAGAGAGCAGTACAGTACATATAACACAGGTAGGGAGCAGTATAGTACATGTCATACTGGTAGAGAGCAGTACAGTATAGTACCTGTAGTACAGGTAGAGAGCCGTACAGTATATATAGTACAGGTAGAGAGAAGTACAGTACATGTAGTACAGGTAGAGAGCAGTACAGCACATGTAATGCAGGGAGAGGGGAGTACAGTTTATGTAGTACAGGTAGAGAGCAGTACAGTACATGTAGTACAGGTAGAGAGCAGTACAGTACATGTAGCACAGGTAGATAGCAGTGCAGTATATGTAGCACAGGTAGATAGCAATAAAGTACACTGTCGGCCCGCGAGGTTCATGACCCGGTCGGTATCACTGAATGTTTCAGACATTATTACTCTACCTTGTATAATCTCAAAGGTCACTTTCATAATATGCAAGCTGATGCGCTGCGTGAAAAAATTGATCATTATGTACAGGACACTGCCTTGCCGTCTTTGGGGGCTGGGGACACCTTGGGACTTGAGGAAGATTTTTGGGATTCGGAAGTGTTGCGGGCAATTGGGGACTCTCCTTTGGGCAAAAGTCCAGAACCTGATGGGTTTAACAATAGATTTTATAAGACATTTAAGGATCAACTCGCTCCTTTTTTGACAAAAGTCTTTAACTCCGTGTCTTCCTCTTGTCCCTTTGCGCCACAGTCTCTTGAGGCTCATATTACCCTTCTATCAAAACCGGGTAAGGACCCAACGACATGTGCAAATTTTAGGACCATTTCATTGATTAATGTAGATGTGAAAATCTTTGTGAAATTGATTGCCTCTCGCCTCTCTCAGTTATTGCCTGACTTGGTTATGGATGATCAGGTGGGGTTTTTGCGTGGTAGAGAAGCCCGGAATAATACTAACAAGACCCTTCTTTTAACATCTTATTGCCAGACACGCAAGATACCGATGTGTTTACTTTCTGTTGATGCCGAAAAAGCTTTTGATAAGGTACACTGGGTGTTTCTCCGCAGTGTCTTGACTCAGGTCGGACTTGGCTCTACAATGGTAGATAGGATTATTGCGCTATACCACAGGCCTACAGCTCGGGTACGAGTTAATGGTCTTTTGTCTGACTCCTTGCCTATTACAAATGGGACGAGACAGGGGTGTCCACTTTCTCCTCTGTTATATGTTTTGGTCATGGAACACCTGGCTGTGGCACTGTGAAACAACCCTAGCACTAATGGCATTTGTGTTGGTGCTCAGCATCACAAGTTAGCACTGTATGCTGATGATCTTCTCGTGTACCTTACGAATCCCATGATTTCTTTGCCGTCTTTGACTGGGGAGTTTGAGCGATTTGGTCACTTGAGTAAGGGCAATTATTCTAAATCGGAGGCGTTGAATGTATCTCTGGACGCTCCTCTAGCTGCTCATCTCGCTCGGGTTTTCCCGTTTAAGTGGCAATCTGCATCTTTAAAATACTTGGGGATACATATCCCCACACATTTGTCTGACCTGTTTACCATGAACTACACACCTATCCTACAGCGTACATTGTGAGAGTTGGAGGCGTATGGGGGTAGACGCATGTCGTGGTTCGGGCGTATTAAAATGGATATATTGCCCAAATTTCTGTATATATTTCGGCCTGTCCCTATTGTGGTACCCGCGGCCTTCTTCAAGACCTTGCATAGGTCCATAACCAAATTTGTGTGGGGCACTTCTAAGCCTCTGATTAGATTTTCTGTCCTCAGTAGGCCCAAAGTGGAGGGGGGCGCGGGTTTACCGGACTTTAAACGTTACCATCAAGCTGCGATCCTCATGAGATTGGTGGATTGGTTCCGCTCGGCTGCGGGTAAGCAATGGGTGCGCATTGAGAAAGGTATGTCCTTTATTGCAGTGTCCTATCTGCCTTGGTTGATTGGTCCCCAACGACCAACATCTTCTCTGCCTTTCCTCACACGTCAGTTTCTTGTAGTCTGGGAGCGGATCATTGGTACCCTGGAGCTTGTTCACTGTCCGGGTCCTTTGACTCCTCTTTTTGATAACCCTTGCTTCCCTCCAGCAGTTTGGTGTGGACACATTCCTATGTTGGGGAGACAGGACAGCGGATACTTAGCTCAGACCCTTACGCCTGATGGTGCTATTTTGTCACTTGCTGATGTCTTTGAGGCCTGCCCGGGGAGACAATCAATATGGTGGTCTTATTTCCAGCTGCGTTCGTATCTCTCCTCCATTAGTGATTGTTTTGTGTTGCTTCAGGATAAGACTCCTTTAGAACTTTATCTGTTCTTGACTTCTGCTCCTTCTCACATGCTGTCCTGCGTGTGATTCTCAGCCCTAGCTATTCTTCTTCTGAGTTGGTGTTCACTACAGCCTGGGATGAGGAAATGGGGGTTCGACACTCTGAAGAAGATTGGGGGACTTCCTTATTCTTGGCTCACAAATTGCCGACTTCTTGTTTTGCTCAGGAGAAAAACTATAAAATACTTACCAGATGGTACCGTTGTCCTTCCTTTATGCATAGAATATTTCCTAATTTGCCTCCTGATTGTTGGAGGTGTGGGGAGGCTCCTGGAACTATGTTGCACATTTGGTGGGATTGCCCCAAACTCCATCCCTTTTGGGGAAAAATGTTTGACCTCGGAAACAAGCTTTTTGACACTGAAGTTCCTACATCTCCTTCTATCGCTTGCGTTCCATGGTTCCTGGATCACTCCCACACCTCAAAAAGGGTATCTTTCAGCATTTTCTGACTCCAGCTCGAACTATCATATCACGTCACTGGAAGTCCATTCATGTGCCTTCCTTGCAGGAATGGGTAACTGAAATGAACGGGATTATGAGGATGGAGGAGTTGATGTCTGCTGTTCGGGGTAAATTTGAAATCTTTGTTCAAAATTGGTCAGTCTGGTCGGTTTTTCGGGGTGGTGCTTATTTGCCTCTCTTGTTGGATGGCCTCTTTTGAACGTTCCTATCGCCTATTCTGTGTGCTTTTGTTTGTTTGTGCTTCCTTCTGTTGTCTTGTGTTTGTGTCACTTTGTGTTAAAATTAACACTTAAAAATTGTCATTCTAACTTGTTTTTTGGGACTGGTTTTCCTACATATTGCACTACCTTCGAATATGGATATTGTGCTGTTATTTGCCTTTGGATGTTATTACTTCCTCTTTTCTTATTTTTTTTTTGGGAGAATACCTCCTACCTTTGATTTTATGTACCTGTAAATTTGTACAGCTTGAATGAATTGCACTGCGTGCAAAGTTTTGAAATATCGTACGATGTCTTACATGCTGTTTTATATTCTAATAAAAAATTGTTGATAAAGAAAAAAAAAGCCCATAACTTGTATAGCCAGACAGCCCAGGGTCCATTGAAGGACCCCAGGGCTGTCTGAACATATTTCCTGTTGTTAGGGTACACTGAGGTATGTCCTAACAACTGCCTGTGTACATTCCGTACACAGGCTAATGTACTGGCATATAGATATATGCCAGTCCATTACAGTTACAAAATAAAAATCTAATTGCTAAATTTATTTACGGGATTAAAAAAAAATGTTAAATGAATGTAAAAAAATTTTATGATAAATAAATAAATAAAAAGTAAAAAAATACACAGAAACACACATTTTTTTTACAATAATTAAACTTTTTAAAATATAAGTTCCAAAACATCAAATAATATAGACATATTTGTTATCGCCATAACCGTAACAACCTGTACAACAAATATATAACATTATTTATGATGATCGGTGTATGGTATAAAAAAAAAATATTAAAATTGCTGCGGAACTGCTTTTTTTCTGCATTTTCGCCCAAATAAAAAATTATAGAAACTAAACGATAATGTATTTGTACCAAACAATGGTACCTACATAAAGTACAACTCGTCCCGCAAAAAGCAAAGTCTCATACAACTATGTCGTACAAAAAATAAAAGAGTTATGAGCGTCGGGATGCAAAGAGGGAAATATAAAAAAATTGTTCTGTTCTCAAGGCCAAAATTGGCCGTGTCCTTAAGGGGTTAATACAGTGACAGTGAATGTATTTTACCCTGATATGATGAGTTTATTCACAGGCATTTTACGTTGATTGAATGAACCGTCTGTAGCATTGGTAAATGAGGTTTAAAGTTACAATGGCCCAGGTAAAGCCATTGTAAATTGATAATATTGTAATCTGATGCCACTAGAACTTGATGTACCACTGGAACAAAACAGCGCCAAGCGCCTACTTACCATGTCCAACAGTCCCAGCTCTTGGCAGACTTTCCTCATCTCTAAAGCTACCCCAGACAATCAGATTAATTTCCAATATCCACAGTTTTAAACGTGCCCTGAAAACACATCTATTTAGACAGGCCTATAACATTCCCTGATCTGACTCCTTCCCATGGCCCTCCTTTTAGATTAGTCATCAAAATAAGATTCCCTCACACTCCTTCTCTTCATGTCCGTCATACACGGATACTGGCTGGTGACCGGCTCATGCAGCTTTATGTTACCACCGCATGTGTATAAAAATGGCCGGACCATTGTACAGAACAAACACTATTACACTTTGTGTCTCCCTTATGTCCTCATAGATTGTAAGCTCTTGCGAGCAGGGTCCTCACTCCCCAGGTTTGAATTGTAAATGAACTTTGTCACCATGTAATGTCTGATATTGTTTGTTTCATGTTCCCTCTAAATTGTAAAGTGCTGCGTAATATGTTGGCGCTATATAAATAAAGATTATTATTATTATTATTATTATTAATAAAGCCTAAGCTTTAACCCATTTTAAGCGTCAGAGTTCCCTCCAGTGGTCAAAGAGCAGTACTGTGTGCCGGAGCTTCCACTAATAGTCATTGTGCTACACACCAGAGCTTCCTCCAATGGTCAGCGTTAGTCATTACCTTTAAATTAGAAGACTTCCGTTTGATGTCACATGATTCAATTGGACTGCCTTTTTAACCCCTTGGCAACATGCCACATACTATTACGTTGCTGTCGCCAAGGGGATGTATGGAGTGCGCTCACAGGCTGAGAGCGTGCCGTACTTGGTGGGTGACGGCTGTGTTATACAGCTGACACCTCACTCCAGCCTGACGGACGCTGTAAAAAAAACAAACACTAAAAATGGCGTAATCGCAGTTTTTTTCCCATTTTACCCCACACAGCTTCCCTGTACATTATGTGGTACAATAAATGGTGTCATGATAAACTACAACTTGTCCCGCAAAAAACAAGCCCTCATACGGCTATGTCGACAAAAATTAAAGAAGTTATGGCTTTTGGAAGGCAGGAGGGGGGAAACAAATAGGAAAAAACTGAAATTGGCCATGTCTCCAAGGGGTTAAGCCACTTTCTGAACATCAACAGGTGCCAGAGTATTATTTCCCATCCTGACTCCAGCACTCTTGTTCTTGTTCCTGTGAATGTATTTTCGTGAATTTCACGTCCACACAATCACTGCCCATGACGTGGTTATGACTTTAAGGGGTTTATCTATTTCCACTCACACAATCTTGCATTCACCTTGCATTCAGGCAAATTTAATATAAATCAAACCCCAACAAATTCCACACACAACTTGCTGCCACCACATACTTAGTTTTGGGCCGATAGATACCCCAACACGCACAAACACACACACACACACACACACACACACACACACACATTGCTCTCCAGCAGTCACAGGTTTAAAGAGGCTCTGTCACCAGATTTTGCAACCCCTAGCTATTGCAGCAGATCAGCGCTGCAATGTAGATAAGAGTATCGTTTTTATTTTTAAAAAACGAGCATTTTTGGCCAAGTTATTACCATTTTTGTATTTATGCAAATGAGGCTTGCTAAAGTCCAACTGGGCGTGTTTAAAGTAAAAGTCCAACTGGGCGTGTATTATGTGTGTTACATCTGGGCGTGTTTACTATAATAATAGAAAGACCTAACACTTATAATCTGTAGAGGCTCTTCTACTTCCTTGATGGTAGCGAAAACAATGGATACACTCTCAGATAGATCTCACCGCATGTGAACACCGTTTCATAGTCATATATTTATTCCTTCAGTCTCTGTTTTAAGTTTCCAAAGCCACCCACCAGTTTATTATACAAATGCGTTGTTTATGACTCTATAGTGAGGTGATAAGGTGGAAGGACAAGGAATATTATATGGTTAATTTTCCCCTAATTCACCTAAATATGTATCCTTAAGGCCCTTTTACACAGGCAATTATCGGGCAAAGGAGAGTTCATATGTAAACAGGGCAACGATCAGCTGATGAACGAGCAAACGCTCATTCATCGACTTATCCTATCGTTTATGCAGAATGAAATTGTAATGACCGGGGTAAGGAAACGGACAAGTGAGCCCTAATCTACCCGCCACTCTGTCCCTGCCTACTTGCAACGACCCACCCTAGGCGACGGGGTACAACTGGGCGTCGGTCCCTACGCTCAGTAAGTGCACGAGACAAACAGACAAGGGAACACAAAGCAAAGGGAAAGGGGCAGTTGCCCACGGCAACACCGTGAGCAACAAGAGTGGTGAACGAGCCGAGTCAAACCAGGAGTGCACGAGGTACCAAACGCAGAGCAGGAGAGTATTCAGTAAACAAGGGTCAGTATGGAGCAGGATCAAATAGTTAGAAGCTGTAGCTGGGCCAGGAAACCACACGAGAAGAATCACAAGCAAAGGAGGAACAGGAAAGGCAGGTATAAATAGACAGAGGGCGGGAGCTAGCTCCGTCTGGCCAGGCTGCGATAGGCTCTCCCACTCCTAAGCCTGCCATCCTGAGTGGTGGAAGATGGAGTCAGTCTCAGAGACATAGACTCAGGTGCAGACTGATTACCTATGGGAGTATACACAGAAGTTGTGCCTGGCACATCCTTTACAGAAATATTATTGTTGTTGGCAGCACATCTCCCTGTGTAAACAGGGAAGTGCGCTGCCAACATGATAGAAATATATGGGGACAAGAGATTGTGGTAATGATCGGTAATCCCCATCAATTGCTCCTTGTGAAAGGAGCGCAGATCAACGAGCTGTCTCGTTGATCGGCACTCGCTTACACTGCCCATGGATGACCGTGTAAGAGGACCCTTAGCTTGGGTAAGCAGATGTCCATTTGCACATATTTTGAAGAGGCAAGGACCAAGCCTAATGTATCAAAAGTCAGCCTTTCTCTATCCATCTGATAACTCTCAGCTATGGTTCTGATATCCATGATGTATTGCCCCAAACAGCATGAAATAAACTTTATTGTCCAATTCAACCTTTACTACAGACATTAATTATATTGTGACCAGTTACATACAGTCATAGACCACTTTCATTGCAGTGTACCTGACCTTGGTTTGGGACTCCTTTTCTGAACCATTGCCGTTGACCCTGACCTCAGCTTTGTATTGACTATACTCTTGGATCATAATTTGACACTGCATCCTCATACCTTTATCTGTCTCTCTTAGCCATGTTAAGGGGGCAATGTTAAGGTTCCCAGCAGCTTGTGGCTGTCCCTGGTGTAGGCCGGGAGGCTGTTAGATTCTGTGCCTCGACACTGAGCCAGCACTAGCCCTAAACGGGCATAAAGGAATCGAATATGTTCTGCCAGGTTCGTGAAATTCAAGATTGATAGATAGATTTAGATTTTTTTTTTCCAATGGTCTGTAATATGTGTAAAATAAATATACATGTATTTAAAAGGTTGAATTACTAATGGACACTATAGTATTTTACATATTTAGCATTTTTAAGGTTTAAGTACAGAATGAAACTTGATAAAAGTCAACATATTTTGCAAGTAAAGGCCCTTTTGCACCGGCCGTCACTCGGCCGTTGCAGCGAGCGCCGATCAACGAGACATCGTTGATTGGCACTCGCATGCTCCTGTCACATGGAGCTATGGACGGGGACGAACGGTCGTTACCCTGATCGCTTGCCCCCATACATTATTATCATGTCGGCAGCGCGCCTCCCTGCTTACACAGGGAGATGTGCTGCTGACAACGATAATGTTTTACTTTTTAAAACGATATGATCAGCAGACGATCAAGCATTTGCTTATTCATCTGCTGATTGCTGCCCTTTTTACACAGGGCAATTATCAGCAACGAGCGTTATATGAACACTTGACTGCCCAGTGTAAAACCCCCTTTACATTATAATTAAACCTATACATTAATAAACCTAAGAGGCTGTTTCATACTATAAAGCGTTGTAATGTTTAACATAAAAAATATTTACATATGTAAATCAATTTACTCTTGATGCCATTTTTATTCTACTATGGCATAACTAATTTTCCGAATTCAAGACTAATACTATTAAGTACAATTCAATCTTTATTTAGAAGTGGTATCTTTATCCTGTATGACATGCAATGTCTGTGCAGAGTACTGTTTTATTGACCTGCTTTTAACTTTGTCTCTGAGAGTTGGTAATTACTGTGATAGACTGCCTGAAGTAGAGACTATATGTTGTATTGTTTCAATGGAACTTCAAACAGTGTAAAAGTAAGAGAAATGTTTTAAGTAGAGTTATCCTTTTGATGTTGTGTGTCCAACTAATATATAAAACTGCAAGTCCAAAAGTAGTACTTTTTTTTTTAAATGGATATTTATCAGAAGGTTTTAAATTATGTATTGGGTAGTTCAATTCTGTAACTTAGGGAAAAGGAAAAAAAAGTAAATAAAGTTCCAAAAAATCCATTCCATACATCAGAATGCAGATGTTTTTGCAGGATATACATTTATTTCTACAAGCCCCATTCGGATTAATGGGACAGTCACAAAAATTTCTGTAACAAATCCACTGCTTGTGAATATACTGTACCCTTAATGAGTGTATTGTCCCAAGTATGGAAGCAATATTAACATATTCCAGCATTATCACATACATGTATGTCATAGTACTGTAGGCTAGCGGGCACAGTAGCAGTGCCCACAAGGCCAGCCATGCAAACATTGTCTGTTCAACCCATTTAGCACCACGGTTGGTAGGGATCGTGGTGTTATCAAAGCGACTGGCTCCCTTTGAACAACAATTGCCGATACGGCATTCCATTTGCTGGTGCTGCCGATCATACACTGACAGATTTTTTTTACATAAATATTTTTTATTTAATAAACATTTTTATAAACATACACATATTTGGTATCCCAGAACCCACACAATAAAACTAAGGTATCATTTAAAGAGGCTCTGTCACCAGATTTTCAAACCCCTATCTCTTATTGCAGCAAATCGGTGCTGCAATGTAGATAACAGTAACGTTGTTTTTTTTTCAAAAACGAGCATTTTTGGCCAAGTTATGACCATTTTTATATTTATGCAAATGAGCCTTTCTTAAGTACAACTGGGCGTGTTTAAAGTTATGTCCAAGTGGGCGTGTATTGTGTGTGTACATCTGGGCGTTTTTACTTGTTTTACTAGCTGGGCGTTGTGAATAGAAGTGTATGATGCTGACGAACCCAGCTTCTGGCAGTTCAGACACACAGCGTGTCCTCGCTCATCCGACGTGATGAAGTTCCTGTGGGAGGAAGTGAGTGACGTCACAGCGTGATCTCGCGAGGACACGCTGTGTGTCTGTGCACTGGCAAAAGCTGGGTGGTAACGAAGAGAAGTGGATGATGCTGATTCGTCAGCATCATACACTTCTATTCACAACGCCCAGCTAGTAAAACAAGTAAAAACGCACAGATGTACACACACAATACACTCCCACTTGGACATAACTTTAAACACGCCCAGTTGTACTTAAGAAAGGCTCATTTGCATAAATATATAAATGGTCATAACACGTTACTGTTATCTACATTGCAGCGCCGATCTGCTGCAATAGGAGATAGGGGTTTGAAAATCTGGTGACAGGGCCTCTTTAAGGAACACATTGAAGAAAAAAGAAAAAACAATGTGATTAAGATCCTGCCATACCCATTGTGCTATACTCTACTATACTCCATCCTATTTCTCTCACCCCTGACCTATCACCATAATTTCTTCCTTAAAGGGTCTGTCCCAAGAAAAATATTTATCACTTATAGTGTGGACATCACTGCGGGTTCCACAGCAGGGTCCCCCAGCGATGACAAAAATTAAGGTCCCATTTTCCCGCTCCATTCATTCTGTATGGTGCTGATGGAGATAGCGAGCACTGTACTTCCATACACAATTGTATTAATTTGTATAAATGTAAAGTATATATATATATATATATATATATATATATATATATATATATATATAAATAATATATATATATATATATATATATATATATATATATATATATATATATATATATCTGTTTTTTATATATATATATACAGTGAAGGAAATAAGTATTTGATCCCTTGCTAATTTTGTAAGTTTGCCCACTGTCAAAGTCATGAACAGTCTAGAATTTTTAGGCTAGGTTAATTTTACCAGTGAGAGATAGATTATATAAAAAATTAAAAAAAAAGAAAATCACATATTCAAAATTATATATATTTATTTGCATTGTGCACAGAGAAATAAGTATTTGATCCCCTACCAACCATTAAGAGTTCAGCCTCCTCCAGACCAGTTACACGCTCCAAATCAACTTGGTGCCTGCATTAAAGACAGCTGTCTTAAATGGTCACCTGTATAAAAGACTCCTGTCCACAGACTCAATTAATCAGTCTGACTCTAGCCTCTACAACATGGGCAAGACCAATGAGCTCTCTAAGAATGTCAGGGACAAGATCGTAGACCTGCACATGGCTGGAATGGGCTGCAAAACCATAAGTAAGACGCTGGGTGAGAAAGAGGCAACTGTTGGTGCAATAGTAAGAAAATGGAAGACATACAAAATTACTGTCAATCGAAATCGATCTGGGGCTCCATGCAAAATCTCACCTTGATAGTGAGGAAGGTGAGAACTCAGCCGAAACCTACACGGGGGGAACTTGTTAATGATCTCAAGGCAGCTGTGACCACAGTCGCCAAGAAAACCATTGGTAACACATTACGCCGTAATGGATTAAAATCCTGCAGTGCCCGCAAGGTCCCCCTGCTCAAGAAGGCACATGTACAGGCCCGTCTGAAGTTTGCAAATGAACATCTGGATGATTCTGAGAGTGATTGGGAGAAGGTGCTGTGGTCAGATGAGACTAAAATTGAGCTCTTTGGCATTAACTCAACTCGCCGTGTTTGGAGGAAGAGAAATGCTGCCTATGACCCAAAGAACACCGTCCCCACTGTCAAGCATGGAGGTGGAAACATTATGTTTTGGGGGTGTTTCTCTGCTAAGGGCACAGGACTACTTCTCAGCATCAATGGGAGAATGGATGGAGCCATGTACCGTCAAATCCTGAGTGAGAACCTCCTTCCCTCCACCAGGACATTAAAAATGGCTCGTGGCTGGGTCTTCCAGCACGACAATGACCCGAAACATACAGCCAAGGCAACAAAGGAGTGGCTCAAAAAGAAGCACATTAAGGTCATGGAGTGGCCTAGCCAGTCTCCAGACCTTAATCTCATCGAAAACTTATGGAGGGAGCTGAAGATCCGAGTTGCCAAGCGACAGCCTCGAAATCTTAATGATTTACAGATGATCTGCAAAGAGGAGTGGGCCAAAATTCCATCTAACATGTGTGCAAACCTCATCATGAACTACAAAAAAGTCTGACTGCTGTGCTTGCCAACAAGGGTTTTGCCACCAAGTATTAAGTCTTGTTTGCCAAAGGGATCAAATACTTATTTCTCTGTGCACAATGCAAATAAATATATATAATTTTGACAATGTGATTTTCTGTTTTTTATATATATATACAGTGAAGGAAATAAGTATTTGATCCCTTGCTAATTTTGTAAGTTTGCCCACTGTCAAAGTCATGAACAGTCTAGAATTTTTAGGCTAGGTTAATTTTACCAGTGAGAGATAGATTATATAAAAAATTAAAAAAAAAGAAAATCACATATTCAAAATTATATATATTTATTTGCATTGTGCACAGAGAAATAAGTATTTGATCCCCTACCAACCATTAAGAGTTCAGCCTCCTCCAGACCAGTTACACGCTCCAAATCAACTTGATTTGTTTTGGGGGTGTTTCTCTGCTAAGGGCACAGGACTACTTCTCAGCATCAATGGGAGAATGGATGGAGCCATGTACCGTCAAATCCTGAGTGAGAACCTCCTTCCCTCCACCAGGACATTAAAAATGGCTCGTGGCTGGGTCTTCCAGCACGACAATGACCCGAAACATACAGCCAAGGCAACAAAGGAGTGGCTCAAAAAGAAGCACATTAAGGTCATGGAGTGGCCTAGCCAGTCTCCAGACCTTAATCTCATCGAAAACTTATGGAGGGAGCTGAAGATCCGAGTTGCCAAGCGACAGCCTCGAAATCTTAATGATTTACAGATGATCTGCAAAGAGGAGTGGGCCAAAATTCCATCTAACATGTGTGCAAACCTCATCATGAACTACAAAAAAGTCTGACTGCTGTGCTTGCCAACAAGGGTTTTGCCACCAAGTATTAAGTCTTGTTTGCCAAAGGGATCAAATACTTATTTCTCTGTGCACAATGCAAATAAATATATATAATTTTGACAATGTGATTTTCTGTTTTTTTTTTTTATATAATCCATCTCTCACTTGTAAAATTAACCTAGCCTAAAAATTCTAGACTGTTCATGTCTTTGACAGTGGGCAAACTTACAAAATCAGCAAGGGATCAAATACTTATTTCCTTCACTGTATATATATATATATATATATATATATATATATATATATATATATACATATGGCATTGATGCGATCGTGATGCCCTGAACAATAAAGCTAACACAATGAAAAATTAAATATAAAAAACAATAAAGTTAACATGGAAAAATGTAAAAAAAAAATAACAGCAGAATTTTTATTTTCCACACCCGCCAAAAAAAATTATAAATGTTTATAATTAAGACCCATGTGCCCCAAAATGGTACCAATGAAAATCTATATTGTCCCGCAAAAGACGGAAAAATAAAAAAGTAAAAGCTCTTGGAATTTGGTGACACAAAAATACATAATGTTCTTTTAAGTTTAAGTTTACACTGGTTGGACTTGCTCCACCCATGTCCTTGTCCAAACTCCATTTTGTTGTCACAAAAGACAAAGACAAGTGTAAGATGATTTTTCTTTCTCAATGTGTTAAAAATAATGAGGAAAGGTCACTTCCATTACATAGGCCTTACCTGAAAATATTTCTACGAACAATAGTCAGCATTGTGAGATAGCGTGGCATGCGTCAGGTAAGATATCAATTATTTCATGCTTTAACCCCTTAACGCACCATGACGTAACTGTACGTCATGGTGAGCAGTAAGTTCGCGCACCTTGACGTACAGTTACGGCAGTGCTTTGACAGTTAACCGCCGCGCGGCGCTACACCGCAGCGGCAGTTAACTGTGCAGGGTGTCAGCCCTGCTCTCCCCGTTGCCGATCAGCGGCCTGTCGCCGCTGATATCGGCAGTTAACCCCTTAATTGCGGCGCTCGATTTTGAACGCCACAATTAAGATCTTTAGCGCCGATCGGCAGCCCCCATGTGAAATCACGGGGGCTGGCGATGGTACCCATGGCAACCGGACGCCAGACAATGGCTTCCGGGTTGCCATGTACAGAAGCCTATGAGGACCACCCTAAGGGTGGTCGTCGTAGGCTTCCTGTCAGTGTGACTGTCACGTCACAATGACAGTTGAAATTCATTACACTACGTGTGTAGTGTAATGTATTCCAGCAGCGATCAGAGCTGCAAGTCTAAGTGTCCCCTAGTGGGACAAGTGAAAAAAGTAAAAAAAAGAATAAAAATGTTTTAAAAAAAGTGTAAAAATAAAAGTTATAAGTGATATAAACAAGAACTGCTTTTTTTCCTATAATAAGTCTTTCATTATAGGAAAAAAAGCAGTTCTTGTTTATATCACTTATAACTTTTATTTTTACACGTAAAAAAAAAGTACACATATTTGGTATCACCGCGTTCGTAACGACCCCAACTATAAAACTATAATATTATTTTTCCCGCACAGTGAACCACGCAAAAAAAAAAACGAAAAACAATGCCAGAATCACAATTTTTTGGTCACCACCCCTCACAAAATATGTAATAAAAAGTGATCAAAAAGTCGCATGTACGCCAAAATAGTACCCATACAAACTACAACCCGTCCCGCAAAAAACAAGCCATTACACAGCTTTTTTGACTGAAAAATAAAAAAGTTATGGCTCTCAGAATATGGTGACACAGAAAATACATTTATTTTCTAAATAAGTTTTTTTATTGCTCAAACGCTGCAAAACATAAAAAACCCTATATACATATGGTATCGCCGTAATCGTACCGACCCGCAGAATAAAGTATAATAGTCATTTATAGCCCAGGGTAAACGCCGTCAAAAATAAATAAAAATCATTGTCAGAATTGATGGTTTTTGGTCACCTGGCTTGCCGAAAAATTGAATAAAAAGTGATCAACAAAATCGCATGTACCCCAAAATGGTACCAATGAAAATTACAGATTGTCCCGCAACAAATAAGCCCTCACACGGCTCCGATAGTGAAAAAATAAAAAAAGTTCCGGCTCCCAGATTATGGCGATGCAAAATGTACAGAGTGTTCCAAAAGTGGATAAGATCGGGCACCATTTATCAGTGCGACACTGGCCACATATCTGTGGGTTATTATTTATTTACAACCATTATTATACCCTCTTATTATGCCCCTGATGTACTTTGCCCAGCCTACATGTGCCCCAACATTATAAACTGAAATACCAGCAAAACGCCAGAGCTACTACCAAGCAAAATATGCGCTCCAAAAGCCAAATGGCGTCCCTCCCTTCTGAGCCCTACAGCGTGCCCAAACAGCCGTTTATGTCCACCGATATGGCATCGTACCAAAAAATGGTACCAATAAAAACGACAGCTCGTCCCGCAAAAAATAAGCCCCCACACCGCTCTATTGACAGAAAAATAAAAAAGTAGTGGCTCTTGGAAAGCGGGGAGGAAAAACTAAAAAGCAAAACATGAATCAGTTCGTAAAGGGTTAATTACTTTCTAATGAAAAAACATTTATGACCACATGTGGGGTATTGCCATACTCGGGAGAAATTGCTTTACAAACGTTGGGGTGCATTTTCTCGTTTATCCTTTGTGAAATTGAAAAAATTCAACATTTTAGTGGAAATAATGTTGATATTAATTTTCACGGCCTAATTCTAATAAATTCTGCAAAAGACGTGTGGGGCCTAAATGCTCACTATACCCCTAGATAGATTCCTTAAGTGGTGTAGTTTCCCAAATGGGGTTACTTTTGGGGGGCTTCCACTGTTTCGGTCTCTCAGGGGCTTTGCAAATTCGACATGACACCCAAAAACATTCCAGCTAAATTTGAGCTCCAAAAGCCAAATAGCGCTCCTTCCCTTCTAAGCCCCGGTGTGGGTCCAAACAGTAGTTTATTACCACATATGGGGTATTTACGTAATCAGGAGAAATTGTTTTACAAATGTTGGGGCGCTTTTTCTCCTTTATTCCTTGTAAAAATTAAAAATGGCTACCTTTTTTCAGAAAAAAAGTAGATTTTCATCTTCACATACTAATTCAAATAAATTTAGCAAAAAAACTGTGGGTTCAAAATGCTAACTATACCCATAGATAAATTCCTTGAGGGGTATAGTTTCCAAAATGGGGTCACTATTGGGGGGTTTCCACGGTTTTCTTCCCTCCAGTGCATTGCAAACGCGACACGGCACTGAAAACTATTCCAGCAAAATCAGAAATCCAAAATCCAAATGGTGCTCCTTCTCTTCTGAGGCCTGCTGTGGGTCCAAACAGCAATTTATTACCACATATGGGGTATTGCTATAATCGGAAGACATTGCTTTACATATGTTGGGGTGTTTTTTCTACTTTATTCCTTGTAAAAATTAAAAATTTCCTAATTTTTTCACAAAAAAAGTAGATTTTCACCTTCACATACTAATTCAAATAAATTTAGCAAAAAAACTGTGGGTTCAAAATGCTAACTATACCCATAGATAAATTCCTTGAGGGGTATAGTTTCCAAAATGGGGTCACTTTTGGGGTGTTTCCACTGTTTTGGCAGCACAAGGCCTCCTCACACCTGACATTGTACCTAAAATATATTCTAATAAAATAGAGGCCCAAAATCCACTAGGTGCTCCTTTGCTTCTGAGGCCTGTGTTTCAGTCAATGACCGCGCTAGGGCCACATGTGGGGTATTTCTAAAAACTGCAGAATCTGGGCAATAAATATTGAGTTGCATTTCTTGGGTAAAACCTTCTGTGGTACAGAAAAAATTTATTACAAATGAATTTTTGAAGAAAAAAAATGAAATTTGTAAATTTCACCTCTACTTTGCTTTAATTCCTGTGAAACGCCTAAAGGGCTAAAATACTTTGTGAATGCTGTTTTGAATACTTTGATGGGTGCAGTTTTCAAAATGGGGTGATTTATGGTGACTTTCTAATATATAAGGCCCTCAAAGCCATTTCAGAACTGAACTGGTCCCTGAAAAAATAGCCTTTTGAAATTTTCTTGAAAATATGAGAAATTGCTGCTAAAGTTCTAAGCGTTGTAACGTCCTAGAAAAATAAAAGAATGTTCAAAAAATGACGCAAACATAAAGTAGACATATGGGAAATATAAACTAGTATGTATTTTGTGTGGTATTACTATCTGTTTTACAAGTAAATACATTAAAATTTAGAAAAATGCTAATTTTTGCTAATTTTCTCTAAATCTTGGCGTTTCTTACAAATAAATATTGAATTTAATGACAAATTTTTTTCAGTATCATAAAGTACAACATGTCACGAGAAAACAATCCCAGAATCGCTTGGATAGGTAAAAGCATTGTGGAGTTATTACCACATAAAGTGACACATGTCAGATTTGCAAAAATGGGGCTGGTCCTGAAGGCCAAAACAGGCTTAGACACTAAGGGGTTAAATCATTTGCCTGTATATTGTGTTAGGGCCTGTTTACATCAGTGTTGCCCTTCCGATGAGGAGTTCCATCTGAGGTTTCCGTCGGGTTAACCCCTCAACAGAAAGCCAAACGTAAACCTTAGCTTCCATTTCCCTCACCATTGAACTCAATTGTGATGGAAACCTAGCTAATGGTTTCTGTTTGTCAACGTTGCGACAGGGTACCGAGGTTGTTGACGGAACCAATAGCACAGTAGACTGCACTATTGATTCCGTCAAAATGATGGAACCCTGCCACAATGGTGAAAAACTGAAACTTTTAGCTAGGCTTCCGTCACCATTGAGTTCAATGGTGAGGGAAACGGAAGCTAAGGTTTCCGTTTGCCTTTCCGTTGAGGTGTTAACCCGATGGAAACCTCCGATGGAACCCCTTAGTGGAAAGGAAGGCTGATATGAACACAACCTTAGTAACTGACTGAGATTATTATTATTATTTATTTTTTTATAACATGATAAAGGAGCAAGCTAGAAGACTTTGCAGAATGTGGAATACATTTTAGTTTTGTTTACAAAGTTTATGAGGTACATTTATGAAAACTGTATACCATTACCACTGGTCTTGCTGCTTATATTAACCAATCAGGACTAATTTCTTTAACTTGTCTGGTAAAATGAAAGCTGTACTTTTATTGATTACTATGGGAAACAATGTCTGTCTTCATTTGAAATAGTTTTCCGAGATGAAGCCCTTTTGTTTTCCTAATTTTTTGCAAATTATTTTTAGGTATCTTGAGATGTTATTTTCCTTCTGTCACCTACCGATTGCTGGCTTAGACAGAATATTTCAAATCTACCACCCCACTTTTGTTGACACATTGATCAGGATGTGATCTCTGCTGAAGTAACTCTGCTCATCACCTCGCGGTGAGCATTTTCTCTTTTTTTCATGTTATACTCTACATTTTTATTTTATTTTGGAGGGTGGGCGAATGTACATAGGGTGTACACACTTTTGGGAAATGTATTACTGACTGAACATCAGTGTCATGGCTTTACAAAGTTGCAAATTATGTGACACGCCATATTTAATAATTAGCAATTTTGCCATTTTACACCGCCTATGCCACTGTAAAAAAAAAAAAAAGATAGCGAGGCTAAGTGTAAGGGGATAGGGCCTTTCATGGCCTGGCATATTTATTAGCTCATAGCTGGCGTAGATTTCTATTTCTGGTGCACGGACGTCCAGAGATGTGTCTAATTTATTAAGAGGCATGCAACTCTTAATAAATTAGGTGCATTTTATGCCAACGTTCTTTAGATTAAGATTTTCGCATGAAATGGCAGTCTTAATAAATTCCCCCATTCACTTTTACAGCCTGTCATGCTAACTTGTGGCCCTTAAGATGTCCCATCCCTCCTTAAACACTTCAAATATTGAAAAACCTGGACTTCACAAACATGTTTAACTATTTCAAAGCCTCACTACATTTTAAGGTCTATTTTGGACACAGAAATCCTTTCTGAATCATGTTAAAATGAAGCATGTTTCTGATAGGCTCCTTATTCTCAAGTGTAGCTTCTCTATATTTCAGATCCACTGAGGTAAGATAATGCTATAAGCTTACTTCATTGGTCCTTAACTCTAGTGAGGCCTAGCTTTCCCACATAAAGCCTTTCTGAAGCTTTGTTAAATCAAGTCTGCTTCAAAAAGCCTTTCAGTGGCCAAACTAAGCCTCAATAACATTATGGGTCAGTGAAATAAATTGCTGGTCAGACAGCACACTGCCGACACAGTAGTATTGCCAGGGCACGTTACCTTCTGCACTAAAGAAGTAGTCAGCAAAATTATCTTGCACACGCACACCTGAATTGGAAGGACTTGAAAAAGGCTAACTTAGAGCTGGTGTCTGTACTATTGGACAATAAGAAGATTTGCTTTTCAGGAATGCTGACGTCATCGCTTCTTCTTCCTCTGAATTGGAAGGACGTCCTGGACCACTAGTAATGTCTGTGTTAAAAACTAGCAGCTGTGACTCCACATCTGTGTCTTGACTTTAGTATCGAGCATAGTTGTGGAATACACAACATACCTTATTCACATGATCAACTGTGGTCAGGTACAATTTGATGTCCATAGTAAAGACTCTACACTAACTAACCAAAATGCCGAAGGTG
Source organism: Rhinoderma darwinii (assembly GCF_050947455.1). NCBI lineage: Eukaryota > Metazoa > Chordata > Amphibia > Anura > Rhinodermatidae > Rhinoderma > Rhinoderma darwinii. Next base: position 173,835,828 of record NC_134691.1, read on the forward strand.
CACTCTACGAATCGTTTTGCCCAACTCTTGAAAAATTAAAAAACCTCCTCCAGAAATCAATCCCCTTTGTGGGTATGGGAACAGTAGGTTAAACATCAATGGAAAAGCCTCTTCCGATACCATCACAAAATGGGAATGGACGTGTGATACCTGGAAGAGGTCTTGAGCTGGAAGTGACATGCAATCCCAAAGAACTAACAGTCCGATCTGTGAGGTTTGCAGCACCTGAGAATCCCCAGTACTGCCATAGGCACCAACATCAATGATAACAAATTTGTAGTAATCGTCATCAAGACTACAGAATAATACTTATGATTATATAAGTATTATTCTTAGTATAGGGGCTGAAGCACACTTACATGCTAACCATTGATCTCACCTAGGCATTTGGGCTATTTGGCAATGGTTAGAATGCCTGCTGAAACCTGTAGCCAAGTCTGCTCGGTTGGGCAAAGCATCACCATGGGCTGCAACTTCTACTAGATATATGTACACCTAACAATTTTGAAATAGTTGATATTCCCACCTAAAATTGCAGATGCAGTGATGCAAAGCTCTCTCCTGTGGCCAAAACTCTGCGAGATAAAGAGAAAAATTAATTTATTAAAATGTATCTTAATTAAAATTAAACACAATAGCTTGTTTTTTTGTTTTTTTTCGAATATTACTACACATATACGATATAGTTTAATGTATTGTTATAGAACAATAAAGGCTTTGGCGACAGTAGGATTAATGACCAGTGAAGTAAGCTTGTAGTGTTATCTTATCTTACTGGGCCTTAAACTGTATTTACGTATTATAAGGAAAAAGTTTAAGATTTGGACTTTGCTGCTTCTCTGGGATGATCAGAAATGTTGTTTCATTTGCATAAAGAATTTATTATCAATATGTCAGTGTTACAAGACAAAGTTTCAAGCTTGGACCGAGCCCTATCTCAGATACAAACTCATTCTGAAGTGAACTGTCCCACCTCAGGTTTCTCAGAGGAGCTCGTGGACGGAAGTGGTTCACTGTCCCCGAGCTGCAGCTCCTCATGTTGCTCGGGTAGTTTCCGGCTGCCTTGCTAGTACATTGCTTTCTAAACTGTAATGTAGAATAGGACTTTATTGTCAAGTATGAAAATGTTGTGAACAGAAATTCCCATATTGAAAAATTTAAAACAGTATGGAATTTTTGCATCTCCACCAAAGCATACAAACAACCACATAATCATATCTAAAAGAGGCACTGCAGTCGAATAAAAAACTTTTAATAAACCTACACATACGTTCCCTAATCATCTGATATATCTGGTGATAGCAATTCAAACAAACCATGCGAAGGGTGAGACTGACTCATCAAAATTCTGTTTGCCGTACCTACACATCTTTTCTTAAAAATACCTGACAACTCACGAACATCACAACTGATTATGGAGACAAGTTCATTTTAGCTAGTCTAACTTTTTTTCATTGACGCTATGCCAAACCAACCAGTAAGTCCGTAGGTTATAAGACTATCAATTGTTGCCTGATAAAAGCGCTGCAGTGTCTCAACACTAAAACCTCTCTTTAATAATTTTTTTTGACACACAAAAAATAAATTCGCTTTTGGCCCATCTTAACTAGAGCATATATTGTGACAGACTATGTTAGATAATGGGAAATAGTGCTTAACATCTTTCCGACCGCTCACTGTAAATTCACGTCGGCGCTTGCTGGGCCCTGTGCAGCTCCGTTGTGAATTTACTGTTAACAGAGCGATCGGGTTTCTTAGAGTGGCGCTGACATCTAATCGCGCTGTTAACACCTGCATGTGGTCCCGGAGACATGATTGGGATCTAATTGGTTCAGGTCCCGATCATGTTACAATGTAGGAAAAGTTTGTTGTAGCAACAAACTGGAAAGTTTGTTGTAGCAACAAACTTTCACTGGATCAATCGTGGGTACTGCCGCTGGTTGTCATAGCAATACATACAATAGCCTCTGGGACTGCCATGCATGGAAGTCTATGGGGACCAGCTAGAGACTGGTCCCCATAGGGTTCCTGTCAGAGTGACTGTCAGCATCACACTGACAGTTATAATACTTTACACTACCTAGGTAGTCTAATGTATTATAGCAGCGATCAGAGCTGCAGGTCTTCAATTTCCGTAGTGGGACAAATACAAAAAAGTAAAATAAAGTTAATAAAAATATTTTATAAAAGTGTAAAAATAAAAGTAATAAGTTGAAAAAAACCTGTTGTTTTTCCCTATAATAAGTGTTTTATTATAGGAGAAAAAAATAAAATAATAAAATAAGTACACATATTTGGTATCACCGCATTCAGAAAGACCCAAACTATAAAACTATAATGTTATTTTTCCTGCACGGTAAACACTGCAAAAAAAAAGCAATACCAGAATCGCTATTTTATGGTCACCACCCCTCACAAAATATAGAATAAAAAGTGATCAAACAGTTACATTTCCCCTGAAATAGTACCAATAAAAACTACAACCCGTCCCACAAAAAACAAGCCCTTACACAGCTTTTTTGACTGAAAAATATAAAAGTTACAGCTTTCAGAATATGGTGACACAGAAAATAAATTATTTTATAAAAAGTGATTTTATTGTGCAAACACTGCAAAAAATACAATAAACAATATAAATATGGTATCACCGTAATCATATCAACCCGCAGAATAAAGTGAAACTGTCATTTATAGTGCATGGTGAATGGCGTAAAAAAAAAAAAAAAAAACCTTTAAAACTCCAAAATAGCTGTTTTTTGGACACCTTAGCTCTCAAACAAATTTTGGTCAAAATTATCAAAAAGTTGTATGGACCAAAAATTGGTAGCAATAAAAACTACAGCTTGTCCCACCAAAAGTAAGCCCTCACACCGCTAAAACAACCAAAAAATAAAAAAGTTATGGCTCTCAGAATGTGGTGAAACAAAACAATTTTTTTTTAACAAACAGTTTTTTCTTTGTAAAAGTAGTAAAATATAAATAAAACGATATAAATTTGGTATCACCATAATTGTATTTAGCTATAGAATACAGTTAAGTTGTAGTTTTCACCACACATGAAAGCCGTAAAAATGAAACCCCCAAAAAATGGAGGAAACACAGTTTTTTCCAGTTTTGCCCGCAAAGAATATTATTTTCAGTTTCCTAGTACATTATATGGTATTTTAAATTGTGTTTATTGAATCTACAAGTCCTCCCACAAAAAATAAGCCTCACACCACTCTATCGATGGAAAAATAAAAAAGTTATGGCTCTTGGAATGCGGGTAGTGAAAAACTAAAATGGAAAAGAAAAAGAGGATCAGTCCTACAAGGGTTCATTCATTTCTAATGAAAAACTGTTTATAACCACGTGTGGGGTACTGCTGTAATTGGGAGAAATTGCTTTACAAACTATTGGGGTGCTCTTTCTCCTTTATCCTTTGTGAAACTGAAAATTTCAACATTTTAGTGGAAAAAATGTTGATATTAATTTTCACAGCCTAATTCCACTAAATTCTGCAAAAAAAAACCTGTGGGGTCAAAATGCCAACTATACCTCTAGAAAAATTAATTGAGGGGTGTAGTTTCCAAAATGGGGTCACTTTTGGGGGGTTTCCACTGTTTTGGCACCTGAAGAGCTCTTCAAACCAGACGTCGTGCCTAAAATATATTCTAAAAAAAAAAGAGGCCTGAAAACCCACTAGGTGCTCCTTTGCTTCTGAGGCTGGTGTTTCAGTTTATTATCACACTTGGGCCACATGTGGGATATTTATAAAAACTTCAGAATCTGAGCAATAAATATAGAGTTGCATTTCTCTGGTAAAACCTTCTGTGTTACGCAAAAAGTTGTATTAGAAATGAATTTCGGACAAAAAAAATAATAATTTGTACATTTCACCTCTACTTTGCTTTAATTCCTGTGAAATGCCTAAAGGGTTAAGAAACTTTCTGAATGCTGTTTTAAATATATTCAGGGTGCAGTTTTATAAATGGGTTAGAGTTATGGGGAATTCCTAATAGCTCAAAGCCACTTCAGAACTGAACTAGTACCTGAAAAAACAGGTCTTTTGAAATTGTCTTGCTATTTTTCACAAATAAATATTGAATTTATCCAACAAATTACAATATGTCATGAGAAGACAATCTCAGAATCGCTTGAATAGGTAAAAGCATTCCCACGTTATTACCACATAAATTAACAGATGTCAGATTTGAAAAAATTGTCTGTGTCCACAAGGCCAAAACAGGCTCAATCCTGAAGGTGTTAGTTGCCTTTACTAAAACCACCTGATTCACGCCCATGGTAATCTTGGAATATTCTTGTTTCTTTTTTCAATAATTATCTCTTTTGTTTTTTTCCACATTCAAGACTAAAGTATTTTCTCTAGACCACCTTTCCAAGCCTAAATCTCAGATTGATAAGAGGTTTTATCCTCACCAGTGTCACGATCTGTGGGTATGTGGACCCACTGGGCCGTACCGCCGTAGCAGTATAGCAGCTGGACAAACAGTGTACCAAGTAAAGACCATGGTCCGAGAAAGGGTAGCTGTGGAAGTACAGACAGTAGCGATGGCTAGGCTCATATGGGACCTTGGCATCAGACACCAGGCGTGGTGTAACACAACATGACTCCAACTCTCTTAAGGCATAGGAACAAGGTAGCATGGGATACACGTAGCAGGGATGGGAACACTGGGAACAGCAGAACACTAAGGGACCACTTGCTAGACTGACACGGGGAAAACACAACAATGCTCAGGCAATGTGTGAAGGGGCAGGGCCCTTCTAAGGCTGGATTCGGACGAGCATGTTCGGTCCGTAAAGGACGGAACGTATTTCGGCCACAAGTCCCGGACCAAACACACTGCAGGGAGCTGGGCTCCTAGCATTATAGTTATTTACGACGCTAGGAGTCCCTAGCAGTTCTAAACTCTTTTAAGACACAGGAACAAGGTAGCACGGGATACAGGGTACAGGTAGCAAGAACGCGAACACTGGGAACAGGAAATCAGTAAGGGACCATTTGCTAGACTAACACGGGAAAACACAACAACGCTCAGACAATGAGTGAAGGGGCAGGACCCTTCTAATAGTCCAGGGTGCTCATGGGTGATTAGACAATTCTAAACATATGTACACGCTAGCCCTTTAAGGCCTGGACTGACCCTAGTGGTCACTGCAGGCCAGGACAGCAGTGCTTCGATCTCTGGGAAGGAAGGTCTCGGCAGGATGGGAGGAGATTACAACCAGTAATCAGGCCAATCAGCGTCATGTCATCTGGATATTTAAGTAGAAGGGTATATTTATTAAATTTTGCACAATTTGAGGTATAAAGGTAAAATAAAGCAGACTCAAACAACACCCCTGTAAGAACCCCCAAGGATGTCTATCTTGCTGTTCATAGAGAATTACCAACTACCTGAGTTCTATTAACAAGAAGAACTCAACAACCAGATGCATAATTCACATAATAAACTTTTCAAGTTTCCCAAGTTTAGCCGCCAACCCTGATGGCGCCACCATGTTAAAAGCTGAGATAAAGTCCCAAAAAAAAAATCCTCAAGTATTTACAACTGGCATCAACATGACTGAATATAGTATGCAAGACTAAGGCAACAGCATCCTCAGTAGATTTATTCTGCACATAAGCATGTTGAAGATGGTCATCTTTGCCCTCCAATTCACCGTTAACTTGTGATAAAACTTAATTTCTCAAAAAAAAACATGTTGAATGTTGAACATCATGATGTTGAAGCTACTGGACAATAATCATTAACCCTTTGGTGCTAAAGCATTTATTTGTTTTTTCATCTTCGTTTATTACTCCCCGCCTTCCAAGAGCTATAACTTTTTTTTTTTCCATCAATGGATTGGTGTGGAGGCTTATTTTTTTTGCAGGAGTTGTAGTTTCTATTGCCGCTATTTAAAGTACCAAATAATGCACTGGGAAACTGAAAAGCAATTATTTGTGTTGTAAAATTGCAAAAAACTGGAATTTCTCAATTTTTGGGGGGGTTTGGGGGTATGGTAAAAGTGACAACGTGACTTTATTCTGCTGGTCAATACGATTATGTCGTTTTTATTATGTTTTACTATTTTACAAAGGTTTGTTAAAAAAAAAGGTTTTGTGTCGCTTTATTCTGAATGCCATAACTTTTTTATTTTCATAGCGCTGCCATGGGACCAAAAGTCTGTTACACAGTCTTCTTTGATGATGATATGACTCCTCGTCATGTGACTGACCCCGCAGTAGTTTATGTATTTGCTGTATAACTGCTCCTGCTTGTACACAGAGTACAGTGGGGTTGGTCACGAAGAGTTGTATTGTCATCAAAAAAGACTGTGCAACTAGACTCGGGTCCCCTGGCAGCACTATGAAAATCTATGAAAACCTTAGAATCAGCACGACAGGGGACGCACCGGAATGTATATTAGTGAGTGTGCTCACTTATTGCGAGTACACTGCTAATAATTTCTGGTCCCCACATAACCCCTTTAAGGCAGCTAGGTACCACTAACTCACTCAAAGACAGATTAAAAATCCTGAAAAACACTAGTGCCAAAGTAAGGAGAGAGAAAAAAATAAGTTATTTTAGCATTAACACATTTTTTGCCTTAGTTCAAATACATTTTCTAACAGAAATACTCAACTTGTTACTTCTAACAAATAAATAAAATAGAGCTTTCAGTGATGTAGAAATTAAAAATATAAGCAACGAGATACAATTTTTGAGACAAATTTTAAAAAAATTGTACTGTATGTCAGATTTATCTGATAAAAATCTAACATAAGTATGAATTAAATAGATACATTTGTAGTCATAAAATAGTGATTAATAAAAAGTGAAAAACAATGCTTAATGCCAAAGCATTCGACTTTTCCTGCGAAAATGCAACTTGGGCACCTTCTTCTAGAGAAAGACCCACTCCTCTTGATTGTTTTGGTCCCTGTACAAAACCCCTATGGTCAGCATTCCTTTCTTCTGCAGCAGTGGCCCAAACAAACCTCAACTACGAATGGCTGCTAAAGGAAGCAAAGCTACCAATTCCAATACATTAAAAGAAATGAGGTCCAAGCAACATTAACCCCTTAAGGACGCAGCCTAGTTTTGGCCTTAAGGCTAAGAGCCCATTTTTCAAATCTGACATATTTCACTTCATGTGGTAATAACGTCGGAATGCTTAAACCTACCCAAGCGATTCTGAGATTGTTTTCTCGTGACACATTGGGCTTCATGTTCGTGGTAAAATTTGGTCGATATATTCAGTGTTTATTGGTGAAAAATTGCAAAATGTAGAGAAAATGTTGAAAAAATAGCATTTTTCAGAATTTAAATGCATCTGCTTGTAAAACAGACGGCTATACCACCCAAAATAGTTACTAGTTCACATTTACAATATGTCTACTTTAGATTGGCATCATTTTTTGAACATTGTTTTATTTTTCTTGGACGTTACAAGGCTTAGAACATAAACAGCAATTTCTCATATTTTTAAGAAAATTTCAAAAGCCTTTTTTTTAAGGTACCTCTTGAGTTCTGAAGTGGCTTTGAGGGGCTTATGTATTAGAAACCCCGATAAAACACCCAATTTTAAAAACTAGACCCCTCAAAGTATTCAAAACAGCATTTAGAAAGTTTTTTAACCCTTCAGGCATTTCACAAGAATTAAAGCAAAGTGGAGGTGAAATTTGCAAATTTAATTTATTTTGCTGAATTTCAATTTTATTCATTTTTTTTCTGTAACAAAGAAGGTTTTACCAGAGAAACACTACTAAATATGTATTGTACAGATTCTGCAGTTTTTAGAAATGTCCCACATGTGGCTCTACTGCGCTCGTAGAATAAAACACAAGCCCTAGAAGCAAAGAAGCACCTAGTGCATTTTGAGTCCTCTTTTTTATTAGAATATATTTTAGGCAGCATGTCAGGTTTGAAGAGGTGTTGAGGTGCCAAAACAGTAGGAATCCCGCAATAGTGACCCCATTTTGGAAACTACACCCCTCAAGGAATTAATTTATGGTTGTTGTTACCATTTTGACCACACAGTTTTTTCACAGCACGTATTTGAATTGGGCTGTGAAATGAAAAAAATGTAATTTTTTCCAATAAAATGTCATTTGTGATCAAAATTTCTTATTTTCACAGGGAACAAAATACCCCATTTTGTTGCCCAATTTGTCCTTAGTGTGGCAATACCCCATTTGTGGTGATAAACTGCCGTTTGGGCTCATGGGAGGCCTCAGAAGGAAAGAAGCGCTGTGTGTTCTTTGGAGTGCAGATTTTGCTGGTTTGGTTTTCGGGTGCCATGTCACATTTGCAGGGCCCCAGGGGTATCAAAGCAATGGAAACCCACCAGAAGTGACCCCATTTTGGAAACTACACCCCTCAAGGAATTCATTTATGGATAATGTGACCATTTAGACCCAATAGTTTCTTCACAGAACTTATTTGAATTGGGCTGGGAATGAAAAAAATATATATTTTTTCCAATAATATGTCATTTTAGCTCAAAAATTCTTATTTTCACAAGAAATAAAATACTCCATTTTGTTGCCCAATTTGTCCTGAGTGCGGCAATACCCCATTTGTGGTGATAAACTGCTGTTTGGGCCCATGGGAGGGCTCAAAAGCAAAGGAGCGCTATTTGTTCTTTGGAGTCCAGATTTTGCTGGATTGGTTTTCGGGTGCCATGTCACATTTGCAGAGCCCCAGAGGTATCAAAGCAAAAGAAACCCACCAGAAGTGACCCCATTTTGGAAACTACACCCCTCAAGGAATTCATTTATGGGTGTTGTGACCATTTTGACCCCATAGTTTTTTCACAGAACTTATTTGAATTGGGCTGGGAATGAAAACAAAATTATTTTTGCAAATAATATGTCGTTTTGGCTGAAAATTTCTTATTTTCACAAGAAACAAAATACCCCATTCTGTTGCGCAATTTGTTCTGAGTGCAGCAATACCCCATTGGTGGTGATAAACTGCCGTTTGGGCCCATGGGAGGGCTCAGAAGGAAAGGACCACCATTTGGCCTACTGGGGATTTTCTAGTGCGAAGTCATGTATGCAGAAGCCCCTGAGGTACCAATACAGTTGAAACCCGCAAGAAGTGACCCCGTTTTAAAAACGACACCCTTAAGGCATTCATCTAGAGGTGTAGTGAGCATTTTGACCGGAGACCTACACCCCATAAACTGTAATGTGGGTTCTCCCGGGTATGGCAATACCCTACATGTGACTGTTATCAGCTGCCTGGGCACACAGCAGGGCTCAGAGGGGAAAGACGAGGGGGGATAAGCTGTGCGAGGGGCGTCAGGGTAAGTAAAATTGGGGTATATTATAAACCAAGGGATGTATGATAAATTTTAAAACACTCTTTCATACAGAGCTCTGGTTATTCGGGACACGTGTCACATTGATATATTGTGTCATCCCTTATAGCAGACTTTGCACCTCTTTTGACTTTTTCCATTCTTGCCAGTTTGGGGAACTTCTCCTGGAAAGTGTTGCCGCCCTGGTACGATGCGTGTGGCCCTGCTTCCAGAAGTACTGGGTGCCCCCCCTTCTTGGTCCCTAAAGATTAGGTTCTTGATAATCACCTCTTGAAATTCCAGGAAAGTTCCCGTCTGGCCTTCACATCGACGTAGCACGTACGCATTGTACAAAGCCATCTGTATGATGTGCCCGGCCAGCTTCTTATACCACACCGCATGGTGCTGTAGGGCTTCAGGATTTGATCTAACAAGTCCACCTCTCCCATGTACCTATTGTAGTCCATGAAGCAGTCTGGTTTGGGGGTGGCCTTTCCTTCATATATCCTAAATTTGTAGGTATACCCTGATGCACTCCCGCAGCTTATATATCTTCACGCCATACCTTGCCCTCTTACCCGGCAGGTACTCGCGGAATTGAACCCTCCCTTTAAAATGTACCAGGGACTCATCAATAGAAATACACGTCTCGGGGGTAAATGCTTGGGAAAACCGGGCACTGAAACGGTCTAATAGGGGTCTCCGTTTATACAAACGGTCAAAACTGGGGTCACCTCGGGGTGGGCATGGCTCATTATCAGTATAATTTAAGAAGCAAAGTATTGCCTCAATTATTTATTTTTTTAGGTTCCAGTTCAGTTCTGAAGTTGCTTTGAGGGGCCCATATATTAGAAACCCCTATCAAACACCCCATTTTAGAAACTAGACCCCTCAAAGTATTCACAACAGCATTTAGAAAGTTTATGAACCCTTTAGGTGTTTCACGGGAATTTAGCGCAAAGTAGGTGTGAAATGTACATATTTTTTTTGTCAGAAAATCCTCTTTATACCATTTTTTTTACAACACAAATGGATTTATCAGAGAAACGCAACTTAATACGTATTGCCCAGATTCTGCAGTTTTGAGAAATATCCCACATGTGGCCCTAGTGCGGCAAAGGACTGAAGCACCGGCCTCCGAAGCAAAGGAGCACCTAGAGGATTTTGAGGCCTCTTTTTTATTAGGCACCATGTCTGGTTTGAAGAGGTCTTGTGGTGCCAAAACATTGGAAACCCCCCAAAAGTGACCCCATTTTGGACACTAAACCCCTTGAGGAATTCATTGTAGTTTTCATGGGGTGCATGCGGCTTTTTGATCAGTTTTTATTCTATTTTTAGGTGGCGTGGTGACTAAAAAACAGCAATCCTGCTATTGTTTTTTTATTCTATTTTTTTTACAGCGTTCACCGTGCGCTATAAATGACATATTCACTTTATTCTGCGGGGCGATACGATTACGGCGATACCAGATGTTTATATGTTTTTTTTGTCTTATGGCGTTTGCACAATAAAATACGTTTTGTAATAAATCACCCACTTTTGGTGTTACCTTATTCTAAGTGCCATAACGTTTTTATTTTTCCATCAATAAAGCCGTGCGAGCACTTATTTTTTGTGTAACGAACTGTAGTTTCCATCAATACCATTTTTAGGTAGATGCGACTTTTTGATCTCTTTTTATTCCATTTTTTGCGAGGTGAAGTGACCAAACAATTGTGATTCTGGGACGGTTTATTATTATTTTCTTTTACGGCGTTCACCGCGCGGGATAAATAACGAAATAATTTTGTAGTTCAGGCCGTTACGGACGCGGCGATACCAATTATGTATCGTTTATTTGTTTGTTTATATATTTTTATTAATAATAAATGTCTGATAAGGGAAAAGGGGGGATTTTTACTTTTAATACTTTTAAATCTTTTATTTTCTTATTTTTACACATCTTTTTTTAACTTTTTTTTTTACTTTTTTACTTTGTCCCACTAGGGGACTTGAGGACAGGAGGCCCTGATCGCTATTCTAATACACTGCACTACATGCGTAGTGCAGTGTATTAGAACTGTCAGCTACTCACTGACAGCAAGCATAGTGGGTCCTGACGTTGTCAGGACCCACTAGGCTTCCGTCTATGGCATAGCCGGACGCCATTGTTTGGTGTCCGGTTGCCATAGTCACCATCGCCGGCCGCTATCGTGTAGCAGGCCGGCGATGGCAGCTTAACCCCTAAAAAGCCGCGATCTCTATAGAACGCGGCTTTTAAGGGGTTAATCAGCGGGGAAACAGCGATCGGTCCCCGCTGTAGGAGCTGTGACAGCTGCTGTATGAGACAGCAGCTGTCACAGCTCCTGTATGTGTCGGGAGGATGGCCGAAACGGCCGTTACTCCCGAGACGTACTATTCCGTCATGGAGCGCGAACAGGGTGCTTTCCATGACGTAATAGTACGTCACTGAGCGTTAAGGGGTTAACGTTGATGTCCTCTTTCTCAAAAATTATTTCAACTGCCTAATGACTTTGTATTTATGCAACTTACTAATGTATTATTTTTTGCATTTCTTTAACATTTTCTATATTTCTGAAGTTACACCCCCTTTTTGGGCAAGCCTTACGTCTATCATCAAGCCGCTATGTCCATAAAAACACTGCTAATGGAGGAACATGTGATAAGACACGTCATTCTGCCTCCTCCATTAAAATACACTGCATCTGCACTACATTCCAACCCCCAGGACCATGGAGGATGAAGAATAAGGGCATGCCAGACGTGGCAGAATTCTTCCGCAACTGTCCGCATCAATGCTGCACAGAATCTGCGTTGCGGATCTGCCCAAAATGGGCAATAAATTAATTGGCTGCAGTCGTCACTTAGACTGAAACGTCATCCTGGGAAACCGGACTGGAGGAAGAAGCAGGGATTTCTCTGTAAGTATGAACTTCTTTTTTTTTACAGGTTGCTGTATATTGTGATCGGTAGTCACTGTCCAGGGTGCAGAAACAGTTACTGCCGATCGCTTAACTCTTTCAGCACCCTGGACAGTGACTATTTACTGATGTCGCCTAGCAACGCTCCCGTAATTACGGGTGCACACACGTAGTCACCCGTAATTATGGGAGTCCCATTGACTTCCTCAGTCTGGCTGTAGACCTAGAAATTCACATAGGTCCAGCCAGAATGAAGAAATGTCATGTTAAAAAAACAATACGCTCCGCAGCACACATAACATCTACATTACATCTGCAGACTTCATTGCGGAACTTAGAATCTCCATTGAAGTCAATGGAGAAATTCCGCAATGATTCCGCAAACAGTCCGCCACATGTCCGCAACAACCGTTGTATGCTGCGGACACCAAATTCCGCACCGCAGCCTATGTTCCGTAGCGGAATTGTCCGCAACATGCAAACGAACCCAACCACAAAGCTGTGGAAGGCAATGGAGAAATGGGTCAGCTGCGGATTTCCGCTGCGGAGTGTCCGCAGCGGAATTCCAGAGCAATTCCGCTACGTCTGGCCATGCCCTAACTTGTGTTTTCAGACTTCTACAGTCAATTCTTTGTCATAATGTAGGCAACCTATTTAACATACACCATTTTTGAAAAATGTACACTCACCTATTTCCAACTGAACATGCTGCAGTGCATTATCCCACTCTGGATAGAGTGACTGACAAACTGCATGCCACACCTCTGCTTTCTCGATAATACAATAAACACTGTGTGTGAAAAAAAAGTCAATAAATAGAAAAATCCGCAATCATACTGTAATGACGGGGGTCGGGAGACAGACAAGTGAGCCCTAATCTACCCACCACTCATTCCCTGCCTACTTGCAACGACCCGCCCTAGGCGACGGGGTACAACTGGGCGACGGTCCCTATGCTCAATAAGTGCACGACAGACAAACAGACAAGGGTACACAGAGCTAGGGGGAGAAAGGGGCAGTTGCCCACGGCAAAACCGTGAGCAACAAGAGAAGTGAACAAGCCGAGTCAAACCAAGAGAGTACGAGGTGCCAAACGCAGAGCAGAAGAGTAGTAAACAATCCGAGTCAAACCAGGAGTGTACGAGGTACCAAACGCAGAGCAGGAGAGTAGTCAGCAAGCCGGGGTTAATATGAAGCAAGGACAATGGTACAAGAAGCTGCAGCAGGGCCAGGAAACCAAACGAGAAGAATCACAAGCAAAGGAGGAACAGGAAAGGCAGGTATAAATAGACACTGGGCGGGAGCTAGCTCCGTCTGGCCAGGCTGTGATAGGTTCTCCCACTCCTAAGCCTGCCACCCTGAGTGGTGGAAGATGGAGTCAGTCTCACAGACATAGAAGCAGGTGCAGACTAATTATCTATGGGCGTTAACCCCCAAGCTGTGCCTGGCAGATCCTTTACAGTACCCCCCGCTTTTATGAGGGGCCATCGGACCCTTTCTAAGTGGACCTGGTTTACTGGGGAAACGAAAGTGAAACCTCCTGACCAATACCCCAGCGTGAACATCCCGAGTGGGTACCCAAGTCCTCTCCTCAGGCCTGTATCCTCTCCAATGGACCAGGTACTGGAGGGAGCCTTGGACCATCCTGCTGTCCACAATCTTGGCCACCTCGAATTCTGCCCCCTCAGTGGTGAGAACAGGGACCGGAGGTTTTCTCGAGGGAGCCAAGGACGGGGAGCAGCGTTTAAGGAGGGAGGCATGGAACAAGTCGTGTACTCGAAAAGATGGGGGCAACTCCAGTCGGAAGGAGACAGGATTGAGGACTTCAATGACCTTGTACGGCCCTATAAACCGGGGAGCAAACTTCTTGGACGGGACCTTAAGGCGCAAATTTTTAGACGATAGCCACACCAGATCCCCGACCATAAACAAGGGGTTAGCAGAACGTTTTCTATCTGCCTGAGTTTTTTGTATGCTCTGGGACGCCTCTAGGTTCTTCTGAACCTGAGCCCAGACTGTGCACAATTCTCGATGAACGACCTCTACCTCGGGATTGTTGGAACTTCCAGGTGAAACGGAAGAGAACCGTGGATTAAACCCAAAATTACAGAAAAAGGGGGAGACCCCTGACGAGTTACTGACCCGGTTATTAAGGGAAAATTCGGCGAGGGGAATGAATGAGACCCAATCATATTTGTGACAGTCAGAGATAAAACACCTTAAATATTGTTCTAGAGACTGATTAGTCCTCTCAATTTGGCCATTAGTTTCAGGATGGAAGGCAGAGGAGAAGGACAGATCAATCTCCAACTTTTTACAAAAGGCTCTCCAAAACAATGAAACAAATTGTACCCCTCTATCAGAAACAATATTGACAGGGACCCCATGGAGACGCAGGATGTGTTTGACAAACAAGGTAGCTAACGTCTTAGCATTGGGTAGTTTCTTGAGGGGCACAAAGTGGCACATCTTACTGAAGCGGTCTACTACCACCCACACCACCGACTTGCCTTGAGATGGAGGCAAATCGGTGATAAAATCCATGGACATATGGGTCCAAGGTCTCTGGGGAATGGGCAAAGAACATAGTAACCCGCTGGTCGGGAACTGGGAGTCTTGGACCTAGCACAAACTTCACAAGCGGCGACGTAGGCCTTAACGTCTTTAGGCAACCCAGGCCACCAATAGTTTCTGGCAATGAGGTGCTTGGTACCCAGGATGCCTGGATGGCTAGATAGTATAGAGTCATGATTTTCCCTAAGTACCCTTAGCCGGAATTGCAGGGGAAAAAACAGCTTGTTCTCAGGAAGGCTCCCGGGAGCTGAACCTTGATCAGCCGCAATTTCAGAGACTAAATCAGAATCAATAGTGGAAATGATTATACCTGGAGGCAAAATACAAGCAGGATCTTCCTCCGAAGGAGGGCTGGCCATGAAGCTACGTGACAGTGCATCAGCCTTAACATTTTTAGACCCAGCCCTATAGGTAACCACAAAGTTGAATCTGGTAAAAAATAACGCCCAACGAGCTTGTCTCGGGTTTAGCCTCCGGGCAGATTCTAGGAAAACTAGATTCTTGTGGTCGGTAAGGACCGTTACCTGGTGTCTAGCCCCCTCCAGGAAGTGGCGCCACTCTTCAAATGCCCATTTAATGGCTAAGAGTTTGCGGTTGCCAATATCAAAGTTACTCTCAGTGGGTGAAAACTTCCTGGAGAAGTAGGCACAGGGACGGAGATGGGTGAGGGACCTGGTACCCTGGGACAAGAATGCCCCCACTCCCACCTCGGACGCGTCAACCTCCACGATAAATGGCTCCATTTGGTTGGGCTGAACCAGCACCGGAGCCGAGATAAAGCACTTCTTAAGGACCTCAAAAGCCTGGACAGCCTCAGGAGGCCAGTGGAGGAGATCAGCACCTTTGCGAGTGAGATCCGTAAGAGGCTTAGCGATGACCGAGAAGTTAGCTATAAACCTCCTGTAATAATTAGCCAACCCCAGGAAGCACTGTAACGCCTTCAGGGAGGCAGGTTGGACCCATTCCGCCACAGCCTGGACCTTGGCGGGGTCCATGCGGAATTCATGAGGAGTGAGGATTTGGCCCAAAAATGGTATCTCCTGCACCCCAAACACACATTTTTTGGTCTTAGCAAACAGTTTTTTTTCTCAAAGGACCTGGAGCACCTTCCTGACATGCTCAATGTGGGAGGACCAGTCCTTGGAATACACAAGTATGTCATCAAGGTACACTACAAGAAATAACCCCAGGTAGTCTCTTAAAATCTAATTTATGAAATTCTGGTAGACCGCGGGAGCATTACACAACCCAAAGGGCTTGACGAGGTATTCGAAATGACCTTCGGGCGTGTTAAACGCGGTTTTTTACTCATCTCCCTCTTTGATGCGGATAAGGTTATACGCCCCCCGTAGATCAAACTTAGAGAACCATTGGGCCCCCTGAACCTGATTAAAGAGATCAGGAATCCGAGGAAGGGGATACTGGTTCCTTACAGTGACCTTATTCAAGCTTCGGTAGTCAATGCATGGCCTAAGACCACCATCCTTCTTCCCTACGAAGAAGAAGCCAGCACCTACCGGAGAAGTAGAGGGGCAAATGTAACCCTTGGCCAGGCATTCCTGGATATACTCTCTCATGGCTTCACGTTCGGGACAAGAGAGATGAAATATCCTACCCTTAGGGAGCTTAGCTCCTGGTACCAAATTGATTGCGCAATCATATTCTCTATGAGGAGGTAACACTTCGGAGGCCTCCTTAGAGAAAACATCGGCAAAGTCCTGAACAAACTCAGGTAGCGTGTTCACCACCTCAGGGGGAGAAATAGAATTAACAGAAAAACATGACGTCAAGCATTCATTACCCCACTTGGTAAGGACCCCAGAATTTCTGTCAAACGTGGGATTATGCAACTGCAACCAGGGAAGGCCTAAAACCAAATCGGACGATAATTCCTGCATTAACAGTACAGAGCACTGCTCCAATTGCATGGAGCCAACAAGGAGTTCAAAAACAGGGGTATGCTGTGTAAAATAACCATTAGCAAGAGGAGTGGAGTCGATACCCACTACCGGGACAGGTTTAGGCAAATCAATCATAGGCATAGCTAGAGACATAGCAAATTCCACAGACATGATATTAGCAGAAGACCCTGAATCCACGAAGGCACTGCCGGTAGCAGACCTACCACCAAAAGAGACCTGAAAGGGAAGCAAGATTTTATTATGTTTCATATTTACGGGAAATACCTGTGCGCCCAAGTGACCTCCCCGATGATCACTTAGGCGCGGAAGTTCTCCGGCTGCATTCTTACGCTTAGTACAGTTGTTTACTTGATGCTTGTCATCCCCACAGTAGAAGCAGAGACCATTCTTCCTGCGGAAATCTCTACGTTGTTGGGGGGACACGGAGGCCCCGAGTTGCTTAAGTACCTCTGAGTCTACCGGGGTGGAACGAAGCAAGGGAACCTCGGGAGGCATCATGGGGGAGTCAGAGGAGAAAACATCAAGACGTTCAAGTCGTCGTTCCCTGAGACGTCGGTCAAGTCGTACCGCTAAAGCCATAACCTGGTCTAGGGAGTCAGAAGAGGGATAACTAACTAGCAGATCTTTCAGGGCGTTCGACAGACCCAACCTAAACTGGCACCTTAAGGCAGGGTCATTCCACCGAGAAGCTACACACCACTTCCTAAAGTCAGAGCAATACTCCTCAACAGGTCTCTTACCCTGATGTAAGGTCACCAGCTGACTCTCGGCAAAAGCAGTCTTGTCAGTCTCGTCATAGATGAGTCCGAGAGCAGAAAAGAAAAGATCAACGGAGGAAAGTTCAGGGGCGTCAGGAGCCAAGGAGAAGGCCCATTCTTGGGGCCCTTCCTGGAGCCGGGACATAATTATACCCACCCGCTGGCTCTCAGAACCTGAGGAGTGGGGCTTTAAACGAAAATAGAGCCTACAACTCTCCCGAAAGGAGAGAAAAGTCTTCCGGTCCCCTGAGAACCGGTCGGGCAACTTGAGGTGGGGTTCAAGAGGTGAGGTGAGGGGGACTACCATGGTAGCATCAGGCTGGTTGACCCTCTGAGCCAGGGCCTGGACCTGTAGGGAGAGACCCTGCATTTGCTGAGCCAGGGTCTCAAGGGGATCCATAGTGGTGTCAGGGACCAGGGTAGACTAGGTATTGGCTTGTGATTATGTAATGACGGGGGTGGGGAGACAGACAAGTGAGCCCTAATCTACCCACCACTCAGTCCCTGCCTATTTGCAACGACCCCCCCTAGGCGACCGGGTACAACTGGGCGACGGTCCCTACGCTCAATAAGTGCACGACAGACAAACAGACAAGGGTACACAGAGCTAGGGGGAGAAAGGGGCAGTTGCCCACGGCAAAACCGTGAGCAACAAGAGAAGTGAACAAGCCGAGTCAAACCAGGAGAGTACGAGGTGCCAAACGCAGAGCAGAAGAGTTGTAAACAAGCCGAGTCAAACCAGGAGTGTACGAGGTACCAAACGCAGAGCAGGAGAGTAGTCAGCAAGCCGGGGTCAATATGAAGCAAGGACAATGGTACAAGAAGCTGCAGCAGGGCCAGGAAACCAAACGAGAAGAATCACAAGCAAAGGAGGAACAGGAAAGGCAGGTATAAATAGACAGAGGGCTGGAGCTAGCACCGTCTGGCCAGGCTGTGATAGGTTCTCCCACTCCTAAGCCTGCCACCCTGAGTGGTGGAAGATGGAGTCAGTCTCACAGACATAGAAGCAGGTGCAGACTGATTATCTATGGGCGTTAACCCCGGAGCTGTGCCTGGCAGATCCTTTACACATACATTGATTGTGGAATTTTGCAACAAATCCACAATGAATCTCGAACACAAATTGACATGTTGCAGATTTAAAAATTGCTTTTTCCGCCTGAATGTCTGGTTGGAAAATTGGTGTAAATTCGACCTGTGTGAACCTATCCTATGGGTAGGTTCACACAGGTAGGATTTGCTGCTTAAAACTGTGCATATCCAACCCAGATGCCGCAGGGAATTCTAACTAAAAGCCTGCACAAAATCATGTTTGATTTGGTGTCGAATTTTGGGTGGATTACCTGACCAAGATACCGCAGGGCATTCCAACCAAAAGCCCGCACAAAATCGTGTTTGATTTGGTGTAGAATTTTGGGTGGATTACCTGCTGTGGAGAAGAAGAGAGAGAGAGGGAATAAAAAAAATACCAAATTTACCTCCCCTGACGTTCCCATAGTAACGCGTCACTGTTCCCTTATCAGATCTATGTGCTGCCTGCCTTCTGGGTTGATGTTGCGCTCCACTTTACAACTGCAGCCTGGGATTTTTTTTTAAACTGTAAATAGGGCTTTTTTGTTTCTACTTGCGGTTTTTGCTGCAGATTCACAGCTTTTCTGCAGCAAAAGTCCAACTCTGTATTTATTGCAAATTTTTGCTTTCCCATGGAACTCAATGGGGAAAAAGTGCAAAAAATTCATAACCATTCTGCAGCATAAAGTGACATGCAGGTAAATTTCTGCAATCATTTTTTTCTCAGCGTGTGAATGAAATTTGTTCATATCTAATGCACTTTGCTGCTACTGTATTACGCTGCATTACGCTGCAGATTATTCATCCGCAAATACAGCTGGAAAATCTGCAGCAATTTCACTACCTTGTTTTCACTACCGAGTTCTTTTTAAAAGTCTCCGAATTTTCAGGGAGCCACCAGCTGAATAGCTTCATAAATGGGGCCAATCTGCGTGCATCAGTTTGTTTTGATAAAGAGCAGCAGATATCTGTGGGTGAGTCTCGGATTTCTGCCGCGGAATCTCTGCAAAATCCATGTCAGATTTTTCCAAAGAAAAAATCCTCCATGTGAGCACAGCCTATAGGCAACACACTATTCACGCACCACAGTGAACAGCATGCATTTAAAATGCACAGATCAAGTTGCTGTTTTTTTTTTTGCATTCCTCTCCCAAAAAATGTTAATCAATAAATTATATGTACTCCAAAATAGTGTCTTTGAAAAATACAACTTATACTGCAAACAACAAGCCCTCATATAACTACATAGGAAAAAATAAATAAAGTTATGGCTCTTGGAATGCGACAATAAAAAAACTAAGAATAAAGCTTCAGGCCTGGTTATTGGAGTCTAATACAAGGAGCCTGTTTAGTGGCAATAGATAGCACAGTAGGACACTGTAATTCACTGTAAGCCAGGGCAATATACATATTCATTAAAATGTAATTCTTCATTAAAATACCCTAATAATCATTACTTCCAAAACATACTTCTTAACCCTTTCATGACTTGGGGTTTTAGTAATGTAATGTAATTAGTTTAACCTAATACATTTATATATATATATATATATATATATATATATATATATATATATATATATATATATATATATATATATATATATATATACATATAAGTATATATATATATATATATATATATATATATATATATACATATATATATATATATATATATATATATAGATATCTATATCTATATATATCTATCTATCTATCTATCTATCTATCTATCTATCTATCTATCTATCTATCTATATATATATATATATATATATATATATATATGAAATAATTCTCTCACCTTTATCATGATATCAAATCTGTTGTATGCCCTATCTATATGCCCTATAAAAAAAGGTCTTCATTTTTATTTTAGTGTGCGTATTCTTGTGTTTAGCTGGTACATGGTATCTATTATTGAGTGCAAAGCACCTGTGTACGTGATTTTTTTTGAGGTGTTAGCACATATGATGGATTAAGCTGAGAGAGTATAATACATATAAACTGATTATAAAAAGTAAAAAAAAAACACAAAGCATTGATTTATTAAAAAAATAATCCTTTCAAAGGTTTACGTAGCCTTTAAATACCTTTTTTATGCAATTGTTTATTATTTAAATTTATTTCATTAATACTTTATCTTTTAGAGAAGGGTGATATAACAAGATTTGGGTTAGCCTAGAAATTCTTTGTACAGATGTAGCCGTCTTTGACTTTTAATGCATTAAATACACAGTGTCAAGATCATTTATCTTGACTTTTTCAATGGCGTTTGTTGTGTTATATCATGCTGCAGCAAGTTATCAGAGTCAAGATAAAGACGGCTACGTCCGTATGTAGATTACATATAATAGTGATCTAATGGGCACTAGCAATTATGTCACTATTAGACTGGATTCTCACACAGAGTTTACTCATGTTTTCAGTGACGTTATCACTGCATTTTTTGGGGAGTTTTTTGCCCAAAAATGCTGAAGCCAGATGTTTCTTTAAAGTCTAAAGTAAAATATGAGAAAGCTTACATTGACAGTGTTTGTGGCTTTATTGGAGCGTTTCTTGGGTTATTGTCATTTTTTTAAAATAAGGTAAAACTTTTTGGGGCATTTTTTCCATAGGCTTTTCTATAGGACTTCAAGAAGGCCAGGAAAAATGGTGCATATAAAAAGTGATGTAAAGAAATCCTTTAAACTCAAAACTCAGAATTTCTCATTCAAATCATGAGCTTTTATAAGATTTTTATTTTTTTATAGCTACAGAAGACAGCTTTGGGGGAAAACATGGGTAGATTAAAACAAAAAAACATACACATTTTTGCAAATAATAAAACGAGACCGTATTAAACAGAAAGATGAGATGGAATGTCACCAGTGAAAAGGGTTATAGTTGTTAACTGTTTATTCTTTAAAAAGATTAATTAATTATTATTATTATTATTATTATTATTATTATTATGAATCATTCATAAAGCAATATAGCTGGTTTATATCATACAACTAAGGTTTTTTGAATAAATCTTAGATTTCTTTTAGAGAACCATTTGTGAATTCCTTTTCACTGACTTATCTTGGCACAGATGTAGTATCTATAGTAAGTTCAGCGACAATTTGATGAAAATGGATCAATGATTTATACTGCATGAGATAACCACATTCAGCAAAATTGAAGTCATTCTCATGCAGTTATGCGGAAGATCTACTTATAGTGATGGTGATTAACTTGTGACTTACAACATTCTATGGTACTTGCAATTAATAACCTCTGACAAATGTTGGAAGTAGTGATAGCATAATTTCTTTTAATTAGGGCATTTTAGTGAAATACTATGTATGACTGAATACTTATATTGCCTTGACTTACAGTGAACTACATTGTCTTATACTGTTATCAATTGCCAGAGACACAGAAGAGCATGTGAACTTTAGGGTAAAGATTTCTTAGTATAGAAGCCTTCAATTTGGATAAATTACAGTATTCCATAATTGAAGTATACTTTAAATTATGCCCATTTCACATAATGCTTTTCTTACTGTCGACAGTACAATCAGATAGACGCCTGCAACGTTTCCATCTTGTATAGGCATACAGTGAAATACGCCACACAAACCCCCAGAGTAGAGCACTACCTGAACTGCTTTTCCCGGGGAAGTCCTTGACATCACTGTCCATATATGAACAGTGATGTCAAGAGCTTTACAATGCCGAAGTCCCCAGACAGAGCGTCAGGGACGCTCTGGCCAGGGTGTCTGCCCATGGAGAAGCCCCTAGCGTCACTGTCTAATATGGATAGTGACATCAGGAGCTTTGCAATGTCAGAGTCACCGGCAAGGGCGCCGGCAACTCTCTGGCCAGGGATTCTGGTCCTGGGGAGCAATCAACATCACTGTCCATATATGGACAGTGATGTCAAGAGCTTTCCGATGTTGCAGTTCCCATTGAGAGCATCAGCAATGCTGTAGCCATTAATTCCGGCTGTAAAGCAGCCCCTAGCATCACTGTCTAATATGGACAGTGATGTCAGGAGCTTCCCCAGTACCAAATTACGTGAGCAGAGCGCTTTGATGCTCTGTATGTTGACTTTGGCATTAGCGTGCTTCTGACCATACTGCCGATATATGGATAGTGATGTCAGGATCTTCCTGACGTATACATTTTACGTATACCTTTGATGCATGCCATATGGTAGCATCCGTCACCCATAGGTGTCCATGTTAAAAAAAACTATACCGCGTGGTGTACGTTTTTTTGCGGGATCACTCAGGTTGGAATACCATAGTTTACTACTTTCATCCTTCAAAAAAAGATATATTGATGTATACCAGCAAAACAGAGACCAAAATTACATTATTTGGTCTCTTTGGGCTAATAGAGCCCTATGGATACTTTTATTGTGTACGTCGAGAGTTTTCCCGATGTACATGACAAAAGTAGGGCACAAATGCGATGTGAAAGGGGCCTTAAAGGCTATCAATGTTTGAAAGTCATCAATGCAACTAAACATCATCAAAGTGGGTCTCCTTGGGATTACCTGTGGAAGTGGTTCTGAGGATCCACTCTTCATCTATACAGAACATGTGCATGTCTACTTTTAATTACAGAACTTTTATAAATTTGTTGTTATCATTATACATAAAGCCCATATCATTATGTTCTAGTAGGTTATATGTCTATCAACCCAAAGGAAATAGACCTTATTGGCAGGAAATTTGCTTCTAAGTCCACTCTCAATGAGGTTAACTTCACGTGTATACACGTGCTTGTTTTGATCATGTTTTGTTCAGGGTTTTTTTTACAGTTTTTGAAGCCAAAACCATATATCGATTATAAAGGGAGAGAAGGGTTTAAAAAAACTGCATTAATAACCTGAACAAAACCGGATCAAAACCTTCATGTGTGAATATACCCTTAGATCTTTGGTCCCCTCTTATACTAGTGGTCAATTATTGTTCAGGAGTATGAGGCCACCAGAGGATCCACTGGCACTCTCGGGGGCCAGTTCTATCCGGTTCATACACCAATTCCTTAATGTTAACAGATCAAATAATATCGATTTGTCTAATTTGTTAGTCTATTTTTTTAACTAAGCTTCTGTAATGACAATAAACTAATATTTCAGCGTTTTTTGTTGTTTTTGTTTTGCAGAGCTTGTTATGTTCTTAATTAACAGATACAGAACACAGTTTATTTTTCTGTCTTTCAGCTAAAAACAATTCAATAAAGTTAAAATAAAGTTAAAAAAAACAATTTGTAAAACCAGTGTCAAAGAGCATTTTGTATACATACTGTAATTAACAGAATTATTGTACTCATTAGTTATAGTATGAAATTTGATTCATTTCCATTATAATAATTTTTGAATTAGCGATGCTTTAAATGTTGCCACTGCATTACTAGAGAATGGTAAAGGAAAAATTTTTGCAAAGATGCAGAGATTTAATATGAAATTAAATTACTAATATGAATATCACTCATCATTTTTCTATTTTATATTCTGGATATATAAGAAAGTAAAAAACATTGTTACCTAATGGATAATTGGTTCTCCTAATTATTTACTAGAGTATTAAAGTGCAAATGAGAACACAAGATCAATGTTTGATATACACTACCGCTTGAAAGGTTGGAATCCTCTATTTGCAGCAATTACAACCTTGCTGACCTGTGGCATTATAGCTGTCAATTTGTTCATAAATTTGTTGAGAATTTCAGAAATGTAATCCCCTAGAGTAGTAGTTTGGATTATTGCCCTGTTGTATGGAGAAATTAGTTGAGATTACACCTCACTAGCATGGTGAAATGAAAATGTGAGAAGACTTTATGTAAATGATTCCCAACTTTATTACCCTGAGAGCAGCGGTGGATTTCGTGGGGATGATGGGTGGCAATCTATACCTCTATACCACTGTACCAATTTTTTAATTTGGCACTATCTATTGGATTTAACCAATAGATAGCGGACAATTTTAGTTATACTTACCTTCCTCAATCCTGGTTCCTTCTACAGTTATGGTAGCCATTGCTCTGGGTGCTGGTACTGTACAGCATCAGGAGGTAGTGTGCAGTGAATTGGAGCTAAAGAGCAGGTAGTGTAGTGGGACCCAGGAGAATTGAGCATTAGCATCTTATCTGGGATCTAAATATTGTTTTTTTTTTTCTCTAGATAAGGCCTCATGCACACGACCGTAAAAACTCCCGTTATTATGGGTTGTAATTACGACCCGTAATAACGGGCTCATAGACTTCTATTGGCCACGGGTACCTTCCCGTTTTCTTACGGGAAGGTGCCCGTGCCGTTGAAAAAGATAGAACATGTCCTATTTCAGGCCGTAATAACGGCATGGACAGTCCATAGAAGTCTATGGAGCTCCCGTAATGACGGGTGGCTACATGTGTGCACCCGTCATTACGGCAGTGTTGCTAAGCGACGTCAGTAAATAGTCACTGTCCAGGGAGCTGAAAGAGTTAACTGATCGGCAGTAACTCTTTCAGCACCCTGGACAGTGACTACCGATCAGAATAAAGAGCAACCTGTAAAAAATAAAAATAAAAGACGTTCATACTTACCGAGAACTTCCTGCTTCCTCCAGTCCGGTCTCCCGGCCGTTGCCTTGGTGACGCGTCCCTCTCGACATTCGGTCCGACGTCCTGGCCGTCCCTGGATGACGTTTCAGCCCATGTGACCGCTGCAGCCAATCACAGGTCAATCACAGGCTGCAGCGGTCACATGGACTGCCTCGTCATCCAGGGATGTCGGGCTGGATGTGAAGAGAGGGACGCGTCACCAAGACAACGGCCGGGTAAGTATGAATTTCTTTAACTTTTATTACAGAAAGGGCTGTCCCTTCTCTCTATCCTGCACTGATAGAGAGAAGGGGCTGCCGATTAGTGCAGTGCTATTTTGCCGCCAAAAACGTGCCCGTAAATACGGGTGGAATACGGGTGACACCGGACCCATATTTACGGGCACGGGTCCGTAAATACTGGTGCAAAACGGGTCGAATACGTGTGACACCGGACCCGTATTTACGCCAGTATTTACGGGTGGGAAAAAATACGGTCATGTGCATGAGGGGGTGTGATTAATTAAGGGGGGTCTGATTAATTTAGGGGCCTGATCAGGGGTTTGTATTTGTTTAGGGTGGTCTGGTCTGGGCTCTATATTAGTTCAGGTGGTCTGGTATGGGATCTGTATTAATTTAGGAGGTCTGGTCTGGGCACAGTATTAGTTTAGGAAGTCTGGTCTGTGATCTGTATGAGTTTAGGGAGTCTGGTCTGGGGTCTGAATTCGCTTAGGTGGTCTGGAGTCTGAATTTATTTGTGTTGCTATAGAGGCTGGGGGTTACTGTTAACCCCTTGAGGATGCAGCCTGTTTTGGTCTTAAGGACGAGGCAAATTTCTTCAAATCTGACATGTGTCACTAAATGTGGTAATACGTTTTGAATGCTTTTATGTGGTAAAATGTGGTAAATACATTCAGTGTTTATTTGTGAAAAACACCTACATTTAGAAAAAAAATTGAAAAAATTTGCATTTTTCTAAATTTGAATGTATATGCTTGTAAGGGTATGTGCACACACAAACTCAAACGTCTGAAAATACGGACCTGTTTTCAAGGGAAAACAGCTCCTGATTTTCAGCCATTTTTTTAGCACTTCTTTTTCGCGGCCGCTATTTTACGCGGCCGTTTTGAACAGAACGCCGTTTTCCCATTAAAATCATTGGGCAGATGTTTGGAGGCGTTCTGCTTCTGATTTTTTGGCCAAAAATAGGCAGTGTGAACATACCCTAAGACAGATAGTAATACAACACAAAATAGTGACTAGTTCACATTTCCCATATGTCTACTTTGTGTTGGCATAGTTTCTTATACAGGTTAAGAAAATTTCCAAACCTTTTTTTTTTAGGGACCAGTTCAGTTCTGAAGTGGCTTTGAGGGGCCCAGGGCCTGCCTTAGGTTTTATGGTGCCCTGTGCAGGATTCCCTATTACTCCCCTCCACAAACCAAAAATTAACCACATATACAGTGAAGGAAATAAGTATTTGATCCCTTGCTGATTTTGTAAGTTTGCACACTGTCAAAGACATGAACAGTCTAGAATTTTTAGGCTAGGTTAGTTTTACCAGTGAGAGATAGATTATATATAAAAAAAAAAAAGAAAATCACATTGTCAAAATTATATATATTTATTTGCATTGTGCACAGAGAAATAAGTATTTGATCCCCTACCAAGCATTAAGAGTTCAGCCTCCTCCAGACCAGTTACACGCTCCAAATCAACTTGGTGCCTGCATTAAAGACAGCTGTCTTAAATGGTCACCTGTATAAAAGACTCCTGTCCACAGACTCAATTCATCAGTCTGACTCTAACCTCTACAACATGGGCAAGACTAAAGAGCTTTCTAAGCATGTCAGGGACAAGATCATAGACCTGCACAAGGCTGGAATGGCCTACAAAACCATAAGTAAGACGCTGGGTGAGAAGGAGACAACTGTTGGTGCATTAGTAAGAAAATGGAAGACATACAAAATGACTGTCAATCGACATCGATCTGGGGCTCCATGCAAAATCTCACCTCGTGGGGTATCCTTGATCCTGAGGAAGGTGAGAGCTCAGCCGAAAACTACACGGGGGGAACTTGTTAATGATCTCAAGGCAGCTGGGACCACAGTCACCAAGAAAACCATTGGTAACACATTACGCCGTAATGGATTAAAATCCTGCAGTGCCCGCAAGGTCCCCCTGCTCAAGAAGGCACATGTACAGGCCCATCTGAAGTTTGCAAATGAACATCTGGATGATTCTGAGAGTGATTGGGAGAAGGTGCTGTGGTCAGATGAGACTAAAATTGAGCTCTTTGGCATTAACTCAACTCGCCGTGTTTGGAGGAAGAGAAATGCTGCCTATGACCCAAAGAACACCGTCCCCACTGTCAAGCATGGAGGTGGAAACATTATGTTTTGGGGGTGTTTCTCTGCTAAGGGCACAGGACTACTTCACCGCATCAATGGGAGAATGGATGGAGCCATGTACCGTCAAATCCTGAGTGACAACCTCCTTCCCTCCACCAGGACATTAAAAATGGCTCGTGGCTGGGTCTTCCAGCACGACAATGACCCGAAACATACAGCCAAGGCAACAAAGGAGTGGCTCAAAAAGAAGCACATTAAGGTCATGGAGTGGCCTAGCCAGTCTCCAGACCTTAATCCCATCGAAAACTTATGGAGGGAGCTGAAGATCCGAGTTGCCAAGCGACAGCCTCGAAATCTTAATGATTTACAGATGATCTGCAAAGAGGAGTGGGCCAAAATTCCATCTAACATGTGTGCAAACCTCATCATCAACTACAAAAAACGTCTGACTGCTGTGCTTGCCAACAAGGGTTTTGCCACCAAGTATTAAGTCTTGTTTGCCAAAGGGATCAAATACTTATTTCTCTGTGCACAATGCAAATAAATATATATAATTTTGACAATGTTATTTTCTTTTTTTTTTATATATATAATCTATTTCTCACTGGTAAAATTAACCTAGCCTAAAAATTCTAGACTGTTCATGTCTTTGACAGTGGGCAAACTTACAAAATCAGCAAGGGATCAAATACTTATTTCCTTCACTGTATAGACACGCACATACTGAAAAAATAAATACTACACATACATAATGGGACATATTTAGACAAACAGGCAAATATACACACACATTCTGGAATATATACATACATAAAGGTAAATATATAGACATAAATACACATACTGTAAATACAGACACACACACACAGGCACATAAATACAATGACAGGAACATATACAAATACATAAAAGGCATATATATACAAGCACAAAGACACATTCACATGCATATGAATATATTCACAGTGCAGATAATGTAGTAGATGTTACATGCAGTCCTATGTAATACCACAGATAACACAGTGATAACTCTCTGAGTACAGATAATGTAGTAGTGTTACCAGCAGTCCTATGTAACACCACAGATAACACACAGTGATAATTTTCTGAGAACAAATAATGTAGTAGTGTTACCTGTAGTCCTATGTAACACCACAAATAACACACATTGATAACTCTTTGAGTACAGATAATGTAGTAGATGTTACATGCAGTGATAAGTAATACCACAGATCACATACTGTGATAACTCTCTGAGAACAAATAATGTAATAGTGTTACCTGTAGTCCTATGTAACACCACAGATAACACAGTGATAACTCTGTAAGTACAGATAATGTAGTAGATGTCACCTGCAGTCCTATGTAACACCACAGATAACACACAGTGAAAATTCTGAGAAAAGATAATGTAGTAAATGTTATCTCCAGTTGTGTGTAAGAGTACAGATATCACCCTCTGATAATTATACCCACACATATATAAACACACACACAGAGGCATACATGTATATACACTAACATAGATACATAAAAACACATATACACACATATACTGGAACACATACACACAAAAACACAGAGACTCACATAGACACTTACCATGTCCCCTCACTGTCAGGCTCACAGGTTTCTTGCAGGACTAGCTGTGGGCGGAGCTTTCTCCTCTGCTTTTGTTTCCTCCGTGTGTGTAACGAGGAGCAGAGAACAGATCAAAGCCCCCTACATGCTGGGAGGGAGCCCTGTGCACTCACATAGGTTGCACACCTCTAAGGACAGCCCTGGAGGGGCCTATATATTAGATACCCCATAAAACACCCCATTTTAAAAACTGCACCCATCAAAGTATTCAAAACAGCATTTAGAAAGTTCCTTAGCCCTTTAGGCATGTCACAAAAATGAAAGCAAAGTTGAGCTGAAATGTACAAATGTTCTTTTTTTTGAAGAAATTCTGTTTTAATCAATTTTTTTCTGTAACAGAAGGTTTTACCAGAGAACCGCTACTCAGTATTTATTGCCCTGATTCTGACATTTTTAGAAATATCCCACATGTGGTTATAGTGTGCTAATGGACTGAAACACTGGCCTCAGAAGCCAAGGAGCACCTAGTGGATTTTGCGGCCTGCTTTTTATTAGAATATATATTAGGCACCATGTCAGGTTTGACGAGGTCTTGTGGTGTCAAAACAGTGGGAACACCCCCAAAAATAAACCATTTTGGAAACCACAGCCCACAAGTAATTAATCTAAGGGTGCAGTGAGTATTTTAACCCCACAGTTTTTCTTGCTGAATTTATTGGTGTTCAGCTATAAAAATGAACGTCTAAATTTGGTGTTCGGGTGCCATGTCGTATTTGCAAAGCCCCTGAGGTACCAGAGTGTAGTTGGAAACACAGAGCAGTGACCCGATTTTGGAAACTATACCCCTCAAGGAATTTATCAATTGCCTGGACATATGGCAGGGCTCAGGAGTGAAAAAGTACCATGCACATTTGAGGTATAATTGGTGATTTTTCACAGCATTGGCCCACAATGGCAGGGCTCTTAGGTCAAATAGTAAAAAACCTCCAAGAAGTGACCCATATTTTGGAAACTATACCCTTCTAGGCATGTATTAAGGGGTGCAGTGAGTATTTTGACTCAATACTATTTTACTAGAAAATAATGTGCAGTGGATTTTTCACTGATATCCCATTTTAGTGCACAATATGTTGTGTCCAGCTTGTGCCACTGAAGAGAAATGCCTCATAAACTGTTTGGGCACGCTGTTGGGCTCAGAAGCGAGGGAGCACCAAATTTGCTTTTGGAGTGTAGTTTTTGCTTGGTAGTTGTTTAGTTTAGGGTTTTACTGGTGTTTCGCTTTATAATGTGGGGGCATATGTAATCTGTGCAGAGCACATCCGGGCACAAAAAAGTGGTATAATTATGGGGTAAGTAAATAACATTTCACAGATGTGTGGCCAGTGTCGCACTGACAAATTATCTAATCCCCCTTTTGGAACACACTCTGAAATATTCTGAGCGCTATGACTTTTATTTTACGATGGAACTGTGTTAGGGCTTATTTTTTGCGGGACAATCTGTAGGTTTGGGATACATGCAAGTAATTGATCACTATTTATTCTATTTTTTGATAGGTGTGGTGACCAAAAAACAGCAATTATGCTATTTTTTGTGCGTTCACCGTGCACTATAAATTACACTATACATTTCAATTTATTCTGCGGGTCGATGCGATTGGTATCGATGCGATTACGGTGATGCCTTATGAATATATATATTTTTTTATGTTTTACGGTGTTTACACAAAATCACTTTTAAAAAAAAATATTTTTGTTTTTGTGTTGCCATATTCTAAGAGCCATAACTTTTTTATTTTACCATCAAGAAATCTGTGTGAGGGCTTTGATTTTTTTGCAGAACTTTATGAGAAGTGACTAAAAAATAGCGATTCTGGTATTGTTTTCTATTTTATTTGTTTAAAGGCGTTCACCGCGCGGTATAAATAACAATAGTTTGTAATTCAGGCCGTTATGGACGTGGCAAAACTAATTATGCATAGTTTATTTTAATTTTTTTCTAATAATAGGGACTTGATAAGGGAAAATGGACAATTTTTTATTTTATTACCTTAAACTTTTACTTTTTTTGTACAACATTTTTTTTACTTTTTTCAACTTTTGTTTTTTTAGTCCCACTAGGGACTTGAAGGTCCAACTGTTCGATGATGGTGTAATATACTGCAATACTTATGTATTGCAGGGTATTATACCTGTCAGTTTCATGCTGAGAGGCAGCATATTAGGTGCTGCCTCTGGCAGGGCCTAATCGCTTTTCATAGATGGCAGACCCGAAGTCCTTTGTTATTGACTGCCGCATTTAAGGGGTTAATCTGTGGGGACAACCTCTGTGATCCGGTTCCAATGTCTTCCCTCTGTACAAAGGCTGCCAGTAGCAGCCAGTACTGAGAGATGCCGGGCGTAGGGGAATCCTAGGAGAACACATAAATTAACTTGATGCAGGCACAAGGACTATTGCTGCATTAATTTAGGGTAATGTTTTTTTTTATTTTTGCACATTACAGAAAAAATATTTAAAGGACGGGTGTCGCGAAAAAAAAAAATTCTTATATAAATTGGATTTTAGTGTGTTATTAAAATACATTTTATTTATTTGTGTGTTTGTGTTTTACTTTTTTATTTTTTCTAACTTTTACTTCACTATGGGGGCTGCCATTTTTTTTTCATCTCTGTATGTGTCGATTAACGACACATACAGAGATGGAATACGGCACATACATCCCCATAGGGAATGCGAACGGGAGCCGTTCCATTCACTATGGTGTACACTGTCTGTGTGGGAATGGCCAATGCGCCGCTCCGACACAGTCCAAAAGGAAGGTCTTCGGCCGAGCGACGTCCGGCGCCATTTTCATGTGGACCAGAAGCCGCGGCCGGACAGTAAGATGGCTACTTCCGGTCGCGGCTTCCGGACGTGATTAGAAGCAAGTACTAGGAGCGGATGGAGCGAAGGGAGCGGTGGCAGCGGCGGCGACAGGAGCAGGTCTGTGTTTGTTCATGTTTTACTGTGTGATTACCACTGTATGTAAGCCTACTACACTGTGCACTCGCTCAAAAAATGGTGTCACACAGTGTAGTAGGTTTGAACATTCAATCCCCTCCTTTCTCCTGGCACTAGCCAGGGTAAGGGAGGGGGGATTCTGTGAGCTCACTAGAGCGATTGTGTCTACACCAATTTTGCAGCATAAAGCAATGTGGTTGCTTTACCACATGCCAATGCTGCAATTTTGGAAATTGCTCCCTCTAGTGACCAGCACAGGGAAATTTTATAAATTAGAATCTAATTTATAATATTTCCTGACTTGTGAAAAATGTTTAAAAAATAAGACAATTTCTAATCATGTATATACTAACTGTTAAACTAAAGAAAAAAAAAAAAAGAAAAAATATTTCTAGCGACACATTCCCACATTAACAGTTTTTTTTAAAATATTTTTTTAGTACCCCTAGAGCAGTGTTTGCCAAATGGTGGGTAATGAGCCTCTCACTGATGTCTCGGTTTCAACTTTATCTGCTGATGGCTCCTTGCTCCAGCATTCACTATGCCGTGGGCAACTCGATACAGACAGGCACAATGTAGTTACGTCATCTTGCCTATCTGCGCTGAGCCACAAACTGCACAGACCGGAGGAGCAGAAGGATCTCCTCCACCCGTCGTGGGAATGGGCATAGGTGAGTATATATTTTATTATTTCTATTAAGTACTATCATCATATGTGATAAATAATAGGTTGACTTTATTCTATGTATCGGTACAATTACAGCAATATCCCCAAATATGTAAAGTTTTTATATATTTTATTACTTTTGCATAATAAGAGAACATTTTACAGAAAAAATAAATAATTTTTATGTCATCGCATTCCAAGAGCCATAACATTTTTATTTTCCCGACAATGTTAGGTTGTGCCTTCAGCACGGCCTAACAGGCATAGAGTCATAGCAGGCCTGGGGACCTTTGATAGGTCCCTAACTGTCATGGCAACCCAATGAAGCCCCATTTTTGCATTGAGGGGTGCCGATGGGTAACAGAGCGAACCCCCTCCCTCTGTCTATCCACCTAGTTTCCGCGGCCGCTATTGACCATGTGCTCTAAGGAGGTAAATGGGAGGAATCAGAGGTAACTCTAATCCTGACTATGACTGAGGGATATCTATGGTTGTGTTCAGATAGCACCGGTATCTTCGGGTGCTCGAGATAGGGTCCCAACCAGGATGTAGGTCAAGAATTGTAGTCTGCACACCTTGATTGTGTTCAAAATTATATTTGTTTGTTTCTCAGGATAAATGCCAGAGGCTATACGTGCAACGTCAACGTTTTGGTCGTGAGACCTTCGTCGGCCACTGAGCCGTACTGGGGACTCGATCGATCTGCGTGTACAATGCGTAGTAGCGCTGCTATAAATTATATATGGTGGCTTACCGCTCTTAATGAGCGCCCATTAAGAGCGGTAAGCCGCCATATATAATTTATTTGAACACAATCAAGGTGTGCAGACTACAATTCTTGACCTATGGCTGAGGGATGTCGACTGTATATTACAGCCTGCACCCATACCGATGGCGCGTGCACAGCTCTTGTGTAGGGGTCATCTAATGGATGTAACTATACGTGAATTTGCGGGAATGTACCACTAAAATGGACACACAGTACCATTAAAATGATTGAAGGGGTTAATAACGTGACATGGTTCACTAGCAACTGCTCAAACGCAGAAGTGGAGCAGTTTAATTAAAAGTAAACTTTAAATAAAGTTAAATCCTTACATAAAAAAATCTGCCTCCCACAACACAGAGAAAATAATCACCGTGGAACCTTAAAGTTTAATTAATGTCTATGTATTCTGTGACACCAGTAACATGGTGACAACAAAGAGCTTCAAGATGAACAAGTTGTTACTAAGTAATTACTGCATTTCACAGTCACTACTTTTTTCCTTTTTTTTCATTAACAATAACATTGTTCTTGTTTTAGGACATTAGCTCAGAGAAAAAAAACACTGACTACTTGTCTGACACGCCAGTAAACTGACTAATTGGTGTCTCTATAGGTCAAGATGTTTTGTCACTGATCTTACACTTGGTTTTTACAAAAATGTAAGATCATTGTAATGCTTCAGAGATGTTTGATTCAAACAAAAAAGATAATAAAATCTATACTATGATTATAATGTTAAAAAATTATAACTATAGAAAATAAAATACCAATGTTTATATAAAATATAAATGGCAAAGAAACAGAAACCATATACATTTCATCAAAATGTTTTATCATTGATAAGCTTTAATGAGGCTATATTGAAAAAAATGGCCATTAATAACTGATCAACTGTGAGTTTTTCATTGCCGCTTTGCATCAGTGTGTCTCCAAATTTTCATCCAGTCCACCTGACCCATTTTCAATGGCCGTTTGTCATCCGTTTGCCATCTATTTTTCATGGCCGTTAAATAAAAGTGATGGATTTCATTTGTCAGTTTTTTTTTTATCCCAACCCCCTGTAAACACCACAGTGCCCAAGTATATAGTGCTGCAATGCCCCTGATTTGCAGTCACAGGCGTTCTTGCATCTCTATACTTGTTTTGTTTCATTTTGCTGGAATGTGCTGTTCAAACTTTTGTGTTGTTTCTGTAATTCATATATGTGGGGTTAGTGACTGCCTCCATTTTTTGTTCTTACACTGGGTGATTTTAATTAGTTTAATGCTGGTTCCTACCAACCCAGATATATGTAGGCTTAGTCCCAGTTCTATGTGCAGCATAGGTACCCACCTCATAGAAGTTGCCTTGTTGTGGCAGGTGGGCTCACACAATTTGATCAAAATGTGCGCTAAGTACCTTACTATTGTAAGTAGGTTTAGCAGTAATGCATATTTATTTATATTTAGTGGCTTAGGTGGAATTAGTGTTCGCAGTGTGCTGTCGACATTTTCTTGTGTGCTATCTATCTATCTATCTATCTATCTATCTATCTATCTATCTATCTATCTATCTATCTATCTATCTATCTATCTATCTATCTATCTATCTATCTATCATCTATCTCTATAAAATAAATGGCACAGAAAACACATATATTCTGTGACATTTATTTAATAAACATTGTTTTTTTTATCATATATTTTTTTATCATTTTGTATTTTTTTAAATAAGTTTTTCCTAATTTTTTTTTCTTTGTTTATTCCCAATAAAGCACTTTAGAATTAGATCTCTCTTTTTTTAAGTATAGTTATACTATTAAACTATAGTCAATCTGATGTTAAGAGATCTAAAATTCCTATCATTTCTTCTAAAAATAAATTTACTATTACTACAGTGCTAGTAAAGTGTAAGCTCTACTGATAATGGGTTGTTGTTGTTGTTGTTGTTGTTGTTGTTGTTGTTGTTGTTATCATTATTATTATTATTATCAAAAATCATAAATTTAATTATTTTGTTTGAAAATTGCCTAATAAAGATGTATTTACATCTCTTACAATAGAAAGTATAGAAAAGAATGCTAAATATATCTAATAAACTGTTTGCAATGAGTCATGACACTTAATCACAACTGCTTATTGGTGGGTTATACAGGGTGGGCCATTTATATGGATTCACCTAAATAAAATGGGAATGGTTGGTGATATTAACTTCCTGTTTGTGGCACATTAGTATATGGGAGGGGGGAAACTTTTCAAGCTGGGTGTTGACCATGGCGGCCATTTTGTAGTTGGCCATTTTGTATCCAACTTTAGTTTTTTCAATGGGAAGAGGGTCATGTGACACATCAAACTTATCGAGAATTTCACAAGAAAAACAATGGTGTGCTTGGTTTTAACGTTACTTTATTCTTTCATGAGTTATTTACACGTTTCTGACCACTTATAAAATGTGTTCAAAGTGCTGCCCATTGTGTTGGATTGTCAATGCAAACCTCTTCTCCCACTCTTCACACACTGATAGCAACACCACAGAAGAAATGCCTCCCGATCTGACCCCCTTAGACTTTTATCTTTGGGGTCATCTGAAGGCAATTGTCTATGCTGTGAAGATACGAGATGTGCAGCAACTGAAACTACGGATACTGGAAGCCTGTGCTAGCATTTCTTCTGCGGTGTTGCTATCAGTGTGTGAAGAGTGGGATAAGAGGGTTGCATTGACAATCCAACACAATGGGCAGCACTTTGAACACATTTTATAAGTGGTCAGAAACTTGTAAATAACTCATGAAAGAATAAATTAACATTAAAACCAAGCACACCATTGTTTTTCTTGTGAAATTCTCGATAAGTTTGATGTGTCACATGACCCTCTTCCCATTGAAAAAACTAAAGTTTTGTGGCACAAATGTGGCACAAACAGGAAGTTAATATCACCAACCATTCCCATTTTATTTAGGTGTATCCATATAAGTGGCCCACCCTGTAGTATAAAATATATTGGGGCATGTACTAAGCTGTGTAAGTTTAAGACAGTGTAAACTTAGACCAGACAGTAAGAAAATGCACCAAATTTATCGCAGTGGTACATGCTGTATAATAAATATGGTGTATCTAGCTACACTTTCTAGACACTTTTCTCATCCTTATACCACCTTTAATTTGGCTTATTTTACAACAGAACTTTGTGCCGGACCTTTGGCACATTTTGGCAATTGTTAAGCCCATCCCTTTTCCAAGCCCCACCTCTTTTCATTCTTTCATTTTTAGACACATTCTAGGCGCAGACACATTAGTAAATCTGCACCAATATGTTTAGAGATTTCCCTTGTAAGAGTGGTTACTTCTTTTTTCACCATTAGCGTCCAGGGTGGTTAAGGATATAATATAGATAAACATTACCCTCTTTCATGTGTTTGTCTGGATTAGGTTTCGTACCAGCTCGTCTCCACTTGCAATGACTTGGCTGAGATCACTTTTATTGTAATACACCATAATAGTTGCATTATAAACAATACATTTTGCATGATGATTGCTAGTAACCACCTGACAATATACACTACTGTTCAAAAGTTTGGGGTCACCCAGACAATTTTGTGTTTTCCATGAAAACTCACACTTATAGTTATCAAATGAGTTGCAAAATGACTAGAAAATATAGTCAAGACATTGACAAGGTTATAAATAATGATTTTTATTTGAAATAATAATTTCTCCTTCAAACTTTGCTTTCGTCAAAGAATGCTCCATTTGCAGCAATTACAACATTGCAGACCTTTGGCATTCTAGCTGTTAATTTGCTCAGGTAATCGGGAAAATTTCACCCCATACTTCCAGAAGCCTCTCCCACAAGTTGGATTGGCTTGATGGGCACTTCTTGCGTACCATACGGTCAAGCTGCTCCCACAACAGCTCTATGGGGTTGAGATCTGGTGACTGCGCTGGCCTCTCCATTACAGATAGAATACCAGCTGCCTGCTTCTTCCCTAAATAGTTCTTGCATAATTTGGAGGTGTGCTTTGGGTCATTTTCCTGTTGTAGGATGAAATTGGCTCCAATCAAGCGCTGTCCACAGGGTATGGCATGGCGTTGCAAAATGGAGTGATAGCCTTCCTTATTCAAAATCCCTTTTACCTTGTACAAATCTCCCACTTTACCAGCACCAAAGCAACCCCAGACCATCACATTACCTCCACCATGCTTGACAGATGGTGTCAGGTACTCTTCCAGCATCTTTTCAGTTGTTCTGCGTCTCACAAATGTTCTCCTGTGTGATCCAAACACCTCAAACTTCGATTCGTCTGTCCATAACACTTTTTTCCAATCTTCCTCTGTCCAATGTCTGTGTGCTTTTGCCCATATGAATCATTTCCTTTTATTAGCCAGTCTCAGATATGGCTTTTTCTTTGCCACTCTGCCCTGAAGGCCAGCATCCTGGAGTCGCCTCTTCACTGTAGACGTTGACACTGGCGTTTTGCGGGTACTATTTAATGAAGCTGCCAGTTGAGGACCTGTGAGGCATCTATTTCTCAAACTAGAGACTCTAATGTACTTGTCTTGTTGCTCAGTTGTGCAGCGGGGCCTCCCACTTCTCTTTCGACTCTGGTTAGAGCCTGTTTGTGCTGTCCTCTGAAGGGAGTAGTACACACCATTGTAGGAAATCTTCAGTTTCTTGGCAATTTCTCGCATGGAATAGCCTTCATTTCTAAAAACAAGAATAGACTGTCGAGTTGCACATGAAAGCACTCTTTTTCTTGCCATTTTGAGAGTTTAATCGAACCCACAAATACCAGGGACTATCTGTAAATGTAAGACATAAACATAATAAACCTTTAGATTAATGCTCATGCATGACAGGTACAAAAGCTCTTCTGGGGCAAGCTTAGTAGCAATGATTAGATGGAATACTTGAAAATAAAATGACTGTAATTTAACTAAAGAGTTTTCCTCTGAGACACTTTTGTTAACAAATTAAACCGTTGGAATTTTAGATAAATATCTATAGAACAGTCTTTTTCCACCATACAATAGTTTTCTGTTAATGAGTCTGCCTCTAATCACACATTTGTGCAAAACGATAGGTGTGCCAGCCTATTGACAAGAGAGTCATTTCATTTAATGTAGCATTTAATGGTTTTGTTTTAATTTTAGCACTACATTTGGGTTTTTACAGGGTATTTATTTAATCTACAACTTAGTTGTTTACTTTCCTATAAATATATTAACACTGTATATTAGTGCTATATTAGTAATATAATATAATGTACAGTGGAGGAAATAAGTATTTGATCCCTTGCTGATTTTGTAAGTTTGCCCACTGTCAAAGACATGAACAGTCTAGAATTTTTAGGCTAGGTTAATTTTACCAGTGAGAGATAGATTATATTAAAAAAAAAAAAGAAAATCACATTGTCAAAATTATATATATTTATTTGCATTGTGCACAGAGAAATAAGTATTTGATCCCCTACCAACCATTAAGAGTTCAGCCTCCTCCAGACCAGTTACACGCTCCAAATCAACTTGGTGCCTGCATTTAAGACAGCTGTCTTAAATGGTCACCTGTATAAAAGACTCCCGTCCACAGACTCAATTAATCAGTCTGACTAACCTCTACAACATGGGCAAGACCAAAGAGCTTTCTAAGGATGTCAGGGACAAGATCATAGACCTGCACAAGGCTGGAATGGCCTACAAAACCATAAGTAAGACACTGGGTGAGAAGGAGACAACTGTTGGTGCAATAGTAAGAAAATGGAAGACATACAAAATGACTGTCAATCGACATCGATCTGGGGCTCCATGCAAAA
This sequence comes from Rhinoderma darwinii, assembly GCF_050947455.1. NCBI lineage: Eukaryota > Metazoa > Chordata > Amphibia > Anura > Rhinodermatidae > Rhinoderma > Rhinoderma darwinii. The sequence continues at coordinate 173,875,087 of NC_134691.1, forward strand.
TCTCACCTCGTGGGGTATCCTTGATCCTGAGGAAGGTGAGAGCTCAGCCGAAAACTACGCGGGGGGAACTTGTTAATGATCTCAAGGCAGCTGGGACCACAGTCACCAAGAAAACCATTGGTAACACATTACACCGTAATGGATTAAAATCCTGCAGTGCCCGCAAGGTCCCCCTGCTCAAGAAGGCACATGTACAGGCCCGTGTGAAGTTTGCAAATGAACAGCTGCATGATTCTGAGAGTGATTGGGAGAAGGTGCTGTGGTCAGATGAGACTAAAATTGAGCTCTTTGGCATTAACTCAACTCGCCGTTTTTGGAGGAAGAGAAATGCTGCCTATGGCCCAAAGAACACCGTCCCCACTGTCAAGCATGGAGGTGGAAACATTATGTTTTGGGGGTGTTTCTCTGCTAAGGGCACAGGACTACTTCACCGCATCAATGGGAAAATGGATGGAGCCATGTACCGTCAAATCCTGAGTGACAACCTCCTTCCCTCCACCAGGACATTAAAAATAGCTCGTGGCTGGGTCTTACAGCACGACAATTACCCGAAACATGCAGCCAAGGCAACAAAGGAGTGGCTCAAAAAGAAGTACATTAAGGTCATGGAGTGGCCTAGCCAGTCTCCAAACCTTAATCCCATTGAAATTTTATGGAGGGAGCTGAAGATCCGAGTTGCCAAGCGACAGCCTCGAAATCTTAATGATTTACAGATGATCTGCAAAGAGGAGTGGGCCAAAATTCCATCTAACATGTGTGCAAACCTCATCATCAACTACTAAAAATGTCTGACTGCTGTGCTTGCCAACAAGGTTTTTGCCACCAAGTATTAAGTCTTGTTTGCCAAAGGGATCAAATACTTATTTCTCTGTGCACAACGCAAATAAATATATATAATTTTGACAATGTGATTTTTTTTAATTTTTTTTATATAATCTATCTCTCACTGGTAAAATTAACCTAGCCTAAAAATTCTAGACTGTTCATGTATTTGACAGTGGGCAAACTTACAAAATCAGCAAGGGATCAAATACTTATTTCCTTCACTGTATATATTATATTTAATGTATATATAGTGTAGCTTTGGGACTATGTTTATTAAAGTTTATTTATTGTACAAAATTTGCATTTTTGCGTATTTTTTTTAACATTCTTTTTATTTAGCATTACTTTATTTTATTCCTTTAACTATTTTAATCCCAAACAGGGTTTTTTGTTTCTTTTACTGTACAGGCATTTGTCTATGCCAGTATATTAGCCTATGTACTGATAGTAAGCAAATATGGTCAGACAGCCCCAGAGTCCTTCAATGGACCCTGGGCTGTCTGCCCATACAAGGGATGTTTCTCAATTGCTTTACAGGGATTTCCTGTGACACAATCAAAGAGGGGCTTACCTTCTTATTTTCCCTTTGAATGCTGCAATCTCCCATGATTGCGGCATTCAAGGGGTTAATGGTGGAGATCAGATGTTTCTCTTATCTCCACCAATAGAGGGGGGCTGCAACTTTGTATTACAGCCGTTGTCGCTCTCCTGATCGCATGGGCACACTTGTCTTGCCTGTGCGATCATCAAGATGAGTATGTACATCATGATGCCTCTCATAATGAAAATAATTGTCTTGCGTCGTTAAGCAGTTAATGTGTAGAATAATATAGTGATACATATCATGTCACAACTGGAAACATTTTTAAGTGATTATGATAGCCACATTATTTCTGTATGATATCTACTTTTTGTGGAGTTTGAGAGTGATGTAACCATTATTGTATTTGGTCTAATCATATCAGTAAATTGAGAAAAATCTAGATATTTCTAGACATGGTCTAATAAACAGGGTGTATAGGCATTCTGTGGCTCCATAAAATACACAAAGTAAACAACAACAGACCCATGGCAGATAATAGCTTTATATAAGCCTCACAAGCTACTAAATGATTTACTATTGTGCTAATAATTAACGGTGAGAGACTTATTGAAACACAAACAAAAATGAGATCATTTTGAATTTTGTATTTAGAATCCAAAAGAGAAACAGCTTTCAATGGTTGTCTGACGTTGAGATCTATTGGCCCCTACTCTGATGTGTACGTGTTGGAACACGACTGATATAGAATTTATAGTTTAGTCAGTGCTATTTAAGAGGCATAAGTAAGGAGTTAACTAAGGTAAGATATATAACTGAAGCTATATGTTAAATTGCACCTAGGTAAAATTATCCTAAACTTTAAAAAAATAATGCACATTAAAGAGAACCTTTCACCTCCACAAACATGTGCAGCTGAGTGCAGCATGTTATAGGCAGGGCTTCACTAACCAAGTCTCACGTAAAAAAAAAATCGAACTCTCTCCGTTATTTACATATTGGTGCCGTTATATTTGCATCCGATATGTAAATAAGCCCCTGAACTGTCAATGGGGTGTTTATAACTAACTAAAAGGCAAGGGGGCGTGATGTCTTTGCTCTGACACTGTCCAATCAGCTGCGGACAGTGTCAGGACGGCTTGCACTGTGTTCCCTCCCATGAGAACACACACAGACTTTGTTCATGCTGCAGATAGTGTGTGCGTGCCCGTGTGCGCACCCTCACGCATGCACATCGACGTCACCACTCTTGCCGCCACGGAACTAGGAGAAGCGACGAGGAGGAGAAGCAGAGACGAGGAGGAGAAGCAGAGACGAGGAGAAGAAGCAGAGACGAGGAGAATAAGAAGAAGAGATGAGGAGGAGATCTACTTACATCCAGGTTGGTATAGTAACCCCTGTACAACGAGCAAATTCTCTCCTCACTACCTGGGCACAAATTTTATACACGATGACAACGAGCACTAGCCCCTACTCAATGAGCATTAGTCCCTTAATAGACCCTGATCCCACAACATTAGCCCTTAGGCAGCGAGCATTAGCCCCATAGTGGCCACTTTCTACACAGTATCAGCCCCTAGGCAATGAGCATTAGCCCCATAGTGGCCCTTTTCTACACTGTATTAGTCCCTAGGCAACGAGTATTAGCCCCATAGTCGCACCTTTCTAGACTGTATTAGCCCCTAGGCAACGAGCATTAGCCACATAGTGGCCCATTTCTACATAGTATTAGCCCCTAGGCAACGAGCATTAGCCCCATAGTGGCCCCTTTCTACACAGTAATAGCCTCTAGGCAACGAGCATTAGCCCGATAGTGGCCCCTTTCTACACAGTTTTAGCCCCTAGGCAACAAGCATTAGCCCCATAGTGGCCCCTTTATATACAGTATTATCCCCTAGGCATTTACTTTAAATGAACCCCTTCACGACTGCCTTATGGCTATATATAATTTCCAATTGGCAATGCCCTGTGCAGTTGTCACATATATAAACATTGGCAGTCTGGGACGGGGTTTAATGAGTGCAAACCTGCTTCAGTGTAAGCAGCGCTGCACTCTCATGTCTGCCGGGGCTTTGAGAGCCCGGAATACACTCCCTACTGTAGATAGTGCCACACATAACCCCCTGTAGATAGCGCAAAACCCCCTGTAGATAGTGCCACCTAAGCTCCCTCTAGGAGTGGAATCCCCGGCCAGCGCTCTGGCCGGGGATTCACCTCCTAGAGGGAGCCCTCAAGGTCTCTCCATCCCCCTGTAGATAGTACCACCCCCTGTAGATAGCATTGCACCCCCCTACTTCCTGTAGATAGCGCCACCTAACTCCCTCTAGGAGCGGAGTCCCCAGTCAGATCGATCTGGCTGGGTATTCTGCTACTAGAGAGAGCCCCTAACATCACTGTCCATTTGAACAGTGTCGTCAGGGCTCTCTCTGGGAGCGGAATCCCCGGCCGACACTCTGGCTGGGGATTCCGCTACTGGAGAAGCCCCTGGTGTCACTTCCATATGTTGACAGTGACATCAGGGGCTACTCCTGGAGCAGAAACCCCGGCCAGAGCACTGCCGATGCTCTGGTAGGGGATTCCGCTTTTCGTTTTTGCCCCTGGCGTCACTATCCATATATGGACAGAGACATCAGGGACTCAGGGACTCCCTCTAGGAGCGGAATCCAAGGCAAGAAGGATTTCGCTCCTACGTGGAGCTACAGTGGTGCTATCTACAGGAAGGGGTTCCTTTTACGGGGGGTGGTGCTATCTACATGGGTAGTGGTGCTATCTACAGGTGGATTCGAGCTTGGCACTGTGGAATTATATGGGCACTAACTACAGATGACACTGTGGCACTATATACATGGGCACTGTGTGTGGCACTATGTGGGCACTATCTTCAGTGGGAACTGTGGCACTATCTACAATGGGAACTGTGACACTATGTGGGCACAGTGGCACTATTTACAGTGGGCACTATCTATGTGGACACTGGCACTATCTACAGTGGGCAATGTGGCACAATCCACAGTGGTATTGCGTCACTATTTACAGGGGCACTGTGGTGTTTTCAAGTGGCTGGGACAAAAAATCCTAATGAATAAAAATTACCCATTTTTTTAACGTGCATGAAAAATGGATGGCAAATGGCAGTTACAAACGGTCAGACGGCCTGGATATGGATTCAAATTTTTGAGACCCACTGATGCAAAACAGCCATGAAAAACTGACAGTCGATCCGTTGTTAACTTCCCTTTTTTCACTGTCGTGTGAATATAGCTGTCATGTTGGGTACGAGGACCCACTGGGCCATACCGCCTTAACGGTATGGCAGCTGGCCAACAGGACACAGGTCAAAGTCTATAGTTCGTATAGGTGTACCTGTGGTAGCTTTAGACAGTAGCGAGGCATGCTCGGAAGGGACTTTGGCAGCAGGCGGAAATCCGGCGTGGTGTAACAGGACAGGCATGGTGCACAGCACAGCCTGACTCCAAACCCAATATGGCACTTGACCAGGATAGCACGGGATACAGGTTACAGGTAGCAGGAACGGGAAACACTGGGAACTGGAGGACACTAGGAGACCATTTTCTGAGACAAACTAGGCTAATGACAACAAAGCTCAGGCAAGGCAGGAAGGGGCTGGTCCCCTCTTATAGTCCAGGGTGCTCATGGGCTAATTTGGCACTTTAACTCAGGTGGACCCGGCAGAGGGAAGCAGAAGTAAGCGCTGGCGCCTCCTGAGGAGGAGATGGAGATGGAGCGCTAACAGACCTATGGCTGCGGCCGTCAGGAGATTAGTGAGCCTGATGGACTGCAGCAATGGGCATGACAATAGCCTTAGCCCTCTTCACTCTCCCCTCACAGCGATCCAGGGTGACGGAGAGGAAAGAAGACTAATTGTCACAGAGATATACAGTGTATATATATATATATATATATATATATATATATATATATGTGTGTATGTATATATATATATATATATATTATATATTTTTGAAAGTTTGTATGAAGCCCGATTTTTCATTGGTTTAAAATGGATCATGTCATCTGTAAGCCATAACAACCAATCAGATCGCTGCTTGGATTTTTGGTACCTGCTTTGGAAATTATAAAAGCTTACCTGATTGGCTGCTGGTAGGGATGTAACAACCACAGTGATGTCACACTGCTGCTGCTGACATCATAATCTGCCTCCTGGTACATTATTCAGAGACCAGACACACATCTAATACACCGCCTGCTGCCACCAGACTCAACATCCAGGAGAGGACGCACAATATTCCTCACGAGACCGTACTCCATCTCCTGCTACAAAGAGAAGCCACTTCTGCTGTGTTTTCCTGGGACATGATCAGAACAACTTCCTACATGTAACATGGGGGACATCACAGTCCTTCTACTATACTGGATAAATGTTGTATATTTTGGTATATTTGCCAACGACCTCGTTTTGTGGGAGACAGTCCAGCAAGCCGGGTTAGGAAAGGTGGTGTTTATGCAAATTTGTGTTTTCAGGCAGAAAGGGGGCGAGTCATCAATGCTTTGCTACTATGGATTTGGGTTGATTGATAATGATAAATAGTACGGGGGAGGGGTATGAGTGAAATTATAACCTATTTGTTCAACCACACACTAACGCTCTGTGCAGAAACGGGATGTCTCTGTAAAGGAAAGTCTCCAGATTTATTATGGACCACAATCCATTATAACCAGTGGCGTAACTACCGCCGTAGCAGCAGTAGCGGCTGCTACGGGGCCCGCGGCATGAGGGGGCCCGTGTCGCCCGCCGGCACGGGCCCCCACCATGGCCGGATGCTCCGCTAGCAGCCGCTATGGCTGCTACAGCGGGACGCCACTGAACACTACGGCAGAGCAGGGAGGTATCTCCCCGCTCTCCCATTAACTGGTTCCCGACCGCTGACTGTATTTTTACGGCCAGCGGTCAGGGACCTTAAAACCCGAGCCATAGACTTTCTACGGCTCGGGTTTTAACTTGCTGCCCGCGCGATCGGGCAGCCGAAGGTCGGGTCTCCGGCTGTCAGTGACTGCTGGGGACCCTGAGGAGAGGATAGAAGCAGCTTTTGCTGCTTCTGTCTTCTCCAATCACTTGTACACAGCACTGAATGCGCGCTGTGTACAGGAATAGAGACAGCAGCAGCGGCACTGTCTCTATTCATCCCGGTGATCATGTGACTGGTCACATGATCGCCGGGTGCCGTTAGCGACAAACTGCTGCTGGGTCTTACTAGACCCAACACAACCCTATTAGTGACAATCGTCACTATGAGAGGGCTGATTTCCCCTGTAACTGGGGCTGCTGTGCAGCTCCAGTTACAGTGGGAAAAACATGGTGTAAAAGAAAGAAAAAAAAAAAATTAAGTTCCCCAAAGGTCTTCTTTGACCTTTGAGGGACAGACCATAGTAATAAAAAAATAATAAAGTAAAGTGCAAAAAAAATGTAAATTGTAAATACACATAAAATACCCACCCCAAAAAAAAAACGTTCCCCCCCGCCAATCATTGTTGTAACGCTAGCGCTGACCCAATTACCCTAATATAGACATGTAATATATAAAAATTTATGGTAGACAATGACTATCACAAATAAAAGGTCTATTTTAGGGTAAAACTATGTTATTACCAAAAAAAAAAAATAGCTGAAATGTAAAAAAGCTTATTTTTTTACTATTATTTTCAAACTTTATGAATAAAAATTCTAAAATAGCAAAAAAGGTGTGTCTAAAAACGATAAAAAATGAAACCTACATTGTCTACGGAAAAAAACGTCGCAAAAATCACGTTGTTAGTCCAACAAATAAAAAAGTTATAGCCATTTAACTAACACGTGCTAAAAATGGCTAAACGGTGTCTGGTCCTGAAGGCGCAAAATAGAGCAAAAGACATGTATCCCCTCTCCACAGGACATGTATCCCCTCTCCACAGGACATGTATCCCCTCTCCACAGGACATGTATCCCCTCTCCACAGGATAGGGGATACATGTGTGATCGCTGGCATTGATAGGGAGAACGGGGGACTGAAAGTCCCCTGAAGTTCTCAATCACTAACCTCGGACTTCCGGCGTCTGTGTCGGCAGCTCCGTAGAAATTAATGGAGCGCCGGTCGTGCTTGTGCGCATGCGTGACCAGCGCTCCTTTCATTTTTATTGAGCTGCGCAGACGCCGGAAGTCAGAGGTTTGTCATGGAGAAGTTCAGGGGACTTTCAGTCCCCCGTTCTCCCTATCGCTGCCAGCGATCACTCATGTATCCCCTATACTGTGGAGATCCTGTGGAGAGGGGATACATGTATTTTGTAGGAGACACTGTAGGTCGCATTTTTTTGGGAGGGGGGACGCTGTATGGCATTCCCTACAGGGGGGAACGCTGTATGGCGTTCCCTACAGGGGGGGAACACTGTATGGCGTTCCCTACAGGGGACGGTGGCTGTATGGCGTTCCCTACAGGGGGGGCTGTATGGCATTCTCTACAGGGGGGGCTGTATGCCATTCTCTGCAGGGAGGCTGTATGGCGTTATCTACAGGGGGGCTGTATGGCGTTCTCTACAGGGGGATGTATGGCGCTATCTACAGAGGGGGGGCTGTATGGCGTTATCTACAGGGGGGGGCTGTAAAAAAGGCACTATCGACAAGGGGGGGTGGTTCTGTGACACCCAGGGGAGGGGGGGGGCCCCAGTCAAAAGTTTGCTAAGGGGCCCAGTCTTTCCTAGTTACGCCCCTGATTATAACGTTCATTTTTATATCCATGTTACAGACAATTCTTTTGGTTATTGATATAAATAAGATTTTCAATGTTAGTGATTACTGAAAATTACAATGTTTTATATGTCTCATAATGAGAGCCACTGTAGTTTATATGAGAAGAATGTGTTGTGCTGGTTACTATGGTGATAGCAGTCATCTTGGGGCTTATGTCAGAAGAATGCATTGTGCTGGTTGCTGTGGTGATACCAGCCATCTTGTTCCTTATATGAGAACAATGTGTTGTGCTGGTTGCAATGGCAGATATTTTGGAACTTATGGGGGAAGATTGAAACTCATTTAACACAACTGCCTAATAGAAAAACTGGATTTGTTGACCATAGCAACCAATCACAGTGCAGCTTTCATATTTCCAGTGCAGTGGGAAAAAAAAATGAAAGCTGAGCTTTGATGGTTGTATTAGGCCACAGGATATGTTTTTCTATTAAACAGTTTTGATAAATGCGGCTCAATGTGCTGTGCTGGTTACTATGGTGACGGCAGCCATCTTGTTACAGTCAAAGGCAGTTGGTGTGAGCAGCCTGATACTGGATAGAACTATATAAAGTTTGTTTGTTTGTTTGTTTGTTTGATGCCCGATCAGGGAATAGCTAATTTTGATTGGATATTGAAAAAGTTTGCCTCCTTTTGCGATTTTTGATTGGATTAAAAATTGCTTTTACTGAAAGTCACTTTTACTGAAATTTACTTTTCACAGCCATTCACTTTTCAATTTGCATCAAAGTACACACTTGCTTGATCGTGATTATTGATTGGTTCAAAAAGCTAACCAATAGTGATTTTTGATTGGTTGAAAAACAAACCAACACAATTTTTGATTGGTTGTAAAACATGCCAGTAGCGATTTTTGATTGGATTGGACATTTCACAAAGTTTGCCTTCTTTTGCAGATTTTGATTGGTTTAAAAGTCACTTTGATTGGTTGAAAAACAAACCAATAGCGATTTCTAAATGCATTGGATATCGAACAAAGTTTGCCTCCTTTTGCCACTTTTGATTGGTTTAAAAGTCACTTTTACTGAAATTTACTTTTCACTGACCACAGCTCCCAAAATAAAAACCCCGGAACAAAGCGAAGGTCGACGCTTGGCTCAAAGAATACGTCAAGCAGCAGAAACGCCAGAAACGACCAATGCTCAGCTTGAAGAACAAAGATTGCGACAAGCGACCGACTGCAAGAACTGAATAAACACCTCAAGCGACTGATCGTCGGGTTCGAGCACAAGGCGCAAGAAATATTGTTTCTCGACGAACATCTTGGGATTGCATGAACAAAGCTGCTATGCAATACGGCCCAACAATTGAATATAATCTGCACGACTTGGTCAATATTGGAAACATGGACACGACCTGTGAAGATTGTGAAGCCCAAAAGTGGAAGTCAGAGCCACCTGGCATGTGCTGCTCTGCTGGCAAGGTTCAACTACCCCCACTTACTGCACCACCAGAACCACTCAAGTCACTAATGACTACGAACACTCCCCAAACCAAGCACTTTGTGGAAAATTTGAGGCGCTACAACTCTTGCTTTGAGATGACTTTGTTTGGTGTGAACAAAATCTGAGAGAGAGGCTTCATGCCCACCTTCAAAATTCAGTGACAAGTTTGCCATCGACTTGGATCGCTCCTGCCATTGCCCAATGAAACAAAGTTTCTGCAGATTTATTTAATGGGCGATGAAAAGCTTCAAGTTCAGCAACGATAGAGAACTCAGGCCGACATTTTGCTGGAACTATAGCAGATGCTTCACAAACATCACTGTTATGTCGAGATATTCAAGAGCTCTTTGTAAATTATGACTCGGATAACTACAAAGTGGTCATCAAGGCTGACCAAACTGACCAAAGGCCAACAGGAGAGCATGAGTGGCGATACAACGCACCAACTGTCAATGAAGTTGCTGTCGTCATCGTTGGGGAATTTGAAAATCGGGATAATGTGCTGCAGAAGCGTGATAATCAACTGCAGAGAGTTTCTGAAACCCATCAATCATATGACGCACTTCAGTACCCACCCATCTTTTGTCAAGGCGAAGACGGATACGATATTCAAATCTTCCAAACAAATCCAAGTACCGGAAAAGTTACCGCCGGGAAAAAAGTTTTGTGCATGGCCTTCTACGCCTATCGAATTATGATGCGGGTGAGCAATTCAAATCACCTCTTGATGTGCCGAAATCTTTTCCATCAGTTTTTTGTTGATATGAAAGCCAAAATCAAAACGGAGCGACTTCGCTTCATCCGTTTAAATCAGAAGGCACTTCGCGCTGAAAGCTATATCCACTTTTGAGATGCTGTCGTCAACGATGGAAACACAAGCAATGTTGGTCAGGTGTTTATCTTGCCTTCCAGCTTCACAGGGAGCCCTCGACATATGCACAAATACACTCAAGACTCCATGACAAATGTGCAAAAATACGGAAGGCCTAACCTGTTTATTACTTTTACGTGCAACCCAACATGGAAAGAAATTCGCCAAGAGCTTTTGCCAGAACAATCGGCGACTGATATACACGAATTGGTAGGCCGAGTCTTTCGACAAATGGTTATCAAGTTCATGAATGTCCTCACGAAGGGCAAGGTATTTGGAGAAACTCAATGCTTCATGTGCACAATCGAATGTCAAAAACGAGGTTTGCCTCACGCACATATACTGATCTTGCTGAAGGAGAAGATCCGAACAAATCAGATCGATGCTGTCATTAGTGCAGAGATCCCAAATGCACAAGAAGATCAAAAGCTATTCGACATCATCATGAAGAACATGGTCCATGGACCATGTGGAAGACTGAATCCAAGCTCCCCATGTATGAAAGATGGCTTCTGTACAAAGAGATTCCAAAGACAGATGAGCCATAAAACTCAATCTGGAGATGATGGTTATCCACTTTATCGCAGAAGAAAAGTGGGAGAAGGCGGGTTCACTGCATTGATAAAGATGAAGATTGGCAATAGTTACCAGGACATCGAGGTTGACAACAGATGGATTGTACCCTACTCGCCATTTATTTCCAAGACCTTTCAATCTCACGTCAATGTTGAATATTGCAACTCAGTCAAGGCGATCAAGTACATCTGCAAATATATCAACAAAGGATCGGATCAAGCAGCATTTGGCTTGGAAAAACAAGGAAGAACAACTGATGAAATCAATCGCCAAAAAAGACAAGAAAGAACAATTGATGAAATCGATCGCTTCCAAACTGGACGTTATATCAGTAGCAACGAGGCTGTATGGCGACCTTTGGACTTTCCAATTCACGACCACTATCCAACGGTAGTTCATCTCAAAGTCCACTTGGAAAATGGACAGAGAGTCTACTTCACCGAGGAAACTGCTGCACAACAAGTTTTGCAGCCCAAAGACACCACACTGACAGCATTCTTCAATCTTTGCCAACAAGATGACTTTGCAACAACACTTCTATACTGCGATTTTTCAAAGAATTATACGTGGAATAAATCTACAATAGTTTTCAAGCGAAGAGTCAAAGGAACACCAGTTGAAGGTCATGTTGGAATCAAGTCAAGTGATGCTCTTGGCAGAGTCTACAAAGTGCACCCAAACAATCACGAGTGCTTCTTCCTCCAGTTTCTTCTTAATAGAGATGAGCGAACCGGGACAACCGAACCCGGTTTCGGTCCGAACATCAGGAAAAGTTCGATTCGCAGCGAATCCGAACTTCACCGTGTTCGGCCGAACCCGTTTTGACCGAACCCGGTCAAAAATATTATACAAATCGGCAGCCACTTGTCTCTATCAATCACTGGTAGAGAAAAGAGGCTGCTGATTAAAAATAAAATAAAAAGCATTTCATACGTACCCGGTCGTTGTCTTGGTGACGAGTCCCTCTTCTTCCTCCAGTCCGACCTTTTCTGACGAGGCAGCCTGTGATTGGCTGCAGAAGCCTCTGTAGCCTGTGATTGGCTGCAGAGGCCTCTGCAGCCTGTGATTGGCTTCAGCGGTCACATGGGCTGTAACGTCATCCAGGAATGTCGGGCCGGATGTCGAGAGGGACGTGTCACCAAGGCAACGGCCAGGAGACCGGACTGGAGGAAGCAGAAAGTTCTCGTAAGTATGAACTTCCTTTTGTTTTGACAGTTTACTCTATATTCTGATCGGAATTCACTGTCCAGGGTGCTGAAACAGTTACTGCCGATCAGTTAACTCTTTCAGCACCCTGGACAGTGACTATTTACTGACGTCGCCTAGCAACGCTGCCGTAATGACGGGTGCACACATGTAGCCACCCGTCATTACGGGGCCTCATGCACACGACCGTAAAAACACCCGTTATTACGGGTCGAAATAGCGGGCCCATAGACTTCTGTTAGCCACGGGTACCTTCCCGTTTTCTCACGGGAAGGTGCCCATGCCGTTAAAAAGATAGAAAATGTTCTATTTTTTAATTTTACGGGCCGTGCTTCTATACTTTATAATGGGAGCACGGCTCGGAAAAACGACCAGCTGCCCGTGGCCGGCCATGCTCATCTCCTGAAATACTCTGTGCTGCCTTAAACTCTGTGGACAGGTCAGGATCCTGTTTCTTTTAAATGCTGCTGGGGAACCCGCTCGATCCACTATATAAGGATGCGCTACAGAGTTTAAGGCAGCACAGAGTATTTCAGGAGATGAGCGTGCAGATTCAGTGCTGCTGTGAACTCTTACCATTACGTAGCTCTCAGTCTGTTACCTTTCCTCCACTCCTGTCCTCAATAACAGCTTCACATGATTGGCAAGTCACCACGTAATGCTAAGAGCAGAGTTCACAGCAGCACAGAGTATTTCAGGAGATGAGCGTGCGGATCTTGTGCGGGGTGGTGACTTGCAAATCATGTGAAGGTGTTATTGAGGACAGGAGTGGAGGAGAGGTAACAGACTGAGCTACGTAATGTGAACTGTGAACTCTGCTCTTACCGTTACGTAGCTCTCAGTCTGTTACCTCTCCTCCACTACTGTCCTCAATAACACCTTCACATGATTGGCAAGTCACCACGTAATGCTAAGAGCAGAGTTCACAGCAGCACAGAGTATTTCAGGAGATGAGCGTGCGGATCTTGTGCGGGGTGGTGACTTGCAAATCATGTGAAGGTGTTATTGAGGACAGGAGTGGAGGAGAGGTAACAGACTGAGCTACGTAATGTGAACTGTGAACTCTGCTCTTACCGTTACGTAGCTTTCAGTCTGTTACCTCTCCTCCACTCCTGTCCTCAATAACACCTTCACATGATTGGCAAGTCACCACCCCGCACAAGATCCGCACGCTCATCTCCTGAAATACTCTGTGCTGCTGTGAACTCTGCTCTTACCATTACGTGGTGACTAGCCAATCATGTGAAGGTGTTATTGAGGACAGGAGTGGAGGAGAGGTAACAGACTGAGAGCTACGTAATGGTAAGAGCAGAGTTCACAGCAGCACTGAATCTGCACGCTCATCTCCTGAAATACTCTGTGCTGCCTTAAACTCTGTGGACAGGTCAGGATCCTGTTTATTTTAAATGCTGCACTGTAGCGCAGCCTTATATAGTGGATCGAGCGGGTTCCCCAGCAGCATTTAAAAGAAACAGGATCCTGACCTGTCCACAGAGTTTAAGTCAGCGCAGCACAGAGTATTTCAGGAGAGGAGCGTGTGATTGGCTGCAGAGGTCGCTGCATCCTGTGATTGGCTGCAGAGGCCGCTTCAGCCTGTGATTGGCTGCAGCGGCGACATGTATGAAACGTCATCGCTGGAGGCCGGACAGGAGGAATGTAAGTATGAACGTATTTTTTTTATTTTTTTATTACATTAAAATTGTATTTTCCGTGCGCCGAGCATGGTACTGTCAAGGTTGCTGAAAGAGTTAGTGCAGCCCATTAACTCTTTCAGCACCCTGGACAGTACCATGCTCGGTGCACAGAAATTACAGGTTCGGTCAGAACTAGTTCGGTCCGAATCGAACTTTTTCGTGAAATTCGGCGAACTAGCCGAACTGAACTTTTCATAAGTTCGCTCATCTCTACTTCTTAACAAAGTAGCAGGCCCGACATAGTTTGTTAGCCTCAAGACTGTTGGCGACCATGTTTATACAACCTATTTGCAAGCATGTCAAGAAAGGGGACTGCTTGGGAGTGATTCTGATTGGGACAAGACTTTAGAGGAAGCAGCAACCTGCCAATTACCAGCAAGCTTACAAAACCTATTTGCTGACAAACTCACGACGTGTGGACCATTCAAGCCACTTGAATTGTGGGAAAAGTACAAAGAGCATCTGTCGGAGCAAGCACGATGGCAAACCCCAGGACTCCAATTGGACAGCTGTACTCCGCAAATGTTCAACATGTCATTGATCCTACTTGAAGAAAAGACCCTCATGATGGTTGGATAGAGACTTGAGCAACTGGGACTTCCCGCAATGGAAAGGAACAACGACGAAAGACTTGGACAGGAATCGGTTAGAGAAACAAGCTATGACATGAGCGCTCTGGAGACTTATTTTGCAACGAATGAATCTCTTTTGGTTGTTGACCAAACGACGGCGTACAGTCAGATCTTGGACATGGCTGTGAAAAACATCGGTGGTATTGTTTTCTTGGATGCTCCTGGCGGAACAGTTAAGATGTTTGTCATAAACCTGTTGTTGGCAAAGATCTGACAACAATCCATGATTTCTCTGGCTGTTGCTTCTTCAGGCATTGCGGCAACATTGCTTGATGGTGGCAAATTACCGCTCAACTTGACTCGAGATGCGTCTCCTGTTTGTAACATCAGCAAAGGTACTGGTGTGGCAAATGTCCTGCAAGAATGTTTGATGATTATCTGGGTTGAATGCACGATGGCACACAAGTTGGCGCTTGAAGCTCTGGATCGAACTCTGCGGGACTTGCGCGGAAACAATACAGTCATAAGAGGTGTCGTCTTGGTGTTGGCCTGTGATTTCCATCAGACGTTGCCTATTGTTCCAAAGGGAACACCATAAGACAAATTGAAAGCTTGCTTGAAGCAGTCGGTGTTGTGGAGGCATGTGAAGAAGATGAGTCTGACTACCAATATGTGAGTTCATCTGCATGGAGATGCCACAGCTGGTGAGTTTGCCAGCAGATTTTTCAATCTGGGGAATGGAGATGTTCAAGTTGACATTGGGACGGATCTGATCAGCTTCCATGATGATTTCGCAAATTTTCCCAAGTCGGTGGAAGAGCTTACAAACTGTGTCTTTCCCAACATAGCCTTCAACTTCAGAGATCATGAATGGTTATGCCAACGGGCAATACTGGCTCCAAAGAATGATTCTGTCAACGCCATCAATCAGCAAATTCAAATGACTCTGCCAGGTCAAGAAAAGCTTTACAAGTCCACCGACACAGTTATTGACCCTGATCAGGCGGTGTACTATCCGACAGAATTTCTCAACTCTCTCGAGTCGACTGGCTTACCTGCCCATCGATTGATGTTGAAGGTTGGCTTACCTTTCATGCTGTTGAGAAACATTGACGCTCCGAAACTTTGCAACGGAACGAGGCTGTTGGTCAAGAAGTTGATGGATCAGGTCATCGAGGCCACCATACTAATAGGGTGTGCCAACGGGGAAGTTGTCTTTATTCCTCGCATTCTCCTCGCTCCAAATGATGTTCCTTTCGAGTTCAAGCGGCAACAGTCCCAGTACGCCTAGCCTTCGCAATGACAATTAACAAGGCTCAAGGTCAATCCCTGAAAGTGGCAGGAATACACCTTCAAAGTCCCTGTTTATCCCATGGGCAACTATATGTTGCTTGCTCCAGAGTCGGCACTGGAAAGAATCTCTACATCTTGGCACCGGATCAAAAGACAAAAAACATTGTTTACAAGAAAGCGTTGGACTAAAAACATGCAGTCCTAAATCAACACTATATAAATCTGTAATCAATATATTGCTTCATTTAACCAGTTCAGGACCGGGCTATTTTGCGCCTTCAGGACCAGACACCGTTTAGCCATTTTTAGCACGTGTTAGTTAAATGGCTATAACGTTTTTATTTGTTGGGCTAACGACGTGATTTTTGCGATGTTTTTTCCGTAGACAATGCAGGTTTCATTTTTTATCGTTTTTATACACACCTTTTTTGCTATTTTAGAATTTTTATTCATAAAGTTTGAAAATAATAGTAAAAAAATAAGCTTTTTTACATTTCAGCTATTTTTTTGGGGTAATAACATAGTTTTAACCTAAAATAGACCTTTTATTTGTGATCGTCATTGTCTACCGTAAATTTTAATATATTACATGTCTATATTAGGGTAATTGGGTCAGCGCTAGCGTTACAACAATGATTGGCGGGGGGAACAGTTTTTTTTTGGGGGTGGGTATTTTATGTGTATTTATTATTACATTTTTTTTGCACTTTACTTTATTATTTTTTTATTACTATGGTCTTTATATATTTTTTTTATTTCTTTTACACCATCTTTTCCACTGTAACTGGAGCTGCACAGCAGCCCCAGTTACAGGGGAAATCAGCCCTCTCATAGTGACGATTGTCACTAATAGGGCTGTGCTGGGTCTTGTAAGACCCAGCAGCAGTCTGTCACTAACGGCAGCCGGCGATCATGTGACCTGTCACATGATCACCGGGAGGAATAGAGACAGCGCCGCTGCTGCTGTCTCTATTCCTATACACAGCGTTCATTGAACGCTGTGTAAAAACACATCGGAGAAGACAGAAGCAGTGAAAGCTGCTTCTATCCTCTCCTCGGGTCCCCGGCAGTCACTGACAGCCGGAGACCCGACATTCAGCTGCCCGATCGCGCGGGCAGCAAGTTAAAACCCGAGCCGTAAAAAGTCTATGGCTCGGGTTTTAAGGACCCTGACCGCAGGCCGTAAATATACAGCCAGCGGTCGGGAACCAGTTAATTTCTTTTATGCTTCCAATAACATTATTTATACTCTCTAGCAATTAAATTCATACTGAGAGGTATTTAAATAGTGAGCTCATTCTCTATCTATATCTTAAGTCAACTTTCCGAGCAACGCCGGGTATAAAAGCTAGTATACATATAATATAGATACATTTATATTAAAAAATCACCAAAAAGGTTTTTTTCAGATTTTTTGTGATTTGTCTGCTCATAATAAAAATTCAAAACATAAAATTAATTAAACTAATCTAGAAAATGAAAGCCCCATAAGTCTTGTAAAAAAAAAAAAAAAAATCAAAGCAAAAATATTTCTGATATTTAAAGAGTATGCAAAGATATTATTGTTTAAATAAGTGCTAATCAGAGATAGAATTGACCCTTTCACACGGGCATTAATGACACTTGGTCATGAAAGGGTTATTAATACATCTCCAGTGATACACCTCTTCAGTTCTAAATCAAGGGGTTTAATATTTATGTGTATTAATGGGTTAATTGCCACTAGATGGTTAGTGACATAATAATGGAAATCCTTGTTAACTCAATAGTTTTATTTAAAATGTCTGATCTTTTACATATTTTAATTTTTATTTGTTCTATTGGATATGTTACTGGTTTTCATAGATAAATATGGCAAGTCTACAAATGATTAATCTGTGAACCTACTGAGGGAGCCAAAAGGTCAAATACACAGGCAGCTTCTAAATGATGAAGCAAAGTCATGTGGACTTTTTTTATTTTTAGTACATATTTTTTTTAATCAGTAAATAATTCTCCAGAATGGAAAAATAATTTTTTTCTTAGATTCTTACAAATAAGAAGAATTGAGTGAACAGTTAACATGCTGTGTCTGTGCTTTATTACAAATTATATTACTGTTGTACTGTTGATCATGAGAAGATAGAGGGATGCATTTCATGCTAACTCCTACCCCAAACTATGAAGGCATAAAAACTATTTACTCAAGGCTTGAGACCTTTAACCCCTTCCCTCTGCAGCCATTTTTTGGATTTTCACTTGCATTTTTTCCTCCCCACCTTCCAAAAGCCATAAAAATTTTATTTTTTCATCGATATAGCCGTATAACGGCTTGTTTTTTTTGCGGGACAAGTTGAAGATTTTCATATTGTACCATACAATGTAGTGGGAAACTAGAAACAATTTCTTTGTGGGGTGGAATGGGGGGGGGTTTGTTTTTACGGTAGTCAACCTAGGGTAAAAATGGGATGATAACTTTATTCTGCGGGTCAATATGTTAACGCGATACCAAATTTATGTGGTTTTTTTATGTTTTACTACTTTTTCAAGGAAGAAGCTGATTGTTAAAAATAAAATCAGTGTTTTGTCGCCACATTCTGAGAGCTTTTTACGGCATTCACCGTGAGGGTTAAACAATATAATATTGTAATAGTTTGGACTTTTTACGGAAGCAGTGACAATACCAGTTATGTTCTTTTCATTTGTTTTTTTACATTGCACTTGGGGGAAAATAGGAAAGGGTTTTTTTTTTTTTACTTTTAGTATTTTTATTTTTTTATATATGAAAAAAACCTTATTTTACTGTATTTCACTTTTTTTACTAGTCCCCTTAGGGAACTTGAACAAGCGATTGTTTGCATGATATACTGCACAACTAATGTATTGCAGTATACAGGTATTCTAACAGTTTCTCATGAAGCCCTGCAGCCCCTAGGCTGCCATGCCAATTATCGGCACCCCGTAATTGCTTCATAGGGGGTGGCATGTCAGAGGGGGCCGCCCCCTGCTTCTAATGGCTTAGATGCCATGATCGCTATTGACTGGGGCCTCTAAGGGGTTAAAAGAGCGGAATCCCGCTCGTTACACTGATGTGTCGGCTGTTGCACGCAGCCGAGACGCTCATTCTGCGGTGCATGTTTGGCCCGTGGGCCCGCTCCATACTCCCCTACGTGACCTTTGCCATATATATACACGGCGGATGTCGGGAAAGGGGTTAATCTTTATTCTAATTGTATGAAGATTCCTGTCAAATAGTACCTGAAATATTTGAAGTATTCATTTATTAATATTTCTACAACTAATGCTACATATTGACTTGCAAAGAGAATACACCACACAGGCAGACTCTCCTCGAGATGATGTATCGAATCTTTTTGATTTTTCATCAGTATTACATCAGTTTTTATCTGCCAATAATACAGAGCTATAGTTAATTTTCTAAGGCTACTCACATGGGCATATATATGTTCATATTTTAAAAGCGCAGCATGCACTAATTTCAACCATTTTGAAGATAACACATCATTAAAGTCTATGGAGAGTGTTTAAGATATTGATGAATCCATATGTGATCTGCATGTCATCTGTATTGAATCTGTATTGCCTCCATTTTTTTTAAAGGGACTGTCTCATGTAATTTTGTTACCTCCTAAGAAAATAGCCCATTAGTGTTACAAATGATATACTGATGACATAATACATCCTTATTGTGCATCCGTATTACGCATGCTTACGAATATGCTATTGTCAAAAAGGCCTAACTTTTAAAATCGTATGGTTGCATAAAGATGTTTATGCGATGTATTCCTCTATGTTTATTAGTGTAATCAACCTAAGGCCACTTTCACACAAGCGTATTTTCATCAGTATTAATTCTTTTTTTCTGTCGATAATACAGGTTCTGTCATTGTTTCTGTTGTTTTGAAAGGAAGAATAGCGCTGCACGGCTCCTGTAAGGAGATGTAAACATATCCGAAGTCTCTCACGTTCTGTTTTCTGTAGGAGCAAATATTGCGCTAGGTAAACTGCTACTGCAGGTAAAGGAAGCATTGACTTTCATGACATCGACTACCCAAGATATATACTGGTGACCTAATGAAGATTCTTGCACACAAACAAGTCATTTTACGTAAACGATAAAAGAAAAAAATGAAAAAACCTTCACCCAGTATTAAATAACTCATCTTCCGACAGCATGGTTTCTTGTCATCACATCTATCTCTAATGTTTCTATCCTTTACAGCAGGAGGTATATCAACAGTACTTATAAAAATATCAGTGTTTATGATGTATGAATGAAAACAAGGTTAAAAATGTTACGTTTCAGAAGGACTTTTCAACCTTACCAGTGAAGTACCTATAATTTAGGTAAGTGTTTTGCTGGAAAAAGAGCCATTATCCTGATGACTTGTTTAAATTAGACACAATGCTTAAGCTTTTGCTCATCTATATGGCTCTGAACCTGGTTGTTTTCAGACTTACAGTGTTGCACAACATTTATGTCTGTGCTTAGTACTTGATAACTTGATAAGTTTAAGGTCACAGTCATTGAAATGTTCACTTTGTTCTTCATGAAAGAGAAACAATTTTAGAGAAATAAAGATCTAAGGTAAACAACATAGCTTACGGGTAGAGTTTTCATACCTCATACTTAGTGATGTTTTATTTATACAATGTTTGTTGTCATACAATTCCCTGTAAATCTTGTTTTTAATAAATCTACTTGTAAAAAAAATCACCAGTTTATGACCCAAGCTAAAAATGAATTATGCCATAATGTTGCCCTTTTATTTCTGGATTAAATTTAGATTAAATTTAGAGGTAAGGTAAGAAAAAAATATATAGCGTAAAAGATAATTAACTTTGAGGATTCAAATAATTTTGGCTAAAGTACCTAAGGGTTTTTTCCTGTCTTTGGCTCAACATATTCCGACAGTCATAACATAGCAGAAGCCATTATATATTTTTATTCAGGATGGGTTGTAGTTTGTGTTAGGCAGAAGCAAACAATCAAACACACACACACACACACACACACACACACACACATATATATAAAATATATATATATGTATATATATATATATATATATTACAGTACTGTGCAAAAGTAGAAAAATATAGAGAAAAAAAAAAAAGAAGTGTTAATAGTTTTTTTTATCAATTGACAATATACAAAGAAAAATGAACAAAAGAGGAATTGAAATCAATATTTGGTGTGACCACCCTTTGCCTTCAAAACAGCATAAATTATTTTAGGTACACTTGCACACAGTTTTTGAAGGAACTCGGCAGGGAGGTTGTTCCAAACATGTTGGAGAATTTACCACAGATCTTCCTTTGATGTAGGCTTCCTCAAATCCTTTTGTCTCTTCATCTAATCCCAGACAGACTTGATTATGTTGAGATCAGGGCTCTGTGGGAGCCATATCTTCACTTCCAGGGCTCCTTGTTCTTCTTTACTCTGAAGATAGTTCTTAATGACATTGGCTGTAAGTTTGGGATCATTGTCCTGCTGCAAAATTAATTTGGAGCTAATCAGAGGCCTCCCTGATGGTATTGCATGATGTATAAGTATCTGCCTGTATTTATCAGCATTGAGGACACTATTAATCCTGAGCAAATCCCGAACTTCATTTGCTGAAATGCAGCCCTAAACTTACAAGGAACCTCCACCATGCTTCACTGTTGTCTGTAGACACTTATTTTTGTACCATTCTCCAGCCCTTCGGCAAACAAACGGCCTTCTTTTACAACCAAGTATTTCAAATTTTGACTCATCAGGCCATATTTCTGCACCCCAATTCCTATGTTTTCGTGCATAGTTGAGTCACTTGGCCTTGTTTCCATATTGAAGGTATGGCTTTTTGGCTGCAATTCTTCCATGAAGACCTCATCTGGCCAGACCTCTAGATGGGAGTACCTTGGTCCCACTGGTTCCTGCCAGTTCTCAGCTGATGGCATCTTGCAATTTCAAAGGGAAATAAGCTTGATGTGTCTTTGAACTGCTGCACTAAGTTTCCTTGGCCGACCACTGCGTCTACAGTCCTCCACGTTGCCTGTTTCTTTGTGCTTCTTCAAAGGAGCAAGTTAATTAATAAATTATATGTACTCCAAAATTGTGCCAATAAAAACTACAGCTTGGTTACGTTTTTTTTTATATTTTATCTTTTATTTTATCTGATATTTTTTTAAGATTTTTTTTCCTATTCAAGGGGTTTTCCAGAACATTGATATTAGTGATCTATCCTTAGCATAGCTCATCAAAATTAGATTGATAGGGGTCCAACTTTCAGCACCCCCACGATCAACTATTTGAAGGGGCCGCGGCGCTCCGTTGAGTGCTACAGCATCTTCATTTTACCAGGCACAGTTCCGTATATTACTTGGTACCAACTGATATAGAGGATAGGTTATCAACATGAAAGCCTGGGAAACCGTGCTTTTATTTTCCATTTTTATTTTTAGACTATAAAATACTTTTATGTGTCTATATGAATGTACATTAAACCTATGCTT
This sequence comes from Rhinoderma darwinii, assembly GCF_050947455.1. Taxonomy (NCBI): domain Eukaryota; kingdom Metazoa; phylum Chordata; class Amphibia; order Anura; family Rhinodermatidae; genus Rhinoderma; species Rhinoderma darwinii. Next base: position 173,897,368 of record NC_134691.1, read on the forward strand.
AATACACACAGGCCTCTCTTAGGTTGTTACAAAGACTGTGACAGGGCAGTCAGGTAGTCTTTTCTAAGGACCAAGGTTGCCTATATGGGAAAGTAATAGGAATGTATAGGAATGTAAAACTGGTGTGTACATTATAAGGGTTTACAGTAAGAAATCACAGGAATCACATGCTATTTTTAATTACTAATTTCTATCAACAGAAAAATCATAAAATATGATTCTTTCCTAATAATATTGATAAAGTCTTGCATGTACAATTCAGGTTTAAATCTTCTTTAAAAAAATTCTTAAATATATTTGTTCGGGTTCAGGTTTGGTTTGCTGAAAGTGCAGCTTTGTGGAGAAAACTACAACTTTGACACATTCAAATGACTGAGAAGAGTGGAGTACAGTTATCCTAAATTATTTTTTTACTTGTCATGGAAATGTTAAAACATAAGATATTCAAACGTACCTTGTCCTTTTATAGAATGTAAGAATAAATGTCTTCTAAATTTGGAATAGGCAGGGATCCAAGCTCCTGTTGTCTTGTAACATGCTACTATCACGTCAGATGATTTAGAGTACATTTCTTCTTTAACCACTTAATATTGCCCACAATTTTCTACTTCATAGCTGCTTGTGCTGGTTAAATGGTTATAGATTTTTTGTATTTTTTTGCCTAAAATCTGATTGTTCACTCACTTTAAGCTAGTACCTAACATTGTCAATGACACATTGCCTATTACAATAACCCTTGAGTTCTTAAGCACATTGAAGCCTGTTTCAAAGTGTAAAACATCAAATAAATTCAGGTATCTTAGTTAATACATTCAGATTTTATTTGATGATGACACAATACAAAATAATTAATACGATACAAAACAATACAATAAAGCTAAACAACAAAAAAATAAAAAATAATGAAATGTATTAAGTATTCCTAATTTAGGAGTGAATGTAATAATAATAAAAATAATAATAATAATATCTTAAAATGTTTATAAAATATTCATACATTATATTCCAACACTATTACAATACTTTGTATTCATGGTTACATGAAGCCAGTACTTAATTAAATCCTAGTACAACCTATACGACAACTCAAAATCATACTGGACGAATCCAACGTAAACCTATATTGTACCCATACTTGTATCAGTCTGTAACTGAATACTTTACTGCAGCTTTTCTCTGACATTTAATAATTTGTAACTTCTGCACTTCATTTTTTTTAATTTTATATTGTTATCATTATTATTATTGTTATTATTAATAATAATAATGATGATAATAATAATAACAATAAATATAAATTATGTAAGACAAAAACATGGTATGAAACAGATTTTAGAATTTATTTTTATGTGCATTTGTATTTTTAAAATATTTTATATGGTATTCAGCTATTTTTGTGATTGCTGAAACCACAAGTTATATCTGTGCTAAAATCTATTACTTCAAAGGCTTTTTTGAAACTTGCTTTGCGCCTGTTCACTCAAAAAGGACAATCACTTTAGCTTATTATTCATTTTTATTATTCATTTAAATTCTATTTAGTTTCCTTCAACTTGGAACTCAGCACATCAGCATTTTCTTGATTTAATCTTAAAACACCTTTACTGAAAAATTATGTAAATGTGTTATTGAATTTCTAGCAACTGTAGGAAAGTCTACATATAAACCAGAGTTAAATAGCACATTCACAGTTGGTTGCACATACTGCAGTTTACATTTTTGCTAAATGTATTCTGGTGAAATGGGAGTGGCTTCTTACAGAGACAAAGATAGGTTAAAACCACATCCCGCAAGTAGATGTACTATTACATCCTAAATACGGTTTTCTTACTATAATAGCAGGTTATGGTACGTCCAGTGGATGGTGGAGACACTGTGCCCGTGCCATCAGCAGCAGGGGTCAGTTGTAATATACATTCGACATCCCGCTGCAATGGATTGGAGTAGCCCCATAGATGCTGTGATCGCAGGCTGCCGATTGCACCATCTATGGCACCCCAAAATAGTGCCAACAATAGAAACTACAACTCATCTCTCAAAAAATAAGCACTCATACAACTTTGTCGAAAATAGGTCAGTCTTCATTGAGTAGTGCATGCCTTGTAATGTGAACATCTTTATTCTTGTATATTGCACATAGACAGATGGTTACAAAGCTTAGATTCAAATTCAGCAGCACCAAACCATAAATATAAGTTTTGCTGAAGAGAGTGATCCTTTAATTATACAGTTTAGAGCACATCTATATTGACTATTCTTAAAGGCTATGTACACCTTTGAAAGCAATTTGCCGCCACAGCCCTTTTTCAGATTTTCATTTTTGTTTTTTCCTCCCCACCTTCCAAAAGCCATAATGTCTTTATTTTTCCATCGATATAGTACTATGAGGGCTTGATTTTTGCGAGACGAGTTGTAGTTTTTCGTAGCACCATTTATTTTGCCACATAATGTACTAGGAAACGGGAAAAAAAAATTTTTTGGGGTATAAAATGAAAAAAACTGTGATTCCTCCATGTTTTTTTGCGCACCGTTTTTACGGAATTCACTGTGCAATTAAAACAACATGTTAACTTTATTCTCTGGGTCAATACGACTACGGCGATACCAAATATATATAGTTTTTTCTATATTTTACTACTTTTACAAGTAAAAATCTAAGTGTAAAAAAGAAATTGTATTTAGTGTTGCCAACTTCCGAGAGCCACAACTTTTTTATTTTTACGTCAATTAAGTGGTATAAGGGATTGTTTTTTGTGGGATAAGCTGTAGTTTTTAATAATATAATTTTGGTGTAAATGCGATGGTATGATCACTTTTATTTAATTTTTTGTGGGAAAATAGGTGACCAAAAAATAGAGATTCTGGCGTTTACAATTTATATTTTTTTTTTTATGGCGTTCACAGTGTGGGTTAAATAATGATATATTGTAAGGGTATGTGCACACACACTAATTACGTCCGTAATTGACGGACGTATTTCGGCCGCAAGTCCCGGACCGAACACACTGCAGGGAGCCGGGCTCCTAGCATCATACTTATGTACGATGCTAGGAGTCCCTGCCTCGCTGCAGGACAACTGTCCCGTACTGTAATCATGTTTTCAGTACGGGACAGTTGTCCTGCAGCGAGGCAGGGACTCCTAGCATCGTACATAAGTATGATGATAGGAGCCCGACTCCCTGCACTGAGTTCGGTCCGGTACTTGCAGCCGAAATACGTCCGTTAATTACGGACGTAATTAGTGTGTGTGCACATACCCTAATAGTTCAGACTTTTACGGACGCGGAGATACCAATTATGTTTATTTATTTATTTTTTTACTATGCTCTAGGGGGAAAATGGGAAAAGGTTTTTTTTTAACTTTTAATATTTTTAATTTTTTTTACACAAAAAAAACTTTATTTAACTCATTTTTACTTTTTCTATTAGTCCCCCTAGGGGACTTCAACCAGCGATTGTTAGATCGCTTGCACGATATACTGCAATACTAATGTATTGCAGTATATTGTGACTCTGACAGGCATCTATTAAGCCCTGCCGGAGGCAGGGCTTAATAGGTGTACAAAGATGGCGAACCTGGGGGTCTTGATTAGGCCTCCAGGCAGCCATAGCAACCATCGCTCCCCCCTGCGATTGCGTTGCGGGGGGCACGATGAGCTGTTATAGGGGGTTGCCCCCCTCTTTCTAACAATTTAAATGCTGTGGTCTCTGTTGACCGCGGCATTTAACGAGTTAAACTAGCAGGATCGCGCTCGAGCGCGATGCCGCTAGTTACTCTGAGGTGTCGGCTGTAACAAACAGCGCACACCGGCATCGTATGGAGCGGGTTCACTCCATACTTCCCCTACCCGACTTCTTCGTATGGATACGTCAAATGTCAGGAAGGGGTTAATGAAAATGTGTCTCAGTGTGTTTGATGCAACTTTCTAATTACATTTTATTAAAAATAATTTTCACTTTTTGAGATACTGCTGCTTTGTATCCCGTATACAGATCAGCTGTATCTTGCACTGAAATCTGTATCTGTCAGGTCCGCGGGACTGATGGGTTCAGTGACAGTGGGAGACACGCAGGATCGAGCTGTCACCTATCACATCTAAGTTCATAACTTAGATATGATCGATTACAGGTGGATCCGCTAACGCTGAACCTGTAAGTCCTGCGGACCTGACAGATTCAGGTCTAAGCACATGATGCAGCTGCTCTGTATACAGAATACAAAGCAGCTGTATCTCAAAATGTGAAAATATTTTTTAATAAATAATTTTGAAAGTTGCATCAATTACACTGACATTTTTATTTAAAAAAAACAAAAACTTTTTCAAAGGTGTACATAGCCTTTAATGCCTATTTACATTTTCAGTTTGTGCTCCAACAGTGACATTTTATAGTATTTTTCTCAGCATTATGTCTTAGCAGTGTGCATAATGGGAGGCCATAAGCACTTTAAGTGCCACCCTATGGCGCCTCTGTATGGTGCTCCATTATCTCTGTTAAACCTTTGTATTACAGAATCCAATGGCAGATTGTGTTATTTATTTCCTGTCAGATTCATACAAAATAAAATTTGAGGCATACAGAGGTATGGTAGAGCCCCATATTGGCACCATATTACTGCTCAGAAGTTTGGGGTGCTAATACATTTGTGTTCATGAGTTAACACACAGTAAGGAGTTTGTGGAAAGAAAATATAAGAGTAAAGAGCGTAGGAAAACAATGAAATTATTATAATAATATTAATATATTAATGACGTGTGACGGATATATCCATCACGAGCGGGTGCTAGTTCCCACATAGAGACAGATATATCCATTACTCTGATCTTGTGGGTACTGCCGCTGTACCTACAAAATCAGCGGCAGGAGCACGGCTGTTATACACAGCTGGGCTCCTCCTGCAAATGCTGGAATCGAAGAGATCTCCGATTCCAGCAGTTTAACCTCTTAAATGTCACTGTCAATAGCGACAGCGACATCTAATGTGTTTGACATAGGGAGGGAGCTCCCTCTGTCTGTCACCCCATTGGCACACCCGCGATGCGATCGCTGGGCGCTTTAGGGTTTCCATGGCAGCAGGGGGCCTAACAAATGCCCCTAGGTCTGCCTTCAGTAACTGCCTATTAGACCATGCCAGAGCATTATATCTGCAATTAGAAGATCGCAAAGTGAAGTCCCCATAGTGGGACAAAAAAAATGTAATACAATTTAATAAGGTTTATGAAAAAAAAAAAAGACTACAGTAAAAATAAAATAAAACCACTTTTTTTCATAAAAAAGTGGTTTAATTTAGTAAGGCCCCATGCACACGACCGTAGTTTTCATCCGTAATTACAGATACATAATTACGGATCAAATTGCGGATTCATTCATTTCTATTGGTCACGAACACCTTTCAGTATATTTACGGATGTGTGTCCGTGCCGTAGAAATGATCCGCAAAACATAAAACATGTCTGTAATTGCGTAATTGCGGCACAGACTCCCTATAAAAGTCTATGGGCACTTCCGCAGTTGCGGACGGCTACAGAGGTGGATCCGTAGCCATCTGTAATGGTGGAAGCGTTGCTATGCGACGCCATGGTATTATCCCTGGTTTTTTTTTGTGGATCCGTAAATACAGATGAACTATGGATGCACTATGGACCGTATTTGCGAACAGCATTCCGTATATGCAAATCAGTTGTGGATGAGTACGGATCTGTATTTGCGGACAGAAAAAAAACTTTCGCGGTCGAGTGCATGAGGCCTAAAAGTGTAAAAAAAAGTAACACATACACATATATGGTATCACCGCGATTGTAACAACTCAAACAAAGAAGTTAACACATTAATTAAATACCCGGATGAACTGCGTCCAAAAAAAAACTGCTAAATTTATTTTTTCCCATCTCCCCCACAAAAAATAAAATACAAGTTAATCAATGAGTCCCATGTACCCCAAAATAGTACCAATGACAACTACACCTTGTCCCGCAAAAAAACAAGCCCACATATGGCTATATCTACAGAAAAAGAAAAAAGGTACCGCTCTTGGAATGCGGCAATGCAAAAACAAGTAATTTTTTTTAAAGGGTTTTTATTGTGCAAATGTAGGAAAACATATAAAACCTACATATTTGGTATCCCAGTAATTGAGCTAACCATTAGAATAAAGGTAACATGTTATTTACGCTGCATAGTGAACGGCATAAATTTATACCGCAAAAAGCCATGTTGGAAATGCTGTTTATTTAAAATTTTCTCCTAAAAAAACAAAAAATAACCTTTGGTCATTTAAGGCCAAAAAAGGCCTGGTCATTAGGGAGTTAATAATAATTATAATAAAAAAAATCTTATTAGCAAACAGAATTTTCAGAGCCAAGCCCAGGTACATCATGATTAGAGATGAGCGAACTTATCAAAAGTTCGGTTCGGCTAGTTCGCCGAATTTCACAAAAAAGTTCGATTCGAACCGAACCTGTCACTTCCGTGCGCTGAGCATGCTACTGTCCAGGGTGCTGATAGAGTTAATGGGCTGATCTAACTTTTTCAGCAACCTTGACAGTACATGCTCGGCGCGCGGAAAATACTATTTAAATGTAATAAAAAAATAAAAATTATACGTTCGTACTTACTTTCCTCCTGTCCGGCCTCCAGCGATGACGTTTCATCCCTTTCGCCGCTGCAGCCAATCACAGGCTGTAGTGGCGGTCACGCACGTGAGGATGACGCTTCATCCCACGTGACCGCCTCTGCGGCCAATCACAGGCTGCAGCGGCGACATGGATGAAACGTCATTGCTGGAGGCCGGACAGGAGGAAAGTAAGTATGAACGTATTATTTTATTTTTTTGGCATGTATGTATGTTGGCATGTATGTATGTATGTATGTATGTATGTATGTATGTATGTATGTTGGCATGTATGTATGTATGTATGTATGTTGTCATGTATGTATGTTGTCATGTATGTATGTATATATGTGCATGTATGTTGGCATGTATGTATATATGTGCATGTTTGTATGTATATTTGCATGTATATATTTGCATGTATGTATGTATGTTTGCATGTGTGTATGTTTGCATGTGTGTATGTTTGCATGTATGCATGTTTGCATGTATGTATGTTGTCATGTATGTATGTATGTATGTATGTATGTATGTTGTCATGTATGTATGTATGTATGTATATATGTGCATGTATGTTTGCATGTATGTTGGCATGTATATATGTGCATGTGTGTATGCATATTTGCATGTATATATTTGCATGTATGTATGTTTGCATGTATGTATGTTTGCATGAATGTATGTGTGTATGTATGTATGTATGTTTGCATGTATGTATGTTTGCATGAATGTATGTTTGTATGTATGTATGTATGTATGTATGTTTGCATGTATGTATGTTTGCATGAATGTATGTTTGTATGTATGTATGTATGTATGTATGTATGTTTGCATGTATGTATGTATGTATGTATGTATGTTGTCATGTATGTATGTATGGTGTCATGTATGTATGTATATATGTGCATGCATGTTTGCATGTATGTTGGCATGTATGTATATATGTGCATGTTTGTATGCATATTTGCATGTATATGTATGTATGTATGTATGTTTGCATGTGTGTATGTTTGCATGTGTGTATGCTTGCATGTAAGTATGTTTGCATGTATGTATGTTTGTATGTATGTTTGCATGTATTTATGTTTGCATGTATGTATGTTGTCATGTATGTATGTATGTATGCATGTATGTATGTTGTCATGTATGTATGTATGTATGTGCATGTATGTATGTTTGCATGTTTTTATTTTTGCATGTATGTTTGCATGTATGTTTATATATGTGCATGTATGTAAATATGTTTGCATGTATTTATGTTTGCATGTATATTTGTGCATGCTTGTATATATGTATGTATGTATCTTTGCATGTTTGTTTGTATGTATGTATGTTTTCATGTGTGTGTATGCATGTATGTATGTATGTATGATAGTTTGCATGTATGTATGTATATATGTGTGTATGTTTGCATGTATGTATATTTGCATGTATATATGTGCATGCTTGTATGTATGTATGTATGTATGTTTGCATGTATGTTTGTTTGTATATATGTCTGTATGGCCATGTATGATACTGTCTGCTGGCGCCCTGTATCTAAGTCAACTTCGCGGCAGGCTTCTATACATGGTATAACAGTCAGTATCACACATTAAACTGAATCTAAGCCTACGACATGTTTTATTTATTTATTTTTTTTTATTTTTTTACATGTTTGGTGTTTGGACTACGTCGGTTTCGAGGACTACTTAGATGACGTTTTTTTTTCTACAATAAAATGGTTAATGAGGGTTGTGTTGGGGGTGCTTTATTTCAATAAAATATTTTATCTATATCTTTGTCTTTTCAAATTTTATTACTACCACTTTAGTAATGGCCGCTGTCTGAGTGACAACATCCATTACTAAGGCGAGGCTTAGTGTTAGCCGGTGCAGAGGCTAACACTAACCACCATTATTACCCCGGTAACCACCACCACCAGGGGTGCCGGGAAGAGCCAGGTACGATCCAGTACCCGACCATCTGTTGTGACGGTCGGGCTCTGGGGCGGCCGCAGGCTGGTATTATGAGGCTGGGAAGGGCCAAAAACAGTGGACCTTCCCACCCTTGTAATGCTAGGCTTCTGCTGCTGCTGTGTTGTATCTGGCTGGTTATAAAAGTGGGGGGGACCCCACGTCATTTTTTTTTTACTATTTTTTTTTAAATATTTTTTTTTAAAAAAGACATGCGGTTCCACTCAATTTATCATAACCAGCCACATACAACACAGTGTTATTAGCCTGGGAATGGACAAAACCAGTGGCCCTTCCCACCCATGTAATGCCAGACTGCTGCGGCCTTGTATATGGCTGGTTATTAAAAATGTGGGGGACCCGTCTATTGTTAAATTTGTTAAATTCAAAAAAAAAAACGACGTGGGGGTCCCCCCCATTTTTATAACCAGCCCGATACAACACAGCAGCAGCAGCCTAGCATTACAAGGGTGGGAAGGTCCACTGTTTTTGGCCCTTCCCAGCCTCATAATACCAGCCTACGGCCGCCCCAATACCCGACCATCACAACAGATGGTCGGGTACTGGATCGTACCAAGCTATTCACGGCACCCATGGTGGAGATGGGTACCGGGGTAATAATGGGTGGTTAGTGCTAGCCTCCGCACCGGCTAACACTAAGTACCGCCTTAATAATGGACGCTGTCAATCAGCCAGCTGCCATTATCTAGGCACTAATAAAGTTTAAAAAAAAAACACAAAGACAATTCTTTTTTATTGAAATAAGAAATCCCCAACAAAACCCTTGTTAACCATTTTATTAAAATTTGGAAAAACGTAGATCTACGCAGTAGTCCAACGAATTGAAGATGTAGTCCAATCGGTACATCAAAATCTGCAACATCATAAAAAAACAGTTATTAATGTGAACAATACCAATACTTCTACTCACCTACACACATATATAAACGCACACACAAACAAACAACCATACACAAGCACACACATATATACACAAACACAACAAGATATACACACACACATAAACAGACAAACACACACACATATACACTGAATCTGCACGCTCCTCTCCTGAAATACTCTGTGCTGCTGGGAACTCTGTTCTTACCATTACGTAGCTCAGTCTGTTACCTCTCCTCCACTCCTGTCCTCAATAACACCTTCACATGATTGGCAAGTCACCACCGCGCACAAGATTCGCACGCTCATCTCCTGAAATACTCTGTGCTGCTGTGAACTCTGCTCTTACCGTTACGTGGTGACTTGCCAATCATGAAGGTGTTATTAAGGACAGTAGTGGAGGAGAGGTAACAGACTGAGAGCTACATAATGGTAAGAGCAGAGTTCACAGCAGCACTGAATCTGCACGCTCATCTCCTGAAATACTCTGTGCTGCCTTAAACTCTGTGGACAGGTCAGGATCCTGTTTCTTTTAAATGCTGCACTGTAGCACAGCCTTATATAGTGGATCGAGTGGGTTCCCTAGCAGCATTTAAAAGAAACAGGATCCTGACCTGTCCACAGAGTTTAAGGCAGCACAGAGTATTTCAGGAGATGAGCACGGCCGGCCACAGGCAGCCGATCGTTTTTCCGAGCCGTTCTCCCATTATGCACACGACCGTAAAAACACCTGTTATTGCGGGTCGTAATTACGACCCGCAATAACGGGCTCATAGACTTCTGTTACCCACGGGTACCTTCCCGTTTTCTCACGGGAAGGTGCTCGTGCCGTTAAAAAATAGAACATGTTCTATTTTTCTATTTTACGGGCCGTGCTGCTATAATTAGGGTATCTTAACACGACAGCGTCCGTAACGGCTGAAATTACGGGGATGTTTCCGCCTGAAAGCCGTAACGGCATGTGCAGGCGCTTGAACGCTGCGTCCATTACGGACGTAATTGGCGCTGCTATTCATTGGAGTCAATGAATAACGGCTCCAATTACGGCCAAAGAAGTGACTGGTCACTTCTTTGACGCGGGCGTCTATTTACGCGCCGTCATTTGACAGCGGCGCGTAAATATACACCTCGTGTGAACATACAAACGTCTGCCCATTGCTTTCAATGGGCAGATGTTTGTCAACGCTATTGAGGCGCTATTTTCGGACATAATTCGGGGCAAAAATGCCCGAATTACGTCCGTAATTAGTGCGTGTGAACATACCCTTATAATGACAGCATGGCTCGCAAAAGCGACCGGCTGCCCGTGGCCGGCCGTGCCCGGCCGTGCTCGTAATTACGAGTCGTAATTACGAGCACGGCCCGTAAAATAAAAAAAATAGAACATGTTCTATCTTTTTAACGGCACGGGCACCTTCCCGTGAGAATACGGGAAGGTACCCGTGGCTAACAGAAGTCTATGGGCCTGCTATTTCGGGTCGTAATTATGACCCGTAATAACGGGTGTTTTTACGGTCGTGTGCATGAGGCCCCGTAGGGTGCTGAAAGAGTTAACTGATCGGCAGTAACTGTTTCAGCACCCTGGACAGTGACTACCGATCATAATATAGAGTAACCTGTAAAAAAAAAAATACGTTCATACTTACCGGGAACTCCCTGCTTCCTCCAGTCCGGTCTCCTGGCCATTGCCTTGGTGACGCGTCCCTCGCGACATCCGGCCCGACATTCCTTGATGACGATGCAGCCCATGTGAGCGCTGCAGCCAATCACAGGCTGCAGAGGCCTCTGCAGCCAATCACAGGCTGCAGAGGCCTCTGCAGCCAATCACAGGCTGCCGCGTCAGAAAAGAAGGTCGGATTGGAGGAAGAAGACGGACTCGTCACCAAGACAACGACCAGGTACGTATGAAATGCTTTTTATTTTATTTTTAATCAGCAGCCTCTTTTCTCTATCAGTGATTGATAGAGATAAGTGGCTGCCGATTTGTATAATATTTTTGACCGGGTTCGGTCAAAACGGGTTTGGCCGAACCCGGTGAAGTTCGGATTCGCTGCGAACCGAACTTTTCCGGAAGTTTGGACCGAAACCGGGTTCGGTTGTCCCGGTTCGCTCATCTCTAATCATGATGATGACCAACTGATTGATTGAGGCTCTAGTACATGGACTTGCAAATGGAGAATCATACTTTCTTTATTTTATTTTGAACTACATTCAATATCAACCTGTACAGGAAAATGCACAACATTCTTTGAATTTTGGAATATTAGAATATAAAAGTTGTCACTACTATATAAAGTTGCCCAAAGTTACATTTCAGAAAGAAAATCCCCATTGCTAACATTATTTGTTTGTTTGTTAATTGTTTTATTTATTTTTCATTTAATTTGGTGTCTATGAACTACTAAAAATAACATGGTGGTCACCCAATGTTCGTTTTTGCATTTGGATTTCTGGCCAACCTCCTGCCATTCTGGTTTGCACCAGGCTCCACTCCTACTTTTCATAATGTTGCTTACTGCAAAGCATTTAATTTAAGAACCTGCTCTTGTGTTCACTTGTAATCTCCCAGAGCTACTCATGGTACCATCTGTCATTGATTCAAAAGCATATGGCCTTATCTAAACTTCACATTTAATCAAAACATATAGTGCTTTAAACACTACCCAGTGTATACTGCTGACTTTTTTAACTGAAAAAGTATGCACTGGTGATGAATGCAGTCTTATTATTTATTTATTTTACTACTTTTAATGGGCAAAAATATTATTAACTATTTTAATTCTTTTGGTTTTAAGCCAACTTTGAACACATATTATACCTTTTGATTTTGCATTATTTTTTTGGTCACAATGCATAGACAATGCACAGCCATCCTAACTAGTTGAGTGGATTTTGCGCCTAATAGAATTTGCCACACATGTTACAAGTAAAATCTGCATGTGATAATGACCCCCCCCCCCCATGGATTTTAAAATTTGCTGGATGTTTTTTATTCTTGAGCATTCTTGAAGCAAAAAGCTTCAGTGCAGAATTTCCACAATGAAAATCCATAATGGAATTTGCTTCTGCAAATCCTGATCTTTGGAACGTGGCATAAGATATTAAGCTCAGTTCTGCTACATCTATTTACTGTATGTATTCTTTCACTTGGTTAAATAAAAATACTTAAAGCTCTCACCGGATTTGTGTCTAATTTACACGTTACCCATTTAAAATATCTTAACACTTACAACATAAAACAAAAAGTCACGCTTCAACATTGTCATGACTAGACGTCCACAAGTCATTATAGTAAATCACCCTGGCCAGACCAATGCTGATTGTCAAAATGGTAAGAAACTAGAAGAAAATCCTCTGAAAGTGAGTTTTTTTCATTGTTAAAATAATCCTTTGGTATTCCATGTGTGTGGAAACTATGTGCCTCTTTAATGCTGTATTGTGTGAACATTTTGATGCACTATTATTTGAGGTACAGTATACCAACTTGGTAGAAGAAAAAGACTGGCACTGCCTCATATATTGGGGTATCACAAGTCCTATAAGTACCAAGCAAGACCGGTTACAGGCTCAGCTGAATCATTTGCAAGAAGGGGTGCTCTGGCTTAAAGAGGCTCTGTCACCAGATTTTGCAACCCCTATCTGCTATTGCAGCAGATAGGCGCTGCAATGTAGATTACAGTAACGTTTTTATTTTAAAAAAACGAGCATTTTTGGCCAAGTTATGACCATTTTTGTAGTTATGCAAATGAGGCTTGCAAAAGTCCAAGTGGGTGTGTTTAAAAGTAAAAGTCCAAGTGGGTGTGTATTATGTGCGTACATCGGGGCGTTTTTAATACTTTCACTAGCTGGGCGCTCTGATGAGAAGTAACATCCTCTTCTCTTCAGAACGCCCAGCTTGTGACAGTGCAGATCTGTGACGTCACTCACAGGTCCTGCATCGTGACGGCCACATCGGCAGCAGAGGCTACAGTTGATTCTGCAGCAGCATCAGCGTTTGCAGGTAAGATCGACTTACCTGCAAACGCTGTTGCTGCTGCAGAATCAACTGTAGCCTCTGGTGCCGATGTGGCCGTCACGATGCAGGACCTGTGAGTGACGTCACAGATCTGCACTGTCACAAGCTGGGCGTTCTGAAGAGAAGAGGATGTTACTTCTCATCAGAGCGCCCAGCTAGTGAAAGTATTAAAAACGCCCCGATGTACGCACATAATACACACCCACTTGGACTTGTACTTTTAAACACACCCACTTGGACTTTTGCAAGCCTCATTTGCATAACTACAAAAATGGTCATAACTTGGCCAAAAATGCTCGTTTTTTAAAAATAAAAACGTTACTGTAATCTACATTGCAGCGCCTATCTGCTGCAATAGCAGATAGGGGTTGCAAAATCTGGTGACAGAGCCTCTTTAATATAAATAGTTCCTGATAATGCACACCAACAAGAATAGATTCCATGGCACTCCCCATCCAGCAAAATCTCTTCTTTATTGCAAAAATCACGGTCACAGAATATATAAAATGATCAGCTAAAGGCTAATTTTGCGTGCTACCATGCTTTGACAAATCAAACTACGCTAATGATACAAAATACACAATCATTACCAACACTTGTAACAAAGCATATTATTTTAATGGACAAGATCTGCACAGTAATAATTGTATTACCACAGATTAAATACTTTATTTTAGCTAAAAATGAATTACATTTTTGCAGTTGTTAAGACCCAAAGGTCCCAACGCTGCCATCTTCAGCTTGGCTCCTTTATGAAGTACAAAGATTATACCTATTGCCTCCTTAGGGTGGTTGTTTTCCACACAGTAAAAATCTCATCTTTATTGAGGGTTACCGGTATTATGTGCATATCTATGTTGTATTAAAAGCGCGAATTGTGTACTGTATTAAGTGACCAAACATGCTCATCTCTTGTACTGTACATCGGGTTGAACATCCTCACGATTTAGATGAGATTGCAATGAAAGGTAACGTCATACTGTACACCACAAATTTGGTTTTAAAGGTAAACATGTCCTTTACCTCTATTGACAAGCCCCCCCCCCCAACTTAAGGTACCTGGTATGATTTAGGTCATTACAAAATCTCCAGTGGCCACCTCTTGAGTTCCAGTCACCTAAACAATTTTTGGGGGATGTCTCGGAAACATAGCGTCCCTTTAATAAAACATTTCTTAGATTCTTACAGCATCTGAAGGAATTAATAGGTATTCTCACTGCAATTTCCGATAACAAAGGGTAACTTTTTATTGATATACCAATATTTTCTAATCACTGACTGGATTATATCTCTCATGGGACCAGATCAAAAAGAAAAAAATTCTTGTTTATCACTTTTTTACTTTCCCTCTTTCATTTAACAACAGTTTGCTATACTGTGAATTTGTTTTCTTCCATACACTACTTTAGTGGGCTTGCTCAGATGGGCTCACACAATTTGATCAAAATGATCGCTAAGAACCGCACATTTATAAGTCCAGTAAATATAGCAATAATGCAATTTATGAATTCATATAGATTTCATGTTTGCATACATATTAACACCAAGTTCTGCTTCTTTTTTGTGTTTATTTGCTATTGCATTGCAGTCACAGCAGTTTTGCACCTATGAAGATGGTCTAGTTTTCTTTAATCCAAAACGCGTAAGCAATTCTGACCCGCTTTCTATGGCGCGTACACGTCCATGTTTTTAACATATTTTGCAAAAAAAAAGTGTTTATTGTATTACTCTTTTTTTCTGCTGGAACCACCTATCTTTTCATCTGGACTGTATCCATTTATTTCACTTTATTAGGAATGACTGACTAACTTTATCTTTTGCATTTCTCTTTTGGGTGACTGCCTCCATTGGGTCACTGCCTCAATGTTGGTTACAAACCCCTACCACCCATCAAAGACTGTTAATTAAAGCACGATTAAGTTGGTTCCTACCTACCCTGGGTTCAATTTGTTGGCTTAGGTCTCAGAGAGAGATAAGTCTACTATTGTACTACTGTAATGTTTCGTGTAGAATTAAATTGAAATTAATCCATATATTCAATATTTGTGCATATTTTAGCGCCTGTAGAGTGCTGCTGCTTATCTGTTTTTGTTTACTATTGCATTGCATTGAAGTTGAAGTTATAGCAGAATTGCAGCTTTCCACTTATTTCCCTCTGTTAGAAGGTGCTGACTAACCTTGTCTATTGTATCATACTATTCACATCTTTTGGATAACTTCTCATTTTTATCTATTACTCAGCTCCTGCTTGTACTGGAAATGTCTCATCACTTTTGATCCTTTTAAATCTCAAGAACTGAACATATGGTAATGATCTTTTTCTGTGATGTGGATGGTAACAGTCATTTCTTAACAATGCATTTGTGGCTGTAGGTTTACGATAGTCTTTAATTTTTAGCTCTCCCTCTTCCACTAACATAGCCAGAAATCAAATTTCATGCCTACTAAATTTAATAGTGAATCACATATTTATCTGGTTATTATTAAAAAAAAGCCTACAAATTCAGAGAATTCTTCAACTGACCCAGTCAGACATTAAACACATTGTCTATAAACTATAGATATAGTTATAAACATCTTATGTATGGATTATTAGTATTTAAAATAGTCTGTCCCTCAAAATCAGCAAGAAAAATGTTTGTGAATTAGGTGGCCACAGGTGTCCCCATCGCCGTACCCGCGTCTTGCCCCATCGGGCCCTTGCTGGACTGTAAAGCCTTGCTGTTTACTTGCCATACTGCAGTGTGTCTGACTGTCCAACTGACCTGCTTCTCTGTTGTGTCTGCTTTGGTGCCCCCGGGGAAGTTGCCAAGCTCCTTGTCTGCCCTGCTATTGATGCAGCTAAGGTTGGCTCCCATTCGCACTGCTGGTTCAGGCTCTTCTATTCCAGCTGAATACCCAAGTTTGTCCCTATGGCCTCTGGATTGCTGTGGATCTATTGCCCCTCTTGGCATGAGATCTCGCTCCCTGCCCCCCCTTGAATGCCTTGGCAACTCTTCCCATTTGTAACAGTTGTATAAAAAAGTAACAACGAAATTAAGTAGTAAAATTGTTCTTACAAGACTCTATTATTATTATATTGATTGATTACTTTTTTGAGACAATTTCCGGGGTCAGTGGGGACTCGGGTCCTGATGCCTTAATAGGCAAGGGTCCTCTCTCCCTGCTTCCCCTGGAATGGCTCATTAATTTCATACATATATAGATTGGCATAAATTAAACAAATTTTATTTATTTAATTCTCTTTTCTACCTTGAAAAAATATTCATGAAGGAATCAATTTATTGTTTTCTTTAATATAAAATTATCCATTACATTAAAATGCTAACAAATTTTGCTAATCTTATTTATGTATAGTTAAGAATATAATTTAATAATCAAAACTGTGTAGCAAAGGATTTTTTGTTGGAAGAATTATATCTCTCCATAATACTACTATTAGGTTTAAATGCCGACAATTTCGGCCAATTCCATTCATGTATAAATAAGTATACAAATTGACAACTAAAATTATGTAGTGTGAATATTCTTTTGGATGACTTATATTTGTCTGTAATTATTGTACTTTAGGAATTTATCTCAATTGCGTGGGGACACACCACTGATTGTCCTCTCTATGAGAATACTGAATATATTTTATAAACATGAATTAACGGATATATGAATTAATTGTTGGATCATAAAATTGTTTTCATTTGCTGTTATAATTGATTATTGTGTCTTATGAAAGATCTGCATACATTATTCATAACAGTTTAGATTACCTCCATGGAAGATCATATCTGTAACTATGGAGCCAATGAATGAATTTCGGGACACTATAAATATAACGTATTTGGCAGCACTTGTCAAATAGCTCTGAGGAAATCCCGTTCAGGGATTTAACGCGTCAGCTGACCTAATCAAACAGGGCAGGTAGTGACGTCTAAACCTTGCCCTGTGAATCCCTGTCCAATGTTGGAGACACCACGTGGAAAGAGAAATACCATACAATTTCAAACTTACCTGGCTGCCGGCGTGCGGTCCTGCTTTGTCGGGTCCCGTGTCTCTCGGAGTGCAGTGGTGAACGCCCACGTATATCGAAAAGGAGAGCATCAATTGATGTGATGGTGGAGATTTGGAGGCCTTAAACGAAACACATGGCCATATAAGTGGATACTAACTTGGTGAAGATCTTCCATTCCACCTGTTGGGCTGATTGCCCCTATGTATGGTTTCCTGGCACTCGCTGGATGTTGAAGGTAAAAACCCGTATGAGCAATAAAAGTGCCCTGCTCTAAAATGTAAGATTGCGAGGGCTACATACTGACCCAAAGGGTCTATGAATAGACTACCAACTACTATAAGATCCCTATAAAAACCAAGGATCTGTTCATAGAAAGAGAGAAAAAAACACGCTGCAAAATTTATCCCCTGAATATAAGAGGGCTATTTTTCTATGTTGAGAACTATACTATATAAAAAGATTCTCTCCAAATAATCATTACCAACCACTTGAAATAGGAACTCTGGCTACTCTCTGGATAAAACAATATATATGGTTGAAAACCGCAAGTGTGAACATAACCTAGCGTTTTTTTTTTTAAATTTCTTTATTTTCAAAACTTTGTCAAAGAAATATATATAATGAATGTTATTTATCCATTAGGGGATTTGACCTATGCATAGAGGTCCTATTGTATTTTCTCTTTTCCTGGCCAGGAGATTTTTTAAACTCTTGTTGTATATATTAATATTGCCGGTATTATCTGGAATTTAAAATAAAGTATTTTGATACATTTTTATCTAACCCAAGAGTGCCTAGTTATATTTCTGGATCATTTTTATTTTTAATTTTTTTAGGGCACCTAATATCCCATTTTGTGCATTTTCACAGTTGGATGCAGACACACTATACTATATAAAAAAAGAAGAAATGGGTTGGCGATAGTTTCTGTACTGGATATTCACAACACGCAAGGGCTGTATGTATTTTGTTCCATAGGGGTATTCAAGCTGATATATTCTAGCAAATATATTGACTAGGAAGGCCGATGTATAATTATTTTTAGAACATTATTTTTTTTGTGAATAGAGTTAAGCCAAACATTACACTTTTTAAGAAATTTGTGTAGAATTGTTTAGAGTAGAGGCAAATATTGTTTCAGATAGGCAATTTTTTATTGAACTTAATTATTTCAGTTAAAGATGATCAGGAATCAGGGATCTTAATTTTGCGACCTTGGATCTGGTAACATTTCCATATCAGCATTATTTTTATTACAATGCCAACAATTAGATAAAGTGCCTTGGAATGTTTTTGATATCTATGGGGAGTAATGTACCATCTTTAAATAATCTTTCTGTAATTTTCTACATAGTTGGCACACCTGGATGCGCTAGGTACAGCAGAAAAGGATTCTTTGTCATTGGCTGATAGATATGGAAGAATCTAAATCTCTTTTCCAACATTATATGGCAACTAAAGGATTAACCTTTTACATGTAAGGACTTATTTTGCTACATTTTGGATAGTTTAGACAAGGTGAGGAAATCGGAATATTACTATTAGAAATCATATGTCTGATTTGTAAGTGTTATAAAAAATTCCTCCTTGATGCCTTTCTTGAAAAATATAATATTACATGTTATGAGTACTACATTCTGGAGATGGGATGTTGATTCAGCGATTTATTCTGATTGCCATATTTGGAGTCGGGAAATAATTTTTCCCCTAATGAGGCAATTTGCATCTACCTCTTGGGAGTTTTGCCTTCCTCCGGATTAATACGGTAGGATTATAGGTTGGACTTGATGGACCTGTGTATTTTTTTTGATTGCTGGACCCTTGGTTAACCCCTTCGCGCTCAGGTCAGTACTATTACGTCCTGCTAAGTACATCGTTCGCGCTCAGGTCAGTAATAGTACTGACCTGAGTAAACACGGCGCCATCTTTCCCCGGCGCGTGTCTGAGCTGTGATACCTGCTGTTTCCGACAGCAGGCTATCACAGCTTAGTGTGCAGGGACCGATCGCTGTGTCCCCGCCGATTAACCCCTTAGAAGCCGCGTTCAATAGCGATCGCGGCTTCTTAGGGGTTAAGCTGCCATCGCCGGCCTGCTACACGATAGCAGGCCGCGATGGCTACTATGGCAACCAGAATCCTAACAATGGACTCTGGCTACGCCATCGACGGAAGCCTAGTGGGTCCCGACAAAGTCAGGACCCACTATGCTTGCTGTCAGCGAACAGCTGACAGCTCTAATACACTGCACTACGTATGTAGTGCAGTGTATTAGAATAGCGATCAGAGCCTCCTGCCCTCATGTCCCCTAGTGGGACAAAGTAAAAAAAGTGTGAAAAAGTAAAAAAAAGTTGTGTAAAAATAAGAAAATAAAAGTTTTAAAAGTAATAAAAGTCAAAATCCCCCTTTTTCCCTTATCAGTCCTTTATTATTAATAAAAATATATAAATAAACAAATAAACTATACATAATTGGTATCGCCGCGTCCGTAACGGCCTGAACTACAAAACGATGTTGTTATTTATCCCGCGCAGTGAACGCCGTAAAAGAAAATAATAATAAACCGAACCACAATCACAATTGTTTGGTCCCTTCACCTCCCAAAAAAATGGAATAAAAAGAGATCAAAAAGTCGCATGTACCTAAAAATGGTACTGATCGAAACTACAGTTCGTTACGCAAAAAATAAGTCCTCGCACGGCTTTATTGATGGAAAAATAAAAACGTTATGGCTCGTAGAATAAGGTAACACAAAAAGTGAATGATTGTTTACAAAACGTATTTTATTGTGCAAACGCCATAAGACATAAAAACCTATAAACATCTGGTATCGCCGTAATCGTATCGCCCCGCAGAATAAAGTGAATATGTCATTTATAGCGCACGGTGAAAGCTGTAAAAAAAATAGAATAAAAAACAATAGTAAAATTGCTGTTTTTTTAGTCACCACGCCACCTAAAATTAGAATAAAAACTGATCAAAAAGCCGCATGCACCCCAAGAAAACTACAATGGATTCCTCAAGGGGTCTAGTTTCCAAAAAGGGGTCACTTTTGGGGGGTTTACACTGTTTTAGCACCACAAGACCTCTTCAAACCGGACATGGTGCCTAATAAATTAAATTAATTAAATGTCACCTCTACTTTGCTCTAAATTCCTGTGAAACACCTAAAGGGTTAATAAACTTTCTAAATGCTGTTGTGAATACTTTGAGGGGTCTAGTTTCTGAAATGGGGTGTTTGATAGGGGTGTCTAATATATGGGCCCCTCAAAGCAACTTCAGAACTGAGCTGGAAATTAAAAAATAAAATAAATAAATGAGGCAATACTTGGCTTCTTACATTATACTGATAATGAGCCGTGCCCACCCCGAGATGACCCCAGTTTTGACCGTTTGTATAAACGGAGACCCCTATTAGACCGTTTCAGTGCCCGGTTTTCCCAATCATACACCCCGAGAAGTGTATTTCTATAGATGAATCCCTGGTACATTTTAAAGGGAGGCTTCAATTCCGCCAGTACCTGCCGGGTAGGAGGGCAAGGTATGGCGTGAAGATGTATAAGCTGTGCGAGAGTGCATCAGGGTATACCTACAGATTTAGGATATATAAAGGGAAGGACAGCAGTATTCAGCCCCCAGAATGCCCCCCCTTACTGGGACTTAATCCAAAAATTGTGTGGGATTTGGTGCACCCACTGCTGGACCAGGATTACCACCTCTACCTGGGTAAAATTTATACCAGCGTCCCACTCTTCAACTGCCTCGCTTCCAGAAGTCCTGCGGCATGCGGCACTGCTAGAAAAAAATCTGAGAGGCCTCCCTAAGACTCTGCAGGGCAAAGCTCAGAAGGGGTGAGAGCAGGGCACATTCCAGCAGCAACATATTGTGTGTCAAGTACAAGACCAGGGAGATGCCACACCAGTACCCATGTACCTGTACGAGGTACCAGTACAGGGACCCCCAAACCAGACTGCATCCTGGACTACAATAGGTACATGGGACGGGTGGACTTGTCAGATCAAGTCCTGAAGCCTTACAGTACTTCTGGAAGCGTGGCCACAGGCATCGTACCAGGGCAACACTTTCCAGGAGAAGTTCCCCAAAGTGGCAAGGAGGGAAAAAGTCAAAAGAGGTGCAGAGTCTGCTATAAGAGGGGGATAAGGAAGGACACAATATATCAATGTGACGCGTGTCCCGAAAAACCAGAGCTCTGTATGAAAGTGTTTTAAAATTTATCATCCATTCCTTTATTTTTAATTTACCCCAGTTTTATTCGCTCTGATCCACTTCGCATAACTTACCCCTCCTCATCTTTCCCCTCTGAGCCCTGCTGTGTGCCCAGGCAGCTGATAACAGCCACATGTAGGGTATTGCCGTACCCAGGAGAACCAACATTACAGTTTATGAGGTGTATATCTCCGGTGGCGCATGCTGGGCACAATATTTCGGACACTGAATTGGCATATATGTATAGAAAATTGCAAATTTCACTCTGCACCAACTGCTGCGCATTATCTTTTACACAATACCTGTGGGGTCAAAATGCTCACTACACCTCTAGATGAATGCCTTAAGGGGTGTAGATTTTAAAACAGGGTCACTTCTCGGGGGTTCCAACTGTACTGGTACCTTAGGGGTTTCTGCGTACAAGACTTAGCACCAGAAAAGCTCCAGTAGGCCAAATGGTGGTCCTTTCCTTCTGAGCCCTGCCGTGTGCCCAGGCAGCTAATAACAGCCACATGTAGGGTATTGCCGTACACGGGAGAGCCCACATTACAGTTTATGGGGTGTATGTCTCCGGTGGCACATGCTGGGCACAATATATCGGACACTGACATGGCATATATATAGAAAATTGCAAATCTCACTCTGCACCATCTGCTGCGCATTATCTTTTACACAATACCTGTGAGGTCAAAATGCTCACTACACCTCTAGATAAATTCCTTAAGGGTTGTGGTTTTTAAAACGGGGTCACTTCTCGGGGGTTTCAACTGTACTGATACCTCAGGGGCTTCTGCACACATGACTTAGCACCAGAAAATTCCCAGTAGGCCACATGGTGGTCCTTTCCTTCTGAGCCCTCCCATGGGCCCAAACGGCAGTTTATCACCACAAATAGGGTATTGCCACATTCAGGACAAATTGGGCAACAAAATGCGGTATTTTATTCCTTGTGAAAATAAGAAATTTTGAGCCAAAACTTCCTCTTATTGGAAAAAAAATTTTTTTTTTAAATTCACAGCCCAATTCAAATAAATTCTGTGAAAAAACTGTGGGGTCTAAATGGTCACAACACCCATAAATAAATTCTTTGAGGGGTGTAGTTTCCAAAATGGGGTGACTTCTGGTGGGTTTCCATTGCTTTGATACCTCTGGGTCTCTGCAAATGCAACATGGCACCCGAAAACCAATCCAGCAAAATCTGGGCTCCAAAGAACACATAGCGCTACTTTTCTTCTGAGGCCTCCCATGGGCCCAAACGGCAGTTTATCACCACAAATGGGGTATTGCCGAGCTCAGGACAAATTGGGCAACAAATTGGGGTATTTTATTCCTTGTGAAAATAAGAAATTTTGAGCCAAAACTACCTCTTATTGGAAAAAAATACATTTTTTTGAATTCACAGCCCAATTCAAATAAATTCTGTGAAAAAACTGTGGAGTCTAAATGGTCACAACACCCATAAATGAATTCCTTGAGGGGTGTAGTTTCCAAAATGGGGTCACTTCTGGTGGGTTTCCATTGCTTTGATACCTTTGGGGCTCTGCAAATGCGAAATGGCACCCGAAAACCAATCCAGCAAAATCTGGGCTCCAAAGAACACATAGCGCTCCTTTCCTTCTAATACCTCCCATGGGCCCAAACTGCAGTTTATCGCCACAAATAGGGTATTGCCGCACTCAGGACAAATTTGGCAACAAAATGGGGTATTTTATTCGTTGTGAAAATAAGACATTTTGAGCCAAAACTACATCTTATTGGAAAAAAGTTTTTTTTTTTTAATTCACAGCCCAATTCAAATAAGTTCTGTGAAAAAATTGTGGGGTCTAAATGGTCACAACACCCATAAATAAATTCCTTGAGGGGTTTTGTTTCCAAAATGGGGTCACTTTTGGTGGGTTTCCATTGCTATGATACCTCTGAGGCTCTGCAAATGCGACATGGCACCCGAAAACCAATCCAGCAAAATTTCGACTCCTAAGAACACACAGCGCTCCTTTCCTTCTGAGGCCTCCCATGGGCCCAAACGGCAGTTTATCACCACAAATGGGGTATTGCCGCACTCAGGACAAATTTGGCAACAAAATGGGGTATTTTATTCGTTGTGAAAATAAGACATTTTGAGCCAAAACTACATCTTATTGGAAAAAAGTTTTTTTTTTTTTAATTCACAGCCCAATTCAAATAAGTTCTGTGAAAAAACTGTGGGGTCTAAATGGTCACAACACCCATAAATAAATTTCTTGAGGGGTTTTGTTTCCAAAATGGGGTCACTTTTGGTGGGTTTCCATTGCTTTGATACCTCTGAGGCTCTGCAAATGCGACATGGCGCCCGAAAACCAATCCAGCAAAATTTGGACTCCTAAGAACACACAGCGCTCCTTTCCTTCTGAGGCCTCCCATGGGCCCAAACGGCAGTTTATCACCACAAATGGGGTATTGCCGCACTCAGGAAAAATTGGGCAACAAAATGGGGCATTTTGTTCCCTGTGAAAATAAGAAATTCTGATCAAAAATGACATCTTATTGGAAAAATTGTCATTCTTTTAAT
The DNA here is from genome assembly GCF_050947455.1 of Rhinoderma darwinii. NCBI lineage: Eukaryota > Metazoa > Chordata > Amphibia > Anura > Rhinodermatidae > Rhinoderma > Rhinoderma darwinii. Next base: position 173,921,625 of record NC_134691.1, read on the forward strand.
TTCACAGCCCAATTCAAATACGCGCTGTGAAAAAACTACAGGGTCAAAATGGTAACAATAACCATAAATGAATTCCTTGAGGGGTGCAGTTTCCAAAATGGGGTCAGTTTTGTGGGATTCCTACTGTTTTGGCACCTCAACACCTCTTCAAACCTGTCATGCTGCCTAAAATATATGCTAATAAAAAAGAAGCACCAAAATGCACTAGGTGCTTCTTTGCTTCTGGGGCTTGTGTTTTAGTCCACGAGCGCACTAGAGCCACATGTGGGACATTTCTAAAAACTGCAGAATCTGGACAATACATATTTAGTAGTGTTTCTCTGGTAAAACCTTCTTTGTTACAGAAAAAAAATAGAATAAAATTGAAATTCAGCAAGAAAAATGAAATTTGCAAATTTCACCTCCACTTTGCTTTAATTCCTGTGAAATGCCTGAAGGGTTAAAAAACTTTCTAAATGCTGTTTTGAATACTTTGAGGGGTCTAGTTTTTAAAATGGGGTGTTTTATGGGGGTTTCTAATACATAGGCCCCTCAAAGCCTCTTCAGAACTGAACAGGCCCCTAAAAAAAAAGGCTTTTGAAATTTTCTTAAAAATATGAGAAATTGCTGTTTATGTTCTAAGCCTTGTAACGTCCAAGAAAAATAAAATAATGCTCTAAAAACTATGCAGATCTAAAGTAGACATATGGGAAATGTGAACTAGTAACTATTTTGGATGGTATAACCGTCTGTTTTACAAGCACATGCATTTAAATTCGGAAAAATTCTATTTTTTCTAATTTTTCTCTACATTTTGCAATTTTTCACAAAACACTGAATATATTGACCAAATTTTACCACTAACATAAAGCCCAATGTCCCACGAGAAAACGATCTCAGAATCGCTTGGATAGGTTTAAGCATTCCGACGTTATTACCACATAAAGTGAAATATGTCAGATTTGAAAAATGGGCTCTGAGCCTTAAGGCCCAAACTAGGCTGCGTCCTTAAGGGGTTAATATCCTTATTCAAAAATAAATTAGTCCAAACTGAGTTCCCTTTTAATTAATTAATCAATAAATTAATAAATTAATGAATTAATGTATTTATTTTTTCTGTCGTCAAATACATAGCAGTTGTTGGTTGTGAATTGGGGTTATTGGGGAAAAATAACTTATTAGATCTGTGATTGTATACTATATGGACAATGTGGACAATATTGGGGCACACCACTCATTGAATTCAGGTGTTTCATTCAGTCCCTTTGCTACAGGTATATAAAATCTATCATCTAGCCATGCAGTCTGCTTTTACAAACATTTGTAAAAGAATGAGTCGCTCTATACAGCCCAATAAATTCCAGCGTGGTGCTGTAAAAGGATGCCACCTTTGCTACACGTCAGTTTGTGAAATTTCATCCCTCCAAATATTGCTCGATCAACTGTAAGTTGATGCAGCTGCATGCAAGTCTTACATTTCCAAGCACATTGCACAGCATCAGATGGAGTGGTATATAGCACGCCGCCGATGGACTGCAAGAGCAGTGGAAACCAAATAACCCTTCTCTATCTGGCTGTGTGATAGACGAGTCTGGGTTAGGTAAATGCCAGGAGAATGTTACCTGCCTGACTGCATTATAAAGACTACACCTGTAAAGTTTGGTAGAGGAGGAATAATGCTATGGAGTTGTTTGTCAGGGTTTGGGCTAGGCCCCTTTAGTTCCATTGAAAGGAAATCTTAATGCTTTAGCATACCAAGACATTTTGGACAATTGTATGCTTCCAACATTGTGGGAACAGTTCGGGGAAGGCCTTTTTCTGTTCCGGTATGACTGTGCCCCAGTGCACCAAGCAAGGTCCATAAAGGCATGGCTGGGTATGTTTGGTGTGAAAGAACATGACTGGCCAACACAGAGCCCTGACCTCAACCCAATCGAACACCTTTTGGATTTTCCCTCTGCTGTAATCGTTGCTATTGATCACGACCCCGGGGTGTGTGACTTCTCGTGCTTTCCATTTCTTTGTTTGTCTACCTCCTTCGTCGAAGTACATTTATACCTGCTTTATTTTCTCTTTGGGGGATAGTGGTGTATCCATAATGTCAGAGCATTGTTACTTATGAGGCAACTACAGTTGGATGCTATACTTCATTGGATAGCATAGTAGTTCCAGTCAGCTGATTAAAGCTATTTTTCCTTTCCTCGTTTGTCGGGTATGGATTATACTGTTTAAGTCACATCTATAGTGGTGGTTATGTGTTCAGCTGATGCCACTCTGTTCTGTGTTATCCCATCAACTTATAATTAATGTTTGTATATTTTTTAGTCATTGCATAATAAAGTGATGTTCTTATATGAGAAAATACTCTTAAATATTATTTATAGGTGATAGATTGTACTGCGAGAACGGTGGTCTAATAGTTTTATACAGACAACCCGGGCATAACAAAGGCCCCCAAAAGTCTCTCGGGTAATAATGCCTGCTGCAATAACAGACAGACCCGCGGAGAAGATTGATACTGTTTCTGGTAAAAAAAAAAACAGCAACAAAAAACAGACTTTTTCCACAAAATGTATGCTTGGAATCATAATGTGTAGTAACTTTACACAGTCTTTCTAAGATCAGTTATTTGTGCGCTAATCTTTTCCTGCCTTCAATTTTTGTGGGAGAACACTTTTGTTCCATCAAATACTAACAGACCAATGCTTTAAAGGCAATTACTTGTATTTAATTTAAGTGTTATTCTAAAAATTGTGTATTTTACGTTAGTCAATGTGGAGAGAGTAGTTGGTGAGATTTGCTTTAAATTTATCAAAAGGCGCACATTTCTGAATAAATTTGTCTCAATTTAAACTCTTTGACAGGTAAAAAATCTTTGATTTACTTTGACTTGACCTGAACTGAGCTGAGAAAATCAGAGCACAGGAGCACACAGAAGCCTCTGTCAACCAACCAACCTGTATTTATTGTCAATAATTCTAGAAAGTAGACTATTAGTTTTACCCACTTGGAAATATTTATTTTTACTATTAGAGTAGGTAAAACGTAGAGTTTGTTTTTGTAAGAAGCTCCTGTATTTGGTTGTTGCGTTTTCCTGATGCTTTTAGCTGTTTTTTCTCCTTGTTCTGTATTTTTTTTTTTTTATAGGTGCTAGTTTATTTTATCACTGACCCACTTAAAAAAACTTTGAGTGTATCCCGTACATAAAGGCTACTTGTGCTATTTACATTAATTCATTTCAATTCGGTTTCTATTAGCTCATCCTTGTTACATAGGCCCAATAAATCTACATTTTGGTCTCATCTGATGTAATAAGGAGTGATAAGGGGGAATAGTCAGAAATTCCTCTTGCTTCATATTTGATCTTATATGACATAGATTTAAATAAATCGTTACCCAAAGCCAAATTGATTCTGGATAACGTACCACGTTACTTGGAGAAACATGAATAAGCCACTTTATCAGGAAATGTCATTCTCCGTAGATCAGCCCAACCCGAATACTCCATTAATCTAGCTAAAGGAGACATAGAATTAGGAGCTTTTTTCCTTTGACCAAAATGATCCCGCTCAAGGTCTATCACCTGATCAAAGTCTCTTAAATCCAATAGCGGTTTATTAGCTCTGGAGAAAAAGCACTATGCACACCAAAGTGGAAATTCTTTTGCAGATAAATAATTTATTATATTTATAGCCAATGACAGTGTAGTGTGACGTTTCGGTCAATACCATGACCTTCCTCAGGCACTTAGTCAATGTATGATCCTGTATGGATGGCGCATTCGTATGGCGGCTGACCGCTGTTGTTAGGCACTACGTTTATTAGCTCTGTTTTGTTTAAATTCAAGTATTTTAAATAATACTTTTGGTGAGTAGGGAGGGGGATATAAGCATTGGCCGGCACTAATCTATAACCAATAAGTATAATGTCCAGAAATATATATCTGCCTGCCTTGTTAATCCATCTAATTTCCAATTGATATATGTTATCAGCCCACAGATGCGTCTCTTGCAGGCCTCTCTCTAATAGCCCTGCCTCATAACCCTCCTCAAATCCCAACTTTCCCAAACCCCCAAGTAACCAACCCACCCTCTACCCACCCCTCCACATAACCGCCTGAGTATAATCACAAGTCTGGAAATTTCTCCTCTAAGCGTGATGCCAACTTCAACAAATACGGATATAATTACATAGAAAAAAAACAGAAACATATTTTGTGCATAAAGACCCTTAGGACATGGCCAGACGTGGCGGAATTGCTCTGTAATTCCGCTGCGGACACTTTGCAGCGGAAATCCGCAGTGGACCCGTTTCTCCATTGCCTTCCACAGCTTTTTAGTAGGGTTCGTTTGCACCTTGCGGACAATTCCGCTGTGGAGCATAGGCTGCGGTGCGGAATTTGGTGTCCGCAGCATACAATGGTTGTTGCGAACGTGTGGCGGACTGTTTGCGGACTCATTGCGGAATTTCTCCATTGACTTCAATGGAGATTCTAAATTTTGCAATGAAGTCCACAGATGTTATGTAGATGTTATGTGTGCTGCGGAGCGTATTGGTTTTACTAACATGACATTTTTTCATTCTGGCTGGACCTATGTATTTCTAGGTCTACAGCCAGACTGAGGAAGTCAATGGGGCTCCCGTGATTACGGGTGACTACGTGTGTGCACTCGTAATTACGGGAGAGTTGCTAGGAGACGTCAGTAAATAGTCACTGTCCAGGGTGCTGAAAGAGTAAAGTGATCGGCAGTAACTGTTTCTGCACCCTGGACAGTGACTACCGATCACAATATACATCAACCTGTAAAAAAAATAGAAGTTCATACTTACCGAGAACTCCCTGCTTCTTCCTCCAGTCCGGCTTCCCAGGATGACGTTTCAGTCTAAGTGACGGCTGCAGCCAATCACAGGCTGCAGCGGTCACATGGACTGCCGCGTCATCCAGGGAGGTCGGGCTGGATGCCGAAAGAGGGACGCGTCACCAAGACAACGGCCGGTAAGTATGAAATTCTATTACTTTCACTAGGGAAAGTGCTGTCCCTTCTCTCTATCCTGCACTGAGAGAGAGAAGGGAAATACTTCACCTCAATACGGCTAGTCCGGATCAATTTAATGCCCATTTTGGGCAGAGCCGCAACAGAATGAATCTGCAACGCAGATTCTGTGCGGCCTTGTTGCGGACAGTTGCGGAAGAAATCTGCCACGTCTGGGCATGCCCTTAGAGTCCAGCCATTCCGATGCTGATATTTCTGAAGCAAAGAATATTGATTCTTGATTGTAAATGGCTCAAAGTTTTGTTGGAAGCAATAATGCATACTTCAAGTTGGATTTCCATAAACAAAATTTCACGTCCTTAAATTTTTGACTTTCTCTCTGTTTCATAGGATAAATCAGGAAACAGACGAATTTGAGTGCCTTTGTAAACTCCGGGTCTAGAGATTCTATTATGAGCCAATATTACGTCTCTATCTGAGGATAGTCGAATTCTCGCCGAAATCGGTCTAGGGCTAAAGCACGGTGCAGGTTTCTTAAAGAGTATTCTATGTGCTCTATCAAGAGCGAATATATTGGACAGTTTTCCTTCACCCATAAAATCTGAGAGCCATTTTGTTACAAAATGTTTGCAATCATCTTCTTCATCTCCTTCAGGGAATCCAATGAGCCAGATGTTGTTCCTACTCGACCTATCTTCAAAATCTGTAATCATATTTTCTAGTTGTTTATTAATTTTAGTTACATTGTCTACCTTCTGTTTAAGGCTATGTAATGTGTCCTCAGACTGTCTCACTCTTGTTTCAACTTCTCCAATTCTGCCGCTTTTAGCTTTGAAATCCCCACGAATTAGAGCAATGTCCATACCTAGAGAGCCAATTTGCACAGAGAGAGAGATCCCCTGTCTTGGAGCCCCATATTTTTATTTTGTTCATTATTTATGCTGGGGAAGGTTCAGCTACGTCACCATGGTTCTGTCTTGCTCTGTGTGGAAATGTTTCTTGTGCCTCATCATCAATTTCATTGTCATCAAATTGGTCAGAATTGCCCTTGACAACAATTGTCTTGCTATTAGTTAGCTTGGATTTATTTTTAACACAAACTGTTGGAGATGAAGCGGCCTGATTGCAGGAGGAATTTAAATATTTTTTTATCTTGTTCTCTTATTCTCTTGTTTTAATTCTATCAACTGCCAGCGATAAACTCTTCTATCTTTCTGAGCCGATTATTTTTTTAGCTTTTTTGAGCCATAGTCCCACAACAGATCAAGTTTCAAGATAGCGGTAATACCTTCAGAATTCAATATTACATTAAAGCCTTTGGTGTTCAATATAGCAATAATACCTTCTGGATTCATAATGGAATTAGCGCCTTTGAAGTTTAGTATAGCAATAGCACCTTCTGGATTCAATGTTAGAAAAGTGCCTTCTGGGTTCAGTATAGCAGTGCCCTCAAAGTTCAATATAACAATAGTGCCATTCAAGATTCATTATAACGGTGGTATCATCAAAGTTCAATATTGCTATAGTGTGTCTTAAGGCAAATACAGTTAGCTCCAGAATTATTTGGACAGTGACACAATCTTCATGATTTGGGATCTGCATGCCACCACATTGGATTTGAAATGAAACATATTGATTATATAGCTGTATATTCAATATATTTTGGTAAACAGCTAAAATGCCAAAACTTGTGTCACTGTCCAAATAATTCTGGACCTAACTGTATGTGACTCAGACAAGGCACCCAAGAAACATGGGACAAAATGAAACACAATGAGGCACAATGAGACCCAGTAAAGCACAGTGAGTCACAAGTAGAATATGATTTGATCGCATAAGTAATGCACAAATGAAGCAAAAATAAGGCACAGATAAGGCCCCAATGAGGCTCTGGTACTTTCGAGGTACAATATTATAATAGCGCCGGTATCTCAGTTAAGGCACATATAAGACTCAAGCAGGACACCAATAAGGCGCAACAATAGTGAACAGTGAGGCACAATGAGGCACGATATATCACAGTAGGTCACAGTGCGACACAATGAGTCACAAATGAGACTAAAATGAGGCAAAATTAGACAAAAATGAGGTACAATTGAGGTGCAGATGAGGTGCAAATAGAGCTCAAAAGAAACACATAGTTGACAGTTCACGTTTATCCAGTATCCCAATTGAGGCACATATATGGCTCAAGCGAGGCACAGTGAGTCACAATAAAGCATGATGAGGCCCAATGAGGCACAGTGAGGCACAATGAGGTACAAATAAGACACAGATGGAGCACAGATCGAACAAGGATAGGGCACTGATATCGTAGATGTGGCTCAGATGAGGCACAGATGAGGCACAAATGCATCTCAAGTGAAAAAAAAAAATAGTCCTACTGCGTAGAGCGCTGCATGCAGCGCTCACTCACCACCGCCAACCTCACTTAGACCAACGCAAGCCATTTCTGCTGTTACCACATCAGCTGCCCCATCTACAAACATATGCATTCCTCTGCATTTCCTCTGCAGTCTCTAGACTCAAGGCTCAGGGCTCAGGGCACCATCGCTCACAGCACGTGCATGCTTAGCATGTATGAGCTCACACAGTGATGACAGCACATCTCCGCTCCACACTCCACCCTACCTGTCATGAGGCCACTTTAAAAAAAAAAATCCAGGGTCACTTTAAGTTCCCAATCTGACCCTGCATTTATTGTAACTGCAGATCAATTTCAAAGATTCATATTCATGATCATGTAACCAGAAAGACATGAGAGAAATCCAGCCATCTTATCCCCTAAAACACTTACTCACATTGCCTGCTACACATAAATGGTTGCACCATATTAAATTCTGCACAATTGTACAATTTCTAAAATTTTACATAAGATCCCTTCATTAAATTAATTGCTCATTGCCTTTTTTCATATCATTCTGATGTATTTTCAAAAGCTCGAATGTGGCTTAAGTACTTTTAAGGAAAGTGCCTTCTTTATTGATCTGCCCCTTCTCCATTGTTTCCTACATAATTACATTCTAGCCCTTGGATTTTTAAAAGTCCTGTCACCATCTCTATTTTACACAAATATTCTCATCAAGTTTTTGTGAGCAGCAATATTGGGTTAATTAGTGGATCGGTGTTACTAAGGGAATGCTGTTTTATAGTTTAGCTAGGTTTGTTGGAACTTATAGGTGGTGTTCGGGATTAATGCTATAATTGATTTGGTAAATTTTTTTCCCTCAGATTTTTGAATAATTTCTGGCTTTGTAAAGATCTTTGAAGAATAAAATGATAAGCAATGCTGAGAAATATGTCCATTAAATTTCATTGCATAAGATTATCTGTAAGTTATTTAGAATATAATACTAAGGAGTATCAATGCAAAAGTCAAACTAGGAGATCAGGCTACCTAGGGCTTGAAAATACAATTTAGGTGTAAATTATTGGAAAAGCAAATTTGTATTATAATAATTAAATGCCCTATGTATAGTATTAGTAAGAGACTTGTTCACACATAGCATTATGACCAAGGGATCTTGTCTCAGCAGAACTTAATTGTTCTGATTAGCTGCAGCTCACTGAAGCTCTGGAAGCTTTAGAGATTGGCCACAGTTCAGACTAAGTGGAAAATTAGAGACAGAAAAAATATAAAACAACTGATAAAATATAAATAAAACTCAATATAATGGATATGGGATGATATGTGGAATCTAACCAACTATAAAGGTGGCAAATAGGCTTGTTTAGCATAATATATTATATATATTTTTTTACTTTTTAAAGAGATTAGGCATTTATATAAAAATAATAAAAGTGTATATATATGTATACGATTATAATGGTAAGATCAGATTATCTCTATATATTGCAGAGATCATTGTGGGTGTATATGTTTTTTTTTTAACCATTTTTTATGTATGTAAATTTAAATGATATGCGGCTATATAAACCTGTTAATTAGACACGTCACACATGCCCCAGAGGAAGCCGGAAGGGCGAAACCCAGGGTCGGGCGAGAGTGTTTGGCGTGCCGCCTAGAAATTTTAAAGATTTTTACTTACCTTGATGCTTTTATTTCTTGTTACTTCTGTGAGTATGGATTAAACTTGGCGTGGAGCAATCTTGCAGAGGGTGTTGCACTATGTGTCTTCCTTTTTCCATCTATTAGAGACATAAGATCCTTTTCCTACCAGGAGTTCTTTGAATGTGGAGGGAGACGATAAGGAGCTTGGTGGAACTACAAGGATAAGAATTACCATCCACACCCTCATTGGATTGCGGACTGTCCACTGCATTTTTCTGGGAGAGAGTGTCTATACTGAATGATATTGGACTGTTACCAGTGCCGTCTGAGCGGTAAACTTCACTATACTTTGTATTATAAAAGTTTCTATCTTTCATTTCTAATGCTTGCACATCTAAATTGTCAAATAATGTTACAATGTGCACCTAAAAAACAGATTCTATGTAAGCACTTGACGAAATAAGAAGGATTGCAGAAGAAAATGTGTGTTCATTTTAAAGTAAATCACAGCTACAAAAGTGGATGCACTTCCCTGAATATATATGAAGTATGTGAGGATGCATATAATATAAAAATGTAATTTACAGTACACCTTTTCCATAGGATAATATATTGAGTTTTATCAAATAAAAATAGCAAAAGTATGTGAATGCTAAGTTCTTAAATCACAGTGTCAATGGTAGCTACATAAAGAGATGAGTCACAAAGCCAATTTTCTAAGCAGCATAAATAAATAAGCTATAGGTGACATTTTGAATGGCACTATCTACAGGGGACATTGTGAGTAGCACTGTATGTGTAGTGCTTTATTTTACAGCGTTTGACATGATTGTATTCAGGGGCACAGTGTATGGTACTATTATATTCAAGGGGGCAGTGTATGGTACTATTATATTAAGGGGAGAAATGTATGGTACTATTATATACAGGGGCACAGTGTATGGTACAATTATATTTAGGGGTGCAGTGTATGGTGCTATTACATTTAGGGGCATATTCTGTGGCACCTTCAGAATTTTATCCTCATTTATACGTGCAGACATGTTTGTAAAGTGAGTAGCCAAAGACATTTGAGAGGCAAATTCTGAAGCAATGGGCCGTGGTCAGGAAAAGTCGTCATGAGGACTGGACCAGATGGAGAAAAAAATTGAAAAAGAACAACTAGAATTTGAGAAGATGTCACCTGTGAGTCACTGGATTTATAGAAGTACTGTAACCTCCCCTGACATGTCTGTTACAGGAAATCCTTGTATTCCACAAAAGTCTTTGTGTAGCCCAGGACTAATAGACAAATGGGTGTTACCATGCACCTTGTCAACAGGATGTGTCCCCACACAGTGTGATGTTGTGAGCGCTGGTTGAGGATTGTCAGTATATAGGGACACAACCCTTTGAGAAATGGAATGGTAACACCTTTTTGTAAATGCTCACACAGAAAGGTGGTGTTAACTATAGACATGGCGAAGCAAGGAGCTGGTGGAGATGGGGGACTCAAGTTTATGGAACAGCCCAGGGCCTATGGTCTGCTTAGGCCTCATGCACACGACCATAGTTTTGCGGCCGCATTCTATCTGCAATTGCATAGCCGCAATTGCGAATAGTATAGGACACATTCTATCCTATCAGCCCATGCACACGACCTTGGTTTCCATGGTACGTGCATGGTCCGGCAGCGCGGACCGCAAAAAAATAGGACAAATAATTTTACGGGCTGCATTTGCGGTCCGCGGATGACCCTTTTCGGGCCGTGCACGGCTACAATCATGTGCATGAGGCCTTAATCTGGGTACAGGAGACAACTTTTGAGATAAATTTAAATAATTTTTACAAATTTGGGCATAAAGTACAACCTATCGTAAGGCCTAGGCATCACCATGTTCCTCTCTGGTAAGGCCATTCTCGAAAATTGATTGAGAAGCTGTGTTTTACAGATTTTTTTACAGCATACACTGTAAGAATTCCAATTTTAATTAGTAGGGACTGAAAAAAAGAATAAAATTACCAATGTAAGTCACATACTGTTGGTTAACTAACTTAGTACCTCCATGTGTCTCACATTAGTAAACCCATGCTCATCAAATGACATTATTAACACTAACCACTAACGTGAGGAACATGGGGTCACTAACGTTAGGTACATATGGTTTTTAATTTAGTAACCCCTTGCATTAGGCACATTGAGGCACATGAGGCACATGAGGTTATTAATTTAGTAAGTCCATGTGCCTTGCATTAATAGTAAGTAACCCCATGTACTTCTAATTGGGAATTCCATGCACCTCATTTTAACCTTATGTGCCTAATTTTTACATCATACGTCTCGTTTGAACATTAACAAGACAGAATCTTTACTATAGCTGTTCATCTCGGACCTTCATCCAATGGCAGATTTTGGTTAAGCGGACCTTTACTAAAAGTAGTAGAGCACCTTTACAATACTGTATCTGGTTCTTTGGGGCTTCATAAAGGTGTTAATGAATCATCAAAATTTCCATGATCTGTATTTTTGTACAAAAGGAACTTTTACTAATTGTAAATAGCTAAAATAGCAAAATTTACTGTCTGTGTGTTTACACGGATACACAGCACCATACATACATGGGAAATAAAGTATAGTATAAATAAGATCAAACACTATTTTATTCTAAATTCAAAGAGCTTCTTTTTTCCCCGCCAGCATTTTAAGTGTTATTTTTCTGTAAAACCAGGGCTGAAATAACTGTTGAGTGGATGGAGCTACAGCTCTGGGCCTCCAAAAATGGCCCATGCCCAGAGGGGGTGGCACTGCGGCAAAGAGCCATGGGCAGATGCCCCCCTCTATAGCAAGTTCTCCGGGTTCACAATTGTATTTGCGTCCTTAAGGCAGGGATACAATTAAAAAGCCTAACTATCAGTGGCAGGGGCAAGGGAACCATTTGTTCCCTACCTGCCATTCAGTGTTTTTTTTTGTGATGCGCAACTTGCATGATTCCACAGAAGCAGACCTGGTTAAAAGAGGCACAGCCTGCATCCTTAAATTACAACGTGGGACCAGGGAGAGGTGAGTATGTACATTTTTTATGGGGCACAGAGCATGTGGCACTATCTATAGTGGGGCAAAGAGCATGTGGCACTTCATACAGGGGCACAGAGCATTTGTCACTATCTACAAGGGGCTCAAAGCATGTGGCAATATCTGCAGAGGGTACAGTGCAGGAGGCACAGAGCATGTGGCATTTTCTAAAGTTGGGAACACAGCAGTGCCCAGAGCATACGGCTCTCTCTAGAGGAGGCACATAGCCTATTGGTCCATCTACAGTGGACACAAAGCATGTGGCACTATCTACAGGGGGCACAGAGCATGTGGCACTATCTACAGAAGGGGTCTCAAACCCGGCCGGGTAAGTGGGCCACATATAGAAGAAATGTGAAGTTGACGGGTCGCATTACTTTTAAATTTGATACAAAATTATTGTTAATAAATTAGTTATTTGAACTACTATAACAATACTACATTACTACAATAATACCGTTAGGTTTAAACTTACCGGAAATGTGCGCGTTTTCTCCACGTGCTTATTTTAACAATCCAGTTTTCCAGTTTAAGTGTTGCTAAAACCAGTTGGCAGCGCATGGCAAACACACAAATGTCAAGATTTGGCAGCCCCTTTTTAGATAGTGCCACAGAGCCCTCTGTAGATAATGCCACAGTGACCTCTGTAGATAATTCCACCCACCAGATAATGCCACAGTGCCCTCTGTAGATACTGCCCCACACCCACCCATAAATAATGCCACAGTGCCCTCTGTAAATACTGCCACAGTGCCCTCTGTAGATGCTACCCACCTAGATAATGCCACAGTGCCCTCTGTAGATTCTGCCACAGTGCCCTCTGTAGATACTTCCACAGTGCCCTCTGTAGATACTGCCACAGTGCCCTCTGTACATACTGCCACAGTGCCCTCTGTAGATACTGCCACAGTGCCCTCCGTAGATACTGCCACATGCCCACCCGTAGATTATGCCACAGTTCCCTCTGTAGATAATGCTACAGTGCCCTCTGTAGATAATTCCACCCCAAGATAATCCCACAGTGCCCTCTGTAGATACTGCCCCACACCCACCCTTAAATAATGCCACAGTGCCCTCTGTAGATACTACCCCCCTAGATAATGCCACAGTGCCCTCTGTAGATTCTGCCACAGTGCCCTCTGTAGATACTTCCACAGTGCCCTCTGTAGATACTGCCACAATGCCCTCTGTACATACTGCCACAGTGACCTCTGTACATACTGCCACAGTGCCCTCTGTAGACAATGCCACACACACTCCATGTAGATAGTGACACACACTCCATGTAGATAGTGACACACACACACACACACACACACACACACACACCCCAAGTAGATAGCTCCATTGGGGCTCCCTGTAGGAGTGGATTCCCCAGCCAGATCATTGCCGATGGTTGGCCAAGGATTCCTCTGCTGGAGGAGTCCCTGACGTCACTGTCCATAGACAGTGAAATTAGGGGATCCTCCTGGACCGGAATGTGATGTCAGGGGCAACCCCAGAGCCGGTGTCCCAGAGCAGAGCACTAGTATAGGCTCTGCTCTGGAACTCTGGGGAAGCACTTGACATCAGTGTCCATATATGGACAGTGATGTTGTCAGGGATCATTACCATGTATATTGTTTGCAAAAACATTATTACTTTATATAAACTAAAAATCTGTATATTACACAAAGATTTGTAAATGAAACAAGATGGAGAATGTATCAGGGGCACGCCTATGGAGACACCGCCCCTGGAATGCAAGAGGAGTGTACAGAAGAACTTACAGCTGAGGAGCCAATGAGGCTTAAGCACGTCCCACCTTCCTACAGAGAAGACTTCTTTGTGTTCTTTGTTCAAATAAAGTTAGTTCACTTCCTACTTGACGGAGGGAAAGATGTCTACCAACTTGTCTGTGTGGTGTACTTTTTTCCATGCATGCATGCATTCAGTTTCCAATTTACAGAGGTGGTTATTCGGTGTGAGATAACAGGGAAAAAAGGAAGTTTTAGCCCTGACAATGTCAGGGGCTTGCCTGGAGCTGGAGTACCGGAGTAGAGCCGCTTCTAGCACTTTGCCTGGGATTTCAACTCTGTTCCTGACATCACTCTCCATATATGGACAGAGATGTCAGGTGCAACCCCAGAGCAGGAGTCCCAGGCAGGGCGCTAGTAGCGCTAAGCCTGGGACTTCAGCTCTGCTTCTGACATCACTGTACAAATATGGACAGTGATGTCAGAGCAACCCCAGAGCCAAGGTCCCAGGCAGAGCGATACTAGTGCTCTGCTCTGGGATTCTGGCTCTGAGGAAGCCCCTGACAACACTGTCTTTGTATGGAGATATCTGCACATCGATGTCAGGGGATTCCACAGAGTCCTGGAGCAGAGCCTATACTAGCGCTCTGCCCGGGACTCTGACTCTGGGGAAGCCCCAGACATCACTGTCCATATATGAACAGCGATGTCAGGGGATTCCACAGAGTACCGGAGCAGAGCCTATACTAGCGACTCTGTTCCGCGGGCCGCAGATGACAGCCTCAGGGGCTAATAAATATATTTTTTTAATAAAAAGTAATCAAAAACTCTCATGTACCCCAAAATGGTACCAATAGAAACCACAGCTCACTCCACAAAAAAATAGCCCTCATATTGATCAATAATTGAAAAAATAAAAAAGTTATCGCACACAAAACAAATTGTATTACTATTAGTTTTTTCCTTGTAGTAATAGTAAAACATAAAAAAACTAATTAAATTTGGGATCACCATAATCGGATTGACCTACAAAATAAGGTTAATGTGTAGTTTTTGCCACACATAAACACTGTAAAAACAATGGTGGAATCGCTGGGTTTTTTCCCCATTCCACCCCACAAATAAATTGTTTCCAGTTGCTCTGTAAAAATATGGTATAATAAATGTTGCCTTAAAAAACTAGAACCCGTCCTTCAAAAAACAAAATGGCACCCATAGAAACTACAGCTCGCTCCACAAAAAAAATAGCCCGCATATTGCTCAATCATTGAAGAAATGAAAACGTTACGGCACACAAAACAAATTGTATTACCATTCGTTTTTTCCTTGTAGTAGTAGTAAATCATAAAAAAAAGAATTAAATTTGGGATCGTCATAATCAGATTGACCTACAAAATAAGGTTAATATGTAGTTTTTGCCACACATAAACACTGTAAAAACAAAACCCATAAAACAATGGTGGAATCACAGGTTGTTTTCCCATTCCACCCCACAAATAAATTGTTTCTAGTTTCCCAATAATTATATGGTATAATAAATGTTGCCATAAAAAACTACAACCCGTCCTTCAAAAAACAAACCCTCTTATAGCTATACTGGTGGAAAAATAAAAAAAGTTATGGCTTTTGTAAGGTGGGAAGGAAAAAATTAAAATGAAAATCCCAAAAATGGTTGTGTGAGGAAGGGGTTATTCATATATGTGCCAACATCTAGAAAAATAGACAGCACGGCACTCACCACTTGCAAAAAAAGGTTTATTTTTATTCTATGTTGAGGCAGGCAACACGGGATTAGAACACAATAGAGCCTACGACCGTTTCACATCCTCCAGATGCTTTTTCAAGGCATCGATAATCCAAATAGATAGCAATTGAAAGTCAGAATAGGCAAGATGGATGGACCACCATTGTTCCACAACTTTGATGTAATCTTGTAGATTGAGATATTTTTTAAAAGTAACAACATATTTAACATTTTATTTAAATGGCAAGGATAGTTGCACTGTCATCCCAAAAGACTTTTGTCAGGTAATAATTTTCCAACCACTGACAGTTGACTTTGCAAGGTTGTATTATACCCTGACAGTACATACATTTAATCTCTGTCAAATTTGTCAGGACTGAAGCACAGTATTGTACACTGCAGCTTGAATCTAGTTTTTTACTGTGAAGGATGTGTTCTATAAGTTTGATAAGGAGCTGAAATGTTTAGTAACCTGTCACAGTACTGCAAAAAGGCAGTTCTCAATCTAAATCCTGCTTGCTATGGAAAACCTAAAATTGTATTATGTCTCCATAGCATTTCCATTTGGAATGGTGCATTAGAAAAGTGTATATGTATATATATATATATATATATATATATATATATATATATATATATATATATATATATATATATATATATGTATATATGCACAAAGCAAACATTGCTCTATATGCAATAGAAGATAGAAGAAACATGAGCTAAATATACAGTGAAGGAAATAAGTATTTGATCCCTTGCTGATTTTGTAAGTTTGCCCACTGTCACAGACATGAACAGTCTGGAATTTTTAGGCTAGGTTAATTTTACCAGTGAGAGATAGATTATATATAAAAAAAAAAAAAAGAAAATCACATTGTCAAAATTATATATATTTATTTGCATTGTGCACAGAGAAATAAGTATTTGATCCCTTTGGCAAACAAGACTTAATACTTGGTGGCAAAACCCTTGTTGGCAAGCACAGCAGTCAGACGTTTTTTGTAGTTAATGATGAGGTTTGCACACATGTTAGATGGAATTTTGGCCCACTCCTCTTTGCAGATCATCTGTAAATCATTAAGATTTCGAGGCTGTCGCTTGGCAACTCGAATCTTCAGCTCCCTCCATAAGTTTTCGATGGGATTAAGGTCTGGAGACTGGCTAGGCCACTCCATGACCTTAATGTGCTTCTTTTTGAGCCACTCCTTTGTTGCCTTGGCTGTATGTTTTGGGTCATTGTCGTGCTGGAAGACCAAGCCACGAGCCATTTTTAATGTCCTGGTGGAGGGAAGGAGGTTGTCACTCAGGATTTGACGGTACATGGCTCCATCCATTCTCCCATTGATGCGGTGAAGTAGTCCTGTGCCCTTAGCAGAGAAACACCCCCAAAACATAATGTTTCCACCTCCATGCTTCACAGTGGGGACGGTATTCTTTGGGTCATAGGCAGCATTTATCTTCCTCCAAACACGGCGAGTTGAGTTAATGCCAAAGAGCTCAATTTTAGTCTCATCTGACCACAGCACCTTCTCCCAATCACTCTCTGAATAATCCAGATGTTCATTTGCAAACTTCAGACGGGCCTGTACATGTGCCTTCTTGAGCAGGGGGACCTTGTGGGCACTGCAGGATTTTAATCCATTACGGCGTAATGTGTTACCAATGGTTTTCTTGGTGACTGTGGTCCCAGCTGCCTTGAGATCATTAACAAGTTCCCCCCGTGTAGTTTTCGGCTGAGCTCTCACCTTCCTCAGGATCAAGGATACCCCACGAGGTGAGATTTTGCATGGAGCCCCAGATCGATGTCGATTGACAGTCATTTTGTATGTCTTCCATTTTCTTACTATTGCACCAACAGTTGTCTCCTTCTCACCCAGCGTCTTACTTATGGTTTTGTAGCCCATTCCAGCCTTGTGCAGGTCTATGATCTTGTCCCTGACATCCTTAGGAAGCTCTTTGGTCTTGCCCATGTTGTAGAAGTTAGAATCAGACTGATTAATTGAGTCTGTGGACAGGAGTCTTTTATACACGTGACCATGTAAGACAGCTGTCTTTAGTGCAGGCACCGAGTTGATTTGGAGCGTGTAACTGGTCTGGAGGAGGCTGAACTCTTAATGGTTGGTAGGGGATCAAATACTTATTTCTCTGTGCACAATGCAAATAAATATATATATAATTTTCACAATGTGATTTTCTTTATTTTTTTTTTATATAATCTATCTCTCACTGGTAAAATTAACCTAGCCTAAAAATTCTAGACTGTTCATGACTTTGACAGTGGGCAAACTTACAAAATCTGCAAGGGATCAAATACTTATTTCCTCCACTGTATATATATATATATATATATATATATATATATATACACTAGTATATATATATATATATACACTAGTATATATATATATATATATATATATAGATATATATGGATAGATATATCTATATATATATATATATATATATATATATATATATATATATATACATATATATATATATATATAGTATATTTTAAAAAAAAGGAGCAGCACTCAAACGTATAAAGAGAAAGGCAGGTGTCAAGCAAGTAATCCCGATCCAGGGATTGTTCAATTAAAAGAAAAAATATTTAGCAGCACTCGTACTCGCTTGAGAAAAATCCCATATATGGCTATAAAAACAACAGGTATATGGAGCAGCACTATAGCCAAATAACCGCACGACCAGTGCAAAGCTTCAAAGGAGTGACCTCTCTTCATAGGCAATGGGGAAGCAGCACTCCAGATGAAAAAGTAGATTTATTCACCAAATATTTCACAGCAATGTTTCACCCTCTCTATGAAGGCATTTTCAAGCTTGAAAATGCCTTATTTTTTCTTTGGAATGCTGCTTCCTCATGGCCTACTTTTATATATACAGCTTCCGCTATGGCAGCCATAGCGGCTGCTACGGGGCCCGCGGCATGAGGAACGCCCGTTGGCGTTGTGGAACAGCTCTGTTCGTTGCGGAAACGGGGCCCAGTTGAGTATATATTTTGTTGTGGTTTGGGGGCGTTATATGGCGCTGACTGCAAGGGGGGCTGTATGGCACTGTCTATAGGGGGGTCTGTATAGCACTGTCTACAGGGGAGGCTTTATAGCACTGTCTACAGGGGAATCTGTATAGTACTGTCTACAGAGGGGCTGTATAGCACTGTCTACAGGGGGGGCTATAAAGCACTGTCTACGGGGGCTGTTTAGCACTGTCTACAGGGGGGACTGTCTAAAGGGAGTCTGTATAGCACTGTCGAGAGGGGGGCTGTATAACACTGTCTAGAGGAGGGCTGTATAGCACTGTGTAGAGGTGGGCTGTATTGCACTGCCTAGAGGGGTGGCTGTATAGCACTGTCTAGGGGGGCTGTATAGCACTGGCAAGAGGGGGCTGTATAGCAGTGTCTACAGGGGGTTTGTATAGCACTGTCTACAGGGGGGCTCTATAGCACTGTCTACAGGTGTGTCTGTATAGCACTGTCTACAGAGGGGTCTGTATGGCTCTACCTACAGGGGGTCTGTATAGCACTGTCTACAGGGGGGCTCTATAGCACTGTCTACAGGTGTGTCTGTATAGCACTGTCTACAGAGGGGTCTGTATGGCTCTACCTACAGGGGGTCTGTATAGCACTGTCTACAGGGGGGCTGTATAGCACTGTCTATAGTGGGGGCTGTATAGAACTGTCTAGGTTGGGGGCTGTATAGCACTGTCTATGGCTGGGCTGTTAAGCACTGTCTACAGGGGGGTCTGCACAGCACTGCCTACAGTGGGGCTATATAGCACTGTCTACAGGGGGGCTATACAGCACTGGCTACAGGGGGCTGTACAGCACTGTCTACAGGGGGGCTGTATAGCACTGTTTACAGGGGGAGCTGTATAGCACTGTATACAGTGGGGGCTGTGTACCACTGTCTTCAAAGGGGGCTGTATAGCACTATCTACATGGTGGTCTGTATGGCACTGTGTCACGGGCAAAGGGTATGTGGACCCACTAGGCCGCTCCGCCGTAGCGGGGAGGCAGCTGACCAGGTCACAGTCTATGCGGAAGTAAATGGCAGACAGTAATGCTTGGGTACCTGAAATAGTCCGGGCGGTGGCTGTGGCTTCAGCACGGATGGAGGCAGGTGCGGCAAGTGGTGCCAGACGTGGCGGGCAGTATCCGATGAAGTGGTAGACACTTGACGTGGCAGATGACACTTGGCGTGGCAGAAGACACTAGACGTGGCAGATGGCACTTGACGTGGCAGATGGCACTTGACGTGGCAGATGACACTTGACGTGGCGGAAGACACTTGAATGCTGGTAGGCACAGGAACAATACGGAATACAGGAACGGTAACAGGGCATGGGTAACAGCTGGAACGGGAGACACTAAGGGACCATTTGCGAGACAGACTGGGAAAGACTAACAACGCTCAGGCAAAGATTAGAAGGCCAGGGGCCTTCTTATAGACCAGGAAATCGTGGCAGTTGATTGTGATGACGATTTCCTAATTGCGCGTGCTGGCCCTTTAAGGCCGGGCGCGAGCGTGCGCGCGCACCCTACAGGACCCAGCCGAATGGAGCAGAAGTGAGCGCTGGCATCTCCTAAGAGGGAGACGCAGGCCAGCGCTCACAAATCCATGGATGCGGGCGTCGGGAGGTGAGTAAACCCGATAGCCTGCGGCCATGGGCGCTACAGTATCCCCCCTCTTACGCCCCCTCTTCTTGGGGCCAGAGTGTGAGAGGAACTTTTTAATAAGAGTAGGGGCGCTGAGGTTCTCTTCTGGCTCCCAGGACCTCTCCTCAGGACCAAACCCTCTCCAGTCCACCAAATAGAAAGCCCTTCCTCCTACTCTCTTGCGGTCCAGGATCTCCTTTACCTCGAATACATCAGAAGGACCGCTGGGAGCAACTGTGGAACTAGAAGTCTTGCTGTAGCGGTTCAGGACCACTGGTTTCAGGAGGGACACATGGAAGGAGTTAGGGATTCTGAAGGTAGGAGGCAGCCGCAGCTT
This sequence comes from Rhinoderma darwinii, assembly GCF_050947455.1. Classification (NCBI taxonomy): domain Eukaryota; kingdom Metazoa; phylum Chordata; class Amphibia; order Anura; family Rhinodermatidae; genus Rhinoderma; species Rhinoderma darwinii. The sequence goes on from NC_134691.1 coordinate 173,942,154, forward strand.
ATAGGAGACAGGGTTAATTTGTTGCAGGATCTCGAAAGGGCCAAGGAACCTGGGAGCAAACTTGTATGAAGGCACCCTCAAGCGAATGTTCTGAGAAGACAGCCAGACTTTAGTCCCAGGAAGATACTGAGGTGGCTCTCTTCTCTTGGTATCTGCCTTTCGCTTCATGCGATCTATCGCCAGCAAAATAGAGGACCGGGTCTGTTGCCAGATTTGCAGGAAGTCCCCATATGCGGAGTCAGCAGCGGGTACCTGAGATGAAGTTGATACAGGAAGAGGAACTCTGGGATGTTGACTGTACACAATGTGAAACGGAGTGGAAGTGGTGGACTCACTTGTGTGGTTATTGTAAGAAAACTCGGCCCATGGAAGAAGCTGTACCCAGTTATCGTGCTGTGAAGAGATGAAGTGGCGGAGATAATTCTCCATGATCTGGTTGATCCTCTCAACTTGCCCATTGGACTGGGGGTGATAGGCAGAGGAAAAGTCCAAACTCACATCCAGGAGTTTACAGAGGGCTCTCCAGAACTTAGAGGTAAACTGAACCCCCCGGTCGGACACAATGTGAAGAGGCAAGCCATGCAAGCGAAAGATGTGCTGAATGAAGAGGCTCGCCAGACGAGGAGCAGAGGGTAGGCCGGTCAGCGGGATAAAATGGGCCATCTTAGAGAACCGGTCCACCACCACCCAGATGGTGTTGCATCCTGCTGAGAGAGGAAGGTCTGTGACGAAGTCCATAGCGATGTGCTGCCAGGGGGCACTGGGTACAGGCAGGGGTTGAAGCAGGCCGGCAGGCTTGGAGTGAGTCACTTTATTAGAGGCACAGACCGTGCAAGCAGAGACAAAGTCCAGAACATCCTTAGGTAGCGTGGGCCACCAGAAGTGACGAGCGATCAGGTCTTGGGTTTTACGGACACCGGCGTGCCCAGCTAGTTTAGAACTGTGTCCCCAGCGGAGAATTATTTTTCTGTCTGCCAACAGAACAAAAGTTCTCCCCGGAGGGATATTTCTAAGCTGCAGAGGATTGGCGGTGACAACGCAGGTTGGGTCTATGATCGTCTGAAGAGAATCCACCGTGTCTTCCGTCTCAAATGATCTGGACAGGGCATTGGCCCTCACATTCTTGTCAGCGGGACGGTAGTGGAGCAGAAATTGGAAACGGGTGAAGAACAGTGACCACCTGGCTTGACGAGGATTCAGTCTTTGAGCGGACTGAAGGTAAGTAAGATTCTTGTGGTCGGTGAAGATCAGGATGGGGTGAGCAGCGCCCTCCAGAAGATGTCTCCACTCCTGCAGGGCCATTTTGATAGCCAGTAGCTCCCGATCTCCAATGGCGTAATTGCGCTCAGCAGAGAAAAACAGTCTTGAGTAGTAGCCACATACTACTGCCTTTCCTTTGGAGCTCCTCTGGAACAGAAGTGCGCCTGTACCAACAGAGGAAGCGTCCACTTCTAGTGAGAACTGCCGAGATACGTCAGGGTGATGGAGGATCGAAGCTGAAGTGAAGGCTCTCTTGAGGCTAATGAATGCGTACTCTGCCTCTGGAGTCCATACCTTGGCGTTCACACCCTTCTTGGTAAGGGTAGAGATGGGGGCCATCAGAGAAGAAAAGTTCGGAATAAACTGCCGGTAGAAATTGGCGAAACCGAGGAACCGCTGTATGGCCCTTAGGCCTTGAGGACGTGGCCATTCCAGGACAGACTTTAACTTCTCAGGGTCCATCTTAAGGCCTTGATCCGAGATGACATAGCCCAGGAAGGGCAAAGACCTCTTTTCAAAGGTGCATTTCTCTAACTTGGCATACAAGCCATTCTCTCTTAGTCAAAGAAGACACTTGACGTGGCAGATGACACTTGGCGTGGCAGAAGACACTAGACGTGGCAGATGGCACTTGAAATGGCAGATGGCACTTGACGTGGCAGATGGCACTTGGCCTGGCAGAAGACACTTGACGTGGCAGATGGCACTTGACGTGGCAGATGGCACTTGACGTGGCAGATGACACTTGACATGGCGGAAGACACTTGAACGCTGGTAGGCACAGGAACAATACGGAATACAGGAACGGTAACAGGGCACGGGTAACAGCTGGAACGGGAGACACTAAGGGACCATTTGCGAGACAGACTGGGAAAGACTATCAACGCTCAGGCAAGGATTAGAAGGCCAGGGGCCTTCTTATAGGCCAGGAAATCGTGGCAGTTGATTGTGATGACGATTTCCTAATTGCACGCCGGGCGTGAGCGTGCGCGCGCACCCTACGGGACCCAGCCGAACGGAGCGGAAGTGAGCGCTGGCATCTCCTAGGAGGGAGACGGAGGCCAGCGCTCACAGATCCATGGCTGCGGGCGTCGGGAGGTGAGTAAACCCGACGGCCCGCGGCCATGGGCGCTACACACTGTCTACAGGGGGCTATATGGCACTGTCTACAGGGGGCTGTATGGCACTGTCTACAAGGGGGGGGCTGTATGGCACTGTCTACGGGGGGTGTTGTATGGCACTGTCTACAGGGGGCTGTATGGTACTGTCTACTGGGGGGCCTGTATGGCACTATCTACAGGGGGAATGAGTGGCACTGTCTACAGGGTGGGGCTGTATGGCACTGTCTACAGGGGGGCTTAATGGCACTGTCTACAGGGAGGGGCTGTATGGCACTGTCTACAGGTGGGCTGTATGGCACTGTCTACAAGGGGGGGCTGTATGGCACGGTCTATGGGGGGTGTTGTACGGCACTGTCTACAGGGTTCTGTATGGTACTGTCTACTGGGGGGCCTGTATGGCACTATCTAATCTACATGGGGGCATTATGTACAAGGGGGTTTTTGTGGCACCCAGGGGAGGGGAAGCCCAGCCCAAAGTTTGCTATGGGGCCCAGTGTTTCCTAGTTACACCCCTGTATGTATGTATATATATATATATATATATATATATACACTACCGTTCAAAAGTTTGGGGTCACCCAGACAATTTTGTGTTTTCCATGAAAACTCACACTTATATTTATCAAATAAGTTGCAAAATGACTAGAAAATATAGTCAAGACATTGACAAGGTAAGAAATAATGATTTTTATTTAAAATAATAATTTTCTCCTTCAAACTTTGCTTTCGTCAAAGAATGCTCCATTTGCAGCAATTACAGCATTGCAGACCTTTGGCATTCTAGCTGTTAATTTGCTGAGGTTATCGGGAGAAATGTCACCCCATGCTTCCAGAAGCCCCTCCCACAAGTTGGATTGGCTTGATGGGCACTTCTTGCATACCATACGGTCAAGCTGCTCCCACAACAGCTCTATATGGTTGAAATCTGGTGACTGCGCTGGCCACTCCATTACAGATAGAATACCAGCTGCCTGCTTCTTCCCTAAATAGTTCTTGCATAATTTGGAGGTGTGCTTTGGGTCATTGTCCTGTTGTAGGATGAAATTGGCTCCAATCAAGCGCTGTCCACAGGGTATGGCATGGCATTGCAAAATGGAGTGATAGCCTTCCTTATTCAAAATCCCTTTTACCTTGTACAAATCTCCCACTTTACCAGCACCAAAGCAACCCCAGACCATCACATTACCTCCACCATGCTTGACAGATGGCGTCAGGCACTCCTCCAGCATCTTTTCAGTTGTTCTGCGTCACAAATGTTCTTCTGTGTGATCCAAACACCTCAAACTTCGATTTGTCTGTCCATAACACTTTTTTCCAATCTTCCTCTGTCCAATGTCTGTGTGCTTTTGCCCATATTAATCTTTTCCTTTTATTAGCCAGTCTCAGATATGGCTTTTTCTTTGCCACTCTGCCCTGAAGGCCAGCATCCCGGAGTCGCCTCTTCACTGTAGACGTTGACACTGCCGTTTTGCGGGTACTATTTAATGAAGCTGCCAGTTGAAGACCTGTGAGGCGTCTATTTCTCAAACTAAAGACTCTAATGTACTAGTCTTGTTGCTCAGTTGTGCAGCGGGGCCTCCCACTTCTCTTTCTACTCTTGTTAGAGCCTGTTTGTGCTGTCCTCTGAAGGGAGTAGTACACACCGTTGTAGGAAATCTTCAGTTTCTTGGCAATTTCTCGCATGGAATAGCCTTCATTTCTAAGAACAAGAATAGACTGTCGAGTTGCACATGAAAGCTCTCTTTTTCTAGCCATTTTGAGAGTTTAATCGAACCCACAAATGTAATGCTCCAGATTCTCAACTAGCTCAAGGAAAGGTCAGTTTTATAGCTCCTCTAAACAGCAAAACTGTTTACAGCGGTGCTAACATAATTGCACAAGGGTTTTCAAGTGTTTTCTAATCATCCATTAGCCTTCTAACACAGTTAGCAAACACAATGTACCATTAGAACACTGGAGTGATGGTTGCTGGAAATGGGCCTCTATACACCTATGTAGATATTGCATGTAACAAATAACTTTATCTTATTTCAGGACATCCTACAAGACACCAAGACACTTTCTTGCAATAATATAAACACTCATGCAATAACATAAACATAACACAGATGTATAATACACAAATACAGATACAGGAATACAGATTAAGGTCCTGTTCACACAGAGTTTTTTGGTGCTGACTTTGACACGGAAACCGCGTTGGAATTAGCACCAAGAAAGTCAGAAATTGACCACCATTGATATTAATGGGAGACAGAGGCATTTTTTTCCTGAAGTAATTCTGACTGCAGATTTTTTCTGCCTGCAAAAAACTCTGTGTGAACAGGGCCATACCATATACTGCTCACTTACCATTATTTGTTTACTGGTATTATTTGTTTTATTACTTATCATCAAAAATCAAGAATTTAAATAAAAATACAAAAATTCTAAATTAAGAGACAATCACGTTCTTGTAAAAACAAAATTTATTTTTTGTCATGGTTTTACTGTGACTTTTGAAAACATTTAGAGTGTAATAAAAAAAAAAATTGTGGTAAAATCACCACAATTTTCACCCCTTAAGGACGCAGCCTAGTTTTGGCCTTAAGGCTCAGAGCCCATTTTTCAAATCGGACATATTTCACTTTATGTGGTAATAACGTCGGAATGCTTAAACCTATCCAAGCGATTCTGAGATTGTTTTCTCGTGACACATTGGGCTTTATGTTCCTGGTCAAATTTGGTCGATATATTCAGTGTTTATTGGTGAAAATATTGCAAAATGAAGAGACAATTTTGAAAAAATAGCATTTTTCAGAATTTAAATGCATCTGCTTGTAAGGGTATGTTCACACGAGGTCATTACGTCCGTAAATGACGGACGTATTTCGGCCGCAAGTACCGGACCGAACACAGTGCAGGGAGCCAGGCTCCTAGCATCATAGTTATGTACGACGCTAGGAGTCCCTGCCTCGCTGCCGGACAACTGTCCCATACTGTAATCATGTATTCAATTACGGACGTAATGACCTCGTGTGAACATACCCTAAACTAGACGGTTATACCACCCGAAATAGTTACTAGTTCACATTTCCCATATGTCTACTTTAGATTGGCATCGTTTTTTGAACATTCTGTTATTTTTCTTGGACATTACAAAGCTTAGAACATAAACAGCAATTTCTCATATTTTTAAGAAAATTTCAAAAGCCTTTTTTTTAAGGTACCTGTTCGGTTCTGAAGTGGCTTTGAGGGGCCTATGTATTAGAAACCCCAATAAAACACCTCATTTTAAATACTAGACCCCTCAAAGTATTCAAAACTGCATTTAGAAAGTTTTTTAACCCTTCAGGCATTTCACAGGAATTAAAGCAAAGTGGAGGTGAAATTTGCAAATTTAATTTTTCTTGCTGAATTTCAATATTATTCAATTTTTTTCTGTAACACAAAAGGTTTTACCAGAGATACACTACTAAATATGCATTGTCCAGATTCTGCAGTTTTTAGAAATGTCCCGCATGTGGCTCTACTGCGCTCGTGGACTAAAACACAAGCCCTAGAAGCAAAGAAGCACCTGGTGTATTTTGAGGCAACTTTTTTATTATAATATATTTTAGGCAGCATGCCAGGTTTGAAGAGGTGTTGAGGTGCCAAAACAGTAGGAATCCCCCAATAGTGACCCCATTTTGGAAACTACACCCCTCAAGGAATTCATTTATGGTTGTTGTTATCATTTTGACCGCCCTGTTTTAACAGCACCTATTTGAATTAGGCTGTGAAATTTAAAAAATGACATTTTTTTCCAATAAGATGTCATTTGTGATCATAATTTCTTATTTTCACAGGGAACAAAATACCCCATTTTGTTGCCCAATTTGTCCTTAGTGCGGCAATAACCCATTTGTGGTGATAAACTGCCGCTTGGGCCCATGGGAGGGCTCAGAAGGAAAGGAGCGCTATGTGTTTGTTGGAGTCCAGATTTTTCTGGATTGGTTTTCAGGTGCCATGTCGCATTTGCAGAGCTCCAGATGTATCAAAGCAATGGAAACCCACCAGAAGTGACCCTATTTTGGAAACTACACCCCTCAAGGAATTTATATATGGTTGTTGTTACCATTTTGACAGCATAGTTCTTTTCACATCACCTATTTGAATTGGGCTGTGAAATGAAAAAAATTAAAAAAATTTCCAATAAGATGTCAGTTTTTATCAAAATTTCTTATTTTCACAGGAACCAAAATACCCCATTTTGTTGCCCAATTTCTCCTGAGTGTAGCAATACCCCATTTGTGGCGATAAACTGTTGTTTGGGCCCATGGGAGCGCTGTGTGTTCTTTGGAGTGCAGATTTTGCTGGTTTGGTTTTCGGGTGCCATGTCGCATTTCCAGAGCCCCAGAGGTATCAAAGCAATGGAAACCCACCAGAAGTGACCCCATTTTGGAAGCTACACCCTTCAAGGAATTTTTTTATGGGTAATGTGACCATTTAGATCCCATAGTTTCTTCACAGAAATTATTTGAATTGGGCTGGGAATTAAAAAATATATATTTTTTTTTCCAATAATATGTAGTTTTAGCTCAAAAGTTCTTATTTTCTCAAGAAATAAAATACTCAGTTTTGTTGCCCAATTTGTCCTGAGTGCAGCAATACCCCTTTTGTGGTGATAAACTGCCCTTTGGGCCCATGGGAGGCCTCAGAAGGAAAGGAGCGCTATTTGTTATAAAAGGGAGATTTTTACTTTTATCACTTTTAAAACTTTTATTTTCTTATTTTTACACATCTTTTTTTAACTTTTTTTTAACTTTATTACTTTGTTCCACTAGAGTACTTGAGAGCAGGAGGCTCTGATCGCTATTCTAATACACTGCACTACATGCGTAGTGCAGTGTATTAGAGCTGTCAGCTACTCACTGACAGCAAGCATAGTGGATCCCGACTTTGTCAGGACCCACTAGGCTTCCGTCGATGGCATAGCCGGACGCCATTTTTAGGTGTCCGGTTGCCATAGTCACCATCGCCGGCCGCTATCGTGTAGCAGGCCGGCGATGGTAGCTTAACCCCTAAAAAGCCGCGATCCCTATTGAGTGCGGCTTTTAAGGGGTTCATCAGCGGGGACACCGTGATCGGTCCCCGCTGTAGGAGCTGCGGCAACTGCTGTACGAGACGTGTCGGGAAGACGGCCGAAATGGCCGTTACTCCCGTGATGTACTATTAGGTCATGGAGCGCGAACGATACAGCTACCATGACCTAATAGTACGTCCAGGAGCGGGAAGGGGTTAAACTCACCCTAAGGCCTCGTGCACACGACAGTATTTTTATCTATCCTGAAATACTGTCCGTAAATACGGATCAGTAGGCATCCGTATTTCATTAGTATATACGGAAGGGTGCACATAAATACGGTCAGTATTACATCCGAATTCCATCCGTATATACGGATCCTTACAAAAAGAGGGAGGTTGCAAATGATGTCATCAACATGTTGCCTAGCACAGCTTCAGTAAATATTGACGGTATACGGATGCACATCAGTAGCGGTCCGTATTTATAGAAGCTCCTATAGACTTCTATGGGAGAGTCCTTTCTGTAATTACTGACAAGAATAGGACAGGTTCTATGATTTTTTTTAGCACGGACACCCATGAGTAAAAATACTGAAAGGTGTCCGTGGCCAATAGAAATGAATGGGTCAGTAATTACTGTCAATAATTACTGTCCATAATTACTGATGAAAAATACTGTTGTGTACATGGGGCCTAAGCTATTTTGTTTCTTCAAGAAAGTGGTTATATCTTATTTTACAAATAGTGTTTATTCATTTGACTTAATTTAATTAAGTACATCGAGGACATGGATTTAGCACTTCCAAAGATTGGAGAAGCACAAACACCATGGTGCCAGACTGGCGCCATGTTGTTTTGCTAGTTAAATCTCCTTTCAAGATAGTCAACTTTTAATTATGTTGCTACAACAGCACAAAAATCCAGGTCAAATGCAAGAAGACATAGTTATTGTCCAAATACCATTTAAAATGCAATGTTTTGGCAAATAACAATAGTTGGGCCTTTTTAAAGTAACTAATATCAGCCATCCACATATACACTATATGGACAAATGTATTGAGAGGCACCTCTTTATCATTGGATTCAAGTGTTTAATTTAGTCCCATTACCACAGATGTATAACATCAAGCACAAAGCCATGCAGTATGTCTTTACAAACCTTTTTGAAAGATTGAGTCATTCTACAGAGCTCACTGAATTTGAGTGTGGTACTGTAATAGGATTCCACTGTTACAACAAGCCAGTTTGTGAAAATTCTTCGTCTCACATATTCTACGTTCAACTGTGAGTGGTATACCACAGCAACTCAGCCCCGAAGTGGTATACTGCGTAACGTTACAGAGCAGAGACTCCAGGTGCTGAAGCACACAGTGCATAAAAGTTGTCAATTCTATGCTGATTAAATACCGATTTCCAAACCTCCTCTTGCAAAAAAACATCCACGCAAAAATTGTTCCCCCGGGAGCTTCAAGGCATGGGTTTCCATAGCCGAGCAGCTGCATAAACACAATGCCTTTCATCACCAAACACAATGCCAAGGGTCAGATGGTGTGATGTAAAGCACGCCGCCACTAGACTCTAGGGCAGTATATAAGTGTTCTGTGGAGTGAAAAATTATCCTACTCTATTTTGCAGTCTGATGGATGAGTCTTGGTTAGTTGAATGACTACATTGTGCTAACTGTAAATGCTATGGGGTTGTTTTCCAGGGGTTGGCCTAGGCCCCTTAGCTTCAGTGAAAGGGAAATCTTAATGCTTCAGCGATTTTATGCTTACAACTTTGTGGGTTGGTAGAGAGATAGATAGATAGCTAGCTAGCTAGATAGATAGATAGATAGATAGATAGATAGATAGATAGATAGATAGATAGATAGATAGATAGATAGATAGATAGATAGAGTGATAGCTATTTACCATTGCTTATATTCAGGGCTGGACTGGGATTTAAAATCGGCACTGGCATTTTTAAGCACACAGGCCCACCGCAGGCCATACGCAGCCGACAGTTGAGTTGGAGTACATGGGACCACCTTTCAGCTATACAAGACAGTAAGTGTAAGTGAAAGAGGAATAGTTCCTGATAGCTCCAACTCCAACAAATCCACTGCTCTTCCATGAGAATAATGAACATGCTCATTATTCTAGAGGAATAGAAAACAATTCAAGCAGACTTCTTTCCGCTGCATGTGAATGTGGTATAAAATAGTCCATTCACTTGTAATGGATGCAGAATGTTAGTGGATTTGAAAGGGATTTAGTTGTGGAATCAGGGACTTAGTCCTAATCAAATCCTGATTGCGTGATCATGGCCTAATACTGACGTATAAAGATTGCAAATTATACCACTACACAATGCAAAAATATCACCATACCTTAACTAAATATTATGATCTATATTTTATTTTCGGCCATATACACACACACACTCACATGCTGGACACGTGACGCACAGATGCAACACACAAGCTGGACACATGCTGTATTCGTGCCACTCACACCTAGGACACATGCACACAACTCACATCTAGGACACATGCGCACGCACACCACTCACATTTAGGACACATGCGCACGCACATCACTCACACCTAGGACACATCTGAATGCACAACTCTTGCACCTAGAACAAATCCCCCACTCACACCTAGGATATATGCCGTACATGCACTACTCACACTTAGGATATATCCTCCACTCTTGCCACTCACACCTAAGACATATACCGCACGTTGTCTACCCACACCAAGGACACATGTTGAACAAACACTACTCACACCTGGCACAAATGATGCACACACTACTCACATACTAGACACATACCACTCACACAAGAGACACGTACCAGACATTAGACACGTACCGCATGCACTACTTACACTGGACACATACCGCACACACCACACAAATGCTAAGCACATACCTCACATAACACTTACACACTTACTCAGTAGACCTATACCACACATACCACTCAAAATCAACACACACACAAATGCAACTAATACATTAGAAGAAGACACAAAACTCACACAAATGCATATTTGTGCTCAGGGGGCAGTAGGAAGAGCAAGCCCATCACTGATTGGCTGATGCCCAGCCAACCAGCCTTAGGTTTAATTTGTACATGCAGACACGCCAGATATATGCGCTAATGAGCGAGGCATCAGTGCAGAAAACAAGTCTAGAGCTGATTAGCTCGGCCAACAAGCACTAAACTTAATTTCTGCAGTGCTCCTTCCCATCATTGCAGAGTACACAGCAATAAATCTCTTAAAGATGTGGTTTTAAACACCAGGAGGCAGCAGTTATTGTAATGTTGGTGCTGGTGTTCACCAATGTCCGCAGGGCCTATTCTAGCTTTTCTGCTGCCTGAGGCAAAAATTGAAATGGTGCTCCCAAGAATTTGATTAACATCCCCCTGGCTGTTCTACATCACTAGAAGCCTCCTTCAACTCTTGCGGATGTGCCAAAGCCTTGTACTGGCATGCATGGTGAAGCCGGAAAGAGTACACCTCACCGCACGGTGTGTGCCCAAGTAGTACAAGGCAATGGCACATCCATTGAGAAGTTGGAGGAGACTGATAGTGATGTATAACAGCCAGGGGGATGTCAATCAAGCATGGAAACGTGGGTTTTGAGGCAGGACTCTGACTCTTCAGGATATCGGCACTGCCCCATGACACTTTAATAAGTAATTAGCATAAAGTGCGCGCCGTTTTAAAAGTTGATTTTATAGATTTTTCTGAATATGAAAACAACATAGATGGGAATGTTTGGAAATATATGTCAGGTCATGTATTACTGCATGGTGGAGGTTCAAGAGGTTAAAACTACCTGACAGGTGTCCATTAAATATACAATGAATTGAAAACAACTCCATCTGCTCTGTAATTTTGTTATTATAAATATATTCTTGACTTTAAGGACAGAAGATTGACACCCGTCTCAACCATGTCCCCACCTTTTCCCTCAAATAAAGACTCAACTACCGTTATGGTGCAAGACCATAGCAGCCATTTTTATTAACAAATATTCTCATAAAATAATTTTTTATAAATAACTTTACATAAAATCCAATGTAAAATTACAGGTAATCAACAAAAACATCCTAGAACATATTACCCTGTTCTATCTTCTCCATTTTTTGGGGAAAAACGATCCTTAGAGGCAGTCTCCATTTTTTAAACCCTGCTCTCCAAGTAAGATAAAAAAAACTCCTTACCCCTAGCAGTCCAAACCTGGCCTAAGGGCACCGAATACAACTTATCCAACTATTCCTGGGGGGCTCCTTCCCCCCAGGACTCCATTCGTTGTATTACACTATAAATTCAGATGCACAGCCCATTTTTGTGCACCTGACCATAAAATTTCTGCCTTCAAGGACCCCTTCTCCCCGCCACAGACGGACAACAGTGACGCCTTACTGGAGGCCGTCCCGCCAAATCCTCAGGGCTAATTCTAGGTCGTCCTGCAGCCCCAGACACCACGTCTATGCCAACCGGGCTAAGGTGAACCCCATCGCTGCGGCAAAATCCTAGGAACAATGTCTCCAGATCCTTGTGTCACACTGCAAAATCCCCGTTGCGGTGGACAAAACGTGACACCTCTTTGTTAATTTTTGCCCTAGCCCTGTTCCACCCCTCAACACGCCTATCATTCCGTCACACCTGTCTGGCCACGATATCCGACCAGATCACGATCAAACAAGGACTGCTCCTCCCCCTTTTTGCGCCGTCATAAGCCTCATCCAGAGACTAATGTCCTTGTGGTCCCAACAGAGACTAGGCTGCACCGACTTCCTCTGGCGAAACTGCTCGTCGTACCGTAACCACGCCACACCACCGTACACACGATAAGCTTCCCCACTCCCATCCATATAACAAAAAAGCGCCAAACAGTTTTCCGGTGCCTTCTCTCCCACCACGCTTGCCAAAATAACAAACGCCTGCAGCGTTATATTTGCCTTTTCAATATGATACAATACTAAAATTCCAATATTATAGCATAAAACAGATAGAAAACACAATGCAATAATCTATAGCAGTATTGATTATCAATATTAATAATACTATCAGTTATAATAATAATAATAATTATTAATAATAGATATAAAAAAAACATAAAATCAAACATTCTTCGTTTGCACTTTCAGTTCCAAACAGTCACTGTAGTAAAATATAGCTGGTATTAGCCACCTGTTTGAAGCCAACAAAAAGGGAAAGTATATAAATATATAAATAAACCTTTACACCTCATTTCTCACATAATCTTGTGTGCAGGCTTAAGTTATTCTACAGTAGAATACAACATGCGTGTCATTTTGATGAAGCTGAATCTTAAAATCTAGATTTATAACCGCCTGTTCAAAATTGTTTAGCTTAATGGTTTTGACTTAATGCTGCAACCCATGAAATTTAAACCATAAATGTTCCCTTGTCTTTATTTTTGACTACAGTAACTGCTTAAAATTCCTCCTATATTATTTTATATCACAGTCATTTGTTACTGTTGGTCATAATAAAAAACTATCAATCCTTGAAGAATGGGTGGAGTTCTATGACTGAATACTGTGATCCTGAAGCATAACGTCAACTGCTCTAGTTTGTAATCTAAGGATTTCTTGCTCTTTCTTTCCACACTTCATATAAAATGGATCACTGCCTACTGTACATTGGACAGCGACATAAATTATACATTGTGTGTTTAGTATTCAGATCTCATATCTAAAAATAAAATTTGCAACTGAGAATGGAAAATATTGAAAATTATAAAGGTATAATATATTAACCCCTGCGCACTCAGTGACGTACTATTCCATCACGCTAACTGCACTGTTCACGCTCAGTGACGGAATAGTACGTCATGGGGAAGATGCTTCGCCATTTTCCGCCGGCGCATTCACGAGCTGTGACAGCTGCTGTTTCGGACAGCAGGCTATCACGGCTCAATACGCCGGGACCTGTTGCGATGGTCCCGCCTCCTCGATCAACGCTATTGGACAGTCAGTGATTATCTGTTCAATAGCGGTGATCGGTTTCTTCACTTCCTCTCCCTGACATCACATCCTGCTGCAACCGCCCTGAACGCCTCTGTTGGAGATAGCGAGGCATTTAGAGCGGTTCTGAGAAGAGAGATAGAAGAGCAAAGTGCAAAAAAAGTAAAAAAAACAAACTTTTTTCTGCTTCCCACCTCCCCCATCCACTACCCACTCCTGTACCCTTCTTCCTTGTGTTCCCCCCACGTTTTTGGTCAGTGATCTCCTATCACTGACCACTTCTTAGTCTTCAGGACCAATTTCTTGGTCCTTGGAGATTATTTTTTTATTTTTTTATTTATAAAATATATAAAATAAAAAAAATCTAAAATGTAAAAAAAAAATACCCTGCTGCACTCCGCTCAGCTTATCCCTCTCATCTGTCCCTTCTGAGCCCTGCCATGTGCCCAGGCAACTGTTAACATCCACTTGTAGTGTATTGCCATAACTGGGAGAACCCACATTACAGTTTATGGGGTGTATGTCTCCGGTGACACATGCTGGGCACAATATATCAGACACTGAAATGGCATATATGTATAGAAAATTGTAAAACTCACTCTTCACCATCTGCTGCGCATTATATTTTACACAATACCTGTGGGGTCAAAATGCTCACTACACCTCTAGATGAATGCCTTAAGGGGTGTCGTTTTGAAAATGGGGTCACTTCTTGGGGGTTTCAACTGTACTGGTACCTCAGGGGCTTCTGCATACATGACTTAGCACCAGAAAATCCCCAGTAGGCCAAATGGTGGTCCATCCCTTCAGAGCCCTGCCGTGTGCCCAGGCATCTGTTAATACAGTCCCTTGCTATTGTGAATGCACAATACTGCTTGAGGTGCTGCACTGTTTGTCATGGGTGTTAATGCTTAGGGAATTTATGCGCTGTGACTCATTTCAGTGTGAATGCACACTGTGTCGCAAGTAAGGAGTGTTCACAGCCACTTTGCTGCTAGGTATCAGATCTTTTACTCGGTGTGAATGCACACTTTGCTATTTAGTCCTGGTAGGGACCGAATTTATATGTTTTTACTAGAGATGAGCGAACTTTTCAAAAGTTCGGTTCGGCTAGTTCGCCGAATTTCACAAAAAAGTTCGATTCGGACCGAACTAGTTCGGACCGAACCTGTCACTTACGTGCGCCGAGCATGCTACTGTCTCGGGTGCTGATAGAGTTAATGGGCTGCACTAACTCTTTCAGCAACCTTGACAGTACATGCTCGGCGCGCGGAAAATACAATTTAAATGTAATAAAAAAATAAAAATTATACGTTCGTACTTACTTTCCTCCTGTCCGGCCTCCAGCGATGACGTTTCATCCCTTTCGCCGCTGCAGCCAATCACAGGCTGTAGTGGCGGTCACGCACGGCAGGATGACGCTTCATCCCACGTGACCGCCTCTGCAGCCAATCACAGGCTGCAGCGGCGACATGGATGAAACGTCATCGCTGGAGCCCGGACAGGAGGAAAGTAAGTATGAACGTATTATTATTTTTTTTGGCATGTATGTATGTTGGCATGTATGTATGTATGTATGTTGTCATGTATGTATGTATATATGTGCATGTATGTTGGCATGTATGTATATATGTGCATGTGTGTATGTATATTTGCATGTATATATTTGCATGTATGTTTGCATGTATGTATGTTTGCATGAATGTATGTTTGCATGTATGTATGTATGTATGATTGCATGAATGTATGTTTGCATGTATGTATGTATGTATGTTTGCATGAATGTATGTTTGCATGTATGTATGTTGTCATGTATGTATGCATGTATGTTGTCATGTATGTATGTATATATGTGCATGTATGTTTGTATGTATATTTGCATGTATGTATGTTTGCATGTATGTATGTATGTTGGCATGTATGTGTATATTTGCATGTGTATATTTGCATGTATATATTTGCATGTATGTTTGCATGAATGTATGTATGTATGTTTGCATTTTATGTATGTATGTATGTCGTCATGTATGTATGTTGTCATGTATGTATATATGTGCATGTTTGTATGTATATTTGCATGTATATATTTGCATGTATGTATGTTTGCATTTATGTATGTTTGCATGAATGTATATTTGCATGTATGTATGTTGTCATGTATGTATGTTGTCATGTATGTATACATGTTTGTATGTATGTATGTATGTTTGCATGTATGTATGTATGTTGTCATGTATGTTTGCATGTTTTTATTTTTGCATGTATGTTTATATATATGTGCATGTATGTAATTATGTTTGCATGTATATTTGTGCATGCTTGTATATATGTATGTATCTTTGCATGTTTGTATGTATGTTTTCATGTGTGTGTGTATGCATGTATGTATGATAGTTTGCATGTATATATGTGTGTATGTTTGCATGTATGTATATTTGCATGTATATATGTGCATGCTTGTATGTTTGTTTGTATACATGTCTGTATGGCCATGTATGATGCTGTCTGCTGGCGCCCTGTATCTAAGTCAACTTCGCGGCAGGCTTCTATACATGGTATAACAGTCAGTATCACACATTAAACTGAATCTAAGCCTACGACATGTTTTATTTCATTTTTTTATTTTTTTTACAGGTTTGGTGTTTGGACTACGTCGGTTTCGAGGACTACTTCGATGACGGTTTTTTTTTCTACAATAAAATGGTTAATGAGGGTTGTGTTGGGGGTGCTTTATTTCAATAAAATATTTTATCTATATCTTTGTCTTTTTCTTTTCAAATTTTATTACTACCACTTTAGTAATGGCCGCTGTCTGAGTGACAACATCCATTACTAAGGCGAGGCTTAGTGTTAGCCGGTGCAGAGGCTAGCACTAACCACTCATTATTACCCCGGTACCCACCACCACCAGTGGTGCCGGGAAGAGCCAGGTACGATCCAGTACCCGACCATCTGTTGTGATGGTCGGGCTCTGGGGCGGCCGCAGGCTGGTATTATGAGGCTGGGAAGGGCCAAAAACAGTGGACCTTCCCACCCTTGTAATGCTAGGCTGCTGCTGCTGTGTTGTATCTGGCTGGTTATAAAAGTGGGGGGGACCCCACGTCATTTTTTTTTTATTATTTATTTATTTTTTTTTTTTTTTAAAAAAGACATGGGGTTCCACCCAATTTATCATAACCAGCCACATACAACACAGTGTTATTAGCCTGGGAATGGACAAAACCAGTGGCCCTTCCCACCCATGTAATGCCAGACTGCTGCGTATATGGCTGGTTATTAAAAATGTGGGGGACCCAACGTCTAGTGTTAAATTTGTTAAATTCCCCAAAAAAAAACGACGTGGGGTCCCCCCCATTTTTATAACCAGCCCGATACAACACAGCAGCAGCAGCCTAGCATTACAAGGGTGGGAAGGTCCTCTGTTTTTGGCCCTTCCCAGCCTCATAATACCAGCCTACGGCCGCCCCAGTACCCGACCATCACAACAGATGGTCGGGTACTGGATCGTACCAAGCTCTTCCCGGCACCCCTGGTGGTGGTGGGTACCAGGGTAATAATGGGTGGTTAGTGCTAGCCTCTGCACCGGCTAACACTAAGTACCGCCTTAATAATGGACGCTGTCAATCAGCCAACTGCCATTATCTAGGCACTAATAAAGTTTAAAAAAAAACACAAAGACAATTCTTTTTTATTGAAATAAGAAATCCCCAACAAAACCCTCGTTAACCATTTTATTAAATTTTAAAAAAACGTAGATCTATGCAGTAGTCCAACGAATCGAAGGCGTAGTCCAATCGGTACATCAAAATCTGCAACAACATAAAAAAACAGTTATCAATGTGAACAATAACAATACTTCTACTCACCTACACACATATATACACGCACGCACACACAAACAACCATACACAAACACACACATATACACAAACACACACATATACACACACCCATATACACAAACACACACATATATAAACACACACACACACACACAAACATCTACACACAAACATATATACAAATACACCCATATATATACACAAACACATATACACAAACACACCCATATATACACAAACACACATAAACACAAACACACATATAAAAACAAAAACAGACAAAGACACATACCCAAACACACACACTGTTTCTTTTAAATGCTGCTTGGGAACCCGCTCGATCCACTATATAAGGCTGCGCTATAGTGCAGAATTTAAAAGAAACAGGATCCTGACCTGTCCATAGAGTTTAAGGCAGCACAGAGTATTTCAGGAGATGAGCGTGCAGATTCAGTGCTGCTGTGAACTCTGCTCTTACCATTACGTAGCTCTCAGTCTGTTACCTCTCCTCCACTCCTGTCCTCAAGAACACCTTCACATGATTGGCAAGTCACCACGTAATGGTAAGAGTAGAGTTCACAGCAGCACAGAGTATTTCAGGAGATGAGCGTGCGGATCTTGTGCGGGGTGGTGACTTGCCAATCATGTGAAGGTGTTATTGAGGACAGGAGTGGAGGAGAGGTAACAGACTGAGAGCTACGTAATGGTAAGAGCAGAGTTCACAGCAGCACTGAATCTGCACGCTCATCTCCTGAAATACTCTGTGCTGCCTTTGGGCGGGTTCACACATGGCGGAATTCCACTTAAATTCCGCTGCGGACACTCCGCAGCGTTAATCCGCAGCGGAGCCGTTTCTCCATTGACTTTCACTTTAAATTAGCAGTGTTCGTTTACACGATGCGTACAATTCCGCTGCGGAGCATAGGCTGCGGAGCGGAATTTGGTGTCCGCAGCATGCTCTGTCTGTTGCGGAGCAGTGGCGGACTCATGGCGGAATTTCTCCATTGACTTCAATGGAGATTCAAAGTTCCGCAATGAAGTCCGCAGCTGTCATGCACATGTCATGTGTGCTGCGGATACGTCTTGCTTTTTTAACTTGACATTTCTTCATTCTGGCTGGACCTATGTATTTCTAGGTCTACAGCCAGACTGAGGAAGTCAATGTGGCTCCCGTAATGACGGGAGCGTTGCTAGGAGACGTCAGTAAATAGTCACTGTCCAGGGTGCTGAAAGAGTTAAGCGATCGGCAGTAACTGTTTCTGCACCCGGGACAGTGACTACCGATCCCAATATACATGTATCTGTAAAAAAACATATAAGTTCATACTTACCGAGAACTCCCTGCGTCTGTCTCCAGTCCGGCCTCCCAGGATGACGTTTCAGTGTAAGTGACGGCTGCAGCCAATCACAGGCAAAGCACAGGCTGCAGCGGTCACATGGACTGGCGCGTCATCCAGGGAGGTCGGGCTGGATGCCGAAAGAGGGACGCGTCACCAAGACAACGGCCGGTAAGTATGAAAATCGTTTCCTTTCACTAGGGAAAGTGCTGTCCCTTCTCTCTATCCTGCACTGATAGGGAGAAGGGAAGCACTTTTCCCGCAGTCTGCAGCAGCTAGTCCGCATCAATGTACTGCACATTTTGTGCAGATCCGCTGCAGAATCTGCAACGCAGATTCTGTGCGGCATCGATGCGGACAGTTGCGGAGGAATTCCGCCATGTGTGGTCATGCCCTTAAACTCTGTGGACAGGTCAGGATCCTGTTTCTTTTAAATGCTGCACTGTAGCGCAGCCTTATATAGTGGATCGAGCGGGTTCCCTAGCAGCATTTAAAAGAAACAGGATCCTGACCTGTCCACAGAGTTTAAGGCAGCACAGAGTATTTCAGGAGAGGAGCACGGCCGGCCACAGGCAGCCGGTCGTTTTTCCAAGCCGTGCTCCCATTATGCACACAACCGTAAAAACACCCGTTATTGTGGGTCGTAATTACGACCCGCAATAACGGGCTCATAGACTTCTGTTACCCATGGGTACCTTCCCGTTTTCTCACGGGAAGGTGCCCGTGCCGTTAAAAAAATAGAACATGTTCTATTTTTCTATTTTACGGGCCGTGCTGCTATAAAATTTAGGGTATGTTCACACGACAGCGTCCGTAACGGCTGAAATTACGGGGATGTTTCCGTCTGAAAACATCCCCGTAATTTCAGCCGTAACGGCATGTGCAGGCGCTTGAACGCGGCGTCCATTACGGACGTAATTGGCGCTGCTATTCATTGGAGTCAATGAATAACGGCTCCAATTACGGCCAAAGAAGTGACAGGTCACTTCTTTGACGCGGGCGTCTATTTACGCGCCGTCATTTGACAGCGGCGCGTAAATATACGCCTCGTGTGAACAGACAAACGTCTGCCCATTGCTTTCAATGGGCAGATGTTTGTCAGCGCTATCGAGGCGCTATTTTCGGGCGTAATTCGGGGCAAAAAATCCCGAATTACATCCGTAATTAGTGCGTGTGAACACAGGGTATGTTCACACTCACTAATTACAGACGTAATTCGGGCGTTTTTGCCCCGAATTACGTCCAAAAATAGCGCTGACAAACATCTGCCCATTGAAAGCAATGGGCAGACGTTTGTCTGTTCACACGAGGCGTAATTTACGCGCCGCTGTCAAATGACGGCGTGCAAATAGACGCCCGCGTCAAAGAAGTGACCTGTCACTTCTTTGGCCGTAATTGGAGCCGTTATTCATTGACTCCAATGAATAGCAGCGCCAATTACGTCCGTAATGGACGCGGCGTTCAAGCGCCTGCATATGCCATAACGGCTGAAATTACGGGGATGTTTTCAGGCGGAAACATCCCCGTAATTTCAGCCGTAACGGACGCTGTCGTGTGAACATACCCTTATAATGACAGCACGGCTCGTAAAAGCGGCCGGCCGTGCTCGTAATTACGAGTCGTAATTACGAGCACGACCCGTAAAATAAAAAAATAGAACATGTTCTATCTTTTTAACGACACGGGCACCTTCCCGTGAGAAAACGGGAAGGTACCCGTGGCTAACAGAAGTCTATGGGCCCGCTATTTCGGGTCGTAATTACGACCCTTAATAACGGGTGTTTTTACGGTCGTGTGCATGAGGCCCCGTAATGACGGGTGGCTACATGTGTGCACCCGTCATTACGGCAGCGTTGCTAGGCGACGTCAGTAAATAGTCACTCTTCAGGGTGCTGAAAGAGTTAACTGATCGGCAGTAACTGTTTCAGCACCCTGGACAGTGACTACCGATCACAATATAGAGTACCTGTAAAAAAAAAAAAGACGTTCACACTTACCGGGAACTCCCTGCTTTCTCCAGTCCGGTCTTCTGGCCGTTGCCTTGGTGACGCGTCCCTCGCGACATCCGGCCCGACATTCCTTGATGACGATGCAGCCCATGTGAGCGCTGCAGCCAATCACGGGCTGCAGAGGCCTCTGCAGCCAATCACGGGCTGCAGAGACCTCTGCAGCCAATCACGGGCTGCAGAGACCTCTGCAGCCAATCACGGGCTGCAGAGGCCTCTGCAGCCAATCACAGGCTGCCGCGTCAGAAAAGAAGGTCGGACTGGAGGAAGAAGAGAGACTCGTCCGCAAGACAACGACCAGGTACGTATGAAATGCTTTTTATTTTATTTTTAATCAGCAGCCTCTTTTCTCTATCAGTGATTGATAGAGACAAGTGGCTGCCGATTTGTATAATATTTTTGACCGGGTTCGGTCAAAACGGGTTCGGCCGAACCCGGTGAAGTTCGGATTCGCTGCGAACCGAACTTTTCCGGAAGTTCGGACCGAAACCGGGTTCGGTTGTCCCGGTTCGCTCATCTCTAGTTTTTACTAGATATTTGGAGTAGTTTCATTACAATTTAAACTAATATATTGGCACCCTTATCTAGTCTACCTACCTGGTTAGCCTGGTATCTATAGAAATTATTGGCTTGAGTAGCCCATTTTACACTGCGTTCCAAATTATTATGCAAATGTTATTTTTCGCTTATTTTCCAAAATAGTTAATGCAAATGACAGTCAGTATAATCTTCAAGCCACCAACCGTTGAAGTATAATGCAAATTTTATTGAACAAATCTCCTAATGATAACAGATTTTTTTTTAGAAGTAAAAAACTCAAAATGCACTGTTTCAAATTATTATGCACAACAGAGATCAAAACATTTTAAAGGTTGTAAAGAGAACTAAAATGGTAATTTGTT
This sequence comes from Rhinoderma darwinii, assembly GCF_050947455.1. NCBI lineage: Eukaryota > Metazoa > Chordata > Amphibia > Anura > Rhinodermatidae > Rhinoderma > Rhinoderma darwinii. Next base: position 173,963,662 of record NC_134691.1, read on the forward strand.
GAATTTGCAGCATCAGGAGGTCATATTTACAGAAATCAAAAGCTCTTTCAATAAAAAAAAACTTAACAGGCCAAGTTACATGTTAACATAGGACCCCTTCTTAGATATCACCTTCACAATTCTTGCATCCATTGAATTTGTGAGTATTTGGACAGTTTCTGCTTGAATATCTTTGCAGGATGTCAGAATAGCCTCCCAGAGCTTCTGTTTTGATGTGAACTGCCTCCCACCGTCATAGATATTTTGCTTGAGGATGCTCCAAAGGTTCTCAATAGGGTTGAGGTCAGGGGAACATGGGGGCCACACCATGAGTTTCTCTCCTTTCATGCCCATAGCAGCCAATGACACAGAGGTATTCTTTGCAGCATGAGATGGTGCATTGTCATGCATGAAGATAATTTTGCTACGGAAGGCACGGTTCTTCTTTTTGTACCACGGAAGAAAGTGGTCAGTCATAAACTCTACGTACTTTGCAGTGGTCATTTTCACACCATCAGGGACCCTAAAGGGGCCTACTAGCCTTTTCCCCATGATTCCAGCCCAAAACATGACTCCGCCACCTCCTTGCTGACATCGCAGCCTTGTTGGGACATGGTGGCCATTCACCAACCATCCACTACTCCATCCATCTGGACCATCCAGGGTTGCACGGCACTCATCGGTAAACAACACGGTTTGAAAATTAGTCTTCATGTATTTCTGAGCACACTGCAACCGTTTCTGCTTGTGAGCATTGTTTAGAGGTGGCCGAATAATAGTTTTATGCACATTTGATCCTACACCTTGAGGTTCACGGGACTCCAGAGGCACCAGCGGCTTTAAATACATGTTTGCTGCTTTGCAATGGCATTTTAGCAGCTGCTCTCCTAATCCTATTAATTTGTCTGGCAGAAACCTTTCTCATTATGCCTTTATCTGAACGAACCCCCTCTGTGCTCTGAATCAGCCACAAATCTTTTCACAGTACGATGATCACGCTTACGTTTTCTTGAAATATCCAATATTTTCATACCTTGTCCAAGGTATTGCACTATTTCACGCTTTTCGGCAGCAGAGAGATCCTTTTTCTTTCCCATATTGCTTGAAACCTGTGGCCTGCTTAATTTAATAGTGTGGAATGTGCAAACTAATTATCACAGGTGACTGAGATTGATTACAATGATCCAAAGAGCCCTAAGACACAATACCATCCATGAGTTTAATTGAAAAACTAATAATTAAATGTATATGACACTTAAATCCAATGTGCATACTAATTTGGAACACGGTGTAAAGAGTTACTAAAAATAAAAATATTTTTTAAGTGTTCTTGTCCAGGAGATACCGTTTACTTTGAGTCACATGAACTCAAAAATTTCAAAAACTACAATCTTCTTTATCTTTATTTACACTGACATCATGTGACAGATCATGTTACACTTTTATTGTACACAGGGAAACGTTATTCAACTAATCATGTGACTTCAGAAGTTAATTGGTTTGATTAGATCTTATTTAGGAGTGTCATAGGAAGGGGACTAATTTGTTGTTTTTTTTAAACCCTTTTTATTTTATTTTTCAATCCACTGTAACAATTTGGACTATTTTGTCAGCTCCATTGCATAAAATAAAATTTAAAATTTATTTTAATTCTAGATTGTAATATAACAAATCAGAAAAAAACACCAATAGGGGGGATACTTTTGCAATGCACTGTATAGCTATATATACATTGCTTTCTACATTCCAGATGCATTCTGTGTGTGTGTGTGTGTGCAAATACAAATTTTTTTATTGTTATTTTTAAGGACACCTGCAGTTCTTGATGGAGTCCATCTCTTCACCAGAATGCTAGAGGGGCAAAGGTAAAGATCTTTGTCATTCCTGTGGTGACAGCTTGTCTGAACAAGGTTGTTTAATTAGCAACCTGTCGTGCTATATGATGGAAGACAATGTTAAACCATTTTTTTTTCGGTCTACGACAAATCGCTGACTTCCCTATCATTTGAAAAACACTTTGCCTTCCTCAGCTGTTTAATGGATATTATGAATTTATTGTTCTCCAATGAAACATTTACTTTGTTTCCTGTCTGTATTTGTGCTGCATAGAACAAAAGGTTTGGAGCCTCAGCAGTCTAGTGGCAGAGGTCATTTCCTCTAGTACAGCTAGCCTTTATTTATTTATTTTTCAACAAATGTATATTTTAAAATAATTACAGCATAAAAAAATTGTTTCATAACGCAGAGCACACATTTACCTCAGATGCCTTATATTTATCGTATAAATTAATACTATCTCAGAAAGTTGGCAAATATTTATTTTAAGGGATATACACATTATTATATTACAAACAGTTTCAGTTATCTGTACCTGTCTTTGTACATATTTTATTATAATCACAGTAAAATTCCATACATACTGATACAAGGGGAGGTTAAAAACCATTTCCATGCAGAATACAAACAAGCCACTGTATGGAGGGGGTTGAATAAGAGAAATAATAGGTTAGGCACCTATAATGAGGTGCTGCTGATTTTGTAATTTATGATTAAAGGCAAATAAAGACGTTGTGATAAGCAACATAGGTTTTAATAGGACATACAGGCTACGCGTTTCGACGTTGGACCAGGCCTCAGGAAGATGTTGGTCCAACTTCGAAATGCATAGCCTGTATGTCCTATTAAAACCTATTTTGCTTATCACAATGTCTTTATTTGCCTTTAATCATAAAATACAAAATCAGCAGCGCCTTATTATAGGTCCCCAACCTATTATTTCTCTTATTCAACCCACTGCATTTGCGGTAACTACCTCGTGGAACCGGACTGAACCTGGCTGCAGCTGACTTTTTTTGGATGACTTTCTGCTTATACCAGAGTTGTGCCTGTGTTTTGCACAACCCCACAAGGTGAGCAATTGTCTTGCTTTTCCACATCTGCATATTTTTACCATCATTTATTTGCATCATGTGGCGCCGTGTATCTTTGTTTCTCCCTATCCAGTCGTCTGCTATATGGAGGGAGTAGCACGGGTGACAAATACTGATGAACAGCTGCTCACAAACTTATCATCCATGAGGGGGTGGCTGCTTAGTAATACAATTGCACAAAGATACGGCTTCTATTGGGTGCCTGTCACATGGTTACGTGTAGTACAGCATGGTGGCTTACAGCCTTAGATACACCCATATTATAAGATCAGGCAGACTGCCCAGCACCGTATAAGTGCCCCACACGCAGCACTGACATCCCATTTCCCCCACGATCACAAGGCCAGACTGCATTACTGCAAAAAATATAAACATGAGTTATTTGGTACAACAGCACTGAAAATATACTCAATTAGGAATGAATGGCATATGCAGAAATTTTTCCCGCCCTTTTTTCCAGCACATACATTTTTTATTTGTGTCAGATATAGTCTGACACCATGCTTTGACCGAAGTCACTCTAATCTCTAACTACAAGCCGACACTAGAGTTGCGCCTTATTAGCGCAATCACAATAGGTGAGTGCATTACCTATATTTTACCTATATTGAATATACACCAGGTTTCACCCTATGGTTTGCATGTGTGATTTTTTTTGCACAGTTTATTATGATACAGAGGGAGTCAACTTTCAGTCGTATACAGTTGTATACAGATCTACTAAACATTCATCTCTACTTTTCATCATCTTAGAAGAGTGTTGGTTATTAACCCTAGGCAAGTCCTTGCGTTCAATAGTGTGATTTGTATTCCCCAAGTGCTGTATTGTGTTAGGGAATACAGTACACACTATGATGTACTATAATTTCATCATAAGGAGAGCATCTAGTGGTCAGATACCAGTTCCACACAGGCGGTCTGCAGAGTATTATCATACTATAAGCCATACAAGTGAATACAGCAATGTTCAGCCACAGTCAGTGGCAGCCTACGCAATATTTATATCCAGGGGCTCACACTCAGCATCTTCATTAGTCTCTGCAATTTTTAATTATTTTCCACCCAGACATCTTTTGCTTCTCACTTTTAAAGCACACTCCCAACCTCTTTAACCCACAAACTTCCCATTTATGCTGCCCCCTTTAATAGTGTGATCCTGCTACCACCACCAGTACTTTGCCGGCTCCAATAGTATGCTTGCTGTGCTACCCAGCGCCATCAGATATTGTCCAGAAAAATAATAGTGGCTAACATGTAATGTCCCCACAAATAATAGTGCCATACATATAAAGCCCCAGGATAGGAAGAGGTAGTGCTTGCCTCTTCTTGGCACTATAGCTCCAGTCACAGGATTTGTCAGCAATCGTGCTGCGGAAATGACTACTTAAGAAAAGAAAAAAGGAAAAAAAATAAGTACATAAATGTCATTAAAACCTGCCAACCTAGGCACTTGCCTATGGGTCACTACTGATGAATACAGCCCTGACAGATAGACTTGCCAGTCACAATTAGTGTTTTTTTTTTTCATTACCTTGCAAATGTATACCAGAAAGTATTTATGTATGGTCTACGTATTGGAGCAATTTATTTTTACTATTCTCTGTACTCTCTGTTTTTTTCTTTTTAAGTGTTTGAACAAACTAATTTGACAAATGAAATAAGTAAAACCTAAAAAAGTCCCCAAAATGTGCAAACTGCTGTAGGACAATATCAACATCATCCACATACCCCGATGAAAGTGGCAGATACAGTGCCACTTTAAGGGTATGTGCTGTATAAAAGTATGTAGCAAACTCGATTTAAAACCCGCAGGTAATGCCAGCTGAAATTGTGGTGCAGATTTTGTACATATATTAACCCCAGTGCTCAAAAGCATAGGAGTGGTTTGCTATGCTTTTGAGGCTATGTAATTGTTTCACCTATGATTGTAATATGAGGTTGAAAGCAATTAATCAATATTGTATGGTTTACATAAGAAAAATTTGTACATCAAATTAAAGATTTTCTAAAATGAAACAGATCAATATGCTTTCACATGCGAGCAATTAGTAGCCGAAGCAGATGTTTCTAAGCTTAATCTGAAAGCAATCTTTAAGACAAACTATACATTGTAATAGTACAATGGCAGCTTTTAAACTCATGATTCATCATAACCTTATTCTTGGTCCCTAAACTGTTTCAGTGATATAAAATATTTTTTTACAACATCATATAAAACATCTTACAATATTTCATAGTAATTAACCAAGCATTCTTATACTATGCATTAAGCAAACTCATAAAAGATTTTACTATATTTCAAGTAACCTTACTGTAAAATAACTCTTAGGAGCAGTAAATTTAGATTTAAAATGCTGAATGTTACTGGTTAAAATAGATACAGTTGGAGGGGATCTTACATTTCAGTAATTGATTGCCAACAGTGGGTTAAGGGAGGGGGTTATTTACATTTATTTAGACTTAAAAATAGATGTGATACACGGTGTGCGTGCGTGCGTGCGTGTGTGTGTGTGTGTGTGTTGGGAGGCATATTCATTTCTCACCATGCTTCTGATCTCTGTGCAGGAGTTGTGAGATAAGTGCCTGTGTACCATATAAACATGTAGCCAAATTTATCTTGACATCGTGATATCACACAACAAAGCCAATGAAAATCCATCGAAAAAATAAATTTAAAGTTTTTGCCCCTGTGTATTTAAGGCATTAAATGTCAAGATAAAGATGGCTACATCTGTACTTCTTAATATTTGCAGAATTGTGAGTTGTCCTTTCTTTCCTCTTTTTATGGTACTGCTCTGTGTGAACTGGCTGGCGCAGTATGGGCGCTTAGCAGTTAATTGATAGTGACAGCTATATGTTTGTGATGCCATAGGCGGTTCCAGTGCGGGGCCGCCCCTTTCTGGATGATTACTTTGCTTGTCCACTAGGGCCCAAAGTATAGGGCCTCTACAGGGTTAGTAAGAGGGATTTGTGCTATAGACTTCTATTTTCCTCAACATTTATCGTATGGGCCCTGGATCTATTGGAGCCCCGCAACCAAGTATTTTATACAAGACATTCAAGGTATTTACCACTCTGTAAGGTGTACGGACACCTTATAGTGTATACTTTATATATCCTAATCCTGTCACTTGTATCCCATGAGTGTCTTTATCCACTATAAGGCATGATAGAGTTCATAGGAGGCTTCCATACAGGGCTGCCTCTTTCAAGGCAATTAATCTGTTTGTTAATCAAGGAAAAAAAACTAGTGTCTTTACAGGGTGAGTAATGGGATAACATTGTTCTCTTTATCTGTTCCATTATATTGGTCCTGGATTTATATAAACCTGCAATCATATATTGTGTTCGACATTGGACCCTGGTTACCAGTGACAACTGCATTATTATTGTTTGTATTCTACTTTTACTGGTGACTGATGGTATTTTTGTTAATTTTTGGATTATAGTATTACATTACGTATTTAATATGTTTTTTACGATTATTATTATTATTATTATTATTATTAATAAAAGGTATGTTTTAGGAGTTTTGTTTTCTAGTGATACAATTATTCATGTTAGTCAATAATGCCTGGCTTGAAGTATTACAAATCATACCAAAGGTATTTAATAGGGTTCAAGACTGGGTGTTTCGCAAACCAATCAAGCTACTTAACAAAAATCAATTTTATAGGCCTCACTTTATGCATTGGAGCACTCTAATCTTGAAACAGGAAAGAGCCGCCCCCAATCTGTTGCCACAAATGTGAAAGCTGTAAATTGTAGCATTAAAATGTTTCTCTTCATGAGAATTAAGATGCTCAGCCCAAAACATTGAAATCAGTGGTAGATCATTATTCCTTCACCTGTAAACTTTGCAGTTGTTGCCACTAAAGATTTTAGTCACAAGCCTTCTTCTGGCATCCACCAAACCAGAAGTCCAATTGTGGTGTGCTCTACACTGATTCAGCTGACATTTAGCATTGAAGATGTTGATCTGAAACTTGTTAGTTATTGCTTGGCCATGGAAACCCAATCCAAAAATCTCCCAACGAACTGTTCTTGTTAGCACATTGCTTCTAGATGCAGTCTGGTACTCAATAGTGAATGTTGATAACAGTCACTTGTAAATAATTGCATCATTATGAATAGGAAAACTTTAAGCAAGAGAACGCTTCCTTACAGTGGCTGATCATCATTAGAGTGGTTCGGAACCACACGTAGCCTGCAGCCTATAGGGCATTGGGAAGACTCCATGCACAGGCTGGCGTGATGAGGTCACTGCATCACGCTGGTCTGCGCATGCGTCCCGACCAGAGATTGTGCAGCGCTCCACCCGTTGGGGGAACGGGGCAAGGTTTTTTTTTTGTGGGGGCTGTGTGGCAATATACCGGGGGGGGGGGATTGCTGTGTAGCACTATATACAAGGGGGGAGCGCTGTGTGGCACTATATACAAGGGGGGGCTGTGTGGCAATATACGGGGGGATATCTGTGTAGCAATATATACAAGGAGAAAGCTGTGTAGTACTACACACAAGCGGGAGCGCTGTGTGGCACGATATACAAGGAGGAGGCTGTCTGGCACTACATACAAGGGGGGCTGTGTGGCACTATATACAAGGTGGCTGTTTTGCACTATATACAAGGGGGGCTGTGTGGTACTTAACACAAGGGGGCTGTGTGGCACTATATACAAGGGGGGCTGTGTGGCACTTTATATAAGGGGGCTATGTGGCACTATACTAAGGGGGTGCTGTGTGGTACTATCTACTAGGGGGGCTTTATGGCACTATTTACAAGGCGGAGTGCTGTGTGGCGCTATCTACTGGGGTATGTGTTTGGTACTATCTACTATGGAGGGCTTTATGGCACTATTTACCAGGGGAGGGCTATGTGGCACTATCTACAGGGTTTTATGTGTGGTGCTATCTACTAAGGGGGCTGTGTGGTACTATATACAAGGGGGGCTGTGTGGCACTATATACAAGATGGGGGCTGGGTGGCACTATTCACAATAGGGGGGCTTTGTGGCACTATCTACTAGGGGGACAGTGTAGCACGTTATACAAGGGTGAAGACTGTGGCACTATCTACAGGGGTGCTGTGTGGCGCTATCTGCAGGGGGCTGTGTGTGGCGCTATCTACAGGGTGTTGTGTGTGGGATGTTATCTGCAGGGGCTGTGTGTGAGGCGTTATCTGCGGGGAGCTGTGTGTGGCACAATCTACAGGGCGCTGTGTGTGGTGCTATGTTCAGGAGGCACAAAGGGGGCATTATTTCTGTGGGGGCACAAAGGGGGCTCGGTTACTTATGGGGCACTTTTAATGTGTCGAGCACTGAGGGATCATTATTACTGTCTGGGGCACTGGATTGCATGTATGTTTAGAGGATGGGGTATAGGTGGGGAGGGTGCTAGAAAAGCGAGAAACCAGCATGTTCACTGTTAAATTCTGCAGAGATGAGGCGTGGCTGGAATAAGTCGTCACAGTGGTCTGGGCCGGATGGAGAAAAAAAGGGAAAGTGAACGACTAATCAGAGAAAACATCACCTGTGAGTCACTAGATATAAATGTGCTGTAATCACTTATATGGTCTGGAGAGCTCCTGTGTATAACTGGAATCTTCCACTATATGATCACTATTGTGGTATATTGGTCTTTGTATAGTGGTTTTTATTCAGTAACAGTATGGGGGTATTATGCAGTCACTATGTGGTTATGGTGTAGCGGTATTATTCAGTAACAGTATGGGGGTATTATTCAATCACTATGTGGTTATGGTGTGGCGGTATTATTCAGTAACTGTATGGGGCATTATTCAGTCACTATGGAGTTATGGTGTGGCGGTATAATTTGGACCTTATAATGTATTATTATTGGTAAACTTAGTCTTATAATAATTAGTTGTGTTCAGTAGCAGTATGCATGTTATATTGCATCTTGTATAGTGGTATGACATAATAACTGTATATGTACAGTTAGGTCCAGAATTATTTGGACAGTGACACAATCTTCATGATTTGGGCTTTGCGTGCCACCACATTGGATTTGAAATGAAACAACTGAGATGCAAGTGAAGTGTAGAATTTCAGATTTAATTCAAGGGGTTGACCAAAAATATCCTGTGAAACCGTTAGGAATTGCAACCATTTTTCTACACAGCCTCCTCATTTCAGGGGCTCAAAAGTAATTGCAAAAAATAACATCACCATAAATAAAATGTTTTTTTTTTTTTAATACTTTGCAAAGAATCCTTTGCAGGCAATGACTGCTTGAAGTCTGGAACCCATGGACATCACCAAACGCTGTGTTTCCTCCTTTGTGATGCTTTGTCAGGCCTTTATTGCAGCAGTCTTCAGTTGTTGCTTGTTTGTGGGTCTTTCTGCTTTAAGTTTTGTCTTAAGCAAGTGAAATGCATGCTCGATCGGGTTGAGGTCTGGTGATTGACTTGGCCATTTCAGAATATTCCACTTCTTTGCCTTAGAAAACACATGGGTTGCTTTCACAGTATGTTTTGGATCATTGTCCATCTGTACTGTGAAGCGACGTCCAATCAACCTTGCTACATTTGTTTGAATCTGAGCAGAAAGTATATTCCTGAACACTTCAGAATTCATCCAGCTGCTTCTGTCTTCAGTCACATCATCAATAAACACTAGTGACCCAGTGCCTTTGGCAGCCATGCATGCCCATACCATCACACTGCCTCCACCATGTTTTACAGAGAATGTGGTGTGCGTTGGATCATGAGCCGTTCAAAGCCTTCTCCATTCTTTCTTCCTCCCATCATTCTGGTACAGGTTGGCCTTAGTTTCATCTGTCCAAAGAATGCTGTTCCAGAACTGGGCTGGCTTCTTTAGATGTTCTTTGGCAAACTCTAATCTGGCATTTCTATTTTTGAGGCTGATTAATGGTTTGCACCTTGTGGTGAACCCTCTGTATTTGCTCTCATGAAGTCTTCTCTTTATGGTAGACTTAGATACTGATACACCTACCTCCAGGAGAGTGTTCTTTACTTGGGTAGATTTTGTGCAGGGGTTTTTCTTGACCATGGAAAGGATTCTGCTCATTCACCACTGTTGTCTTCCGTGGACGTCCAGGCCTTTTGGAGTTCACGAGATCCCCAGTGCGCTCCTTCTTTTCAAGAATGTACTAAACTGTTGATTTGGCCACTCCCAATATTTGTGCTATCTGTCTGATTTATTTCTTCATTTTTTGCAGCATCACGATGGTCTATTTCACTTGCATTGACAGCTCCTTTGACCTCATGTTGTGTTGTGTATGTTCACAGCAACAGCTTCCAAATGCAAATGCCACACCTGGAATAAACTCCAGACCTTTTGTTGCTTAATTGATGATGGATTAACGATAGAAAAGCCCATGCAGTCCATTAAATAGCTTTTGAGATAATTGTCCAATTACCTTTGGTCCCTTGAAAAAGAGGCAGCTACATATTAAAAAGCTGTAATTCCTAAACCCTTCCTCAAATTAGGATGTGAATACCCTCAAATTAAAGCTGAGAGTCTGCACTTTAAGCCCATATTGATTATATAACTGTATATTCAATATGTTTTGGTAAACAGCTAAAATGCCAAAACTTATGTCACTGTCCAAATAATTCTGGACCTAACTGTATAGATTATTTTTTTATGTGAGAGGGGGGACATATGCTTTCGGGCTTACAAACACTCCTGGACGTGCTAGAAGTCAGCGATGCAGTTCTCTGCACTGCCTTCTGAATTGACTGCATTATTGATACAATAAGTTTGTGTCCACATCTGCTTCGGTGTTCCAATTGATTTCAATGGTAATGTTTCAGTTGCAAATGGTTTCCGTTTGTCTCCATTCCATAAGGCTTCCGTTCTTTTGGAGGAATTAATTGTGCTGTGGACTCTCTATTGAGACCATACACTCCTCGGAGGAATGCCGATCAGAAACAGTGCTCCCGTTCTCTCCCGATTCGTTCTGCCGCTTTGTTTAAGAGTTCAGTAGGGGCCACAGTGCTTGGACCCCCACCGATCAAAACTTCTGCCATTTTATTATGATATGTCAAACCTTTTTTTTTTAAATGTAGTTACACTAAAGAGAGGTGTTAACATTTTTTATTTGATGTGTTAAAGGCTATGTACACCTTTTATTCTGTATACAAAGCAGCTGTATCAAACACTGAAACCTGTATCCGCTAGGTCAGCAGGACTGATGGGTTCAGTGTCAGCGGGTCCTGCGTGTCTCTGGCACGCAGGATCGATCTGTTATTGATCACATCTAAGTTCATAAACTGCTGTTTTGTATTAGAAAAAAAATATTAACAGGATTGTTTATTTTTAAGTTTTAATAAAAGTTCAAAGCAGAAAAGCGCTGTTTAGGGGTCCCGCAAGGGAAAAGGGTTGTTATGGGAGTTGCATTGCGTGTAAGAGAGAAGGAGGTGGCCCATGTGGTGTCAATAGCCAGGGCCCATGGTACACTTAATCCACCACTGCTTCCTTATAATAAGCAAGACTAAATAGTAAAATATACAAAACTGTAAATAAGGGCCTGTGCACATCACACTTTTGTCGGCTGAACCCTCCAGTCAGAGTGCTAGCTGAAGCGCTGTGCCTGGAGATGTACCTGACGTCACTGTCCATGTATGGACAGTGATGTCAGGAGTTACAATGCTGGAGTTCCCGGCTAGAGCATCGCAAGCGCTCTGCCCAGGACTCTGGCCCTGAGGAAGCCCTTGACATCACTGTCCATATATGGACAGTGATGTCAAGAGCTTTACAATACTGGAGTAGCGACGCTGTGGCCAGGGGCTCTGGCTCTGAAGAAGGCCCTGACGTTACTGTTCATATATGGACAGTGCTGTCAGGAGCTACAGTACCAGAGTCCCGGCTAGAGCATCGAAAGCGCTCTGGCCTTGGACTTTGGGCCCTGGGAAAGCATCTGACATAACTGTCCATATATGTAGCTTACCCATGGCCAAAGTCTCCTCTGAGACAAGATTTATAGTATAAATGTTTACAATAGATTTTGGAGGTAAAAGCAATACAATTTACCTTGTTAACTGTTCCTTAGCTAAACAAATTTCAGATGTATCCAAAGAACTGTGGTACTCTAATTTCATTATTCTCAGAAAACTAGAAATAAAATCTTCTTAGTAGCAGATGGATTTTTATCCCATGGCTCTTAAATTTGTAAAAACAAACTAAACAATCCATAAAATGCTTATAATGTTATCCATTTTTGATCATGCACAGCTGTAATAATAACAATAAAAATAAAAATAATATAAAACATAAAAATAATAATACTAAATAATTATATATTTAAAGCAAACCAGTCAGCATGTCAATAATGTCTAATCTGCTGGCATCATTAGATATAAGAGAAAATGCTGAGTATATTGATGTGTAACTTTATAGTAATCAATGCAGAAACACTTATTTTACACTGGAGAAGACTAATGTTGCACATTGCTGAGTAAAACCAAGTGCAGGTCATGAGGGGGCACTGCATGACACAAAGATTCTCTCTGAGAGTTTTTTTTTGTAATTCACTGTTCCCTCAGGACCTGCACTAGATGTAATACTGTTTATATGTTTTTTCTGTAATGTGTTCCTTGAAGGAGCAGAAGTGACCAAGCATGAAGATCAAACCTACAAAAACACATCAAAACTTTACCTCTCTGCGTGTGAGGACACTGACAGCAAAGAGTCCGTGTGCAGTAAGTATAGCTGGGCTCCCTCCCTTTGGGCCCCTCCCATACATACACACATGTATATAAAATATGCACATACATATTAAAGGGGATATCCAGGGACCAAAAATTGCTTTGCATTCATAATTTTATGTAAAAATAAGTCACTTACTAATATATTTTAATAAAATGTTTGGTACTAAGTGGTGCCGTTCAAACATGGTGAACTGTTCCCGGAAATGCTGGAGCTTTTCTAATATTGATGATGCACCAACACGGCCCCACGTGACTAAGGGCTTGCTTCCTGTGCTGTTCGTGCCAGTGTGTTATCAATGGCATGACTGCAAGGGGCTGTCACACTGCCTATTGCTGGAGTCCCTGTGCAGAGCATCAGCTAGCGCTTTGCTCAGGACTCCAGCATTGCTCCCGACATTTGGTCAGTGACTACAGGGGTTTCCTATTGCTGGAGTTCCAGATGCAGAGCATCAGCTGATGCTCTGCTCGGGGACTCCACTACTGCTGCCGACGTCACTGCACCTATATGGACAGTTGCTACAGGGGTTTCCTATAGCTGGAGTTCTGGAGCAGAGCATCAGCTGATTCTCTGCCCGGGGACTCCAGCACTGCTGCCAACGTCACTGTCACTGTCCATATATGGGCAGCGACATCGGCAGCAGTATGGGAGTCCTTAGGCAGAGCATTTTTTATACTTTTTTTTACACTTTTTTCAAGTCCCATTAGGGGAATAGAAGGTTCAGCTGTCTGATTTTTTTTTCTAATACATTGCACTACCTATGTAGTGCAATGTATTAGATCTGTCAGTCATTCACTGACAGCAAGCCGATTAGGCTTCGCCTCCCGGCGGAGCCTAATTGGCTTCCATAATGGCAGAGCAGGAGGCCATTGTTAGGCCTCCTGTTGCCATAGCAGAAGTCAGCAGCCATGATTGCATGGCAGGGCTGCCGATCTACTAGCAACCACTAAGATGCAGAGATCGCTTTCGATCGCTGCATCTAAGGGGTTAATGTCAGGGATCGAGGCTAGCTCCAGTTCATGCCATTACAGGTGGATGTCAGCTGCAACATATAGCTGACATCCACCGCTGATGACGCCGGCTCAGCTCCTGTGCCGGCACCATCTTGCCGTCGGCTACGGAAGCCTTTCAGGCTCCGCCTACGGGTGTGGCCTGAACGGCTTCCACGCTCCGGCTACGGGTGGGGCCTGAACGGCTTCCACGCTAGGCAGGCAACACCAAAACCAAGCTTAGCACCTAAATACAACACCAGAACCAAGTTCAGAACATATATACAGCACCAGAATAAAGTTAGGAACTTATATCAGAGGCGTAGCTAGGTTCTCCAGCACCAGGGGCAAAGATTCAGTTTGGCGCCCCCCCCCCCAACCTCTTTCCCGACATCTCCTTCCCCCTCGCCGTGTTTGTTTTCTCTACCAATCGACGTGTCATTTATTTTTATGTAACGCGGGCATAAAATTATTTGTACATTTCACAAGCAATATGGTTCTATACACAACACCAGAACCAAGCTCAGTACATATATACAGCCCCAGAACAAATACAGCTCAATTTAGTGCAACCCCTGCCGTATAGGTGTGTACGGCGTAAAACTACAGCTCCCAGCATGGTCCGAACAATGATAAGGATATGCTGGGAGATGCTGTTTCACAAAAAATAAATCCTATCATAATCATATCACCCATCATCTCGCTGCAGATCATACAGTGACTACAGTGCTGATCAGAGGCAGAATAAACATTTACATTAAGTGCCTCACCGGTGACGTCTCATTTTCTCCATTTGGTCCAGACCTCTATGATGACTTCTCCCGGTCCATTTCTGCAGTTTGCCGCTCACATGTCTTCAACTTCTCACTTTTTCAACATTTCTGCACCTATAAATAAATATAAAGTTATCATTATACCACACACTACGCCCCTAAATAGTGCCATACACTGCACCTCTAATTATAATAGCACCATACACGGTGTCCCACACACACACTGTGCCCCCTGTAGATAGTGCCTGCCATAGAGCCCCCTGTAGATAGTGCCTGCCATAGAACCCCTGTAGATAGTGCCCCCATATAGACCACCCCTGTATATAGTGTCCCACAAATAACTCCCCCTATAGTGCTCTACAGATAGCCCACCCCTGTATATAGCCCCCTGTAGATATAGCCCACTCCTGTATATAGAGCTCTACAGATAGCCCAACCATGTATGTAGCCCCCCTGTAGATATAGCCCACTCCTGTATATAGTGCTCCACATATAGTCCACCCCTGTATATAGTGTTTCACAGATAGCCCACCCCTGTATATAGCCCCCCTTGTACATATAGTCCACCCCTGTATATAGTGCTCCACTAGATAGTCCACCCCTGTATATAGTGCTCCACAGATAGCCCACCCTTGTATATAGTATATACAGGGGTGGGCTATCTGTGGAGCACTATATACAGGGGTGGGCTATATCTACAGAGGGACTATATACAGGGGTGGGCTATATCTACAGGGGGACTATATCTACAGGGGGACCATATCTACAGGGGGACCATATCTACAGGGGAACCATATCTACAGGGTTACGATATCTACAGGGGGACCATATCTACAGGGCTGGGATATACACAGGGGGGCTATATCTACAGGGGTGGGCTATACACAAGGGGGCTATATACAGGGGTTGGCTATATACAGGGGGAATATATCTACAGGGGGAATATATCTACAGGGGGAATATATATACAGGGGGCTATATCTACAGGGCTGGGCTATATACAGGGCGACTATATCTACAGGGGGCTATATACTGGGGTGGGCTATCTATGGGGCACCATATACAGGGGTGGGCTATATCTACAGGGGGCTATATACTATATAGCCCACCCCTATATATGGTGCTCTATAGACAGCCCACTCCAGTATATAGCCCCCTGTAGATATAGTCCCCCTGTATATAGCCCCCCTGTAGATATAGTCCCCCTGTATATAGCCCAGCAGATATAGTCCCCATGTATATAGCCCAGCCCTGTAGATATAGTCCCCCTGTATATAGCCCCCCTGTAGATATAGTCCCCCTGTATATAGCCCCCCTGTAGATATAGTCCCCCTGTATATAGCCCAGCAGATATAGTCCCCCTGTATATAGCCCACCCCTGTAGATATAGTCCCCCTGTAGATATAGTCCCCCTGTAGATATAGTCCCCCTGTATATAGCCCAGCAGATATAGTCCCCCTGTATATAGCCCCCTGTAGATATAGTCCCCCTGTATATAGCCCCCCTGTAGATATAGTCCCCCTGTATATAGCCCAGCAGATATAGTCCCCCTGTATATAGCCCACCCCTGTAGATATAGTCCCCCTGTAGATATAGTCCCCCTGTATATAGCCCAGCAGATATAGTCCCCCTGTATATAGCCCACCCCTGTAGATATAGTCCCCCTGTATATAGCCCCCCTGTAGATATAGTCTCCCTGTATATAGCCCCCTTGTAGATATAGTCCCCCTGTATATAGCCCACCAGATATAGTCCCCCTGTATATAGCCCAGCCCTGTAGATATGGTCCCCCTGTAGATAAACACCCCCGTAGATAAAGTCCCCCGTGTAGACAAAGTCCCCCCCCCCCCCGCAGATACAGCCACGCACTTCTATTACAATTTAAAAAAAATAAAACTCACCTTATTCCCGCTCCCACGCCGTCCGGCAGCCATGGAGACCTGCTCTCTTCTGCGCAGGTCTCCTGGGGGTTGAACGCGGCGTCTATGAAAGGCGCTGATTGGCTGGGCAGGAT
Organism: Rhinoderma darwinii; assembly: GCF_050947455.1. NCBI lineage: Eukaryota > Metazoa > Chordata > Amphibia > Anura > Rhinodermatidae > Rhinoderma > Rhinoderma darwinii. The sequence continues at coordinate 173,980,039 of NC_134691.1, forward strand.
GACTTTCCCTGCCAGTCAGTCAGCGCCTTTCATCGATGGAAGCGTCACTGGTACAAAAGGTACCAGTGGCTTCATTCGTGGAGAGGCGCTGAATGGCCGGGCACGGAACGTGCCCGGTCATTCATTGCTTCTAATTGTACCTGTGTCCTTGCGACACAGGTACAATTATAGTGCAGGAGGAGGGGGCTCTGGCGCCCCCTCTGAACTGCGCCCGGGGCACGTGCCCCGCTTGCCCCCCCTAGCTACGCCCCTGACTTATATACAGCAGCAGAACCAAGCTCAGTACATATATACAGCACCAGAACGAAGTGCAGTATATATATACAGCACCAGATCAAAACTCAGTACAAATATACACCACCAGAACAAAGCTCGGTACATATATACAGCACCAGAACAAATCTTAGTACATATATACAGCACCAGAACAAAGCTCAGTACATATATACAACACCAGAACCAAGCTCAATACATAAAGACAACACCAGAACAAAGCTCAGTACATATATACAGCACCAGAACAAAGCTCAGTACATATCTACAACACCTGAACAAATTACAAACCTAAAGAACGGAGTCCGACACACCGAAAATGATTAAAAGTTAAGAGTTTTATTGAGACAAATAACAAAAAAGATCAATTAAAAGTTAAAGATGATTACCACAGTATGAAAAGGATGCCAGACAATGATACATGCAATATTTAGGTTTAGAATGAAAAACAGAATAACACTGTATAGATGAAGATTGTAGGTGCAGGTGGAGCCGTGATGTATAAAGTCCTGCATCCAAGTCAACAAGTAAAGACCACAGATAAGTGGCACATATTAATCAAGGCCAGATGCAGGAGTTAAAACACAGCAACCAACTGCACACACAGATATGCACCAGTAGTACCAATACTTTGGACTAATTTTATTGATATATTTCATTATTTATATTCTGACACTTGTGTAACACGGTGCACAAGTGCAATCTAATACATTGGTTCTATCTATGGCTGATGTCGCTCTACTCCCTCCTGATGCGCATGCGTGGCCTGTCAGTCTGGGTCTTTGCATCCTCGGCCAGAGCACTGTGGACACGTGGGTCGCGTCTTCCGGGGCCTGGTACCGTGCCTGGGATGCTGATACGCCAGACCTTTCGTCCGGGTGTCTGTGTCCCTGGCTGGACTGGGCTGCAGGACACGTGAGACTCGTCTTCCGGGTTTCTTGTTCCGGTCCCGGGGGCTGACACACCGAACTGTCAGACTGCGGCACATCACACAACAATAATTTTTAACCGCTCCAGCTGTCCCCCCTGCATATGATTGGCTCCGTGTTGTTTAAATGGCTCCTCTCTACTTTCTGACAGCACCCCCAGAAGAAGGCTCCAGGGCCGAAACGCGCGTCGGGGTTGATGCCAGACAGTGCTGACTTTGACATGGGTAAGGTGCTCTACTTTAGAGCCATTTATATGTAGGCTCCATTTGCCTCTTTTTCTGTCATCAAAACATGGATCAGTTCGGAAAGGGTTAATTACTTTCTAATGAAAAAACATTTATGACCACATGTGGGGTATAGCCGTACTCGGGATAAATTGCTTTACAGATGTTGGGGTGCTTTTTCTCCTTTATCCTTTGTGAAATTGGAAAAAATGCAACTTTTTAATGGAAATAATGTTGATATTAATTTTCATGGCCTAATTCTAATAAATTCTGCAAAAGACGTGTGGGGTCTAAATGCTCACTATACCCCTATATAGATTCCTTAAGTGGTGTAGTTTCCCAAATGGGGTTACTTTTGGGGGGCTTCCACTGTTTCGGTCTCTCAGTGGCTTTGCAAATTCAACATGACACCCAAAAACTATTCCAGCTAAATTTGAGCTCCAAAAGCCAATTAGCTCTCCTTCCCTTCTAAGCCCCGGTGTGGGTCCAAACAGCATTTTATTACCACATATGACGTATTTACGTAATCGGGAGAAATTATTTGACAAATGTTGGGGTGCTTTTTCTCCTTTATTCCTTGTAAAAATTAAAAATGTCTACGTTTTTACAGAAAAATAGTAGATTTTTACCTTTACAGACTAATTCCAATGAATTCAGCAAAACAACTGTGTGGTCAAAATGCTAAATTTAACCCTAGAAAAATTCCTTGAGGGGTGTAGTTTCCAAAATGGGGTCACTTTTGGGGGGTTTACACTGTTTTCATCCCTCCAGTGCATTGCAAACGCGACATGGCACTGAAAACTATTCTAGCAAAATCAGAAATCCAAAATCCAAATGGTGCTCCTTCTCTTCTGAGCCCTGCTGTGGGTCGAAACAGCAGTTTATTACCACATATGGGGTATTGCTATAATCGTAAGAAATTGCTTTACATATATTGGGGTGTTTTTTCTACTTTATTCCTTGTAAAAAATTTAAATGTCTACGTTTTTTCACAAAAAAAAGAGTAGATTTTCATCTTCACATACTAATTCAAATAAATGTAGCAAATAAACTGTGTGTTCAAAATGCTAACTATTCCCCTAGATAAATTCCTTGAGGGGTGTAGTTTCCAAAATGGGGTCACTTTTGGGGGGTTTACACTGTTTTCATCCCTCCAGTGTTTTGCAAACGCTACATGGCACTGAAAACTATTCTAGCAAAATCAGAAATCCAAAATCCAAATGGTGCTCCTTCTTTTCTGAGCCCTGCTGTGGGTCGAAACAGCGGTTTATTACCACATATGGGGTAATGCTATAATCGGAAAAAATTGCTTTACTATACCCCTAGATAAATTCCTTGAGGGGTGTAGTTTCCAAAATGGGGTCACTTTTGTGGGGTCTTTACTGTTTTGGTACCACAAGACCTATTCAAACCTAAAATATATTCTAAAAAAAGGAGGCCCCAAAATCCACTAGGTGCTCCTTTGCTTCTGGGGCCCGTGTTTCAGTCTATTATCGCACTAGGACCACATGTGGGATATTTCTAAAAACTGCAGGATCTGGGCAATCAATATTGAGTTGCATTTCTTGTTTAAAACCTTCTGTGGTACAGAAAAAAATGTATTACAAATGAATTTTGCCCAAAAAAAAAAATGACATTTGTAAATTTCACCTCTTTTGCTTTAATTCCTGTGAAACGCCTAAAGGGTTAAAACACTTTCTGAATGCTGCTTTAAATGCTTTAAGGGGTGCAGTTTTAAAAATAGGGTGATTCATGGGGACTTTCTAATATATAAGGCCCTCAAAGACACTTCAGAACTGAACTGGTCCCTAAAAAAATAGGGTCATTTTCTTGAAAATATGAGAAATTGCTGATAAAGTTCTAAGCCTTGTAACGTCCTAGAAAAATAGAAGAATGTTCAAAAAAGTATGCAAACATAAAGTAGACATATGGGAAATATAAGCTAGTAAGTATTTTGTGTGGTATTAGGGCATGTACAGACGTGGCAGAATTCTGCAGACATTGTCCGCATCAATGCCGCACTTAATCTGCGTTGCAGATTCTGTTGCGCCTTTGCCTAATATGTGAAGCAAAATGCTGCGCATTAGTCTTTACGGATTCAGGTGAAGAGTACATCCTGCTCTCTTTTAAAACATTCCATCTCAGTCTGGCTATAGACCTCGAAACACAAAGGTCCAGCCAGAATGATGAAATATCCTCTTCGCAAAAGCAATCCGCAACGCAACACACATAACATCTGCAGATTTAATTGCGTAATTTTGCAACTCTATTGAAGTCAATGGAGAAATTACGCCACAAATACGCATCAAGTCCGCAACAGCCAGTGTATGCTGCGGACATCAAATTCTACACCGCAGCCTATGGTCCACAGCGGAGTTGTCCGCAGCGGAGTTGTCCGCAACGTCTGCACGAAGATACCTAAAAAGGTGTGGAAACCAATGAACAGACTGTCTGCTGTGGATTTCCAGTGCGGACTGTCCGCAGCGGAATTCCACAGCAATTCCGCCACGTGTGAACGTGCCCTCACTATCTGTTTTACAAGTAGATACATTTAAATTCAGAAAAATGAAAATTTTTGATAATTTTCTCTAAATATTGTTGTTTTTTACAAATAAATATTAAATTTATCGACCAAATTTTTTCCCTAACATAAAGTACAATAAGTCACGAGAAAACAATCTCAGAATCACTTGGATAGGTAAATGCATTCCAGAGTTATTACCACATAAATTGACACATGTCAGATTTGAAAAATCGTCTTCGTCCTGAAGGCCAAAACATGCTTAGTCCTGAAGGGGTTAAACCGCAGCAAGTCATTTTTCAATAGAAGTTAATGGTGACATTTTTGTTATGGACAGACTTCTGCTATTATATTACAATGTGTTTTTTGTGCAGTTAACTGCATCTTCATAATGTCCGACTACATGCAGTTAAAGACTGCGGTGCCAATGTTGTTGCTGAACTGCTTGTGTTTTTGCTAACAGTTCTGCAATGAATTGTAATGAGCATATATAGGAAGCACCTAACAAACTTCAACACGGGTGGAAACTATGTGCATCGATTATTTCCTTTAAAAACGCAATAGAATTGCAGCATTACAGAGACACAAAATTGACCGCATGAGGTTTTCAAACGCAACAAAACCGCATCAACGAAGCGCCATTGTGGCCTTACCTTAAATGCATACATCACCAAATGGAAGAGGATTGCTCTTCATACTAAACTTTCTCAAAGACTTATCTGAGAAAAGCTGAACTATCCGGGCACTTCTGCCCTAAGCTTCCTAGGGGGAGGAAAAACTTTAGGGTACATTTTTTGTAACAACAGCTAAACCCTAAATAGCAGGTTGCAGCAGTCTCCAGACTGAATAGGGTTAAAACACCCATAGTACATCTCCCAGGAATTTCAGAAAATCAGCATAACAACATGAAAACATAAACACAATGCAAACAAGCAATGCAAACCCATCTTGTCCAAGTCCAAAGGACAAAAACAAAAACACATGGTAGGAGGGGCTAGATGTCCTTATGTAGGGAGGAGACTCTAGTTGATTAGTCTTATTAACCCCTTCCCGACATTTTCCATATGGATACGTCATGGAAAGCTAGTGCTTCCCGCATTTTGCCGTATCCATACCACAAATGGTGGACACATAAGAAGCTGAGTCTGTGCCATCATCGCCGGATGTCAGCAGTGTTTCACAGTTGACATCTGGCTGTAATGGCGGGGACCAAAATTAGCTAAGATCCCTGCTATTAACCCCTTAGATGCAGAGGTCAAATGTGATCGCTGAATTTAAGCTATTTGCAGCTTATCGGCACCCAATCAAATTGCAGGGGTTCCGGTGGCTGCAATGGCAACCAGAGGCTTAATACTGGCCTCCTTGTCTGCCTAGCGTCTGCCTATTTACTGAGCTTGATTTTTGTGCTGTATATACGTACTGAGCTTTGTTCTGGTGCTGTATTTATGTACTGAGCTTTGTTCTGGTGCTGTATATATGTACTGAGCTTTGTTCTGGTGCTGTATATATGTACTGAGATTTGTTCTGGTGCTGTATATATGTACTGATCTTTGTTCTGGTGCTGTATATAAGTTCCTAGCTTTGATCTGGTGCTGTATATATGTACTGAACTTGGTTCTGGTGCTGTATTTATGTACTGAGCTTGGTTCTGGTACTGTATATATGTATTGAGCTTGGTTCTGGTGTTGTATTTATATATTGAGCTTGGCACTGGGGATGTATATATGTATTGAGCTTTGTTCTGGTGTTGTATTTATTTACTGAGCTTTGTTCTGGTGTTGTATATATGTACTGAGCTTGGTTCTGGTGCTGTATATTTGTACTGAGCTTTGTTCTGGTGCTGTATATAAGTACTGAGTTTTGTTCTTGTGTTGTATATATGTACTGAGCTTGCTCCTGGCACCGTATCTGTGCATTAGCCCGGAGAGTTGTCCCTGCTTACTGCGCACGCCACACTCTCTTCCACCCTTCTCATGTGCACAGCCTAACTAAATGGGCTGAGCACGCTTAGGATGTTGAATGTGCGCATATAGGTCTATACGTAATGGGTGAGTTTAATATAATGTGTGGGTAGGTAGGTATGTACGCTTATGTAATTATATACATAGCGTGGCAATCCACACTAAAGCATCCTGGACAGGGAATTTCAATATTTAGAGTCTACTTTAATGTAGGGGGTATTTGGAATATCTTAATTGTTTTATTTTATTATTATAATCATTTTCAATGGCGCGATACACCGCAACACACCGTGACCGCCCCCCCCCCCTGCAGCGCGTATGTTTTTGTCCGCAAAACAGGGAACCTGTTGCTAAAATTTTTAATCCCACCCCTGGGTACCAGTACAGTGAAAACCCCCGAGATGTGACCCCATTTAGGAAACTGCACCCCTCAAAGAATTCATCTAGAAGTGTAGTGAACATTTTGACCCCAAAGGTTTTGCAGAAATTAGTGCACAGTGGATGTTGCATATTGAAAATTGCCATTTTCCACCAATACGTTATTTCAGTGCCGAATGTGTTGTGCCCAGCTTGTATCACTGGAGACACACACCCCATAAATTGTTAAGCAGTTCTCCAGAGTACAGTAATACCCCATATGTGATCATAAACTGTGGTTTGGGCACACTGCCAGGCCCAGAAGGAGCGCCATTTGGATTTTGGAGCGCAGATTTTGGTTGGTAGTAGTTTTGTTAAGTGTTTTACTGGTGTTTCAGTTTATAATGTGGGGGCATATGTAAGCTGTGCGGAGTACATGAGGGTATATGTAAGCTGGGCGGAGCAGTATAAGCAACATGTTTACTTTATTCTGCGGTTTGATACGTTTATGGCAATACCAAATTTATATTTATAGTTTTAATATGTTTTACTACTTTTACACAATAAGTTTTCTAAATAAAATAATGTTTTAGTGTCACCATATCCTGAGAGCCATAACTTTTTTATTTTTTTGTTGACGGAACTGTGTGAGGGCTTGTTTTTTGCGTGACAAACTGTAGTTTGTATTGGTACCATGTTGGGGTACGTGGGACTTTTTGATCACTTTTTATTCCATTTTTTTTTGTAACAACGTGGACAAAAAAGGAAATTCTGCCATTGTTTTTTTATTGGTTTTTTTTCTGATGTTCACCATGCGGGATAAATAATATGATATTTTTATAGGTCAGGCAGATACGAACGCGGCGATACCTATCATGTCTAGTTTTTGTTTTGTTTTTTCATTTTTTCTAATTATAAAGGGCTTGATCAGGGAAACAGGACTTTTTTTCCACATTTTATATTTTACACATACTAGGGGACTGGAAGATCTGATCTGCTGATCCCCTGTACAATACACTGCACTACTTGAGTAGTGCAGTGTATTGTAACTGTCATTTTACAACTGACAGTTGAGCCTATTACGTCCTGCCTCGGGCAGGACCTAATGGGCTCCCGTACCTGGCAACCACAGGAGGTCCACAGGAGGAGGTGTGTTAGGTTTATCACTTGAACTACTTGAGTTTGTGCTATCACTCAATTTTTTTTCATTTTCAAGGAGTCTTTTTTCCTACAGCTCCCGGGAAATGCTATGCTATGGGGGTGTCTTGTGCGCCCTCGTATGCAATTTTTTTCCTGGGGCTGTGGGAGAGATGACTCTTTCTTACTGATCACCACCATCTAATCAACAAAGTCCATATGTGATCAAGATACATTGACGATGTTATGATTATTTGGCAGGAGTTGGTGTAATTCATGAATCTACTGAATGTCTTTGATCTTAATATCAAGTTAACATGGAAAATAGGACGAAAAGTAATGGATTACTTGGACATCCAATTCCATGTAAATGATGAAGATTTTTTGCCCTCTGACATTTCTAGGAAACAAACATCAACAAACTCCTTGTTACATGTGACATCCTCCCACCCTCGTAGACTAATTCAAAGCATTCCTACCTGGCAACTCTAAATTAGGAGAATCTGCTCAGACAGTGAGAATTTTGAACATCAGGCCAGAGACCTGACCCAGAAGTTCAAAAAACATTGCTACCCTACATCAGCCATTAAAAATGGATACAGAGGAGCTAAATACTTAACCAGGCAGGACTTTCTTGCTGCGAGACGTAGTCACTTAAAAGCAAAGGACAATACAGTGATCACTTCCTCATTTCACAACTATTCCAAGATTAAAGAGAATAGCATAACCCATACCATTCCTTGCAACACTGTCGGCGTGATTTATTTTGCCACATGCTCCTGCGACCTGATTGTCCTGGGTCTGACCAGTGGAGAATTGAGACGTAGGACAAGGGAACGTGCTTTGGGGATCATCAGAGCAGTGGACGAAGAAGATATATCCAGTCTGAAGAGAAGGCCAAAACACTTCAATCTTCACCACAACCGTGATGTCACACAATTCAATGTCATTGCCATGATGTCATTGCCTCCAGCCAGGACGCAATATTTATTCACACTCTCGACACTTCGGTAAAATTTGTGTGGAACTAAATAGCTGCATAGCGTGATCTCGTGAGATCACGCTATGAATGACAGCAAAGCGAGATCACGCTGTGCAGCTATTAAGTCCCATACAAACATTATCGAAGTATCGAGAGTGTGAATTGACATTGCGTCCTGGCTGGAGGCAATGTCTATTCACTCTCAAGACACTTCAGTAAAGTTAATGTGGGTGCATGTGACAGCACAGCAAGATCACGCTGTGCTGAGTACAAATGGACATGGATGGAGAGAAGTGTATGACGCTGATTGGTCAGCGTCATACACTTCTCTTCACAACGCCCAATTGGTCAAAAGTTAAAAAAACGCCCAGTTGGGGGATTAAGAAAGTAATTAGCATAAATCTAAAAATGCTCATAACTTGGTCAAAAATGATTATTTTTCAAAATGGAAAACACTGTTGTTATCTACATTACAGCGCCGATCACATTATGTAGGAGTTAGGGCACTTATAATGTGGTGACGGAGCCTCTTTAAGTCCTGGCACCAATGTAGCGAGCTTACCCCTACCCTACATATACCTGTTCCCAGCATTTCCCCACCCCGTGACCCTTTTTTCCCCAACCCTCTTTTTTTTCCCCTGGATCTACCATCCTTTAGTTCTAAGACGTTTATTTGTATAATAATACCAAGTGTTGTTTTCTACCAAATATACTCTTTCCCTAGTAATAGAGGCTTTTTAAACCATTTTTAACGGTTTGTATGTTATGTTTTTATATGTATGCCATTGAGGACTTTGACAGCATACTAATCGATTTCCTGGTCTCCTCATCCCTCTCATTCTTATTTTCCTTTTTCCTGGTCATATGCTGTACTCTTTTCTCTACAACCTCCTTATCTTCTTTCTTTCCATCTTCCCCTTCTTGCCTTTTTTTACCCCGTCTTTCCTCTCTCTCCCCCCCCCTTCTTCTTCCTTCTATTTCCCCTTTCTTTTTCTTTTTTCAAAACCAGGATCTGGGCAGGTTGACTACAGGGGGATAGACATGGCCCCGGGCACCTTGGTTTCCTACGTTAACTACTTCATCCACACATTATACACCGTATGTTTGCTCCGTACCATTTTCTTCACATTGACACATCACGCAAATACTTTGTGAGCATTTATTTGGGTGTATAAATATACTATAGTTACCCTAATTACATCATACAATGGAAATGGAAGAAATTGATCCAGCACTGTCAGAGTGTTTCAAAAGGAACGTATTCCTAAATTTATTCGGTATCAAAAAAGTATAAAATTGGATGTACAGGCACACTTGGTGACAAGGCAGCAGTAAGTAGGTATTTATGACCCTACACGTTTCAAGCACTTCAAGTGATCTTAGTCATGGCTATTATTCATTCATTGGAATGAATGATAGCCATGACTAAGAGCACTTGAAGTGCTTGAAACGCGTAGGCTCATAAATACCTACTTACTGCTGCCTTGTCACCAAGTCTGCCTGTACATCCAATTTTATAATTTTTTGATACCGAATAAATTTAGGAATACGTTCCTTTTTAAACACTCTGACAGCGCTGGATCAATTTCTTCCATTTCCAATTACTATCCACCGTGGACCTTTACGGAGATCCGAGCAAAGCTGGAGTGTCGGGCGTTGGACTGGTGAGCTGGAGGTTTCCTCTCCTTGTTTCATACCCCATACAATACTACCTTCAACTATTGTACTTCACACGGTTGTTGATATTACACGTTTGTTGTTATATTCTCTGCAATACCTTAACAGTTATACAATTACTGCATTTATAATATTTATTCAATACCTCTCGATAACATACCAATGTAATTTACTTTATTTACACTTTGCTTTTTGCAGAGCGCTTACACTTTTATTTTTTTTGCTGTGTGTTTTTCTCACTTTATGTGTTTTATTAGTTAAGTTGCTGTTCCTTCAGTTGACCACTAAAGGTCAATATAACCATTCTAGGTTATCTCTCTCTTAGTTTAATCATACTGATCATGTGATGACAGATCAGGTGACTATCTCCTCCTTGTACCCGCCCACTCATTGATATGCACTGATGCTGATTGTGCCCTTCCCCCTTTCACCATGTGCACAGAAGTGATTAGGTAATTGTGTTTTTCCATTACAACAAACCTCAGATGTCTGGGGATTTCCTTATTAGTCCAGTGTTATATTTAAACAAGCCCCAAACATTGCAGGGTGAGACCCCCAGAAGATGCAGGTTGAAACACGTGTTGGGGGTGTGTTACCCCTTGGTATGTTCCACTACTCCTGTATCTAGGTATTTGATTGGCTTATTGTATGCATTTTGCACTTTATACTTAACTCCAGTCCTAGTATACTTATGTAGGAATAAAAAGGTATGTAGGAATAAAAAGGTATAAAAACGAGTAGTTACTCAGAAACTCTCTGTGACACTGTTCCTCAGGAAAAATGCAAAGTCTTTTTTGTCTTCATGTATAAAAGAGTTTTATTGCATAAAAAGTAATTGCAATGCACAAGATTACGCGTTTCAAGCTCGAACGGGCTCTTCATCAGATACAAACAATGCACAACTAAAAAAGGTGAGCATAACTACAAACGACACCCCCTCCACAAATAACCTAAGGTCCCCACACATGAAGCACTTCTCTTTCTTTTTTTTTAATTATATAGTATACTTATGTGGCTTACATTGATTGTATAATTTGTACTTTCCATTTTCTATATGTATTGTATCTGATTGATTATAGACCTTGGGTTTAATCCTTCATTGTGGGTATGTTTACATTCCCAAATTTTTTGGGGGGAATAAAAAACGAAAAGTTGCATGTACAACAAAATTGTACAACTAAGAATTGAAGCTCACCCTCTTCTCAAATGTAAAATGTATGGGTCTCAGTATATGGTGGCACCAAAAAATTTTCTTCTAAGGGTGTATTCACACGATGCTGCTTGGCCGCGTTTATTGCTGCGCGGCTGAAAACTGCACCGAAACACACATGCGCTTTTACCGCGATTTGCTGCGATTTTGCAAATAGTGGTATTCATTTTCTTCTATGCAGTTTTCGTCCATGTGGCAAAAAATACGGCAAAACCGCACGATGCGACTACACCCTAGGAGTGTTTTTATTATGTAAAAGTAGTTTTCAGAGTATTATATGGTATATTAAATGGTGCCATTAGAAAATACAACTCATCCCAAAAAAAAAAAATTTCTTATACGGCTATGGGGACGAAAAAATAAGAGTTATGGCTTTTGGAAGGCGGGGGGGACGAACGAAAATGAATAAAGAAAAACTGTCTGCAGTGGGAAGGAGTAAATTCAATGTGTATTTTATGTTTGATAGATGTATATTATATACTGTTCACATTGTTCAACCTAACTTTTCTTTCTTTATTCTTTGTTGTGCTGAGTTTTGCACTTGCTCTTATGGAAATATAAAATGATGCAGATAAAACCATTCTATGTATCATGATTTGGGAATTAGTTTCTACAAGACAACAAAGCAGTGAGTAGATAAAAGAGATTTTAGATGTAACCTAGTTTGCATAAAGGAAAAAAATGATACAAGGGCATCTGTATTAAAATGGAACATAAAATCTCTGAAATGTTGAAGATTAATTTAAATATATTATTGTCTTTGCTGTGTTAAATTCAATAAATCTTTATAATTGTAACTATACTGTTTGATTAAATGATATCCACATGGCATTTTTTCATTTACAATTTTCTTTTTTGCCATGCATATCATTTCATAAAAATAAGGGTAAATTATTACATTAGAATTAAAATCAAAGCTTTGTTAACAGGTTTGTGTCCCAAAGGGTTTTGATATAAGTTATATCCAACTGAAAATGATTTACATTCTGACATGCAAAAGCACTCAAACTAATGAAAGCAAAAAACATCTGAATTGTTTGCTTTTAATTATTAAAACAGTTTTTATTGTGTATTTAAACTTTCTTTGTAAACATTATTATTATAAATTAGCTAAAATAAAATGTGACAAGTTCAATAAATATGATCAAAAATAAAAACGAAATTACTAAACTAGACAGAGTATCGGCTATGTGTTACTGTCATGCTAAGGGAATTTAATTTATAAATTTGCAAATGTGGAACTTAATACTTCTGTCACCCCATTGGCGCTCTGAATACTGACAACCCATTCTGTCTTAATCCCCAATGATATTCACTATGCAATGATAGGGTGCTGAAGGGTTGCCATGGCAGCCAGGGTCCTAAAAAAGGCCATCCTTACTGATACAAGGGCAGGTTAAAACACCAGTTTCCACAAGGATGCAGAGAAGACACAATGTTAGGCTGGATTCACACAAACGTGTGCGTTTTGCGCGTGCAAAAAACGCCGGCATCATGATGACACTCTGTTTTTATGTTTACAAAGCTGCGTGAAATTCACTGACAGTCTGAACTGTCAGTGAATTTCTGTCATTCATTCACATAGGTCCGTGCGACGCGCGTGATTTCCACACGCATAGAACGGACGTATTATACGTTCGTGTGAATAAGCCCTTATATGAAGGAGTTTGCACAGGTGTAGTGTGCAGATTAACATCCACACACACCTATAATTAATAATGGCTGGTTAGGCTTCATGCACACAAATGTGCTTTTGCGTCCGTAATTTATCTTAAAAAATGTGAATGAATTGTGGACTCATTCATTTCTCTGGGTCCATGCTCACGACTCTGGTTTCCACGGCCCGTGCATTGGCCGGGAGCCTGGACTGCAAAAAAATAGGACAAGTCATTATATGGTCAGGATTTGCGGTCCGGACTCATTGAAATCAATGTGTGCACGGTCCGTGAATTACAGACGGCCCATGGATGACACTCCGTGGCCGTCCGTGCCATAATCACGGACCGCGCACATGGCTACGGCCATGTGCATGAGGCCTTAGTGTTCTGTGGCTTCTAAAAGGCTATCTATCAGTCAGCCCGTCTGATCTAATAGTATGGCTGTGACTAATAGGCTGCAAGCCGGTATGGTGCACTACATGTAACTGTGTGACTGGCACCTTATAGGAGCCTTATCTGTGTGAAATTATCATCGACATCGATCCATGATAAGACCAGCCATCTTGTGCAAAAAAGTCCCAAAGTAAATCTCAACTGCCTGACAATAAAATTACTTTACATAAGTATCTGGAAAACAGCATAAAAAGATTGTAAAATATTAAACAATATTTTATAGAAACAATGTAGAGTCCGTAAGGAGGGCTGGCAGTAAAATCCTGGTCCATGTGTAATGCTGAAAAATAAGTGTGCGGGCATTCACACTGTAAGTCTTTAGATAAAAAAAATCTAATTTGCAGATAAATTTGATATATTCAGTACAAGCAGGTGCTAGTTCCCGCGTCATGGCAGATATATCCATCACTCATATCTCGTGGGTACTGTCACAGTACCAACGAGATCAGTGGCAGGAGCAATGCCGTTATACACAGCCAGGCTCCTGCCGCAACTGCCAGAATTGAAGAGTTGTTAAATTACAGCAGTTTGACCCCTTAGAAGTCGTGGTCAGAAGCGGCATCTAAGCAGTTAGAAACGGGAGGCGGACCCCACTGACGTTACATCGGTCCCGTGCGACGCAATCGGCAGGGCTTCAGAGGAGATAGTCAGTATGATGATTTGCTTCATCTGCTACATTAATATTGCTGCATATCATACAAGCAATTGCTGATTGAAGTCAACTAAGGGGACTAGTAAAAAAAGTTAGATACAGCTAAAGGTTTTTATATATATATATATATATATAAAAGAAATAAATGTTATAAGTTAAAAATCAAAAACCCTTTTCCTATTTACCCCCAAGCACAATGTAAAGAAAAAAAATATATATTTTTAACATGACTGGTATTACCGCATCTATAAAGTCCAAACTATTACAATATGACATTAATTAACCTGCAAGATAAACGCCATAAAAAAAAACACACAGAAAAAAAAAACACCAGCATCGCTGTTCTTTGGTCACTTAATCTACCACAAAAAGTGGAATAAAAGGTGATCAAAAAAGTCTCATGTACCCCAAAATGGTACCAATAGAAATTACAGCTCGGCCTGGAAAAAATAAGCCCTCAAACCACTTAATCTAAGGAAAAAAAGGGTATGAGGTTAAAGGGGTTTTCCCAACATACAACTTTCTAAAAAAAATTAGTAACCATGCAGATAGACTATGTGCACAACGACACTTACGTAACTCACCTCCTATGTCCCCCCCTCCCTTTCTCAGATCTGCACCCCTGCATCTTCATTAAAAATTTCCAGCCTACAGAGGCCTGAAGGGGCGGTCCAACACTGTCACCATATGACCGCTAGATTTCCTAGTTTTCTAATACTTTTCTCAGACGCACCATGCTCCTGTGCACTTCCTACGTGCCTCACTGTCCCATCCCCACCCTGCTCTTTCTTGTATCTATGGTACTAGATTGAAGGAATCGCAGCCCACAGTCCAGTAGGCCCACAACACAAGCTTGTTATCACTGGACATATCTCTGCGCACAGCCATGTTTGAGATACTGACCACCCCGACCTGTATGAGATAAGGATGGCCGCAACTACACTCTTGCTGTCAGCATTGGTCATGTCTCTTTACAAAGCGGGGATGCTGAGCTACAACCTCTGATAACCCGTCAGTCACAGAAAATAGAGAAAGACACCTGCGATGATGCACTTAACTAATCGATGGTCTTTGGCAGCGTTGGACTTGGGTTCCTTGGGCCCACCAGAGGAGATGATTCAGAGGGCCCACCCTCCATCTATATAGATCATTTACAGGTCCACTTTTAATTTAATCATAGTCCTTGTTGTTATCATTATACACACAGGACATATCATCAATAAGGTCTGATAGGTAATCTTTGAATCATCCCATAAGATATAGACCCTAGTGTCAAGTGATTGGCTACAAATGGGGTTGTCTTCTGCTGAACCTTTAAGGTCCATTATTGTGTTAAAACCTGAGCCCACCAGAGGATCCTCTGGTTCTCTGGTGAGCCAGCCTGACACTGGTCTTTGGAGTATAGATCCTGGCATACCCACCTCCATCACCACCCACTCCTGACAGATATCATTCAATGCATCAAGATGTATCCAAGCGCAGGTATTCTGGCATTCACTGCGCATGTGTTCCCTCTTAGGATGGCACATGCACTGTTTTCTAGCAGTGATCTAAGAAGCAGCTATAGGAAAGGTAAAGGAGAAACTGCACATACTCATTCTAGATGAAGATCTAGTAACAATAGTGCTCAAACAATCATTATTAAAATGGGGATTTCAATGGGCTTTTTCTAGTGACTTGTAAAATTTGGTACTTTTATATGAAATATGATTGTTGTCGTGGGAATACTTCTCTAAGATACCAGTAGTGTGGAAAATATTTATTTGCAACCATAATTACTTCTATCTGAAGCCTAAAGAACACCTCTCCAAAAATGGCGTATTTTTGTACATGGCTTACTATAAGTATCTATGTTGTCACAACTACTATAATTTAGTTATCTGTACAAATATAAAGTTAAAAATAATATATAAAACAAACTTCTTTTATCAAAAGACTTCACATAAATTTATGTACAGTAAGGCTCAATTCACATCTAGTTTCTTAATGTACGTCTGATGTGCACATTTTAACATAAAAAAAGTGTGAAAGCGTGCGCTACAGCATGTACATTGAATCCTATGGACATGACGGATGCCTCAATAGTGTAGTTTGTGCATAGATTTTGTGTGCTTACTGTAACGTCCGTGGTCGCTGACCACGAACTCCTTCCATCCAGTCGACACCCTTCTCTCAAGGGATGTCTGCACATACGGCCGTCCTGCTTCACAGTGACCACCAGGGTTGCGCTCATGAACTCAGTCCAGACTTAAGAAGCCAGAGTGCATGCATGTTAGAGATTGAGCTAATTGCTCCCAGAGCACCCTGGGCTATAAGAAGGTCCCATCCCCATACTCCCACGCCTGAGCGTTGTTGTCGTATTCCAAGTTTGTCTTGCAAATGGTCCCCTAGTGTTTCCTGCTCCCAGAGTATCCTGTACCCTTTATCCTGATCTATTGCCGTGCTGAGCTGTAGCCGTGCTGTGCTGTATACCACGCCAGTCCTGCTTCTCCACGGCGGACGTCTACCTGCTGCCTAGTTCCTGCCAAGCCTGCCTTGCTACTGTCCGAGCTGCCACAGGTGCCCTATAAGAACTATAGACTCTGACCTGCGCCCTGTTGGCCAGCTGCCATACCGCCAAGGCGGTACGGCTCAGCGGGTCCACGAACCCTACGTGACACTTACGTCCTATCCTTTTTTTTTCAAATTCCTGAAAAGCGTAGTCTACTACGGTCTCAGTACTTTCGAAAAACATATGGCAAACATTTCAATTCGTATTGACGACGTATGGATGACGTAGGCAAATGTAAACCTCGTTTTTTGCATACATCGAACATATAAGTTTTTGCCACCATAAATTGGTGGTTGCCATTGGGACTGCCTCTTGTTTGCTCTGCTACTTGCAGATTTTTTGAGGATTCTTATTTTTTGTATCCATTGTGGGGGATGTAATTTTCCCTATGTGGGTAATCACACTTATTACCAGCATCTGTGTTCACTGTATGTGTGAGGTGGTGCTTCTGGTGCGATGTTGTCTCCTTGGTGACATTATAGCTTTTGGTGGTTACAATGGAGACTGTCTCTCGTTCACACCACTACCTGCGCGTTTGTAAATGATTTGTGTTAATTTATATCCATTGTATGTATATAATGTATATATGTGCACATGGCTTCTGTTGTATGTAACTGTTGGTGCTATGATGGGATTACACTCCTGTTCAATATGCATAGTGATATTGATGATACCTACATGTAGCGGTGTACTGCACATAGATTCCTGTGGACGGATTTGGCGCCGTATCGGACGTTGTCATAATACTGGTGGAAGTTCCTAGTGTGGGCAATTTCTTCTCATTGGTTCTGATGCCAATGTCGTGGATGGTTGGCGCTGAATGGAACCTGGATGCGCCATTGGACACTGCCATTGTGGCACAGTATATAAGCATGTACACTAGCAAATTCACCTACTGATAAAGGTTGCGAAACGCATGTTGAGGTGTTCCCTGGGGTGTTTTCTCCCACAGCCACCATGTCTGCCACAGGTATGTGACTTATTTTTTTTACTTTGGCTTAGGAAGTCCTAAAACAATAAAATAGCTATTTCTCACCTGACAAAACACCTGGTGTTCCAGTGCAACCGCTTCAGTCCCCTCCGCTGTTCTTTGTTGACAGTGCTGCAGCCAGGACCGGCCTTACGGGTGTGCGAGCTGCGCGAGCGCAAAGGGCCCTGCCCCCTCCAAGAATGTAGGGGGCGCCACTGGGCTGTGCCTCTACTCTGTGCTCTGTTCTTAGCTACACACACTGACTAAGAGCCAGGGAACAAGAGAAGAGGTGGAAGCTCCGCCCACAGCCCATCCTGCACAAAGCCTGTGATCCTGTCAGCATGGAGAGATGGTAAGTGTCTGTGTCTCTCTGTGTGTATATTTGTGTATACAGTATGTGTGTCTGTATGTATACAGCATGTGTGTCTGTGTGTATACAGCATGTGTCTCTGTGTGTATACGGCATGTGTCTTTGTGTGTATACAGTAGGTGTGTCTCTGTGTATATGTGTGTGTTTACAGTATGTTTCTCTGTGTGTATACAGTATGTGTCTCTGTGTGTATACAGTATGTGTGTCTGTGTGTATACAGCATGTGTCTCTGTGTGTATACTGTCACGGACACAGGGTATGTATGTGGACCCACTAGGCCGCTCCGCTTTAGCGGGGAGGCAACTGACCAGGTCACAGTCTATGCGGAAGTCAATGGCAGACAGTAATGCTTGGGTAAATGAAACAGTCCGGGTGGTGGCTGTGGCTTCAGCACGGATGGAGGCAGATGCGGCAGGTGGCGCCAGACGTGGCGGGCAGTATCCGATGAAGCAGAAGACACTTGATGTGGCAGATGACACTTGGCGTGGCAGAAGACACTTGACGTGGCAGATGACACTTGGTGTGGCAGAAGACACTTGACGTGGCAGAAGACACGTCGTGGCAGATGACACTTGGCATGGCAGAAGACACTTGACGTGGCAGATGACACTTGACGTGGCAGATGACACTTGGCGTGGCAGAAGACACTTGACGTGGCAGAAGACACTTGACGTGGCAGATGACACTCCAACGCTGGTAGGCACAGGAACTATAACAATACGGAATACAGGAACGGTAACAGGGCACGGGTAACAGCTGGAACGGGATACACTAAGGGACCATTGCGAGACAGACTGGGAAAGACTAACAACGCTCAGGCAAGGATTAGAAGGCCAGGGGCCTTCTTATAGACCAGGAAATCATGGCAGTTGATAGTGATGACGATTTCCTAAGTGCGCGCGCTGGCCCTACGGGACCCAGTCGAATGGAGCGGAAGTGAGCGCTGGCATCTCCTAAGAGGGAGACGGAGGCCAGCGCTCACAGATCCATGGATGCGGGCGTCGGGAGGTGAGTAAACCCGATAGCCCGCGGCTCTCTTCTCTTGGTATCTGCCTTTCGCTTCACGCGATCTACCGCCAGCAAAATAGAGGACCGGGTCTGTTGCCAGATTTGCAGGAAGTCCCCATATGCAGAGTAAGCAGCGGGTACCTGAGATGAAGTTGATACAGGAAGAGGAACTCTGGGATGTTGACTGTACACGATGTGAAACTGAGTGGAAGTGGTGGACTCACTTGTGTGGTTGTTGTAAGAAAACTCGGGCCATGGAAGAAGCTGTACCCAGTTATCGTGCTGTGAAGAGATGACGTGGCGGAGATAATTTTCCATGATCTGGTTGATCCTCTCAACTTGCCCATTGGACTGGGGGTGATAGGCAGAGGAAAAGTCCAAACTCACATCCAGGAGTTTACAGAGGGCTCTCCAGAACTTAGAGGTAAACTGAACCCCCCGGTCGGACACAATGTGAAGAGGCAAGCCATGCAAGCGAAAGATGTGCTGAATGAAGAGACTCGCCAGTCGGGGAGCAGAGGGTAGGCCGGTCAGCGGAATAAAATGTGCCATCTTAGAGAACCAGTCCACCACCACCCAGATGGTGTTGCATCCTGCAGAGAGAGGAAGGTCTGTTATGAAGTCCATAGCGATGTGCTGCCAGGGGGCACTGGGTACAGGCAGAGGTTGAAGCAGGCCGGCAGGCTTGGAGTGAGTCACTTTATTAGAGGCACAGACCGTGCAAGTAGAGACAAAGTCCGGAACATCCTTAGGTAGCGTGGGCCACCAAAAGTGACGAGCAATCGGGTCTTGGGTTTTACGGACACCGGCGTGCCCAGCTAGTTTAGAACTGTGTCCCCAGCGGAGAATTCTTTTGCTGTCTGCCAACCGAACAATAGTTCTCCCCGGAGGGATATTTCTAAGCTGCAGAGGATTGGCGGTGACAACGCAGGATGGGTCTATGATCGTCTGAAGGGACTCCACCGTGTCTTCCGTCTCAAATGATCTGGACAGGGCATCGGCCCTCACATTCTTGTCAGCGGGACGGTAGTGGAGCAGAAATTGGAAACGGGTGAAGAACAGTGACCACCTGGCTTGACGAGGATTCAGTCTTTGAGCGGACTGAAGGTAGGTGAGGTTCTTGTGGTCGGTGAAGATCAGGATGGGGTGAGCAGCAGCCTCCAGAAGATGTCTCCACTCCTCCAGGGCCAAATTGATAGCCAGTAGCTCCCGATCTCCAATGGAGTAATTGCGCTCAGCAGAAGAAAACAGTCTTGAATAGTAGCCACATACAACTGCCTTTCCTTTGGAGCTCCTCTGGAAAAGAAGTGCGCCTGCACCAACAGAGGAAGCGTCCACTTCTAGTGAGAACTGTCGAGATATGTCAGGGTGATGGAGGATTGAAGCTGAAGTGAAGGCTTTCTTGAGGCTAATGAATGCAGACTCTGCCTCTGGATTCCATACCTTGGCGTTCACACCCTTCTTGGTAAGGGTAGAGATGGGGGCCGTCAGAGAAGAAAAGTTCAGAATAAACTGCCGGTAGAAATTGGCGAAACCCAGGAACCGCTGTATGGCCCTTAGGCCTTGAGGACGTAGCCATTCCAGGACAGACTTTAATTTCTCAGGGTCCATCTTAAGGCCTTGAACCGAGATGACATAGCCCAGGAAGGGCAAAGACCTCTTTTCAAAGGTGCATTTCTCTAACTTGGCATACAAGTGATTCTTTCTTAGTCGCAGAAGAACTTGACGAACATGCCTCCGATGGGTCATCAGATCTGGGGAGAAAATTAGAATATCATCGAGATAAACTACAGATATCATTAACGAACTCCTGAAATACTGTGGGAGCGTTACACAGTCCGAAGGGCATCACCAGGTATTCATAGTGCCCATCGCGGGTGTTAAATGCCGTCTTCCATTCATCACCCCGGCGAATCCGGATTAGATTATAGAACCCCCACAGATCTAGCTTGGAAATTTTTTTGGCTCCTTGTATGCGATCAAACAGCTCGGAAATGAGTGGCAACGGGTATTTGTTCTTGACCGTGATCTGATTGAGACCACAGTAGTCAATGCAGGGTCGGAGAGATCCATCTCTCTTTTTAACGAAGAAGAAGCCTGCCCCGGCCGGGGAGGAAGATTTTAGAATAGAACCGCTCTCCAAGTTCTCCTTGATATAGGCTGACATCGATAAAGTCTCTGGCAAGGAGAGAGGATATACTCGTCCACGGGGAAGAGAAGCATTGGGAACCAGTTCAATGGGACAGTCATAATTCCGATGTGGAGGCAACGTCTCAGCTTCTCGTTTGCAAAAGACATCTGCAAAACTGGCATACTGAGAAGGTAGATCGGAGAGTGACTGAGGCAGAGGGGGCACAACAGGACGGACTTGTGACAGGCAATGGCTATGGCATCTGGAACCCCATTGAAGAACCTCTCCAGAATTCCAGTCGAGTGTCGGGGCATGTAGACGGAGCCATGGCAGACCCAGCAAGATAGGATTGATAGCCTTAGGTAGTACCAGGAAGGAGATCTGTTCCGAGTGAAGAGTTCCGACCCGTAGTGTCAACGGCTCAGTGATGAGCATGATCGGATCAGGCAACGGTAGACCATTCACAGAGGCAACTGCCAGGGGGTCTCTCCAGATGGACTGTGGGTAGTTGAAACCGATCCACTAGATCCTGGTGGATAAAATTAGCAGCCGCTCCAGAGTCAAGATAGGCGGAGGAAGGATGTGATGTCTGTCCGGTGACGATGGCCACAGGTATCGATAATTTGGAAGAGGTTTTAACATTTGGAGACGTTCCACCTAGAGTTGCCTCTCCAACCAACCCTAGGTACTGGAGTTTCCCGGTTTCTGTGGGCATTGGTGCACAAAATGACCCTTGAGGCCACAATACATACAAAGTCCAGAGGAGCGTCTGCGCTACTTCTCCTGTTCAGATAACCGGACTCTGTCTACCTGCATGGGTTCTTCAGGTAGCGCACTAGGAGTGGACAATAGTGGTCTCTGGGCAGAGGGTGCTGGTCTGTGGGCCCGGCTCTCCTGACGAACCTCTTGAGAGCGCTCCTGGATTCTCATATCAACCCGGGTGGCTAACAGGATGAGGGCATCCAAAGTAGAAGGAAGGTCGCGGGCTGCCAGTTCGTCCTTGATGTGAGAGGACAGTCCCTGCCAGAAGGTCGCCACCAGTGCCTCATTGTCCCATGCCAGCTCGGCTGCTATTATACGGAAGGAGATAGCATACTCCCCTACTGTGGAGCCCTCTTGCTTGAGGGTCAACAGAGTAGCTGCAGCAGAGGATGTTCGACCCGGCTCCTCGAACACGGCACAAAAGGACTGCAGGAACAAGGCTAGGTTCGCGGATACAGGTCCTTGTTGCTCCAAGATTGGGTTCGCCCATGCGAGGGCCTTGCCAGCGAGGAGGGAGATAATAAATGCCACTTTGGCCTCCTCGGAGGGGAAATAGATGAGGCCGTAGCCTAAAATCCACTCTGCATTGATTGAGAAATCCTCTGCATGCTCTGGGGTCACCGGCGTAGCGAGGAGGAAGGGGCAGAGGCACTGAGGATCCGGAACAAACGGGGAGCAACAGGCAGTGGCACGGCAACAGCTTCAGGAGGAAGAACCGGGAATGGAACAGCAAGTAGATCCAGGCGGACCAGGATAGAATTCACCGCCTCTAGGAGTTGATCCTGATGTGTGCGTAGGTCATGCATCTCTGTCTGAATCTTCTGTACTGGGGTCTTGCGCTGGCCAGCGGGTTCCATGGCCTGAGTGTACTGTCATGGACAAAGGGTATGTATGAGGACCCACTAGGCCGCTCTGTGGTAGCGGGGAGGCAGCTGACCAGGTCACAGTCTATGCGGAAGTCAATGGCAGACAGTAATGCTTGGGTACCTGAAATAGTCCGGGCGGTGGCTGTGGCTTCAGCACGGATGGAGGCAGATGCGGCAGGTGGCGCCAGACGTGGCAGGCAGTATCCGATGAAGCGGAAGACACTTGACGTGGCAGATGACACTTGGCGTGGCAAAAGACACTTGACGTGGCAGAAGACACTTGGCGTGGCAGATGACACTTGACGTGGCAGATGACACTCCAACGCTGGTAGGCACAGGAACTAGAACAATACGGAATACAGGAACGGTAACAGGGAACGGGTAACAACTGGAATGGGAGACACTAAGGGACCATGCGAGACAGACTGGGAAAGACTAACAACGCTCAGGCAATGATTAGAAGGATAGGGGCCTTCTTATAGACCAGGAAATCGTGGCAGTTGATAGTGATGACGATTTTCTAATTGCGCACGCTGGCCCTTTAAGGCCGGGCGCGAGCGTGCGCGCTCACCCTACGGGACCCAGCCAAACGGAGCGGAAGTGAGCGCTGGCATCTCCTAGGAGGGAGACGGAGACCAGCGCTCACAGATCCATGGCTGTGGGCGTCGGGAGGTGAGTAAACCCGACGGCCCGCGGCCATGGACGCTACATATACAGCATGTGTCTCTGCGTGTATACAGTATGTGTGTCTGTGTGTATATGTGTGTATACAGTATGTGTGTCTGTGTGTATACAGTATGTGTGTCTGCTTATATACAGTATGTGTCACTTTGTGTATACAGTATGTGTCTCTGTCTTTGTATGTGTATATGTTGCAGTGTGTGTGTGTGTGTATACAGTGTGTGTCACTGTGTTTGTATGTGTATATGTTAGTGTGTGTGTGTGTGTGTGTGTGTGTGTGTGTGTGTGTGAGTCTCCCTGTGTGTGTATGCAGTGTGTGTCTCTGTGTTTGTATGTGTATATGTTTGTGTGTGTGTGTTTGTGTGTGTGTCTCTGCATGTGTTTATGTCTCTTTGTGAAAGTGTGTGTTCATAAAACAAAGATATCTGTGCTGCCTCCTATATATCCTGCTGCCCCCTTTATACCCTGCTGCCCTTTATACCATGCTGCCCCTATATATCCTGCTGTTCCCTATATATCCTGCTGCCCCCTGTATATCTTGCTGCCCCTATATATACTGTTGCCTCCTATTTGTACTGCTGCCCCTATATATCCTGCTGCCCCCTATATACCCTGCTTCACTCTATATACCCTGATGCCCCCTATATACCCCACTGCCCCTATATATCCCGCTGCCCCTATATATCCTGCTGCCCCTATATATCCTGCTGGCCCTTCTATACTCTGCTGCCTCCTTTATACCCTGATGCCCCTATATAACATGCTAGCCCCTATATATCCTGCTGCCACTTATATAACCTGTTGCCTCCTATATACCCGGTTGCCCCTTATATACCCTGCTGCCCCTATATAACCTGCTGCCCCTAATATACCATGCTGCCCCCTATTTACCCTGCTGCCCCTATATACCCTGCTGCCCCTTATATACCCTGTTGCTCTTTATATACTCTGCTACCTCTTATATACCCTGCTGCTCCTTATAAACCCTGCTGCCCCTTATATACCCTGCTGCCCCTGTATACCCTGCTGCCCCTTATATACCCTGCTGCCCCTTATATACCCTGTTGCTCCTTATATACCCTGCTGCCCCTTATATACCCTGCTGCCCCTTATAAACCCTGCTGCCCCTTATATACTCTGCTGCCCTTCTATATATATATATGCCTCTTTGTGTGTGTTTATATGTTTCTGTGGGTATATTTATCATCTACAACATTATCTGTACTTAGAGAGTTATCACTGTGTTATCAGCGGTGTTACATAGAACTGCAGATAACATCTACAACATTATTTGTACTCAGAGAGTTATCACTGTGTTATTTGTGGTGTTACATAGGACTGCAGGTAAAATCTACAATATTATCTGTACCCAGAGAAATATCACTGTGTTATCAGCGGTGTAACATAGGACTGCAGGTAACACTACTACATTATCTGTACTCAGAGAGTTATCACTGTGTTATCTGTGGTGTTACATAGGACTGCAGGTAACATATACTACATTATCTGTACTCAGTTATCACTGTGTGTTATCTGTTGTGTTACATAGGGCTGCACGTGAAATCTAAGACATTATCTGTACTGGGTATATATGGGTCTGTTTGTAAATGTGTCTTTGTGCTTGTCTACATGTGCCTTTTATGTATTTGCATATGTCCCTGTCTGTGTATTTATGTGTGTGTGTGTGTGTGTGTATATATGTGTCTGCACGTCTGTATGTATACATTCCACATGTGTGTATGTATATTTGCCTGTATGTCTAAATATCTATCTTTATGTATGTACAATATATATGTTCCAGTATGTGTGTGTCTATATATGTGGTTGATTTTTGGTTTGTGTAGGGGGCGACAATAAAGTCCCACATAGGGCGCCATCCATCCTAAGGCAGGCCCTGGCTGCAGCGATAACATGTACATATACCAACATGATCGTTGCAGCCCATTACTAGCCCCTGCGATCTTGTGCCGTATACCACTGTGGCCACTGATTGGCTGCAATGATTATGTGGGTATACGGGCACGTTATCACTGCAGCACTATCAACATGGAACGGCGGGGAGTACCAGTGCAGCTGTGAAGGAATTTTGTGAGATTTGAAGAGTAATGGCTCTTTTATTGTTTTATGGCTCACCCTTGGACAGATTTTTGCTTAACGCAAAAAAACCTTCTAAAGAAGCACTCGAAACCCCCCCCCCCATTTTAAAATGGGATGAATTGCAATATAGTAAGGTGTTTTGTCTTGCCGTTTCTGGCTGACAGTGGGTTGCGTGATCTCCATTCTGACTATTAAAATTTGACAGCATATGCTGTAGAAACCGGTGATCAGTCTCTCAAGTCTATGACACTCACATCGAGGCAATCATAGACTTGCATTGAGAGACTGACTTCCGGTCTGAACAGCCGACGTTGTAGGGTTTGCAGAGACAGAATGGAGATCACGTGACCCTCATTGTAAAACTCCATTATAATAATTAATTCTAAAAGTTATAAAGATGCATAAAGTGCATCAAACTATAGTAAAGTTATCTGGGAAGCACGTAGGGAGTGGGACCAAAGATGGCGTTTTGCAAGCAGGGACCTCAGAAAAAGCAGGACCAGAGCTAAATGCACGGCCGTGCATGCTGACATGTGTGGGCAGAGAGGAGCATAATGTCATGATAGTAAATAGGAGGGGGCTGGCAATAGACACACACTGTTTAGATGGAGAGGAAGCGTCAAGGTATCATAGCAGGTACACTGTGAATCTGTCGTACATACACTGAAGTAAGGTTGTGGGTTGTATGTTAAAGTTTTATGTTTGGGGCCCACCCAAGCCAGTGGGAGAGCGGGGCCTGGAGCTGGAGCTCCGGGAGCTTCAATGTTAATCTGTCCCTGATGCGGGCATGATATTTGGGGGGAGCACTACAGGAGCATGATAATGTGTGGGGGCACTACTGGGGCATGATACTGTGTGGGAGCACAATTCGGCATGATACTCTGTGGGGATACTATTGGGCATGATACTGTGTGGGGCACTAAAGAAGGATCCTTAATGTGTGGGGACACTAAGGGGGCATCATCACAGTGTAGAGCCCTATTACTGTGTGCCATACAAAGAGGGTACTATTTGTATGGCACAAAGAAAAACCCTGGTCCCTTGTTTCCCCCAGCCGCAAAACGGAAGGCAGGAGGATTTTGAATGGAGCAGGGTCTGGGCACGTGCAGTACCACTCCATTTAAAGAGGCTCTGTCACCAGATTTTCGAACCCATATTTCCTATTGCAGCAGATCGGCGCTGCAATGTAGATAACAGTAACGTTTTTTTTTTTCAAAAACTAGCATTTTTGGCCAAGTTATGACCATTTTTATATTTATGCAAATGAGCCTTTCTTATGTACAACTGGGCGTGCTTAAAGTTATGTCCAACTGGGCGTGTATTGTGTGTGTACATCTGGACGTTTTTACTTGTTTTACTAGCTGGGCGTTGTGAATGGAAGTGTATGATGCTGACGAATCAGCATCATCCACTTCTCTTCATTACCACCCAGCTTCTGGCAGTGCACAGACACACAGCGTGTCCTCGCGAGATCACGCTGTGATGTCACTCACTTCCTCCCACAGGAACTTCATCGCGTCGGATGAGCGAGGACACGCTGTGTGTCTGTGCACTGCCAGAAGCTGGGTGGTAACGAAGAGAAGTGGATGATGCTGATTCGTCAGCATCATACACTTCTATTCACAACGCCCAGCTAGTAAAACAAGTAAACACACTCAGATGTAACGAACACAATACACGCCCAGTTGGACATAACTTTAAACATGCCCAGTTGTACATAAGAAAGGTTCATTTGCATAAATATAAAAATGGTCATAACTTGGCCAAAAATGCTCGTTTTTGAAAAAAAAAAACACGTTACTGTTATCTACATTGCAGCGCCGATCTGCTGCAATAGGAAATAGGGGTTTGAAAATCAGGTGACAGAGCCTCTTTAAAGTCTATGAGGCTGACGGGAACAGTCAAGCATGATGTAATATGTTGTATTTCACAATACTTACCTATTAAACATATAGAAATTCATGTAGCGTGTGTTTGATTTCTAGTGTCACAAAACAAGTTTCCTAGCATAGATAGTGCATGTTCTTAACAAAGTAAAAAATTAAACCAGTGGGTAATTTTTTTATTTTCTGTGTTCATATCTATATTTAAGACATGATTTAACATGGTTCTGCACCTGAGCCTATTTTTAGATGTATCTGACTAATAACACAGACTGACATATGAAATAGCAGGTCTTGACTGCTGCCAAGTTGCTTCTTCTCTTCTCTGCTTGACTGTAGCTCTAATCGAGCAGTCATTTCAGAGAAGCTCTATGGAACGGATATGTTGCCTAAGCCTGCTTTTACACTGCTTTCGGGAGATCCACTCACACATACATACAAATTGTAAACGGAATATAATATAAAGGAGAAGGGAAAACTCCCTAATTAATTTGTATAAAAAAAGGTGTATTAGAGACGAGATCTTATGAAGGTAGTGTGAAGGCAGCATTACTACCACATGCTTTACTATGGAGATATCAGGCATCATTTCCATAGCAATCTGTCATTGAGCTGTACACAGAGAAGAGGTACGAAACCTGCAGAAGATTTAAGGATTTTAAGATATGTAGAAATCAAATCAAGCCACTACACTGCTACTATATACAGTAGTTCCAACCCATGTGACAACCTAATTTCCTTACCTGTTCCAGGGCATGTTTCCATTTGTGTAAATATATATGTTTCAGTGGAGAACCTTTACTTGTCTTTATATTTGGCAAAATTTGTATTTGTTACATTTAATATGTATATAAGTATCTTGTATGTAACTATACTCTGTGCCAAACATTTAAGCCCTTTACACACTGAGTTTTTTTACACATTCTTTGACGCGGAACTAACCGTGTTGGTAACTGCGCCCAAAAATGGCCAAAAACGCCTCCCATTGATTTCAATAGGAGGCAGAGGCGTTTATTTCCCACGAGCGGTTAAAACAGCTCGCAGGAAAAAGAAGTGACATGCCCTATATTCGGGAGTTTATGTCTCTGACCTCCCATTGACATCAGTGGGAGGTAGAGAAAGCCTTTTTCGCTGCGTTTTTGCCTCGTGGCGCTCAATGACCAGGGCCGAAAACGCTGCAAAATATGCCGCGAAAAACGTGGCAAACGGCTTGCAGGCAGATCAACATCTGCCTCAAAATTCTAAACGTGGTACTGTACTAGGCTTTCACTGTTGCAACAAGTCAGGCCCCATGCACACGACCGTGCCCGCAATCACGGCCCGCGATTGCGGGCACGGCCGTCCGCTGGCTGACAGCCGCATTTTCGGGCCGTGCTCCCATACAAAGTATGGGAGCACGGCACGCAAAATGCGAAAGAACGGACATTCCCGGAACATTTCCATGGCACTGACAACCTTCCATAGTGCTACGGAAAGGTGTCAGTGTTCAATGAAAGTGAATGGCTCCATTTTTTACGGTCGTGTGCATGGGGCCTTAGTTTGTGAAATTGCCTCCCTAGATACTTAAAGGTCAACTGTGATTGGTATTGTTGCAAAGTGGAAGCATGGAGGAACCACAGAAACTCTTCCACAAAGTGGCAGAGCACTTAAAGTTACAGAGCACGGTCGTGAGTGCTGAGGCACATAGTGCATAAAAGTAACCAACTGTGCTGACAATAACTGCAGAGTTCCAAACCTCCTCTGGCATTAGCATCTACACAAAAACGGTGCGCCAGGAGATACATTGCATGGATTTCCATGGCCGAGCAGCTGATTGGAAGCCTTACATCACCAAGCACAATGACAAGCGTCAAATGGAGTAGTGTAAAGCATGCCGCCACTGGACTCTGGAGCAGTGGAAACGTGTTATGTGGAGTAATGAATTACGCTTCTCTGTATGGAAGTCTAATGAACAAGTCTGGGTTAGGTGAATGCCAGGAGAACGTTACCTGGCTAGCTGCATTGTGCCAACTGTAAAGTTTGATGGAGGAGAGATAATGCCATGGAGTTGTTTTTCAGGGGTTGGCCTATGCTGCTTAGTTCCAGTGAAGGGAAATCCTAATGCTTCAGCTTACCAAGACATTTTGGACAATTGTATGCTTTCAACTTGTGGGAACGATTTTGAGAAAGCTCTTTTCTGTTCCAGCATGACTGTGCACCAGTGCAAAAAGCAAGGTCCATAATGATATGGTTGGGTGAGTTTGGAGTGGAAGAATGACTGGCCCACACAGAGCCCTGACCTCAACCCCATCAAACACCTTTGAGATGAACTAGAACAGAGATTGCGTGTCAGGCCCTGTAGCCAAATTTACTGTCTGACCTCACAAATACTCTTCTGGATAAATAGACAAAAATTCCCACAGACACACTCCCAAAACTTGTACGAAGACTTCCGAGAAGAGTGGAATCTGTATTAGCAATGCCTACAGTTTTAGAATGGAGTGTAATAAAAGCTCCTGTAGGTGTAATGTGAAGGTGTCCTAATACTTTTGTTCATATAGTGTATAGTGTACAGTGAGGGTATGTTCACACGGCTTATTTTCTGCCATTTTTCGGGTTTTCCCTTGAAAACAGCTCTGTATTTTCAGACGTTTTTTTTATTTTGTGTGTGCACATAGCCTTAGTCTTAGGGTATGTTCACACGCAAACTCAAAAACGTCTAAAAATACGGAGCTGTTTTCAAGGGAAAACAGCTCCTGATTTTCAGGCGTTTTTGAGCAACTCGCGGTGTTTTTTACGGTAGTTTTTGGAGCTGTTTTTCAATGAAAAATGGCTCCAAAAACGAATCAAGAAGTGACATGCACTGTCTTTTCGCGGCCGTTTTTTCAAAACGGCCTTGTAAAAAAACGGCCCGTCGGAATAGAACGCCGTTTTACCATTGCAATCAATGGGCAGATGTTTGGAGGCATTCTGCTTCCGATTTTTGGGCCGTTTTTCCGCAGTTTAAGGCCCCAAAAAATGGCTGAAAATAAGCTGTGTGAACATACCCTTAAAATAAACTTGTAATGTTGATATATAGTTTTGTTAGAAATTAATCAGTATAACTTGTATGTTATTCATTTAATTCCATACTGACTGTAGGCTTATGAGTCCAATAGGTGAAGTGACTGCCTATCTTTATGAGTGCTTTATGCTGCTGAAAATTGCACTACAAAAACGCATGTGTGTTTACCGCAATTTGCAGCGGTTTTGAAGTTAGTATGGAAACCACAGCAAATTGTGGCAAAACGGCATCATGTGAATATACCTTTATGGTAGTTTTATTTTTTTTGTTGTTTTTCTACTCTTTATTTGTACGAGCTATGAAGTCGTTGTCTATTTTATCAATAGCCACAACACTTTCCTATATATATAGTTTTCTGTGTCCTATCCTACTTATGATCATCCCTTTAATAATTAGTTGGATGATATAAGCTCATAGCATAATTTGCTTCTTTTGAGTTCAACAAATAATGTCCAGCCCAAAAATCTAGATTTAAGTAACGCTTTTACATTTTTATCCTAAATAAATAATGTTGGTTTCTGTTTAATTATCTATTTAAAATACGGCACACAGCCTGTAACGTCTCCAGGCAAACAATAACATCTATTGTTTAATTTTTAACATTGTTATTAGTTAAAAATTTACTAACTCTATTAAAATAAATTCTGTCTGCAAAACCTACTACGGTACAAGTGAATAATAAGTTTTGCATACAAGTCTTTTCTCCAGTCAATAATTAAAATCTCCCTAGTGCAGCAGTCTCATTATTAATATTTTCAATGTACCTCATACAGCATAATAAAAAGTAAGCTTAGTGCTAAAAATTCATTAAAAAGACTAGATGTAAATACTGTTGTTGGTCAAGATTCATTTTATGCATTTATAAATTTAAATCCATGACCTGGCTGTCAAGTCTAGATACCTGTGCGTGCCATAATAATTTTAGGAAATGCTAACACTTAAACAAATATCTATATAAAATGTAAGAATTTTTACATTTTCAAAATCAAATAATAATAACAATAATAATAATAATAATAATAATAATGATCATATTAATTAATAAAATAATACATAAGGCTCTGTTCATGCCACTCTATTTTCCTT
Source organism: Rhinoderma darwinii (assembly GCF_050947455.1). Classification (NCBI taxonomy): domain Eukaryota; kingdom Metazoa; phylum Chordata; class Amphibia; order Anura; family Rhinodermatidae; genus Rhinoderma; species Rhinoderma darwinii. The sequence goes on from NC_134691.1 coordinate 174,011,521, forward strand.
ACATTGGGCATTTAACCATTTTAATGGAAACTATACTGTGAACTGCATTGTTATATTTGCCGTAAAAAAAAAAAATGGAACTCCAACTCCTGATGGACACTATAAAAACTCAATTAAAACCATTATAAATTGTGGAGATTTGCATGAAAATGTATCTGTTATACCTGGCTCCATTAAGAACAAATATCATGCCTAAACTGTGAACTGAGTCTAAAACATAAATTACCAAGTTACCACATTTTCACAGTACATTGTTTACTATTAATAATAGATCTCTGTCCCTTTCCAACATCCGCCATATATATATATATATATATATATATATGTTGCACATCGGGAGGGGGAATAAAGAGTGGGCTCATGGGCTGAGCCCGCTCCATAGAACGAGCGTGTCGGCTGTGTGTTACTGCTAACACTTCAAAGTAACTAGCGCGATCCCGCTTGTTTAACCCGTTAAGTTCCGCGGTCAATGGTGACTCATTTAAATGACTAGAAACAGGGGACGGCCACTGTAATGTTCCAATGCCCCCCCCCCCCCCGTGATGTGATCAATGGGTGCCGTTGGTTGGCATCGCAACCTGGGGGCCTGATACCCTCTGACAGGGCTACATAGGAGACTGTCAGTATCATGACATGCTATCATGCTATCATGCAAGTGATCCAACAATCGCTGGTTCAAGTTCCCTAGGGGGACAAGTAAAAAACAGTAATTGTTTTAATAAATAAAAAAATTATAATTAGAAGTTCAAAAAGTCCCCCATTTCCCATTTTTCCTGAAGCACAATGTAATTTTTTTTTTTTTACAGTACTGGTATCGAAGTGTCCATAAAAGTCTAAACTATTACAATATATAATTATTTAGTCCGCACTGTGACCGCCGTAAAAGTAAAAAATATATAAATATGCCAGAAGTTGTTTTTTGGTCACTTCATCGTCCACAAAAAATGAAATAAAAAGTTAGCAAAAAGTCTCATGTAGCCAAAAATGATACCAATATAAACTACAGCTCGCCCTGCAAAAAATAAGACCTGATACTGCACAATCGACAGAAAAATAAAAGTTATGGCTCTCAGAATATGGCGACAAAACTCAAATTTTATTTTCAGTTTTTTCCTTGTAATAGTAAAAAATAAAAAACCATATACATTTGGTATCACCATAATCGTATTGACCGCATAATAAAGTTAACATGTCGTTTTTACCCCATGGTGAACGCCGTAAAAACGGTTTCACTGTTTTTTTTTCCTGTTCCACGCCACAAATATTTTTTTCAAGTTTCGCACTACATTGTATGATACAATAAATGGTGCAGTGAAAATCTACATCTTGTCCCAGAGAAAACAGGCCCTCATGCGGCAATATTGATGGAAAAAAAAAGTTATGGCTTTTGGAAGGTGGGGAGGAAAAAATCTAAAGTGAAAATCGGGAAAATTACTGCGGTGGGAAACAGCTAGTGTGATTCACAAATTTTAATATTCTTTTGCTATATAACCTTGCCCTTGTCCTATATCTGACTGCCCTGGCCAATAAGACAGAGTAATAGGAGCCAAAATACATATAAGAGAGGCTTCTTTACAGTAAGGCTGGATTCACACGACCATGTTACGTCCGTAATGTACGGAACGTATTTCGGCCGGAAGACCCGGACCGAACACACTGCAGGGAGCCGGGCTCCTAGCCTCATAGTTATGTACGACGCTAGGAGTCCCTGCCTCGCTGCAGGACAACTGTCCCGTACTGTAATCATGTTTTCAGTACGGGACAGTTGTCCTGCAGCGAGGCAGGTACTCCTGGCATCGTACATAACTATGATGCTAGGAGCCCGGCTCCCTGCACTGAGTTCGGTCCGGGTCTTCCGGCCGAAATACGTTCCGTACATTACGGACGTAACATGGTCGTGTGAATCCAGCCTAAGGATTGTGGAACTCTGGAGTGTCTGACCACAAGAGGCAGTAACTGCAAAACTAAAATCAGAATTTAAAAATGTCTAGACATTTATCTCATGTCTAAAAAGGTTAAAAGTAATATTTAATAAGAAGGGATCCCAGTGTGTGGTAAAGATTATTAGATTTCTTTCCTCCCTTAAAGAGGCTCTGTCACCAGATTTTGGTAACAGATCGCATCACTCTAGCAGACCTTGGAGCTGATGAAGGCTGATTAACCCCGGGCGTCGACACGCAAATACAGTGGAGGAAATAAGTATTTGATCCCTTGCTGATTTTGTAAGTTTGCCCACTGTCAAAGTCATGAACAGTCTAGAATTTTTATGCTAGGTTAATTTTACCAGTGAGAGATAGATTATATATAAAAAAAATAAAGAAAATCACATAGTCAAAATGATATATATTTATTTGCATTGTGCACAGAGAAATAAGTATTTGATCCCCTACCAACCATTAAGAGTTCAGCCTCCTCCAGACCAGTTACACGCTCCAAATCAACTTGGTGCCTGCATTAAAGACAGCTGTCTTACATGGTCACTAGAGATGAGCGAACCGGGACAACCGAACCCGGTTTCGGTCCGAACTTCCGGAAAAGTTCGGTTCGCAGCGAATCCGAACTTCACCGGGTTCGGCCGAACCCGTTTTGACCGAACCCGGTCAAAAACATTATACAAATCGGCAGCCACTTGTCTCTATCAATCACTGATAGAGAAAAGAGGCTGCTGATTAAAAATAAAATAAAAAGCATTTCATACGTACCCGGTCGTTGTCTTGGTGACGAGTCCCTCTTCTTCCTCCAGTCCGACCTTTTCTGACGCGGCAGCCTGTGATTGGCTGCAGAGGCCTCTGCAGCCTGTGATTGGCTGCAGAGGCCGCGGCAGCCTGTGATTGGCTGCAGCGCTCACATGGGCTGCATCGTCATCAAGGGATGTCGAGAGGGACGCGTCACCAAGGCAACGGCCAGGAGACCGGACTGGAGGAAGCAGGGAGTTCCCGGTAAGTATGAACGTCTTTTTTTTTACAGGTACTGTGATCGGTAGTCACTGTCCAGGGTACTGAAACAGTTACTGCCGATCAGTTAACTCTTTCAGCACCCTGAATAGTGACTATTTAGGGTATGTGCACACACACTAATTACGTCCGTAATTGACGGACGTATTTCGGCCGCAAGTACCGGACCGAACACAGTGCAGGGAGCCGGGCTCCTAGCATCATAGTTATGTACGATGCTAGGAGTCCCTGCCTCTCTGCAGGACAACTGTCCCGTACTGTAATCATGTTTTCAGCACGGGACAGTAGTTCCACGGAGAGGCAGGGACTCCTAGCATCGTACATAAGTATGATGCTAGGAGCCCGGCTCCCTGCAGTGTGTTCGGTCCGGTACTTGCGGCCGAAATACGTCCGTCAGTTACGGACGTAATTAGTGTGTGTGCACATACCCTTACTGACGTCGCCTAGCAACGCTGCCGTAATGACGGGTGCACACATGTAGCCACCCGTGATTACGGGGCCTCATGCACACGACCATAAAAACACCCGTTATCACGGGTCGTAATTACGACCCGAAATAGCGGGCCCATAGACTTCTGTTAGCCACGGGTACCTTCCCGTTTTCTCACGGGAAGGTGCCCGTGCCGTTAAAAAGATAGAACATGTTCTATTTTTTTATTTTACGGGCCGTGCTCGTAATTACGACTCGTAACTACGAGCACGGCCGGCCGACCATGGGCAGCCGGCCGCTTTTGCGAACCGTGCTGTCATTATAATTATAGCAGCACGGCCCGTAAAATAGAAAAATAGAACATGTTCTATTTTTTTAACGGCACGGGCACCTTCCCGTGAGAAAACGGAAAGGTACCCGTGGGTAACAGAAGTCTATGAGCCCGTTATTGCGTGTCGTAATTCCGACCCGCAATAACGGGTGTTTTTACGGTCGTGTGCATAATGGGAGCACGGCTCGGAAAAACGAACGGCTGCCCGTGCTCATCTCCTGAAATACTCTGTGCTGCCTTAAACTCTGTGGACAGGTCAGGATCCTGTTTATTTTAAATGCTGCTAGGGAACCCGCTCGATCCACTATATAAGGCTACGCTACAGTGCAGCATTTAAAAGAAACAGGATCCTGACCTGTCCACAGAGTTTAAGGCAGCACAGAGTATTTCAGGAGATGAGCGTGCAGATTCAGTGCTGCTGTGAACTCTGCTCTTACCATTACGTAGCTCTCAGTCTGTTACCTCTCCTCCACTCCTGTCCTCAAGAACACCTTCACATGATTGGCAAGTCACCACGTAATGGTAAGAGCAGAGTTCACAGCAGCACAGAGTATTTCAGTAGATGAGCATGCGGATCTTGTGCGTGGTGGTGACTTGCCAATCATGTGAACGTGTTATAGAGGACAGGAGTGGAGGAGATGTAACAGACTGAGCTACGTAATGGTAAGAACAGAGTTCACAGCAGCACAGAGTATTTCAGGAGAGGAGCTTGCAGATTCAGTGCTGCTGTGAACTCTGCTCTTACCATTACGTAGCTCAGTCTGTTACCTCTCCTCCACTCCTGTCCTCAATAACACCTTCACATGATTGGCAAGTCACCACCCCGCACAAGATCTGCACGCTCATCTCCTGAAATACTCTGTGCTGCTGTGAACTCTGCTCTTACCATTACGTGGTGACTTGCCAATCATGTGAAGGTGTTCTGGAGGACAGGAGTGGAGGAGAGGTAACAGACTGAGAGCTACGTAATGGTAAGAGCAGAGTTCACAGCAGCACTGAATCTGCATGCTCATCTCCTGAAATACTCTGTGCTGCCTTAAACTCTATGGACAGGTCAGGATCCTGTTTCTTTTAAATGCTGCACTGTAGCGCAGCCTTATATAGTGGATCGAGCGGGTTCCCCAGCAGCATTTAAAAGAAACCGTGTTTGTGTATGTGTGTGTTTGTGTATATATGTGTGTTTGGGTATGTGACTTTGTGTGTTTTTGTTTTTATATGTGTGTTTGTGTATATGTGTGTGTGTGTATATATGGGTGTGTTTGTGTATATGCGTTTGTGTATATGTTTGTGTATATATGGGTGTATTTGTGTATATGTTTGTGTGTAGATGTTTGTGTGTGTTTTTGTATATGTGTGTGTTTGTGTATATGTGTGTATATGGGTGTGTGTTTGTGTGTATATATGGGTGTGTTTGTGTATATGTGTTTGTGTATATGTGTTTGTGTATATGTGTTCGTGTATGTGTGTGTATAACTGTGTGTGTGTGTGTGTGTGTTTGGATATGTGTGTTTTTGTTTGTATATGTGTGAGTTCGTGTATATGTGTGTGTGTGTTTGTCTGTTTATGTGTGTGTGTGTGTGTGTGTTTGTATATCTTGTTGTGTTTGTGTATATATGTGTGTTTGTGTATGGTTGTTTGTTTGTGTGTGCGTGTATATATGTGTGTAGGTGAGTAGAAGTATTGTTATTGTTCACATTGATAACTGTTTTTTTATGTTGTTGCAGATTTTGATGTACCGATTGGACTACATCTTCGATTCGTTGGACTACTGCGTAGATCTACGTTTTTTCAAATTTTAATAAAATGGTTAACGAGGGTTTTGTTGGGGATTTCTTATTTCAATAAAAAAGAATTGTCTTTGTGTTTTTTTTTAAACTTTATTAGTGCCTAGATAATGGCAGTTGGCTGATTGACAGCGTCCATTATTAAGGCGGTACTTAGTGTTAGCCGGTGCAGAGGCTAGCACTAACCACCCATTATTACCCCGGTACCCACCACCACCAGGGGTGCCGGGAAGAGCTTGGTACGATCCAGTACCCGACCATCTGTTGTGATGGTCGGGTACTGGGGCGGCCGTAGGCTGGTATTATGAGGCTGGGAAGGGCCAAAATCAGTGGACCTTCCCACCCTTGTAATGCTAGGCTGCTGCTGCTGTGTTGTATCAGACTGGTTATAAAAATGGGGGGGACCCCCACGTCGTTTTTTTTTTTTGAATTTAACAAATTTAGCAATAGACGGGTCCCCCACATTTTTAATAACCAGCCATATACAAGGCCGCAGCAGTCTGGCATTACATTGGTGGGAAGGGCCACTGGTTTTGTCCATTCCCAGGCTAATAACACTGTGTTGTATGTGGCTTGTTATGATAAATTGGGTGGAACCCCATGTCTTTAAAAAAAAAAAAAATGTAAATAAATAATTTAAAAAAATGACGTGGGGTCCCCCCCACTTTTATAACCAGCCAGATACAACACAGCAGCAGCAGCCTAGCATTACAAGGGTGGGAAGGTCCACTGTTTTTGGCCCTTCCCAGCCTCATAATACCAGCCTGCGGCCGCCCCAGAGCCCGACCATCACAACAGATGGTCGGGTACTGGATCGTACCTGGTGGTGGTGGGTACCGGGGTAATAATGGGGGTTAGTGTAGCCTCTGCACCGGCTAACACTAAGCCTCGCCTTAGTAATGGATGTTGTCACTCAGACAGCGGCCATTACTAAAGTGGTAGTAATAAAATTTGAAAAGAAAAAGACAAAGATATAGATAAAATATTTTATTGAAATAAAGCACCCCCAACACAACCCTCATTAACCATTTTATTGTAGAAAAAAAACACGTCATCTAAGTAGTCCTCGAAACCGACGTAGTCCAAACACCAAACCTGTGAAAAAAAAAAATGTAATAAAACATGTCGTAGGCTTAGATTCAGTTTAATGTGTGATACTGACTGTTATACCATGTATAGAAGCCTGCCGTGAAGTTGACTTAGATACAGGGCGCCAGCAGACAGTATCATACATGGCCATACATACATATATACAAACATACATACAAGCATGCACATATATACATGCAAATATACATACATGCAAACATACACACATATATACATGCAAACTATCATACATACATGCATACACACACACACATGAAAACAAACATACATACAAACAAACATGCAAAGATACATACATACATATATACAAGCATGCACAAATATACATGCAAACATAAATACATGCAAACATAATTACATACATGCACATATATATAAACATACATGCAAACATACATGCAAAAATAAAAACATGCAAACATACATACATGCACATATATACATACATACATGACAACATACATACAAACATACATGACAACATACATACATGCAAACATACATACATACATACATGCAAACATACATACACACATGCAAACATATATACATGCAAATATACATACAAACATGCACATGTATACATACATGCCAACATACATGCAAACATACATGCACATATATACATACATACATACATACATACATACATGACAACATACATACATACATGCAAATATATACATGCAAATATATACATGCAAATATACATACATACACACATGCACATATATACATACATGCCAACATACATGCACATATATACATACATGACAACATACATACATACATGACAACATACATATATATATACACACATGCAAATATACATACAAACATGCATACATACATACATGCAAACATACATTCATGCAAACACACATACATGCAAACATACATACATACATACAAATATACATACACACATGCACATATATACATACATGACAACATACATACATACATACATGACAACATACATGCAAAAATACATACATGCAAACATACATACATACATGCAAATATATACATGCAAATATACATACAAACATGCACATATATACATACATGCCAACATACATGAACAGATATACATACATGACAACATACATACATGCCAACATACATACATACATGCCAAAAAAAATAATAATACGTTCATACTTACTTTCCTCCTGTCCGGCCTCCAGCGATGACGTTTCATCCATGTCGCCGCTGCAGCCTGTGATTGGCTGCAGAGGCGGTCACGTGGGATGAAGCGTCATCCTGGCGTGCGTGACCGCCACTACAGCCTGTGATTGGCTGCAGCGGCGAAAGGGATGAAACGTCATCGCTGGAGGCCGGACTGGAGGAAAGTAAGTACGAACGTATAATTTTTATTTTTTTATTACATTTATTAAAATTGTATTTTCCGCGCGCCGAGCATGTACTGTGAAGGTTGCTGAAAGAGTTAGTGCAGCCCATTAACTCTATCAGCACCCCGGACAGTAGCATGCTCGGCGAACGTAAGTGACAGGTTCGGTCAGAACTAGTTCGGTCCGAACCGAACTTTTTTGTGAAATTCGGCGAACTAGCCGAACCGAACTTTTGATAAGTTCGCTCATCTCTAATGGTCACCTGTATAAAAGACTCCTGTCCACAGAATCAATGAATCAGTCTGACTCTAACCTCTACAACATGGGCAAGACCAAAGAGCTTTCTAAGGATGTCAGGGACAAGATCATAGACCTGCACAAGGCTGGAATGGGCTACAAAACCATAAGTAAGACGCTGGGTGAGAAGGAGACAACTGTTGGTGCAATAGTAAGAAAATGGAAGACATACAAAATGACTGTCAATCAACATCGATCTGGGGCTCCATGCAAAATCTCACCTCGTGGGGTATACTTGATCCTGAGGAAGGTGAGAGCTCAGCCGAAAACTACACGGGGGGAACTTGTTAATGATCTCAAGGCAGCTGGGACCACAGTCACCAAGAAAACCATTGGTAACACATTACGCCGTAATGGATTAAAATCCTGCAGTGCCCGCAAGGTCCCCCTGCTCAAGAAGGCACATGTACAGGCCCGTCTGAAGTTTGCAAATGAACATCTGGATGATTCTGAGAGTGATTGGGAGAAGGTGCTGTGGTCAGATGAGACTAAAATTGAGCTCTTTGGCATTAACTCAACTCGCCGTGTTTGGAGGAAGAGAAATGCTGCCTATGATCCAAACAACACCGTCCCCACTGTCAAGCATGGAGGTGGAAACATTATGTTTTGGGGGTGTTTCTCTGCTAAGGGCACAGGACTACTTCACCGCATCAATGGGAGAATGGATGGAGCCATGTACCGTCAAATCCTGAGTGACAACCTCCTTCCCTCCACCAGGACATTAATAATGGCTCGTGGCTGGGTCTTCCAGCACGACAATGACCCGAAACATATAGCCAAGGCAACAAAGGAGTGGCTCAAAAAGAAGCACATTAAGGTCATGGAGTGGCCTAGCCAGTCTCCAGACCTTAATCCATCGAAAACTTCTGGAGGGAGCTGAAGATCCGAGTTGCCAAGCGACAGCCTCGAAATCTTAATGATTTACAGATGATCTGCAAAGAGGAGTGGGTCAAAATTCCATCTAACATGTGTGCAAACCTCTTTATTAACTACAAAAAACGTCGGACTGTTGTGCTTGCCAACAAGGGTTTTGCTACCAAGTATTAAGTCTTGTTTGCCAAAGGGATTAAATACTTATTTCTCTGTGCACAATGCAAATAAATATATATAATTTTGACAATGTGATTTTTTTATATATAATCTATCTCTCACTGGTAAAATTAACCTAGCCTAAAAATTCTAGGCTGTTCATGTCTTTGGCAGTGGGCAAACTTACAAAATCAGCAAGGGATCAAATACTTATTTCCTTCACTGTACATTACACTGCCATTAGTTATTTCTCTGTTTGTTTTTGAACATGCCCCTGCCTTATCTGATTGGTACTGACTTGATATTGCTTTGTATGTTTTCTTTCTGTATATTTTATTTTGAAACTTAATGAATATCAGATTATGAAAGAAAAAAAAAACAGGCCCCAAGATTTCATGAACCTATTCTTTTTACCTGAGTGAATCTATGTTGGTCACATTGTATCAAAAGCTTAGCACTATAAATCAGGCTACAGAAGACTGGCCCCCTTTTTTTTTTTTTTACTTGTAAGGCCCTTAAGGTAGCCCTGTGCGTAGCTTGCTCCACCTACTCCAGTACATTTTCTGTTACTAAGAGGGTCTCCACTCTTGGGGCAGTTTTGATGAGGCAGGCCATGCATTTCACCCCCTTACAGTTTGTAATGTGTCTTATCTCTATTCTCAAGGTAAGCACCAATATAGAATCTATCTGCACATTTCCCTCCATCTCATCATCACTTAAACAAATACTGTAAATTATATGTTGATTAGAGATGAGCGAACTTTTCAAAAGTTCAGTTCGGCTAGTTCGCCGAATTTCACAAAAAAGTTCGATTCGGACCGAACTAGTTCGGACCGAACCTGTCACTTACGTGCGCCGAGCATGCTACTGTCTCGGGTGCTGATAGAGTTAATGGGCTGCACTAACTCTTTCAGCAACCTTGACAGTACATGCTCGGCGCGCGGAAAATACAATTTAAATGTAATAAAAAAATAAAAATTATACGTTCGTACTTACTTTCCTCCTGTCCGGCCTCCAGCGATGACGTTTCATCCCTTTCGCCGCTGCAGCCAATCACAGGCTGTAGTGGCGGTCACGCACGTCAGGATGACGCTTCATCCCACGTGACCGCCTCTGCAGCCAATCACAGGCTGCAGCGGCGACATGGATGAAACGTCATCGCTGGAGGCCGGACAGGAGGAAAGTAAGTATGAACGTATTATTATTTTTTTTGGCATGTATGTATGTTTGCATGTATGTATGTATGTATGTATGTATGTATGTATGTATGTAGTCATGTATGTATGTATATATGTGCATGTATGTTTGCATGTATGTTGGCATGTATGTATATATGTGCATGTGTGTATGTATATTTGCATGTATATATTTGCATGTATGTTTGCATGTATGTATGTTTGCATGAATGTATGTTTGTATGTATGTATGTATGTATGTATGTTTGCATGAATGTATGTTGTCATGTATGTATGTTGTCATGTATGTATGTATGTATGTATGTATGTTGTCATGTATGTATATATGTGCATGTATGTTTGTATGTATATTTGCATGTATATATTTGCATGTATGTATGTTTGCATGTGTGTATGTTTGCATGTATGTATGTTTGTTGTTGGCATGTATGTATATATGTGCATGTATATTTGCATGTATATATTTGCATGTATGTATGTATGTTTGCATGAATGTATGTATGTATGTATGTATGTTTGCATTTTATGTATGTTTGCATGTATGTATGTATGTCGTCATGTATGTATGTTGTCATGTATGTATATATGTGCATGTTTGTATGTATATTTGCATGTATATATTTGCATGTATGTATGTATGCATGTATGTTTGCATTTATGTATGTTTGCATGAATGTATATTTGCATGTATGTATGTATGTTGTCATGTATGTATGTTGTCATGTATGTTTGCATGTTTTTATTTTTGCATGTATGTTTGCATGTATGTTTATATATATGTGCATGTATGTAATTATGTTTGCATGTATTTATGTTTGCATGTATATTTGTGCATGCTTGTATATATGTATGTATGTAGCTTTGCATGTCTGTATGTATGGTTTCATGTGTGTGTGTGTGTGTGTATGCATGTATGTATGATAGTTTGCATGTATGTATGTGTGTATGTTTGTATATATGTATGTATGTATGTATGTATGTATGTTTGCATGTATGTTTGTTTGTATATATGTCTGTATGGCCATGTATGATACTGTCTGCTGGCGCCCTGTATCTAAGTCAACTTCGCGGCAGGCTTCTATACATGGTATAACAGTCAGTATCACACATTAAACTGAATCTAAGCCTACGACATGTTTTATTTCATTATTTTTTTTTTTTACAGGTTTGTTGTTTGGACTACGTCGGTTTCGAGGACTACTTCGATGACGGTTTTTTTTTTCTACAATAAAATGGTTAATGAGGGTTGTGTTGGGGGTGCTTTATTTCAATAAAATATTTTATCTATATCTTTGTCTTTTTCTTTTCAAATTTTATTACTACCATTTTAGTAATGGCCGCTGTCTGAGTGACAACATCCATTACTAAGGCGAGGCTTAGTGTTAGCCGGTGCAGAGGCTAACACTAACCACCATTATTACCCCGGTACCCACCACCACCAGGGGTGCCGGGAAGAGCCAGGTACGATCCAGTACCCGACCATCTGTTGTGATGGTCGGGCTCTGGGGCGGCCGCAGGCTGGTATTATGAGGCTGGGAAGGGCCAAAAACAGTGGACCTTCCCACCCTTGTAATGCTAGGCTGCTGCTGTGTTGTATCTGGCTGGTTATAAAAGTGGGGGGGACCCCCACGTCATTTTTTTTTAATTATTATTATTTTTTTATTTTTTTTAAAAAGACATGGGGTTCCACCCAATTTATCATAACCAGCCACATACAACACAGTGTTATTAGCCTGGGAATGGACAAAACCAGTAGCCCTTCCCACCCATGTAATGCCAGACTGCTGCGGCCTTGTATATGGCTGGTTATTAAAAATGTGGGGGACCCGTCTATTGTTAAATTAAAAAAACAAAAAACGACGTGGTGTCCCCCCCATTTTTATAACCAGCCCGATACAACACAGCAGCAGCAGCCTAGCATTACAAGGGTGGGAAGGTCCACTGTTTTTGGCCCTTCCCAGCCTCATAATACCAGCCTACGGCCGCCCCAGTACCCGACCATCACAACAGATGGTCGGGTACTGGATCGTACCAAGCTCTTCCCGGCACCCCTGGTGGTGGTGGGTACTGGGGTAATAATGGGTGGTTAGTGCTAGCCTCTGCACCGGCTAACACTAAGTACCGCCTTAATAATGGACGCTGTCAATCAGCCAACTGCCATTATCTAGGCACTAATAAAGTTTAAAAAAAAACACAAAGACAATTCCTTTTTATTGAAATAAGAAATCCACAACAAAACCCTCGTTAACCATTTTATTAAAATTTGAAAAAACGTAGATCTACGCAGTAGTCCAACGAATCGAAGATGTAGTCCAATCGGTACATCAAAATCTGCAACAACATCAAAAAACAGTTATCAATGTGAACAATAACAATACTTCTACTCACCTACACACATATATACACGCACACACACAAACAACCATACACAAACACACACATATACACAAACACACATATAAACAAACACACCCATATATACACAAACACACACAAATAAACACACACCCATATACACAAACACACACATATACAAAAACACACAAAAACACACCCATATACACAAACACACACATATACAAAAACACACACACACACACAAACATCTACACACAAACATATATACAAACACACCCATATATACACAAACACACACATAAACACACACCCATATACACACATATACACAAACACACACACACAAACATCTACACACAAACATATACACATACACCCATATATACACACACATATATACACAAACACATATACACAAACACACCAATATATACACAAACACACATAAACACAAACACACATATAAAAAAAAACAGACAAAGACACATACCCAAACACACACACTGTTTCTTTTAAATGCTGCTGGGGAACCCGCTCGATCCACTATATAAGGCTGCGCTATAGTGCAGCATTTAAAAGAAACAGGATCCTGACCTGTCCATAGAGTTTAAGGCAGCACAGAGTATTTCAGGAGATGAGCGTGCAGATTCAGTGCTGCTGTGAACTCTGCTCTTACCATTACGTAGCTCTCAGTCTGTTACCTCTCCTCCACTCCTGTCCTCAAGAACACCTTCACATGATTGGCAAGTCACCACGTAATGGTAAGAGCAGAGTTCACAGCAGCACAGAGTATTTCAGGAGATGAGTGTGCGGATCTTGTGCGGGGTGGTGACTTGCCAATCATGTGAAGGTGTTATTGAGGACAGGAGTGGAGGAGAGGTAACAGACTGAGCTACGTAATGGTAAGAGCAAAGTTCACAACAGCACAGAATCTGCACTTCCTCTCCTGAAATATTCTGTGCTGCTGTGAACTCTGCTCTTACCATTACGTAGCTCTCAGTCTGTTACCTCTCCTCCACTCCTGTCCTCTATAACACCTTCATATGATTGGCAAGTCACCACTGCGCACAAGATCCGCACGCTCATCTCCTGAAATACTCTGTGGTGCTGTGAACTCTGCTCTTACCGTTACGTGGTGACTTGCCAATCATGAAGGTGTTATTGAGGACAGTAGTGGAGGAGAGGTAACAGACTGAGAGCTACGTAATGGTAAGAGCAGAGTTCACAGCAGCACTGAATCTGCACGCTCATTTCCTGAAATACTCTGTGCTGCCTTAAACTCTGTGGACAGGTCAGGATCCTGTTTCTTTTAAATGCTGCACTGTAGCGCAGCCTTATATAGTGGATCGAGCGGGTTCCCTAGCAGCATTTAAAAGAAACAGGATCCTGACCTGTCCACAGAGTTTAAGGCAGCACAGAGTATTTCAGGAGAGGAGAACGGCCGGCCACAGGCAGCCGGTAGTTTTTCCAAGCCGTGCTCCCATTATGCACACGACCGTAAAAACACCCGTTATTGCGGGTCGTAATTACGACCCGCAATAACGGGCTCATAGACTTCTGTTACCCACGGGTACCTTCCCGTTTTCTCACGGGAAGGTGCCCGTGCCGTTAAAAAAATAGAACATGTTCTATTTTTCTATTTTACGGGCCGTGCTGCTATAAAATTTAGGGTATGTTCACACGACAGCGTCCGTAACGGCTGAAATTACGGGGATTTTTCCGCCTGAAAACATCCCCGTAATTTCAGCCGTAACGGCATGTGCAGGCGCTTGAACGCCGCGTCCATTACGGACGTAATTGGCGCTGCTATTCATTGGAGTCAATGAATAACGGCTCCAATTACGGCCAAAGAAGTGACAGGTCACTTCTTTGACGCGGGCGTCTATTTACGCGCCATCATTTAACAGCGGCGCGTAAATATATGCCTCGTGTGAACAGACAAACGTCTGCCCATTGCTTTCAATGGGCAGATGTTTGTCAGCGCTATCGAGGCGCTATTTTCGGGCGTAATTCGGGGCAAAAAATCCCGAATTACATCCGTAATTAGTGCGTGTGAACACAGGGTATGTTCACACGCACTAATTACGGACGTAATTCGGGCGTTTTTGCCCCGAATTACGTCCAAAAATGGCGCCTCGATAGCGCTGACAAACATCTGCCCATTGAAAGCAATGGGCAGACGTTTGTCTGTTCACACGAGGCGTAATTTACGCGCCGCTGTCAAATGACGGCGCGTAAATAGACGCCCGCGTCAAATAAGTGACCTGTCACTTCTTTGGCCGTAATTGGAGCCGTTATTCCTTGACTCCAATGAATAGCAGCGCCAATTACGTCCGTAATGGACGCGGAGTTCAAGCGCCTGCATATGCCGTAACGGCTGAAATTACGGGGATATTTTCAGGCGGAAACATCCCCGTAATTTCAGCCGTAACGGATGCTGTCGTGTGAACATACCCTTATAATGACAGCACGGCTCGTAAAAGCGGCCGGCTGCCCGTGGCCGGCCGTGCTCGTAATTACGAGTCGTAATTACGAGTCGTAATTACGAGCACGACCCGTAAAATAAAAAAATAGAACATGTTCTATCTTTTTAACGGCACGGGCACCTTCCCGTGAGAAAACGGGAAGGTACCCGTGGCTAACAGAAGTCTATGGGCCCGCTATTTCGGGTTGTAATTACGACCCTTAATAACAGGTGTTTTTACGGTCATGTGCATGAGGCCCCGTAATGACGGGTGGCTACATGTGTGCACCCGTCATTACGGCAGCGTTGCTAGGCGACGTCAGTAAATAGTCACTCTTCAGGGTGCTGAAAGAGTTAACTGATCGGCAGTAACTGTTTCAGCACCCTGGACAGTGACTACCGATCACAATATAGAGTACCTGTAAAAAAAAAAAGACGTTCATACTTACCGGGAACTCCCTGCTTCCTCCAGTCCGGTCTCCT
Source organism: Rhinoderma darwinii (assembly GCF_050947455.1). Lineage (NCBI taxonomy): Eukaryota > Metazoa > Chordata > Amphibia > Anura > Rhinodermatidae > Rhinoderma > Rhinoderma darwinii. Next base: position 174,027,312 of record NC_134691.1, read on the forward strand.
GGCCGTTGCCTTGGTGACGCGTCCCTCGCGACATCCGGCCCGACATTCCTTGATGACGATGCAGCCCATATGAGCGCTGCAGCCAATCACGGGCTGCAGAGGCCTCTGCAGCCAATCACGGCTGCAGAGGCCTCTGCAGCCAATCACAGGCTGCCGCGTCAGAAAAGAAGGTCGGACTGGAGGAAGAAGAGGGACTCGTCCGCAAGACAACGACCAGGTACGTATGAAATGCTTTTTATTTTTAATCAGCAGCCTCTTTTCTCTATCAGTGATTGATAGAGACAAGTGGCTGCCGATTTGTATAATATTTTTGACCGGGTTCGGTCAAAACGGGTTCGGCCGAACCCGGTGAAGTTCGGATTCGCTGCGAACCGAACTTTTCCGGAAGTTCGGACCGAAACCGGGTTCGGTTGTCCCGGTTCGCTCATCTCTAATGTTGATGAATTACAAAAAGTAGACAATAACATAAAATGATTTGTTTAGGAAGTGGTTCTTACATGAAATAAACAGATATATAACAGGTAATTCTGAACAAAGCTGCACGCACTCTCAGTGCACTCTCGGTACTCCACATATATTACTGCATGGACCAGGAGCTTGTTTTATTAAATTAGGTGCAAAAGAACTGTGGTGGCAAGACTTGCTTAACCAGTGCAGACTGGGAGCTGTTAGGTCAGGCAAGAGACATTTGGGCATACGTACTCCAAAAAAGTGGCAAATATGCAACAAAATGTTTATAACTGAATGATGAGTTATAACTGATAATTGATAATTTTATTGGACTAGTTTTGCTAACACAAAGCCAATAAAAACCCAAAACACTTCATAGTAAACCAATGGTTTTCCTGAAAGTTTATTTAATACAAATACAATTTCATTTTGAACTTTAAATTAGTTTTGATATTTTAGCTAAACATATTTTTTAAGGAAAGAAACAGTGTTAACAGTCTGCAATAAGTCAACACTCAACCTTCAAGAGTTGAATTTATGTCAAGCCAGACAAGGAAGTGAACTGCGTATAATTTGGAAAGTGCAGTAATTAGCTCATGAGAGAAATAACGGTGTATTCCATTGACATTGTGATAGCATTCCTTGACAAGACTAGCTCCAAATTTGCAAACTGTATTTTTCTTTTTTTGGCCAAATGATTAAACTTTCAGCTTTAGTGCTGCTGTTGTACTCTCATACAGTAAACACAACTCTGCAAATTGTAATGTGTTTTATATTTTTGCTAACTTGCTATCTACTGTACGCAAAGAAGAATAGAAAGAAGAACCTAATTAAAGGCTATGTACACCTTTAAAATATATTTTTTAATTTTTTAACCCTTTAAAGGAAAGGTGTCACGAAAAAAAAAAATTTGGATATCAATTTGCATTTAGTGTTTTATTATAAAATCTTTTATTTATGTGTGTGTTTGTTTTTTACTTTTTTCTTTTTTCTAACTTTTACTTCACTATGGGGGCTGCCATTTTGTTTTTCATCTCTGTATGTGTCGATTAACGACACATACAGAGATGGAATACGGCAGCTACAGTGCATAGGAGTCAATAAACGGGAGCCGTTCCATTGACTTTGCTCTATGGCTCTGTCCTGCGCAGACGCAGGTCAGAGTCACACAGAGCAGAGCAGCTGGTTGCAGGGAGAGAGCAGGCGCCATCTTGAAGACCAGCTGCACTGCAGGTAAGATGTGTGTCTCTGCATGTCCCACTCGCTACCTCACAGATCCCCGCTCTCGTGACCCCCGACGGGCCCCCCCACCCGATGCCCCCCCTTGAAACGGCCCCCCCGAAATGCCCCCCCCCCCCGAAACTCCCCCCCCCCGACGGCCACCCCTCCCTTGTGTGAAGGACACACAATGAAACTGTACTGGGAAAGCCCTGAACGGTAAATCTCTCTAGTTGTGCTGAGACTGTTTGGATATGTGACTAATGAACCTCTCCGTCTCAGCACAATTAGAGAGATTTATCGTTCATCGGTCTGGGAAAGCTGGGTGACCACCATTACCCCTCCTACTGGAGTGTGAGAGGTTCATTAGTCACATCCCCAAACACACTCCAGTAGGAGTAATGGTGGTCACCCAGCTTTCCCAGACCCCTGAATGATAAATCTCTCTAGTTGTGCTGAGACTGAGAGGTTCATTAGTCACATCCCCAAACAGTCTCAGCACAACTAGAGAAATTTACCGTTCAGGGGTCTGGGAAAGCTGGATGACCACCATTACCCCTCCCACTGGAGTGTGAGAGGTTCATTAGTCACATCCCTAAACACTCCAGTATGAGGGGTAATGGTGGTCACCCAGCTTTCCCAGACGCAGATATAACCAGGAAAGGGCTGGATATACGGGCTGAGGGTGCACAGGGTTTTTGGTGACCCCCTCTGTCATGTTATTGGGCCTAGGTTACCGGTTCATCAGACGGTGTTCATGTGACTATAACTCTGTCCATAACAAGAGACAGTGCACTCAAGACAAGCCCTGCCCTCATGCCGTAGTTGTGGTTCTGTCTGCGGTGATGGCGGTGGGTGGCTCTGACACCCGCCTCCCCCGTCTGGTCATCTCAGGACAGAAGGGGTGTCCGGATTGGAGACACAGCGCCGCACCTGTCCTCAGGTTTTGTCTGGTATTGCAGTTCACCTCCATTGAAGTGAATAGGACAGAGCTGTAATACCACACACGACCTGAGGACAGGTGCGGCGCCATGTTTTCCTGGACGACCCCTTTAAGACGTTTCCCGTGTGTGTGTGTGTGTGGCAGAGCGGAGTGTGCACGGGCGCCGCTGATACTTCATAGCCGCTTATCAGCTGTTTTGAAGAATCAGCGGCGAGCACCCCCCCACCCCACGCACACACACACACACACAAATCTCCCAAACACGCAAAATCAAGTGTAATCAAGCGTTTTTTATGTGGTTTTTTTTTTTGCACGTAAAATGTGCAAAAAAAAAAACATGTCAAATACACGGCGTGTGAACCGGTCAACTGAAAAGTCATTCACTTCACTTTCATCATTCTAAGGCTGGGTTCACACAACCTATTTTCAGGCGTAAACGAGGCGTTTTACGCCTCGATTTATGCCTGAAAAGACGGCTCCAATACGTCGGCAAACATCTGCCCATTCATTTGAATGGGTTTGCCGACGTACTGTGCTGACGACCTGTAATTTTACGCGTCGCTGTCAAAAGACGGCGGGGATAATAACAGCCTCGGCAAAGAAGTGCAGGACACTTCTTGGGACGTAATTTGAGCCGTTTTTCATTGAATTCAATGAAGAACAGCTCCAAATTACGGCCGTAATTGACACCTCGCAAAACGCGAGTACGAGCAATTACGTCTGAAATGACGGGGCTGTTTTCTCCTGAAAACAGCTCCGTCATTTCAGACGTAAATGCAGTTAGCGTGTCCACATACCCTAGGGGTATGTTCACACACAATGTTTTCAGCTGAAAAATCGGAAGCAGAACGCCTACAAGCATCTGCCCATTGGTTTCAATGGGAAATACGGCGTTCTGTTCCGACAGGGCGTTTTTTACGTGGTAGTTTTCCAAAAACGGCACGTAAAAAGACGCCCGACCAAAATGAAGTGCACATCACTTCTTGGAACTTTTTGGAGCCGTTTTTCATTGACTTTATAGAAAAACAGCTCCAAAAACGGCCGTTAAAAAAACGCGAGTTTGATTAAAAAATGGCTGAAAATCAGGAGCGGTTTTCCCTTTGTTTAGTAAGCGTGTGAACATACACTTAGCCTTTTGGTGTGTCCTAGAACTTCTTCCAGCTGCAGAATCACACCCAATATGGCTGCGGACACTGCTTAGCAATTTGAAGACACCTTTTCCTGGCTTGTGAGAGGGGGGGTGAGATTCCCTCCCACATTTACAGCAGCTGTGAGTCAGGTTGCTTTGCCTTATTCACCTTGCTGTAATTCTGGGAACTGCTCCCCCTGGTGGCCAACATTGGAAAACATGTCAAATTATTATTTAATTTTTAATACTTTCCACCATACGAAAAAAAAAAATAAATACAGCAAAAAAGTTAAAAAATATAATAGATATAAGTAACGACACTTAAAAAAAAAGGTTTAATTTGCGACACATTCCCTTTAAAGACTAAGCGTGTTTTTTCCTTATGGACCGGGCCAATTTTTTTAAATCTGACATGTGCTGCGTTTAAATTTAAATGCATTTAAATGTATCTGCTTGTAAGACAGTTAGTAATACCATATAAAAAAGTTACCAGTTAACATTTCCCATATGTCTGCTTTATGTTGGCTGCATTTTTTGAACATCCTTTTATTTTTCCAGGACGTTACAAGGCTTAGAAATTTAGCAGCAATTTCTCACATTTTCAAGAAAATTTCAAAAGCCTTTTTTTAGGGACCAGTTCAGTTCTGAAGTGGTTTTGAGGATCCTATATATTAGAAACACCCTATAGATCATCCCATTTTAAAAACTGAACCCCTCAAAGTATTCAAAACAGCATTTAGAAAGTTTCTTAACCCTTTTGGCCTTTCATAGGAATTAAAGCAAAGTAGAGGTGAAATTTAAAAATTTATTTATTTTTGCAGAAAATCCGTTTTAATCTATCTTTTTTCTATAACGCAGAAGGTTTTACCAGAGAATCTGAAATTTATATTTATTGCCCAGATTCTGTAGTTTTTAGAAACATCCCACATGTGGCCCTCGTGTACTACTGGACTGAAGCACCGGCCTCAGAAGCAATGGATCACCTAGTGGATTTTGGGGCCTTTTTTTTATTAGAATATATTTTAGGCACAGTGTCAGGTTTGAAGAGGTCTTGTGGTTAACAAACAGTGGAAACACCCCTAAAAGGACCCTATTTGGCAAACTACTATTTCTTATTATAGGAAAAAAATGAAAACGTTAAAAAACAGTACACATATTTGGTATCACCGCGTTCGTAACGGCCCAATCTATAAAACTATAATGTTATTTTTACCGCACGGTGAAAGCCGCAAAAAAATAAAAAATAAAAACAATGCCAGAATCACTATGTTTTGGTCACCACCCCTCCCAAAATATAGAATAAAAAGTGATCAAAAAGTCACATGTACCCCAAAATAGTACAAATAAAAACTACAACCCGTCCTGCAAAAAACCAAGCACTTACACCGCTTTTTTGACTGAAAAATAAAAAAGTTACGGCCCTCAGAATATGGTGACACAGAAAATAAATTATTTTATAAAGTAGTGATTTTATTGTGCAAACGCTGCAAAACATAAAAAAACTATATATATATATATATATATATATATATATATATATATATTTATGGTATCGCCATAATCGTAACGACCCACAGAATAAAGTAAAATTGTCATTTATAGCGCATTATGAACGCCGTAAGAAATAAAGAATTTAAAACGCCAAAATCATAGTTTTTTGGTCACCAAAGCTCTAAATAAAAACTACAGCTCGTCCTGCCAAAATTAAGCCCTCATACTGCTCAATTCATGGAAAAATAAAAAAGTTATGGCGTTTGCTATGCGTGGAGTGAAAAACTAAAATGTAAAAGCAAAAAAGGATCAGTCCTGCAAAGGTTAATTAATTTTTATTAAAAAAATAAATTATTACCACATGTTGGGTATTGCCATACTCGGGAGAGATTGTGTTACAAATTTAGGGTGACTTTTTCTCCTGTGAAAATGAAAAAAATCAACATTTTAGTGGACAAAAATGTTTATATTCATTTTCGTGGCCTAATTCTACTAAATTCTGCAAAACACCTGTGTGGTATAAATGCTTACTATATCACTAGAAAATTCCTTGAGGGGTGTAGCTTCCCAAATAGGGTAACTTTTGGGGTGTTTCCACTGTTTTGTTCCCTCCAGGGTGTTGCAATCGCGACATGGCACTAAAAACCAGCAAAATCTGTGCTCCAAATTCCATATGGCAATCCCTCCCTTCTGAGCCCTGCTATGAGTCCAAACAGCAGTTTATTACTACATATGGGGTATTTCCGTAATCGGGTGAAATTGCTTAACAAATGTTGGGGTGCATTTTCTTCTTTATTCCTTGTAAATATTACAAATTTCTATGTTTTTTCAGAAAAAAAGTAGATTTTCATTTTCATAGACTAACTCCAATAAATATAGTAAAATACCTGTGGGGTCAAAATGCTAACTATACCCATAGATAAATTCCTTGAGGGGTCTAGTTTCCAAAATGGGGTCACTTTTTGGGGGTTTCCACTGTTTTGGCACCACAAGACCTCTTCAAACCAGGCCCCAAAATCCTGTAGGTGCTCTTTTGCTTCTGAGGCCAGTGTTTCGGTCCATTAGGGCACTAGGGCCACATGTGGGATATTCCTAAAAACTGCAGGACCTGGACAATAAATATTGAGTTGTGTTTCTCTGGTAAAACTTTCTGAGTTACAGAATTTTTGTTATTAGAAATGAATTTCGGAAAAAAAAAATTGAAATTTGTAAATTTCCACTCTAATTTGCTTTATTTCCTGTGAAACGCCTAAAGGGTTAAGAAACTTTCTTAATGCTGTTTTGAATACTTTGAGGGGTGCAGTTTTTAAAATGTGGTTATTTATTGGGGGATTCTAATATATAAGGCCATCAAAACCACTTCACAACTACACTGGTACCTGTAAAAATAGCCTTTTGACATTTTCTTGAAAATGTGAGAAGTTGCTGCTAAAGTTCTAAGCCTTGTAACATCCTAGAAAAATAAAAGGATGTTCAAAAAATGATGCTAACATAAAGTAGACATATGGGAAATGTTAAATAGTGACTATTTTGTGTGGTATTACTATCTGTTTTACAAGCAGATACATTAAAAATTTCGAAAAATGCAATTTTTTCAAATTTTCTCTAAATTTGGTGTTTTTCACGAATAAATATTGAATTCATCGACCAAATTTTTCCACTATCATATAGTACAATATGTCACGAGAAAAAAATCTCAGAATCGCTTGGATAGGTAAAAGCATTCCCAAGTTATTACCACATAAAGTGACACACGTCAGATTTCAAAAAATCGACTGTGCCACAAGGCTAAAACAGGCTGCGTCCTAAAGGGGTTAAACCTTAATGACCAAGCTATTTTTTACGTTTTTCCATCGTCGCATTCAAAGAGCTATAACTTTTTTTATTTATGCATCGCCATAGCTGTATAAGGCCCCATGCACACGACCGTGCCCGCAATCACGGCCCGCGATTGCGGGCACGGCCGGCCGCCGACTGACAGCCGCATTTTCGGGCCGTGCTCCCATACAAAGTATGGGAGCACGGCTCGCAAAATGCAAAAGAACGGACATGTTCCATAATTCCCGGAACATTTCCACGGCACCGACACCCTCTGTAGTGCTACGGAAAGGTGTCAGTGTTCAATGAAAGTGAATGGCTCCGTTTTTGCGGACCGCAGTTGCGGTCCGCAAAAACTGAGGTTTTTTACGGTCGTGTGCATGGGGCCAAAGGACTTGTTTTTTGCAGGACAAGTTATATTTTTTAATCGCAACATATTGGGGTACATATAATTTATTGATTAAATTTGAATTCACTTTTTTTCAGGGGGTAATATAAAAAAAATAAAGCAATTTTGCCACTCTTTTTTTGCGTCCTTAATTTACGCAATTTGCCGTGTGGTATAAATAACATAATAACTTTATTCAGCGGGTTGCTTTGATTGCGACGATACCAAATTTATATAGTTTTCTTGTGTTTTACTACTTTCACACAGTAAAAACACAGTTTTTTGAACATTTTTAGTTTTTGTGTCAATATTTGAAGAGCCATAACTTTTTTTATTTTTCTGCCGATGCAGCTGTATGAGGGCTTTTTTTGCGGAACAACAACAATACTGGCATTGTTTTTTTATTAAATTTTTACAGCGTTCAAAGAGCAGGTTAAATAACATAACAGCTTTATAGTTGGGGTCGTTACGGACACGGCAAGACAAAATATGTGTAACTTTTTTCTAATTTTTTTTTCATAATAAAGCATTTTGTAAGGGGAAAAAGTGGGTTTGGCATTTTTTTTTTCCTTTGGGGTTTTTATTTATTTATTTATTTAGTTAACTTTCTTAAACTTTTGTTATTAGTCCCACTAGGTGATTTTACTAATACTTCTGTATTGCAGTGTTTTATTGCCTGTCAGTGTAAAACTGACAGGCATCTGCTAGGCCATGCCTCTGACCTAGCAGGCATTAACTAGAGGAAGACCTGGGGGGATTTCTAAGGCCCTCGCCTACCATAGAAAGCACAAACACCCTGCGATCGCATAGCAGGGTACCGATGGGGTGAGAGAGGGAGCCCCCTCCGTCCAAAACCACTTTGATGCAGCGCTCGCTATTGAGCGCCCCAACTAAGTGGTTAAAGTGCAGATTTTGATCAGACTTCTCGAGCAGTGCTGCTCCAAGCCCTCAGCTACGGAGCTTTTACTGCTCCCGGCAGCATTGCTTTATTCTGATGCAGCGCCGTGAAAAGGCGTATGCATCAGAATAAAGCCCGTTAGTGGCCGCCATGAAAAGGCATATTGTCAGTCACTTACGTGTTAAGGACTTTATTGAGGGGTATACTGAGCATTTTGACACCACAGGTTTTTTGCTGAATTTAGTGGAATTATTCAATGAAAATTAAAATCTAAATTTTTTTCCCACTAAATTGTACACTTTCTTGATTTTGACAAGGTTAAATGAGAAAAAGAACCCAAACATTTGTAAAGCAAAGGGTATGTGCACACACACTAATTACGTCCGTAATTGACGGACGTATTTCGGCCGCAAGTCCCAGACCGAACACAGTGCAGGGAGCCGGGCTCCTAGCATCATACTTATGTACGACGCTAGGAGTCCCTGCCTCGCTGCAGGACAACTGTCCCGTACTGTAATAATGTTTTCAGTATGGGACAGTTGTCCTGCAGCGAGGCAGGGACTCCTAGCATCGTACATAAGTATGATGCTAGGAGCCCGGCTCCCTGCACTGTGTTCGGTCCGGGACTTGCGGCCGAAATACGTCCGTCAATTACGGACGTAATTAGTGTGTGTGCACATACCCAAACTCTTCTGAGCATGGAAATACCCCATATGTGGTAATGAACTGTTTTACAGGTTGGGTTATTACGAACGAGGTAGTACCAAATATGTGTGCTTTTTTTTAAAGTTTTAGTTTTTTTTCTTATAATAAATGCCTTATTATAGGAAAATAGGCAACATTTTTATAACTTTTTTTTTGTTTGTCCCACTAGGGGACTTGAAGGCCTGCACCTCTGATCTTTACTCTAGTACATTGCACTACCCACATAGTGCAATGTATTAGAGCTGTCAGTAATTCATTAACAGCAAGCCTATTAGGCTCCACCTCTGTGCGGGGCCTAATGGGCTTTCATACATGGCAGGTTGCCATAGCAGCGATTGTCAGCGATCACATCATGGTGATTCCGGTCGGTTAGAAACCACTAAGATGCTGCAATCGCTTTTGATTGCGGCATCTAAGGGGTTAATAGCAGGGATCGGAGCTAGCTCCGTACCCTGTCTTTACAGCAGGGTGTCAGCTGTAACATACAGCTGACACCCGTGGCTGATGGTGCAGGCTCAGCTTCTGAGCCCGCCACCATCTTCCATTTGTGTTTCGAAGGCCTCAATACTGGGCAGACAGAAGGCCATTGTTAGGCCTCCTGTTTCCAACAGCTGATAGGGTAGAAATTGGCTCCCCGTTTTTTTTTGCTGGGTAAATATGCTGCAATGCTGTGATTGGTCAGTGACCGCCGATATCACTGTTCTGTCACTATGTCTTTTGACATGGGGACGGAACAAAACCATGACATAACTGTACCTCATGGTGCCTTAAGGCGTTAAGGGGTTAATAATAAAATGTGTATTAGTGTGTTTTGTGCAACTTTTGAAATACTTTTTTTTTAAATTATGTTTACCTTTTGAGATACAGCTGCTTTGTATTCTGTATGTAGAGCAGCTGTATCTTGCACTGAAACCTGTATCCGTTCAGTGACAGCGGGTCCTGCATGTCTCTGATACGCAGGATCGAGCTGTTACCAATCACATCTATGTTAATAATTTGAAAACAGGTGGATCCTTTGTGTTTTAGAGACACACAGAACCTGTCAGTGTCACTGACCTGACAGATTCAGGTCTCAGCACAAGACACAGCTGCTCTGTATACAGGATACAAAGCAGCTGCATCACAAAAAGTTAAAATATTTTTTCATAAAAAGCATTTAGAAAGTTACACCAAACACACTGATAGACATTTTAATTTTAAACATAGCCTGTAAGCAAATCCACTGCAGTATAATCACAATACTGTACTAAATGCTATTGTCTGTCTGTGTGTCTTACAGAAAGTATTATGATTACATTTAGATTCCCTTTTATAAAATATTTTGTATGGATTTTTGTACTTTTTACAATTTAAAAAGAAAAATTGAATCAATGTTTTTGTATGAATGAGTATAGATATTTTTATAGTGCCTGACATGCTTTATTTAACAGTCAATTTATCTTTTTTTATGTTGAGGGCAGTGGCTCCTTACAATTGGTGTATTATACTGGGTTTTGAAAAGAGGTATCTCATGCCATGCATTTATTGTAAATTTGATTGCCGCTGTGTTTTCCAGATGAGTTGGTATATTATTGTCAAGATCATAAATCTTCTTACATTATAAGAAGAAATAACCCATGTGCTGCCAGTAGTTTCTGAACATGGAAATTTAATCTGGTTTAGATGTGTGTTAGATACAGAAGTTTAGATGCACAAAGGGCTCTAGAATATGTGCTATACAATATAAAATTTATTTCATTAGGCATTAAATTGATGTTGTATGGAGTTTGACCTTTTAGAGATACACAAACTCTTGTATGATCGTTTATGGATAGAAAAAAGTTATACGGGTGGCCAGCTAGCTGCTTTTTGGGAGCCACAAAAATGTCTGCCTGTCATTTTCAGATCCTCTACCATGGCAGCATAGAATATACCACAGTAGTTTTTTTCAGTTGTATATCCCATCCTAACCTTACCTCAGATTACCCTGGCCATACCTTCAAAACATACTCCAATTACAGTCTCAAGACAATGCTATGTTAACCTAAATTGTATCACATTGTAGTGCTCATAGCAGGAAATCTCCACACTAGGACCTTACCTAGTAGCTACATAGTGATGCCTCATTGCAGATATGCCACACGGTAATGTCCATACAGTAGTGCTAGAATAAGTAGTATTATTACAGTAATTGCAACCATATAGTTCTTTTCACACCTGTGTGCACACCACACAGAATTACCCATGAATTAGTGTGTCAATACATAGTGTCGTTACTGTTAAAACACTACTTATACACCATACACCGTTGCACCATAATATAGCTCCGTTCTCTCCTCCCTGGCCCTGAAACTTTCTTTTCTCCACCAACAGGAACTTATATTTAAGCAGTCAATTAGCAGCCACCATATGTTGCTGTCACTTCCCTTCCTGCCCTGTCACTCTTTATTGTCAGGAATTCTGTCAGTCCGAAACCATGTATGACTGATGTCTTTTATCATGACAGGTTTGTAACATTCTGGATAAGCACCAGGAATCTGTGAATGTCTTACTACATAGTAAACACTTAGTGGGGAGTTGCGGAGTCAGAAGCCACACAAAAGATTCATGTTAGCGGCACATGGTTTCTGAGCCACAATATGGCTGAACTGGATATACATTTATATAACATTTCCAGAATCGACCCTTTACAAAACATCAGTGTAAATAAAAGGGACCGATTAATGTCAAATCACATTTCTGATAATAAAAGTGAAAAACTGACAGGCAAGTTAAAGTGTATGTTCACAAATGCCAGAAGTCTAGCAAGCAAAATGGGGGAGCTGGAGGCCTTGATACTGGAAGAAAATATAGATATAGTTGGTGTTGCTGAAACATGGCTGGACTCTTCACATGACTGGGCTGTAAATCTACAGGGTTTTACACTTTTTCGGAAAGACAGGACAAATAGGAAAGGTGGTGGTGTATGTCTGTATGTGAGAAGTGATATGAAGGCGAGTGTGAAAGAGACAATAGTGGGTGAAGACTGTGAGGAGGTTGAAACCTTGTGGGTGGAACTAGAAAGGGAGGTAAACACTGAAAAAATTACTTTTGGTGTAATCTATAGACCCCCCAATATAACTGAGGAGATGGAAGTTCAGCTATATAAACAGATGGAGCGGGCTGCACAGGCGGGTACTGTAGTGATAATGGGAGATTTTAATTTCCGGGATATTAATTGGTGTCATGGTTCGGCTTCAACTGCAAAGGGGAGACATTTCCTCAACCTGTTGCAGGAAAATTTTATGGGCCAGTTTGTGGAAGACCCGACTAGAGGTGAAGCTCTGTTGGATCTGGTCATTTCTAATAATGCAGATCTTGTTGGGAATGTCAATGTTCGTGAAAACCTCGGTAACAGTGATCACAATATAGTTACATTTTACCTATACTGTAAAAAACAAACGCAGGCTGGGAGGGCAAAAACATTTAATTTTAAGAAAGCCAATTTCCCCAGGATGAGGGCTGCAATTCAGGATATAGACTGGGAAGAACTAATGTCAAATAATGGAACAAATGATAAATGGGAGATTTTCAAATCTACTTTGAGTTATTATAGTGCAAAATTTATTCCTACAGGTAATAAGTATAAACGACTCAAATTAAACCCCACATGGCTTACACCTTCTGTGAAAGGGGCAATACATGACAAAAAAAGGGCATTTAAAAAATACAAATCTGAGGGTACAGCTGTAGCCTTTGTAAAATATAAAGAGCTTAATAAAATCTGTAAAAATGTAATAAAATTAGCAAAAATACAAAATGAAAGGCAGGTGGCCAAGGATAGTAAAACAAATCCTAAAAAATTCTTCAAGCATATAAATGCAAAAAAGCCAAGGTCTGAACATGTAGGACCCCTAGATAGTGGTAATGGGGAGTTGATCACAGGGGCTCAAGAGAAGGCAGAGTTACTAAATGGGTTCTTTAGCTCTGTATATACAACAGAAGAAAGAGCAGCTGATGTAGCCGGTGCCAGTGCTGTTAATATATCAGTTGATATACTGAATTGGATGAATGTAGAGATGGTCCAAGCTAAATTAAATAAAATAAATGTGCACAAGGCTCCGGGACCAGATGGGTTACACCCTAGAATTCTTAAAGAGCTTAGTTCAGTTATTTCTGTCCCCCTTTTCATAATATTCAGAGAATCTCTAGTGACTGGTATAGTGCCAAGGGACTGGCGCAGGGCAAATGTGGTGCCTATTTTCAAAAAGGGCTCTAGGTCTTCCCCGGGTAATTATAGACCAGTAAGCTTAACATCCATCGTGGGGAAAATGTTTGAGGGGCTATTGAGGGACTATATACAGGATTATGTGACAATAAATAGCATTATAAGTGACAGCCAGCACGGTTTTACTAAGGACAGAAGTTGTCAAACTAACCTAATCTGTTTTTATGAAGAGGTGAGCAGAAGTCTAGACAGAGGGGCCGCTGTGGATTTAGTGTTTTTGGACTTTGCAAAGGCATTTGACACTGTCCCCCATAGACGCCTAATGGGTAAATTAAGGACTATAGGTTTAGAAAATATAGTTTGTAATTGGATTGAGAATTGGCTCAAGGACCGTATCCAGAGAGTTGTGGTCAATGATTCCTTCTCTGAATGGTCACCGGTTATAATTGGTGTACCCCAGGGTCCAGTGCTGGGACCACTATTATTCAACTTATTTATTAATGATATAGAGGAAGGGATTAATAGCACTATTTCTATTTTTGCAGATGACACCAAGCTATGTAATATAGTTCAGACTATGGAAGATGTTCATGAATTACAGGCAGATTTAAACAAACTAAGTGTTTGGGCGTCCACTTGGCAAATGAAGTTTAATGTAGATAAATGTAAAGTTATGCATCTGGGTACCAACAACCTGCATGCATCATATGTCCTAGGGGGCGCTACACTTGCGGATTCACTTGTTGAGAAGGATCTGGGTGTACTTGTAAATCATAAACTCAATAACAGCATGCAGTGTCAATCAGCTGCTTCAAAGGCCAGCAGGATATTGTCGTGTATTAAAAGAGGCATGGACTCGCGGGACAGGGATGTAATATTACCACTTTACAAAGCATTAGTGAGGCCTCATCTAGAATATGCAGTTCAGTTCTGGGCTCCAGTTCATAGAAAGGATGCCCTGGAGTTGGAAAAAATACAAAGAAGAGCAACGAAGCTAATAAGGGGCATGGAGAATTGAAGTTATGAGGAAAGATTGAAAGAATTAAACCTATTTAGCCTTGAAAAAAGACGACTAAGGGGGGACATGATTAACTTATATAAATATATTAATGGCACATACAAAAAATATGGTGAAATCCTGTTCCATGTAAAACCCCCTCAAAAAACAAGGGGGCACTCTCTCCGTCTGGAGAAATAAAGGTTCATGCTGCAGAGGCGACAAGGCTTCTTTACTGTGAGAACTGTGAATCTATGGAATAGCCTACCGCAGGAGCTGGTCACAGCAGGGACAGTAGATGGCTTTAAAAAAGGGTTAGATAATTTCCTAGAACAAAAAAATATTAGCTCCTATGTGTAGAAATGTTTCCTTCCCTTTTCCCTTCCCTTGTTTGAACTTGATGGACATGTGTCTTTTTTCAGCCGTACTAACTATGTAACTATGTAACTATGATAATGCGGTTGCCCAGGTAGGGCTTTCAGCAAACTGCAAGTTGGGCATTAAGGACTCTATAAGTGCATTTTAATGTACATTCATCTTTCTCTCTCTTATAGTCTAATGGAATTAGTTAGGAATAATAATGTTATTAAGACATATACACTACTCTTCGTCTTTCATATTAAAGCTTGAAATCCATAAAAAACTGCTATTTGGAATTATCTAAAAATCTACAATTTTGCAACTAAGGCTACATAATTCATAGAAAACTCAAATAAAAGGAGGATATGTCGCATGAATATTACACTATGCAACTGACTATTGCAACGATATGGATATAAGTTTTTCGTTCACTTTAAATTCAAATAGTATCATTGCCTGTATGAATGATTAAAAATTGAATTTTATTGCGGTAAGTCAAAACACTAAAACAAAGGCTAAGTAGCCAAAATACTAGACCGGTGTAAGCAAAGTGACCAGGGAGGGGGGTACAGAGCAGGTATCACATGCATCTGTGCAACTCCAGTACCAATGTGTCACTCCCCCTTCCTGCTTATTGTGATATCATGCCCTGGTCACATATGCCAAGAGTTGCGTCTATACGCGTTTCTGCACCCCAGTTTACAGAGTGCATCATCAGGGGTCACATTCGTTATTATAATTTAACACCTAATGGCCGGTGAGCACCTATTGAGTGCTCATACATTCACCCAGCTCATGCACGACACTAGTCAGCTGGTCACACACGAGCCGGACGAATGCTGGACATAAATAAGCATTGTCCCTCCCACCAAGTGGTGACGCGGCGTCCGTCCAGCCAAGGGGTGAGCCTCCGGACCCGCTGACCAAGCACAGGGAGGATGCGACAAGCATACCTAGTAACCAGGGATCAATAGGCGGCCATACCGAAGTCCTCTGTGAGATTAACAGTGGCAGCAGGGTGAGCATAAAAAGAAAATGTCAAATCATTGCAACTAATACAAATCGGATGAAATGAGCAAAGGGCCAGTGAAAATAAAGAGACGCCCAACAAGGGGCGGGCCAGTGAGATTGAGTAACATTTGAAAAGGCTAAAAAGCAAAAAGCCCTCCACTACAAAAGTCCTCATAATGTATATAAAGGGGACTATAAGTCTAAAGAGGGTGGACTAAAACTGTCACTACATGTGGGAGAGATTGGGTTAAACAGCACCATCCCCACACCCGTATTGCATGCCTGAACATGGAGAGGCCATGGACGTGGGGCCTGTGAACAATAAAAAAGAAGATTAAGCGACACTACATGTCAATGAAAATATAGGGGGCATGTAGAAGGGTAAGGGCGACCCTATAAGAAGAACAGCGAGAAGACAGACCGTAGTTAGAGGAAGCAGGTGTAAGAAATCTGTTCATTGAGACCCGCAGGTTTGATGGTATGCATGCGGAATATCCATTGTGCCTCTTTTTGCAGGATCCACTTATCAAAATTACCCCCTTAATAAATGGCCGTATCTGCTCAATGCTCTGAAATTTAATGGCAGCTGTATTACTGTGGGGACATCCCGCACATGTCATGCAACCGGAGTAGCTTCGTTTCTTCGTATGACACCTATGTGGTCACTAATCCTTCTTCTAAATTCTCTGATCATCTTTCCCACATATTGGAGCCCACATACACAGGTTATGAGGTAAACAATCCCCCTGGTTTTACAGTTAATGAAGGATTTGTTCTCATATATCTTTCCTGTAGTATTGCTAGAAAAATGTATTTGGCACAATATGGATTCACAGGCCCTACAGGACCCACATATAAACATTCCCTTTACTCCATGTGTCAGCCAGGATGTCTGTATGGGTGGTTGCAGATGGCTGTGCACCACCCTAGTTCTAATATTTATACCCCTCCTATATGTCACAGAGGGTCTATCTCCAACCAGACGCCCAATGTCAGGGTCAGTCTTTAAGATCCCCCAGTAGGCCTGTAGGATTCTAATTATATCCTCATTTGCTGAATCAAAGGTCCCTTTGATCCGTATTTGGTCATCAGTATTGCACTTTTTCGAATTAAGCAATTCAGTTCTATCACAACTAAAGGCATTCTTATATGCTGACCTAAGGACTCCATGGGGGTATCCTCTACAGAGAAATCTGTTTTTCAGATCAGATGCAAGAATCCCAAAATCAGTGATCGTAGAGCAATTTATCCGTGCCCTCAAGAACTGCACCTTTGGTATCCCCTTTCTCAACAGTGTAGGATGCCAACTCTCTCACCGGAGAAAGCTGTTGGTTGCTGTGTCCTTTCTATAAAAGCTGGTTTGAATGCATCCTTGTTCTGTCTTAAAGATGTTAATATCAAGAAACTTCATTTTACTATCATGAATCTCGGAGGTAAAGAAAAGTCCCATCTCATTAACATTGAGAACAGCTACGAACTCTTTTTTTTTTTTTTTTGCAATTATTGATTTATTTATTTTTTATCCAGATTACAAAGTGTTGTCCAAATATATCATTCATACTCAGCTCCATCCTGAGCTGGAACAAAGCAAAGGAAAAAGAAAAGAAAAAAAAAAAAAGAAGAGAAAAAAAAAGAAACAAATTAACACAGCTATCAGAATACACCAATACTCAGTTAATTATAAAATAGTATAATATACTATATACCCGGTCTCATTCCACCTGATCTCATTACACTTCAGCTTGTTGACACAGGGGGCTATTAGCCCAATAAATCCAAATGTTATTAAATGTAGGGAATGTGAATTTACCATATGCTATAATCTTTAAATACACATAAGAAGTATTAATTATCACTAGTAATTCTTCCAGCTCAGGGGCGTGAACACTTTTCCAGTGTCTAGTCAGAACTAATTTAGCCATCACCAGGATTTTACATGTTAAGGTTCAGTATCTTGGAGGGATAACCTCCATATGTAAGTATAGCAAAGCTAGGTGAGGAGACATAGGAATTTTAAAAAGCATTAAGGATTCTAACATATTGAATACACGTTTCCAATATTCTTGGATGACAGGACAATCCCAAAGTATATGCAGCAAGGTGCCCTTATATCCGCATCCTCTCCAACAATCCGCAGAGGAATTTGGGTATATGTTATGTAGCCTATAAGGTGTGTAGTACCAATGTAGGTTGGTTTTAACAGCTGCTTCTACATGTTACCTACATTGTAAGGTGGAGTGAATGAGTTTAAAAGCTTAGAACCATTGATCATTCCCGAAGGTTATTCCTAGATTTTTTTTCCCATATTCTAATATTTAGTTTTTTTCTAAATTCAATATTGGCTTTTATAGTCTTATAGATACCTTTAATATTTTTCATGTATTTATTATCCATCCAAACAGCTTCAAATTACAAAAAGGGTGAAAGTCACTGAGTCTAGAAACATAATGTCTAATTTGCAGATATTTGTAGAAGTCGTTTCTTGATAATGAGTAGTTAGACATTAAATATTTGAAGGAACTAAGTTGATTCTGCTGATATATATGAGATAAATTAGTTATACCTCTGATATTCCAGTTTGTTCAATTTAAATCAGGAATAGCTAATTCAAAAATGTCAATAGGAAAGTGTGAATTAGGGAGAGAGATTTTGTTCATCGATTCTTTCTGCAGGTATGACCAGCAGGTTAAAATAGCTGTCATAAGTGAAGAAATTCTAGAGGGAATGGGGGTATTCCAAAAAGCTAAGAAAAAAAGTGCTTTAATATTAGAAGGGAAGATGTAGGAGGACTCAATTTGAACCCAATGTTTAGAGAGGTTTGCTTGCCAACCTGAACTAAAAAATGCCACTAGGGTCGCTACATAATAACCATACAAATTAGGAATTACCAATCTAGTCAGTATGTGGGAAGTCACCCTCGGTTTGTGATAAGACCATATATATCCCATAAGAATTTTTTGGAGGCGGCGAAAAAATTACTTTGGAATATTTATTGGGACCGTTCAAAATAAATATAAGAGCTTCGCTAATAGTAACATTTTAAAAGTAGCTACTCTGCCCACCCATGATACTTCAAATTTATGTAATCTGCTGGTTTTCAATTGAATAGTTGTTAAAAAAAGGTTTGTAATTGGCACGAAATAAGGATTTATGTTGTCGTGTCATGGTGGTGCCAAGATATTTGATGGCATCCTCCTGCCAATCAAAAGGATACTTGTTTTTAAGATAATGAAGTGTTGATGAGGGAAGATTTAATGGTAGTATTTGGGACTTTTGGGTATTAAGTTTATACAAAGAGAGCCGCCCATATGTTTGAATGCTCTCTAAAGCAGATTTCAGAGAATCTACTGCGGATGATAGTGAAAGTATGATATCGTCTGCATATAATGATATAGTGTGGGTTCTGTTTCTCATATGTATCCCATGGATGTTTGCATGTGTTCTTAAAAGTTGTGCGAATGGTACCATGGATAAGATAAACAATAGTGGGGATAGAGGGCATCCCTGTCTAGTGGCATTTGTAATTTGAAAACTATCGGATGGAACACCATTAGTATAAACTCTAGCGGAAGGATTTGAATATAATGCCTTAATAGCCATGAGTATGGCCCCCTTGAATCCCATTATTTCAAGAGTAGAAAAAGCATATGCCCAGTGAATGCAGTCAAAAGCTTTTTCCGCGTCAAGAGCTAACATAACTTATGGAGTATGTGACTGTTCGATATGATATAATAAATTTAGCACTCTACGAGTACCAATCAATAGAGGCAGAAGAGGAGCGAGTCTTACAGCTAAGATCTTTGTATAAAGTTTGATGTTTGTATTCATTAGTGAGATAGGGCGAAAAGTCTGAGGAATATCCATGGATTTACCCGATTTGGGAATAGTTATAATTAAAGCAGATTGGTATTCTGCTGGCATAGTTCCAGATGACATAGCCTTCCGGAAAAATCTGCTCATATAGGGAGTTAGGATACTCTGTAAAGACTTATAATACATATTGGAAAGTCCATTTGGACCAGGGGATTTATCATTAGGTAATTGCTGAATTGCACTAGAAATGTCTGCTTCCAATATTGGTGAGTTTAGACTGGATAATGGTTCCTCCGAGAGTACAGGTAAGGCCAAATTTAGGAGAAAATTTTGAATATCCATCTCAGATGGATGAGGAGAGGTTGAATCCATTTTTAGATTGTAAAGTGATGAGTAAAAGTTCTTAAATTGATTGGCTATATCTCTAGGGTGTGTTTGTTTAATTTTAGTGAGAGGGTCTATGAGGAACGGTATTTTCGATTTCTGATGTTGTGTTTTGAGACGTGTTGCTAACAATTTACCAGCTTTGTTATTTTGTGAATAATATTTGGCCTTGGTTTTTTTTAGGTTCTTTCCATAATCAAATAAAAGGCTCCAACGGAGACGCTGACGAAGATTAAGCAGTTGTTCTGCTTGTTGCCGAGTCAGTGTATTTTTATTCTGGATGTCTAGATGTTGAATTTCTAGATTGTAAAGTGATGAGTTAAAGTTCTTAAATCGATTGGCTATGTCTCTAGGGCATGTTGGTTTAATTTTAGTGAGAGGGTCTATGAGGAACGGTATTTTCAATTTCTGATGTTGTGTTTTGAGACGTGTTGCTAACAATTTACCAGCTTTGTTATTTTGTGAATAATATTTGGCCTTGGTTTTCTTTAGGTGCTTTTCATACTCAAATAAAAGGCTCCAACGTAGTTGCTGACGAAGATTAACCCGTTAGTGACCGGCCCATCGTTTTTCTACGTCGGTCACTAATGGGCCTTATTCCGATGCCATAGACTTTTTACGTCGCGGCATCGGAATAAGTAAACAGAGCAGGGAGCTGTCAAATCTCCCTGCTCTCAGCTGCTAGAGGCAGCTGAGGGCTGGGAGCGTCCCTGCTCTGCCGTGTGAGATCGATATTAGTATCGATCTCACACGTTTAACCCCTCAGATGCGGTGCTCAATAGCGAGCACCGCATCTGAGTGGTTTTGGAGAGAGGGAGGGAGCTCCCTCTCTCTCCCACCGACACCCGGCGATACGATCGCCGAGTGTCTGTGTCTCTAATGGCAGCCGGGGGTCTAATAAAGGCCCCCGGGCTGCCTGAAGTGAATGCCTGCTAGATCATGCCGCAGGCATGACCTAGCAGATGCCTGTCCGTGTTAAACGGACAGGCAGTAATACACTGCAATACAAAAGTATTGCAGTGTATTATAAATGTGATCGCAGAATCGCATATTATAGCCCCCTAATGGGACTAGTAAAAAAGTGAAAAAAAAGTTTAATAAAGTTAATTAAAAAAAATGTTGAAAAAAAAATGAAAAACCCAGCTTTTCCCCTTACAAAATGCTTTACTATTAAAAAAACAAAATAAAGTGAAAAAGTTACACATATTTGGTATCGCCGCGTCCGTAACGACCCCGACTATAAATCTATTACATTATTTAACCCGCACGGTGAACGCCGTAAAAAAAAAAAAAAAAAACTATGGAAAAATTGCTGTTTTCTGTGAATACTGACTTTAAAAAAATGTAATACAAAGTGATCAAAAAGTCGCATCTACTCCAAAATGGTACCAATAAAAACTACAAGTCGTCCCACAAAAAAAAATCCCTCATACAACCGCATGGGCGAAAAAATAAAAACGTTACGGCTCTTCAAATATGGAGACACAAAAACAAATAATTTAGAACAAAAAGCGTTTTTACTGTGTAAAAGTAGTAAAATATACAAAAACTATACAAATTTGGTATCATTGCAATCGTAACAACCCGCTGAATAAAGTTATTGGGTTATTTATACTACACGGTAAACGGCATAGATTTAGGACGCAAAAAAGAGTGGCGAAATTTCAGATTTTTTTCTATTCCCCCCCAAAAAAAAGTTAATAAAAGTTAATCAATAAATAATATGTACCTAAAAATGGTGCTATTAAAAAATCCAACTTGTCCCGCAAAAAACAAGACCTTATACAGCTATGTCGACGCAAAAATAAGAAGGTTATAGCTCTTGGAATGCGACGATTGAAAAACGTAAAAAAATAGCTTGGTCATTAAGGTCCAAAATAGGCTGGTCATTTTTATTCTGGATGTCTAGATGTTGAATTTCTGCTGCGAGAGAAGAGATTGTGGCTAAGCGTTGTTTTTTTAACTATTGGCCCCAAACGAATAAGGGTACCTCTGATAAATTCTTTGTGTGCATTCCATAAAGTAAAATCATTTATGTCTGAACTATCATTAATCATGAAATATTCACAAAGCTCTGTTTCTATAGTTTGCTTATGGACGGGATTTGAAAGTAAAAAGGGGTTACATCTCCAAAGATAGTTTTGATTCGAATTGTTATATTCCTCTAAAGTTAGAGTGATAGCAGCATTATCAGACCACTTAATGGTCTCAATAGAGGAGCTTATTGCAGAGAGAAGTAACTCTTTATCTACTAAGAACATGTCAATTCGAGAGTAGCTGTTATGGACCTGAGAGTAAAACGAATAGTCCCTTTCTGCACTATGTTGGGCATGCCATATATCATATAAATGATGTTTCCAAATAAAATTTCCTTATGGAATTAATGATTGACGAGAGGGGTTCGTAGTATCAAGGGTGATGTCAATTATGGAGTTAAAATCTCCACATATTACTATTCTGCTTAAATTTATGGGTGAGTCTAAAAACTTTTTGTAAAAAGTGGAGTTGGTGTCTGTTAGGAGCGTATATATTTACTAAAGTGTATATCACATGATTAATCTTGCATATCAAAAAGACAAAGCGACCGTTAGGATCAATATGTACCTGAATTAATTGAAAAGCAACAGAATTCTTAACATCCACCAGAACACCTCTAGTTTTAGAGCTAAAATGAGATTGATATTTATAGAGAAAGAGTTTATGAGTAATTGTAGACGAATCTTTTTCTAAAATATGCGTTTCTTGATCACAGATAATATTACATGCCAAAGATTTTGCTTCTATCCACATATGTGCATGTTTGTGTGGGCTATTAAGGCCCTTAATGTTTAACCCCCTTCAGGACTGAGCCTGTTTTGTCCTTCAGGACGAAGCCGATTTTTCAAATCTGACATGTGTCACTTTATGTGGTAATACCTCCGGAATGCTTTTACCTATCCAAGTGATTCTGAGATAGTTTTCTCGTGACATATTGTACTTTATGTTAGGGAAAAAATTGGGTCGATAAATTCAATATTTATTTGTAAAAAACACCAAGATTTAGAGAAAATTAGCAAAAATGTGCATTTTTCTAAATTTAAATGTATCTACTTGTAAAACAGATAGTAATACCACACAAAATACTTACTAGTTTACATTTCCCATATGTCTACTTTATGTTTGCATCGTTTTTTGAACATTCTTTTATTTTTCTAGGACGTTACAAGGCTTAGAACTTTAGCAGCAATTTCTCATATTTTCAAGAAAATTTCAAAAGCCTATTTTTTCAAGGACCAGTTCAGTTCTGAAGCGACTTTGAGGGACTTATATATTAGAAAGTCCCCATAAATCACCCCATTTTGAAAACTGCACCCCTCAAAGTATTCAAAACAGCATTCAGGAAGTGTTTTAACCCTTTAGGCGTTTCACAGGAATTAAAGCAAAGTAGAGGTGAGATTTACAAATGTCATTTATTTATTTTTTTAATTCATGTGTAATACATTTTTTCTGTACCACAGAATGTTTTACCCAAGAAATCCAACTCAATATTTATTGCCCGGATTCTGCAGTTTTTTTTAAATATCCCACATGTGGTCCTAGTGTGGTAATGGACTGAAACACAGGCCTCAGAAGCAGAGGAGCACCTAGTGGATTTTGGGGCCTCCTTTTTTTAGAATATATTTTAGGCACCATGTTAGGTTTGAATAGGTCTTGTGGTACCAAAACAGTAAAGACCCCCCAAAAGTGACCCCATTTTGGAAACTACAACCTCAAGGAATTTATCTATGGGTATAGTTAGCATTTTGAACCCACAGTTTTTTTGCTAAATTTATTTGAATAAGTATGTGAAGATGTAAATCTACTTTTTTTGTGAAAAAACTTAGAAATGTAAAATTTTTACAAGGAATAAAGTAGAAAACACCCCAACATATGTAAAGCAATTTCTTCCGATTATGGCAATACCCCATATGTGGTAATAAACTGCTGTTTGGACCCACAGCAGGCCTCAGAAGAGAAGGAGCACCATTTGGATTTTGGATTTCTGATTTTTCTGGAATAGTTTTCACTGCCGTGTCGCGTTTGCAAAGCACTGGAGGGATGAAAACCGTGGAAACCCCCCAAAAGTGACCCCATTTTGGAAACTACACCCCTCAAGGAATTTTTCTAGGGGTAAAGTTAGCATTTTGACCCCACAGTTGTTTTGCTGAATTCATTAGAATTAGGCATCATGCACACAACCGTAAAAACTCCCGTTATTACGGGTCGTAATTACGACCCGTAATAACGGGCTCATAGACTTCTATTGGCGACGGGTGCCTTCCCGTTTTCTCACGGGAAGGTGCCCGTGCCGTTGAAAAAGATAGAACATGTCCTATTTCAGGCCGTAATAACGGCATGGACAGTCCATAGAAGTCTATGGAGCTCTCGTAATGACGGGTGGCTACATGTGTGCACCCGTCATTACGGCAGCGTTGCTAAGCGACGTCAGTAAATAGTCACTGTCCAGGGAGCTGAAAGAGTTAACTGATCGGCAGTAACTCTTTCAGCACCCTGGACAGTGACTACCGATCAGAATAAACCTGTAAAAAATAAAAATAAAAGACGTTCATACTTACCGAGAACTTCCTGCTTCCTCCAGTCCGGTCTCCCGCCCGTTGCCTTGGTGACCCGTCCCTCTCGACATCCGGCCCGACGTCCTGGATGACGTTTCAGGCCATGTGACCGCTGCAGCCAATCACAGGTCAATCACAGGCAGCAGCGGTCACATGGACTGGGGTGGATGTGAAGAGAGGGACGCGTCACCAAGACAACGGCCGGGTAAGTATGAATTTCTTTAACTTTTATTACAGAAAGGGCTGTCCCTTCTCTCTATCCTGCACTGATAGAGAGAAGGGGCTGCCGATTAGTGCAGTGCTATTTTGCCGCCAAAAACGTGCCCGTAAATACGGGTGGAATACGGGTGACACCGGACCCATATTTACGGGCACGTGTTCGTAAATACTGGTGCAAAACGGGTCGAATACGTGTGACACCAGACCCGTATTTACGCCAGTATTTACGGGTGGGAAAAAATACGGTCGTGTGCATGAGGCCTCAGTCTGTAAAGGTAAAAATCTACTTTTTTTCTGAAAAAAGGTAGCCATTTTTAATTTTTACAAGGAATAAAGGAGAAAAAGCACCCCAACATTTGTAAAACAATTTCTCCCGATTACATAAATATCCCATATGTGGTAATGAAGTGCTGTTTGGACCCACACCGGGGCTTAGAAGGGAAGGAGCGCTATTTGGCTTTTGGAGCTCAAATTTAGCTGGAATAGTTTTTGGGTGTCATGTCGAATTTGCAAAGCCACTGAGAGACCGAAACAGTGGAAGCCCCCCAAAAGTAACCCCATTTGGGAAACTACACCACTTAAGGAATCTATATAGGGGTATAGTGAGCATTTAGACCCCACACGTCTTTTGCAGAATTTATTAGAATTAGGCCATGAAAATTAATATCAACATTATTTCCATTAAAATGTTGAATTTTTTCCAATTTCACAAAGGATAAAGGAGAAAAAGCACCCCAACATCTGTAAAGCAATTTATCCCGAGTACGGCTATACCCCACATGTGGTCATAAATGTTTTTTCATTAGAAAGTAATTAACCCTTTCCGAACTGATCCATGTTTTGCTTTTTCTTTTTTCCTCCCCGCTTTCCGAGAGCCACAACTTTTTTATTTTTCCGTCAATAGAGTGGTGTGAGGGCTATTTTAATAACCATTTTACAGCAAAAAGGTGTGCTTGTGGCTGCAGAACAGTTCTGTATCATCAAAGACCAGAAGATAGAATTAATCGTACTGGGATATTTCCATCTATCAAAAGACCAATTTTCTTTAGATCTGCTAGCTAAAAAAGAAAACAATAAGTGTAGCATCAAACATTCAAAACAAGACTCCATGTGTCCCTTGAAGGACAAAATACAGAAACAGTTACTCTATTCAGAAAATAGGGGAAAAAAACAGTCAGCTTGATGTTGACCAAGAAGATCGCCTCTGCACCAAAACAAGTAGGTATGTAGAACCTCGGATTAATTTAATAAATCCCATTGTTCAAGACTTTTGTTGTTTTCTTTGGCCTACGCCATGCTAGTCGTCTCTCAGTTTAGGAGGATTGATATTAGAAGGTAATTCAAGAATAGGCATCGTTATCTCCCACTGTCCCAGTAGGGTCGTGCCTTCTGCCAGGGTTTGGATAACGGGAAGAGAGTTATTACGATGAATGAGCAAACGGACTGGAAAACCCCAGCAATAGAGAATCTTATGATCGCATAGGGCCAATATAACAGGGGATAATTGTCTGCGCAGTTGTAACGTAGTCGCAGATAAATAAAAAAAATGGACAGCGGTTTGTACTGCACAGGAATATCATCTTTATTCCTGAGAGATGCCATCAATAGCTCTTTGATGTGATAAAAATGAACGCGAGCTAAAACATCACGTGGAGCCTCATCTGACAAATGCTTAGGTCTTGGGAGTCTATGGACTCTATCAATGATGAGGTCCCTCAGGGTGCATTGGCGTAGCATAGTTTTGATAAATCCCTGTACATAATTATTCAAATCCGGTGTTGCCACATTCTCAGGGATCCCTCGGATTTTAACATTATTCCGACGAAACCGGTCTTCCAGGTCTGCCAGTTTGGCTCTAACTTGGGAGACTTCATCTGCTAAATTATAGTGAGCATCCATTAATTCGTTATGAGAGATGACAAATTCACTGATTTTGCATTCCACATGCTATACTCTTTGCTCAGCATCTTGCACTGCCATTGACATGTGACAGAGCAATTTTGCAAAGCCAGAGTACAAAGAAGTGCCAAGGGCTTGCAGCATGGCTTTCATAGCCTGCTCAGTATTAGAGTTCATGGAGGAAGGTAAGTCTCCCAAAATATCACCATATTCCAAATTTATAGGGTCACATAATATACTATCTTCTACCTTATCTGGCGCAGAATCTATAGAGCATGATCGCTGTTTCAGCTGTGTCTGATGACTCCTGGAAAGTCTGGAGCTTTGAGACATCGGTGAGGAAGGAGCAGAGCCATGCTTAGCTTGCAGTGGATGAGATTGCTGTGATGGATGTCGTCCGCTACTATCCATTGTCGAGTCATTCTGTGTATGACCCTCAAACGAATCATCACGTGCAGTCCTTGGTTGGAGCGCTAAAGAAGGTGCGGAGCTGCTCCTTCTCTGTGCCTTCACTTCAATTGCATGTGGTGACGAGGATAGCTGAAGAGGATCGGAGTTAAGTGATCCAGTTAGTGATCCAGTATGCAAATGTGCGTCGCCATTTCCGCCATCTTGCCTTTCATCAACACGGCGGGAAGGATAAAAATCTGTGAGCCGGGTAAGTCTCTTTACCGGTTTGTGGCGTCTGGGTATCTCTGTGAATGTCTCTCTCCTGTCTCTCTCCTGTCTCCCATTCTCTCTCCTGTCAGCTGTCACAAAAGCCTGTACGAAGTACTATACGAGGTCCACGTCGTTGAAGTGCCGAAGCGGTGCAGGAGCCGAGCTCTCAGGCAGCCATCTGGTGCAACAGCCAAGCCACGTCCCAGCTATGAACTCTTTGAATTCCTCAAGGATATGTCGCACATTGATGGATAGCAAAATAAAATATAATCATTGGGAGGTAAAACCCGCAACAACTAGCGGTTGTTGCGTTTTTTTTGCGGTGGTTTTACAGCGATTCCGCCGCATAAAATGCAATTCAGAAAGAAAAATCTTATA
This sequence comes from Rhinoderma darwinii, assembly GCF_050947455.1. Taxonomy (NCBI): domain Eukaryota; kingdom Metazoa; phylum Chordata; class Amphibia; order Anura; family Rhinodermatidae; genus Rhinoderma; species Rhinoderma darwinii. The sequence goes on from NC_134691.1 coordinate 174,054,851, forward strand.
CTTACCCATGAGACAGTGTTTATTCGTCCAGGGCGGCCTCCGGGGATGACGTTTCATCCCATGTGACCGCTGCAGCCAATTACAGGCTGTAGCGGCGGTCACATGGGATAAAACATCATCCCAAGAGGCCGGCCTGGATGACGTCAGAGGGCTGGCCTCCTGGGATGCCGCTTTATCATATGTGACCACTGCTGCAGCTAATCACAGGCTGCAGTAGTCTCCTGGGATGAAACGTCAGAATGCTGCAGTTTTCCGCAGCGGACATTCTGGACAAAAAACTGCACCACAATTTGGTGCGGTTTTTCACCCTGAATTCCCTGTGGCGCACAGGGAGGATACGCTGCGTGCTCTTATGCAGCGTATATGTCCCTTGTGAACTCAGCCTGAAGGCTAAAATCAAGAAGTATATGATTTACTAGATTATTATGAAGCTGATTTACTGCAAATCATGAAATCCAATTCATAGGTTTTGGACTATAGTTATTTCATAGTATATACTGTAGTTTATCACCAAATGTGATTAATGTGAAAAACAAAAACAAAAATAAATATAAAGAAATCAGACAAATAGTACGACAGACTACTTATGTATCTTGTTTAGGAAATTTACTGCACACTCAGTTCTGCAGTTATCACAAGGAGCTGAAGATTTATAGCTCTGGGTGATCAGTTTTAACCATCGGCCACAAACCCTTAGTGAAAAGAAGGCAAACAGTGACATGAGAAAAGTTATTACTCTGCTTTGCAGTTTATGAGTTATTGTTTGCATTATGTAATATCGCTTTAAACAACACCTGTTGATAGTATGTTGATAGATCACACAGTATAGTACAGGGGTCTCAAACACGTGGGCCACATGCTGCTCCTGAGGCAGTCATCTGCGACCCGCTGGAAGAGGATAGAGCAGACGAAAGGCGGAATGCTCCGGCGTTTCTACATGACGTCAGTCCTTTTCCCGCGCTGCGTACGCATTGGTAGGTGAGCAGTGGCCCGACAGTCCCCTATAGTGCAACTCCTCCCTGTAGATAGCGCCCCACACACCCTACTTTTGACAGCTCTACATCTCACTCCCCATAGATAGCTCCATTGGGGCTTCCTCCAGGAACCGAATCCCCAGCCAGAGCGCTGCCGATGGACTGGTCTTTGAATCCTGTGCTGTAGATAGCGCCCCACACACCACACCCTGTTTACAGTGCTACACAACCCCTCCATGTAGGTATCTCCACTGGGGCTCTCTCCTCAACTGGAATCCCTGGCCAGAGCAATGCCGGAGATTCTGGCCAGAGATTCCGCTCCTAGTGGTAGCCCCTGACGTCACTGTCCATATATGGACAGTGGTGACAGGGTCCCTCAAGCAGAGGAATTCCTCACCAGAGCGTCAGCAATGCTCTTGCCGGGGATTCCAGCTGAGGAGGGAGCCCCAATGGACCTACATGGAGGGGGGTGTGCGGCGCTGTCAACTAGGTGGGGTGTGTGGGGCGATATCTACAGCAGAGGAATCCCAGGCCAGTGCATCGGCAATACTCTGGCTGGGGATTCCACTCCAATAGGTGGGATGTGGTACTATATATAGGGTATGTGTGTGTGTCAGTGTGTGTGTGTATGTGTGTGTGTGTGTGTGTGTGTCTGTGTGTGTGGCATTATCTACAAAGAGTTGTGTGGCAATATCTACAAAGGGGTTGTGTGGCAACATCTACAAATGGGGTGCAGTGGTAGCATCTACAAATGGGGTTTTGTGGGAACAACTACAAAGGGGCTTTATGGCAGTATCTACAGAGGGCACTGTGGCAATATCTACAGAGGGCACTGGGGTAATATCTACAGAGGGCACTGTGGCATTATCTACATAGGGTGTTGTAGCATTATCTACAGATGGCACTGTGGCAGTATCTACAGATGGCAATGAGACCCCTGGTATAGTAGGTCTACTGAAGACAGCTAGACAGTTTTTAATGTAGAATTTGCATACTATAATAAATGTTATCTAGTATAGAACAGTTGAATTTATCATTTTAAAGTGTACCTTACTTTACAGGTGACTTTTGATAATGAGCTGTCATGTGTGTGTACATGAGGAATAACACTATTTATGGCCATTATATGACATGTATCCTGCATTTTTTAGCAGTTTTCCCCTCTGCAGGCTTGATCTCTAATCCTCAGTTATCTCTCAGTTGTCTCTAGTGGGGGCAGAGCCTAATGGCTATCATGTCTTCTATACATTGCACACATAGAAGAGGAGAATCCTGCTCTCCTGTTTCTATCACATGTATGTATGTATGTATGTATATATATTATATGAATAAATAAATATATATATATATATATATATATATATATATATCTAGATATATATATATATATATATATATATATCTCTCTCTCTATCTATATATATATATATATATATATATATATATACAGTGAATAGAACCGATTCAAGAAAGAAAGCAACAGAAATCTGTATCCCCAAAGGTCCAGGGTAAATCGCACATAAAAGTATGTGTGGACCACTGGGTTGATTTCAGGGTGTGAAACCCTAGCAGCATCAGAAAATGCAAATAGAAAACCAAAAGAGAAGGATTGACACTGAAAAACTGAGAAGTGGTAAATGTACAAAAACTTTATTAACAATAATAACACAATATAAAAATAATCCAAAAAAACCACAGTAAAAACAGGGATCATTGGCTGGTGAATGGAGTCAAACCATGCAACTATGTGAGAGACAGGTAAATAAAGTGCATGTGCGTCCTTTAAATGATGTATGTAACTATCTGTTAGATAGTAGTCTGTACAGAAGGTAATGCGATAATGTACATCAATAGATATAAAGTGTTTCAGACTATATGACTGTATTCAGATAGTATGGTCATTGATTCTTTGAGAAATTTTTCATGTATTTTGGTTTGCATGCTTCCGATCCTTGATATGTCATGATGTCAATTGGTACCTGTGGTGTTATATCCGTTGTTTTATTACGACCATACTATCTGAATACAGTCTCCTGACGAAGCCGGTCTATCGGGCGAAACGCGCGTCGAGGCGCTTGTTCACCCAGATCTTCTGATCCTCCACGCTCTCTAAACATGTCTCAGGGTATGTATATGTGCTTTTGCTAACTTGTACTTATTTTTGGGCTATACTGTTTAGCTATGGCAGCTGTACTCTCCTATGGCTATTTGCGCTACAATATCTTTTGATATACGTCAAAAGCTGCACCCTTCACTTGTGCTGACTTAAATACAGCAGTATACGTATATCTATTTAGCTACACTGTGCTGACCTTTTACGCATTATTATATGTATATCCATTTAGCTGCACCTTTTTATACATTGTGCTGGCTCTGACGTACTATCATTATATGTATGCTGCCATATGTTATCTTGCCCTTCCCACGCATTATCACACTTTGTGTAGGCCCTGATAGTTTACAGGCCACCTTTGCATTGCTATTCTTAGCTGATAGCATCCTGCTTCATGCGGGATTTATATTACACACCCCTGGGCTTGTGTTATTATTCAATTTTATTTGAGCGTGTTAGTGATCATTAGTATATGGTTGATTCTGTTGGTCATGGTCTTTTTCATCTGACCCTGCTGTATATGTCCCCGTATATGCTGTATCATTTCTCTTTTTCTATCATTGTGTTATTTTGTCATTATATTTAATAAAGATATTTTTTGTGCTTTTTACATTGAGTACAATATGATTTTGTAAGTTTGCCCACTGTCAAAGACATGAACAGTCTAGAATTTTTAGGCTAGGTTAATTTTACCAGTGAGAGATAGATTATATAAAAAATAAAAAAAAACAGAAAATCACATTGTCAAGATTATATATATTTATTTGCATTTTGTACAGAGAAATAAGTATTTGATCCCCTACCAACCATTAAGAGTTCAGCCTCCTCCAGACCAGTTACACGCTCCAAATCAACTTGGTGCCTGCATTAAAGACAGCTGTCTTACATGGTCACCTGTATAAAAGACTCCTGTCCACAGACTCAATTAATCAGTCTGACTCTAACCTCTGCAACATGGGCAAGACCAAAGAGCTTTCTAAGGATGTCAGGGACAAGATCATAGACCTGCACAAGGCTGGAATGGGCTACAAAACCATAAGTAAGACGCTGGGTGAGAAGGAGACAACTGTTGATGCAATACTAAGAAAATGGAAGACATACAAAATGACTGTCAATCGACATCGATCTGGGGCCCCATGCAAAATCTCACCTCGTGGGGTATCCTTGATCCTGAGGAAGGTGAGAGCTCAGCCGAAAACTACACGGGGGGAACTTGTTAATGATCTCAAGGCAGCTGGGACCACAGTCACCAAGAAAACCATTGGTAACACATTACACCGTAATGGATTAAAATTCTGCAGTGCCCGCAAGGTCCCCCTGCTCAAGAAGGCACATGTACAGGCCCATCTGAAGTTTTCAAATGAACATATGGATGATTCTGAGAGTGATTGGGAGAAGGTGGTGTGGTCAGATGAGACTAAAATTGAGCTCTTTGGCATTAACTCAACTCGCCGTGTTTGGAGGAAGAGAAATGCTGCCTATGACCCAAAGAACACCGTCCCCACTGTCAAGCATGGAGGTGGAAACATTATGTTTTGGGGGTGTTTCTCTGCTAAGGGCACAGGACTACTTCACCGCATCAATGGGAGAATGGATGGAGCCATGTACCATCAAATCCTGAGTGACAACCTCCTTCCCTACACCAGGACATTAAAAATGGCTCGTGGCTGGGTCTTCCAGCACGACAATTACCCGAAACATACAGCCAAGGCAACAAAGGAGTGGCTCAAAAAGAAGCACATTAAGTTCATGGAGTGGCCTAGCCAGTCTCCAGACCTTAATCCCATCGATAACCTTTGGAGGGAGCTGAAGATTCGAGTTGCCAAGCGACATCCTCGAAATCTTAATGATTTACAGATGATCTGCAAAGAGGAGTGGGCCAAAATTCCATCTAACATGTGTGCAAACCTCATCATCAACTACAAAAAAACGTCTGACTGCTGTGCTTGCCAACAAGGGTTTTGCCACCAAGTATTAAGTCTTGTTTGCCAAAGGGATCAAATACTTATTTCTCTGTGCAAAATGCAAATAAATATATATAATTTTGACAATGTGATTTTCTGTTTTTTTTAATATAATCTATCTCTCACTGGTAAAATTAACCTAGCCTAAAAATTCTAGACTGTTCATGTCTTTGACAGTGGGCAAACTTACAAAATCAGCAAGGGATCAAATACTTATTTCCTTCACTGTATATATAGAGATAGATAGATAGATAGATAGATAGATAGATAGATAGATAGATAGATAGATAGATAGATAGATAGATAGATAGATAGATAGATAGATAGATAGATATACATTCCTCAACATTGAAATTGCAACACCAGGAAGGAAAAGTTTTGGAATTGTAGAAATCACAGGATCGATAAACATGTAATGATATGCAAATTAAAAAAAATTAAAACATAATATTCCAAACATCTTGAATTATTCAGTATTGAGTATGATCATAACGCCCAGAAATACACACACTTACACACCTTGGCATGCTATCAATGAGGTCATTAATGGTTGTCTAAAGAATGTTATGCCATGCTGAATGTACAAGGGCACTCAAATCATCAATATTGACTGCTGGCAGCTCCCTTTGCAATTTGACCAATGCTCTCCCAAATGTGCATGATGGGAGACACTGCAGGCCATTGTAACACGTTTAGGCCATGCAGGCTGCTCACAGCAGCACGAGCAACATGCGGCCTGGCTTTGTCCTGTTGAAAAATGGTTTTTGGGACACTTTGGAGAATTGGCCGTACCTCTGGTTCCATGACAACACTGAGCTGTTAGTGTACCTGAAATAAAGATTAGAGGGGTCCGGCTACCATACATTATTTCACCCCACACCATAATCTCGGAAGTAGTACCAGTGTGACATTCCCTTGTGAAGGCCTATTCATGGCATTGGCCTTGTGGTCTCCAGACCAATCTCAGGAAATTATTGCATCCCAGACAAGAGCGGGACTCATCACTGAAGAGTATAGACCTATATTCCTTTCCCACCTTTTAGTGTCCATTTAAAAGATTTTCCTTGCCTAAAAACTGCCTAAATTTATTTTGAGAAGATCTGATTAATATCGCAGTTACGGATGGGGAGTAACATTGTTTGAATTCTACTAAGCTGTTTTTCTTTCCTTTTTTTCCCTTTGTTCACTCTGTAGCAATTTAGCTTTGTGGTGAATAGTTTAAAAACCATTAATTCAGAAAAGTACTTTTTTTAAAAACTATATAGCATATATATAAACTGCAAATTATACAACTATGGCCAAAGCAGAATATTATATACTAGTCCTTCTCAATGAATATCATCGAAAAGTTAATTTATTTCAGTAATTAAATTAAAAAAGTGAAACTCATATATTATATAGATTCATTACACACAGAGTGATCTATTTCCAGCATTGTTTTATTCTAATGTTGATGAGTATAGCTAACAGTTAATGAAAACCCAAAAGTTAGTCCCTCAGAAAAATAGAATATTAAATAAGTCCAAATTCAAAAATGATTTTTAATACCGAAATGTAAGCCTACTGAAAAGTATGTACAGTATATGCTCTCAATACTTGGTCGGGGCTCCTTTTGCATGAATTACTGCATCAATGCGGTGTGGCATGGAGGCGATCAGCCTGTGGCACTGCTGAGGTGTTATGGAAGCCCAGGTTACATAGTTACATAGTTTGTATGGTTGAAAAAAGACACATGTCCATCAAGTTCAACCAAGGGATGGGAAAGGGGAAGTAAAAAAATAAAATAAAATGACATAGGAGCTGATATTTTTTTGTTCTAGGAAATGATCTAAGCCTTTTTTAAAGCCATCTACTGTCCCTGCTGCGACCAGCTCCTGCGGTAGACTATTCCATAGATTCACAGTTCTCACAGTAAAGAAGGCTTGTCGCCTCCGCAGGTTGAACCTTTCTTTTTCCAGACGGAGGGAGTGTCCCCTTGTTTTTTGAGGGGGTTTTACATGTAACAGGATTTCACCATATTTGTGCCATTTATATAAGTTAACCCCTTAATACCGAAGCTTTAAACCTTAGCGACCAGAGCAATTTTCGCTGTTTTGCTATTCACAGATGTAACGCAGTATGTGTCTTATGAATTGATGTGAATTTTGCACAATTTTCTTGGGACATGTAGTGCTTCCTTTTTGTGGTATATATGTATAGGTAACATTTTTGTTACTTTTTTTATAGCCGTGGAAAGACAGAAAAAAAAGAAAAAATTTGATTTGTCATCATATAAAATGTAACAGTTTGAAAATAAAAGTAATTGTATCATACAAATGTATTGAAATATATTTTTTCATTTATCCTGATCATAAGGACACCTGACTTGGAGGTGTGGTTTATTTTTTTGGACCAGAAATACAGTATAAAACACAAGTGTCCCTTTTTTCAATTGCGCACTAAAATGTCTTAATTTTGTTTTTTACATCATGGTAGTAATGTATGGGTAATGGACTTGAAGTCTAATACATAATGGTAAAAAAACATTGTGTTCTACAAACTAGACACTCTAAAGTCTATTTCTAGTGGTTCAATTTCTGTTTTAACCCTTCACACTTTTTACAGAATTTGTCCAAACTTGGGCCAAAAAAATTTAAATTGCATTTTTTTTTTACAAAAGTGGCACTTTTCTTAAGCCATTTTGAAACACCATATGACATATTGGTAAAAGTGACACCTTTCCACATTCTGCTACTTCTCCCGTGTACAGCGATACCAAATATGTGTGTCTAATCTATTATATGGACCCATTATAGGGCATATCCTAGAAGGAGTCCATTTTGGCTTTTGGAGGCCTGTCACACCAGAATTAATTTTAGTGCACCATGCTGCATTTGCCAAAGTACTGGAGTGGCAGACTCTCAGAATTTACCAGAAATTACCATGATACAAAAAAATACACACCCCAGATTCTATTTCTCGCAGTTCAATTTCTGTTTTAACCCTTCACACTTTTTACAGAATTTGTCCAAACTTGGGCCAAAAAAATGTAAATTGCATTTTTTTTTACAAAAGTGTCACTTTTCTTAAGCCATTTCGAAGGAGTCCATTTTGGCTTTTGGAGGACTTCTTACGCCAGAGCTGATTTTAGGGAACCACACTATATTTGCCGTGGTACTGCAGGTCATTTTGACAAGTATAAATGTCCTGCTAATATTTATCTAGGGGTATAGTGAGTATTTTTATTAGGTGGATAGAAATAAAAAATAGGTTTATCCAGAAAATACAGTATTGCTGCATTTTTACAGTGAAACATAATAATAAGCAACCCTCCCTTTTGTTTCTCCCTACAAAAACAGTGTGAAAGTAAATGAGTTAATAATGTGGGTAATATCATAGTCTTTGCCATCATAGATTCTAAAGGCAGATGTGGAGCCTGTACCGCTCTCACAGAGCTTGTAGATTTTAACCCCATATTTTGCTCTCTTTGAGGGGATGTACTGGCGGAATGAGAGCCTGCCTTTTTAACTCATCAACGATTCGGGGTTGTACATGGGCATAAATAACTCCTCCAAAATTTTTATCAGGGGCCTTATTTTATACAGGCGGTCACGGCCTGGATCACTACGGGGGGGCCTGGTGATTGTCGTTAAAATGAAGGAAGCGCATTAGCACCTCATATCTGCTTCTGGTCATAACGTCTGGAAAAACAGGTGTGGCATGTGTAGGGCTTGTTGCCCAATATGACCGGATTGAGGGCTTTTTCACTAACCCCATGTTGAGGATGAGCCCGAAAAATGTTTAAGTTCGCCAGTATTTGTAGGGTGCCACTCCTTTGCATAGGAGGACGTTGGCTTTTCAGCAAAGAATTGGGGAGCATACAGATTGGTTTAGGTTAACAACCAGCTCCAATAGTTCATCTGTAATGAATATTTTCAAAAAAAATCGAGGGCTGTAAAATCTTCCACATTAATATTTATCCCTGGTGTAGCAATAAATTCTGGGATATTAGGGGGAAAACACTCTGTGGGTACCCACTCAATATATTCTGGGGGAATAGAGTGGGCCGTGTTTTGTGGTACTTCTGCGACATGCCCTGTGCTTGTGGACTCTGCAGCGACACTTGAATTGCAGAAAGTGTATCACTATCATCGCTATCACTGGTAGAATACATTTCTACCTCGGACGCGGTTTCTGTATCTCTTTCATCAGAGTCAGAAATTAACATGGCGTATGCCTCTTCCACTGTGAATCTTTACACACACGTACGACAAAGACCGTAACCAGATGCACACGTCACATAACCCTGTATATATTCCCTCAATAGCCCCTCCATCATTTTCCCCACGATGGATGTTAAGCTTACTGGTCTATAATTACCCGGAGAAGACCTAGAGTCCTTTTTGAAAATAGGCACCACATTTGCCCTGCGCCAGCCCCTTGGCACTATACCAGTCACTAGAGAATCTCTAAATATTATGAAGAGGGGGACAGAAATAAATGAACTAAGCTCCTTAAGAACTCTAGGGTGTAACCCATCTGGTCCCGGGGCCTTGGGTACGTTTATTTTATTTAATTTAGCTTGCACCATATCTACATTCATCCAATTCAGTATATCAACTCATATATTAACAGCACTGGCACCAGGTACATCAGCTGCTCTTTCTTCTGTTGTATATACAGAGCTGAAGAACCCATTTAGTAACACTGCTTTCTCTTGATCCCCTGTGACCAACTCCCCATTACCACTATCTAGGGGTCCCACATGTTCAGACCTTGGTTTTTTTGCATTTATATACAGTACTTGAAGAATTTTTTGGCATTCGTTTTACTATCCTTGGCCACCTTCCTTTCATTTTCTATTTTTGCTGATTTTATTACCTTTTTACGAATTTTATTAAGCTCTTTATATTTTACAAAGGCTATAGCCATACCCTCAGATTTGTATTTTTCAAATGCCCTTTTTTTGTCATGTATTTCCCTTTTTACAGAAGGTGTAAGCCATGTGGGGTTTAATTTTAGTCGTTTATACTTGTTACCTATAGGAATACATTTTGCACTATATTTACCCAAAGTAGATTTGAAAATCTCCCATTTATTATTTGTACCATTATTTGACATTAGTTCTTCCCAGTCTATATCCTGAATTGCAGCCTTCATCCTGGGGAAATTGGCCTTCTTAAAACTAAGTGTTTTTGCCCTCCCAGCCTGTGTTTGTTTTTTACAGTATGTGTAAAATATAACTATATTATGATCACTGTTACCAAGGTTTTCACGAACATTGACGTTCCCAACAAGCTCTGCATTATTAGAAATGACCAGATCCAACAGAGCGTCACCTCTAGTCGGGTCTTCCACAAACTGGGCCATAAAATTTTCCTGCAACAGGTTGAGGAAATGTCTCCCCTTTGCAGTTGAAGCCGAACCATGACACCAATTAATATCCCGGTAATTAAAATCTCCCATTATCACTACTGTACCAGCCTGTGCAGCCCGCTCCATCTGTTTATATAGCTGACATTCCATCTCCTCAATTATATTGGGGGGGTCTATAGATTACACCAAAAGTAATTTTTTCAGTGTATACCTCCCTTTGTAATTCCACCCACAAGGTTTCAACCTCCACACAGTCTTCACCCAATATTGCCTCTTTCAGACTCACCTTCATATCACTTCTCACATACAGACATACACCACCACCTTTCCTATTCGCCCTGTCTTTCCGAAACAGTATAAAACCCTGTAGATTTACAGCCCAATCATGTGAAGAGTCCAGCCATGTTTCAGCAACACCAACTATATCTATATTTTCTTCCATTATCAAGGCCTCCAGCTCCCCTATTTTGCTTGCTAGACTTCTGGCATTTGTGAACATAAACTTTAACTTGCCTTTAAATATTTCACTTTCATTATCAGAAATGTGATTTTTTGACATTTGGGCATTTTTATTTTCACTGCTGTTTTGTAACGAAAGGATCTCCTTATCTTGTTGCCTAGTCCTCTCCCCACAGTCTGTTTCTCCCCCCACCAATATAATCTAACCCCTCTCTAACCTAACTACCCATTTATTTTCTACATTGGCCTCCCTCCTCAACACTATTTTAAATACTCCGCCACCCCAGCTAGAATTCTCTCCCCCAGCACAGCAGACCCCCTTCCATTTAGGTGCAAACCATCTGCAGAATACAGTTTGAACCCCAATGAAAAGTCAGCCCAGTGCTCTAGGAACCCAAAGCCTTCTCCTCTACACCAAGACTTAAGCCATGCATTTAACTCCCTAAGCTCCCGCTGTTTATCCTGTGAGGCGCATGGCACAGGCAGTATTACTGAGTATACTACCTTGGAGGTCCTTCCCTTCAGCTTGTAGCCTAGTTCTTTAAAATTATTCTTAAGGCTCCTCCACCTACCATTAATGCTGACGTTGGTACCCACATGTACCACGACAGCTGGATCATCACCAGCCCCTCCCAACAATTTGTCCACGCGTTCCACCACATGCCAAACCCTGGCACCAGGGAGACAGCAAACCATTCAGTTGAGGCGGTCTTGGCGACAAATTATTCTATCCGTCTTCCTGATTATAGAATCCCCTACAACTATCAATTGTCTTGCCTTACCTGCATTACCATAACGCCGACTACTAGCTGGGCTGTTCTCCCGACTGTTAGGGAGATTAGTATACACTAGGGCTGCCATTTCTGAGACCAACACCCTCGCATCATCACCCAACTTGGCAATTTTGCTTGGAATGTCAGAAACAGGATTGGCCTTCCTTTTCTTTGACCCCTTTCTGCTGCCCCTAACTACATTAACCCAGCTACTTGCCTGATCCTGCTGATCCATGTCTTCACCCTCCAGTTCTAACCCACTAACGGCATGCTCCATCAGCAGCATGCTCCCCTCAAGATTTTCTATCTTCCTCAGTGTTGCATTCTGCCCCTCCAGATCTCTAATGTGAGCTTCCAGGCGAACAGCATGCTCACATCTGCCACAGAGGTATTCACCCTGGAACTCCGGCTCCAGTCGTGCATACATATGGCAAACTGTGCACTGAAGAAATCCTCCAATCTTGCTATCCATTATCTGAGTTACAACAAAACAGTGAACAATTGTAAAAGAAAAGAAGAGTACTTACAGGGGCTGTAACTCCTCTTTTCAACTCCGGTTTTAGAACTCCACTTATATCACAAGCCACTTAAACCACTAAGCTCAGACAGAGCCAAGAGGTTGCTTTCATAGCGGCCTTCAGCTCGTCTGGATTGTTGAGTCTGGTGTCTCTCATCTTCCTCTTGCTAATACTCCATAGATTCTCTATGGGGTTTATGTCAAGTGAGTTTGCTGGCCAATTAAGCACAATGATACTGCGGTTATTAAACCAGGTATTGGTACTTTTGGCAGTGTGGGCAGGTGCCAAGTTCTGCTGGAAAATGAAATCCGCATCTCCATAAAACTTGCCAGCAGAGGAAAGCATGTAGTGCTCTTAAATTTCCTGGTAGACGGCTGCGTTGACTCTGGACTTAATATTACACAGTGGACTAACACCAGCAGATGACATGGCTGCCCAAACCATCACTGACTGTGGAAACTTCACACTGGACGGCAAGCAACTTGGATTAAGTGCCTCTCCACTCTTCCTCTAGACTCTGGGACTTTGATTTCCAAATGAAATGCAAAATTTACTATCATCTGAAAACAGGACTTTGGACCACTGAGCAACAGACCAGTCCTTTTACTCCTTGGCCCAGGTAAGACGCTTATGATGTTGTCTCAAGGAATACAACAGTTGTAGCCCATATCCTGGATATGTCTGTGTGTGGTGGCTCTTGCAGCACTGACTCTAGCTGCAGTCCACTCCTTGTGAATTTAGCCCAGATTCTTGAATGGCCTTTTCTTGACAATCCTTTCAAGGCTGCAGTTATCCCTGTTGCTTGTGCACCTTTTTCTACCACACTTTTTCCTTCCTCTCAACTTTCCGCTAATATGCTTGGATACAGAACTCTGTAAACAGCCAGCTTCTTTAGCAATGTCCTTTTGTGGCTTACCCTCCTTGTGGTGGGTGTCAATGACTGTCTTCTGCACAACTGTCAAATCAGCAGTCTTCCCCATGTTTGTTTAGCCTACTGAACCAGACTGTTGGACCATTTAAAGGCTTAGGAAACCTTTGCAGGTGTTTTGTGTTGATTAGCTTGATTAGAGTGTCACACCATGAGTCTACAATCTTCAACTTTTACCCAATATTCTAATTTTCTGAGAGACAAAATTTGGGTTTTTTATTAACAGTTAACCATAATCATCAACATTAACTGGTTGCCGACACAGGACGAGAATGCTCGTCCTGAGCGGTGAGTACTTTGCGCATTAGGACGAGCATTCTCGTCCTGTGTGACAGCCGTCTGTGCGCGTAATTGAGAGTGTGGCAACTGCTGTAATACACAGCCACGGCCCCGCTCTGACACCCGAGAGGAGTGAAACATCTTCTCTCCGCCGTTAACCCTTTGAATGCCGCGATGAATGCAGATCGCGGCATTCAAGGAGTGGGGACTGCACTTTGATCGCATCACAGAAGATAACTGTGACACGATCAAAGCCCATAACTCATATGGCCAGACAGCCCAGGGTCCATTGAAGGACCCCAGGGCTGTCTGAACATATTTCCTGTTGTTAGGGCATACTGAGGTATGCCCTAACAACTGCCTGTGTACAATCAGTAACAGGCTAATGTACTGGCATATAGATCTATGCCAGTACATTACAGTTACAAAATCAAAATCAAAATGATAAATGCCTTTATGGGATAAAAAAAAAAAAAAAGTTAAATGAATTAAAAAAAAAAAGAATGATAAATAAATAAATACAAATTAAAAAAATACACAGAAACACACATTTTTTATAATAAATAAACTTTTTAAAATATAAGTTCCAAAACAGGAAATAATATAAACTTATTTAGTATCACAATGACCATAACAACCCGTACAACAAATATATAACATTATTTATCATGATCGGTGCATGGTGTAAAAAAAAAAATTAAAACTGCTGCCGAACTTCTTTTTTTCTGCATTTTCGCCTAAATAAAAATTTATAGAAATTAAACGATAATGCATTTGTACCAAAAAATGATGCCTGACATAAAGTACAACTCGTTCCGCAAAAAAACAAAGTCTCATACAACTACGTCGTAGAAAAAAATCAAAGAGTTATGAACGTCGGAATGCAAAGAGGGAAATCTAAAAAAATTCAAGGCCAAAAGTGGCTGTGTCCTTAAGGGGTTAAAAGAAAAAAATGCTGGACATAGATCACTCTGTGTGTAATGAATCTATATAATATATGAGTTTCACTTTTTGAATTGAATTATATATATATATATATATATATATATACACACTGCCGTTCAAAAATTTGGGGCCACCCAGACAATTTTGTGTTTTCCATGAAAGCTCACACTTATATTTATCAAATGAGTTGCAAAATGACTAGAAAATATAGTCAAGTCATTGACAAGGTTAGAAATTATGATTTTTATTTAAAATAATAATTTTCTCCTTCAAACTTTGCTCCATTTGCAGCAATTACAGCATTGCAGACCTTTGGCAATCTAGCTGTTAATTTGCTGAGGTAATCAGGAGAAATTTTACCCCATGCTTCAAGAAGCCCCTCCCACAAGTTGGATTGGCTTGATGGGCACTTATTGCGTACCATACGGTCAAGCTGCTCCCACAACAGCTCTATGGGGTTGAGATCTGATGACTGCGCTGGCCACTCCATTACAGATAGAATACCAGCTGCCTGCTTCTTCCCTAAATAGTTCTTGCATAATTTGGAGGTGTGCTTTGGGTCATTGTCCTGTTGTAGGATGAAATTGGCTCCAATCAAGCGCTGTCCACAGGGTATGACATGGCGTTGCAAAATGGAGTGATAGCCTTCCTTATTCAAAATCCCTTTTACCTTGTACAAATCTCCCACTTTACCAGCACCAAAGCAACCCCAGACCATCACATTACCTCCACCATGCTTCAAAGATGGCATCAGGCACTCTTCCAGCATCTTTTCAGTTGTTCTGCGTCTCACAAATGTTCTTCTGTGTGATCCAAACACCTCAAACTTCGATTCGTCTGTCCATAACACTTTTTTCCAATCTTCCTCTGTCCAATGTCTGTGTGCTTTTGCCCATATTAATATTTTCCTTTTATTAGCCAGTCTCAGATATGGCTTTTTCTTTGCCACTCTGCTCTGAAGGCCAGCATCCCAGAGTTGCCTCTTCACTGTAGACGTTGACACTGGCGTTTTACGGGTACTATTTAATTAAGCTGCCAGTTGAGGACCTGTGAGGCGTCTGTTTCTCAAACTAGAGACTCTAATGTACATGTCTTGTTGCTCAGTTGTGCAGCGAGGCCTCCCACTTCTCTTTCTATTCTGATTAGAGCCTGTTTGCGCTGTCCTCTGAAGAGAGTAGTACACAACGTTGTAGGAAATCTACAGTTTCTTGTCAATTTCTCGCATGGAATAGCCTTCATTTCTAAGAACAAGAATAGACTGTCGAGTTTCACATGAAAGCTCTCTTTTTCTAGCCATTTTGAGAGTTTAATCAAACCCATAAATGTAATGCTCCAGATTCTCAACTGGCTCAAAGGAAGGTCAGTTTTATAGCTCCTCTAAACAGCAAAACTGTTTACAGCGGTGCTAACATAATTGCACAAGGGTTTTCAAGTGCTTTCTAATCATCCATTAGCCTTCTAACACAGTTAGTGTAAAGGATCTGCCAGACACATCTTCTGTGTCGACGCCCGTGGTTAATCAGTCTGCACCTGCTCCTAAGTTTGATAGAGTGACTCGATCTGCTACCACTTAGGCTGGTAGGGTCAGGAGTGAGAGAACCTATCACAGCCTGGGCCTCGGTCTATTTATACCTTCATTTCCTGCTTGTCTCTGCCTGTGATTCTTTCCTGTTTCCTGGCTCTTCTGCTCCTGCTATCATTATTGACCTTGCTTCATTTTGACCCTGGCTTTACAGACTACTCTCCTGCTCTGCGTTTGGTACCTCGTACACTCCTGGTTTGACTCGGCTCGTTCACTACTCTTGTTGCTCACGGTCTTGCCGTGGGCAACTGCCCCATTTCCCTTAGCTTCTGTGTACCCTTGTCTGTTTGTCTGTCGTGCACATATTGAGCGTAGGGACCGTCGCCCAGTTGTACGCCGTCGCCTAGGACGGGCCGTGCAAGTAGGCAGGGACTGAGTGGCCGGTAGATAAGGGCTCACCTGTCTGTCTCCCTACCCCGTCATTACATAATCACAGGCCCTTATACCTATTCTATCCTGGACCCTGACACAACTATGGACCCGCTTGAGACCCTGGCTCAGCAAATGCAGGGCCTCTCCCTACAGGTCCAAGCCCTGGCTCAGAGGGACAACCAACGTGATGCTACCCTGGGAGTGTCCCCCACCTCACCTCTTGAACCCCACCTCAAGTTGCCTGACCGGTTCTCAGGGGACCGGAAGACTTTTTTCTCCTTTCAGGAGAGTTGTAGGCTCTATTTCCGTCTAAGGCCCCACTCCTCAGGTTCTGAGAGCCAGCGAGTGGGTATAATTCTGTCCCGGCTCCAGGACGGGCCTTCTTCTTAGCTCCTGACGCCCCTGAAAATTCCTCTGTTGATCTTTTTTTTTCTGCTCTCGGGCTCATATATGACGAGACTGACAAGACTGCATTTGCCGAGAGTCAGCTGGTGACCTTACCTCAGGGTAAGAGACCCGTTGAGGAGTACTGTTCTGACTTTAGGAAGGGGTGTGTAGCTACTCGGTGGAATGACCCTGTCTTGAGGTGCCAGTTTAGATTGGGTCTGTCGAACGCCCTGAAAGACCTGTTAGTTAGCTATCCCTCTTCAGACTCTCTAGATCAGGTTATGGCTTTAGCGGTACGTCTTGACCGACGTCTCAGGGAACGACGACTTGAACGTTTTTGTGCTTTCTCCTCTGGCTCCCCAATGATGGCTCCCGAGGTTCCGTTGCTTCGTTCTTACACGAAAAACTCGGATGAACCAATGCAACTCGGGGCCTCCGTGACTCCCCAACAACGTAGAGAGCTCCGCAGAAGGAATGGTCTCTGCTTCTACTGTGGGCATGACAAGCATCAAGTAAACAACTGTCCTAGGCGTAAGAATAAGCAGCCAGAAGAACTTCCGTGCCTAAGTGACCATCGGGGAGGTCACTTGGGCGCACAGGTATTTCCCGTAAATATGAAACCTAATAAGATCTTGCTTCCCTTTCAGGTCTCTTTTGAGGGTAGGTCTGCCACCGGCAGTGCCTTCGTGGATTCAGGGTCTTCTGCTAATATTATGTCTGTGGAATTTGCTATGTCTCTAGCTATGCGATTGATTGATTTGCCTAAACCTATCCCGTTAGTGTGTATCGACTCCACTCCTCTTGTTAATGGTTATTTTACGCAGCATACCCCTGTTTTTGAACTCCTTGTTGGCTCCATGCATTTGGAGCAGTGCTCTGTACTGGTGATGCAGGGATTATCATCTGATTTGGTTTTAGGCCTTCCCTGGTTGCAGATGCATAATCCCACGTTTAACTGGAATACTGGGGATCTTACCAAATGTGTTAATGAATGCATGACGTCATGTTTTTCTGTTAATTTTATTTCTCTCCCTGAGTAGGTGAACACTCTAACTGAGTTTATTCAGGCCTCCGAAGTGTTACCTCCTCATAGAGAATACGATTGCGCAATCGATTTGGTACCAGGTGCTAAGCTCCGTAAGGGTAGGATATTTAATCTCGCTTGTACCGAACGTGAAGCCATGAGAGAGTATATCCAGGAATGCCTGGCCAAGGGTTACATTCGCCCCTCTACTTCTCCGGTAGGTGCTGGCTTCTTCTTCGTAGGGAAGAAGGATGGTGGTCTTAGGCCCTGCATCGATTACCGAAACTTGAATAAGGTCACTGTAAGGAACCAGTATCTCCTTCCTTTGATTCCTGACCTCTTCAATCAGGTTCAGGGGGCCCAATGGTTCTCTAAGTTTGATCTTCGGGGGGGCTTATAACCTTATCCGCATCAGATAGGGGGATGAGTGGAATACTGCGTTTAACACGCCTGAAGGACATTTCGAATACCTTGTCATGCCCTTTGGGTTGTGTAATGCTCCAGCGGTCTTCCAGAATTTAATAAATGGGATTTTAAGAGACTACGTGGGGGTATTTCTTGTTGTGAACCTTGATGACATACTTGTGTTTTCCAAGGATTGGACCTCCCACATTGAGCATGTCAGGAAGGTGCTCCAGGCCCTTCGGGAAAACAAACTCTTTGCTAAAACTGAAAAATGTGTGTTTGGGGTGTAGGAGATACCATTTTTAGGTCAAATCCTCACGCCTCATGAATTCCGCATGGACCCTGCCAAGGTTCAGGCTGTGGCTGAATGGGTCCAACCTGCCTCCCTGAAGGCGTTACAGTGCTTCCTGGGGTTTGCTAATTATTACAGGAGATTTATTGCTAACTTCTCGGTCATCGCTAAGCCTCTTACGGATCTTACTCGTAAAGGTGCTGATCTCCTCCACTGGCCTACGGATGCGGTCCAGGCTTTTGAGATCCTTAAGAAGTGCTTTATCTCGGCCCAAGTGCTGATTCAGCCTAACCAAATAGAGCCATTCATCGTGGAGGTTGACGCCTCCGAGGTGGGAGTGGGTGCTGTCTTGTCCCAGGGTACCAGGTCACTCACCCATCTCTGTCCCTGTGCCTACTTCTCCAGGAAGTTCTCGCCCACTGAGAGTAACTATGACATTGGCAACTGCGAACTCTTAGCCATTAAATGGGCATTTGAAGAGTGGCGCCACTTCCTGGAGGGGGCTAGGCACCAGGTAACGGTCCTTACCGACCACAAGAATCTGGTTTTCCTAGAATCTGCCCGGAGGCTAAACCCGAGACAAGCTCGATGGGCGTTGTTTCTTACTAGATGCAACTTTTTGGTCACCTATAGGACTGGGTCTAAAAATATTAAAGCTGATGTACTGTCGCGTAGCTTCATGGCCAGCCCTCCTTCCGAGGAAGATCCTGCTTGTGTTTTGCCCCCAGGTATAATCATTTCCTCTGTTGATTCTGACTTGGTCTCCGAAATTGCGGCTGATCAAGGTTCAGCTCCCGGGAACCTTCCTGAGAACAAGCTGTTTGTTCCCCTGCAATTCCGGCTAAGGGTAA
Organism: Rhinoderma darwinii; assembly: GCF_050947455.1. Taxonomy (NCBI): domain Eukaryota; kingdom Metazoa; phylum Chordata; class Amphibia; order Anura; family Rhinodermatidae; genus Rhinoderma; species Rhinoderma darwinii. The sequence goes on from NC_134691.1 coordinate 174,074,072, forward strand.
TCAGGGAAAATCATAACTCTGCACTATCTGGCCATCCAGGCATTCTGGGTACCAAGCACCTCATTACCAGAAACTATTGGTGGCCTGGGTTGCCCAAAGACTTTAAGGCCTGTGTCGCCGCTTGTGAAATTTGTGCTAGGTCCAAGACATCCTGGTCCCGACCAGAGGGTTTACTATGTTCTTTGCCCATTCCCCAGAGGCCTTGAACCCATATCTCCATGAATTTTATCACCGATCTGCCTTCATCTCAAGGTAAGTCGGTGGTGTGGGTTGTAGTAGACCGCTTCAGTAAGATGTGCCACTTTGTGCCCCTCAAGAAACTACCCAATGCTAAGACATTAGCTACCTTGTTTGTCAAACAGATCCTGCGTCTCCATGGGGTTCCTGTCAATATAGTTTCTGAGAGAGGTGTACAATTTGTTTAATTGTTTTGGACAGCTTTCTGTAAAAAGTTCGATATTGATCTGTTCTTCTGCTCGGCCTTCCATCCTGAAACTAATGGCCAAACCGAGAGGACTAATCAGTCTCTAGAACAATATTTAAGGTGTTTTATCTCTGACTGTCAATATGATTGAGTCTCCATCATTTCCCTCGCCGAACTTTCCCATAATAACCGGGTCAGTAACTCGTCAGGGGTCTCCCCCTTTTTCTGTAATTTTGGGTTTAATCCACGGTTCTCCTCCGTTTCACCTGGTGGTTCCAACAATCCCTAGGTAGATGTCGTTCATCGGGTACTGTGCACAGTCTAGGCCCAGGTTCAGAAGAACCTAGAGGCGTTCCAGAGCATACAAAAGACTCAGGCAGATAGAAGACGTTCTGCTAACCCCTTGTTTGTGGTCGGGGATCTGGTGTGGCTGTCTTCGAAAAATTTGCGCCTTAAAGTCCCGTCCAAAAAATTTGCTCTCCGGTTTATAGGGCCGTACAAGGTCATTGAGGTCCTTAACCCTGTCTCCTTCCGACTGGAGTTACCCCTGTCTTTTTGAATACACAACGTGTTTCATGCCTCCCTCCTGAAACGCTGCTCCCCGTCCTTGGTTACCTCGAGGAAACCTCCGGTTCCTGTTCTCACCCCTGAAGGGGTAGAATTCGAGGTGGCCAAGATTGTGGACAGCAGGATGGTCCAAGGCTCCCTCCAGTACCTGGTCCATTGGAGAGGATACAGGCCTGAGGAGAGGACTTGGGTACCCGCCCGGGATGTTCACGCTGGGGTATTGCTCAGGAGGTTCCATCTTTGGTTCCCCAATAAGCCAGGTCCACCTAGAAAGGGTCCAGTGGCCACTCATAAAAGGGGGGGGTACTGTAAAGGATTTGCCAGACACAGCTTCTGTGTCGATGCCCGTGGTTAATCAGGCTGCACCTGCTCCTAAGTCTGATAGAGTGACTCAATCTGCCACCACTCAGGCTGGTAGGCTCAGGAGTGGGAGAACCTATCACAGCCTGGCCAGACGGTTCTAGCTCGAGCCGTCGGTCTATTTATACCTTAATTTCCTGCTTGTCTCTGCCTGTGATTCTTTCCTGTTTCCTGGCTCTGCTGCTCCTGCTATTATTATTGACCTTGCTTCATTTTGACCCTGGCTTTACTGACTACGCTCCTGCTCTTCGTTTGGTACCTCGTACACTCCTGGTTTGACTCGGCTCGTTCACTACTTTTGTTGCTTACGGTCTTGCTGTGGGCAACTGCCCCATTTCCCTTAGCTTCTGTGTACCCTTGTCTGTTTGTCTGTCGTGCACATATTGAGCGTAGGGACTGTCGCCCAGTTGTACGCCGTCGCCTAGCACGGGCTGTGCAACTAGGCAGGGACTGAGTGGCGGGTAGATTAGGGCTCACCTGTCTGTCTCCCTACCCCGCCATTACAGTTAGCAAACACAATGTACCATTAGAACACTGGAGTGATGGTTGCTGGAGATGGGCCTCTATACACCTATGTAGATATTGCATTAAAAACCAGACGTTTGCAGCTAGAATAGTCATTTAGCACATTAACAATGTATAGAGTGTATTTCTGATTAATTTAATGTTATCTTCATTGAAAAAAACTGTGCTTTTCTTGCAAAAATAAGGAAATTTCTAAGTGACCCTAAACTTTTTAACGGTAGTGTATATATATATATATATATATATATATATATATATATATATATATATATATATGTTAAGGTGTGTTCTTCCTTACCTTTCATGTTACCTTAACATATCCTAAAATATGTGCCACTAAATAACCGGCTTTGGAAAAAAAATATGATCATTCACATTACTGATGTTCAGGATAAAACATAACTAGATTTTGTATTATAACTGACTACTGATCCATATTACAATTAGTTCTAGTGTTATAGCGTAAAGGTTAGAAAGTGAGAACACAAAATACTGTATAACATTGAACGTGAATTCATTTGTGTGGATTCTCGAGATGGACAAATATGTATAAGTGCTGCCAAGGTTTATGATTATGGTACCAATTTTCAATGCTACAGGATGAGTTTTGTATGATACATGTCATTACATCTTGGAAATTTACACTTTTATAGACAATTTGCTTCAAGTTGTATCATTTCCATCAAATCATATATTTTTAATGTGTATACGTATGTGCACATTCAGGCTTTTAAAAGGTACATGCTATATAATGTATATTTATATCAACTTTAGAATTATAGGATATCGAACAAGAGAACCAAGTGTTCTTAAAAGCCTCACAAATATTAGCGTTTTATGCTTGTTGTCAGATATTTCTAATGTAATGTCATATAGTCAATTACAACTAAAAAAGATGGCTGAGTCAATGCAGAAAATAAATGCACAGACATATGACAGCACATAAAGATTCTTATGAAAGCTTTGGCATTCACTTTCACATGTTTTTCTCATTTCCTTTTTTTTTTTCCCGGGTTTTATTTCCATAGAAATTTACAGCTCAAATAACAGTGAAATTATATTACATTTGCAGTACTAGCAAGAGAAGAAAACAAATCTTTATCAGACATGATTAAATATCTAACCTGACAGAGATCCACTAAGGATCGTATTGTCATTTACAGTTAAATCTCCATTATTACTCCTTTTCTCCTGCTTTCGTTTTCATTTCCCCTTCCTTCCCTCTTTTTTTCTCCTTCCCAGCCCAATTTCCTGCGAGCCACACAAAATAAAAAAATAAATTAAAAAAAAGAATAATAATAAAAAATATTTATATTAAAATTTAATCAATAAAAGGGGGGCGGGCATAGCTTTGTACTAAAGCTTAATGATTAGGAACCTCGAAATCCAGAGGTCCCAATTAATAAAAAAAATATTTATTTTTCCCCCTTGAGAAAGACAATAAATGTATTTACTTTTGTTTTTCAAGTCTTTACAGACGGGGAAGTCGGCAAAAGCCATCTTTCTGCAATTTCTAACCTAGCCATAAATAATATTTGACAGATCGGAAGGAAATTACCTCCTATTTGCCGTACCAAAGATAAATCTCCTAAAATACAAACTCTAGGATCAAGAGGGATAATACTATAAAAAATATTCTCCAGATGGGCAATCACCTCAATCCAATATCTAACCCATTTTTGACACCGCCTTGTGAGATGTATTCAATCTGCTTTGGGGCCCAGACATTTAGGGCATATATCAGATTGTCTTGACCCTATTTTTTTTTAGAAATGTAGCTGAGGAATAAAGTCTATGAACTATCATAAATTGGGAAATTCTATGATTGTTATTGGAGGAGACCCTAGGGGTTTGTTGATATACTCTGGAACAAAAGGTATTAGGCTGTTTGCCTATATCTATCTCCCATCTTTTTCATGACTTAAAACTATTAGGATAGGCAAAATTATGCATAAGTAGCTTATATAATCTCGCGATTACTCCTCCCTTAATAACCATATTTAGCATTAAATGCAATGTGCCCTTTTTTCAATAGAGATTCTCTTTCTCCACTGTGAATGGTCATAGGCAGATTTTAGTTGTAAATATTAAAGAAAATCTCCATTTATCAGCCAATGTTTAATTTTAAAACTAGAAAAGTCTCTCATGCGTCCATTATCCAAAATATAAGAAATTTGTGTAATTCCTTCAGTTACCAAGAAAATTATGATCAATGTTTTGCATCCCCTTTAAGCGTGAGGAATGCCATAAAGGGGTAAAGTCCAAGTATTCATGGATGGATAACAAATTCTTAATGTCATTCCGGACTTCATGAAAAGAAAAATATACTTTATCAGCTTTATAAGGGTAACATCCAAATGCCCCCAACTCCAATATATGATAGAATTATAACCCAATTTTGCTAACTTAACCAAAAGAGATCTATTTACCAGCACTTCCTCCAAATCTCTGATCTGTTTGAATATTGCAGCAAGATAGTTTCATTTAATATTTGGAACAGCTAGACCCCCCTCAGAAATGCTTATATGCAGTTTTTAATTGCAATACGAGGCGGTTTGCCCCTCCAAATGAAATTTGAGAAAATTGTATTTATGCTATAAAAAAAAAAAATATTAATTTAAATTGGCATGTTATAAAAATTTTGTGCAGAAGCATCATCTTAATAAGAGCTAGTCTATACGCCATTGACAAAGGAAGCTTCTTCCGTACCAAAGTTTTTTTCTTCATATTCTCTAACAATGTTACACAGTTTAACCCGTTAGTGAACACCCATTAGTGTATTTATGGTGGGAACTAACAGTCTTTATTCTGATACAATAGCTTTTTACGGCGATGCATCGGAATAAATAAATAGAGCAGGGAGATGTTAAATCTCCCTGCTCTCAGCTACAGGAGTTAGCTGAGGTCTGGTAACAGCCCTGCTATAATGGGCGAGATCAATATCAGTATTAATCTTGCCCGTTTAACCCCTCAGATGCGGTGCTCAATAGCGAGCGCCGCATCTGAGTGGTTTTGGAGGGAGGGAGGGCGCTCCCTCTCTCACCCCACTGTCACCCTGCAATAAGATTGCAGGGTGCCAGTCAGGGGCGTAACTAGGAAAGACTGGGCCCCATAGCAAACTTTTGACTGGGGCCCCTTCGCACGCAACAAACACCCCCCCACCCCACATCTTCCACCCCCCACCCCCGACAATGAACATTTATCAGTTTTGTGTGAAATGTAAAAATACAGCTAGGCCACTAGTGTACTCTTATACTTTTATTAACCTTTAGTTACAGGGTTACAAAAATTGTAACAAATAGTTTAGCACTGATATTCTAACATCTGTTATCACATAATTATATTCTTTCATAGTCGTAATAGCTGAAAAAAAACTGACCCAAAACTTAAAGCACCGGGACACACTCCTGTAGATAGTGCCACACAGCCCCCTTTGTAGATAGTGCCGCATAGCCCAAGGAGCCCCCACTTGTAGATAGTGCCACCTCAAAAAAAACAAAAAACGTATGCTCAGCCCTGTACCCGCGACGAATGGAGCCTCAGCTCCTCCGCAGCCTGAGACGGGACACTTGCATATGCCAGCTTAATGATCACGTCACCACGCTATCCTGCACAGGGATCCTGTCCCTGTACCTTATAGGCTGTGGGCCTAACATGGCCTGTAGTCTAGTAAACGGCAGAGCAGGGAGCTATCTCCCTGCTCTGCAATAGTGTTGAATTGTATCCTCGTCCTAAGGATGCAGATACAATTAAACGTGGCAGTCGCCAGAGGCCCCCGGCTGCCCGGTGCTAGTGACGCCACCGGGTGAGGGGGCCCATGCCACGCAGCCCAGCACATAATGTTATGTCGGGGCCGCTATGGCTGCTACATCAGTAGTTAACCCACTGGGTACCTCCAATATTGCTGGTGTTCTCGTCCCCCACTAGAAGTTTATACCTGACAACGGAAGATTCAGGTGGCAGATCGGACAGTACTGTTGACAAGGCAACCGTACGACGCACTAAAGCTTATCTACAATATTGACCATCATATAATTGCAGCAATACTGCCGGAACTGCCCAAAAATTTTACATTTAAAGAATGCCAGGAACACAGCAACATTGGAGGTACCCTTTAATCTTTTTTGGGCTGGGGAATATATATACAATGACATAAAAAATAAAGTACATTAATATATATATACATTTCTCGTTACAATTGCAGTATCATACATCTATAAATAACAAATATACACACTCATATATGCACTTATACAGACTCATATATGACAAACCTTTTATGAAAGATCTGCCATCTAGGCAGTCCAGGTTCGCAGATGGAATCCTTTTACACTTTCCCCACCCCAGGACACCCGAGAATAGGAGCATAGATAAAAAAAAAAGCAGCTGATAACCAGCAGCAGAAATCAAGGAGGAGAGGGACAGCACAGAAAAGGCAAAGTTTCCTCTTGTCCTGACATGCTGTTTATCTAAGACTGCTGTGACTCGTGAGCCTGCCTCCTCTGTCTTCTCTGACCCGACCGCCGGAGGAAGCCTCGGCAGTTGCTGTACAAAGTGCAGAGAGGGGAGGAGATCGTTCAAGGACTACGGAGGATGTGCTGCATACAATCTAAGGAATGCTGCACATCCACTATTCACTTGTATTTACCTGAAAGTCAGTGGCTTCCAGCTCTCTTCAAACTCCATGCCTCTGCTACATGCATCAGGATGCTGAAGTCAGGACATAGTGTGCTAGGCGGCCCGGGCCCCTCTGACACTACAGGTCCCGTAGCAGCTGCTACGGCTGCTACTGCGGTAGTTCCGCCCCTGGTGCCAGTAGCTTCTATGGCAGCTGGGAACCTAATAAAGGACCCCAGGTCTGCCTCTAGTTGATGCCTGTTAGGCCATGCCAGATTTTACACGGACAGGCAGTAATACACTGCAATACAGAAGTATTGCAGTGTATTATAAAAGCAATCGGACGATCGCATAGTGAAGTCCCCTAGTAGGACTAGTAAAAAAGTTAAAAATTTTTTAATAATGTTAATAATAAATCCATAAGTGGAAAAAAAGAAAAAAAAAAGGATTTTTCCCCTTACAAAATGCTTTGTTGTTATTAAAAAAAAAGTTACAAAGTTACACATATTTGGTATCGCCGTGTCCGTAATGACCCAGACTATAAAATTATTACATTATTTAACCCGCTCAGCAAACACCGTAAAAAATAAAAAAACAATGCAAGAATTGCTATTTTCTGTGAATCAATTAGTCGTTCGTACTTCAAAATGGTACCAATAAAAAGTACAAGTTGTCCCTAAAAAAAAAGCCCTCATATAGCTGCATCGACAGAAAAAAAAAAGTTATTGCTCTTCGAATATGGAGACAGAAAAACACATAATTTAAAAAAAAAAAAAAGTGTTTTTACTGTGTAAAAGAGGTAAAACATAAGAAAACTATATAAATTTGGTATCATTGCAATCAAAACAAACCGCTGAATAAAGTTTTTGGATCATTTATATCACACAGTAAACGGCATAAAATTAGGACGCAAAAAAGTGTGGCAAAATTGCTGTTTTTTTTCTATCCCCCCCAAAAAAAAAGTTTATAAAAATTAATCAATAAAATATATGTACCCCAAAATTGTGCTTTTAAAAAATACAACTTGTCCCACAAAAGAATTTATACAGATATGTCGACGCAAAAATAAAAAAGTTATAGCTCTTGAGACGATAAACGTAAAAAATAGCTTGGTCATTAAGGCCTAAAATAGGCTGGTCACTAAAGGGGTAACTAAAGGAGAGAGAAAAAAACAATGCACAAACATAGTGTAGGTAACCCAGGGAGGGATGGAATAAGGTGAAAACAAGGATAAGGAACTAAAGGGTTAAGGAATACAATTCATTCATATCTCGACCTATATAAAGGCGGAGATATTTAAAACAATCAAAAGGGCCTAAAATGGTATTATTTTCCTTACATGTGTGAGTTGAGATGTGCAGGGGCATCAGAAAATATTTTGCCCAATTTATTCTCAAGCCAGAGAAATCCCCAAATTCATTAATCATATGAAATATTTCAGGAATGGAGCTTGTTGTCTGAGAGACATAAAGAAGTATATCCTCTGCGTATAGCGATAGTTTTTCTTCATGCCTACAAAATATGAACACCCTGAATTAATTTGAACTATGCAGTCTTATAACCAAAGGCTCAAGTATTAGCGCAAATAGAAGGGGGGGGGGAGAGGACATCCTTGCCTTGTTCCTTTGGAAATTGAAAAGGGCTCAGATAGCATCCCGTTTATTTTTATCCTTGCTGATGGAGTAGAGAACAGTATCCAAATCCATTTACAAAAGTTTGGATCAAAACCAACTCACCTTATCAATACCCAGAGGAGCCCCAACTCCACCGAATCAAAAGCCTTGGAAGCGTCCAAGGATGATATTGAAACATCTGCTGTATATCAGGGTTTAGCAGTTGGGCCTGTAGATTACAATATAGTCTAAACAGATTAGTATTAATTGATTTTCCAGACATAAAACTTGTTTGATCCGAATGCACTATATAAGCTAAGATCTTGGCATCGAGACTTTCCAAATATATATCACAATTTATCAAAGAAATGGTGTAACGTCCACGGGCGCGGACCGCTGTTCCTATTCACCCCCCGGCGGCCGCGGCCATGGTTCCACGAGTACTGGCCGGCATCTACTTCCTAGGAGATGCCAGCACTCACTTCCGCACCACTCGGCTGTGTCCCGTAGGGTGCATGCACACGCTCGTGCCTGGTCTTAAAGGGCCAGTGCGTGCACATGAACTTTATTACAAATCAGCCCCAATCTCTCTGGACTATTAAAGTGTTGGTTCCTGAGTCCTGTCTAGTGTTGGAGTTGTGTCCTTCTGCACCTAATGTCGTCCGCCACGTCTGGCGCAACCTGCTGCACCTGCTGTCATCTGCCACGTCTGGCACAACCTGCTGCAACTACTGTCATCCGCCACATGGCAACCTGCCACATCCAGTCCCATCCGTGCTAAGGCCTCTGCCTCTGGACTATTCAGGTACCCTTGTGCTGGACTTTGTATTGATTGGGTGCTCTGTTGTTTGGCCAGCTGCCTCCCCACTATGGCGGTGCGGCCTTGTGGGTCCACATACCCACAGACCTTGACAAATGGGTCTATATAAATCAAGTAAAAGTGGGTCTTTCTCCGGCTTGAGAATCAAGGCTATAACAGCTTTCTTCCAAGACTCTAACGGGGTCCCAGAATCTAAAACCTCCTCAAAAGTCTGCAATAACCAAGGCAAAATGCGGTCCCTATTCATTTTATAAAGCTCGAATGGTATTGCATCTGTACCTGGAGATTTATTATTAGATACTTTGGATAAGGCTTCACTTAGTTTCAATAAAGAGATAGGAGCTTCCAATAAATTTCTATCATGACAAGTCAATGTTGGAAATTCTACTTGATTCAAATATTGATCTAGGTTATCCCCAGTATAATCAATATTAGAAGAGTAAATATTTTTGTAATATTAGGCAAACTCAGAAAGGATCTGCACCGGATCTGTTACCAGGGGCGTAGCTAAAGGCTCATGGGCGCTGGTGCAAGAATTCAGCTTGTGCCCCCCTACCCCTCCCCAACACCACCAGACCCTTGCGCACGCCTACGCCCAGCCGCCTTACCCAACAGACACCTATGGATGCCCATTCCGTATAATGCCCCCATAGCTGCCACCACAGTACGGATGTAGCCATCTTTATATTGACTCTGATAACTTGCTGCAGCGTGATATCACAGAATAAAAGCCATTGAAAGTAATTTAAAAAGTCAAGATCAAGGATCTTGCCACTGGGTATTTAATGCGTTAAAAGTCAATACATCTGTATAATGCTCCCAATAGCTGCCCCCACACAGTATAATTGCCCCATAGCTGCCCCCACACAGTAGAATGCCCCCCATAGCTGCTCCCACACAGTATAATACCCCCATAGCTACCCCCACACAGTATAATGCCCCATAGCTGCTCCTATAGTATATTGCCACCCATATTTGCCCCCACTGATTGATAATCCACCAGACTGTATAATGCCACCCATACAGATGTAGCCATATTTAACTTGATTCTGATAACTTGCTGCAGCGTGGTATCACAAAACAAAAGCCATTAAAAAATCATTGAAAAAGTCAAATGTCAAGATAAGAGATCTAGCCATTGTTTATTTAATGCGTTCAAAGTCAAGGTAAAGACAGCTACATCTGTAGCTGCCCCATACAGTATAATGCTCTCCATAGCTGCGTCCCCACATTGTATAATGCCCCCCACAGCTGCCCCCACAGTATAATTTCCCCCATAGTTGTCCCCACAATATAATGCCCCCATACAGTATGATGCACCCCATACAATATAATGCCCCCATACAATATAATGTCCCACATACAGTATAATGCCCCCCATAGCTGCCCCATACAATATAATGCCCCCATACAATATAATGCCCCTCATAGCTGCCCCATACAGTATAATGCCCTCCATAGCTGCCACATACAGTATAATGCCCCCATAGCTGTCCCATACAGTATAATGGCCCCATACAGTATAATGCCCTCCATAGCTGCCACATACAGTATAATTCCCCATACAGTATAATGCCCCCATAGGTGCCCCATACAATATAATGCCCCCATACAATATAATGCCCCTCATAGCTGCCCCATACAGTATAATGCCCTCCATAGCTGCCACATACAGTATAATGCCCCCATAGCTGTCCCATACAGTATAATGGCCCCATACAGTATAATGCCCTCCATAGCTGCCACATACAGTATAATTCCCCATACAGTATAATGCCCCCATAGGTGCCCCATACAATATAATGCCCCCATACAGTATAATTCACCCATAACTGTCCCATACAGTTTAATGTCCCCCATACAGTAGAATGTCCTTCATAGCTGCCACATACAGTATAATACCCCATAGTTGTCCCATACAGTATAATGTCCCCCATGGCTGAGCCATACAGTTGAATGCACTCATACAGTATAATGCCCTCCATAGCTGACACATATAGTATAATGTACTCCATAGCTGCCACATACAGTATAATGCCCCATACAGTATAATGCCCTCCATAGCTGTCCCATGCAGTATAATGCCCTCCTTACAGTATACTGCCCCATAGCTGTCCCATACAGTATAATGCCCCCTATAGCTGTCCCATACAGTATGATGCCCCCATACAGTATTATGCTCCCTCAGCAGCTACCATATGAGCCCGCCTCCCAGTATAATGCCCCCATATGTACCTAATAGAAAAATAATAACATAATTACTTACCTATCCCCATTCCTATGAAGAGTGGAGGAAATCCTTCTTCTCCTCTGCACTGTGCTATGAGTGACTCGGCGCAGAGAGGCACAATGACATCACTACATCGCGCATGCGTGTGCCGAGACGCTCTCGACACAGTGAATGCTGGAGCAAGGCTCCAAGCATTGAATTGAACTGTATCTGCGTTCTGAGGATGCAGATACAGTTGGAAGCGGGACCAGTGGGGTCAGCCCTGTGTGTCAACGGTGGACCCCCAGGATTAGGTGCCCGGTCGCAACTACGATCCTTGTTACCCCTATAGCTATGCCCCTGTCTGTAACTACAGAGCAGAGATTGTTCTTAATAGCATTGATAGCGACATATTTTGATTGATTTTTCACGAGATTTGCCAAGAATTTCCCAGTTTTGACCATTTCTGTATATATTCTTTAATTAATTGCTCATTGGCCTTGTTCCAGAGCCAGTCATTATAAACCTGCAAAGCAGAGCACGGGAGTAACTTATTACTAACAGAGTTGTCCCTAATATAAATAGATTCAGAAGAATCTATATACATTTTAAAGGAGGTCTTCCTTTTCTCTTTCTTTTTTTTATAATTAATCAGCATTTTAAGGAATACAACTTTAATATAACATTTTAGGGTGTCCTAGACCACAGCCATTGATGCCGAATCAAGATTTTGATTAATGAAAAACAGTATATCCTCTTCTGGTAACACGCCCAGGCGATCTATCTAGTAGGCACACATAGACTGGACCATATGGAGGCCATATGAGCCTTTTTTTACTACTGACATTTAGAAGCAATGGTAAAAGATCTGAAACACCCCAAGCCTCATATGATACCCTATCCACATAAGGGATTATATTCTTACTAACTAAAGCCATGTCTGTATGAGAAAGTGTACCATGACTTTTTGACAAATAGGCACGTTTTAGTGGGTTATATATACTCCAGATATCTAATAACCTTAGCTCTGAAATAAGGTTTTTATATTGAATATCCAGGCTCCTATTTTCTGTTTACCAGCTACCAAACCTATCTTTTTTGGGACAGCATTCATATCTCCGACAACAAGGATTGGGTAAATAAAATTATTGTTGGCAATGAATTTATGAATTTCAATTAATACAGAAGAAGAAAATTGCAGAGGAATATATATTGCTATCAAGAACAATCTCAATCTGTTAAAATTGCCCATAACTACAATATATCGACCTGCCTGGTCAATTAAGGTTTTCTCAATTTCCACTTTGAGATTCTTGTGCAGCAATAATGATACCCCTCTCGCATACATTGCATATGTAGAGTGAAAGTATTTCTAAACCCAGGGTTTGTCCTAGGAGTGACAGATTTCCTTCAGTAAGATGATTTTCTGCCAGTGCTACTACAGTATATCGGGTTTATATGATACAATTAAGTTAAAGATGTCAATTATCTTAAGTTTATCTAATATTCCAAAATAATTATTTCATCTAAAGAAATAAGTAAGAAAGGGAAAAAAAACAAAAAAAAAACAACAAAGTGACTCGCAGGATGATTCCCCAAACCCCCTCCCCCCGACTAACAACCCAAGCACTTCTCTACCAGTTCAGAGATAAATCTTGAGTTCCTTTACCTGTGGACGCATTTTGTCCTTTTTTACCCCTTTCTCCTTCCTTACCACTCTCAATCCCCCTCCTCCCCTTCTTATCCTGTATCTAATTTACTTATTTAGTCACTAGCGAACCCCATAATATCATCAGGCCCCGTTCTCGGATATTATAACCTACCCTGAAATAAATATTACTTTTATATAATTGATTTCATACCTTCTTTCTTTCCTCCTTTTTCTATTTCTTTTTTCCATTCCCCCTTGAAGTTTACTCTTTAAAACCTTTGGAGTCTAGCCAGTCACTAACTTCCAAATATACAGATTCCTGATATAATATCTGAAGCCTAGCTGGGTACGTAAGGGCGTAGTTAATATCTACATTTTTAAGCCTTCTTTTCACTTCTGTAAATGATTGTTTACATTTTTGAGTGTCCATAGGAAAATCTGCAAATAGCATTATCTTGTTCCCATTGAACAGAAGATCTCTTCTTTCTCTTGCAGTTTTGAGGATGAAGTCCCGATCTCTAGAGGAGAGAAACCTACATAATATATAAATAAAATATAAATCTAGGGCTACTGCCCGGTGGTATCGGATTTGTCGGGACCCGGTGGGCTCTTTCAAGATCCGGTAATTTAATAGATAATTCTTCAATGAACGTCTCTAATCCATTAAGAAATAGAGGCTGTACAGTCAGAGCCCTCTGATCCTTCCGGGTAACCAATAATTCTAACATTGTTCTGCCGACTTCTATCCTTCTGATTGATAATTTTCGATTTTAACTCTTTTATGCATTTGGAATATTCTTTTATTTTTTCTTCTGTAACTATCTGGAAGTCCTCTATTTTATTAATTCTTCCCTCCGCCTCATCCAATCTGCCTCTAACGTTGTTGAAATCTTCTCTCAGTAATGTTATGTCAATCTTCAGCCCTTCTATTTGGCTAGACAAATCCTGTATTGAGGTTTTTGTTACCACCTGTAAGGTCTCGCTCAGAATTGCAGCAGATAGAACAGTATTCTCGGAGAGTTTGTTTTGCAGGAATTAATCCATGGGAGTGTTTACAATTTCTGGATCTTCCACTTAGAGTTATTTGAACCTTCCCCTAAGACATCAAAATTCAATGAGTCCCCCATATGAATTGAAGCTGTAGTTTTATAAGATGTTGCGGCTCCCAGGGGCGTAACTAGGAAAGACAGGGCCCCATAGCAAACTTTTGACTGGGGCCCCCCCTCCCTTGGGTGTAACACAACCCCCCCTTGTAGATAACGCCATACAGCGCCCCAGTAGATAACGCCATACAGCCCCCTCTGTAGATAGCGCCATACATCCCCCTGTAGATAACGCCATACAGCCCCCATGTAGATAACGCCATACAGCCCCCTCTGTAGATAACGCCATACAGCCCCCCCTGTAGATAATGCCATACAGCCCCCTTTGTAGATATCTACAGAGGGGGCTGTATGGCGTTATCTACAAAGGGGGCTGTATGGCGTTATCTACAGGGGGGACTCTGTATGGCGTTCTTTACAGTGGGGGCTGTATGGCATTATCTACAGGGGGTCTGTATGGCGTTATCTACAGGGGGGCTGTATGGCGTTCTCTACAGGGGGATGTATGGCGCTATCTACAGGGGGGCTGTATGGCGTTATCTACAGTGGGGGCTGTATGGCGTTATCTACAGGGGGTCTGCATGGCGTTATCTACAGGGGGGCTGTATGGCATTATCTACAGGGGGGCTGTATGGCGTTATCTACAGAGGGGGCTGTATGGCGTTCTCTACAGGGGGCTGTATGGCGTTCTCTACAGGGGGCTGTATGACGTTATCTACAGGGAGGCTGTATGGCGTTATCTACAGAGGGGCTGTATGGCGTTATCTACAGGGGGACTCTGTATGGTGTTCTTTACAGTGGGGGCTGTATGGCGTTATCTACAGGGGGTCTGTATGGCGTTATCTACAGGGGGGCTGTATGGCATTCTCTACAGGGGGATGTATGGCGCTATCTACAGGGGGGCTGTATGGCGTTATCTACAGTGGGGGCTGTATGGCGTTATCTACAGGGGGTCTGCATGGCGTTATCTACAGGGGGGCTGTATGGCATTCTCTACAGGGGGCTGTATGCCATTATCTACAGGGGGGCTGTATGGCGTTGTCTACAGTGGGGGCTGTATGGCGTTATCTACAGAGGGGGCTGTATGGCGTTATCTACAGAGGGGGCTGTACGGTGTTCCCTACAGGGGGGCTGTATGGCGTTATCTACAGAGGGCGCTGTATGGCGTTATCTACAGAGGGGGCTGTATGGCGTTATCTACAGGGGGGCTGTATGGCGTTATCTACAGAGGGGGCTGTATGGCGTTCTCTACAGGGGGCTGTATGGCGTTCTCTACAGGGGGCTGTATGGCGTTATCTACAGGGAGGCTGTATGGCGTTATCTACAGAGGGGCTGTATGGCGTTCTCTACAGAGGGGGCTGTATGGCACTATCTACAGAGGGGGCTGCATGGCGTTATCTACAGGGGGGGCTGTATGGCGTTATCTACAGAGGGGGTTGTATGGCGTTATCTACAGAGGGGGCTGTATGGCGTTATCTACAGAGGGGGCTGTATGGCGTTCCCTACAGGGGGGCTGTATGGCGTTATCTACAGGGGGCTGTATGGCATTCTCTACAGGGGGTCTGTATGGCGTTATCTACAGAGGTGGCTGTCTGGCGCAAATGCCATACAGCCCCCCCTTTAGAGAACGCCATACAGCCCCCCTGTAGAGAATGCCATTCAGCCCCCCCTGTAGAGAACGCCATTTAATGGCAGAGCGGGGATATACCTCCCTGCTCTGCCGTAGTGTTCAGTGGCGTCGCGCTGTAGCAGCCATATCGGCTGCTAGCGGAGCCTCCGGCCATGGTGGGGGCGAGCGACAAGGGCCCCTTCATGCCGCGGGCCCCGTAGCAGCTGCTACGGCGATGGTTACGCCACTGGCGGCTCCTTTAATTTTTTGAGGGGCTAGACTTGCCTTTGGTGACTCCATATATTTATCCAATCTATGTTGTTGGGATATAGCCCCGCTTTTGGACTGAGTAGTGCCTGATATAAGATTCTTATTAGGAACAGGTACTTCTTTGAGATTTATTTTTGGCATTTTCTTAACCGCCTTTTTCCACATTTTTTTTATGCCTTTTCCCCTTCCCTGGACCAAAGGTACAAAATATACTTCATTACATTTAATACATGTGTGGTTTTTCCAGGACACCAAAATGAGTGAGATATAACAGATGCTGTAGACCAGAGTTAATCACAGGTCAGAGTTGATCTAAATGTAATTACAGTCTATCACCATTAATTGTTTAGTGCAAATTATTTCAAATATTGAATCGTTTAAAGTAATATATATATATATATATATATATATATATATATATATATATGTTGAATATCTTATGCAAAATATTTAATGCTTTGTGTACCTTAATTCCCCTGCCTTTTCAAACAGTCTCTAGAGCTTCGTGGTTACTAAGGGAAGCGGCAATTGCCCAGATTATCCTTTAAGGTTTAGTCACATCCTCTTCTCAGAATGGTATACATTCACAGTAGACCAAAGTCATTGAGCAGGCGAACATACTGCAAATAGTCAGCTATTGCTCATCCATTCTCCATTTTTTATTTTTCAGAATTTTTTTATTTATTTTTTTACTTTTCTCTTACAGCAAAGTTGTGTTATAGCATTGTAACACTTTATTGTCTCGCTACTTATCTGTTTCAGCAGCACTGTCAACGTTTGAATAGGCAGATGAATTTACAAGCTTGATATAACATTCGCTCCACAGTAACTAATGGGAATGACAATTGCCCAGATTAGCCTTTAAGGTTAAGTCACATCCCCTTCTCAGATAATGGTTTATATGCAAAGTAGACCGAAGGCATTGAGCAGGCGAATATACTGCAAATAGTCAGCTATTGCTCATCCACCCCCACTTTTTATTATTTATATATATATATATATATATATATATATATATATATATATATATATATATATATATATATATATATATTTATTTTCTTTACTTTTTCCTTACATCAAAGGTGTGTTATAGCATTGAAACACTTTATCGCCTCACTACTTATCTGTTTCAGCAGCACTGTCGATGTTTGAATAGGCAGATGAACTAACAAGTAAACAAGTAAATTGGGATTAAGCTGTAAATCCTTTAAATGGAGTTTAGTATGCATGGTGCGTTCTATATTTTCCAAATATTCAACAACTCAACATCTCCACATCTCGGCGTTTCAGCGTTACAATGCCTCAGTGATGCCTTAGTGATGCCTTAGTAATGCCTCTTCAGCTCCTTGGCCTCTGCTAGTATCTGCTATTCTGCTATCCAGTCACTCAGGAGTCCATAGCCCCTCTGCTATCCAGTCTGTTATCCAGTAACTCAATGGCCCCCCACCTCAATGTCCTAACGAGTACTCAATGTCCCAGCGTATCAGTGTCTCATTGTCCCAGTGCGTTCATATATATCTACCTAGTTTCCTTCACTTCAGACTCAGAAGTTCCTCCGTGGTCTCTGCTGATATCTTGCAGCAGGAAAGCCAGGTAAAACCAGTTAAAGTAAGATGAGGCAGACGGTGTTGGCACAAAAACAGCTATGCCTCTCAAGCATCTCAGCATCTCGTGGCGTTCTCAACACTTCTCAGATATATGGCCAACGTATGCAGGAAGGTGGAAGGTGGAAGATTTCCAATGCAAAAGCTCATTTCCGTGTAAACTAGATCTTGCCAACCCTGGGCGGGGGTGAGGTGGAGGGAGCGGGGGAAGGGTGGAGCACACGTCCTTACATGAGCATGCATCTCACATCCTCACAGTAATGGTTCACCCTCATTTCCTTTTTAGAAATCAAGATTTTCTGGACCATTAAAATATTATTATTATTATTATTAATATTATTATTAGTTACCATGTTTGTATTTTTTGACTATTTTGTTTTACTTCAATATAAACTTCAATATTAACCTTGATAACGTACCTCTTTTCACAATGGTTTCTTTTTTCCAATATGGGTATTGACGTACAGTCACGCCCAATAGCGGGAAGGGGTTAAAAGAGGACTAAAACTGTTCCATAAGCTAACTAAGGAATATGGACTTAAGGAGAAAGATAGATTATGGTTCTTATAGCTCAGACATGAACTTGGTCATAAATGGAGGTAAATGACCGAGGAATTGGAGGAGAACCCATTTGTAACCTTGATGTTGGGAATAGAGGAATGTGGTATGAAAGGGAGACTCTCAAATATATATAAAGTAATGCGTGATAAAAAGAGTCAAACTATTCTAATCTCTGCTCAGGTGAAATGGATACAAGATATGGGGGAAATAGGAGAGCACCAATGGATACTTGGAAATATTCCTAAACTATCTCATGGACCTCAGCTTAGGGTCACACAACTCTTCATTATTAATAGGGCACACTATTCACCATATAGGTTGGCTAACATGTTTAAAAATGGGAAAGCAAACTGTTCTAAGTGTGCAGGGGAAAAGACAGACTTAATCCATATGTTGTGGTCATGTCCATAAATAAAGGGATTCTGGGAGGATATCCTTCAAAAAATTGTAGAGAAATATGGGGTTGGAATCCCCTGGGATCCGGTTATTTGCATATTGGGATATGATGGACTTAAGGGTACAAGGGATATTAACTCCTTTCCGCAATTTCACGTACAGTTACGTGATGGGAGATGGTGTTTTCCCGCAACTCTACGTAACTGTTCGTGAAACAGATGGAGCTGGCTCAAGAGCTGAGCCAGCGACATCACCGCCAGGTGACAGCTGTATGTTGCAGCTGGCACCCTGAGGTATCGGCCAGGACCGGTGCTAGCCTCCGATCCGACCGATTAACCCCTCACATGCTGCGTTCAATAGAGATCGCAGCATGTGAGGAGTTTATACGTGATCGCTGGGTTGCCGGTGGCTGCAAAGGTGATCAGAGGGCTAATACTTACCTCCCGGTTTGCCAGTAACGGACTCCTCCTATGCCCCGTCGTCGGCGGGGCCCAGGAGGCTTCCGGTACCATCGGCAAGATGGCGCCGGCTCAGCTTTCGGCTCGGAAGCTGAGCTGGCGTCATTAGCAGTGGGTGTCCGCTGTATGTTACAGCGGACACCCCGATCTATCGGCAGGAACCGGAGCTAGCTCCGATTCCTGACATTAACCCCTTCAATGCAGCGATTCAATGCAATTGCTGCATTAAAGTGGTTTGTATGAAATCGGCAGCCCTGCCATGCGATGGCAAGGCTGGCGACTGTTACTATGGCAACAGGATGCCTAACAATGGCTTCCTATCTGCCATTATGGAAGCCGATTAGGCCCCACCCGGAGGCGGAGCCTGATCGGCTTGCTGTCAGTGAACAACTGACAGTTCTTCTACATTGCACTACATAGGTAGTGCAATGTATTAGAACATCAAACAAACTGTTGGACCTTCAATTCCACTAGTGGGACTAAAGAAAAGTGTAAAATAAAAGTGTAAAAAAAGTAAAAATAAAAGTTAGAAAAAATACATTAAAAGTTTCAAATAATAACACAAAACACAATCGCCCTTTTTCCCTTATCAAGTCATTTATTATTGAAAAAAATAATAAAGCCATACATATTTAGTATCGCTGCGACCGTAACGACCTTAACTATAAAAATATTATGTTATTTATTCCGCACAGTGTACGCCGTAAAAAAAAACAACTAAAACATACTGATATAATTGCTATTTTTTGGTCACTTTGTCTTCCAAAAATGTAAATAAAAAGTGATCAAAAATGGTACCTATAACAAATATAGCTCATCTCGCTAAAAACAAGCCCTCATACAGCTCCGTTGACGAAAAAATTAAAACCGTTATGGCTCTCACAACTTGGCGACAGAAAAAATCCATTCTCTTTACAAAAGTTATTTTATTGTGCAAAAAGTTGTAAAACATAAAAAGTGCTATAAATTAGGTATCACCGGAATCGGACTGACCTGCAGAATAAAGGTAACATGTAATTTATAACGCATGGTGAACACTGTATAAAAATAATTTAAAAAAATATGCCAGAATTGCTGTTTTTTGGTCACCTTGCCTCCCAAAAAAAAAAAGGATAACAAGTGATCAAAAAGTCGCATGTACCCCAAAATGGTACCAATAAAAACTACAGCTCGTACCGCAAAAAAATCAGCCATCATACCACTACGTCTATGAAAAAATAAAACTAGTTAAGGCTCCAATAAGCCAGGAAATAAAAATATGCAGTTGTGCCGGCCCGAGGGGAATGTTTCTTCTGTTTCAAGTGGCGAATTATCAAGGCCCCTAAAATTAGGGAACCAGGAAGGGGAGGGCCCAAACATATCTGCCGGAAGGGTGCCCGTATTATACCAGGACAAGACTTCCCAGCAAAATTCCTGAAACTGCAAAGATCCCGATTGTGAACCAAAAGGGGAATAAGTAAGGACCATTTATTAGTGCGACACCGGCCTGTGCAGAAAGGATTGTGTCACAGCGTAACAAATATCTATGGAATATTTTATTGTTTTTTTTTACCCCATTATTATACTACCTGACTATGCCTCTTATATACTCCGCCCGCCTTATATGTACCCCCACATTATAAATGGAAACACCAGTAAGACTCCAAACAAAACTACTACAAGCAAAATCCACGCTCCAAAAGCCAAATGGCGCTACCTCCCTTCTGAACCTTACAGTGTGCCCAAACAGCAGTTTATTTCCACATATATGGCATCGCCTTACCTGGGAAAACCCTTTTAACAATTTTTGTGGTGTGTGTCTCCAGTGGCACAAGCTGGGCGCCACATATTGGCATATCTATGGAAAAAATCCCATTTTCACTCTCAACATCGAGTGTACACCAATTTCTGCCAATCACCTGTGGGGTTAATATGCTCACTACACCCCTAGTTGAATACCTTGAGGGGTGTAGTTTCCAAAATGGGGTCACTTCTGGGGGGGATCCACTGTTTTGGTCCCACAGGGACTTTGCAAATGCGACATAGCGCCCAGAAACCAATCCAGCAAAATCTGTACTCCAAAAGCCAAATGGTGCTCCTTCCCTTCTGAGCCCTACTCTGTGCCCAAACAGCCGTTTATGACCACATATGTGGTATTGCCAAACACAGGAGAAGTTGCTTTACAAGTGTTGGGGTGCTTTTTTTCATTTATTTGTTGAGAAAATGAAAAATTTTCAGCTAAAACTACGTCTTATTGAACAAAAAGGATTTTTTTAATTTTCACTGCCCAATTCTAATAAAATCTATGAAACACCTGTGGGGTCAAAATGCTCACTACACCCCTAGATGAATTCCTTAAGGGGTGTAGTTTCGTGAATCGAGTCACTTTTGGGGAGTTTCCACTGTACTGGTACCTTAGGAGCTTTGCAAATGTGACATGGTGTCAAGAAACCAATCCAGCAAAATCTGTGCTCCAAAAGCCAAATGGCGCTCCTTCTGTTCTGATCCTTGCCGTGTGCCCAAACAGCAGTTTATGACCACAAATGGGGTATTGCCGTACTCCAGAGAAGTTGCTTTACAAATGTTGGGGTTCTTTTATTTCTTTATTTGTTGAGAAAATGAAAAATGTTGAGCTAAAGCTACGTCTTATTGGAAAAAAAGGATTTTTTTTTATCTTCACTGCTCAATTTTAATAAAATCTATGAAACCCCTGTGGGTTTAAAATGCTCACTACACCCCTAGATGGATTCTTCAAGGTGTGTAGTTTCCTAAATGGAGTCACTTTTTTGGTGTTTTCACTGTTTTGGTCCCTTAGGGGCTTTGCAAATGCGACGTGGTCTCCGCAAACCATTCCTGCTAAATTTGAGCTCCAAAAGCCAAATGGCGCTCTTTCCCTTCTAAGCCCTGCCATGTGTCCAAACAGCCTTTTATGACCACATGTGGGGTATTGTTTTACGCAGAAGAAATTGATTTACAAAAATTAGCTAAACCTACATTTTCTTTGAAAGAATGTAGATTTTCATTTTCACGGCCTACTTCCAATAATTTCTGCAAAAAACCTGCGAGGTCAAAATGCTCACTATACACCTAGATAATTTCCTCAAGGGGTATAGTTTCCAAAATGGGGTCACTTTTTGGGGATTTCCACTGTTTTGGCACCGCAAGAGCCTTTCAGACCTGACCCATGCCTAAAATATTTTCTATTAAAAAGGAGGCCCCAAAATCCTCTAGGTGCTCCTTTGTTTCTGAGGCCTGTGCTTCAGTCAATAAGTGCACTAGGGCCACATGTGGGGTATTTCTAAAAACTGAAGAATCTGGGCAATAGATATTGAGTTGCATTTCTCTGGTAAAACATTCTGTTACAAAAAAAATAGATAAAAAATTAACTTCTGCAAAAAAAAAAAAGACATTTGAAAATTTCACATCTACTTTGCCTTAATTCCTGTGAAACATCTAAAGGGTTAAGAAACTTTCTAAATGCTGTTTTGAATACTTTAAGGGGTGAAGTTTTTAAAATGGGGTGACTTATCGAGGGTTTCTAATAAATAAGGCCCTAAAATACACTTCACAACTGAACTGGTCCCTGTAAAAATAGCCTTTTGAAATTTTCTTGAAAATGTGAGAAATTGCTGCTAAAGTTCTAATCCTTGTGATGTCATAGAAAAATAAAAGCATGTTCTAAAAACAATGCCAATCTAAAGTAGACATATGGGTGATGTTAATTAGCAACAATTTTTTTGTGGTATTACTATCTGTCTTACAAGCAGATACATATAAATTTTAAAAAATGCTAATTTTTGCAATTTTTCGCTACATTTTGGTGTTTTTCACAATTAAAAAACTTAATGTATCGAGCAAATTTTGCCAGTAACATAAAGCCCAATGTGTCACGAGAAAACAATCTCAGAATCGCTTGGATAGGAAAAAGCATTCCGAAGTTATTACCACATAAAGTGAAACATGTCAGATTTGAAAAAATTGGCTGTGTCCTGAAGACCAAAACAGGCTGTGTCTTTAAGGGGTTAAGAAAGAAGTCCTACTGAAATTGCTATATTGGGCATGTAAGTCCATTATGTTTAGATGGATCAAGCAGGATCCACCTACGGGGAATTGCTGGAGGAAATATGTTCAGTACGAAAAAAATCTACTACCTAGCAAACAGTAGGAAGGTAGAGTTTGAGGAGTTATGGGGAAGATTTGTTGCAATAGGAGGTTGGATGTATTCATTTGTGGTGGGGAGGGGGTAGGGGAGGGGGCAGAGGAGGAGAGGTGAGTAAAGAGAGAGGGATATGTTGTTGTTTTTTTGTTGTTTTGTTTGGGGATGGGATAATAAAAAATAAAAAGTAAAAAAAAGGTTGTAATATGGTAATATAGACGCTTTATATGTGTAGTGGGATCTTTATTAGGGGGACGTATATTTAATATTTGTTTCCTGCTGTATGTTACTGCGGAGGGGATATCCTAATGGGACTCACTAAAATCAAAATATAAAGGGGAAGATGATAATATATAGAGAAAAGAAAAAGTCTATCTAAATGGGTGGACAATTTTTCAAGGGTGGGTTTAGAGGTCTGAATGGATCCTTATTATGGGGAAAGGCAGTATTTTGATAGCTTAAAAAGTTTTGGTTTGGTTCGGTGACAAGAGTCCCATTCCCATATCCCCTTTATACGTAGATTAAAAATGTATAGGAAGGAAATTGGTGTTAAAGATGCCTTAAGTAAATGGATATATTATATGTTGTCTTGCAATGCATGTTACCAATTTTGTATTTTTACTAATATC
The DNA here is from genome assembly GCF_050947455.1 of Rhinoderma darwinii. Lineage (NCBI taxonomy): Eukaryota > Metazoa > Chordata > Amphibia > Anura > Rhinodermatidae > Rhinoderma > Rhinoderma darwinii. The sequence goes on from NC_134691.1 coordinate 174,097,626, forward strand.
ATTATAATAAAGAAAAACTTTAATATAAAAAAACAAAAAAAAAAAACCCTTAAAGGACAGGGTCTATTTTGGACCTTCAGGACACAGCGATCTTTTTTATTTTTTTTTTATCATTGCATTCCGAGATCCATACGTTTTTTCATCGATATACAGTATCTCTACGAGGACTTGTTTTATTATTGGCACCCTTTAGGGGTGCAAAGAACTTTTTTTTTCTTTTAATTATTTTTTTCCAGCACACTTGAACTTTCAAAATAATTTTTTTAACCATGGGACTTGAACATGCAATCAGAATTTTATAATGCATTGCAATATTTCTGTATATGTAATATGTAATGGGCAGTGCCTAATGGGCTCACTACATGTCAGAACTAAAAGCCTTTGTTAACTCCCTGGCTGCCATGGCAACACATCGGCACCCCCACAATTACATTGCAGGACACCTGCTGCTGATGGTGCAGTCACAGTTCCTGTGCCTACGGCATCCTTGCATTGTAATTGTACGTAGTGTTGTGGGAAGTACCTGCACCTGATGCTGCACTATTACGGAAGTGGTCAAACAACAAATGTACAAATTGCATACCCAAGTTGTCGTGCAAGCGATTGACTCTAATTTAATTCATTATGTTAACAGTCCTTATAATGTAATTTTTGGGGCCATTTGGTTTCTTTATATACATCTATAGAACATCCCACAAACTATATATAGACATTCTTGCCAGCTCTGGATATCCCTGGGGGTGTAGATGGCCTGTCCTTGGGCACTTCATTTCGTCCTTCAGAATAACAATGTTTCACTCAAGGATGAATTGTATTTGCAGAAGAGGAGATTCACAATTGTACATATCACATTTTATATCTTCCTTCAAACACAGTTTTGACTACAGATCATGATGTATAAGACAAGCTTTTAACTGTTGTATGCTTACAGATTACATTTTTATGTGAAAAGGTGATACCATTCAATGTTACTATGTATTGTGGTATATTCCATATACACCCTCCAGTTCTTAGACAGAATAGATATAAATAATAGTTATAAATAATAACTTATTTGCAGATATATTTTATGAAATCTACAGATAGGAATAATTGTCTTCATTCTCACAGTAATCACAATGAACAAATATCCTAGATGTGTTTAGTTATTTATTAGTATCAAAATGGAAGACATCCGGTATACCATAAAATCTGAGTTTATAAATAAAGTTAACACCTATCTTTAGTATGAATTGTAGTATGGTAGGTATAAGTGACTCAGAATTCAGTATTTTCATTATAAATGGGGTCTCTAGATCAAAGATGAATTTTTTTTTATTTTGGAGAAGAATAACTCTCCTTTTTCCTTTCTTTTTCTTTTCTTTCTTTCCGGGTTAGCTATAAGCATGTTTATATACGATAATGATCTCATTATTTATTATGTTATTTTTCAGCTATTATTATGTTTTGATTTGGGGATTTTTTAAATTTGTAATATACTTAAGACAAATAATAAAATAAATAAAAATAAAAAATAGGATAAAATCTTGGTTTCACCCTTTAACAGTAAAATAAATAATCAGTGAAGATACATTTTTGCGTACAGATCATTATCAAATGTGTAATTAATTCTTGAAGAGAGGATAACCTAGAACATAATTAAACTGATAAAGACAGTAAGTCCAAGGGGTGGAGAAAATTATTTAAACTTTTTGATCATTTTTTAATTCAATTTTTAAAAAAAGATAAGGTGACCAAAAAGCAGCAATTTTGGTGTATTAATTTTTTTTAGTTTTGCGGCGTTCCCCGTGTGAGTTAAATAATGTTATATTGTAATAGTTCTGACTTTTACGGACGTGGCAAAACCTATTCTGTTAATTTTTTTAATTTTTTACATTACTTTACTTTTTTTACACTTTTTATTAGTCCCCCTAGGGGATTTGCATTAGCAATCACCAGCACTATTGCCCTTCAGCGCTGGGGTCCTGGGTTCAAATCCAACCAAGGACAACATCTGCGTGTAGTTTATGTGGGTTTCCTCTGGTTACTCTGGTTTCCTCCCACACCCCAAAAACATACCAATAGGGAATTTAGATTGTGAGCCCCAATGGGGAGAGTAAAAAAAAAAAGAGGACCTGGTGCTGTGTAATATGTTGGCACTATATAAGTAACTGAAATAATGATAATCATCAGATCACTGGTACACTGCAATGCTAATGTATATTGCAATTTTTACAAGCTTCTGTTTAGCTCAGGTTTATGCTGTCCTATATGTACATTTTATTCTAAAATGTGAAAATCTAATAACCATTATTTAGTTTTGCAAAAGAGCATTTACTAAGGTTAAAGGGTATTTACAATAGGTATTTGTTGCTGTTTCCACTTAGTGCTCCATACAGAAACACAGTAGGCTTAAATGGAATCTGTCACCAGGTTTATGCTGCCCTATCTGAGAAGTGCCAGAGACCCTGATTCCAACATTTTATTATTTATCTGCGATCAGTAGTTTTTGTTAAAATCACTTCTCCTGAATCTTGAATTCATGAGCTGCTGCTAGCCCCACCCAGCGGTCAATTGGCAGCTTTCTAAATGTATATTTGTGTGTATATAAAATGTGCGTATATATATATATATATATATGTGTTTGTGCGGGTGTGTGTGTGTGTGTGTGTGTGTGTGCATATATATATATATATATATATATATTTATATATATATAAAATGTGCGTGTGTATATATATATATATATATATATATATTTGTGTAGGTGTGTGCATGTATGTGTGTGTGTGTGTGTGTGTGTGTATATATATATATATATATATATATATATATATGTATATGTATGATTGTCTATTTTTTTGTTTATTTTTCAGTATAGTAATGAAATGTGTGTCATTCAGCCACTGTGAGTCTAAAGTTTCTATACCTAGGATACAATTCGCTTGCGTTTTAAAATAAAAATGTCATGTTGTCTAAAAAATTGATCCCTAGAAAGTAGGAATTTGATATTATATATTGAATGGCTAGACAATAAAAACGGAAAAACCACTATAGCTATCAAAATAGTAGCAGCCTCCCCATTATTTCTTGATAAAATGGCATTGTATTTTTATTTACACTTGGAGTTTCCGTCCTAAAAGCCATTGTTTCTGTACTTTAAAAATATTGGATGGCTTTTTGAAAAAGCCCTGTGTCCTTTATTCTCCTCTTTGAAACTAGTTTAGAGATTCAGAGACGTATGTAGAATGAATAAACATGGTTTAAATAGTAAAATCCCTTTACGATTCTTCTTGATTGACAATTTATTCATGAGGTAACAGTCATTTGAAGACTTTAAAGGTTTGTTGTGTATGATGATACCTCTGTGATTTGCTTGAGTTAGCATTGACTTCATTAACTAAGCATTGACTTCATTAATCAAATTTGGATTACTCTGGCATAGCACATAAAAGCATTAGGGATGTGTTAATCAAGACAGTACTATTTATCTGCTTCCTAGCTAAGTAGTGGTTATGATACTACATTGACACTTTGCAGACAGTGACATTTTCAATGGGAAAAGCTTATGAATAACATATTTGCAGAATATGCTATTATTTTAATGCTTCTTTCATTGGATGAAATATCTAAAAACAGGAGTATTTTGAGATACAGTGCATTTAAAACTTTCTCAAGGCATTGTATATTTAGATAATATAATATTCTAGCCAATTATGCATATCTGTATATTGGCAAGATGCATATTATTTTTAATTACAAAAATTACACGTTTGGCGCATATCCCAAAAATGCTCCCGAGGTGTATCCCAAACTTATTTGGAGACGTGTATACATATGATATATGCCAAAAGATTGTCATTTTGACATACATCCGGGTGGTATGTGTCCTGTAATTTTACTTCATCCGAAAGCATGGTCTGCTATGCTCTTCAATACCATTTTTTTTTTTACAATAAATAGGTGATATAACGAAACTGTATGTCACACAGTTGCATATGTCCAGGCCATACATGGGGCGTATATGTCAGAATATTTTCTAGGTAGATACGCTGAAAATGCATTACAATCCCAGTGTTTACAGAACCTTAATTAGAATTTTACAACTATAAGCATAAGCTGTCAAACTTCTTCTGTAAAGTACAATAAAATTACAAAAAAGTATATGTGTAGGATAAACTCTTTTGGCATATATCTTACTAAAAGAAGTCTATGAGTACAGTAGACTGTAAAATGGAAGATTTCCCAATCTAAAATCTGAATGTAGTGTGCGTACACAGTGTGAATTTAGTCAAAGACATTATTTCAAGTTTGTGAAGCACAAATGTAACTTGTACCTTGCAAAAAACACCTCGCCACCCCGCTGCTACTATGTTATCCTTACTTTTTCCACTTTTTTTCCAAGCACATTTTATATCTGGTATTGAACCTAATATCTGATTTGACACCTGAATAGTCCCTTATTGTGTTAATTTGCCATTCCACTATAATAATAAAATGCTAGTGTACATGCTGACTAGAGTGCAATGAGTATGTGGTCTCCTTGCCAGTTATGATGCTGTGAATTTTGACAATTAAGGCATCAGATCCACCATAATCCAGAAAGTCACATAACTTGACACTTGTTTCCAGTATAGAACTGCAATATTAAATAGATGGCAGATCCAGAGGCAGAACACTGAACATACAGTATATGACCAATTTGTAAATTACTTTGATTAGCCCCTTCCCACATTATTGAATCTGTGTGCATCCTTGACAAAATATATTTCTCATAACTGGACATACTGGTCATCATGTGGGTACAACACTTGTGTCATCATCAATGTGAGCGAGAAATGTTTATTTTAAAACTTTTACCCCTTTAACACTGTGACCAATAATGTTTGTTACACCAGAGAAGTAGCTAGTGGGGGGCAGGGAGGGCAGGGGTCCAGACCCAATTACATTGTGGGACCCACCCACTGGGATACTCATCCTCACTAAGTGCACTCTTCTAGATAATCCCGAGATTGTGCTGTCTGACCTCGCTTTCAGGTGTTGACTTCCCATGAGGTGTCATCACTGACCAACCAGCCAGTCAAAGAGCACTATGATTGGCTGAGCTGTGAACAAATGGCAGCCGAGGCCTTCCCTAAAATGTGTTACTAGAGAAGATTCGGGAAACTCATTATGTAATAGACAGCAGCTGCAAAAGTAGAACACAGTAAAAAAGTTAGTTCTTGAGCATGTCGGGGCTTTAAGCCTAATGAGCTGCTATGGAAGCTGGGAGTGAGAATGTGCTACTGGGGTGGAACACAGGAGATGTTGTGCTGCCAGAAGGTGCATAGAGGATGATGTGTTTCCAGAAGCAACACAGTGTATAATGTGGAATGGTGGAACTTTGGGAATAATGTGCTACTTGGGGATCAGAGTGCATTATGTATTGCTTTGGGAGTATGTGGGACAATGTGCTGAGGGAACATAGGATGGCATGCTGCTTGGGGAACCTAGGGATTGATGTCCTGCGGGAATCTAGTGGGAGATATGCTGCTAAGAAGAACCCAAGATGATGGGCTGTTGGCTGGAACACAAGTCAGAATGTGCAATGTAGTGATGTGACTTGCAGTGGTAGGGAAAGAGAACAAGAGACTCTTTTCTCAACCTTTGTGTGCATAATAAGTACCAAGAAAGCTTACTTTATGGATACTATTCACTAGGTTTTCAATCTGAATACAGACACAATTGGAGAGACAGTAAGCAGTTTGTCTAGGCACTGACTAGAACAGAAACACAGCCATTGTTATATACAGTAAAAGGCTTAAAAATTTCTGCCTGAATTTTAATATTATCAAAAATTAGAGATATACATTAAATGGCACTATATGGCCTAAAGTATGTTGACGCATGGCCATAACACCTATATGAGCTTGATGGACAACCTTTCCAAAATCCTGGGCGTTCATATGGAGTTGGGTCATCCTTATAATAGCTTTTACTCTTCTGGAAACGTTTTCCACAAGATTTTGGAATAGGTCTGTGGAAATTTATCCCCACTCAGTCAAAAAGCATTAATGAGGTTAGGCACTGATGTTGGACAAGAAGGTCTGGCTCACAAACGACATTTCAATTCATCCCAAAGATGTTTGATGAGGTTGAGATCAGGGTTCTGTGTAGATCATTCAAATTCCTCTATATTAAACTGGTAAAACCATGTATTTATGAACTTTGTTTTGTGCACAGACACACACATGCTACACCCTTCTGCACCCGACATCCCCGCTCTATATGTTTGCATAGTCTACTGTTTTGAAAATTATCTGTTGTTACTTTTAGACGCTTCCACTGTACAATAACTGTACTTTAAGTTGACTGAGGTCAAGCAGATCATAAATTGTGGCAAAGGTGGAATCCTATGACAGTGCCACATTTAAGGTCACTGAGCTCTTCAGCACCACTAATACCACTTTCAATGTTATCTGTGGAGATTGCAGGGCTGTGTGCTTGATTTTATGCTCCTGTTTGCAATGGGTGTGGCTGAAACACCTGAACTCAATAATTAGGAGACCGCCATGTACTTTAGTCATACATTGTATGTCGGGTGGATTTAATTTGTGCCTTTGGTTGCATGAGGGGGATATATTTTTGATGAAGCAGACCTAAGGCCGCATGCACACGACAGCAAAAAACCTCAGTTTTTGCGGACCGCAATTGCGGTCCGCAAAAACGGAGCCATTCACTTTTGTTGAACACTGACACCTTTCCGTAGCACTACGGAAGGGTGTCAGTGCCGTGGAAATGTTCCGGGAACTATGGAACATGTCCGTTCTTTCGCATTTTGCGGGCCGTGCTCCCATACTTTGTATGGGAGCACGGCCCGAAAATGCGGCTGTCAGTCAGCGGCCGGCCGTGCCCGCAATCGTGGGCCGTGATTGCGGGCACGGTCGTGTGCATGGGGCCTAAGAGTCAGATATTTAGTGCCTACATGAAGCTGAAAAAAAACAACCTTTTTTAAAAAAAAACTTTTATTCAGTTAACCACCATAGACACAGGCACAATCCCAAGGCAAATCAATTAAATAGTTAACAACACTTCATGCGGTTGTAGGACATCACAACTGGAGAATCATTTGAAATGATCTCATCTGACTCTACTTTGTATCTCCTGAGTCTATTATTTTTTTCTCTTAGATTTCATTTAGGGAAGTTGCTAAACACAGTTTGCCATATGTTCCCGCTGCTCCGTGCTATCTCTAAAGTTATTTGTGATCTTTGCTGACATAATTTTTATTATTTATGTCTTGCATAACTTTTAAGATGCCTTGCATGCCGTATGGTGTTGTTTATTTTTACATTATGTATGCTTTTTTTTTTTACATTTTGAATATAACTGAATATTCAAGCTCTGAAGATTTGCTTTCACCTGAAGTGGAATCAAAGTATTAGCATCACATCTGAATCCAGTCTGCAGTTGCCAGAGTGCTCAGTACATTTATAACAAATTTGGAGTGATTTCAAATGATTTCTGAAGATTTGTCCAAATGTAAACACTGCTAAAAAATAATACAATTCAAAGAAGAACACGTCTCTTATTATTTTTTAGATATTATCAAAGGCAAAAGTTATAATAACCTATTGATGTGAGAAAAATCAATAAAAGGTACAGCAGGAGAAAGTTTTTAACCCGTACTAAAACTACCATATTGCGGTCACCTAACAGTACTTCCAGTGATTGACAGCCGGGCTCCTGCTGTAATGGCCAGGATCAGAGAAACCTATGATCCCAGCTGTTCACCCCTTAGATGTCACATTCATTAGCAACCATGGTATCTAAGGAGTTTGACAGAGGGTTGGGTCTCCCTATTGAATGATGTCAGGTCTACCTTCTGTGATCTATTACTAAGCCTTGCCATGATCAAGGCTTAATAGTAGATCACAGATTAAGGTAATACACTGCAATACATAAATGTTGCAGTTTATTGCATGAGCTATCTAATAATTGCATGGCAAGGAGAGCAAAAAGCATAAAAATATGTAATGAAATTTTAAGAAATATACAAAAAAAAATTGCTAAAAGTAAAAAAAAAAAACATTTTCCCATCGTTTACAAAATATTACGTAATCAACAAAAAAAAGTAAATGGAATAAGTATTGATGCCTCCGTAAATGTCTGAACTATTAAAATATCATGTTATTTAACCCGCTGGATGAATGCTGCAGGAAAAGCATTGCTGTTTTTTTGGTCATGGAATAAACAGTATTTAAAAGTCGCATGTACCACAAAATGGTGCCTACAAAAACAATTTCTCACCCTGCAAAAAATCAAACCCTCACAACACTCAGATTTTTTTAATACATAGTTTTTTCTTTGTAAAAGTAATAAAACATTAAAAAAAAACTATATAAATTTGGTATTGTCACAATCGTATTGACCCGCAGAACAATGTTAATATGTTATTTTTACAACACGGTGAATGCCTTAAAAATGCAACCCAAAAACTAGAAAGATTTTTATTTTCAGTTTTTCAGTATATTATATAGTATATAAAATGGTGCCATTTAAACTCGTGCTGCAAGAATCAACCACTCATATGGCAATGGCAACAGAAAAATAAAAAAGTTATGACTCTAGAAATGTGACGATGGGAAAAACTAAAATGAAAAATGCTAAATTGGCTGTGTGTGCAAGTTAAAGTACTTTCATTATGTCCTTCTCAAATAGTGGTATGTTACTACTGTATATACCATTGTACTAAGATGCTCACCAAAAATTATTATTTAACCCTTTATCCCATTATGACGTGACTGTATGTCATGATGGGTGATGAGACACTCACTTGCTTACTCCCTTTGTACACTGCGGCTGTCAGCTGTTTATTACAGTTGACACACTTGTATAACGTCCAGGATCGGAAATAACTCAGTTTCCGGTGGTTTAACCATTTAAATGCCACTGTCAAAAGCAACTTCGGCATCTAAGTCATTATAAAGAGGGTGGGGCTCTCTCTGTCAACCCATCTGCTACCGAGACGAAATTGCGGGTTACCAATGGTTGTTCTGACAGCTTGGGGGCCTAATGAAGGCCCCCAAGTCTGACATGTTTCTCCTCCTATTAAAGGGATTACCCGAGGTTATAAAATTGATGGAGTATCCCTAGGATAGGTGGGGGGTCTGTCTCTCGGCACCCCCACAATTAGTTTTTTTAAATGTGCTGTGGCGCTCGTACGAGTGCCACAGCCTCTTCATAGTTTACATCAATTTAATATCTGTTCACACTCTCACGTGCTGTTATGTTTGTTGAGGCTGTGCAAGGTATTGCAGTGTTGTCCCAATCAAGTGAATGGAACAATGATGCATTTATTTGAATGGCAGAATTAAGTAAAAATATAAACAAGGAAAAAAAAGTTATTACTCTTGGAATGTGGCAAGTCCAAAATGAAAAAAAATTGCTGCATTTTATAGGCCAATATTATCGGCATCCTTATCAGTTTTTTTCTTTCCGTCATATAATGTGTTTCTCCTAGACGTTGTGAAATGTCAGCCCATTGGCACCCCCTGCAATGCGATTGCAAAGTGCCAATGAGTTGCTATGCCAGCAGGGCGGCCTAACAAAGCCCCACATGTCTGCCATGGATGTGAGCCTATTAGTAAAATACTGACAGGCAGGCATAATACACTGCAGTACATTAGTAGTGAAGTTTATTATGTAAGTGATCAAAGGATTGCACCTTTTTTCTTCTAAAACATTAACTTTTTATTGTTTCAATTATTTATTGTAGGGAATATACAAGCAATGGTGGCTAATCAAATTCCACCATGTATTGAACTACAATATACAGTCTGGCATATATCTTCAGATTTACAAAATTAAAGAAACACAAAAGTAAATAAAGCAATAAAGATAACAAAGGAGATAACTACATCAAAATGAGCAGTAAGGTACAATTTACTGTATAGTCTTAGAATAGCTAAAACTGATTACATTTGTATAGCTTATATTTTATTCTTATTCAATAAATCAGATGTGTCAAAAATTCCAGATATAAATATGACTATAAGGAGATTCCAACCAACTGTCCCATCTATTGAAAAATTGGGGTAGTTTATGTAAACTAGATGCTGTGATTTTCTTGTAAAAGCAGTTTTCATTAATTGCACTTATGATCTCAGCAAAGGAAGGGGTATCTGGTCTTCTCCAATATTTAGCTATTTTTATCCTTGTGACAATCAGGGTGTGAATTATTACTGTTAGGCTGGGTTCATACTGAGTTTTTTGCAGGCAGAAAATCTGCCTCAAAATTCCAAACGGATTTGCTCTGCCTGCACGCCGATTTTCGCTGTGTTTTTCGCTGCTTTGCATTGAGTCTGCCAGAGAGGGAGAAGATTCAACTGGTGAACACTGTGACGGGCTGTCACATCGATCACCTGACCAGAGACCACTCTAAAGCTCGGTGATACAGCTGTCTCTAGACAGCTGCATCATGGAGCTCCTTACCGTCGGCATGCATGTGATCACTGTGACAGGCTGTCACATCGATCACCTGACCAGAGACCACTCTAAAGCTCGGTGATACAGCTGTCTCTAGACAGCTGCATCATGGAGCTCCTTACCATCGGCATGCATGTGAACACTGTGACAGGCTGTCACATCGATCACCTGACCAGAGACATCTCTAAAGCTCGGTGATACAGCTGTCTCTAGACAGCTGCATCATGGAGCTCCTTACCGTCGGCATGCATGTGATCACTGTGACAGGCTGTCACATCGATCACCTGACCAGAGACCACTCTAAAGCTCGGTGATACAGCTGTCTCTAGACAGCTGTATCATGGCGCTCCTTACCTTCGGCATGCATGTGATCACTGTGACAGGCTGTCACAGCGTTCACATAGCTGAGCACCTTACCATCGGCACGTAAGCACTGCTGGGAGGAGTAATGTGATCGCTGTGACACCCTGTCACAGCGATCACATGACCGGAAACCACACTGAATTAATTGCGAACCGCCCGGACGTTAATAGTCTATGGCGGTCCGGAAGTGGTTAATTTAACAGCATTTTCAAAATGATTAACACATTTTGGCATTTTTGGAACCATTGTATAAGATGTTTGCCATTGATTGAAGGCTTATGTTATCCCCAGGTTAGATTACCATTTTTGCATGTAAGAATAGTTATCATTGTTACATAAATTCAGGAGTATCTGATAACTTTGGGAGAGACCTCTAATACCTTTGCTTGGATTAGTGAGTAGTTTGAGTAACTTGGAATTGTTGGAGATAACAGGAAATTTCCATTCGGAAACAGCTGATCTAATCTGATAATATTTAAATATATCGCTACCTGGAATACTATAATTATGTTATAATACCACAAACAAAATTAGGCAAATTCATCAAATAAATCACCCACAGTAGTTATTCCATTTGTAATCCATGTGGATAACTTAATATTATGAATACCTATTTATAGCACTCTTATGGGAATAGTGGAAAATGTAATATTTATTAAATGCTTTTTTGAAACTTTTAAATTTCTAAAATAACTTTAATTGTGTCGGGTAACTTAATGTCACTCATTTTAAATAATAGTGAGGCTTATCTATATGCAATCTAACTACCAGAAGTGACTAAATTGTTTTCAATGTTTACCCAGTGTTTCTATAGATCATTGTTCCAAATGGTCCTCAATTGGTCCAAAATACAGGCTCTATAGTCATTGTACTATTGAAGGAGAACCTAGTCAACCTGAGAGTATGGGTTGGAATAATATTTCTGCTTGTACTCATAATATTAATAATCTTTATTTATATAGCACCAACATATTACGCAGCACTTTACAATTTAGAGATCATGAAACAGACAATATCAGACATTACATAGTGACAAAGTTAATTTACAATTCAAACAAGAGGAGTGAGGACCCTTCTCGCAAGAGTTTACAATCGATGAGGAAATAAGGGAGACACAAAGTGTAACAGTGTTTGTTCTGTACAATGGTCCAGCCATTTTTTTATACACATGGGGTGGTATACATAAAGCTGCATGAGCCGGTCACCAGCCAGTATCCGTATATGACGGACATGAAGTGAAGGAGTGTGAGGCAATCTAATTCTGATGACTAATCTAAAAAGGGGGCCATGGAAAGGAGTTAGATTAGGAAATGTTATAGGCCTGTCTAAAAAGATGTGTTTTCAGGGCACGTTTAACCCCTTCCCAACATTTGACGTATCCATACGCCAAAGTCGGGTAGGGGAAGTATGGAGCGGGCTCACGCAGTGAGCTCGCTTCATATGATGCCGGTGTCGGCTGTATGTTACAGCCGACACTTCAGAGTAACTAGCGGCATCGCGCTCGAGCGTGATCCTGCTAGTTTGACTCGTTAAATGCTGCGGTCAATACCGACCGCAGCATTTAAATCGTCAGAAAGAGGGGGGCAACCCCCTCTAACAGCTCATCGCGCCCCCCATAACGCAATCGCGGGGGGGCGATGGTTGCTATGGCTGCCTGGGGTCTTAACAAACGCCCCCAGGTCCGCCATCTTTGTACACCTATTAAGCCTTGCCTCCAGCAGGGCTTAATAGGTGCCTGTCTGAATCACGATATACTGCAATACATTAGTATTGCAGTATATCGTGCAAGCGATCTAACGATCGCTGGTTGAAGTCCCCTAGGGGGTCTAGTAAAAAAAAGTAAAAATTAGTTAAATAAAGGTTTTTTTTGTGTAAAAAAAAAATAAAAAAATTACAAATTCAAAAAACCCCCATTTTCCCCCTAGAGCATAGTAAAAAAAGAAATAAATAAACATAATTGGTACCTCTTCTCCCACAAAAAATGAAATAAAAAGTGAGCAAACCGTCGCATTTACACCAAAATGGTACTATTCAAAACTACAGCTTATCCCGCAAAAAGTAAGCCCTCATACCACTTAATCGATGGAAAAAATGAAAAACTTATGGCTCTCTGAATTTGGCGACGCAATATAAATTTTCTTTTTTACACTTAGGTTTTTACTTGCAAAAGTAGAAAAATATAGAAAAAACTATATATATTTGGTATCGCCATAATCATATTGACCCACAGAATAAAGATAACATGTTGTTTTAATTGCACAGTGAATTCCGTAAAAACGGCGCGCAGAAAACAATTTTTTTTCATTTTCTACCCCACAAATAATTTTTTTCCCATTTCCCAGTACATTATATGGCAAAATAAATGGTGCTGCAAAAAAACTACAACTCGTCCCGCAAAAATCAAGCTCTCATAGTACTATATCGACAGAAAAATAAAGACGTTATGGCTTCTGGAATGTGGGGAGGAAAAAACGAAAATTAAAATCTGAAAGTTGTTTACGACGGGAAGGGGTTAAACTGTGGATATTGGGAATTAATCTGATTGTCTGGGGTATCATATTCCAGAATTATGTTTTTTTGTTCTTCCAAATATATGACCATAACACTGAATGTAGTTCCTTCAACATTTTCTTAGGAATATGAATTGCCATATTATGAAATAAGTATAATATTTTAGAAATTATTAACATCTTAATACTAGCAATCCTGCGAAATTGAAAAGCTAAATTTTTTCATATAAAATGTGGACAGTTTCAATTTTTACAAAGGATAAAGGAGAAAAAACACCTCAACAATTAAAAAGCAATTTCTACTGATTACGTCAATACCCCATAAGTGGTCATAAACGCTGTTTGTACAAATTGCAGGGCTCAGAATGTAAGGAGCACCATTTGGAGCTCAAATTTAGCTGGAATGGTTTTCGGGTGCCATGTCACATTTCAAAAGCCCCTGCGGGGCCAAAACTGTAGGAGCTTCGCAGAAGTCAACCCATTTTGGAAACTACACACCTTAAGGAATATATTTCTAGTGGTATAGTGAGCATTTAGACCCCATAGGCATTTTGCAGAATTCATTGGAAGTGGGCCGTAAAAATGAATATCAAAATTTTCTCCAATAAAAAATTGCATATTTTCATTTTCACAAGGCAAAAATGAGAAAAAGCCGCCCAGTATTTGTAAAACAGTTTCTCACGACTAAGACAATACCCTACACGTGGTCATAAACTGCTATTTGGAGAACAAAAAAATTGGAGGGTTCCTCCAGCTCACCTAGTCACGGGTATAGTGGTTGGCGCACGGGTCCTCGTGTCGGCACACGGATTAGCATAGACAAAGAAGGTAGGAGAAAGGAGACACATTAAGGCTCTAAAGGGAAGGACTGCAATTTGGTTTTTGGAGCGGAGATTTTAGAAAACTAGTTTTCTGACACAGTGTTGCAGTGAGCTAAGGTACTAGTACATTGGAAAGCCCTGAAAAATTACCCCATTTTGGAAACTACATCCCTGAAGAAATTCATCTAGAGGTATTGTGAGCATTTTGACCACGGAAGTGTTTTGCAGAAATTACTGAACCGTGGATGTTGCAGATTGAAAATTTCAATTTTTCCACTGATATGCCATTTCAGTGACTAATATGTTGTGCCCAGCTTGTGCCACTGGAGACACACACCCCATAAATTGTTAAGCGGGTTCTCCAGAATACAGTAATACTCCATATGTGGTCACAAACTGCTGTTTTGGCATACCGTCAGGTGCAGAAGGACCGCTATTTGGCTTTTGGAGTGTAGATTTTGCTTGGTAGTAGTTTTGTTTGGGGTTTTACTGGTATTTCAGTTTATAATGTGGGGCATATGCAAGCTGTACGGAGAACATCAGAGTATATGTAAGCTGTGAGCAGTACATCAGGGTATATGTAAATTGTGCAGAGTACATCAGGGTTCATGTAAGCTGTGCGGAGTACATCAGGGTATATGTAAGCCGTGCAGTGTACATCAGGGTATATGTAAGCTGAGGTATATGTGAGGAGTACGTCAGGGTATATGTATGCTGTGCGGAGTATATGTAAGCTGTGCGGAGTACATCAGGGTATATGTAAGCTGTGCGGAGTACATCAGGGTATATGTAAGCTGTGCGGAGTAAATCAGGGTATATGTAAACTGTGCGGAGTACATCAGGGTTTATGTAAGCTGTGCAGAGTACATCAGGGTATATGTAAGCTGTGCGGCGTACATCAGGCTATATGTAAGCTGTGAGGAGTACATATGGGTATATGTAAACTGTGCAGAGTACATCAGGGTAGATGTAAGCTGTGTGGAGTACATCAGGGTATATGTAAACTAGGCAGAGTACATCAGGGTATATGTAAGCTGTGTGGAGTACATCAGGGTATATGTAAACTGTGTGGAGTACATCAGGGTATATGTAAGCTGGGTGGAGTACATCAGGGTATATGTAAGCTGGGCGGAGTACATCAGGGTATATGTAAGATGTGCAGAGTACATAAGAGTACATCTAAGCTGGGCGGAGTACAACAGGATATATCTAAACTGGGTGGATTACATCAGGGTATATGCAAGCTGGGCGGAGTACATCAGGGTATATGTAAACTGGGTGGAGTACATCAGGGTATATGTAACCTGTGCCGTTTACATCAGGGTATATATAAGCTGGGCGGAGTACATCAGGGTACAAGTAAATTGTGTGGAGTACATCAGGGTATATGTAAGCTGGTTCAGAGTACATCAGGGTATATATAAGATGTGCAGAGTACATCAGGGTACATCTAAGCTGGATGGAGTGCATCAGGGCATAATAGGATCATGTAATACTGGGGTGAATGAATAACAAAATAAATAATCCATGGATTGGTGTGGTACGCTTTGAACCAATCCTTTATGCCCAGGCCGGGTTTTTTGGGTATTGTAGAAAATATCTGCGCTCCAATATTGCCTAATCTTTGACTTCTTCACTTGCCCTATAAGCAGCACAAGGTCGTAAAGTTTCCTCATCTCTGCTGCATCTATGGGGTCCAGCTTTGGGGTCTAGGAAATGATGATGTGGGGTTTTTAGTGTTTAGTTTCTTCTTTTTTACAGTGTTCACCGTACAGTATAAACAACATGTTAACTTCATTCTGTGAGTCGATACGATTACAGCGATACCAAATTTATATAGTTTTTTTACGTTTTACTACTTTCCCACATACTTTTTTGTAAAAAAAATTATGTTTTATTGTCGCCATTTTCTGACAGCCATAACTTTTTTATTTTTCCGTTGTAATCGCTGTGGGAGGGTTTGTTTTTTGGGTGGCAAACTGTATTTTTGTGGGTACCATTTTGGTGTACTTGCGACTTTTTGATAGAGACCAAAAAAATGTATTCTGTCATTGTTATTTATTTAATTTTTTTACAATGTTCACCGTGCCAAAAATATAACGTGAGATTTTTGTAGTTCCGGCCATTCTGAAAGCGGCAACATGTATTATGAATATTTTTATTTTTTTTTCATTTTTTTCTAATTATAAAGCACTTGATCAGGGAAACAGGGCGATTATTGTTTTTATTACTTAAAACTTTTATTTATTTATTTATTCTTCTTAAACTTTTTTTTACTTTTTTTTTTACACTTACTTGGGGACTTGAAGATTTAACCTTCTGATCCCTGGTACAATACACTGCACTACTTATGTAGTGCAATGTTTTGTAACTGGCATTTCAAACTGACCGGCTATTAGGTTCTAGGGCGGTGGGGTACAGAGGGAGCCTCTCTCTGTCAACCACTTCAATGCAGGGGACGCCATTGAGCTCCGCATTAAAGTGGTTAAACAGCGGCTATCTGCGTTGCAGCGGGATGTCAGCTGTATATTACAGCTGACAACCCGCTAAAGATGAAGCAAGCACAGCCCCTGTGCCCGCTTCATCTGCAGGACGTGTCTGGTATATCAGATTGCGGAAAGTTACTTGCAATGCCGACGTACCAGACCCGTCATTTTGCGGGAAGGTGTTAATAAATCCCTTTGATCTGCATTGGGAAGCAGTGCAACAAAATAATCAGTGAGAAAATATTTCAAATGATCCGTATCTATAGATTTAGGAATTCCTCTAAATCTGAGCAAGTTCTACAGTTGGCAGGAGAAGTCATCATAATAATTTTGACTCGTTGGGGAGAAAAGGAAATACATTTTAATTGTCTGCTCCTGTCTGTGTGGTGTAGCGGTAAGCACTACTTGTGGTAAATGTGGGGGACAGGGTAAATGAGCTGAGAATTTGGAGATGTTATAGTAATGATTCTTTGTACTATTAGGTATAGGACTGAGAGCATAACATTAGACAGGTTAAAACAGAACACCCGATGAGCATTTCCCGGGATTTCCGTCTTCTTCTAGGCTTCTTCTAGAAGTGCTTACGGCTACACTACACAGACAGGTGTGGACCACACAGCCGGGAGTGGCTCACACATGTGAGAGCTGCTCTGCGGCCAGCACCTCATGTACAGTCAGCTTATCTGTTGAGGGCGCTTTTAAACATCTATTGCAACAACAACTACTGCCTTAATTAGATACAGTTACACTTTTTAGCTCTCATAGCGTGGCCTATTTAAGCTACGGTACAAGCAAAATATTTATATCTTGGTGTGCTTCTCCAATGCTTAATCAATGGGAATAAATCCATATGTTTTGGGGCTAATAGTATAAACTATTCATGATAGTAGACATTAATGTCATGTAGCAGGGACAATTCCTATATCAACTTGGATTGTATAGCTATATTCTATACCATCCCTAGCTATGCACTATTTTCCTTTAATCAATTCTAGATACCATTATTGAAATGTGTAACAGATCTAAATACAATTTGTAACAAAAGTGCTAAAACATCTAACAATATAGCAGTTACTAGGTGGAGGTACAGTTAGGTACAATTCATTTACAAGGGCTAATTTTTGACACAAAAGTTACAGAGTTGGGGGTCCTCCGTACTTATAATATTTCTCCCTGCGTTAGAAATTTTAATATTATTGTGTAAGTTAATAAATTGCATTATTTTCTAATTACATAATTTTGCTTATAAAACCACACACTATTATGACTGGGAACTGGGTACCTATATCTACAAACTGTTCAAGAAAAGGCTTGTAACAAACAATTCTTTTTTTTAAAGACAAACCCCAATTCAATTTGCCAAAAAGTCTGGCAAATTACACCGCTCTATTGGTCTGTTAGTGTCATGTAGCTACCCTCTATTGGGAGACACCTCTCTTTACACCATGTGGTAGGTATGGAACGCTGTGTGCGTTAGTCTGTGATGGTCTAGTTGGGATCGGAGGTATATCTCTATATGCCCACATCTCCTTTCAGGCAAACTCCCCCTTAACCCCTTCCCGACATCCGCCGTATATATATATGGCGCACATTGGGTGGGGGAGTATTGAGTCTGCTCCATAGAATAAGCCTGTTGGCTGTATCTTACAACCGACACTTCAGTGTAACGAGCGGGATCTCGTTCCAGTGTGATTCCACTTGTTTAACCCGTTAAATGCTGCCATCAACAGCAACCACAGTATTTAAATGGCTCAAAACAGGGGGGCGACCCCCTGTAATGTTGCAATGATCCCCGTTATGTGATTGCAGGTTGTCATTGGTTGGCAAGGCAGCCTGGGGGCCTCTAGCAGAGCTTCATAGGAGAGTGTCCATATACTGCAATACATTAGTATTGCAGTATATCATGCAAGTGATCCAACGGTCGCTGGTTCAAATCCTTTAGGGTGGCAAGTGAAAAATACAGTAGTAAAATAATGTTTTATTAATATATATATATATATATATATATATATATATATATATACACTACCGTTCAAAAGTTTGGGGTCACCCAGACAATTTTGTGTTTTCCATGAAAACTCACACTTATATTTATCAAATGAGTTGCAAAATGATTAGAAAATATAGTCAAGACATTGACAAGGTTAGAAATAATGATTTTTATTTGAAATAATAATTTTCTCCTTCAAACTTTGCTTTCGTCGGGGCGTGGTTTGGCCGCTGAAGCTGATGGCCGCGTGAGACTAGAGCTCCGCTAAAGAAGCTCATCACAAGCTACTAAAAGCACCTGCCAGCGACTAAAAAAACATTCCCATGATAGGGATTTCAAAACTCTATATTGGCAGGAGGAGATTCACTAAACAGTCGGCTCTAAAGTCGGATCAAAACATCTCCACGATGGAAGAAGACAACTCCGGGGTTCCTAAAGATGGTGATGAGAGATCACAAAGCCCAGCACCGTCAGCCACAAACAAACCCCCAACGTTACCTTCCGCATGTGAGGAGACTGTGCAGGATCTTATTCCAACAACACGGGAGATGTCGGAGGGAACGCAGACATCCCGAACAGGGCTACGATTGGCACAAACAAGAAAAACTGTGAAGTACTCCATTACCAAAATGGCGCCAACATCCTCACGAGGCATGCCAGGACGAGATGATCCCATGACGCTGAAACATCAAGCAGCTGAGATCCGGATCCCAAGCCCGGGGAGCTCGGAAAATGACCCTAGCTCTCCGTCCTCCAGCCCTGCTAAGCAGAAACAGAAGCTGGATGATCACCTCAATGATTCTGAGGTAAGCCAAGATCCTAAATCTCTGACTACCGTTAATAATGCAACAGACGCTTTTGAAAGTTTCCATACTTCAAACAAGGTGGTTTCGGAAAACATGCTTAAGGAGATGTTGTCCGCTCTCCGAAGCACATTACATAACGACATATCAAGTATAATACAAAAATCACTATCTGAAGTAGGAGATAGAGTCTCGCACATAGAAAATAAAATGGCGTCCTTTGCCACTGCACATAATGAACTGGTCGACTCCCATAAATATATGGAAGAGAAAGTTAGCAAAATCCAAGCAAAACTGATCGATTCAGAAGACAGAGATAGAAGAAATAACATAAAATGTCTGGGCATTCCGGAATCGGTAGCTGGATCAAATTTGAGAGCTTACATACAACAATTCGTTAAAAGCATTCTACCAGGAATTATTGAATATGAACTCAGCATTGACCGAGCACACAGAGTTCCCAAACCTAAAAATCTACCTGACAATGTACCGCGTGATGTGCTAGCAAGATTTACTTTCTTCCAGACTAAAGAAAAACTAATGTACGCTTCAAGGACACATCATCCGCTACCCTCACCATATTCTCATCTTAAACTGTTCCAAGCAAGAAGAGAATTGGCGTCGTTAACAGAAATGTTAAGGAAAAATGACATTCCATATAGATGGGGCTACCCGACGAAGATACTCGTGAACCGCAACGGCACAATCCATATGGCCAAAACAGTCACTGAAGGACAATCACTGCTGAAGCTGTGGAATATTTCTACAGGCCCACCTGAACCGGCTTCTCCCAGAAGATCACCGGTAAGAATCGGCAAAGAATGGCAAAGAATTGATCCGACCTAACTTCATGATGGTAATCCAATGCTTTTCTGAATAAGTGATGATGATGCTGTACTATGTTGTATTACACGTTTCCACTTGAAAATTTTCCCCAAATATCGGTTCGTGTAAAGATACCGAATGACTTGAGAGTCATCTTATTATATGTTCTTGTTGTTATGTTACGTTTTTGTACCGGTATATTCCTGCATAATGACTGTACTGTACTACAAATCTGTAAAAGTATGCGTTCGGGCTATTACCAGACCCCTGTCTTTGTTCTTAAGATCATGCCTGGCCTTACATCTATTAAACTAAAACATTACCCACTTAATAATGGGGATACATTTATTATCATTAAATGTTAGGGGTATTAACTCCCCTTTCAAAAGATCCCTCCTTTGGAGAGAGGCTAAAAAACACGGAAGTTACATAATATGTTTGCAAGAAACACATATTAGTGAAAATAGAATTCCTCACCTACAACATAGGGACTACCCTACTATGATATACTCAACATATGCTCGGAAAAAGAGAGGAGTACTTATTGCTTTTAAATCCTCACTGGCGACTACAATTCACCATCAATATATAGATCCACAAAGTAGATATATAATTTTGGTATGTACCATTAATAACCTAGATTACACAATTGTAAATTTGTATGCCCCGAATAAAAGGCAGATACATTTTATTAATAGAATAATTAAGAAAGCCCAAAAGATTAGAAAAGGAAATCTAATAATCAGTGGAGACTTCAATTCAATAGTAGATCACTCCTTAGATTCGACAGCTAATTCAAGAAACAAAAACCTTGATCTTCAAGGCTCCTTAAGATTGAATTCTCTTTTTGATATATGGAGGATTCAACATGCATCGGAAAGAGATTACTCCTATTACTCTCCACGACATAAGACCTACTCAAGAATTGATTTATTCTTGATTGATAAACTGCTAATAGAGAGAGTGATCAAAACACAAATAGGTACTATCCACTGCACTGATCATGCACCGATATTAATGTCGATGTCCGAACAATTCCCGAAAACAAATGACTTCATTTGGAGAGCAAACTCCTATGTAATTTCGCATGATGTCCACTCTAAGACTATTGCCTCAGACATAGAAGAATACTTCACCTTCAATGATCTCCCAGAAGTCAACCCATTTACGTTATGGAATGCCCACAAAGCATACATTAGAGGATCCTTTATTAAAATAGGAAGCAGTTTAAAAAAAGAAAGAGAACTACAAATTAACAATTCCATGACAAAAATCCAAAATCTAGAAACACTAAACAAACAGAACCATTCATTTTCCATCTCATCAGAATTGGGAAAAGAAAGGACCCATCTACGCAACTTATTACTCCACAAATATGAACATACACTTAAAAAACCCAAAATGCACTATTATACACAGGACAATAAAGCAGGCTCTTTATTAGCTAAAAGACTCAAACAACAAGCACAAAAATCTAGAATTCAAAAAATTATACATCCTAAGACTGGGAAAATAATAATGTCCCCGAAAGGCATTTCCAATGCCTTCAAAGATTACTATCAAAGGTTATATAATTTTAAAGATGATAAAGAGACAATTCAACCTACACAATTACATATAGACAATTTTCTTAAACAGATAAATCGACCTAAAATTTCTAAGGATTCTTTACAATCCCTCAACTCTCCTATAGCACTTATTGAAATCACTAAGGCCATTAAATCAATCCCTCTACACAAAGCCCCTGGACCTGACGGTCTCTCAAACGACTATTACAAGAAATGTACACACATATTAGCTCCTAGATTATTTACTGTGTTACAAGAAGCCTCCACTACCGCAACATTTCCGAAAGAAATGTTGTCGGCATTGATAATAACCATCCCTAAACCTGGAAAGTCAACAGAGCAGACCTCAAACTATAAGCCAATATCTCTCCTGAATGGAGATGTCAAAATATATGCAAAAATACTGGCCTCTAGACTGAAACTAGTTCTCCCATCACTGATAGTGAATGATCAGGCTGGTTTCATCCCAGGCAGACAAGCCCCAGATAACACCCGACGTGTTATATCTCTGATGCAATACTGTGAACACAATAATATACCATCGACCTTCCTCACAATTGATGCAGAGAAGGTGTTTGACAGGATAAATTGGAACTACGCTTTCTCTGTACTAGAAAAATTTGGCATACAAGGCTTCATCTATTTGCCAATTAAAGCATTATATTCACAACCGTCAGCTTGCTTACTAATTTACTATAACTAATGGTACCAGGCAGGGATACCCTCTATCCCCGATTTTCTTTATTCTATCTATTGAACCATTGGCAGAAACTATCAGACTTGATAATAATATACAAGGCATCACTATTAATAGAAGGGAACATAAAATAACCTTGTTTGCAGACAACATTATTTTATGTAATACCCTTCCTGAGGGTTCTTTAAATAGAATTTTTGAAGTGCTTAACACCTTTAGTTCTATCTCCTACTACAAGATTAATAGAACAAAATCCCAAATACTTCTGATAAATATTGAGTTAGAAACTCTTTCTGATTTGAAGGCCAGGCATGATCTTGATTAGCAACCTTTAGAACTCAACTACTTGGGTATCAAACTCACATATCCCACTAAAAAATTATATCAGCAGAATTGACCACATCTTTTAATAAAATTGACGAAAGAGATGCAGTGTTATTCCAAATCTATAATATCTTGGTTTGGGAGAATAGCTACCTTTAAAATGGTCTTACTACCGCAGTTGCTATATCTTTTTAGAACAATTCCAATTTCAATCCCTAGCTCATTCTTTACTGCACTCAACAGCCATTTACAAAGATTTATATGGAATGGGAAAAAATCTCGTACAGCATATAAAATAATGACATTACATAGGAAAGCAGGGGGCCTGAGATTCCCCAATCTGAGAGATTATTACTCAGCATGTATCTTAGACCAACTTAGTCACTGGTGGTGCGACAACTCTGACAAAAGTTGGGTGGAGCTAGAGAGACACATAAGTGGATACAGCTCTCTGAAGGCTAGAATGATATCCTCAATATGGAAGATACCTATTAGGAAAACATACTTGATATCTATACAAACCTCAGATCAAGTGTGGCAAAATTATATTAAGATATCAAGAAGCAACATGGGGTGCCCATACGATCAGATCTCGTTAGGCTTTCTTGAAGATAATATTCCAGGCCTAGATTTAGAAAGCTGGAAATTAAGCAACATCAATTCTGTTGCTGACATTGTAGCTCAGGATTTTTCACAGATCAGTGGAAAATATCAGATACCGCAAAACCAACATGTTAATTTTTTACGGATTGGGAAGTTCCTACAGGTAAAACGACCAACGATCACTAACCAAAGTTCTGTTATAGTTTCGACGTTCAACACGATTACTAAAATTAAAAGAGGAATATCCTTTTTTTATAATAATATTGGGAACAAATCTCTTTTGGCTAAAAACCATTATATGGCTAAATGGGAAGAGGATTTGAAGGTAACTGTGTCTGAAATTGAATGGAAAACAGCACTTAACACTATATATAAAGTCTTTAGATGTGTATCACACCAGGAAGCGGCTTTCAAGACATATCTCAGATGGTACTACACACCCACAAAATTAAATAAGATATTCCCTTCATGTTCAGACACATGCTGGAGACTTTGTGGATACAAGGGCTCTCTATATCACATTTTGTGGGAATGTAAAAAGATACAATCCCTCTGGATGGCAACTAGACAAATAATTTCTATCCTCCTGAAAAAAGAGGTTCATATAAGCCCAAGAATGGCTTTATTATTTTTGGATCTTGGTTCCTTCGACTCCTCTTCTAGGTATATTATAGCACATCTTCTTATGTCAACAAAGCTTATAATCACTAGACACTGGAAACAATCAACACAGCCCCATATACAAGAGGTTATAGCCCAAATAAACACCACATGTATGTATGAAAAAATGGTTGCCAATCAAAATCATAAATATGAACAATTTACTCAAAGATGGGGAATCTGGACCGACAGTTCATATTATAATACCTGAATGCATACTTACCTAATATCAATATTTCTGTTAATGCAGTCAAACTCGGTTTAGACTAGTTACTTATTTCCGTTGTTCCGCATACATGATACTAAAAGTACAAGCAGTACATACTATATTGAAACTGATCTGGTCTGATTGACTCCTTGAGCAAAGACCCAAAAGTACTGAAAATGGTTGTTTAAAAAAAAAATAAAAAAAATAAACAATTATTGAACGTACCATGTTAAGCACTGTCACATCTAACTGAATAAGATGTATTTAAGCTCAATGTATGATTGTAATACAATGACAATGCCTTGCTTCTTATACAAAGAACACAGTGAATACATAGATAGGTACAATACTGTTAACCAAATGTTTGTAAACTATTTTCTATATCAAGAACTATTTCAATGCTTTGTTATGTACTTTTTCATGACTTGCGGTTTTAATAAAAAACTTTTTTATTTAAAAAACTTTGCTTTCGTCAAAGAATGCTCCATTTGCCGCAATTACAGCATTGCAGACCTTTGGCATTCTAGCTGTTCATTTGCTGAGGTAATAGGGAGAAATTTCACCCCATGCTTCCAGAAGCCCCTCCCACAAGTTGGATTGGCTTGATGGGCACTTCTTGCGTACCATACGGTCAAGCTGCTCCCACAACAGTTCTATGGGGTTGAGATCTGGTGACTGCGCTGGCCACTCCATTACAGATAGAATACCAGCTGCCTGCTTCTTCCCTAAATAGTTCTTGCATAATTTGGAGGTGTGCTTTGGGTCATTGTCCTGTTGTAGGATGAAATTGGCTCCAATCAAGCGCTGTCCACAGGGTATGGCATGGCGTTGCAAAATGGAGTGTTAGCCTTCCTTATTCAAAATCCCTTTTACCTTGTACAAATCTCCCACTTTACCAGTACCAAAGCAACGCTCTTGTTAATGTCTGTGTGCTTTTGCCCATATTAATGTTTTCCTTTTATTAGCCAGTCTCAGATATGGCTTATTCTTTGCCACTCTGCCCTGAAGGCCAGCATCCCGGAGTCGCCTCTTCACTGTAGACATTGACACTGGCGTTTTGTGGGTACTATTTAACCCCTTAATGACCGGGCCTGAAAAGACC
Organism: Rhinoderma darwinii; assembly: GCF_050947455.1. Lineage (NCBI taxonomy): Eukaryota > Metazoa > Chordata > Amphibia > Anura > Rhinodermatidae > Rhinoderma > Rhinoderma darwinii. Next base: position 174,123,032 of record NC_134691.1, read on the forward strand.
TTAATGACCAGCTCAATTTTTCTGTTTTTGCCTCTCTGCGTTTCAGCAGCCATAACTTTTTCATTTTTTCATTGACATGGCTGTATGAGGCCTTGTTTTATGCGAGAGAAATAGTATTTTTTTTCCCCACAGTTTGGGGGTAAAAAAATGTTTTTTCACGGCGTGAATATAGGAAAAAGCGATTCTCTGAATAGTTTTTTTTTGTTTATTTTCTATCCCGTTCACGTTTCATGCTAAATAACCCATTAGATTAATTCTTCAGGTTATTACGGTCGTGTAGATACCTAATATGTGTAGTTTTTTTGTTTTTATTTAGTGTAGGGGCAATAAAATGTATTTAATGCAAAATAAAGACTCTTTTTGGGACTTTTTTTAATTTATTTATTTGTTTTGTTACTTTTTTTTTTTTTAATCCCATCAAGGGATAAATTTATTTGTAACTTTATTTTTTACTTGTAATGTATTAGCATACTTCTGTACGCTAATACATTACACTGTGTCACTATGACACAGGCTGATGATCGGGCAGCACATAGTGTGCCCGAACAGCAGGCAAACGGGACAGACAGCCCTGGGGTCCTTTGTAGGTCCCCAGGGCTGACTGCAGAGGGATTCCCCATTGTTTGATCGCATCACTGGAATCCCGGTGATGTGATCAAAGAGGGGAATTCCCTTTGATCTTGCCGCGGTCACGGACCGCGGTAATCAAAGGGTTAAACAACTGGGGTCCGAATGTTTGCCGACCCCAGCTGTGTTCAGGAGGCTTCTCTAAGATCAGGAGTTGTTAGTTACAGCTCCTGCTTAGAGGACGAGCGCTCTCACGAGCGCTCATCAGCCTGATCTACAGCGACGTCCCTGTAGACTATAAATCCTGGAAAGACCCTAGTAGTTGGCAGGCATATATCATGTACAAGAAAAAAGCAATGTGCCAGAGGCACACTGAAGACCATTTTCTCAACTACTAACTGAAAGGGTTAAAATTTAACTTTTATTATTTAGTATTAAAGATGTCCAAGTGGACACGTACAAGCAACACAAACAGTTAAAATTTATAGCCACTGTTAGTTTAGCAGCACACGCTCTTTAAGGCTCTGTCTGTATAGTTGCCAGACAGAGTATAAGGTGATTGAATTTGAATGTGTATGTCAGAACAGCAGCTGCAGACTGCCGAGTCTGCCTGTATACACGGTAGTAAGCGTGCTCTGGATGCTGATTAAACCTGGCTCTTAAAAGGATAAGTTTAGCACCCCCGACATGTTTTGCTGTTAGCACAGTGTCCTCAGGGGATCAAAACGGGGCTATTAGGCGCGCGTACGGATTGTCTCTCCTTTTAAGGATTAATTGTGATCTACGTCACACAGGAATCTCCTGTGTGGCAACCAATAGGGAAACAATCTGTCGACCAAACCACCATGTAGGATGACAGGCATATGAATTGTCCAATAGTAGCGGTATATTGTAAAGCCAATTAAATTGTGCCAGGCGCGCATGCGCATTGTAGTGTCGGTTGAACTTAGCCGACTTATTGATGATAGTAGTCTGAATGTAAAAGGAGCGCATGCGTACATCGCGCATTGCTATACTTAGCCGATTTCGGCATTGCAGGGAGTGAGTGCGCATGTCTGGGCACTTTGTGAGTTTCAATATACAGAAATGCCGGGTGCGCACGTGCACCAGAGTCATGGCTGTACTTAGCCGATTCTTCAGTGATATATTGCATGTATCGGGGGTGCATGCGTACTCTAAAGACGGCTATACTTAGCCGATTTTCAATATACAGAAATGCCGGGCGCGCACGCGCACCAGAGTCATGGCTGTACTTAGCCGATTCTTCACTGACATATTGCATGTACCGGGGGCGCATGCACACTTTAAACACGGCTATACTTAGCCGATTTTCACATTAGTACGAGTAAGTGCGCATGTCTTGGTACTTTAAAAATACGCCAAAGTTTCGGCTGGACTTAGTCAGTTTTTTGTTTTTTGTGGTACCAATCTGGATGTGGACTTAGCCGATTTCGAGGATTGTGAGGGAAGATGTACGCGTCCCAGTGATCTGGAATAGTAACGGCAAAGGGCTCCACCGGAGGCAGGGTAAGTGTTCCTATCTGTGTATGTACAAACAATGCTCACTGGAGTAAAGATGTCTCTAAGAAATGTAAGAATAAAGGCTATAATGTTTATAAAGGGTGGTAACCTTTCCACATGCATTACAATGCAGTACCAGATGTTGTTACAAAATAGTATAGTGTAATATGTGGACCCCTAGGGGTCCCACCTGGACAGCCTGTCAGGCTTTGAGGGGGGGGGGGGAATTTGTGGAACAGCAGATATATCTTCTCATGTAGTATATTGGTTTATTTGAAAAAGGAGGAGAGTCCATAAGGACGTATTTCGTGACAGTCCATTATAAATAAATGCATAAAGAGATATCATGTCATTATAGAGGTGGGAATATGGTTGAAATCTTTCGGGACGAAAGTGCTGTCAAGAAGTAGTATGACAGAATAAGTTAAAGTTTAGGCAAAGGGCTATAGAAAGGCTACAAAGGTAAAACCTTCATTAAGTCCATTAGGGCTTAAAGATCTAAGCCTATGAATCCATTTGGCTTCTTGCTGCAGCAATTTTTTATCTAGATTGCCAGCTCTGGGGCCCAGCTTAACTTGGGTAATGCCCCCAAATTTTAGGGCTTTGGTATCACCTTGATGGTAGAATCTCATATGTTTAGAGAGAGGTGTATCTTCTTTTGTGTTGATAGTGCTTAGATGCTTAGAGATTCTTCTACGAAGTTGTTGAATGGTCTTGCCCACATATAATTTTGGGCAGGGACATTGTGCAGCATACACAATGCCACTACTTTGACAATTGATAAATTGTTTGATGGTAAAAATCTTGCCGTCAACTGGGTTAGCGAAGGTTTTTGTCATTGGCATTAATGGACAAAAAGAACATCTACCGCACGGGAAGGATCCCAGTGTTGGGGGCGGGAGCCAATTTTTTTGTAAAGTTGTTGGTCTGGAGTAGTGGCTGTGTGTAAGGTATTCACGAAGGTTCTTACCTCTCCGGTATGTAATATTGGGGACATTAGAGATTGTGTCACAGAGGTCAGGGTCCGTCTGTAAGATGGACCAATGTCTCTGTAAGATCTTTTTGATTTGATGAGAGCAATTGTCAAAATTCCCTATGCATCTCGTAAGGGGAGATTGTTGGTTGTTGTAGGGATTGGATTTGTCGTTCTCCTTTCTGCTGTAAAGTAAATCGTCCCTAGTTGTTGCCCTGGCTCTGGCATAGGCTCTATGCAGAGTTTTCATTGGGTATCCACGTGCGAGAGATTTTTTATATAGTGTATTGCATTCTAATTGGAAGGTAGTTTCTTCAGAGCAGTTTCTTTTGGCTCTTAAGTATTGACCAACTGGGATGCCTTTTTTAAGGGGCGGTGGATGGAAACTTTTCCAATGCAAGAAACTGTTAGTGGCAGTTTTTTTACGATAAATATCGGTTTGGACAGCCCCACCAGGATCCAGGGAGATTTTTAAATCTAAGAAATTAATTTCTTTACTGTGTATAGTGTAAGTAAATTTCATACCAATGTGGTTATTATTAATAATATCCATGAAGTCAGAGAAAAGAGTAGTGTAACCATCCCAAAAAATCAGTATGTCATCTATGTATCGACCCCAGAACAGAATGTGACAGGTGAAAAATAAAAGATCATCATTAAAAATTAAAGTGTCTTCCCACCACCCTAAAAATAAATTAGCATAAGTGGGTGCACATACAGTGCCCATGGCCGTCCCTTTAAGTTGGTGATAGTATTTTTTATCAAAAAGAAAGTAGTTGTGTGTGAGTAGGAATTTTAATAAGGATATATTAAAGTTATTATGTGCCTGAAACTGGGTCCCCTTGGTGCCCAAAAAGTGTTGGACAGCTTTGAGGCCCAGGTCATGTTTGATGTTGGTGTACAGTGATTCAACATCGATAGTTGCTATTAGGGTAGTAGAGGAGACATTGATCTCCTGAATCCTGGTGAGGGTGTCTTTTGTGTCTTGTAGAAACGAAGGTAGAGCTATGACAAAGGGTGACAAAATTTTGTCTACATATGTGCTGATGCCTTGTGTTAAATTGTCATTACCGGAGACAATTGGTCTACCAGGTATTGGTGTGGTGTTTTTGTGAATTTTTGGCAAGGCGTAAAAAGTCGCCAAAGTGGGATTGGGATTATACATAGTTTTGAATTCTTCTAATGATATTAGGCCATTTGACTTTGCATCATCAAGTAGGGTGCGTAATTCATGTAGGTATTGATCAGTAGGATTTTTATCTAATACCGTATATGTCAAAGTATCGTCCAGAAGTCTGTGGACCATAGATACATAGTCAATTCGATTAATGATGACAATGTTGCCCTCATTATCAGATGGTTTGAATATAATTTCCTCATTTATACTGAGTTCATCTAGTGCCGTTTTTTCTGATTTACTGAGGTTGCTTCGAAGTTTTTGTTTATGAGATTGGAGTTTATTTAGGTCAGCACTGACCATTTTGACAAATATGTCAATATGTGGGTATTGTGCAATAGGTGGTGTAAGTCGTGACTTGGGCTTTACTGAGGAGAAGGGGCCAGTAGCCATACTGACTGTATATTCGTTCTCATTTGATAAGTCCTCTAGGGCACGTAAGGTAGTGAGTTCAGTATGGCTGAGGGAGGTGATGTCACCAGGATTGTTCTTGAAATATTTATGTAAGGCAAGCTTTCTTGCAAATAAATTAATGTCTTTTGTCCAGGTGAATTCATCAAAGTTTGGAGTGGGGGTGTACGATAAGCCTTTACATAAAAGTGATTTTTGCTGTGAGTTTAATTTGAATTGTGACAGATTGACTATTTGCATTTCGTCTGTGAGGTAATTGTCGCTATGTGCTATTTTGTCTGACTCCACGGTGTATTGTGCAGTCCTAAAAAAGGAATTGCAGAAAAAGTGTTGGTAGGTGCCGAGGTTGTGGGGCCGTGTTTCCTATGGTCGTGATGTTTCTCACAGTGCCATCTGTATTTCTCCCCATGGGAAAGGGTGTATTGGGTGTCCCAGTTGTAGATATATTGGACGACGAAGAGATAAAGGAAGTAACTGGCGCAGAGACAGTGGGAATAGCAATGCGTGGTCCATCGTGAATTGGCCATGCTGATGATGTGTTTTCTTGGCCAGTTGAGGTTCTTTTGGACGGGTTGTATTTTCTGTTTTTAATTTTTAGTTTGGCTCCCAGTCTATTGTCATCCGAGAGTAATCTAGATTCTTCAGTGCCGGATATGTCTGACTCAGAAATATCTATTGGTCTATTGTCACGGTTCTGGAAAGAAGTAGGGGGAGCACGGTTGTGATATGTATATATTTGGCCAGTGTCGAAATCTCTCCGATCTCTAATGTATTTCCTGTGTTTCCTCTCCTTAATTTCCCTTTGTAGGTATTCAATGTTTTTTTGCAGTTTTATTTCGCATTCATTGTATTCGGGTGTTGAGCTGAAAGTTTGAATATCATGGATTTCTTTTTCTAACTGAGACCCAACTTTGAGGAGATCTCTTTTCTCAAAGTCTAACAGATATTGCATTAAGCTCAACGAGCTGTCAGTTAATATTTGTTCCCATCCCTTAATAAAGTTGGTGTCACTGCGATAAAAATTGGGAATTAGATTAATGCGTAAACCTCTGTATATAATTTGTTGTTGAAGATATGTCTCCAAACTAGTGATTTCCCAACAGGATCTGACATACTGCTGTAGACTAAGCACCCGCACCGCCTGACGTATAAAGACAGGGGGCGGTCGGGAAGGAGTTAATGAAGCTACCAGTTGAGGACCTGTAAGGCGTCTATTTCTCAAACTAGAGACTCTAATGTACTTGTCTTGTTGCTCAGTTGTGCAGCGGGGCCTCCCACTTCTCTTTCTACTCTGGTTAGAGCCTCTTTGTGCTGTCCTCTGAAGGGAGTAGTACACACCGTTGTAGGAAATCTTCAGTTTCTTGGCAATTTCTCGCATGGAATAGCCTTCATTTCTGAGAACTAGAATAGACTGTCGAGTTTCACATAAAAGCTCACTTTTTCTAGCCATTTTGAGAGTTTAATCGAACCCACAAATGTAATGCTCCAGATTCTCAACTAGCTCAAAGGAAGGTCAGTTTTATAGCTCCTCTAAACAGCAAAACTGTTTACAGCGGTGCTAACATAATTGCACAAGGGTTTTCAAGGTTTTTCTAATCATCCATTAGCCTTCAAAGACAGTTAGCAAACACAATGTACCATTAGAACACTGGAGTGTTGGTTGCTAGAAATGGGCCTCTATACACCTATGTAGATATTGCATTAAAAACCAGACGTTTGCAGCTAGAACAGTCATTTTGCACATTAACAATGTATAGAGTGTATTTCTTATTAATTTAATGTTATCTTCATTGAAAAAAACTGAAATTTCTAAGTGACCCTAAACTTTTGAACGGTAGTGTATATATATATATATATATATATATATATATATATATATATATACATATATAAAAAGTTTTAAAAAAAAACTTTTCTCATTTTCCTTCAAGCACAGTGTAAAAAAATTAATAAAAATAACATAACTGGTATCAAAGTGTCCGTAACAGTCTGAACTATAAAAGTATATCATTATTTAGTCCACACGGTGAACACCATAAAAAATAAAAAAATTGAAAATGCCAGAATCATTGTTTCTTGGTCACTCATCTCCCCCCAAAAAATTTAATAAAATGTAATCAAAAAGTCTCATGTACGCCAAAATAGAAACTACAGCTTGTTCTTTGAAAAGATAAGAGCCCATACTGCTCAATTGACAGAAAAATATAAATGCTATGCCCCTCAGAATATAGCGACAAAACTTTTATTTATTTTATTTTTAACAATCATTTTTTTCCTTGTAAAAGTAGTAAAACATGAAAAAACGATATCAATTTTGTATTGTAATCGTATGGATCCCCAGATTAAAGATAACATGACATTTTTACCGCACGGTGAACGCCGTAAAACAAAAAAACCCAAAGGATTGATTAATCGATGACTTTTCCCTATTCCACCCCACAAATAATTATTTGCCAGTTTCCCACTTCATTATATAGTACAATAAATGGGGACGTGAAAATTTACAACTCCTCTTGCAAAAAAACAAGCCCTCATATGGAAATATTGATGAAAAAATAAAAAATAAATATGGCTGCTGGAAGGTGGGAAGGAAAAACAAAAATTTAAAAAATTGCTGTGGCGGGAAAGGGTTAAAATGTCACAACAAATATAGAGCAGCACTGCTTTAAAAGCACAACGAGCATATAAAATCACAAAGAAAGTGTGGCACACCAGTTTACAGTCCAACTTTTGACTTCGACATGACAACTTCTTTCAGGACATTATGTCCCGGAAGAAGCTGTCATGGAGGAACCCGGGGTTATGACTTCGACATGATGACTTCTTTTGGGACATTATGTCCTGGAAGAAGCCATCATGGAGAAACCCATTGCTATGGCCTTGGGAAGCAAGACATGGAAAGGTCCTTCTCCTATTTCGCGATTGAAAGTAGTAACTGAATTTAACTACCTGGGTAAGGTAATCGTGAAATTGCACAATACCAAAATGCAACATAATATTCTACGACTACTAGTCCATGTCAGGAAAAAAAGAAAAGCTTACAAAAGCTCCTATTATCAGTTGTAGGTCTAATGAATCTAGTAAAACTCATTTTAACCCCTTCATGCACTAGAAGCCTGTAAAAATGAATATACACTGCAGTACATTAGTATTGCAGTGTATTGTACCAGTGATCTAATGATTCCGGTTTCAAGTCCCTTAGGGCGACTAATATAATGTGTAAAAAAAAGTGATATAAAGTTTTTAGTAGTGAAAAAAAATATATATATATTAAAAGTAAAAAAAAAACTTTTTCCCATTTTCCTCTAAAGTAATGTAAAAGAGAAAACAATAAACAAAATTAGCATTGCTGCATCCGTAAAAGTATGAACTATTACAATCTAATGTTATTCAATGCTCATGGTGAACACTGTGATAAAAATAAAATTTATAAAGCCAAATGTGCTGTTTTTTTGGTCAACTTAGCTTCTAATTTTTTTTTTTAAAAGTTGTATGTATTAAAAAATGGTTAAAAAAAACCCTATATCAATTTTGAATCATCATAATCGTATAGACCACATAATTAAGTTAAGATTACGTTTTTAACGCACAGTGAAAGCCGTAATAACGTAACCAAAAAAACAATTGAGGATTTTTTTCGAATTTTAGCCCTCAAAGAATTGTTTTTTAAGATTCCCAGTACATTATATGGTACTTTAAATGCTACTAGTAGAAACTACAACTCCTCCCGCAAAAAATAAACCCTCACACCACTCGATTGAAGGAAAAATAAAAAAGTTATGGCTTTTGGAATGCGCGGAGTGAAAAACGAAAATGAAAAAATGGCAGTGTCCTTAAGGGGATAATTGCTTATAAATTCAACACATCCCAAAGAGATTACTTAGAAAATTATACTCCAACCATTTCATTAATTTGCGAATTCTCCCGAAAACTTGAAATTAAGCTTAGTAGCACTCACAAGACCAAAAGTCTTGGCCCTTCTAGTCTATGTTTTATACTGATAGTTGGGACCACTAAAGTGTTTGTTTACTTGGATCCTTACACAGATCTACACACATCTAAATTTACACTCCTTTAGGCCCATATTAGAAGGAACCTTCTACTTGGGACCAACATTGCTCCCAAAAATGCAATCCAGGTATGGAAAGCAATGGAATGTGTGTTAGAATTTCTGGGTATAGTGGCAGATATGTCCCTTTAAAATAATCCATGCTTCTCCAATCTCTTCAAGATAGATGGGTCCACTCTCTGGGGTTTAATAGGGATTTATGATCTGGGAGACATCTTTGATAAAATATACGCTATCCTCCTATAATGACTTACAACAAAAATATGAAATTCCAAGGTCCTATTTCTTCTGTCACTTGCAGCTTAGGCATGCTAGTTCAGCTCAATTCCCTCCTCCCCAACCTCCCATTTCACATTATCCATTTATTGGAGTCATTAAATCCCAAGGCCCTAGAGGATCAGTTTCTATATATACCCATTTTATTTTGGGCGCCTGTGGTAGACTTTCTATTCATCCTCCTCTCACTTCCAGTCCCATGCAAACTTGAAATATGCTTTCTTGGACACACCACAGAAGAATATTCCTGAAGGAATAATTATTCTTAGCCTGAAAGTGTATCACACTAAGATAATATAATCCCAGTACCCCAACATTAAGTATGTGGAAACTGCAAGTTAACCAAATAATAGCACATGAAGCAAATATGGGGATTTTCATGTGTTTTTCCTCTTACTAACTACACACCAAGGATTACGTACAGAACTCTTTAGGCAACTTAGGGAATTACCTAGACGTCCTTCTCATATGTAAACGGAATGTTATTTAGAATTGTATTATTCCTCGCTACACTAGTATTATTAGTCATCTGCTAATGGTTACTTCATACTTGCCTTGTATACTTTACCTAATAATATTGCCAATTCAATCTCTCCTTAGTCTTGAATTGATCATCAGGAAAGTTCTTAAGATATGCCACTGCCGGTTTGGCTCTTGTTATTTGCCATTTCAATATAACCAATTAAAAAAAAAAAAGACAGCTGATTGTACATGAAAGTTCCTGGGTGATTTTGCATTTACAGATCACATCTCTGCTGCAGATAAGTTTAGAAAATAAATTGTTACATGCAGTAATCATTCAGGTTATTTTTTTCTAGCCGTTTACAAAATGAAATCACATTTTCTATAGTTATCTTGTGAACATCCATCATGAATGTATCAATTTGTATGATGCAAAGTATTCTGTCTCTTCCCAGTGCAGGCTGAACAGAGCTTGTGTTAGAATTTTCAAATGACAGAAATGGGAATTTCTTTTAAAAAGGTTCATGATGTCTTATCACCAACACCAGGACTTTAAACATTCCATAGTGTTCTTGTATCTTGATTTATAGTAGTTATCTAAACATGATTGCATGAATTGTTAACATTTTAGAATTAAGAAAAAATATGTATATTCTTGGAGTGTATTAAAATATCAAAACATTAGATCAGGAAATTCATCAAAGGTATTGTGAAAATATGTTGCCATATATCACATCTATAATAGTTTTAATATTTTCTAGACAAAACCATGTCAAAGCTTAAAATTAAAACAATATGTTCCAATAGATTAACAGATAAATCGTTTTATTGACAATCCTTCATTTAGAAGACAGGTCTGTAGACCTCATGGCTCTCAGTCTATACTGATTATTAAGGTGCTTAGCCTGTCTTCTGAACAAAGGATTATCAATAAGACTTTTTACCTAGTAATCCATAGGGACATATTAGTACTCATATTGTTTCATATTGTTTTTAATTGTAGTATAAATGTTTTTATTTTTTTCACTCATTTTTTTTATTCTTTCTATCTTGCATTTTATAAAATATTTTAAAAATTAAACGAAAGTTAAACATATCATGTATAAACCTAACATGTATACATATTCAATAACTTATCTCCTCAATCCCTGTTCTCCATCCTCCCTCCCAGGTTCACAGAAAAACAAAAAAGGGCAATCTTATTACCCCTTATAAATTCTAATTTGTTTTTCCAAGGACACCATTTCTTATAAAATTTCACTAGTTTGCCTTACGATATTTCCATTATTCTTTCTGCACTTATTAGCATATCCATTTGGCATTCCCATGTCTGCACCATAGTTGGACTTTTTTCCCTCCAATTCTGCATTATAAACGTCCTAGCTATCATAAAGGCTTTCAGGCCAATCAAGCGATACTCGCTCTCCCTCTGTATTCCTCTTTCACTTTCTACTACACAGCTAGCAGGATCCCTTGGAATTTTAAGAATAAATATTTCTTCCATCTTATGGATTATTTCACACCAATAACAATGCAATCGTGTACATCTACACACCTTATTCAAGTGAAATATATGTAATATTTGATGAATTATTGTTGAAAAACTTTCGATGAATTTTCTGATCTAATGTCTTGATATCTCAGTACACTACTGTGATATACTTGTTTTGCCTAGAAATCCGGTGTACATATTTAATAGTTTTTTGGGGGGTCTCTTAGGTTAGGAGAACCAACCAGTGCTTTTGACACCCTAACTACTGGCAGGATGGTTAGTGAACTGTCCACTACCTGCTTTTTTCTGACTTGCCCATTCTTGTGTATTTGTAAAAGAACTGCATAGATGCTTGTTATAATAGTGCTAACTTTTGATACCGAGGCATGCTTTCCATTTGTCAAAGCTGGGTTCAAAAAACAATATGCAAATTTTTTATTTGTTTGCTTACTCAAAATATTTTTAATTTTTTTCAGCAAGTGTTAAGATGTAGCTTTCATTTTCTTATTATGGTGACAATATTTACATTCCTATATGCTCCTATGTGTCGTATCATTTTAACCTCTTGGCAACATGTTCCCTACAATTACGGCACTGGTTCTGTGTAGTTAAAGCAAGCGCTGTTTACAGTATATATAAGGCTTTCCATCAGTTTTACACTGGCAGACATAATGCACTGCAAAACAGGAGAATTGCAGAGTATTATATAAGTGATCAAAGGATTGCATGTTCATGTGTCCTAGTGGCACACAATTTTCAAAAGGAGTTGCATAATATGTAATAGGAAATAGAACAACAAAAATACTTTTTCTCTTACAAAAAGCTTCATTATGAAAAAAATATTAAAAAGTAAACATAATTGTTCTCACACCAGCCATAATGACCTATACTATAAAATAAACACATTATTTATCCTGCACAGTAAACACCTAAAAACTATAGCGGAATTGCATTTTTCTATTAATCCCAGCCAAGTCTTATCTACACCCTAGAATTCTTAAAGAGCTTAGTTCAGTTATTTCTGTCCCCCTTTTCATAATATTCAGAGAATCTCTAGTGACTGGTATAGTGCCAAGGGACTGGCGCAGCGCAAATGTGGTGCCTATTTTCAAAAAGGGCTCTAGGTCTTCCCCGGGTAAATATAGACCAGTAAGCTTAACATCCATCGTGGGGAAAATGTTTGAGGGGCTATTGAGGGACTATATACAGCATTATGTGACAATAAATAGCATTATAAGTGACAGCCAGCACGGTTTTACTAAGGACAGAAGTTGTCAAACTAACCTAATCTGTTTTTATGAAAAGGTGAGCAGAAGTCTAGACAGAGGGGCCGCTGTGGATTTAGTGTTTTTGGACTTTGCAAAGGCATTTGACACTGTCCCCCATAGACGCCTAATGGGTAAATTAAGGACTATAGGTTTAGAAAATATAGTTTGTAATTGGATTGAGAATTGGCTCAAGGACCGTATCCAGAGGGTTGTGGTCAATGATTCCTACTCTGAATGGTCCCCAGTTATAAGTGGTGTACCCCAGGGTTCAGTGCTGGGACCACTATTATTCAACTTATTTATTAATGATATAGAGGATGGGATTACTAGCACTATTTCTATTTTTGCAGATGACACCAAGCTATGTAATATAGTTCAGTCTATGGAAGATGTTCATGAATTGCAGGCAGATTTAAACAAACTAAGTGTTTGGGCGTCCACTTGGCAGATGAAGTTTAATGTAGATAAATGTAAAGTTATGCATCTGGGTACCAACAACCTGCATGCATCATATGTCCTAGGGGGAGCTACACTGGCGGATTCACTTGTTGAGAAGGATCTGGGTGTACTTGTAAATCATATACTCAATAACAGCATGCAGTGTCAATCAGCTGCTTCAAAGGCCAGCAGGATATTGTCGTGTATTAAAAGAGGCATGGACTCACGGGACAGGGATGTAATATTACCACTTTACAAAGCATTAGTGAGGCCTCATCTAGAATATGCAGTTCAGTTCTGGGCTCCAGTTCGTAGAAAGGATGCCCTGGAGTTGGAAAAAATACAAAGAAGAGCAACGAAGCTAATTAGGGGCATGGAGAATTTAAGTTATGAGGAAAGATTGAAAGAATTAAACCTATTTAGCCTTGAAAAAAGACGACTAAGGGGGGACATGATTAACTTATATAAATATATTAATGGCACATACAAAAAATATGGTGAAATCCTGTTCCTTGTAAAACCCCCTCAAAAAACAAGGGGGCACTCCCTCCGTCTGGAGAAAAAAAGGTTCAAGCTGCAGAGGCGACAAGGCTTCTTTACCGTGAGAACTGTGAATCTATCGAATAGTCTACCGCAGGAGCTGGTCACAGCAGGGACAGTAGATGGCTTTAAAAAAGGGTTAGATAATTTCCTAGAACAAAAAAATATTAGCTCCTATGTGTAGAAATTTTTCCTTCCCTTTTCCCGTCCCTTGGTTGAACTTGATGGACATGTGTCTTTTTTCAGCCGTACTAACTATTTAACTATGTAACTATGTAACCCCAAAATTGTGCCACTAAAAACTACTGCTCATTCCACTAAAACAGCAAATCTGTTGATGGTAAATAAAGAACGTATGGCTCTCAGAATATGGCAATATAAACACAAATAATTGTATTTAAAGAAAGTGTTTTCAGTGTGCAAAAGTAGTAAAAGAAAAATCTATTCATGTTTAGTTTCATCATAATGAAGTTAACATGTCATTTATTCCATACACTATAAAAACAAAACCCCAAAAACAATGGCAAAATTACTGTTCATTTTTCACCCCCCTAAAAGCAAAATAATACAAGTTTTTCAATGCATTATATGTATCTCAATGGTGGCATTAAAAATACATCTCATCCTGCAAAACACAAGCCCTCATATGGCCACGTTGACAACAATTTTATAAAAGTTATGGCTCTCGGAAAGAGATGATGAACAAAACCTAAAATCGTGGACTCTTCAAGGCCCAAAATAGCTGCGTCCTTAAGGGGGTAAAATAAATGCCAGTCTTGTCTAGTACTCAATAGGATGCAGGTTTTATCTACACATGTCAATGAATGTGAGATATAATGGACATAATAATTAAATACTAAATTTTACATTAAAAATGTATAAAAGGTGTATTTTTTGGGGGGGGAAACTTCATTAGTTTCTAATGTAAAAGTAGCTATCATTAAAAACATCAGCATATGAGGAGCGTGGCGTAAATGTTGAGTTGGGTAGATGCAGCTCATGAGAGCTCCCACAACATCTATCAAAATCAAAGCCATTCTAACAAGTGAGAGCCCTAAACTGATCCAGAAAGTTCATCCTGTAATGTTATACATCTCCCAGAAGAAATCTACAACAGAATTACCTATCTAGGAGAAGCTGTAGCCTCACTTGAAGTGTGATCCTCCCGACGTGGCTACCTAAACGGCCTACATCTCCTGCAAGGAGACAAAGCTACCAAAGATGTGATCGACACACCGTTCTGTGAGCTCTTTCTCCCCTCAACATGAGCTGAGGACACGGCAGCTGGTCATTTGCAACATCTTCAGGCAACTAGTCTCCAATTTTCAATCAGCACTCGTTTAAAAAACAAATTTAACAAATTAACTTCCTTGTCATGTTTCTGTCTTTAGGAGCTATTGGGGAAATGGCATCTTACATCTGACTTTTAACACCTAGGTTGTGATGCCATTTTTGCCATTCAAGGCAGACTATCTAATCTGTTCCAAGAAACACTATTTGTCAGTAACCATTTAAAAACTGGTATAAGTTATGGTGCAAATCTACACCCACTCATAGCAGATTTAAATTAGTTTAAGGCTTGTGTTTGTCACGCCAGTCTATATATATTTCCCCAACGTTCTTAATAAAACAGCATAGTATACTTCAATTATCCACATTTTTAAATAGTAGCCAATGAGCAAAACTTTCAATAATATAAGTCACTCCATACGTATCTCATGATGTTAAATGTATTGATTTAATATTCTGCACTTTATGAATTTAAGAATTCATAGATTCAGCTACCTTTTTTATGTAATTTTTCATATTCTACCGATACCCCAAATTTGCATATAACTCACTAACCTTTGGCCATGTGCTAAAAATTATTTTGTATTAATACTCTTTTATACTGAGGTTTTCTCTTTTTTTCATATTCTTTAAAGCCTTCTCTTTTTTTTTCAAATTTCTTTAAAGCCTTCTGTACGTAGAAGCTATATCTTGCCGTCAAAGCCGATTCTGTCAGGACAACTGGACTGACTGCTTGGCTGAAAACTGGTCCTGCGTGTGTCTGATCCAGCTAATAACGATCACATTTAAGTGCATGATGTGATCTCTATATTTATTAATAACTCTATCTACAAGACACAATGATATTGAGTCTTACTAAATTATTAGTAAAGCGTTTATAGGATGTATTACTGAGCTTGTTGATGATTGAGCAAACTGGTTTCACTAAAGGCCGCCAAACATTGTGCAATCACAGCATAACCCGGGTAGGGACCAATTGTTAATTGCTTTGGATGCCTACAAGGCATTTGATAGAATCTTTTACATATATTGAAATTGAAATTCAGATGGTTTGGTCTCCCATTTGTAAATTTGGACCTTATATCAAAACTCAGTGGCTAAATTATTTAATAATAACGATAAGGATCACGTTTTGAGATCAGTCCAGGAATGGAACAAGGCTGTCCTTTAAGGGGGTTTTCCCATCAGAGACATTTCTGACATATCCACAGTATATGTCATAAATGTCAGATGGATGCGGGTCCCACCTCTGGGACCCGCATTTATCTCTAGAATGGATCCACCTAAACCCGTTCTGCTGCTCTGTGTTGTGGTTGAAGCGTGTGATATCCGGCTATGAATTACAGAAACAGTGTAGCTCGATGAGCTATGCTGTTTCCAAAACAACCATGGTAGTGAATGGCAGTTATGGAAGCAGCATAGCATGTGAGCTACGCTGTTTCCATAACTAAAATTCAGTTATATGGAACTTACGTAAACAGTGTAGCTCAGCGAGGTACGCTGTTTCCGTAATTTATGATCGGAAATCACAAAATTCAGCCACAACACAGAGCAATAGAATGGACTTTAGGGAGCCCCATTCTAGAGATAGGTGCAAATCCCAGAGGTGGGACCAGCATCTATCTGACATTTATGACAAATCCTGTGAATTAGTAATAAATGTCCCTGATGGGAAAACCCTTTTAGCTCTAGATCACCTTTTAAAGCACATTTCCCGATCTACTAGCTGTGGACACCTGGCAGAAAAAAGACTTAATGAGGGGAAAATGGGAATGCCTATATTTAGTTTCTCCACTTCCATTGGTAAAAAGGAAAAGTGGGGGGCGTGGCTTGCGCGCTGAGCAAGATGGCCGCGTGAAGAGAGAGCTCTGTGAGAAAGCAGGAGAATCCGCCGACATCTTGCTTCATTAGTAAGATTGTCAGTCTTCTATATCAGGAATCTTACTCCGGCGGTACTAGAGATCATTTGTAGAGGTCTGTCATATCTCTCTGCATGTCAGACGACGAGAGGAGGTCCGGACATCGTGATCCCCGTTTGACGTTCCTGCTCTCTCTGGCTTGCCTGCTCCCCTGGAGGGTCGTAAATCGCAGTGAGTTCTTGTCTAGACTTTCTGTCGGTGGTACGGGACATCCTGTCCATCTGCTTCTGTCTCTGGGAGGACTTGAAGTGCGACGAGGGAGAGTTTAAGCCCAAGCAGCTGTCTAAAGTGTTGTCTAGAAGATAAGGGGCGGTTGTACTCGTGTTCTCCCTGTCTCCTGCTGACATTTAATATTTGGAGACTGCAGCACTGTTGCCACACCAGACAAGGCATTTTATTTAGGATTATTAGTGTTTCAGATCAGACACTTTGATTGAGACACCCTGTGAGTCACTCCATTTTACACTATCAGCCTCATATTTCCTCTTTTTAGCTGTACGTTGTGGTGATGGCTGTCTGCTAATAGGCTGGATTGGAGAAAAGAGGGATCTTGCTTTACAGAAGCATAAGTGAGAGTACATAGATACTCAACATGGTGAAAGGTTCTAAACAAGAGAGCTGTGGCACACCGAAGCAACAGAAAAAAGCGCAGACTGACATTGATAAATTTCTACGCAAACGATCCCCAGCGCCAAAACGGGACAATAGCAAAGCTGCGTCTTCTCAGCCTGCCCAACCGGACCAAACTGACTCTTCAGGAGATAGCTCGGGGGACGAAAGACCAAGAGAAGATAGCTCTTCCATACATCTCTCACAAAATACTATGCAAAAAATTATTGAGAATGCCCTTAAGCCTGTTTTGAAGGAACTGATTGATATTAAGCAAGAAATGAGACAAATACATAGCAGAGTGGATCACCTGGAAGAGTCTCAATCGGCTATGTTAAGATTTGGAAAATCCACTAAGAAATCTTTTGGGAGCTGTCAAGCGCATTTAAACAACGTCTTATCTTACGTAGAAGACCAAGATAATCGGGGAAGAAGAAACAACCTTCGTTTGAGAGGTATTCCGGAATCTATTGCTCCGTCTGATGTTATGGGAGCGACCTACGAGATCATAAAATCATTACTGCCTGCTGAACAGGTGGACAATCTAGTTGTTGAAAGGGCACACCGGGCATTAAGGCAAAAGCCGAGAGATGGTGAACCACCTCGAGACGTGATATGTAGAATTATGAATTCCACGCATTGGGATATTGCTCTTCGAAAAGCCAGAGATGATCCGGAGCTTTCATATGCGGGTAATCGTATTCTGTTTTTTCAAGATATATCTCCCGTTACTTTGAACAAACGTAGGCAACTGAACCCCCTTACGGATGCTCTACGGGCGAAAAATATTCTTTATCGGTGGCTGTTCCCATTTGGGATTTCGTTTTCCCTAAATGGCTCAATGAAAGTTATTAGACGTCCTGATGATCTTGTTCCTTTATATGAGGACATAGGATTGGATCCACACATTCATCTGTCATGGCTTCAGATAACAGACGTCGCAACTCTACCGGATCTACCTAGATTTGTTACGGGCTCATCAGCAGATAACAAGTCCAGTCGCAAGAGGATGTCGGCTTCACTGGAGTTTCACTCGGATGATACCTAGGTGAACTCTAGGAGGGGATGGATGTCCTTTTTTGTAGTTCCAGATATCCTTTGAGATGTTGTTTTGCGCTACACCATGGTTCTGACATGTTATTGATACCTTCTGGGTCTCGAACTAATAGAGATTCGGGGGGAATGCTAGTTATTAGTTTACATGATAATATTTTTTGAATGTTTTCAATGTCCTTCTTTCTCTCTATATACAGCTTATAATTGGAGTCACAGTTGCTTCAATTGTATAGTTATATAATTGGTAAAGTGTATACTGTAAGTTAGATATTGTTGAAGATGTTTACAATTAAGGTTACCACATGGAATGTGAAAGGGATGAATTCCCCGACTAAACGTTCGAGATTGCTGCAGTTATTACGGAAACAGCAGACGGATGTAGCTATTTTTCAAGAAACCCATTTTGTAGATGGGAAAACCCCGTCACTCCCTACTTCTTATTTTTCCAAGTGGTATCACTCACAACACCCTTCGCCCAAAAAAAGAGGTATATCTATAGCAATCAGTAAGTCTGTGCCATTTACTCTTATCTCTGCGTTAGCCGACCCTGAGGGGAGGTTTCTATTTTTGAAAGGCCAAATAGCGGGTACACAACAGATTCCCTGGATCATAGACACTATGTCTCAGCTCAAACACTTTCAGTCTGGGATTTGTATTCTGGGGGGTGATCTAAATGTAGCTTTGGAACCTCTGTTAGACTCTTCTACAGGTCACTCTCAACAGTCATATAGAGGTCTCCGAGCTCTGCATAGAGTGTTCTCGGATATGGAACTTAGAGATGTCTGGAGGTCCTTTTTCCCGACAGGAAGGGATTACACTTTTTATTCAGTTCCTCACAAAACATATAAGAGAATAGATTATTTGTTTGTTAGATCTTCTCATCTCCCTCTGGTTAAAAATGTGTCTATAGGGCAGATTGCGGTCTCTGATCACGCACCGGTCTCTATGTCAATTGCGATTACGTCAATGCCACAAAAGATGTACAACTGGAGGTTAAACGAAGCTCTCTTGAAAGCAGAAGGCCACAAAAAAAGCATAGCCAGTTTGCTTACTAAATATTTTGAAGAGAATGTGGGTCAGGAGGTATCCATGCCTATAATTTGGGAAGCCCATAAAGCGGTCATAAGGGGCGAATTTATTTCTTTAGGTTCAAGGGTAAAGAAAGCGCAATGTAAAGACGTAGATGAAACTTTGCACAAGATTTTACAACTTGAAGGTAAACATAAAAAATCGCTCAATAGTCAGGTTCAAGAGGAACTGACAATTCAGAGGGAACATTTGAAACAAATTTTAAATTTAAAAGCAGCAAAGGCCTATCTATATGAAAAACATGCTATGTATGTACATGGTAATAGAGGGTCCAAACTTATGGCCCTTATGGCAAAAAAAAGAAGAGTGCAAATGCATATAGATTCCATTCGATCAGATAATTGAACTTTACTCAAGACAACGCCAGATATCGCAGTCCAATTTAAACAGTATTATGAATCCCTATATAATCTTAGAGACCAGGAGTCAGGGGAAACTTCTGTTCTGAGGGAGCAGTTGGCACGAGATTTCTTGAAGGAGCTCCACTTGCCCTCTCTCAATAGCAGTCAGCAGGAGTCTATGAAGCAACCATTCTCCATTTCAGAATTGGAGAAAGTATTAGTAGATATACCGACAGGGAAGAGTCCGGGTCCAGACGGGTTGCCAGCCATCTATTATAAATCATTTCGTGATATCCTTCTTCCACATATGCTCAATACTTTCAACTCTGTTTCCACAACTGCAGGTTTCACTAGACAAACTTTAGAAGCGCACATCATAGTCCTTACCAAAGAAGGTAGAGACGGTGCCCTTTGCAGGAATTACCGCCCTATTTCGCTCCTCAATGTAGATGTGAAGATTTATGCTAAACTCCTGGCGAATAGACTACAAGTTTTCTTACCTGAGCTGGTAAATTCAGAACAAGTAGGGTTTATCGCACGGAGAGAGGGCAAGGACAATACTGTGAAAATACTTAATTTGATCCAATACGCTAGACAAAAGAACATTCCATTGGCACTTCTATCTACTGACGCAGAAAAAGCGTTTGATAGAGTGGATTGGTCATATATGTCTAATGTTCTTAGAAAATTTGGTTTACCTGATCTTGCTATTGCACAGATAATGGCTCTGTATACATGCCCCTCTGCCCGTATCCGCTTAAACGGTATATTGTCACCAAGCTTTAAAATATCTAACGGGACTAGGCAGGGTTGTCCTCTGTCCCCTCTTTTGTTCGTTCTTACAATTGAGATACTGATTCAACAAATTCGGCAAAACCCTCTGGTCAAAGGTGTTAGTATCAGGAATCGAGAATTCAAAACGGCAGCTTTTGCTGATGACCTGTTAATAATTACATCAAATCCGGATGTATCCTTTCCTATATTGACGGAGATATTCGAACGCTTTAAGGCATTCTCTAATTTTAAAATAAATTCGACCAAATCAGAAGCTCTGAACATATCTTGTTCTAAAAGCATGGTTTTGTTGGCTCAAGCGCACTCTCCATTTCATTGGTCCGCAGAGCCCATAAAATATTTAGGTCTCAAGTTGTCGTCTTCTCCAGGCTCCTGGTTCTCTCTTAATTATGTACCTTTACTCACTAGCTTAGACCGGATCATGAAAGATTGGAAGATCCCATACATCTCTTGGATTGGGAGGTGTAATTTGGTTAAGATGTTAATTATTCCAAAATTGACATATGTACTCCAGACAATGCCTATATTCCTTCCGCAAAGTTTTTTTCAGAAAATTCATAAAAAATTGCTTCATTATATCTGGCAAAGTAAAGGACACCGTTTGGCCTTTAAAACCTTGACTCGCCCTAAACGCTTAGGAGGTCTTAACCTTACTAATATTAGAACTTTTTATCAGGCAGTCCAATTTGGTAGGATTAGAGAATGGCATGGGGACCCTCTTGTAAACACAAAGCTCTTGATTGAAGAGGAGATGCATGACTCGTTATTGACCCAACTGTTAGTACGTACGGCTGGTTCTTATGGGCCTGTTAAGTCGGTGAATTTAGTGACAAAGGCTTCCTTAGACGTGTGGAGACGAGTGTTCAAATATAAAGATATATGCCCGACTCCTTCTCCACTAATAAGATTGGGTGATTTACTGGGTTTATGTGACCCGGGCTCTAGCAATAACTTAGTTTTACAATCCAAGTTGAGAACAAAGGTTTTGGGGGAGGTTGTACGGGATAACACTTTTCCATCATTGTCACAACTTCAAATGGAATTTCCCCTTGCTCACCTCACTCTTTTACATCATCAGCAGTTGTCGCTAAATTACAAAACGTTGGGACAGCTTGGAAATATTAGCAGACAGTTGACATGGTATGAGTCCCTGTTATCTGTTTTGACCCCAGTTCCCAGACTTACTTCTGTTATATACAAGCAGATTAATGCTTTTGATACAGAAGACCAATTAACTTATATAACTTCATGGGAAAAAGAACTTGATATCCAGCTCAGCTCATCAGAGATAGATAGTATTTATGGGTCGAGTTGCGGGCCTTCACGATACATCAATCTCCAGGAAACTTCCTATAAACTTGTGAGTAGGTGGTATAAAACCCCGGTGTTACTTAATAAAATGGATCAAAGTATTTCATCAGAGTGCTGCAGGATGCCACAAACATAGTGGCACGTATACCCATATATGGTGGGAATGTGAGCTGATTAAACCCTATTGGCAACAAGTAGAAAGCATCATTCAGATAATGTGTCCACAAGCTCCTGCTTTAACTCCGGTTATTCTTTTTCTAAACATCACAAGAAGTTCTGTTTATTTTGTGGGGAAGCCGTTATGGTTACAACTGGTGTTAGCTGCTAAAGCTTTGATACCGTTATATTGGAGAAGGGAAGATGCTCCGCCTGTTTCACAATGGCTGAGAAAAGTAGCTCAGGTATCTAGACTGGAGGAGTTGAGCTTCTTGGCACAAAGGAACCCAAAGAAATATAAACAAATATGGCTCCCATGGCTTGAGTTTCTGTCTGATACTAATGGCTATGGAAGATTCGCATGATGGTAGAAACGTTTTGGCTATATGTAACGGGGGTGGGTTTTATCCTGGAAAGGATGGTTCTCATTACATTGGTTTGTATCCTTAGAAAGGGAAGAGTAGGGGGATGAAGATATTTTTATTTTGTATTTCTATTTGTATGTCCACCTTTGAGGTACTTGTCTTATGCTTGACATTTTCTATTGTCATAATCAAACATGTATAACTCTTTATTTTTGAATCTTTCTGTTAAAGAGGCTGGAAGCTCTACTAAGAGCTGTCTGTAAGTGTTTATTTGGTCAAAATGTGTTTTTGCTTTGTTGTAATAATATGATGTCTAAAATAATAAAAAGATATTTGACAAAAAGGAAAAGTGGACTTTGATAGCTCAGAATCAGTCATACTGTATCAATTATTTTGGGTTCTGTACTTGTATGGCCCTTAATGCTTAGAGGACCAGGAAAATGTCCAGTTTGCCACCTCTTAAACACATAAACATAATCAATGTGTTTACAGTTAGCATGCCAAGGAATTTTTTTTAATGTTATTCTCAAAATATGTTGTTTTAACAATGCAGTTCAAACTAGAGTTTCTATAATGCACATATACAGTTATACAATATAGTTTTTTCTATTTGTGCCTATTGCATATATAAAGGAAATGTATCTACTTAAGGTTAATTCAATCGGAATATAAAGCAGGGTTTGAATACAACGGATTTTGTGCAGAGTTTCTGTGCATATTCTGCAGCAAAATAGCAGTACAACATTGTACTGGATTTAATACATATTAATCTACATACTAAACTACACTAAAGGTGTTATCCAGGCATTATAAATATAATAACTTAAACAGGATATTGTATAACTTAATGAAAAATGCACAAATTCACCTTTCAATCCCATGCCACTCCAGTGCCAACGGTCCATGGATACCAACAGTCTCTGTTTACATTGGCTGAAACAGTGAATCACTGTGCCATACTTACTGAGAACAGTGTTGCGACCAGTGATTGGCTGTATCGTGGTATTGGAAGAAGAAATGGCTTTTTAACAAGTGGTCCACAACTACATGTACCAGTGACAGTGTGTCTGATCTTCCTGGAAAGGAAAGAAGCAATAACTTTTACCCTATTTATTTGAAAGAAATTGTCACTTGGACACAGACTGATGTATAACCGTGTTGTATAACTGCTTGATGCAGAATAATATGCCAATTTTCAATAGCACTATTATCACCAAAAGGATATATGCAAAACAATGAGTGACGTCTGTACCAGCAGGCAACAACACAATATCAGCACCAGGATTTAAGTTTAAATTAAAATCTGTTTATTTGAAAAAACTTGCCACTTGGACACTGATTGAAGTATAACGGCGCTGTATAAATGCTTGACGCAGAACAATATGTACATTTTTGGTGACATAATTAGATATATGGAAAACAATGAGTGACAACACAAACATGACGTCAGTATCAGCAGGCAGCGGCACTCTATCAGCACCAGCATTTAAATTTTAAATCAAAATCTATTTATTTAAATAATAATGATGTCATGAAGATTGGGGGCTGCTTATAGTGGCTATGACTCGTATGACTGTCATCCACTGAGTCATTAGTAATTCACACCTATACTCCTCATGATTGGCTGAGTTAGAGGGAGGGCTTCCAGCAAGGCATTATGGGAAAGCCTACCAGACCGCCTGAGGTCATATAATCCGTCTTTTTTTCTCCTTCTAACCTGTAAAATGGCGCTCGTCATTTTGAGCAATTTGTGCAGGACGAATTCCAAAAGTTTTGGATTCGCTAAAATCTGAAACTTTAGGGAAATTTGTAACTAATTCGATATGTGTGTCCCTCCAGGGCGACATGGCACTGAAAACCTTTCCAGCAAAATCTGTGCTACAAAATCCAAATGGCGTTCCTCTCCTTCTGAGTGCTGCCATGGGTCCAATCAGCAATATAGATTCCCATGTTGAGATACAATATAGTTTTTTCTATTTGTGCCTATTGCATATATAAAGGAAATGTATCTACTTAAGGTTAATTCAATCGGAATATAAAGCAGGGTTTGAATACAACGGATTTTGTGCAGAGTTTCTGTGCATATTCTGCAGCAAAATAGCAGTACAACATTGTACTGGATTTAATACATATTAATCTACATACTAAACTACACTAAAGGTGTTATCCAGGCATTATAAATATAATAACTTAAACAGGATATTGTATAACTTAATGAAAAATGCACAAATTCACCTTTCAATCCCATGCCACTCCAGTGCCAACGGTCCATGGATACCAACAGTCTCTGTTTACATTGGCTGAAACAGTGAATCACTGTGCCATACTTACTGAGAACAGTGTTGCGACCAGTGATTGGCTGTATCGTGGTATTGGAAGAAGAAATGGCTTTTTAACAAGTGGTCCACAACTACATGTACCAGTGACAGTGTGTCTGATCTTCCTGGAAAGGAAAGAAGCAATAACTTTTACCCTATTTATTTGAAAGAAATTGTCACTTGGACACAGACTGATGTATAACCGTGTTGTATAACTGCTTGATGCAGAATAATATGCCAATTTTCAATAGCACTATTATCACCAAAAGGATATATGCAAAACAATGAGTGACGTCTGTACCAGCAGGCAACAACACAATATCAGCACCAGGATTTAAGTTTAAATTAAAATCTGTTTATTTGAAAAAACTTGCCACTTGGACACTGATTGAAGTATAACGGCGCTGTATAAATGCTTGACGCAGAACAATATGTACATTTTTGGTGACATAATTAGATATATGGAAAACAATGAGTGACAACACAAACATGACGTCAGTATCAGCAGGCAGCGGCACTCTATCAGCACCAGCATTTAAATTTTAAATCAAAATCTATTTATTTAAATAATAATGATGTCATGAAGATTGGGGGCTGCTTATAGTGGCTATGACTCGTATGACTGTCATCCACTGAGTCATTAGTAATTCACACCTATACTCCTCATGATTGGCTGAGTTAGAGGGAGGGCTTCCAGCAAGGCATTATGGGAAAGCCTACCAGACCGCCTGAGGTCATATAATCCGTCTTTTTTTCTCCTTCTAACCTGTAAAATGGCGCTCGTCATTTTTAGCAATTTGTGCAGGACGAATTCCAAAAGTTTTGGATTCGCTAAAATCTGAAACTTTAGGGAAATTTGTAACTAATTCGATATGTGTGTACAGTAGAATCAATTTGCGGATCTCTAGCCCCATTGTATAGTATAACAAAAACGTCAAAAGCTGGTATTAAAGTACTAAGTACAATACACATATATTGGCATAAAATATATGAATATTTGCCAACAATGATGTATTTGTAATAGAACCATCTGCAATATATATATATATATATATATATATATATATATATATATATATATATCAGTGTTAACAGAAGTAAAAATATATAGTCCACAAAATGGCGGACAGAGTGCTTATAAAGTCAGCCCTGCTTCATGACCCTGTGTGGTCCTATATTCTTCTGGTGACAGTTGAAATTCTCATGTGAGCAGTCATTTTCCAAATGTGGAACCCATTCATTTCATATAAGTGCATTGAAACTGTCTGGGCACCTGTAGCAATAAGCAGCCCAGAAAGTCCGTATCCAAGCCTCCCACTATTTGTATTTTTTAGGGACATTGCAGCCTGACTCAGCATCAAGAAAGAATTCTAATGGAGGTGGAAGGCTCAGTGAGACTTATGTGAGAGGAATAAGACTCCCCAGAGCTGCTGTGCTGTATTGGTCAACGTGCTGGTATTTATAAGCAGCAAGCAGTACAAAAACCCTTGGTAGATTACCCCCCTTACCACAGATTTATAGTAGATTATGACCATTTAAAAATATGTTTTGCATTTGAAAAGTGCATGTTTTTTTGGGCTTACTGAAGTTTTTCCCATTAACTTAAAAACTGCAGCATTGTTACATGATCATTTCCTAGAACTGTTTTGCCACGTACGCATTTTCACAGCACGTGATGTGGATGCTGCTCAGGCTGCATATTGACTATAAATCACATCCCAACACAGTCTACACAATTCGCTGCTGTCCAAGTCATTTTTTATAGCCTTAATTCTTGGGTCAGTTGCTTCTCACAAGTTCATTAGATACAGTAAGTGAGGCATTTATGAATGGACAATGAGGGAATAGGGGGACGGGCCATGAATATTAAATAGGTGATTGTCCTTTTAATCACTATACTATGATTCCTCAGACTGGATGAGCAGATGTCCATTTGCCAATCTTTTAAATTGCACAGACCAGGCTTATGTGTTAAAGGGGACACTATGCCTTTTTTTTTTCCAAATGAATGTCCCTGAGCATTGGTCACTGTTATAACCCATGGACCAGTTCATTCAGAACTACAATAGAAATTCCTGGACACTCTGGCTTAGTCCAATAATTTATTATCCTTATTCAATAAATGAACTTTGTTGTAGCCAGTTACATACAGACATACTCCCCGCCTTCTATGAGCCATAACTTTTTTTTTTTCCTTTAATGGAGTGGTGTATGAAGGATTATTGTTCCAGCAGGATTTGTATTTTTTTTTATTGGTACAATTTAAAGTACCATATAATGTACTGGGAAAATGAAAGAAAAAATCTATGTGGATTGGAATTGGAAAAAACGGTGATTTCTCCATTTTCTTTTGGGTTTAATTTTTTCGTCTTTCACTGTGCAGTAAAAACAACACATTTACTTTAGTATGCTGGTCAATACAATTACGACGATACCATATTTATATAGGTTTTTTAATGTTTTACTCCTTTTACAAAGAAAAAACTATTTGTTAGAAGAAAAAAACAAATGTTTTTTTTTCGATATTCTGACATTTCAGATGTTGGCCCTGCGATCAGCTAAGAAGTGATGACTAATTTCTCTTGCGGGACAGCCGATATTGACTGCGGTTATTGAAAGTGGGTGCACCATTGTAGCAGAACTATGGGAGGTTTCCAGTGTAATGCCCTGTGTGTGAGTAGAGTGAACGAAAGGTCCTTCTGCCGTTGGAACTCCTGTGCAGCTATAGCAGCTATACAGCAGGCATATGTTGCAGTATACCAAACGTGTCTCCGTGTGCTATATGTAAGGATTTTCTGCCAGATCAGTGACTACATATTTCCAATTAGAGATATTGATGCCTCTAGTGTCATTCTTTGGGTGAGGATTAACCCCTTCAGGACCCAACCTGTTTTGGCCTTCCGGACACAGACGATTTTTTCGAATCTGACGTGTGTTCATTTATGTGGTAATAACTTTGGAATGCTTTTACCTATCTAAACGATTCTGAGATTGTTCTCTCGTGACATATTGTACTTTATGTTAATGAAAAAATGTGGACGATAAATTCACTATTTATATCTGAAAAACACCAAAATTTAGAGACATTTTGTAGAATTTTCATTTTTCTAAATTTAAACGTATCTGCTTGTAAAACAGATAGTAATACCACACAAAATAGTTACTAGTTAACATTTACCATATGTCTAATTTATGTTTGCTTCATTTTTTGAACATCTTTCTTTTTTTCTAGGATGTTACAAGGCTTAGAACTTTAGCAGACATTTCTCATATTTTAAAGAAAATTTCAAAAGGCAATTTTTTCAGGGACCAGTTCAGTTCTGAAGTGGCTTTCAGGGCCTTATATATTAGAAAGTCCCCTTAAATCACCCCATTTTAAAAACTGCACCACTCAAAGTATTTGAAATAGCATTCAGAAAGTGTTTTAATCCTTTAAGCATTTCACAGGAATTAAAGCAAAGAAGAGGTGAAATTTATACATTTCATTTTTTTGCCGAAACTCATTTCTAATACATTTTTATTTGTACCACAGAAGGTTTTACCTGAGAAATGCAACTCAATATTTATTGCCCAGACCAGATTCTTCAGTTTTTAGAAATATCCCACATGTGGCCCTAGTGCACTAATAGACTGAAACACAGATATAAAACAAGATTAGGTTTAGAAAACCATACCCAATAGAAAACCCAACAATAAATGCGATATAAATATCACACGGTGCCAATTCTGAAAGATATATATGTAAAACAAAAAAGAAAAACTATATCAGAAATATAACCAGGCACTCTTGGGTCATTGAAAAATTATGAAAATTTATTTATTATTAAAACTCCAATTATTTAGAGAATATAAATGTATTCACACAATTTAAAACATTTTTGTCTCCTGGCCAGGAAAAGGTTACATACAGATACAAAATATACTAATAAGTAGGAAGCATAGATGTACACCTTGTTTTCCCCACAAATCGGGGTAAATGGCAAGAAAATAGATCCAAGAAAAAATCGCTAGGTTGAATTCACACCTGCGTTTTTTTCCCCTTGCACATACTTATGTGTATTTCCTCCAAAAAATGACAGCAATTCTTGTCAAAAGAGCGTGTAGTAGATTTATGAGGAAGGCCTTCCCATATATGAAAGAAGCATACCCCTATAAAAATAAAGCTGTCATTCAGTAAGGGGTTTGTATTTTTTATTTGTGTGTGGCTCTCATTCCTCCCTTTCAAGGATCAATCTTGCCTCAGGGATCAGGGGTAATAGACAGTCTATTTCTTAGACCATTCCGGTCAAAATATATTCCTCCCGATCCTTATAATTATCACAGAGAGCTCCGTTCTTAATGATTTTATACTGCTTTTACCTTTAAACATGCACAAAGAGACGTGGAAGAGCAGCAGGCACAATTTGAAGCTCCAATGCCTCTCACCAGGTGGTATTCAGGTGAGATTCCGCCCATAAGCTCATACCTTCCTTCAAGCCTTTAGGATTGAGTTCTTCAATATAGGCTTTATTACGTCTCCGACATGCAAGGTTGCTCCACAGAAACATGTAGAGGTATTAGATCCAAAAGAAAGAGGGGCCCACACTTTCAAAAAGGTGATTTTCCAAACCATATAGTATCCATATAGTATCCTTTTTCGTGCGATGTTCCCAACACGGCCAGGGATTCACAAGGCAGAGTCTCGACGTCACTACCCGCCTTGCTTGATTAGGTCAGCTGACGCGTTTCATCCCTTATCGGGATTTCCTCAGAGCTGTCTTAGCAAGTCCAGCCAGATTCAGTGCATTTATAGGGTCCAACGGGCTTTCATTGGTTCTATAGTTGGGAATAAAATATCCCGTACCGAAGGTCTATGCTATTGCAAGATTACCCTCATATTCCTTCAACGAAGTGACAACAATAATTTTCTTTCTACATCAAAAAATATATGTTAAGGAAAAAACTGACAATCAATTAGTTCGATATTAATGAACATTTTAATCCCTATATAGATCGTGCATAATCAGTAATGTCCCTCATACGCTAATATATATGTGAAACTCGAGTTTTGGAGAAAATTACTTCCTGCCTAAATAAAGTTAAATAATATTACCCAAGTTATACATTTCATATTTCACATATTTTTTGAGATGTTAAATACAAATATTTTTCCTTTTAATAAAAGAAAAAAGAGAAAAAGAAAAACTTTTCTTTCCATATTTTTACATAGAGAGACATAGATACGAAGAGCTTTTAAATATTACATTTTTGTTTATTACATTTTTATTTAGTCAAGATATTCAAGCCCGTTTTTTTGCAAATAACCCATAAATATAGTTCCATTATATGAGTAAATTCTCAATTTTATGACAAAAAAATATGGGTGGAGTACATTGAGCCTTCCCGGGACAGCAGGGAGGGGGCTCATACCCAAAAGGGCAACAAAGTCCCAAGTCCCCACTAACCCCGGAAGGAACACGAAAAACCCCCACACCTCCAAAAGTCTAAGGAGACATCAAGGGACAAAGTGTCAATCAACGTACACAACGTATTTTAATCCCTGTATAGATGGAGGACAGTCCATGGTGTGCCCTCACATGGAAATACATATGGATCTCTAGTGTAGAAGAGAGTTGTTTACTACCTGAATATACTTTAATGCCATTACAAAAATTGTACATTTTATATTGCAAATTTTTACAAAGAGATATATATGGGTAAAGTCAATAAGCATTTCATACTGAGTATCCAAATACTTATGCCAGTTATTCTATATGAAGTTTCCTTGAGCCATTGCTCCATAGGTATGATTCCACTCCATCTATGAATTATCAATTCGATGACCGAAGAACATGCGGACGGAATCAAACCAACGTTCCAGGGAAGGCAGGGAGGGGGCTCTTATACCTGGAGGGGCAACAGAACCCGGGTCCCCACCAATCCTGGGAGGCAAGCATATAATTCCCCACACATTCAATCATCAAGGAACAGGATAAATGAACAATCCATAAAAAATCAAAGTATGTACTTAGATGGAATGAAGTTCTCTATTAACCCCCACTACCCATTAATCCTCGGATATGTCACTTATGTACTCCTCCTCATATGAAGAAACTCCTTAGTACGAGGGGAACAAAAGGGAAGATAAGTCATTTATCTGAAAAGTGGCCTGTTCTATATTTATGAGCAAAACCCACCCCATCAGTTTTGCCTTTTGGCCCTCAAATTTGATTATTCCAAGAGATATTCCATACTTCTTGTTAATCGATGAGAATTACCGAGTATGGATCCAGTCAATCATGCGCCCCCTAGGAAAAAATGTTTTCATATCTTTTTATCACATCATGGGATATATATGAAATGGGAGGGGGCCGGAGGAGACCTCTAAAGACGCTGGAAAACAGCCATCCCAGAGGAGGTCCACATGCTACCTCCCAAATGGAAAATTAAAGAAACATATTGAATTTTATTTCATTGTTTAATCCTCTAGGGTTTAGGGTACCCAGTGTATAAATCCACATGGTCTCCTTCTGTAAAAGTATACGATTGCGATCACCTCCTCTTCTATCCCCAAACAGTTGGTAGATCCCCATGAATTTTAGGCCCGCAGGTGATTGCTCATGGTGTGTTTTAAAATGTGCTGCCAATGGATTTTTTATATCTCCCTTTGAAATATCCAAAATGTGTTCATTTATGCGTATGTGCAGTTCTCGTTTGGTTTTCCCAATATATTGTTTTCCACAAGGGCAGATAATCGAGTACACAACCATCGTGGAACGACAGTTAATATAATTAAGGACTTTAAATTCCCTTTTGTGTTCACTATCCGAGAAAGTATTTGACTTCAGCACATATTTACAACATCTACACGAACCACACATGAACATTCCCTTGGGGCGTTTTTGTAGCCATGCCTCATTTTCTGGAGTTCTTCTCTTGAACTCCGAGCTGACTAGTATGTCTCTCAATGTAGGGGCCTTCCTGGGAACCATACTCGGTGTATCTCCAACTATTTGATTAATTTTTTGGTCCAAAGTTAAATGTGGCCAGTTTTTTATCATCAAGTTACGCAAAATTTCCCAATGGGACCCATATCTTGAAATGAATCTAACTCTCTTGTCCTCATTATTCCTTTTATTTCTTTGAAGGATTTCCTGTCTATTATGTCTTAATGCCCTATTGTATCCCTTCTTGATTAACTTCTTGGGGTACCCCCTATTCTCAAAACGAGACGATAGGTCTTCTGCTTCATTCTTAAAGTCCTTTAATTCCGAACAGTTACGCCGAATTCTAAGGAATTCACTTATTGGGATCCCCCTAATCTGAGATACAGGATGGTGACTACTTGCTGCTAATAGGGTATTACCCGATGTTGGTTTCCGATATGTAGTTGTTTTCAATTTGTTTTCCACCTTATAGATGTTAAGATCTAGGAAACTAATAGTATCTTTACTATGAGTGAATGTCAAAAAGATATTTAAATTATTTATATTCAAATCCTTGATGAACTCTTCCAGTGATTCAAGGGAACCCCTCCAACACAACAGGATATCATCCATGTATCTAAGCCAAGTTCGGGCACACTTCCTAAAGAGGGGGTGAGGGTACACAATAAATTCCTCCCACCACCCCAGATGTAGGCAGGCATACGATGGTGCACAAGAGGACCCCATAGCTGTTCCATGTGTCTGGCGATAATACTTGCCATCAAAGGAAAAACAATTATGATTTAAAATGAACTCTAACATTTCTATAATAAATTCGTTCTGATGGGCCCAATCACCCCCCCTCCTCTCCAAGAAGTGTGCAGCTGCTCTTAAGCCAATGTCATGTGGGATCGAAGTATACAATGATTCTACATCTAATCCAACAAGAAAAAAATCCTCATCGATTCTCAGATTATAAATTTTGTTAAGGAGATCTCCTGTATCCAATACAAAAGAAGGAAGTGTACGGACAAAGGGTTTTAGTTTCTCATCTATGTATTTTCCAAGGTGATCTGTCGGGCCATCACAGCCCGAAATAATGGGTCTGCCCGGGGGAGTATTCCTGTCCTTGTGCACCTTTGGAAGTACATACATAGTGGGCATTCGTGGCTCTCTCACCTCCAGATATTGTAATTCATGTTTGTTTATCAGACCCTCATCTAACGCAAATAACAGCTTCCTATTCAATATCTCAGCTATATTGGTCAATGGATTATCTTTTAGAAGGATATACGCATCGGTATCTAGCTGTCTTTTAATCTCACCGACATAGTCCTCCTCCTTGAGAAGTACAACATTTCCCCCTTTATCACTGGGTTTATTGTGTACCCTCACCCCCTCTTTAGGAAGTGTGCCCGAACTTGGCTTAGATACATGGATGATATCCTGTTGTGTTGGAGGGGTTCCCTTGAATCACTGGAAGAGTTCATCAAGGATTTGAATATAAATAATTTAAATATCTTTTTGACATTCACTCATAGTAAAGATACTATTAGTTTCCTAGATCTTAACATCTATAAGGTGGAAAACAAATTGAAAACAACTACATATCGGAAACCAACATCGGGTAATACCCTATTAGCAGCAAGTAGTCACCATCCTGTATCTCAGATTAGGGGGATCCCAATAAGTGAATTCCTTAGAATTCGGCGTAACTGTTCGGAATTAAAGGACTTTAAGAATGAAGCAGAAGACCTATCGTCTCGTTTTGAGAATAGGGGGTACCCCAAGAAGTTAATCAAGAAGGGATACAATAGGGCATTAAGACATAATAGACAGGAAATCCTTCAAAGAAATAAAAGGAATAATGAGGACAAGAGAGTTAGATTCATTTCAAGATATGGGTCCCATTGGGAAATTTTGCGTAACTTGATGATAAAAAACTGGCCACATTTAACTTTGGACCAAAAAATTAATCAAATAGTTGGAGATACACCGAGTATGGTTCCCAGGAAGGCCCCTACATTGAGAGACATACTAGTCAGCTCGGAGTTCAAGAGAAGAACTCCAGAAAATGAGGCATGGCTACAAAAACGCCCCAAGGGAATGTTCATGTGTGGTTCGTGTAGATGTTGTAAATATGTGCTGAAGTCAAATACTTTCTCGGATAGTGAACACAAAAGGGAATTTAAAGTCCTTAATTATATTAACTGTCGTTCCACGATGGTTGTGTACTCGATTATCTGCCCTTGTGGAAAACAATATATTGGGAAAACCAAACGAGAACTGCACATACGCATAAATGAACACATTTTGGATATTTCAAAGGGAGATATAAAAAATCCATTGGCAGCACATTTTAAAACACACCATGAGCAATCACCTGCGGGCCTAAAATTCATGGGGATCTACCAACTGTTTGGGGATAGAAGAGGAGGTGATCGCAATCGTATACTTTTACAGAAGGAGACCATGTGGATTTATACACTGGGTACCCTAAACCCTAGAGGATTAAACAATGAAATAAAATTCAATATGTTTCTTTAATTTTCCATTTGGGAGGTAGCATGTGGACCTCCTCTGGGATGGCTGTTTTCCAGCGTCTTTAGAGGTCTCCTCCGGCCCCCTCCCATTTCATATATATCCCATGATGTGATAAAAAGATATGAAAACATTTTTTCCTAGGGGGCGCATGATTGACTGGATCCATACTCGGTAATTCTCATCGATTAACAAGAAGTATGGAATATCTCTTGGAATAATCAAATTTGAGGGCCAAAAGGCAAAACTGATGGGGTGGGTTTTGCTCATAAATATAGAACAGGCCACTTTTCAGATAAATGACTTATCTTCCCTTTTGTTCCCCTCGTACTAAGGAGTTTCTTCATATGAGGAGGAGTACATAAGTGACATATCCGAGGATTAATGGGTAGTGGGGGTTAATAGAGAACTTCATTCCATCTAAGTACATACTTTGATTTTTTATGGATTGTTCATTTATCCTGTTCCTTGATGATTGAATGTGTGGGGAATTATATGCTTGCCTCCCAGGATTGGTGGGGACCCGGGTTCTGTTGCCCCTCCAGGTATAAGAGCCCCCTCCCTGCCTTCCCTGGAACGTTGGTTTGATTCCGTCCGCATGTTCTTCGGTCATCGAATTGATAATTCATAGATGGAGTGGAATCATACCTATGGAGCAATGGCTCAAGGAAACTTCATATAGAATAACTGGCATAAGTATTTGGATACTCAGTATGAAATGCTTATTGACTTTACCCATATATATCTCTTTGTAAAAATTTGCAATATAAAATGTACAATTTTTGTAATGGCATTAAAGTATATTCAGGTAGTAAACAACTCTCTTCTACACTAGAGATCCATATGTATTTCCATGTGAGGGCACACCATGGACTGTCCTCCATCTATACAGGGATTAAAATACGTTGTGTACGTTGATTGACACTTTGTCCCTTGATGTCTCCTTAGACTTTTGGAGGTGTGGGGGTTTTTCGTGTTCCTTCCGGGGTTAGTGGGGACTTGGGACTTTGTTGCCCTTTTGGGTATGAGCCCCCTCCCTGCTGTCCCGGGAAGGCTCAATGTACTCCACCCATATTTTTTTGTCATAAAATTGAGAATTTACTCATATAATGGAACTATATTTATGGGTTATTTGCAAAAAAACGGGCTTGAATATCTTGACTAAATAAAAATGTAATAAACAAAAATGTAATATTTAAAAGCTCTTCGTATCTATGTCTCTCTATGTAAAAATATGGAAAGAAAAGTTTTTCTTTTTCTCTTTTTTCTTTTATTAAAAGGAAAAATATTTGTATTTAACATCTCAAAAAATATGTGAAATATGAAATGTATAACTTGGGTAATATTATTTAACTTTATTTAGGCAGGAAGTAATTTTCTCCAAAACTCGAGTTTCACATATATATTAGCGTATGAGGGACATTACTGATTATGCACGATCTATATAGGGATTAAAATGTTCATTAATATCGAACTAATTGATTGTCAGTTTTTTCCTTAACATATATTTTTTGATGTAGAAAGAAAATTATTGTTGTCACTTCGTTGAAGGAATATGAGGGTAATCTTGCAATAGCATAGACCTTCGGTACGGGATATTTTATTCCCAACTATAGAACCAATGAAAGCCCGTTGGACCCTATAAATGCACTGAATCTGGCTGGACTTGCTAAGACAGCTCTGAGGAAATCCCGATAAGGGATGAAACGCGTCAGCTGACCTAATCAAGCAAGGCGGGTAGTGACGTCGAGACTCTGCCTTGTGAATCCCTGGCCGTGTTGGGAACATCGCACGAAAAAGGATACTATATGGATACTATATGGTTTGGAAAATCACCTTTTTGAAAGTGTGGGCCCCTCTTTCTTTTGGATCTAATACCTCTACATGTTTCTGTGGAGCAACCTTGCATGTCGGAGACGTAATAAAGCCTATATTGAAGAACTCAATCCTAAAGGCTTGAAGGAAGGTATGAGCTTATGGGCGGAATCTCACCTGAATACCACCTGGTGAGAGGCATTGGAGCTTCAAATTGTGCCTGCTGCTCTTCCACGTCTCTTTGTGCATGTTTAAAGGTAAAAGCAGTATAAAATCATTAAGAACGGAGCTCTCTGTGATAATTATAAGGATCGGGAGGAATATATTTTGACCGGAATGGTCTAAGAAATAGACTGTCTATTACCCCTGATCCCTGAGGCAAGATTGATCCTTGAAAGGGAGGAATGAGAGCCACACACAAATAAAAAATACAAACCCCTTACTGAATGACAGCTTTATTTTTATAGGGGTATGCTTCTTTCATATATGGGAAGGCCTTCCTCATAAATCTACTACACGCTCTTTTGACAAGAATTGCTGTCATTTTTTGGAGGAAATACACATAAGTATGTGCAAGGGGAAAAAAACGCAGGTGTGAATTCAACCTAGCGATTTTTTCTTGGATCTATTTTCTTGCCATTTACCCCGATTTGTGGGGAAAACAAGGTGTACATCTATGCTTCCTACTTATTAGTATATTTTGTATCTGTATGTAACCTTTTCCTGGCCAGGAGACAAAAATGTTTTAAATTGTGTGAATACATTTATATTCTCTAAATAATTGGAGTTTTAATAATAAATAAATTTTCATAATTTTTCAATGACCCAAGAGTGCCTGGTTATATTTCTGATATAGTTTTTCTTTTTTGTTTTACAGACTGAAACACAGGCCTCAGAAGCAAAGGAGTACCTGATGGATTTTGGGGCCTCCTTTTTTTTTAGAATATATTTTGGGCATTACTTAAGGTTTGAAGAGTTGATTTTTTTCATTTTCACAAGGGATAAAGGAGAAAAAGCACCCCAACTTTGGTAAAGCAATTTCTCCCAAGTACGGCTATACCCCACATGTGGTAAGAAATGTTTTTCATTAGGGATTAATCATTTTTAAAGGTTTTTTTGCTAAATATATTGGAATTAGTCTGTAAAAATGGAAATCTACTTTTTTCCTGAAAAAACTGAAATGTATAATATTTACAAGGAATAAAGAAGAAAATGCCCCCAAGATTTGTAAATCAATTTCTCACGATTATGGCAATATCCCATATGTGGTAATAAACTGCTGATTGGACCCATGGCAGCACTCAGAAGGAGAGGAACGCCATTTGGATTTTGTAGCACAGATTTTGCTGGAAAGGTTTTCAGTGCCATGTCGCCCTGGAGGGACCAAAACAGTGGCAACTCCCCAAAAGTGACCCCATGTTGGAAACTACACCCCTCAAGGAACTTATCTAGTAGTATAGTTAGCATTTTGACCACAGAGAGATTTTGCAGAATTGAGTGGAATTTTTTTCAATAAAATGTTGACTTTTTTTCATTTTCACAAGGGATAAAGAAGAAAAAGCACCCCAACATATGTAAAGCAATTTCTCCCAAGTACGGCTATACCCCACATGTGGTTATAAAGGTTTTTCATTAGAGATGAATTAACCCTTTCAGCACTGATCAATTTTTTTGCTTTCTTATTTTAGTTTTTCACTCCCCGCATTCCAAGAGCCATAACTTTTTTATTTTTCCATCAATAGAGCGGTGTGAGGGCTTATATATTGCGGGAGGAGTTGTTGTTTCTATTGATACCATTTAAAGTACCATGTACTGGGAAAGTGAAAGTAAATTATTTGCGGTCTGAAATTGAAAAAAACTGTGATTTCTCCATTTTGTGGGGGTTTTGTTTTTACATCTTTCACCGTGCGGTAAAAACAAAAACTTAACTTTGCTGTGCGGCTCAATACAATTACGTTGATACCAAATTTATATAGTTTTTTTAATATTTTACTACTTTTAGAAAGAAAAATCTATTTGTTAAAATAAAAAATAGTTTCCTTTCAACCACATTATGAGAGCCGTAACTTTTTGGTTTTTCGGTCGATTGAGCGGTGTGAGGGATTATTTTTTGCGAGACAAGTTGTAGTTTTTATTGGTACCATTTTCTGGTACATGTGTCTTTTTGATCACTTTTTATTAAAAATTTTTGGAGAGCTAAGGTGACAAATAAAACAGCGATTTTGGCGGTTTAAATTATTTATTTTATTTTTTACGGTGTTCACCGTGCGAGTTAAATAATGGTATATTGCAATAGTTTGAACTCTTACGGAGGTAGTGATACCAATTTTGTTTATTTTATTACATTACTTTAAAAGAAAAATGGGAAAAGGTTTTTTTTAACGTTTATTTTTTTTTCACTGCTAATAACTTTATTTAATGTTTTTTGCACATTTTATTAGTACCCTTAGGGTACTTGAACCAGCGATCATTGGATTGCTGGTACAATCCACTGCAATACTCATGTATTGCAGCATATTGTTATTTTTCAAGGCTTCTGTAACAGCGCGATCGCTGTTCCTGTAATACAGAGCTGACACCTGCAACATATGGAGCGGGCTCAGCATGTGAGCCGGCTCCATATATCAACCCCCGCACATGACGTGCTATTAAGTCATAGTGCGCAAATGGGTTAATGCGCAGCGGTTGGTGCAAAGTGAAAACTGCAATTTTCCACTGATATGCCATTTTAGTGCATAATATGTTGTGCCCAGTGTGTGCCACTGAAGACAAATGCCTCATAAAATGTTAAGCGGGTACTGTCGGGAATGGAGATGCCACATATTTGGACGTAAACTGCTGTTTGGGTACACTGCAGGGCTCAGAAGGGAGGGAACAACATTTTTCTTTTGGAGCATAGATTTTGCTTGGTAGTTGTTCTATTTGGGGTATTGCTGATATTTCAGTTTATAATGTGGGGGAATATGTAATCTGTGCGGAGTACATCAGGGCATAATACGAAGGTATAATAATGCAGTATATAAATAATAATTCATAGATGTGTGGCCGATAAATGGCGCCCGATCTTATCCGCTTTTGTAACACTCTGCACATTTTTCATCGCCATATTCTGAGAGCCAGAACTTTTTTATTTTTTCTCCACCGGAGCTGTGTGAGGGCTTATTTGTTGCGGGACAATCTGTAGTTTTCATTGGTACCATTTTGGGGTAGATGCAATAGTTTGATCACTTTTTATTCCATTTTTTTGCAAGCCAGGTGTCAAAAAAACAGGAATTGTAATAAGGTTTGTTTTGTTGTTTTTTTTTAGTGTTCACCATGCGCTATAAATTACATTTGACTTTATTCTCTGAGTCGGTACGATTACGGCGATACTATATGTATATTTTTTTGTTTTATATTTTGCAGAGCTTGCACAATAAATTTTTTTATAAAATAATTTATTTTTTGGGTCACTATATTCTGAGAGCCATAACTTTTTTATTTTTCAGTCAAAAAAGCTGTGTAATGTTTTTTGCGGGATGGGTTGTAGTTTGTATTGGTACTATTTTGGGGTACATGTGACTTTTTGATCACTTTTTATTTATATTTCGGGACGGGTGGTGACAAAAAAATAGCGATTCTGAATTTATTTTTTTTGCAGTGTTCACCGTGCAGGAAAAATAACATTATAGTCTTATACTTTGGGTTGTTACAAACGCGGTGATACCAATTATGTGTACTTTTTTAACGTTTTAATTTTTTTCCTATAATAAAAGTCTTATTATAGGGAAAAAAGGTAGTTCTTGTGGGGGTTTTTTAACATAACTTTTGTTTTTACACTTTTATTAACTTTTTTTTTTAAATCTGTCCCATTAGGGGACTTGAAGACTTGCAACTCTTATCGCTGCTATAATACATTACATTATCTATGCAGTTTAATGTATTACTGTGATTGTGACGTGACAGTCACTCTGACAGGAAGCCTAGATGGACCATCCGTACATGGCAACCCGGAGGCTATTGTCTGGCCTCCGGTTGCCATTACAAGAATCAGCAGCCCCCGCAATCACTTAGTGGGGGCTGCCGATCTGCTTCAAACCCCCTAAATGTGGCGATCACAATCAGTCGCCGCATTTAAGGGGTTAATTGGCAAAGTTAGCGGCGATGGAACGCTGGCCAGCAAGACTGGAGTGTCAGCTGTCGGGGACAGCTGACCTCCTGGTTTCCGGACACTGTCCGTCAGGACAGTGTGCACTGGGAACCGCTACGCAACTGTAAGTCCTGGCGCGGGAAGAAACCCCTTACCAGGACGTATAGTTGCGGCGCAGCATGGGAAGAGGTTAAAAATAAGATAAAAAAGATAAATAACAATTTCATATCTGCAGTATTGCTTACCACTTATGCTATCTTTGCGATTGACGT
The DNA here is from genome assembly GCF_050947455.1 of Rhinoderma darwinii. Taxonomy (NCBI): domain Eukaryota; kingdom Metazoa; phylum Chordata; class Amphibia; order Anura; family Rhinodermatidae; genus Rhinoderma; species Rhinoderma darwinii. Next base: position 174,163,137 of record NC_134691.1, read on the forward strand.
AAGAAAAATTGGTTCTACTACAAGTTTATTAGTGATCCCAACTCTAAAAATATAAATCAAATGTCAGGCCTTAATTCCTACAGAAACCTATTATGGCATATTAAAAATGTAAAATAGCTCTCTTGTAGAATATGTGATAATTACTATGCAATTCTTTATGCATCTACTGTAGGTACCTACTAAGTTTACTAACCAATTCTATACATTTTCATTTCAAACGTGTTCTGTGGTGGAATGCTAAAAACTTGCTCAGGGCCACTTGAACATTTTCCCCATATTAATGCTTGAAATAAGCATTTCATCTGCTTATACTTGGATCACATATTTAATATGATACAGAAATTTAATTTCAAAATAGCCATGCAATTTAAAAAACGGATTATAATTAAGAGTGTAATGTATAATATAATTTTCTTATAAATACAATGAGGTTCACTAGAGATGACTACAATGATTTAATTCTTATGTATAAGCATTAGCAATAAACTTGATCCGCTCCTACAATATTCTTAAAACAGTAGCAGTAATGATCTATAAAAACAAACATAATCTCAAGCAATAGACATTAACAACGGATATAAAGAAATGTTTTTTTAACCTTCTACTCTAATGCCCAGAGATCTGTAAACACAAGTCAAAAGGTGTTAACTATATTTCCCACAGTAGGGTTAAAATATTGCAGCTCTAAAAATTTTTGCAGTTCAGACAATTTTTTGCAGCCATTCGATCGTCTCAAATGTGAATAAATTCACTCTATATTAACTCAGACAACTTTAGTGTTAGGGACCTGAGAAAGTTTTTTTGTTTTTGCCCTCTGTTTTCTGGTAGTCTTAGGTATTTTTATTCTTACGTCTCCAAATCTCAAAAAGACCTTTTTTTAGACAATATTTTTCTATTGAGGATTAGCAAATCACACAGCAAATATGCCAGGCTGATACACTGCATACTATAATGCACAAAATACCCATCTAACATCTTCCACATAGTTCAATGTTATTTATGATGTCGGGAGATACTCAGAAGTCGAAACAGTAGAAAGTTTCATATATTAAATTCCGGTGGGAGCTCGTTATGACAAAGTCCAACTCCCATTTAGTATAAGATCCTGATGGAAACTTAGGATAATTGCATTCATAAATACCAAGTCTTTTGGGTAAACAGAAACATAGCATATCACATATTAATTACTGTTCATCAATACAAAGTATTTAGCATTAAAACCAAAGCAAACAAACATAACTGCCTATTAATTAACCTAGGCTATGAAAGAGAAATAAAGCTAGGCTACCAATTTATTCCTTTCCAAGAACCTCTTTCAACTATCCCATAATGTATTAAATGTGTTGGCTTTATTATCTTTAACTCCTTAGTGACCAGCCTATTTTAGGCCTTAATGACCAAGCAATTTTTTTTCATTTTTCCATCGTCACATTCAAACAGCTATAAGGTTTTTATTTTTGCATCGACATAGCTGTATAAGGACGTGTTTTTTGTGTGGAGCAAGTTGAATTTTTTAATATCACCATTTTGGGGTACATATAATTTATTGATTAACTTTTATTATTTTTTTTGGGGGGGGGGAATAGAAAAAAACAAATGTTGCCATTCTCTTTTGCATCCTAAATTCACGCCGTTTACTGTGTGGTATAAATAACATATTAACTTTATTCAGCGGGTTGTTACAACTGCGACAATACCAACTTTACACACCGTAAAAACACTTGTTTTTCAAAATTACTTGTTTATGTGTTGCCGTATTTTAAGAGCCATAACTTTTTTTTTTTACGCCTATATAGCTGTATGAGGGCTTTTTTTTTGTGGGACGACTTGTCGTTTTTATTGGTATCATTTTGGGGTATATGAGACTCTTTGATCACTTTTTATCAAATTTTTTTGAAGACAGGATGAACAGAAAACAGCAATTCTGGTATTGTTTTTAATTTTATTTTTTTATGTCGTTCTCTGTGCAGGTTAAATAATATAATAACATTATAGTTGGGGTCGTCACGGACATGGCAATATTAAATATGTGCATTTTTGTAACTTTTTTATTGTTTTTTTTTTTTAATAATAAACCATTTTGTAAGGAGAAAAAGTGTTTTTTTTTTTACTTTGGATTTTTATTTATTTATTATTAACTTTATTAAACTCTTTTGAACTTTTTTTTTTTTTTTAGTCCCACCGGGGGAATTTACTATGAAATCATTTGATCGCTTTTATAATACACTGCAATGCAACTGTTAGGCCATGCCTCTGGCATGTTCTAACAGGCATTCACTACAGGCAGGTCTTTTTTAGGCCCCCGGCTGTCATAGAAACCATCGACACCTGGCGATTGCATCGTGGGTGTGTCGGTGGGGTGAGATGTGGGTTTAAAAGGGTGGAATCTATGTTGAATTTGATCCCGCCCAATCGAGGAGGTACCTCCGGTAGCTGAGAGCAGGGAGCTTTTACTGCTCCCGGAGGCACAGATTTATTCTGATGCAGTCCCGAAAAAAGGCTACTGCATCAGAATAAAGCCCGTTAGTGACCACCGTGAAAAGACAAGTTTTTGTTACCATGTGGATCACCACTTTCACTTCGGAAATAATAAAACGTTTCCAATTTCTCGCTAATGCTATTTTAGTAGTAAAGAGCAAATGAGCTACTAATATCCTTTCTTTGGGTAGAATATTGTTCAAATGTATAAATAGTAGCGCTAAAGTAATAAAGGGAGAGGATATCTATGTCAATTAAATCGTGTAAAATTGTAAAAATGGAGGTCCAAAAATAAAGTATCTTTGTACATTTTATGACATCAATGAGAGAACGCATTGTAGTGCATACAACCCTTTTTTTTACGCGCGCAAGTTTAAATAATGCGTTGTGTAAAAAAAAAGATGCATCGGTTAAATTCCCGGTGCGTGAAATGCACCGAAAGCTCGCCAAAAATGTGCCTAATTCCCAGTCAATGGGAGTCCTCATTACGTGCCCAAAAAATGGGCCGAAAAAATGACGCAAATAACGCGTCAAAAATGCGTCAAAAACGCATGTACTTTAAAAGGTGCTTTGCAAAAATGCTAGGGTTTTTGACGCGTTTACACGTAGTAGTTTTATTTTAGCGCCGTGTGAACAAGGCCTTAGGGTACTTACTTTTAAGCTTTTCTGGAGTATATTACCACCTCAGCATAATTTTAATTGATGATTCATAATGTGTAGCATATCTAAAGGTTTTTTGTTGTTAATTTGAGGGCAGCTTGCAATTGAGATATAGAGATAATTCTTTGCACACTGTAATGGTCCCAATTATTCAAACAATTCAATATGGGCATCTATTAGCTGATTATGTGTGGAAACAAAATCCCCATTTTTTTTCCTTCACATGCTGTACCCTATCATTCAATTTGAACAGGAAGGAGTTATTAAGAAGTAAGAGCTGAGTGAAGTTCTTATGTAATGATTAGCATAATGCAACAAAGCATGTTGGTAGAAGCTGGCATGTCGTTCGTTTGAAAGCTGAGAAAGTCATCTAATGGAATGCCAATAATGGTATGCTCTCCATTAATCTCCATTTGCTCTGCAGGGAAAAGGGATTGTAGTTTTGGTTTCTGCTTTTCATGGAAAGGATGGTTGATACATGGCCATGGATAGAGAGTTGTCTTGAACAAAACGATTCAAACTAGAGTTCGACCTGGATTGAGAAGCTTGACTGTGGGCTTGGTCATTTTTATCACAGCCTCTGTCAAAATATTATTTCAGTTTCCTCAACTGTTTTTGTGACTTCCTCCATCTAGTCATCATGACAAATGTCCGAATAAAATCCAGTTAGGTAAAGTCACTGACAAGGCTTATGTTGCTCAGAGTCGCCCTCCTCCCCCAACCTCTTTCCCGACATCTCCTTCCCCCTCGCAATCTTTGTTTTCTATATTAATCCACGTGTCATTTCTTTTTATGTAACTCGAGCATAAAAACATTTGTACATTTTGCAAGCAATATAGTTCTATACACAACACCAGAATAGCGCTCAGTACATAAATACAGTCCCAGAACCAAGCTCAATACATATATACAGCACCAGTACAAATACAGCTCAATTTAGTGCAACCCCTGACGTATAGGTTCACACTAAATTGTTTCCAGCTCCCAGCATGGTCCGAACAATGGTAAGGATATGCTGGGAGATGCTGTTTCACAAAAAAAACAAATCATATCATAATCATACCAACCAGGGTCGGCCTTAGGGTAGATGGCGCCCCGTGCGAAATTATCTTTTGGCTCCCCACGCCATTATAAAAAATGCCCCATAAAAAAAGCATAATTCCTCCCCACAGTATAATGCCCTATATAGTGCCCCCACACAGTGTAATGCCCCTTTAGTGCCCCACACACAGTATAATAATAATATTTAATAATGTAATATATTATAACGCCTTCAAGGACACAGTATTTTGTCCTCTAATTGTGCCCCCCCTAAGTGCCACACATATTATATTGCCCCCTAGCAAAGTGTGGAAGACCACCTATCACACAGTATTGTAGACAGATGACATTGGTGTACACCACACAGTATAGCTATATGTATGAGGGAAGGGAAGAGGGAGAAAGTATATGATCTGAATTAATATTTAACTTTTATTAATATGCATTAAAATAGAGATAAATTGTAAAAATCCTTGGTGTAAGAGGTATGTGCGAGTGACCCCAAAACTCACATACCTAGGCCATATGAAATTAGGATATAGTAATTATGATTGTGTCAGAAGTGTTCATACGAAGAACACATGAATTGCTATGCTTGCAAAGCAGTTGTTAAATTATAGAGTGGCGGTAGCACAGGATTGAGCAATGGTAGCCTGCTGCACCACTCTATGGCTGCACTGCGGTATAATGTGAACAGGAGCCTACAAGCTGCACCCTGTAGCTGTGTGTCTATTGCGCCAAAGCAAGAGCACAAATCGCAGCCTGGGGCTGCACTGCTATGGTATGCTGGAAACCATAATAATAATGTTATGGTGTAACAAACTGTTTGAAGAGCAACAATTTTAATAAACAAACAGTGGTTACAATGTGAAGTAACGGTAGCATGTATTTAGAATGCACGGGTTGGATAAGTAAGAACCACTCGTGCCTGTAGACTCCTGCAGGGCATGACAATGCTGTCAGTCAGAGTGAGTATCCCAACGCACCTCCGTGCATGTCTGCCGCAATGCGTGTGAATGGTCAGCATGCAGCTGCACTCTCACGCCGCTGTCCCTGTGTATCAGAGCGGCAGCGTGGAGATCAGCTGTGGTTCCCTGAATGTGCCCGCGCCCAGTTGTCAGCTGAGACGCGGCACAGATTCTATACCAAAGTACAGGTCCACTGTAAGTGGACCTGAATTAAGCATGTAGCCCTGTTCCCGTATTGAAACGGAGTGGGCAGCATAGAGGGAGCCGCGCGGCAAGTACACCGGCGGTCAGATTAGAGCGGCGGCTGGGAGAAATAACACAACCAGCCGCTCGTGTTATGACAGCAGGATGCGCCGCGCTAACAGCACAGTCGCGCTGTAGACTATCAGCTGTCAGCCAGATATTATAGAGAGCAATAGCAGATGTCAATCGATTAGCCTGAAGAGGCAACTCAGGCCATGTGTTACACCAAGGACAGTTTAAAAGGAATGAGCACCCGACGCGCGTTTCGCCAGCATTCTGGCTTCTTCTAGGGGTGGGGGACCGCCATTACACAGCCCTATAAATAGGGCAGAGATTGATTGACAGAATGATTGACAGCCAGGCTAGCCAATCCTAAGCCTGGGAAAGAATGCAATGGAAAAATAAATAGCCACTGGAATAAAGAGCAATGAATAAATATGCCCACAAATAGTTCAGACAGTAAGACCCATATCAGATCTCCAGATAAGATTAGTCTGGATACTGGAGGGGCCAGAAGAAATTTTTGCACAAAAAGATAATCAAATAAATAAATAATTAGATAAATAGGGAGAAGGTATTGAAAAAAGTTTTTGTAAAAAGTTTTTTATATATATATTATTATTACAGGGACATATGGAAAAAATTCCGTTAGAGATTCCTGAAACTGTAATATCACACAGAGAGTACATAAGTATAAATATATACACACATATTTCTCACATATCAGGAGGTCAAATATGGAACGGGCATATTAAGACAAGAACCAGTATCAGAGAAAGCTGCCGAACCCAAAGTTCTCATTCAATCCAGATGGACTGACTGTGTTAAAGTTAAAGATCCATTCACTTTCTTTTTTGAGGAGTGCCAGATCTAAATCTCCCCTTCTAATGCCCAATCGTACTTGGCATATAGCCCAGCCTCTAAGAGTAGTCCAATTCAAATTATGTTTAGTTTTAAAGTGTCTGGCTATTGGGGTTATATATTATATTGCCCCCTGTAGTGCCCCTACACAGTATGATGTCCGCTTAGTGGCCTCCACAGAGTATAATGCCCCCACAGCCCCCCTAGTAGAAAGTGCCCCCTGTAGATTGTGCCGTACAGCCTCCCTGTAGACAGTGCCATAATCCCCCACCTCCTCCTTGTAGACAGTGCCATACAGCCCCCACCTTCCCCTTGTAGTATCATACAGTCCCACCTCCCTCTTGTACACAGTGCCCCCCACCGTCCCCTTGTAGACAATGTCACACAGCACCCACCTCCCCATTGTAGAAAGTGACATACAGCCCCCACATCCCCCTTGTAGAGAGTGACATACAGCCCCCACATCCCCCCTTGTAGACAGTGCCATACAGCCCCCCACGACAGTGCCATACTGCCCCCCACCTCCACCTGACAGGATCATTGCATAGGCCGGCTTGATCGAGAGATGTCATCACGCCAAATGCCTGCTACAGAGTTTCCCAACCTTTTCGGACTTGAGCCACCCCTGGAAAAAAAAAATACCAAAAATTGTTTAGAGAAAGACAGAAAATAGCTAAAAATAAGCACTACATTCTTAGGGTATGTTCACACAGCGTTTTTTGTAAGGCAGAAAAAATCTGCTTTTGAATTGACAGCGTTATTTGCTGGGGGTTTTTTTTAATTTTTTTTTAAGCCGTTGAAGCGAATGCAAAAGACGCAGCAAAAAAAACTCCAAACGAGCGCCACATCTATTTTCTTCCTACTATTAATTTCAATTGGAGGTCAGAGGTGGAAACCACTTGAAGACCATCAGCCCCCCCCCCACTCACAGTGAAATAACCATCAGCCCCTCCACTCACAGTAAGGCTGGGTTTACACACACTATTTACGGACGTAATTCGGGCGTTTTAGCAAACATCTGCCCAGTCATTTGAATGGGTCTTATGATGTTCTGTGCCAATCACAGGCCAAGCACAGGCTGCAGCGGTCACATGGACTGCCGCGTCACCCAGGGAGGTGGGGCCAGATGTCAAGAGAGGCGCGTCACCAAGGACGCGTCACCAAGGCAACGGCCGGGAGGGAAGTTCAGGTTGCTCGATATTGTGATCGGAATTCACTGTCGAGGGTGCTGAAAGAGTTACTGCCGATCAGTTAACTCTTTCAGCACCCTGGACACTGACTATTTACTGACATCAACTAGCCTCATCTCTATGATGGCGGCTGCGCGAAAATCACGCAGCCGCGCATCATACACTGATGACACACGGAGCTGTCAAGTGGTTTTTGTGTGAATCCAGCCTAAGGGTAAGGCCACACGGAGCAGCCCTGACACGGTCGCAACACAGCTAACAACCACGCCGGCACCATGTTCAGTTCATGTTCATTTTCAAACAGCCTGTTAGTGGCCGCACGTATTCCAGTTACATTCGCATGCGCACTGCCGCTCCATTCATTCTCTATGGGAGCGCCGGAGATAGCCGAGTGCAGTGTTCGGCTTTTTCCGGCGCTCCCATAGAGAATGAATAGGGGGTAAGCTGTTGTAATTTGCAAAATCGTGCGGCCATAAAGGGTGTATTAATTCATGGCCGCACAATTTTGCAGATAAAGGAACGGTTTACCAGCGTTAACGTGCGGCCATGAATTAATACACCCTTTATGGCCAAACGATTTTGCAAATTACAACAACTTACCCTCTATTCATTCTCTATGGGAGCGCTGGAAAAAGCAGAACACTGCACTCAGCTATATCCGGCGCTCCCTTAGAGAATGAATGAAGCGGCAGTATGCATGCGAATGTAACCAGAATACCCCTCAACGAGGTATTGGACAGCCGCTCCTACATAGTGCCAGCAATGTTGTTGGCCACGTTGCGACAGTGTGAGGGCTGCTCCGTGTGGCCGTACCCTAAAGTATCCTTTCTTCCCATACATAATGCTAAGTTCCCATCCCCCATGATTCATAATAAGCTCCTACACCACAAAATAAACTATACAGAAGTCCCCTCCTCACAAAATACATGTATGAAGAATCCCCCCACACTCCTATAGCATTTAGAGCAATGTCCCCTTGGAACTTCAAAATAGATCTGTAAAAAATACACACTTAAATCACCTATAACCTAGTCTCCCCTCCCCCACAAAATCGATCTTTTAAAAAAACAAACAAAAAAAAAACATCCTGTTACACATCACTTAACCCCTTCCCTCTTTCCTCCTCCCTCACACAGCACATAAATAAACATAGATTAAGCTAAAGCCTCTGCTCTTACCTGACACTGGAGCTCCGTGGAGGAGTCTTCTCTGTGGCAGCAGCACAGCAGGAAGGAGCTGCGTGAGGCTCTGAGTGACACTGCAGTACAGGCTGTGCCTATTGGTGGAGCAGACAGAAGCACCTGCTGCTGCTCCTCCAATCAGCGCTCACTTCACACAGCCGTGGAGAGGAAGGAAAATTTCTCCTCTCTTCGGCTTGTACCCACTGGCGCCCCCCTTACAGCATGGTGGCCGGCGCCCTCTGCGTCGCACATAGCTAAGGCCGGCCATGATACCAACCATCATCTCGCTGCAGATCATACAGTGACTACAGTGCTGATTAGAGGCAGAATAAACATTTACATTCAGTGACTCACCCGTGACGTTTCAGATTCTAGTTATTTTTCTCCATCCGGTCCAGACATCTCCCAGTCACAGCCCATTTCTGCAGTTTGCCAATCAGATGTCCTCAGCTTCTCCCTTTTCCTACATTTCTACACCTATAAACAAAGATAAAGTTCTCATTATACCACACACTACGCCCCTAAATATAATAGCGCCATACACTGCACCTCTAATTATAATAGCACCATACACCATGTCCCACACACACACACAAACTGTGCCCCCTGTAGATAGTGCCTGCCATAGAGTCCCCTACAGATAGTGCCCCCCGTAGAGCCCTCTGTAGATAGTGCCCCCATATAGGCCACCCCTGTATAGTGTCCCACATATAGCTGCCCCTATAGTGCTCTACAGATAGCCCAACCCTATATATAGCCACCTGTAGATATAGCCCACCCCTGTATATAGTGCTCCACAGATAGCCCACCCCTATATATAGCCCCCCTGTAGATATAGCCCACCCCTGTATATAGTGCTCCACAGATAGCCCAACCCAGTATATAGCCCCCCCACCTGCAGATAGAGCCCCACTATAGAAAAAGCCCCTCCTGGTAGATAAAGCCCCCCCGTAGGTAAATCCCCCCCTGTAGATAAAACCACCCCCGTAGATAATGGCACAAACTTTTTTTATTATGATAAAATAACAAACTATTCAAAATCACAGTAATCCCGTTCCCACGCCGTCCGGCAGCAATGGAGACCTGCTCTCTTCTGCACAGGTCTCCTGGGGTTGAACGCTTCCCTGTCAATCAGCGCCTTTCAACTACGCTAGCGGCGCAAAGTATCGCGCCGCTTCACTCATATAAAGGCGCTGAATGGCCGGCAGTGGCGGATTAAGTAGACCATAGGCCCTGGGCTGTTCCACAAACTTGGGCCCTCCTTCCCCACCGCCGCGCTGCCGTGTCTATAGTGAGCACCCCCTTTTTTGTGTAAGCATTGACAAATGGTTGTTACGATTCCCCTTGTCAAAGGGCTGTGTCCATACATACTGACAGTCTCTAACCATCGCTGACATTATCACACTGTGTAGGGACACATCCTCCTGACTAACTTTTCAAAAGTTCGGTTCGGCTAGTTCGCCGAATTTCACAAAAAAGTTCGATTCGGACCGAACTAGTTCGGACCGAACCTGTCACTTACGTGCGCCGAGCATGCTACTGTCTCGGGTGCTGATAGAGTTAATGGGCTGCACTAACTCTTTCAGCAACCTTGACAGTACATGCTCGGCGCGCGGAAAATACAATTTAAATGTAATAAAAAAATAAAAATTATACGTTCGTACTTACTTTCCTCCTGTCCGGCCTCCAGCGATGACGTTTCATCCCTTTCGCCGCTGCAGCCAATCACAGGCTGTAGTGGCGGTCACGCACGTCAGGATGACGCTTCATCCCACGTGACCGCCTCTGCAGCCAATCACAGGCTGCAGCGGCGACATGGATGAAACGTCATCGCTGGAGGCCGGACAGGAGGAAAGTAAGTATGAACGTATTATTATTTTTTTTTGGCATGTATGTATGTTTGCATGTATGTATGTATGTATATATGTGCATGTATGTTTGCATGTATGTTGTCATGTATGTATATATGTGCATGTGTGTATGTATATTTGCATGTATATATTTGCATGTATGTATGTATGTTTGCATGTATGTATGTTTGCATGCATGAATGTATGTTTGTATGTATGTATGTATGTATGTATGTATGTTTGCATGAATGTATGTTTGCATGAATGTATGTTTGCATGTATGTATGTTGTCATGTATGTATGTATGTATGTATGTTGTCATGTATGTATGTATGTATGTTGTCATGTATGTATATATGTGCATGTATGTTTGTATGTATATTTGCATGTATATATTTGCATGTATGTATGTTTGCATGTGTGTATGTATGTATGTATGTTTGTATGTATGTATGTATGTATGTTTGCATGAATGTATGTTTGCATGAATGTATGTTTGCATGTATGTATGTTGTCATGTATGTATGTTGTCATGTATGTATGTATGTATGTTGTCATGTATGTATATATGTGCATGCATGTTTGTATGTATATTTGCATGTATATATTTGCATGTGTGTATGTTTGCATGTATGTATGTATGTATGTTGGCATGTATGTATATATGTGCATGTATATTTGCATGTATATATTTGCATGTATGTATGTATGTATGTTTGCATGAATGTATGTATGTATGTTTGCATTTTATGTATGTTTGCATGTATGTATGTATGTACGTTTGCATGTATGTATGTATGTATGTATGTATGTATGTTGTCATGTATGTTGTCATGTATGTATATATGTGCATGTTTGTATGTATATTTGCATGTATATATTTGCATGTATGTATGTATGTTTGCATTTATGTATGTTTGCATGAATGTATATTTGCATGTATGTATGTATGTTGTCATGTATGTAGGCATGTATGTATACATGTTTGTATGTATGTTTGCAAGTATGTATGTTGTCATGTATGTTTGCATGTTTTTATTTTTGCATGTATGTTTGCATGTATGTTTATATATATGTGCATGTATGTAATTATGTTTGCATGTATTTATGTTTGCATGTATATTTGTGCATGCTTGTATATATGTATGTATGTATCTTTGCATGTTTGTATGTATGGTTTCATGTGTGTGTTTATGCATGTATGTATGATAGTTTGCATGTATGTATGTGTGTATATTTGTATATATGTATGTATGTTTGCATGTATGTTTGTTTGTATATATGTCTGTATGGCCATGTATGATACTGTCTGCTGGCGCCCTGTATCTAAGTCAACTTCGTGGCAGGCTTCTATACATGGTATAACAGTCAGTATCACACATTAAACTGAATCTAAGCCTACGACATGTTTTATTTCATTTTTTTTTTTTTTTTTACAGGTTTGGTGTTTGGACTACGTCGGTTTCGAGGACTACTTCGATGACGGTTTTTTTTTCTACAATAAAATGGTTAATGAGGGTTGTGTTGGGGGTGCTTTATTTCAATAAAATATTTTATCTATATCTTTGTCTTTTTCTTTTCAAATTTTATTACTACCACTTTAGTAATGGCCGCTGTCTGAGTGACAACATCCATTACTAAGGCGAGGCTTAGTGTTAGCCGGTGCAGAGGCTAACACTAACCACCATTATTACCCCGGTACCCACCACCACGAGGGGTGCCGGGAAGAGCCAGGTACGATCCAGTACCCGACCATCTGTTGTGATGGTCGGGCTATGGGGCGGCCGCAGGCTGGTATTATGAGGCTGGGAAGGGCCAAAAACAGTGGACCTTCCCACCCTTGTAATGCTAGGCTGCTGCTGCTGTGTTGTATCTGGCTGGTTATAAAAGTGGGGGGGACCCCACGTCATTTTTTTTAATTATTTTTTTTTTTTTTTTTTAAAAAGACATGGGGTCCCACCCAATTTATCATAACCAGCCACATCCAACAGTGTTATTAGCCTGGGAATGGACAAAACCAGTGGCCCTTCCCACCCATGTAATGCCAGACTGCTGCGGCCTTGTATATGGCTGGTTATTAAAAATGTGGGGGACCCGTCTATTGTTAAATTTGTTAAATTAAAAAGAAAAACGACGTGGGGTCCCCCCCATTTTTATAACCAGCCCGATACAACACAGCAGCAGCAGCCTAGCATTACAAGGGTGGGAAGGTCCACTGTTTTTGGCCCTTCCCAGCCTCATAATACCAGCCTACGGCCGCCCCAGTACCCGACCATCACAACAGATGGTCGGGTACTGGATCGTACCAAGCTCTTCCCGGCACCAATTGTAGAGAAGAATTGATCCAGCGCTGATAATGAATTAAAAGGGAAAACAAAGTCCCATGTTTATTAGAAAAAGAATAAAACAGAAGGGAGACGCAGTCCCAAGGTGTAAGTAGTCAGGGCTTGAACCTGAGCCTACGCGTTTCGAACGCAGTCTGCGTTCTTAGTCATGGCAAGTAACAGACTGAGCTACGTAATGGTAAGAGCAGAGTTCACAGCAGCACAGAATCTGCACGCTCCTCCCCTGAAATATTCTGTGCTGCTGTGAACTCTGCTCTTACCATTACGTAGCTCTCAGTCTGTTACCTCTCCTCCACTCCTGTCCTCAAGAACACCTTCACATGATTGGCAAGTCACCACCGCGCACAAGATCCGCACGCTCATCTCCTGAAATACTTTGTGCTGCTGTGAACTCTGCTCTTACCGTTACGTGGTGACTTGCCAATCATGAAGGTGTTATTAAGGACAGTAGTGGAGGAGAGGTAACAGACTGAGAGCTACGTAATGGTAAGAGCAGAGTTCACAGCAGCACTGAATCTGCACGCTCATCTCCTGAAATACTCTGTGCTGCCTTAAACTCTGTGGACAGGTCAGGATCCTGTTTCTTTTAAATGCTGCACTGTAGCGCAGCCTTATATAGTGGATAAAGCGGGTTCCCCAGCAGCATTTAAAAGAAACAGGATCCTGACCTGTCCACAGAGTTTAAGGCAGCACAGAGTATTTCAGGAGATGAGCACGGCCGGCCACAGGCAGCCGGTCGTTTTTCCAAGCCGTGCTCCCATTATGCACACGACCGTAAAAACACCCGTTATTGCGGGTCGTAATTACGACTCGCAATAACGGGCTCACAGACTTCTGTTACCCCCGGGTACCTTCCCGTTTTCTCACGGGAAGGTGCCCGTGCCGTTAAAAAAATAGAACATGTTCTATTTTCGGGCGTAATTCGGGGCAAAAACGCCTGAATTACGTCCGTAATTAGTGCGTGTGAACACAGTGTATGTTCACACGCACTAGTTACGGACGTAATTCGGGCGTTTTTGCCCCGAATTACGTCCGAAAATAGCGCCTCGATAGCGCTGACAAACATCTGCCCATTGAAAGCAATGGACAGACGTTTGTCTGTTCACACGAGGCGTATATTTACGCCCGCGTCAAAGAAGTGACCTGTCACTTCTTTGGCCGTAATAGGAGCCGTTACTCATTGACTCCAATGAATAGCAGCGCCAATTACGTCCGTAATGGACGCGGCGTTCAAGCGCCTGCACATGCCGTAACGGCTGAAATTACGGGGATGTTTACAGGCGGAAACATCCCCGTAATTTCAACCGTAACGGACGCTGTCGTGTGAACATACCCTTATAATAACAGCACGGCTCGCAAAAGCGGCCGGCTGCCCGTGGCCGGCCGTGCTCGTAATTACGAGTAATTACGAGCACGGCCCGTAAAATAAAAAAATAGAACATGTTCTATCTTTTTAACGGCACGGGCACCTTCCCGGGAAGGTACCCGTGGCTAACAGAAGTCTATGGGCCCGCTATTTCGGGTCGTAATTACGACCCGTAATAACGGGTGTTTTTACGGTCGTGTGCATGAGGCCCCGTAATGACGGGTGGCTACATGTGTGCACCCGTCATTACGGCAGTGTTGCTAGGCGACGTCAGTAAATAGTCACTCTGCAGGGTGCTGAAAGAGTTAACTGATCGGCAGTAACTGTTTCAGCACCCTGGACAGTGACTACCGATCACAATATAGAGTACCTGTACAAAAAAAAAAGACGTTCATACTTACCGGCAACTCCCTGCTTCCTCCAGTCTGGTCTCCTGGCCGTTGGCTTGGTGACGCGTCCCTCGCGACATCCGGCCCGACATTCCTTGATGACGATGCAGCCCATGTGAGCGGCGCTGCAGCCAATCACGGGCTGCAGAGGCCTCTGTAGCCAATCACAGGCTGCAGAGGCCTCTGCAGCCAATCACAGGCTGCCGCGTCAGAAAAGAAGGTCGGACTGGAGGAAAAAGAGGGACTCGTCCGCAAGACAGCGACGAGGTACGTATGAAATGCTTTTTATTTTATTTTTAATCAGCAGCCTCTTTTCTCTATCAGTGATTGATAGAGTCAAGTGGCTGCCGATTTGTATAATATTTTTGACCGGGTTCGGTCAAAACGGGTTCGGCCAAACCCGGTGAAGTTCGGATTCGCTGCGAACCGAACTTTTCCGGAAGTTCGGACCGAAACCGGGTTCGGTTGTCCCGGTTCGCTCATCTCTACTCCTGACAATATGAATGGTATCACGCATTTGTCTATTAGCTCTGGGTACGCAGAAATATGTAGAATACAACAGACATGTCAGGAGAGGGGACAGATCCCCTATACAGTGAAGGAAATAAGTATTTGATCCCTTGCTGATTTAGGCTAGGTTACTTTTACCAGTGAGAGATAGATTATATTTAAAAAAAAACTGAAAATCACATTGTCAAAATTATATATATTTATTTGCATTGTGCACAGAGAAATAAGTATTTGATCCCCTACCAACCATTAAGAGTTCAGCCTCCTCCAGACCAGTTACACGCTGCAAATCAACTTGGTGCCTGCATTAAAGACAGCTGTCTTAAATGGTCACCTGTATAAAAGACTCCTGTCCACAGACTCAATTAATCAGTCTGACTCTAAGCTCTACAACATGGGCAAGACCAAAGAGCTTTCTAAGGATGTCAGGGACAAGATCATAGACCTGCACAAGGCTGAAATGGCCTACAAAACCATAAGTAAGACGCTGGGTGAGAAGGAGACAACTGTTGGTGCAATAGTAAGAAAATGGAAGACATACAAAATGACTGTTAATCGACATCGAACTGGGGCTCCATGCAAAATCTCACCTCGTGGGGTATCCTTGATCCTGAGGAAGGTGAGAGCTCAGCCGAAAACTACACGGGGGGAACTTGTTAATGATCTCAAGGCAGCTGGGACCACAGTCACCAAGAAAACCATTGTTAACACATTACGCCTTAATGGATTAAAATCCTGCAGTGTCCGCAAGGTCCCCCTGCTCAAGAAGGCACATGTACAGGCCCGTCTGAAGTTTGCAAATGAACATCTGGATGATTCTGAGAGTGATTGGGAGAAGGTGCTGTGGTCAGATGAGACTAAAATTGAGCTCTTTGGCATTAACTCAACTCGCCGTGTTTGGAGGAAGAGAAATGCTGCCTATGACCCAAAGAACACCGTCCCCACTGTCAAGCATGGAGGTGGAAACATTATGTTTTGGGGGTGTTTCTCTGCTAAGGGCACAGGACTACTTCACCGCATCAATGGGAGAATGGATGGAGCCATGTACCGTCAAATCCTGAGTGACAACCTCCTTCCCTCCACCAGGACATTAAAAATGGCTCGTGGCTGGGTCTTCCAGCACGACAATGACCCGAAACATACAGCCAAGGCAATAAAGGAGTGGCTCAAAAAGAAGCACATTAAGGTCATGGAGTGGCCTAGCCAGTCTCCAGACCTTAATCCCATCGAAAACTTATGGAGGGAGCTGAAGATCCGAGTTGCCAAGCGACAGCCTCGAAATCTTAATGATTTACAGATGATCTGCAAAGAGGAGTGGGACAAAATTCCATCTAACATGTGTGCAAACCTCATCATCATCTACAAAAATGGTCTGACTGCTGTGCTTGCCAACAAGGGTTTTGCCACCAAGTATTAAGTCTTGTTTGCCAAACGGATCAAATACTTATTTCTCTGTGCACAATGCAAATAAATATATCTAATTTTGACAATGTGATTTTCTTCTTTTTTTTTTTTTATATATATATATAATCTATCTCTCACTGGCAAAATTAACCTAGCCTAAAAATTCTAGACTGTTCATGTCTTTGACAGTGGGCAAACTTACAAAATCAGCAAGGGATCAAATACTTATTTCCTTCACTGTATATATATATTGTGACAGACCATGTGGAGAGGTTGTGGATGGGGTCTATATTTCCCCAAGATTTCTGTCTTCTGCTATCTGAAAACAACCAGGGATTAAATTCAGCAGAGAATGTGGTTCTCCCTCTGCAATAGGTTTTATCTAAAACCTGGAAAAGGGCCTGGTTGTTAGAGTGGGGTGAGATGGGTGGGTCCCTACTCCATGCACACAGTCCTGGTCTTGGGCTGTCTAGCTATTAATCAGGTGTCAGGTGTGATAGCCCTTTAAAAAGGCTGCAGTTCAGTCACACTTTCTCTCAGCCTTGGGAGAGGAGCTTGTGAGAGCAAAACCGACTGCATTCATAACAGGTTGTATGGTCTGCATGGTTTATGGTGCCAGGCATTAGGCCTGCACTGTGTTAGTTAGGATACCTGATTGTATAGTTAGTGCCGGACAGGCATAGAGTTTTCTTTTAGTTTGTTTTCTTTTTTATTTATGTACAACCTGTAAATAAAACTGGCTGAGGCCAGTAGTACCACATCTTTGCTGTGCGGACTGAAATTTACTGGCGTGTTTGATACCGAGTGCCCGTCTACCCCAGGAGACGACTGTCTTGCTACCTAATTCCCTTACAATATATATATATATATATATATATATATATACATATATATATATACCGTATATACACACACAAACTGTTGAGCTCCGACCTTAAAACTGCTAAAGGTGAAGTGAATATCACGGATTATCTCATTACATTGGCACCTGTCAAGAGGTGGGATATTACAGTGCATTCAGAAAGTCTTCAGACCCTTTCAGTTTTTTCACATTTTGTTATGTTGAGGCCTTGTGCTAAAATAAAAATAATGCATTTTTTCCCCATCACTCTGTACTCAATACCCTATAGTGACAAAGTAAAAACAGAATTGTAGAAATTTTTGCAAATTTATTAATAATGAAAACCTCAAATTTCACATGGACATAAGTATTCAGACCCTTTGCTATGACACTATAAATGTAGCTCTGGGGGTCTTCCATTTCCCTAGATCATCTTTGAAGTGTTTCTATACCTTGATTGGAGTCCACCTGTGGTAAATTCATTTGATTGGACAGGATTTGGAAAGACACATCCCTGTCCATATAAGGTCTCACAGCTGACAAAGCATATCAGAGCAAAAACCAAGCCATGAGGAGGAAATAACTGCCTGTAGAGCTCAGAGACAGGATTGTGTGAAGGCACAGATCTGGAGAAGGGTACAAATAAAATTTCTGCTGCACTAAAAGCTCCCAAGAACACAGTGACCTCCATAAGTCTTAAATGGAAGAAGTTTGAAACAACCAGGATTCTTCCTAGCACTGGCTGCCCCACCAAATTAAGCAATCCGGGGAGAAGGACCCAGGTGTGAGAGGTGACCACAGACCCAATGGTTACTCTGGCTGAGATCCTGTGTGCAGATAGGAGAAACTTCCAGAAGGTCAGCCTTCACTGCAGCACTCCACCAATGTGGGCTTTATGGAAGAGTGGCCAGAAAGAAGCCCCTCCTCAGTAAAAGACACATGAAAGCCCGCGTGGAGTTTGCAAAAAAAGCACCTAAACTATTCTCAGACTGTGAGAATCTAGATTATGTGGTCTGATGAAACCAAGATTGAAGGTTTTGGCCTCAATTCTAAGCGTCATGTCTGGAGTGTTATGGAATTGCAAGTTCAGCAATTCCCAAAGGCTGCTGGAGACTCCCAGGAGAAAGTGTGCAAATAAATCTGCAACCTCAAATACGTCATAAATCTGATCGACAGAGTCTAAGGCTATGCTAAGATTTTTGCCAGAGCCGACCGCAAGGCAGGATGGTCTTTGCTGCATAGAACCCAGGTTGTCTTAGCAGAGTTCAGTGTTGGATAAGAGGTGCAATGCAGGCAATACCAGAGCAGGAACAAGACAGCCAGAGGGTAAACAGAATGTCCAAAACAGTAAGCAAGTGGATATCAGGTAAAGCAGAGGTCAGAACCAGCCCGGAGCAGATAATCGAAATCGGTAAACAAAGGGTTATCCAAATACACACCAAGATCAATTTCCAAGAAGTCCAGACTTCAGAGGTAAAGGGTGTAGGTAAGTAGCTTGATTAAAACACATGCATACAGGAACATCACAAGCAAAGAACAGGTGGAGGAAGCCAGGTATAAATACTAACCCTATACCTGATAGACAGAAGCACAGAGAAAAGAGACAGTCTCTCATAATAAAACCAGAACCGCCCAGAAGCTAGAACAGTAGTCATGGTGATCTTAAAAAAGGAGTTTTCCTAACAGTAGCCCCCCTTTCTATGAGGGGCCACCGGACCCTTAAACCTTGGCCTAGGTTTCAAAGGAAACTTTGAACGAAAGATCTTAACTAATCGAAAAGCATGTACTGAAGGTGCACGAATCAAAGTTTGTTCTTCTGGCCCATACTCCTTCCAGTGCACCAAGACCTTTCTAGAATCCACAATCCTCTGAACCTCTAACTCCCTATCTCCTTCTACCTGAACTGGAGGAGGAGGTTTCCTGAGTGGATTAGATAGTGGCAAAAAAATTATTTAGGAGAGATTTGTGAAAAACATTATGAATTTTAAAAGACGGAGGAAGAGCCAAACCAAAAGATACAGGGTTAATCATTTCAACAATTTCATATGGATCAATAAACCTAGGGACAAACTTATGAGAAGGCACTTTCAGTTGCAGATTTTTAGTAGAATGCCACACCTTTTGACCCACCCTAAACACAGAACCCACCGTACAATTTTTTTGTTAGAATTTTTCTTTTGAATAACTTCAGGTTGAACCTGAGCCCAAACTGTGCACAGTTTATTTGATTCAACTTCTACCTCAGGGTTATCACTAGAAGAGGCGGAAAATGAACTAAAATGAGGAGGAAAACCATAATTACAGAAAAATTGTGAGGTATCAAGAGACACATGGTGGCGATTATGTATAGCAAACTCCGCTAAAGGTACATATGAGACCCATTCATCCTGGTTATCAGCAATATTACATTTAAGTTATTGTTCCAAGGTTTGATTAAAATGCTTGGTTTGACAATTGGTGTCAGGGTGAAATGGCGAAGAGAAAGATAACTGTACACCAAGTCTCTTGCAGAAAGCTCTCCAGAAGCTAGCCACAAATTGTACACTTCTATCTGAGACAATATTTTCCGGAATACCATGCATACAAACGACTTAATCAATAAATAATTTAGACAGAGTTTTGGAATCAGGGAGTTGTGGCAATGGAATGAAATGACACATGTTACTGAAATGGTCCACCACAACCCAAATGACAGTTTAATCTTTAGAGGAATGCAAATCGGTGATAAAATCCATAAACAGATGAGACCAAGGTTTCTGTGGAACAGACAATGGTAGTAGTTTACCCATTGGACGAATTCCAGGAGTCATCGTGAGCGCAGACATTACAAGCAGAGACATAGCAACTCACATCACGCGACAAAGATGGCCACCAGTAGAGCCGCGAGACTAATTTTTTAGTACCAGTAATCCCTGGATGGCCACATAAAACAGAATCATATAACTCATTGAGCAAACAAAATCTGAACTGAGGAGGTACAAACAATCTCCCAGTATGAATGGTTTGCGAAGCAAGTTGCTTACATTCTTTAATCTCAGTTGCAAGATCAGGTGATATTGCATGCAGAAACCACTATCCCCTTAGATAAAATAGGTTCAGGATGAAGGTCGGGGACCTGTAAGGAACAGAAACTTTGACATAATGCGTCGTCCCTGACATTTTTAGACCCTGGTCTGTAGGTTACAATAAAGTTTAACTCGGTAAGGCCCACCTAGCCTGTCTGGGATTGTGTCTTTTGGCTGATTCTAAAAAAAAAGTCAGGTTTTTATGATCAGTAAGTACAGTAATTTGATGTCTAGCTACTTCTAGAAAATGGTCCCACTCTTCAAACGCCCACTAATCTCACGATTACCTATATTATAATTATTTACCGTGGAAGAAAATTTGCGAGAAATAAAATCACAGGGATGCAAATTAGCCAATATGAAGGACCCTTGAGATAACACAGCCCGCACACCTGTTTTTGAGGCATCAAAGTAAAACCAGAACCGCCCTGAAGCTAGAACAGTAGTCATGGTGAGCTTAAGGGAACAAGCGTTTTCCTAACACGGAGGAAACCAGGCACTGCTCATCACCTGCCCAATAACATCCCTACAGTGAGGCATGGTGGTGGCAGCATCATGCTGTCGGGGTGTTTTTCAGCAGCTGGGATAGGGAGATCAGTCAGGGTTGAGGAAAGATAAATGGAGCAAAGTACATAATGAAAACCTGATCCAGAGTGCTCTGGACCTCAGACTGGGCAGAATGTTCGCCTTCCAACAAGACAATGACCCTAAGCCACAGCCAAGACAAGATAGGAGTGGTTTAGGGACAACTCTGTGAATGTCCTTGAGTGGCCCAGCTAGGGGCCTAACTTGAACTCAATCGATCATCTCTGTAGAAACCTGAAAATGGCTGTTCACTGACGGTCCCCGTTCAACCTAACAGAGCTTGAGAGAATCTGCAGAGAAGCAAGGCTGAAAAACCCCAAATCCAGGTGTGCAAACCTTGTGGCGTCGTATACAAGAAGACTGGAGGCTGTTATCACTGCCAAAGGTGCTTCAACTAAGTACTGAATAAAGGGTCTGAATACTTATGTCCATGAAATATTTTAGTTTTTCCTTTTCAATAAAATAGTAAAGATTACTGACATTCTGTTTTCACTTTGTCATTATGGGGTATTGAGTGCAGAATGATGGGGAATTTTTGTATTTTTTTTATTTTAGCACAAGGCCTCAACATAACAAAATGTGAAAGAATTAAAAGGATCTTAAGACTTTCCAAATGCATTGTATAAGGCAGCAAGTGAGCAGTCTGTTATTGAAGTTAATTTGTTGGTATGCAGTGGTTAGTACTTACAAAAAGTGGTTCAAGGAAGTACAACCAGTAAACTGGCAACAGGGTCATGGGTGGCAAAGGCCCATTGATGAATGGCAGGAGTGAAGGCTAGCCAATCTTCTCCGATCCCTCAGTAAAACTACTGTAGCACAAATTGCTCAAAAAGATAATGCTGGTGTAATGACCGGGGGGTAGGGAAACGGACAAGTGAGCCCTAATCTACCCGCCACTCTGTCCCTGCCTACTTGCAACGACCCGCCCTAGGCGACGGGGTACAACTGGGCGGCGGTCCCTGCACTCAGTAAGTGCACGACAAACACGACAAACATACAAGGGAATACAAGCAAGGGAAAGGGGCAGTTGCCCACTGCAACACCGTGAGCAACCAGAGTGGTGAACGAGCCGAGTCAAGCCAGGAGTGTGCGAGGTACCAAACGAAGAGCAGAAGAGTAGTCAGTAAGCCAGGGTCTGTATGGAGCAGGAACAAAATAGAAGGAGCTGTAGCTGGGCCAGGAAACCACACGAAAAAGAATAACAAGCAAGGAGGAACAGGAAATGCAGGTATAAATAGACAGAGGGCGGGAGCTAGCTGAGTCTGGCCAGGCTGCGATAAGCTCTCCCACTCCTAAGCCTGCCAGCCTGAGTGGTGGAAACTGAAGTCAGTCTCAGGGATGTAGATTCAGGTGCTGACTGATTAATTAAGGGAGTTAACCCCGAAGCTGTGCCTGGCAGATCCTTTACAGCTGGCTTTGATAGAAAGGTCTCAAAACAAGGGTCAATGTCTCCTATTCGGTTATCCTACTTCAAACTAGAATGGTTTTGGCGAGAGATTAGGCAGAAAATTATATCTCTAACAATGACATTAAGCTGCCTCCAGAGCTGATTTTGCTTTTAGTTCTCATACACTTGCACTGACACTACTCCGACTTGGAAGTGGTAAGAGAAAATTGAACAACTATCTATCTAACTGCCGTCTATAACTGTTAGCTTGGGAGAACAATTTGAGACCTAAGTTCCTGTCAACAAGGAACAATTGGACCAAGTACTATACGGACCATAACTTAAATATTGTGAGTGCTTAGACAATGGTTGGCTTGCCACTATACCCCTATGATTAGATTTTGTTTGAAAACATAATCTCTATATCCATCTTTCCTTCTTCTATGTTAGAGTTTGTATGCCAACTATTAACCCGTTAGTGACCGGCCCATCGTGTTTCTACGTCGGTCACTAACGGGCCTTATTCCGATGCCATAGACTTTTTACGTCGCGGCATCGGAATAAGTTTACAGAGCAGGGAGCTGTCAAATCTCCCTGCTCTCAGCTGCTAGAGGCAGCTGAGGGCTGGGAGCGTCCCTGCTCTGCCGTGTGAGATCGATATTAGTATCGATCTCACACGTTTAACCCCTCAGATGTGGTGCTCAATAGCGAGCACCGCATCTGAGTGGTTTTGGAGAGAGGGAGGGAGCTCCCTCTCTCCCCCACCGACACCCGGCGATACGATCGCCGAGTGTCTTTGTCTCTAATGGCAGCCGGGGGTCTAATAAAGGCCCTCAGGTCTGCCTGGAGTGAATGCCTGCTAGATCATGCCGCAGGCATGACCTAGCAGATGTCTGTCCGTGTTAAACGGACAGGCAGTAATACACTGCAATACAACAGTATTGCAGTGTATTATAAATGCGATCGGAGAATCGCATATTATAGTCCCCTAGTGGGACTAGTAAAAAAGTGGAAAAAAAGTTTAATAAAGTTAATTTTAAAAAAAATGTGAAAAAAAATGAAAAACCCAGCTTTTCCCCTTACAAAATGCTTTACTATTAAAAAAACAAAATAAAGTTAAAAAGTTACACATATTTGGTATTGCCGCGTCCGTAACAACCCCGACTATAAATCTATTACATTATTTAACCCACACGGTGAACGCCGTAAAAAAATTAATAAAAAACTATGGAAAAATTGCTGTTTTCTGTGAATACTGACTTTAAAAAAATGTGATAAAAAGTGATCAAAAAGTCGCATCTACTCCAAAATTGTACCGATAAAACCTACAAGTCTTCCCACAAAAAAAAAGTCCTCATACAAGCGCATCGGCGAAAAAATAAAAACGTTACGGCTCTTCAAATATGGAGACACAAACACAAATAATTTAGAAAAAAATTCGTTTTTACTGTGTAAAAGTAGTAAAACATACAAAAACTATACAAATTTGGTATTGTTGCAATCGTAACAACCCGCTGAATAAAGTTATTGTGTTATTTATACCACACGGTAAACGACGTAGATTTAGGACGCAAAAAAGAGTGCCGAAATTTCAGATTTTTTTCTATTCCCCCCAAAAAAAAGTTAATAAAAGTTAATCAATAAATAATATGTACCTAAAAATTGTGCTATTACAAAGTACAACTTGTCCCGCAAAAAACAAGACCTTATACAGCTATGTCGACACAAAAATAAAAACTTTATAGCTCTTGGAATGCGACGATTGAAAAACGTAAAAAATAGCTTCGTCATTAAGGTCCAAAATAGGCTGGTCATTAAGGGGTTAATGTTTTCTTTTCTATATGATAGCTTCTTCTGTATATATTGAACTGATATAATTTCTTTTTCATACTGATAACTGGGTGCCTATGAGATTTTTATTATTACTATCCCACGGTTTCTAAGTATGCTATCTCACATTTTTAGAAGTACTATATATATATATATATATATATATATATACACACACGTGTGTGTGTGTATGTATATATATATATATATATATATATATATATATATATATATATTGATTTGTAACAGTTGTTTTTATTATTTATACAAAACTCTTAACCCTTTAACAACCGCCCACTGTCTTTTTACGGCAGGCGGTGCAGGTGCTTTGAAGAGACTGATGAGTGATCCTGTTAGCGCTCATCCTCTAAGCGGGAGCTGTAACTTACAGATCCTGATCTTAGAGCAGCCTGCTAAATACAGCTGGGGTCGTAAAACATTCCGACCCCAGCTGTTTAACCCCTTGATTGCTACGGTCCGTGACCACGGCATGATCAAAGGGAACTCCTCTCTTTGATCGCGTCACCGGAAACCCAGTGATGTAACCAATGATTGGGGAATCCCTCTGCATTCATCCCTGGGGAACTAGAAAGGACCCCAGTGCTGTCTGTTCAGTAAGCCTGCTGTTAGGGCACACTATGTACCACCCTAACAGCAGCCGGTGTCATAGTGACTAAATGTCCCAAAAAAAGTCATTATTTTGCATAAAATATATTTTATTGCCCCTACATTAAATAAAAACAAAAAACCTACACATATTAGGTATCTAATAGCTTTTTCCTATATTCTGTAAAAATATTTTTTTTACCTCCAAACTGCGAAAAAAAAATAAAAAAATTATCCTGCATAAAACAAGGCCTCATATGGCCACGTCAATAAAAAAATAAAAAGTTATGGCTGCTGAAAGGCAGAGAGGTAAAAACCTCAAAAATTTAGCTGGCCATTAACTCCTTCCCGCAAAATGATGTGTCTGGTACTTTGGCATTGCAAGTAACTTACTGCAATCCGATGTACCACACATGTCCTGTAAATGAAGCGGGCACAGGAGCTGTGCTCGCTTCATCTTCAGCAGGTGTCAGCTCACAGTTACTGCCGATCGCCACCGTTTAACCCCTTCAATGCGTCCACCGCATTGAAGTGGTTGACCTATTGGGCTTAACTGTCAGATGAAAAATCACAGTTACAATAGACTGCACTACATAAGTAGTTCAGTGTATTGTATAGGGGATTAGAAGATCAGATCTTCTAGTCTCCAAGTAAGTGTAAAAAAAAAAGTGAAAAAAGTTAAATAAAATGTTTAAGAAAAATAAATTTATAAAAGTTTTAAGTAATAAAAACAATAATCACCCTGTTTCCCTTATCAAGTAATTTATAGTTAGAAAAAAAACAAAAAAACTATACATAATACATGTCGCTGCGTTCGGAACGACGGCCTGAACTATAAAAACATCATGTTATTTTTACCACATGGTGAACAGCGTACATTTTTTAAATAAAAACAATGACAGAATTTATTTTATTGGTCACCTTGTCTCAGAAAAAAAATTAATAAAAAATCATAAAGTCGCAAGTACCCCAAAATGGTACCAACGAAAACTAAAGTTTGTCACACAAAAAACAAGCCCACCCACAGCCATATCAACTGAAAAAATAAAAAAGTTATGGCTGTCAGAATATGGCGACACTTTTTTTAGAAAATAATATTTTTATTGTGGGAAAGTGGTAAAACGTAAAAAAAAAACAATATAAATTTGGTATCGCTGTTATCGTATCGACCGACAGAATAAAGTTAACATGTTGTTTATACTGCATGGTGAACACTGTAAAAAATAACAAAACAATGCTAGAATTGCTGTTTTTTGGTTTCCTCCTCTCCCAAAAAATGGAATAAATAGTGATAAAAAAAATTGCATGTTCCCCAAAATGAAACCAATAAAAATCACAGCTTGTGCCACAAAAAGTAAGCCCTCACACAGCTCCGTCAACGTGGCGCTATCTACAGGTGATTCTGTGGCGCTATATACAAGGGGACACAATGGGGGCATTATTACTGTCGGGCCACGGTTACTGATGGGACACTTTTATTGTGTTGAGCACTTAGAGATCATTATTACCATCTGGGGCACTGTGGATAGAGTATGGGTTATAGGTGTGGAGGGTGCTGGAAAAGCGAGAAACCAACATATCTGTGTGTCAAATTCTGCAGAGAAAAGAGAAAGTGAATGATTAAACAGAGAAAACATTGCCTAAGTTAGCGGGGGAAGCTACAAGTGGAGCTATGATTGGTGAGTTACTTCTAGAACACAGCACAGTGCACAGGCAATGATTTTGTAATCTGTCTATAACAATTTTGGTCTGTCGAAATTTCTGAAGTGGAAGTTGGCAACCCTGCAATGGGTTCCTGTCCCAACAAAGAATCCAAATGCTTTTGAGTGATTGCAGAAGAAAATGGATAGATAGATAGATAGATAGATAGATAGATAGATAGATAGATAGATAGATAGATAGATAGATAGATAGATAGATAGATAGATAGATAGATAGGAAACTTTGATCAGCACATTCCAGCAAAATGAAAAAAAAAAATGAAAAAACATGTATACAGGTGCAAGTACGCCTGTGACTGCAAAACAATACACAAGAAAATGGTGACAGCACTCTGCGAACACCAATGCCACCATATCCCCTTCCCGACATCCGCCGTATATATACGGCGCACACCGGGTGGGGGAATATGGAGCAGGCTCTTGGGCTGAGACCGCTCCATAGAGCGAGTGTGTCGGCTGTGTGTTCGAGCGCGATCCCGCTTGTTTAACTCGTTAATTGCCACGTTCAATAGCGATCGCAGCATTTAAATGACTAAAAACAGGGGTGCAACCCCCTGTAACGTCCCAACGGCCCCCCCCATGGCGACATTTTTGGGAGCCGTTGGTTGGCACGGCAGCATGGGGGCCTGACGAAGTCCCCCTGGTTTGCCATCTTTGTACTCCTATGAAGCCCTGCCTCCGGCAGGGTTTCATAGGGGACTGTCAGAATCACGATATACTGCAATACATTAGTATTGCAGTATATCGTGCAAGCGATCTAACGATCGCTGGTTAAAGTCCCCTAGGGGGACAAGTAAAAACAGTAAAAAAAAAACAGTAAAATTAAGTTTTTTTTAACAAATAAAAAAAATAAACATAAATTAAAAGCTCAAAAAAAAACACCTTTTCCCATTTTCCCTCAAGCACAATGTGATAAAAATAAAAAGCTAACATAACTGGTATCAACGCATCCGTAAAAGTCTGAACTATTACAATATATCATTATTTAGTCCGCACGGCGAACGCGGTAAAAAATAAAAATGTAAAAACATCAGAATTGCTGTTTTTTTGGTCCCTTCTTCTCCCACAAAAAATTTAATAAAAAGTGATCAAAAAGTCTCACTTATGACTCTCAGAATGTGGCAACAAAACGCAAATTTTATTTTTAACAATCAGTTTTTTCCTTGTAAAAGTAGTAAAACATAAAAGAAAACAATATAAATGTGGTATCAATGTAATTGTATTGACACGCAGAATAAAGTTAACATGCCATTTTTACTGTACGGTGAACGCCATCAAAACAAAACCACCCAAAAGGTTGAGGAATCGCTGTTTTTTTTCTATTACACCCCACATATATTTTTTTCTTATTTCCCACTACATTATATAGTACAATGGTGCTGTGAAAATCTACAACTCGTCCTGCAAAAAACAAGCCCTCATACGGCAATATTGATGGAAAAATGAAGGAGTTATGGCTTTTGGAATGTGGAGAAGAAAAAACAAAAGTGAAAATCCGAAAAATGGCTGCGGAGGGAAGGGGTTAAACACTATATATAAATAAATATGCATTACTGCTGAATCTACTTACAATAGTGAGGTTCTTCGCGCACATTTTGATCCAATTGTGTGAGCCCACCTGTCACGACAAGGTGGATAGACAGACAGATAGATAGATAGATAGATAGATAGATAGATAGATAGATAGATAGATAGATAGATAGATAGATAGATAGATAGATAGATAGATAGATAGATAGATAGATAGATAGATAGATAGATAGGTAGATAGATAGATAGATAGATAGATAGATAGATAGATAGATAGATAGATAGATAGATAGATAGATAGATAGATAGATAGATAGATAGATAGATAGATAGATAGATAGATAGATAGATAAATGTACATAAACTTATGAAGATATTTTCATTTTTGGGGTTTTATTGTCAAATTAGTTGTTACTTCTGGATAAAATTCTTAGAAACTCACAACCAGTTGTCATCTTGCGATCATGTTCTATCAGTTGATGAGAAGGTCATTCAAAAGTGACAAATATGGCGGAAGATCCTGTCATTACATTACAAAAATGTCTGTCACCGCTGAATAGAGAAATGTATATAAATTAAAAAAAGAATAAAAAAGAATATAAGAGAAGATTACTTTATTAATCCCCAAAGGGAAATTCCAGTATCACAACAGCTCCTAGGAGCTACACATATAGTGATAAATGTATAGATTTTACCGCTCAGACTGTATGCAGATAGATAGTTCCAAGTCCCGCTTGTGTGCTATCAGTTATTATCCACCTTGTATTTACACAAGGGATATGGTAGAGTCTCGACCCAGATGCCTCCAATCGATTGCAAACCTATATCTCCAAGGGCGAAACCCAAGGTCGGGCTAGAGAGTTTGGCATGACACATGTTTTTAGATCATGATATGTTTTTAGATTAGTTTATCCTGTGCATATGGAATAAAAGCGTGGAGTTAAACTGTCCCAAAGGTGTTGCAATATCTGTTCCCTTTTTCCTACTGGATATATAGGTTTTTATTTTTTTTTATATAGGTTTTATATAGGTTCTAATAGTATTGGTACTCTTATATTAATCTTTGATGAAACATCCCCGACAGAAAACAGTGCTGAGTTGCTTTCTATAATTCTTAAGAAAGATGGGAAACACTTTTTTAAGGGAATTTGGACCACTCCTTCATGCACAACATTTCTAGTTCCTTGATATTCTTAAATCATCACTTTATGAACTGCCCTCTTTAAAAAAAAACACAGGTTTTCAATTGAGGTCAAATATGGAAGAGAGCCATTAGAAAAACCTTGAATTTGTGATTTATTTTTTTGTAGCAACGAGGGCGTCACCATTGCTCCAAACTGCTTTATCTTTTATCCCCAGTCCATTCCTCCCTCCCTTCCTTCTTTGATAGGACCAGGCAGTATAGAAGACGTAATTACGCCAGGTTCCATATTCTCCTGAGCACGCCCGGTCCTCGGCTTTTGAATTGGTGCATGGGCAGTACAGCAGTGAAGTTTCACCGGTCGAATCGGCTCTACTGCGCATTCACCAATTTACGTTTCACTAAATCCAGGTGGTGCACTGTACATGCGCCGATTAAGTCACACTATACCAGGTGGTGTACTGCGCATGCATCGATTCCGAAGCTGAGGCATGGGCGCGCTCAGAAGAATACGGGGCCATGTGTGATCACATCTTCTACACTGCTTAGTCCTGTCAATCAAAGAAGGAAGGGATGGAGGGATGGACTGGGGATAGAATGTAGAGCAGTTTAGAGCAACGGTGACACTCTCGTTGCCCCAAAAAGATAATTTGCATATTATGAATAAAGTTACTATCGCAGCAACGGAGCCACTCATCTAAAAAAGTGAAAACAGCGTTATATTCAGGTGAGGCTATGCTATATTACTGTGCTGCTGCTTTGATAGGGCAATTTCTGGTGACAGACTCGCCTTAAGGTCTTATCATCAGGCATGGGGTGGTATATGCAGTCTTGGGGCACTGTAGAGTAATGTAAGCTAGCATTTGAACTGATATTAAAACTTCTAAGAATTTAGACTGATCTACTGAGGATTTATTTTAGGTCAGTCAGCGATAAGCTGCCTTACTTATACATTTTGATTTAGATATCAAACACTAGCTTAGTGATACATATTCTGGTAAAATTTCTAGCTCAATATTTTTTTTTTTATATTTCTTATTTTTTTATTCTCTCACACAATATGGTGGCATATATATATATATATATATATATATATATATATATATATATATATATATACCGCCATATTGTGTGAGAGAATAGTGGGATTGCAGTGTTGCAGTGGGATTTATATATGCATATATATATGTATATATGTGTATATATATATATGTGTATATGTGTATATATCTATATATATATATATATATGTGTATATGTGTATATATCTATATATATATATATGTGTGTATGTAAATATATGTATATATCTATATGTTTATATATATATATATATATATGTGTATGTGTATCTATGTATATATACATATATATATATATATATATATATATATATATATATATATATATACAAATATAAATCCCACTGCAACATTTGTAAAAATCTCTTCTTTTTCCTTCACTATAATTTTTAGCTGCAAAGCTACTTCATTTACTATACATCAAAGTCTTCTGGTGTTATTTTCTATAATATGTTTTGCAGTAATATGCTAATATATCAGCATTGCATTTTTAGGTAAGTTTTAGCGATTTTATCTATTCTAGTTATAATTCATAAGCCATCAGTAAATACTTATGTTCGCTATTTTGAGGTTTCGTTCTTATTTTAATTGCAAATATGACATAATGACGTAAGATTCATGTCTATGAAGCAATGCTAATTTGGTTACACCAGCTGCTGTTGATACTTTTATAGCTACTACATAATATCCAGGTTAAGCTCTTTATTACTACAGTTGACGGCTTGCCCGGTATCTGATTCCTGGCCGTGAGCTCAGCAAGTTGCTTATGAAGATATGCAAATTAAAGTTGAATGGCTCTACTTATGCATCACTTCAAGGGAACACCTGCTGTGATCAATGGCTTTTGTTTTGTAAAATGTGTCAAATGTGCAATACAGTTATTGGTAGTGGGAGACTAACATTATAATTATTTCTTAGCAGAAATGGGAAATCTCCAAAGGTAGCCACTTGAATTGTATAGTGCATTAAGTTTAAAATACTCAAATAGCTTATTTTACTCACAAAGACCAGTCATTATGAAAAATTGCAAATGTAATTACATACTTTGTAATACGTTTAAAATACACAGGAACCACAGAAATCACAATTTTTAAGCTTCATTTATTTCTACTATAAAGGTATCTTTTTTTCTGGACAATCATTCTTCAATCCATTTCAATACGTTCTTCTACTTAATAATTTTCTTACTGGTATTTGCATTGGCCATTTCCATTGCAAATTTTAAATGAAATTTAATTAGTTTTGTTTCTGTACTCGAAAGTGTCATTTGATTTTTCTATACCAGAAACATTTAGGGTCATCTATACAACCATGTTACGGATCCGTGTTGTACGGATCTGTAGTGATTGGAAATATATGGGGCCATACTGGACCACTATATACTTCCATATCCCTAAAAAACTGTAGCATCCATTGCATACCATATTATGGAACTATTCTTCCCTAGAAACATTGCTTCTAGAGAAGAATAATGTGCTGCATGGAGGTAGCACACTAGGTCCATAACACGGAGGTGTATGTGCATGAACTTAGGTAGTGTCAGGGATCATTACCATGTATATTGTTTGCAAAAATATTATCCTCACACATATGTATATACATTTCAGTTCTTTGTGTAATATACTGATATATAACAAGTTCTTTGTTCATGTCGGACACGACTATGGAGACACCGCCCCTGGAATGCAAGAGGAATGTACAGAAGAACTTACAGCTGAGGAGCCGGTGGGGCTTGGGCACGTCCCACATCTCTAGGGAGGGGGCATGTGTCTTTTTCTGTGTTTCTTTGCTCTGAATAAAGTTAGTTTACTTCCTGTCCTATCTTAGGAAAGCTGTGTACCAACATCTCTCTGGCTGGTTTACTTCTTTCCATGCATGCATTCAGGTTTCAATTTACAGAGGTGGTTATTCGGTGTGGAATAACAGGGAGAAGGAAGCTACCCTGAAATTCGGACCTGACAGTAGCAGCACACTATATCTGCTTTGAAGTATGGCCGAAGCCCACTCAGAAGCTCACAACCCATCAGCATTAACAACAATGACTAAACATGCAAGGCATAGACGTCTTCATATTGTTCCTGTGAAATAAAGAATTTACAAAAGAAAAAGTAGATTTAGGAAAATACTAGGTTTTTATTAAACTGATCAATCAGTTGCTGAAAAAAATAACATGATGGGATTTCTTATTTGTTGCTTCATCCAGATGTTGCTTTGGTAGCATCAGTATTCTTATCCATGTGTAAGGGTGTGGGAAAAATATTTAAATTGTAGAATTACATATATATATATATATATATATATATATATATATATATATATATATATATATACACACATATCAGCAAAGAGAGACAGCAGCACTTGGTTTTCCAGCAGAAAAGTCCAATAATAGAGGGTGCCAGCTAGTTGTCTTGATCCAAAGACAATGTAGATATCCAGAAATAAATCCAGCAGCACTCCGGTAATCAAGGTGAAAAAAAATGTGGTTTATTGTGCCAACATGGCAAGTGCAATGTTTCCGTCCAACCTTGCTTGAAAAAGGTCCCAAGGTGGGACGGAAATGTTGCACTTGCCATGTTGGCACAATAAACCACATTTTTTTCTCCCTGATTACCGGAGTGCTGCTGGATTTATTTCTGGATATATACATATATATATATATATATGTATATATATATATATATATATATATATATATATATTTATCTATGCTAAAGTGTATGTATACCTAATTTGTGCACTGTGCCACTAAATGCTGCATGTATGATGTTTTTATTTCCCCTAGGTGGCGTTCCACTGTAGGAGTGACCAGTTCAGACTGTGTACTTATGTTGCGTTTATGTGGTAATGCACTGCAACATTTTTATTGTTTATTGCAAGGCAAATTTACAGTTGGCTCACTATAAATCAACATTGTAGGCTCTAGGATGTATGACCTGGATGCCATTTAGACTGCATTGCCATGCCATAACAGCGTCAGGATGATGCAGCGTGGCTATGCCACGCCCTGATGCTGAGCGCAGTGCTAGTTCTATAAAACAGCGGTGTTTCTGCTAGTGAGTTCAGTACAGTGTTCAGTTGGAACGGATGAGTGTTTGAGTCAGTATGATGGAACAGGTCATGTGGAACAGGTCAGTGTTCAGGTGAGGATGATGCAGACTGCCTATACCACGCCCTGATGCTAAGGGCAGCGCTAGTTCTATAAAACAGCAGTGTTTCTGCTAGTGAGTTCAGTTCAGTGTTCAGGTGGAAGATTAACGCCTACCCGCATAACTGCACGTCCTCGTGGGAATTTTCGGGAAGTCCTCGTGGGAAGTCGGTGACAGTGTGCACCGGGAACCGGGAGGTCAGCTGTCTCTGTCTAATTCCTTAAATGCGGCGATCGATTGCGATCTCCACATTTAAAGGATTTGTAGCACATCGGCACCCCCCACGATGCGATTGCGGGGGTGCTGATGGTCGGCATTGCAACCGGGGATCAGACAATGGCATCAGGTCTGCCATGTATGGAAGCCTATGAGGACCTGATAGGCTTCCTGTCAGCGTGACTGTCCGCATCGCAATGACAGTAAGGGAATGTTCACATAGCTTATTTTCATCAGTTTTTTGGGCCCTAAACACCCCGAAAAATGGCTGAAAATACGGAGGCTGAATGACTCCAAACATCTGGCCATTGATTTCAATGGGAAAAACAGTGTTTCGTTCCCATAAGCATTTTTTACGCGGCTATTTTTAATAACGGCGCAAAAAAAGTTCCCCGTAAAATAGAAGTGCATGTCACTTCTTGAGCCGTTTTTGGAGTTGTTCCTTATTGTCTCAATAGAAAAACAGCTCCAAAAACAGCCGTATGAAAATGCTTAAAAAAAACGGATGAAAATCAGAGGCTGTTTTCCCTTGAAAACAGCTCCGTATTATACAGCCGTTTTTGTTAAGAGGGTGAACATACCATTAGAATAAATTACACTATGTAGGTAGTGTAATGTATTATAGCAGCGATCAGTGCTGCAGGTCTTCAAGTACCATAGTGGGACAAACAAAAAAAAGTAAAAAAAAAAGTTGATAAAAATGTTTTTAAAAAGTGTAAAAATAAAAGTAATATGCTAAAAAATCATATAAGTCTCATATTATAGGAAAAAATGGAAACATTAAAAAAGTACACATATTTGGTATCAAAACTATAAAACTATAATATTATTTTTTCCGCACGGTAAATATCACAAAAAAATAAAATAAAACACAATGCCAGAATCGCTATTTTTTGGTCACCATCCCTGACAAAATATTGAATAAAAAGTGCTCTTACACAGCTTTTTGGACTGAAAAATAAAAACGTTATGGCTCTCAGGATATGGTGACACAAAAAGTAAATTATTAAAAATAAAAAAAATATTTCATTGTGCAAACACTGCAAAACATATAAAAAACTATATACATATTGTATTGCCGTAATAGCATCGACCTGCAGAATAATAAAATTTAATTTATAGCGCAAGGTGAACACCATAAAAAAATAAAGTGTTTAAAACGCCAAAATCGATAATTTTGGTAACCTTAGCTCTAAAAATGTAATTCAATAAAAAGTGATCAAAAAGTTGTATGTACCAATAATGGTACCAATAAAAACTACAGCTAGTCCAGCAAAAAAATAAGCCCTCATACCGAGCAATCGACCAAAAAATAAAAACTAATAAAATATAAAAAGACGTATATAAATTTGGTATCACCGTAATCGTATTGAGCCGCAGAATAAAGTTACGTTGTTATTTTTACTGCACAATGAAAGCCGTAAAAACGAAACACAAATAAATCACATTTTTTTTCCATTTTTACCCCCTCCGCAAACTTTCAGTTTAGAGTTTACAATAGGAACTACAACTCCTCCCACAAAAAAATAAGCCCTCACGCCACTCTATTGACTGAAAAATAAAAAAGTTATGGCTCTTGAAAGGCGGGGAGTGAAGAACGAAAATGAAAAAGCAAAAAATGTATCAGTCCTGAACGGGTTAATTTATTTCTAAGGAAAAAACTTTTATGACTACATGTGGGGTATTGCCATACTCGGGAGAAATTGCTTTACAAATATTAACTTTTTCTCCTTTATCCCTTGTGAAAATGAAAAAAATTCAACATTTTAGTGGAAAAAATGTTGATATTCATGTTCACGGTATAATTCCACTAATTTCTGCAAAAAACCTGTGGGGTCACAATGCTAACTATACCCCTATCAAATTGCTTGAGGTGTGGAGTTTCCAAAGGGGGGGGGTCACTTTTGGGGCGTTTCCACTGTTTTGGCACCACAAGACCAACAAACCTGACATGGGGCCTAAAATATATTCTAAAAAAAGAGTCCCCAAAATCCTCTAGATGCTCCTTCTGAGGCCGGTGTTTCAGTCCATTAGCACACAAGGGCCACATGTGGGATATTTCTAAAAACTGAAGAATCTAGGCATTAAATATTGAGTTGCGTTTCTCTGGTAAAACCTTCTGTGTTACAGAAAAAAAAATATTACAAATGAATTTCGGCAAAATAGACAATTTTTTTTTACATTTAAACCCTTCCTGACATGTCATGCATCCATACGCCAAAGTCGGGTAGGGGAAGTATTGAACGGGCTCACGGAGTCACGATGCCAGTGTCGGCTGTATGTTACAGTCGTCACTTCAGTGTAACGAGTGGCATCGCGCTCGATCCCGCTCGTTTATCTAGTTAAATGCTGCAGTCAATACCGACCACAGCATTTAAATCGTTAGAAGGAGGGGGCAACCCCCTCTAACAGCTCATCGCGCCCCCCACAATGCAATCGTGGGGTGGCGATGGTTGCTATGGCTGCCTGGGGGCCTAATGAAGGCCCCCAGGTCTGCCATATTTGTGCCTCCGGCACGGCTTACTAGAAGCCTGTCAGAATCCCAATATAATACAATACATTAGTATTGCAGTATCCAAAAAAGAGAACGTGAAGCAGCACTCAAATAAAGTGAATTTATTCATCCAACATGGAACCACAATCTTTCACCTCCTCTATGAAGGCATTTTCAAGTGCCTTCATAGAGGAGGTGAAACGTTGTGGTTCCATGTTGGATGAATAAATTCACTTTATCTGAGTGCTGCTTCACGTTCTCTTTTTTGGATATCCAACACATAAGGAGAGGTCACTCCTTTATTTTTGAAGCCATGCACCAGCCTAGTCAGGCATATGTTCACAGGGCTGCTCCAATCCTTTGCTTTTTTCTTAGTATTGCAGTATATAGTGCAAGCAATCTAACGATCGCTGGTTAAAGTCCCCTAGGGGGACTAATAAAAAAAAAAAAAAAAATTAGTAAAATAAAGTTGTTTTTTTATGTAAAAAAATAAAAAATATTAAAAGTTAAAAAAAAAACCTTTTCCCATTTTGACCCAAGAGCATAGTAAAAAAAATAAAAAATAAACATAATTGGTATCACCTCAAGTCTGAACTATTACAATGTATCATTATTTAACTCACACAGTGTACGCCTTAAAAAAAAATGTAAACCCCAGAATCGCTCGTTTTTGGTCACCTCATCTCCCACAAAAAATGAAATAAAAAGTGATCAAAATGTCACATGTACCCCAAAATGGTAACATTAAAAAGTAGAGCTTATCCCACAAAACATAAGCCCTCATACCACTCAATCGACGGAAAAACCAAAAAGTTATGGCTCTCAGAATTTTGCGACACAAAATAAATTTTATTTTTTACACTTAGGTTTTTACTTGTAAAAGTAGTAAAATATAGAAAAAACTATATATATTTGGTATGGCCATAATTGTATTGACCCACAGAATAAAGTTAACATGTTGTTTTAATTGCACAGTGAATTTCGTAAAAACGACGCGCAAAAGACAATGGAGGAATCGCTGTTTTTCTCATTTTCTGCCAAACAAATAATTGTTTCCCATTTCCTAGTACATTATATGGCACAATAAATGGTGCTACGAAAAATAACAACTGGTCCCGCAAAAATCAAGCCCTCATAGGACTATATAGACGGAAAAATAAAAACATTATGGCTTTTGGAGGTGGGGAGGAAAAAACGAATATCTAAAAAGGACTGCAGCGGGAAGGGTTTAATACATGTGAAATGCCTAAAGTGTTAAGAAAATTTCTGAATGCTGTCTTAAATACTTTGATGGGTACAGTTTTTAAAATGGTGTAATTTATGGGGCCCTTTCAATATATAAAGCCCTCAAAGCCACTTCAGAACCAAACTGGTCCCTGAAAAAATTGCCTTTTGAAATTTTTGGGAAATTGTGAGAAATTGCTGATAAAGTTCTAAGCCTTGTAATGTCCTAGAAAAATAAAAGGACATTAAAAAAAACTATGCCAATCTAGAGAAGACATATGGAAAATGTTAACTAGTAACTATTTTGTGTTGTATTAT
This sequence comes from Rhinoderma darwinii, assembly GCF_050947455.1. NCBI lineage: Eukaryota > Metazoa > Chordata > Amphibia > Anura > Rhinodermatidae > Rhinoderma > Rhinoderma darwinii. The sequence continues at coordinate 174,200,812 of NC_134691.1, forward strand.
TATCCGTTTTACAAGCAGATATATTTAAATTTCCAAAAATTCAAATTTTTGCAAGTTTTCTCGAAATTTTTGTGTTTTTCATAAATTAATATTGAATTTATCGACCAAATCTTTTCACTAACATAAAGCCCAATATGTCATGAGAATACAATCTCAGAATCACTTGGATAGGTAAAAGAATTTCAAGCTTATTACCACATAGGCTATGTTCACACGCTAAAGTAAAAACGGCTGTAAAATACGGAGCTGTTTTCAAGGGAAAACAGACTCTGATTTTCAGCCGTTTCTAAAGCATCAAAAGTTTTTTTATGCATTTTTTTGGAGCTGTTTTTCTATTGAGACAATGAAAAAACGCTCCAAAAACGGCTCAGGAAGTGACATGCACTTCTTTTTACGGGATGGTTTTTTATGCGCCATTTTTTAAAACACCCGTGTAAAAAAACACCCCGTCTGAACGAAACACCATTTTTCCCATTGAAATCAGATGTTTGGAAGGGTTCAGCTTATTTCAGGTGTTTTTTGAGGCGTTTACAAGCAAAAAAACGCCTGAAACACTACATGTGAGCATACCCATAAAGTAACACATGTCAGATTTGAAAAGTGTCCACAAGGCCAAAACAGGCTGTGTCCTGAAGGTGTTAAAGAAAGCCTGGTCTACATCACAAAGAGAGAGAGAGCTGCTGCCGAGCTGTGTGAGGACTGTCGAGCTTCAAGCGTACAATAGCACTTACATTGGACTGGAGTCTGTGGTCCTAGAGGGTGTTGCAAGTGATGGTCAGGGTCTTACCCTTGATTGTGTGCGAGAGTTGTGTGAGCAGTGGTGGGTACAGCAGGAGCCTTTCCACGAGTCAGCAAACATGCAAACAGTGAACCTGTTGTGGCCTACTAGGCTTTACATTGCTAGAACAACCCCTGTATCAGGGAGGGGTGCACTTCTTCCTGTCTGCAACAGCAGGCGAGCCATAATCTGCCCTCCTGAATTGTGTTAAAGACTGTGCCTCTCTTATTGAGTAGCACTGTTGTTGCTTTTTTGATGTTGTGGCCGGTTGTGCAGAGAGTATAGTAAAGTTTGCATTTGCAACAAATCTCCCGCACATTCCATCTTTGCCGCAACTCACCTGTATTGGACCTTACACAGCACCTGTCATCGGCCACATGTATTATGGAGATCCAAATGAGAAATAAATACCAGTAGATTGAAATGTAAAAGGCATTGGGTTATATTAATTAGATGAAATGTGGCAGAAATATGTTAGAAACATGGTGCAAGTGTTATAAAATATAATTATGAAAGACTGAAATATATGAAGAATTGAAGGAAAATAAGTGGTTTGGCTAAATAACAAGGTAATAGTTGCACTATGTTTGATATGAACCTGTGTTATATTTGCATCTTACAATTAAGAGAATTGTCTAGCACACCATGAATTTTGCCATGTAATATATGTGACATAATGCGTACCTATTTAAATGGCGTGCTTGGATTGCATGTTGTTCTTAATACACTGTTTGATGTGTGCCTTAACGAGAGAACATATATACTTTTTTTAAGATTTTGCTATCTTAATCTATTTATTTATGTATTTATTCTTTGTTTGTTTTTCTGCCAAAACGGAACTTTAATGATGTCTTCACTTTTACAAACATCAAAAACAAATTATGAAATCCAGTCCCTAGATACCTTTCTTTTCATGCACTCATGTCCCAGGCTGCCAGCTATTCATTTATTTTAAGCCCAAATAGTAGGAGACATTAGTTGCTTCATCCATCCACCCAATTAACTATACAGAACTTTCCAGAATTCCTTATTTTTTAATAGCATTGACTGGTGACCTTATAGGCTACAAATCAGAGATAGAGTATATTCACTCACGGCAGATTTGTTGTAAAAATGTCAATGCATCACAATGGGGTTATTTCTGAAGTATATGCAGGAATTTCTGCAAGACCTGTTGACAGGAATAGTACATTCACAGAAATTGAAGGAACACATTTGTTTGTGCATGTGAACATACCCTGTCTAGAGCAGCCTTGATGGACAAAAAACGATACCCATTAGTATTTCATACTCTTTAGATATAGGATCAGTAAAGCGTGTCTTTGATCAGTAAAAGGTATTGGAAGGGAGGCTTTTCTCACTGTGATTGACTACCACGGAGACCTGAGAAAGTGAGTGGAAGGACCCCCTGTGTATATGGGTGGCAAAGAAATCACTTACCTAAAAGATGAAGTGCTTGACATTGGTATATGCCAGGCAGCTTCTTTCTGTCCCATAAACAGGGAAGCTTTTTAGCAAAAAATAACTTACAGTACAAGAAAAACAGTGCATGCAATTCCTTAAGATAAGGATCCGGAAGTACAGTCAAACGTTCTCTTTTTTTTTTTTTGCTAAGAGGAACCCATTAAAGGGAACCTGTCACTGGCATTTCACCTATTTCGCCAGCAATACCTGGTAGAAGTTGGTTACATTTTTTTTTTATGTAACCTATAATTACCTTCTAAGTCGGCTCCTTACATTTAGTATTCACTTTTTTAGTGTTCCCGTGCCATATGCTAATGAGCATAAAAGAGTCATATCTTCATTTGAAAAGAGTCATATCTTCATTTCTCAAGCATTTCCGAGTTTACCTCGCCTCCTTACTTTTGATTGACAGCTCCTCCCCTCCCCCCAGCACACGCAAAATCCCGCACTTGTGCATTGATGGCACACCATAGCGGCACATGCGCAATAACTAGATTTAAGGCCCGGACAAAGCAGCGAAGGGTGTTGGACCATACAAGACGGACGTGTGCGCGCTATCTCAGACGAGATTTCGACATTCAGGACAGGCCAGTTTTCGGCGGTGGGTGGGCATAAAAAGAGGAATGAATTATTACTGCCGGATTATTACCATAAAAGGCACAAAATGTTTGCAGACCGTTATTTACGGTCTGAGGAGGAGTTTAGGAGAAGGGATAACGGCAATAAACTTTTGACAGCACCGGCCAGCGAGGGGTGAAATAGGTGAAATGTTGGTGACAGGTTCCCTTTAAAAGTAAATATGTCCTTATCAGCATCAATACCCATCATAACATCTCACATCCTCTCTGTATATCTGCTCATATGATTTGAAAATATAGACAGAATATATTTGGAGATATTTGCCATTCTGCATCAAAAGATTTTGCTTTCTCATTGATCATCGACAAACTCAATAGGTTATCTAAGAACAAACATAATGTACAGCGAATGCTTATGAAAGTCACTTGATTTTGTAAAACAAAAAAGAAAGATGCTTCCAACATTTAATTTTCTATTTTAGGGATTCTTTTCTACAGTTATACGGTCAATTCTAATTTTGTAACACTAGGCTAAAATATCATGATTTGTAGATAATAACTACACGTGTGTAAATATATAACACAAATTATATATATTCTATTTTTTTTATTACTACTCATATATTCTACATTCAATATAAAGGAGTACAAAAATGGTCATTTAATGGTCTTGAAGAGAAAAAGTCCTACAATATATAACACAAGATATTCCTTTCACTCCACTTGACCAATATAACATAGCAATCCGTATTTAGCATAATTGATTATTGTCGATCTGATTCATTCTCGTATTCACTACTGTAACTCATTACTAATCGGTCTAACGCTCACTAACCTTCCCCCTCTACAACCTATTCTTAATGCAGCAGCCAGGCTCATCTTTCTGACCAACCGCTACACCACTGCCTCTACCCTGCGCCAGTCACTGCACTGGGTGCCCATTACATACAATACAATTTAAACATATTACTCTTACCAACAAAGCTCTACACAGTACTTTACCTCCTTATATCTCCTCCCTTATTTCTGTCTACCACCCTACTCACGCTCTACGTTCTGCCAATGATCTAAGATTAACATACTAAATAATCCGAACCTCCTAATCTAGTCTCCAAGATTGCGCTATCCCGAACAATCATATTCGTTTCCAACATTCACAGTTTTAAAGGAACAGTGTCATCAGAAATTATTTTTTTATATGTTAAAGATGTTAGTGCTTTATTAAAAACGTTTACATTCATTTGTGTGTTTGTGTTTTACTTTTTCTTATTTTTACACTTTTTCTTCCCTATGGGGGCTGCCATTTTTTGTTCCATTTCTGTGTGTGTCGATTAACGACACATACAGACATGGAATACGGCAGCCACAGTCCCATAGGGACTGCGAACGGCTCCCGTCCCATTGACTGCAGTGTACGGCGTCTGTGTGGGAACTGCGCATGCGCCGCTCCCACACAGTCCTATTCGAAATTGGCGCCGTCCGGCGCCATTTTCCTGTGGACCGGAAGTCGCGGCCGGACAGTAATATTACTACTTCCGGTCGCGGCTTCCGGATTTGTGCTTCCGGACACATCTTTTTAGATAGTCCTATCACATTCCCTAATCTGACTCCTTTCCTTTACTACCCCCTTCATTATTACATTAGACTTTAGAACCTGACCTCTTCATTTTACAGTATCCCCCACACTCCTTGCACCCTAATCTACTTCATGTCTGTCATACACAGATACTGGCTGGTGACCGGCTCATGCAGCTTTAGGTATACTCCATGTTTATATAAGATAGTTGGACCCTTGTACAAAACATTCACTTTTTACATTTTGTCTTTCCCTTATTTCCTCCTAGATTGTAAGCTCTTGTGAATCAGGGTCCTCACTCCTCTTGTTTGAATTGTAAATTAGTTTTGTCACTATGTAATGTCTGATATTGTCTGAATTGTAAAGTTCTGTGGAATATGTTGGCGCTATATAAATTAAGAATATTATTCTTATTATTGATCATGTTTGGAATTATTAGAATATTTTATAACGAGATACAAATTAGTGGCTTTTGTCAAATTTCTGAATGACCTTATATGTTGTCTAAGGTGAGTTTCTCATCAGCATCATTCATGTCATGTTATCAACAATTCATTAAAGATTTGCTGAACAGACACTTTAATTGTAGCTGACAGTCCTTGAAAAACAGTAAAACACCGGTGACACTGCTTACTGCAACTGAATAATAATAGTACTGCTGTACAAGCTGGGCATGTTTATTAGATAAAATGATCATAATTCCTTAATATTGATTTTTGTGCTCACTTCATAAATAATCTGATTTACTGGTTATTTTTTGTTATTATATCTTCTGTTCTATATTTATTAACATTGATACTCACATGTGTTTGGCCCAGTTCACACAAAGTTTTTTGGTGCTGATTTTGAAGCGGAAACCGCGTCGGAAGCAGCTCCAAAAAAACATCCCAAAACTTCTTCCATTGATTTCAATTGGAGGTAGAGGCGTTTATCCCAAGCATTTTTCTCTGCCTGTGGAAAAAAAAGCATCATGCCCAGTGGTTTCCACCTCTGTACCTCCATTAAAATCTATGGGAGGCAGAAAAGAAACACATTGTTCGTTTGGGGCATTTTTAGAGGCAGGTTTTGGTTTGGTTTTTGTATTTACTTAATTGAAAAAAAGCCCTAAAAAAAGTGTCAAAATATGTCTAAAAAAACTCTTGCATTTGAAAATCTGCCTAAAAAAATCCAGAAGGAATTTTGAGGTACATTTTTGGGCTTGGTAAAAAATGCAGTGTGCACATCCCCTTTAAAGGGATTTTCGCGTGAGAGACATTTATGACATATCCAAAGGATATGTCATAAATGGCAGATTATGCGAGTCCCACCTCTGGGACCCGCACCTATCTCTAGAACGGGGCCCCCTAAACCCTGTTCTGCCGCTCCGTGTTGCGGCAGAAGCACGTGAATTCTGACCATGAATTGGAAGACAGCATAGCTAGATGAGCTTATGCTGTTTTCGTAAGACCCATAGAACTGAACTGTGCTACGCTGTTTTCGTAACTCCCCACCATATAACCAGGACGTGGCTAGGAGGCAGCATGAGCAGAAAAAGATAGAACGGGGTTTAGGTGGGACCTGCACCTATTTGATATTTATGACATATCCTGTAGATATGTCATAAATGTCCCTCATGGGAAAACCCCTTTAAGTCATGATTATTATATGATTAAGTATATATATTTATTTTTGTTACCCTTTTTTTTTTACTGCTCCAATGCATCTGAGAATAAATTCAAAAAAGTCTTATATAAAAAAACACCCTATGCCATGCCATTAAATTAATATAGATTCCCTGAGCCTGCCCTTTACTACTGTATATAATATACCCTCGACACTGCCCCGCACACAGTACAATGCCCCCATAGCTGCCCCCACACAGTGTAATGGCTCCATACAGCCCCAATAGTGCCTAATAACAATAATAAAATACATACTCACATAACTTCCCTCTGCTCCTGTGTAGCTTGGCAGATATTTTCAGATTCCGCTGGACTTCTACCATATACCAGCATTTCAGGCATTCTATTGGTCCACAGTGCCCTCAATGCCCACCCCATTAAAAAAATTGCTTCATTGCCCGCCCCATTTTCTGCTTGTTTAGCGTCAATGTTCACACGCCCCGCAAGCGGACAGTGCCCAGGCCCAATGGTATAAACACGCATGATATACAGAGTTGATGGGGGGCTGTTATATACAGGGATGTGGAGTTATATACAGAGATGAAGGGGTCCCTGTATATAACTCCCATCATCCCTGTATATAACCCCTATCATCCCTGTATATACCAGTCAGCCATCATACCTGTATGTAACCCTCATCATTCCTGCATACAAGGTTGATGGAGTAATATACAGGGATGATGGGGGTTATATACAGGCATGATGGGGTTATATACAGGAATGATGGCTGGTATATACAGGGATGATGGGGTAATATACAGGAACCCATCATTCCTGTGCATACCAACCCGTCATCCTCCCTGTATATTACCCCATCAACCCTGTCTATAACCCGCATCATCCATGTATATACAATTGGGAAGGGCACTGTCTGCTCGCTGTGGCGTGCGGACATTGAGGCTAAACAAGAAGTAAATAGGGCGGGCATTGAGGCGGATAAAAAAGAAAATGTGGCACGCATTGAGGACACCGTGGACCAATAGGATGCCTGAAACTCCAGTATATGCTGAAAGTCCATTGGACTCACAGCTCGGCAGACAGGCGCCAGGCAGTGACGTCATTGTGCCTGTCTGCGCCAAGCCATGAGCGACTGGTGTTACACTGCGAATAGTAGAGCAGGGAACTGACGGCTCCCTGCTCCACCATATTAAAAAGTATAAATAAAACACTGTGCAGACTCCTTTCTATTTTGTTGACATGGAATCAACCAAAAAATTGAACACCAGGCAAGCGGAAGCATTTATGAATATTTACATGACAGAAATCCCTAAATAATCCAGCACTATACAACTTGTGCATGCAGTAGTATTTTTGTTCAATGTATAATACATAGCAGCTCATTATGTTTCCAAGGCTTATCATGTTCAGACTGCCAGGTATGATTCCATATCAACCATAGACAGCAACAGCACAATGAACTGGAATCTGAACCATTAAGCAAAATGAAAAAAAGTATTATTTTAAATAGGCCATCTGCCATACATGATACCCTTTTATCCCCATGCCAGATGAGTCATACAAGATATTTACTACTTGGAAAAGAAGTTATTTGTTATTTGATTCTGCCATTTAGATGGCACTGGGTATATCATTTAGATGTGCCTGTCTTTGGCCTTTTATGCACTATTTCAATACATCAGAGGTGATATTGTGTAAGGGAAGAATATCGGGATGCTGAACACAGCAAGTTGTTTTTTAATAGGCTGATTTGCACAGAAGAAGGCAGTATTGAATTGAGACCATATAGAAATATATCCTAGAGAAAATAAAGAATTGTAGTGTGGAAATTCTTTTCTTCTCATTGTCTATTAGTGATTGTATATTGTATTCAGTTGATAATGGAAACAGCATCAACCACATAACTAAAAACAGAGTTGTAGATAATAATAGTGCAATTCATCTTCCTTCGCTGAAAACTTCTGTGACATAGAAAACAGTGGGCATCCTAAGAACTGCATTAGAAAAATAGGTTTCAGTTTTTCAGTAACAAGAATCTCTAGCTTGTCCCCTGAAGGTTTTGTGGTAATACAAAGACACAATCAACTCAATTAGCCAGTCTACTGACTAAAAGAGTCTAATTGACTTGGCTGGGCTACAGAGACAAATTATTTTTCACTGAAGGACATAAAAGGTTATGATTTTAGGAAGGTTTGATCAATACATAAAAACTAGATGTGTATCATAAGATCCATTTAGAAAATAACCTGTTTTTTTGTATAAAAGGAAAGTAGAAGAACAGTGATAGACATGCAAAGAAACACACAGGAAGTATTTAGATTTGCATGCTATAAATACATTGACAACATTAAAGTCATTTCCATTTAACTGAAGAACATACTTGTATCTTCATGTGCTTTTATTCATAGACTGATTGCTTTCTGTCAAAATCATAGTCTACAATCAGGAAACAGGCAGCACATGCTGGAGCCACATTTAATTTAATTTCAGATGAAAATCATCTTCTTGATGGAATAACACATTTATAGCAGCATCCAATATGTCTTATTTTCTTTCTAAATAAATGAATGTTGCACTATGTTTCAACAGATTATGTGTGTTCCTCCAGATAATTAATGTAAGGAAGAGCATTATTGAACGAAAGAGGTTGGATTAGAGATCGTTTTCATGGATTTATTTGTCTTGTGTTATTATACTAAGGCTCTGTACCGACCCCGTTTTTACACTATGTTTGATGTATATGCTTGGAAAACCAGCCATCATGTAATAAAGTTGCATAGGTTGCATACAGTGCATAGGTTGCCAATATACTTCCATTGTAATAAAGTTAAGCCGATAAATAGCGTCTGAACATATGACCTGCACTCTTTTGGCATGCATTGATCTAATGATTGAGTTTAGTTTTTTGGGACAGATAATTAAGGCTAATTTACAAGTTCCTTAAATATATATTTAATGATCAAAGTGATTAATAAGGGGCATTGGCTACCTGAAGAAGGCAGCTAAGTTCTTTCTCTGGGCTTCAACAATTATCTTAAAGTCAATGTTCACCATTTTTTTTAATCTAAAATGGTCCAAATTTCTTTGCTGATAAATTTAATAATATTTTCAAATCTTCATTCATAGACAGGGAGTTACATAATAAAATTCTGTCTGCCTGCATCCACCACTAAGGGTAGCTTGGGAACATACTTCCTGTATGTAATGTGTACTTTAGACATTCTATAATCCTAAACTTCCCCCTAGTGCCCAAAGTCAGTTGCCCCCTGCAATTTTGCAAGGCTAATATTTCAATAGGAGAATATTTAACCCCTTAACGGCATGCCTTGTACATGTATGTAAGGGGAAGTATGGAACGGGCCGAGCTCAGTCCATACTCAGCGGGTGTCGGCTGTGTAATGCATTACAGAGCGGATACCTCACCGCAACGTGCAGAATCAAAGATCACTTTGGTCCTATCCATTTAACTCTTTAGATTCTGGGGTCAATCACGACTGCGGCATCTAAGACGTTAGAAGCCGACCCCCTCTAACATGCTATCAGCACCCCCATGACATGTTTGCGGGGTGCTGATGGTCGTCATGGCAGCCTGGGGCATAATGAAGGTCCTTCAGGTCTGCCATCTTTGTGCACCTATTGAAGGGTAACTAAACTTTCAGAAAACTTATGACATGTCATAGTGACATGCCACAAGTTTTGACCAGTGTGGGTCTGAGCTCTGAACCCCCATCAACCACTAAAATGAAGTGGCAGAAGCGCTCACTAGAGTGCTTCTGCTGCTTCATTTTAGCAATCGATGGAGGTCTCAGTGCTCAGACCCCCACCAATCAAAACTTCTGACGTCACTTAGACATGTTAGAAATTTTCTGAAAGTTTAGTTACCCTTTAAGCCCTGCCTCTGGGACATATATATATATATATATATATATATATATATATATATATATGTATATATATATATATATATGTATATATATATATATATATATATATATATATATATATAGCAAAAGAAAATTTGCAGCACTCCAATGTGAAAAAAATGGTGGTTTATTCACTCCAGATACAACAACAACGTTTCAATCCTACAATAGGATCTTTATCAGGCTTGATAAAGATCCTATTGTAGGATTGAAACGTTGCTGTTGTATCTGGAGTGAATAAACCACCATTTTTTTCACATTGGAGTGCTGCAAATTTTCTTTTGCTATATCTTACATTCCGTCCAAGGATCGGGACGTTTTGCTGGGCACCTGGTCAATGATTTCTTTGTGAGTGCTGCTGCCTTCTCTTTTGCTATATATATATATATATATATATATATATATATATATATATATATATATATATACATATATTTATATATATATATATATATATATATATATTCAAAAGAAATAAATCTTGAAGCACTCCAACAGGATGAATGAAAAAACGGTGATTTATTCAAGCCAACATATAGCAGTGCAACGTTTCAGTCCTACATTAGGACTTTTTTCAAGCTTGAAAAAAGTTCTAATGTTGGACTGAAACGTTGCACTGCTATATGTTGGCTTGAATAAGTCACCGTTTTTTCAATCATCCTGTTAGAGTGCTGCAAGATTTATTTCTTTTGAATAACGATACAGTCCTTGGATCTGGACTGCTTGCTGGCACCCGTTCACATTCGTAAGCTTTCCTTTTTCCTTTACCGAGACTGAGTGCTGCTGCTGTCTTTGTTTGAATATATATATATATATATATATATATATATATATATATATATATATATAGAGAGAGAGAGAGAGAGAGAGAGAGAGAGAAACAAAGGAAGGCAGCACTGCGCAGCTAGAAGTTTCAAGTGAAAAATAGCATTTTATTTACCCGTTGACAGTGCAGCGTTTCAGCCCCAGCATGGGCCTTTCTCAATTTTTCATACCACTAAATCGAGTTCAAAATAAAAAAGGTTATAGCTCTCAGAATGTGGCGACACAATTTTTTTTTTTTTATTAAATCGTTTTTTTTACAAAAGTGGTAAAACAAAAAAATATACATTTGGTATCGCTGCAATCGTATCAATCCATAGTACAAAGTGAGCATGTAATTTTTACTGCACAAAGAAACGCCATAAAAATGAAACCCCCAAAAAAAATCACTAATTGCTGTTTTTTGCCCATTTCACCCCACATTTATATTTTTTTTAAGTTTCCCAAAACATTATATGGAAAAATTAAATGGTGCCATGAAAAACTACAACTTGTCCTGCAAAAAACAGCAATAGCTGTTGTCGACGAAACAATAAAAAAAAAAATGCTTTTGGAAGGCAGGGAGCAAAAAACGGAAAATGTAATATTGAAAACCGGCCGTGTCATTAAGGGGTTAAAATGGCTACGTCTGCAGTGTGTCTGCACTTAGAAATCATTGATCTCCAATATGGGGCTATGTGAGATCTTATTATTCTACTTATAACTATAAACTATTCCATATTTACCAGATGGAAACATGCACAGATTACTATTACAAATTTGTAGAAATCATTACACGTACTATATATGTTAAAAGGATGTGTCTTCTACCTAATCTGTATCAGTCAGTCATGAAATTTACGTTTCCCTCTTCCATCAGTTTAATTGTATCGCTTTCCACATAAACGGTAATAACTGCCACTTATCTATCCATCACAGTTAAGAAAAACCACAAGTCAATATTCCAGTCAATAACACCACCAGTCAATAACAGTCAATAGCAAAAATAGTCAATAACATAGTCATTTAAACCACAATTCAATAACACAGTAACTAATACCACCATGAAGTACACACTTTACCGTCATCTGAGTTTGGATTAGCATCTGTCATGCTTCATTTATTATCCCTTGCTAAATATAGTCATAAACATATGTTGTATTACCAAACATTAGGTAGGGTACATCAATAATTTCCATCTTACACTATATATACTATATATTTGACTTGCCTCAAGTCTTGTTCCACCAAAGGTAAATATTTAATAACCTCTCATGAAGGTTTCTTGTTTATTTGGCTTTTGCTTTTGTGGGATAAATTATTCTTTCTTATGGTACCAAATTAGAGCCAATATTTTTTTGCATTTGTAAATCTCTGTACACATCTATATCATTAGGTTTCCGTCATCCTATCAATAGAGAAGCAGGAATAGCGTAAGCTTGTTACAAACCTGACAGGACGTATTGGATTTCTGTGTTGAAACGCAGCATCTAACAGGCACCCTGATCTTCACTAGGGACCACCTTGGTATGTTCTTAGCTATCAGGAACCAGCAAGTCGTGGCATTCTAACTGTCCCTTAACATGGCTAATTGGAGACAGGCAGATAACTGTATGATTATGCAGTGCCAAATCGAGGTTCAAGAGAATAGTCAAACGAAGCCAAGGTCAGGGTAAAAGGCAGAGTCACAAGCCAAGGTTTGGTACACAGATAGGCAATCACAGGTACAAGAATAAGAGTTCTGGAGTCAGGATGGGAGCTAATACTGCTGGTGTTCAGAAAGAGCCTTATAAAGACAGTCCAATTAGATAATGTGACACCAGAGGGAGGTCTTCCAATATGAAAGTAGATTCTCATGCTGACCAAATAAGGGAACACTGGCAAGTCATACTGCATTTTGAGCTTTGGCGTTGGAAATTAATAAAAGGAAATGCCAGGGTGAAGAGCCGCAAAAGTGAACAACAACAGACATTATTAAAGGGAACCTGTCAGCAGTTTTGAGGCCTTAAAACTGCTAACAGGGTGATATAGTGGAGGGGGAGAGCATATGAAACTTATCTTTTGTCCCAGTCATGCAAGTTGCATGACAAAGAAAACAATGTTTAATTCCCCCGGCACTCTGATTACAAGTGCCACCGAGGGGGGACTTAATGTGCAAGTGCTCCTACTCTTCATGCTATAAGCCCCGCCACTCTGAATAACGGCTCTAGAGGTCTCCTGATTGGCTGCTAGAGATGTCACTCAGATCAGAGAGTGGCACATGTGACCATGCAATTTGCATGAATTAGACATATGGTAAGTTTAAATTGTGCTCCCACTTCCCCACTATAACCCCTGAGGCTTTAAAATGGCTGACAAGTTTCCTTTAAAGTCAGTAGGATCTGTCAGGGTTCGCTGATATCAGTTTAAAAATGGATCTGACATAACTGTCATGACTCCATTCTAAACAGTAGCAATGATACTTGTGTGAAATGAGCCAAAGGGTACTATTAAAACAGCCGCTTACCCTATTATAGTATATGGATTAAAGAGCAGCTGTCAATCTGGGGGAGTCAGTAGGACCATGTATTATCAAATGAATGAGTGCCAATTTCACCAGAGTGAGAGACACTCTGTGTAGATGCTCATCACTCTGACTAATGGATGAGGGTCCTGAATAAAGGACATCCCTCTCTATAATCCAGCCCTTTTTTTTAATTGATTTTTTAAGTTGGAAAAAGAAGCACATTACATATGAGAAAAGTACCAATAGTGACATACATGACATCATGTCATGAGTAGACAGGCGTTGTTAGCATTATTAAATTACAAATATACTTTTTATGTGCAGATTTCTATGTACCAAACAGCTAGAAACCATTGTTGGAACAAAAAAAAATTAAAGGTAAAGAACTGGGAGTCCATTTCAAGGCCATTGACTCTTTCTCAAGGCTGAGTACTATGTGTCGATCTCTCGTTGTATACCTGCTATGAAGCACTGAAATAAAGAGGACTCCTTTTTTTAAATCGGTAAGTACCTTGGATTTTCTTTTACTACGGAAGTCAAATGCCAAAATGATAATGACGTGTCTAAACTACCATCAAATAAGCAATTATTTACAGAAATCAGCTAATCTTATTGCATAACAAAATGAGAAAGTTAAAAAGAGAGAAAAATAAATATTGGAATTATACAGTACTTTATCTAATGTAGTTATGAACAGAGCTACTTCCTTGAGTTCCTCATTAGAATATACCGATTCACATAAGCCCAAATTCCACCCCTCTGTATTTTTTCTATCTATTTTGAGGAAAAGAAAAAGGGGGAGAGGGGAGATCAAAAAATTGTGGATGCAACCTATCAGTACACAACACACACAGGGGGACCACAACCAGTTTATTGCATCAATTCCTCCTATATTCTGGAGAGGATTGAAACACTCTCCGTTGTGTACAGGTAGCATCAAAGCTTGCCCTTGTCCCCTTAATGGAGGAAGTCAAATCTTCCATGCGCATAATTTCATTGAATCTCTTGAACCATTGTCTTACTGTCGGAGGTCTCCAGTCTCTCCACAAAATACGGAAACAAGCCAAAGCTGCATTTACCAGATGTCTAATGAAGGGCTACTTAGTCAAGGTCTTTCACTGCTGGCACTTTGGAGTCCTCCACGGCCCGTTCAGCTAGCAAACATTTCTTTCAGTTCTGCTTTACCAGCACTTTACCAGTGGTGTGTTTTAAAAGCTATGTACACCTTTGAAATCCCTTTTTTTTTTCATATTAAAAATGTCTATCAGTGTGATTGCACCAATCACACTGATTGACATTTTTATTATGTCCTTTTTATTAAAAATGATTTTTACTTTTTGAGATACAGCTGCTTTGTATAGTGTATACAGTGCAGCTGTATCTTCCGCTTAAACTGTATCCAGCAGGTCCACAGGACTGACGGGTTCAGTAACAGTGGGTCCTGCGTGTCTCTGACATGCAGGATCGAGCTGCTATAAATTACATCTAAGTTTATAACTTAGATGTGATCGATTACAGGTGGATCCTGCATGTCAGAGACACACAGGACCTGCTGTCACTGAACCCGTCAGTCCCCGCTTACCTAACAGATTCAGGTCTTAGCGCAAGATACAGCTGCTCTATATACAGTATACAAAGCAGCTGTATCTCAAAAAGTAAAAATATTTTTTAATAAAAAGTATTTTGAAAGTTGCACCAATCACACTGATAGATATTAAACGATTTCAAAGGTGTACGGTACATAGCCTTTAACAATTTTATTGTGGCTGCCATATTTAATCCATACTTCTGGTCCGACCAGGGGCTTATTTTGTTGCAAGACTTTGGCAGTAGGAGGATAGGGAATTCTTTATTCTCTATTTGTAGCAAAAAATAAAGGCCTTACAATGGTGTGGAGTGCCGTCAGAACAGACCTCCTTGCCTGCAATGGTATTGCAGCTCAAAAGCAGAAAGGGACCGTTTGGGTAGAATCCCAGCTTTCCCTTGGTTATGCCACTGTTACGTGGAAGTTGTTCTTTTAATGAGACAGAAGTCGGTTCATGATCAGACCATTGAATAACTCAAATTTCTGTTTTACTACTCTGTCCACTAGGAATTTATCAATAAGGATCATGTTGCTCTGAGATTAGATTTTTGGTGCGGGGAGTAGTAGGAATAGTTGTGCTCAGTCAAAATATATATGCCATACACAGTATCAAATATAGAGTTGTAAGGGAAATTTGAAGTAAAGTCTAGAACTGGGTTGTTCATTGCGTTGAAGTCCTTGCATAATATTAGGGAACTTTTATCATTTTATGCACCAGTGTCAGAGTTTTGCTTAGAAAGTGACCCTGTTTGTTGTTGGGTGAGTACAAATTTATTATGGTGTAGTGCAGGTTGTTTATAGTGCATGTTACTATTCAGATGTAGTCGTCTTTACCTTGACTTTTAACGCATTAAATTAAAAAGTGGCTAGAACTCTTATCTTGACTTTTTCAATGACTTTTCAATGGCTTTTATTGTGTGATATCACGCTGCAGCAAGTTATCAGAATCAAGTTAAATATGGCTACATCCGTATGTCTGTTTTGGGGGTGAATACACCTTGCGGGTGAAGGAGGAGTGCAAATTATTATGGACCTCTCTGTGGAAAATTTTAGGTGGGTTTTTGTTACATATATGGGCTGCTTGTAGACACTCTATGTCACTATTATTGAGTTTGGCCTGTCTCTGTCCTCTGAGTTGATTACTTTTGCTTGTGGTTTTGAGATTTTTTCTTCCAAGGAGTTACAATACAAGAGGCTGTTGTGGGCTGTATCAACAAAGCCATCTTGTTTTCTATGTGGGAGACTCCTCCAAAATCAGTTCAAGAGGCTTGCAAATGTAATATAATGTTCTTAACGTCCCTGTAAAGGGTGCTTCAGATAGCATATATTTTAGAATAGTTTCTGAGACTGTTTCATCAGAGGTACTGAATGAAATTTGGTAAGTGTGACAGGGATCGTTAGTGTTGGATAGGTTACATGGCTCACCTCCCCTAAAGCTGATGAATCTTGGAGCTTTTGTTTTTGTTTGGCAAAACTGTATGATGGAGAAACAGAGCAGCTTGAAGAGACTTGAGGTGAGGAGACAGAAAAGCTGGAGCCACTATGGTACAAGAGTTGGAGAGGAGGCATGTAGAACCCATCCTCGGGTAGCACTGAGCATTATGACATGGAGTTGGACAGAGGAGAAGGAGCAAAGTGCCAGACAGAAGGTATTTCAAAATGGTATACTGTAGTTTGTGTTTTACCCAGCGATAAAGCGGTGATGGTGTTCAAAAGAGCCTCTGTTACTTTATTCCCTGGTGGTGAAAGGATGTAATCCCTTGCGGAACGGGTCGTGGATCCACTGAGAAGAAGAATTGGCGTGTTAGATTTTTCCTTGACCACTTTTTTCCTGCCCTTGTTGGTATTGAGTTTCCCAAGGGATGGTAAAAGCTTTTTAGCATTTGCTGTCAAAAGTATTTTGAGCGGATAAGGAGCTGATTTAGCAAAGCCCAAGGATCATGTGGCCATGTTTCTCGGCCAAACCATGCCCCCCTTCCCCCATTCAGGCTTCTTCAATAAACTGTGAAATGGCATGGTTATATATTATTATATTATATGATCTTCTCCAACTTATAATACATTATAAACTGCCATTTTCTATATAACTGTGTTTTACGTTTTCTGTTAAGGAATTATAATACAATGTTGTTTCCTCTGTTCATTGCATTATTGTGATCTCTCTTTATTCATGCTTCCCGGTTTTATGTAATGACCATTCTCACACTATGTGTATTCATTATTTAGGCTTCTCAATACTTTACTTGCAAAAGGAGTAATTGTGGTCAACACAGTTTTAATTATTTTCATTTCAAGGGTCTGTTAGTGATAAAGTCATAAAAGAGACGAGTTGGTCGGCACTTTTGTAATTAGGGAAATAACAAAATGATTTAAAGTTGTTTCTTTTATTGTCTCACTGAATAGGTATTAAACATGTCACCTTTAAATCATTTTTGTTATTTTTCTCATTACAGAATAATTTTTACCAACTCATCATTGTTGCCTGTTTGAAAAAAAAAACAGTTCATTTCCAGTATTTGAAACATCTATCCATATCAAACAGGAAAACTGTTTATCAAGCAGAGTATCCTCTTGAAATGCATTTTATATTATTCATTGTCTTGACATCGTCATTAACAATTAATAGCTATAGAGATCATTATTTAATTTAAATAATCTTATAATATACAGCAGAGCTATAAGTAGAGAACAATTCTTCCTTAATGGTTTTACTTTACTGCATATAATTTCAGCGGATATTACAAGTGGTTTGATAAAATGTAAAATATAAATGCAGTGATATAGAGCTTACATATTCAACGTATTGTTTTACATCTATTTCTCATGGTTATATGAATGAATTACCAGAAATACAGTGAATGTCCCAGTTGGAACATTAACTAAATATGCTGAATGCGCTAACAGATGTAGTGTGCATTAACAATACATTAAGCTCACAAAAGAAGGTGGATTTTACTGGGTTGTTGTTTTGCATACTGTATCTAGCATACTGTATGTAATTATGATTTGGTTAAATACAAAAGAAAGAAACATCTGAGTATAATAATACTCCAAATTGTTATATTACATTATTTAATCATATATGTTTTGTAAATAAATAATTGTATTCTTAACCAGTTCATAACCAGGCTATTTTCCCCTTTGAATAACAAGACACAGTTTTGCTTTTTTAGCACATACAGGTTTTTGTGTCTTATTTTCCATGATATATGGTGTTTTATTTTTATATTAGTATTTTTTGTGTTTTTAGGGGAAAGTATGTGAGAAAAAAAGTGTCTGTTTTATAAAATATTTCAATTTGTTGTTTTTTTCAAAGTCCCATTAAAATATTTTTTTTCAATCAATAACTTTTTTTCGTGTTTTTACAGTAGTATTAGAACATAAATGCATTATAATATATAACAGGTAGACCAGCTGTTTTTGTGGCAAGAGATCCAAGCCATAACAACATATATTGCATAACAGAAAAAGTCCAGTAGTGATTGGACCCAACAGAAGTCCATAATAACAATTCAGATTATGCCTACAACTCAGAAAATCCGGCATACATGTAGCAACACATATAAAAAGAGAACAAAATAGAACAAAGCAGCATATTAACATGATAGCAAAGTTATCTCAGCACTGTTACATATCAAAACATGCATATGATCAATAGAGAAGAGTAAGGCTTTGTTCACATCTGCGTTGGGACTTTGTTCATGGCTTCGATCTAAGCTTTCCGTCAGGGGAACCCATGAACGGAATCCAAACTGTAACAAACAAAAACCATAGGTTTCCGTTTGCATCCATCACCATTGATTTGAATGGTGACGGATCCGGTGCAAATGGTTTCCATTTGTCACCGTTGTTTTAGTCGACTGCGCTATTCATTCATTCAAAGTGACGGAACCCTTAAACAACGGTGACAAATGGAAATCAATGGTGATGCAAAAGGAAACCTATGGTTTCCGTTGGTTTCAGTTTGGATTCTGTTCATGGGTTCCCCTGACGGAAAGCTCTGTTGGAACCCATGAACTGAGTACCAACGCAGTAGTGAAAGTAGAGTAATTTAGAAGGTTAAGAAGGTGCACAATTGTAGGAATTGGTAAACCAGCATTCCCATATTTCTGAAAGGTGTGCATTTTCTGATGGGAGCATGTACCATGTAGACTACCTGGGGGTATTTCTTGTAGTGTACCTTGATGACATACTTGTGTTTTCCAAGGACTGGTCCTCCCACATTGAGCATGTCAGGAAAGTGCTCCAGGCCCTTCGGGAAAACAAACTGTTTGCTAAGACCGAAAAATGTGTGTTTGGGGTGCAGGAGATACCATTTTTGGGTCAAATCCTCACTCCTCATGAATTCCGCATGGACCCCGCCAAGGTCCAGGCTGTGGCGGAATGGGTCCAACCTGCCTCCCTGAAGGCGTTACAGTGCTTCCTGGGGTTCGCTAATTATTACAGGAGATTTATTGCTAACTTCTCGGTCATCGCTAAGCCTCTTACGGATCTCACTCGCAAAGGTGCTGATCTCCTCCACTGGCCTCCTGAGGCTGTCCAGGCTTTTGAGGTCCTTAAGAAGTGCTTTACCTCAGCCCCTGTGCTGGTTCAGCCCAACCAAATGGAGCCATTTATCGTGGAGGTTGACGCGTCCGAGGTGGGAGTGGGGGCTGTCTTGTCCCAGGGTACCAGGTCCCTCACCCATCTCCGTCCCTGTGCCTACTTCACCAGGAAGTTTTTGCCCACTGAGAGTAACTATGATATTGGCAACCGCAAACTCTTAGCCATTAAATGGGCATTTGAAGAGTGGCGCCACTTCCTGGAGGGGGCTAGGCACCAGGTAACGGTCCTTACCAACCACAAGAATCTGGTTTTCCTAGAATCTGCCCGGAGGCTAAACCCGAGACAAGCTCGATGGGCGTTATTTTTTACCAGATTCAACTTTTTGGTCACCTATAGGGCTGGGTCTAAAAATATTAAGGCTGATGCACTGTCGCGTAGCTTCATGGCCAGCCCTCCTTCAGAGGAAGATCCTGCTTGTATTTTGCCTCCAGGTATAATCATTTCCTCTATTGATTCTGATTTAGTCTCTGAAATTGCTGCTGATCAAGGTTCAGCTCCCGGGAACCTTCCTGAGAACAAACTGTTTGTTCCCCTGCAATTCCGGCTAAGGGTACTTAGGGAAAATCATGACTCCGCACTATCTGTTCATCCAGGCATCCTGGGTACCAAGCACCTCATTGCCAGAAACTATTGGTGGCCTGGGTTGCCTAAAGACGTTAAGGCCTACGTCGCCGCTTGTGAAGTTTGTGCTAGGTCCAAGACTCCCAGGTCCCGACCAGCGGGCTTACTATGTTCTTTGCCCATTCCCCAGAGAACTTGGACCCATATCTCCATGGATTTTATCACCGATTTGCCTCCATCTCAAGGCAAGTCGGTGGTGTGGGTTGTAGTAGACCGCTTCAGTAAGATGTGCCACTTTGTGCCCCTCAAGAAACTACCTAATGCTAAGACGTTAGCTACCTTGTTTGTCAAACACATCCTGCGTCTCCATGGGGTCCCTGTCAATATTGTTTCTGACAGAGGGGTACAATTTGTTTCATTGTTTTGGAGAGCCTTCTGTAAAAAGTTGGAGATTGATCTGTCCTTCTCCTCTGCCTTCCATCCTGAAACTAATGGCCAAACTGCGAGGACTAATCAGTCTCTAGAACAATATTTAAGGTGTTTTATCTCTGACTGTCAATATGATTGGGTCTCCTTCATTCCCCTCGCCAAATTTCCCCTTAATAACCGGGTCAGTAACTCGTCAGGGGTCTCCCCCTTTTTCTGTAATTTTGGGTTTAATCCACGGTTCTCCTCCGTTTCACCTGGTAGTTCCAACAATCCCGAGGTAGAGGTCGTTCATCGGGAACTGTGCACAGTCTGGGCCCAGGTTCAGAAGAACCTAGAGGCGTCCCAGAGCATACAAAAGACTCAGGCAGATAGAAGACGTTCTGCTAACCCCTTGTTTGTGGTCGGGGATCTGGTGTGGCTATCGTCCAAAAATTTGCGCCTTAAAGTCCCATCCAAGAAGTTTGCTCCTCGGTTTATAGGGCCGTACAAGGTCATTGAAGTCCTCAACCCTGTCTCCTTCCGACTGGAGTTGCCCCCGTCTTTTTGAGTACACAACGTGTTTCATGCCTTCCTCCTTAAACGCTGCTCCCCATCCTTGACTCCCTCGAGGAAACCTCCGGTCCCTGTTCTCACCCCTGAGGGGGTAGAATTCGAGGTGGCCAAGATTGTGGACAGCAGGATGGTCCAAGGCTCCCTCCAGTACCTGGTCCATTGGAGAGGATACGGGCCTGAGGAGAGGACTTGGGTACCCGCCCGGGATGTTCACGCTGGGGTATTGGTCAGGAGGTTCCACCTTCTTTTCCCCAATAAACCAGGTCCACCCAGAAAGGGTCCGGTGGCCCCTCATAAAAGGGGGGGTACTGTAAAGGATCTGCCAGACACAGCTTCTGTGTCAACGCCCATAGGTAATCAGTCTGCACCTGCTTCTATGTCTGTGAGACTGACTCCATCTTCCACCACTCAGTGTGGCAGGCTTAGGAGTGGGAGAGCCTATCATAGCCTTGCCAGACGGAGCTAGCTCTCGTCCTCTGTCTATTTATACCTGCCTTTCCTGTTCCTCCTTTGCTTGTGATTCTTCTCTGCTGGTTTCTTGGCCCTGCTGCAGCTTCTTGAAGTACTACCCTCTGCTTGTTATTGACCTTGGCTTTTCTGACCACTCTTCTGCTCAGCGTTTTTGTATCTCGCTCATCTCCTGGTTTGACTCGGCTCGTTCACCTCGCTTGTTGCTCACGGTGTTCCCGTGGGCAACTTCCCCATTTCCCCGGCTTCTTTGTACCCTTGTCTGTTTGTCTGTCGTGCACCTATTGAGTGTAGGGACCGTCGCCCAGTTGTACCCCGTCGCCTAGGGTGGGTCGTTGCAAGTAGGCAGGGACTGAGTGTCGGGTAGATTAGGGCTCACCTGTCTGTCTCCCTACCCCGACAATACAGCAGCAAGTTATCAGAGTCAATATAAAATTGGCTACATCTGTATAAATTATACATATAAATAATGCCACGATTTACTGTACATATAAAGAATACTGCTACATGCTGTCCTGCACATATATATATATCAGCCAACAAACAGCGACATTTCTGTCCAACAATAGGACCTTTATCATACTATATATATATATAGTAAGAGTATAGCTATTGGAAAACATTATATATAGAGGAGACTACAAATTGTAGTCAATGTCACATATGAAGATACCTATGGGTATCATATGCATCTATAACAAAGGGCAGATTTATAAATATCAACAGGTACAACATAGTCTGTAATCTATAGTGACAGTATAGAGTGGATCCGCATTCTAGTAGAGCAATTCCATATATATTACTGGGAATATTATCATCTCCTAGAGGATTTCAAAATTAACCCAAACCCATAATTATATGGGGTGTATGTATCAAACGTACAAAAATAAGTATGCTCATATTGCTTAGTAGAGTAGACCTGAACTAACTCGTCACATCTCAATATAATGTATAATTTAGATGACAGAGAATTTTTTTTTCCTTTGTGCATATTCTCATAACTACTATAGAATGTTCTCCTTTCCTCATAGACAAAATACATAAAAAACCAATAGATAGGTAGAATTTTTTCACTTTTTCTCAATCTAGGTGCAATGGGTCTCTGCTGCCTTCATATAGCCAACAAATCACTTCACAAATAGTATATATCTAAAAGTACAAAAACTTTCTAGCTCAAGATCCAGGGTGAACCAGTCAATAGGATTATTAGGGCAAAAAGATAGGCCACGATTAAGCACTTTAATCCGAGGGTCAGTTAGTGTAAAAGATGAAATATTCACCACTAGATTTGGGGATTTCTCCTCCGGTTCTGATATTGACGACCCCCCCCCCCCCATGCTGAAATCATCCTGCCTCTGGTCTTGTTGTGGTTCAACCTTTCTCTTATGTTTCCTCCCGCCCCTGCGGGATCACTTTCTCCTACTATTGGAGTGTCCACAGTATCTCCTAAAAAAGGTGCAGAAAATTGATCATCAGAATCTGTAACGTATGGATCCGCTGCTCTATGGCATCTTCTTGGTCCTCTTTCAGATTTCCTATGGTCTCTGGAATCAAATTCTTCATTCTGCTAACAGTAGATTTTCACTGTGGCATATTCATCCAGATCACGTTGCCATTTCTGGCGTATGTGTGTATATATACATATATATATATATATATATATATATGTATATATATGAAAAATAGAGCAAAGAAGCAGCACTCAATAGCAAAAAATGACATTTATTCACCCAACACATCAACGTTTCACTTCCTCCATGGAAGCATTTTCAAGCGAGGAGGTGAAATGTTGCTGTGTTGGGTGAATAAATTTCATTTTTTGCTATTGAGTGCTGCTTCTTTGCTCTATTTTTTCATATACTACATTGGGAGAGCGTCACTCCCTTTTATTTGAAGCTTAGCACCAGCCGCATTTGGTTCTCTTCACGGTGCTGCTCCTATTGTGTGTTTGATCCTATATGTATGTATGTATGTATATATATATATATATATATATATATATATATATATATATATATATATATGTGTATATATATATATATATATATATATATATACATGTTACACACATTTTTACACACATTGCACACACATATCTTAACCCCTTGCCGCTCCTGGACGTACTATTAGGTAATGGCAGCTGTATCGTTCGCGCTCCATGACCTAATAGTAGGTCTCGGGAGTAACGGCCGTTTCGGCCGTCCTCCTGACACATATAGGAGCTGTGACAGCTGCTGTCTTGTTCAGCAGCTGTCACAGCTCCTACAGCGGGGACCGATCGCTGTGTCCCCGCTGATTAACCCCTTAAAAGCCGCGTTCTATAGAGATCTTTTTAGGGGTTAAGCTGCCATCGCCGGCCTGCTACGCGATAGTGGCCGGCGATGGTGACTATGGCAACCGGACACCAAACAACGGCGTCCGGCTATGCCATAGACGGAAGCCTAGTGGGTCCTGACAACGTCAGGACCCACCATGCTTGCTGTCAGTGAGTAGCTGACAGTTCTAATACACTGCACTACGCATGTAGTGCAGTGTATTAGAATTGCTATCAGGGCCTCCTGCCCTCAAGTCCCCTAGTGGGACAAAGTAATAAAGTTAAAAAAAAGTTAAAAAAAGATGTGTAAAAATAAGAAAATAAAAGTTTTAAAAGTATTAAAAGTAAAAATCCCCCTTTTTCCCTTATCAATCATTTATTATTAATAAAAATATATAAACAAACAAATAAACTATACATAATTGGTACGGCCTGAACTACAAAACGCCGTAAAATAAAATAATAATAAACCGTACCACAATCACAATTGTTTGGTCACTTCACCTCCCAAAAGATGGAATAAAAAGAGATTAAAAAGTCGCATGTACCTAAAAATGGTACTGATTGAAACTACAGTTCGTTATGCAAAAAATAAGTCCTCGCACGGCTTTATTGATTGAAAAATAAAAAAGTTCTGGCTCTTAGAATAAGGTAACACAAAAAGTGAATGATTGTTTACAAAACGTATTTTATTGTGCAAACGCCATAAGACATAAAAAAAACTATAAACATAGGGTATCGCCGTAATCGTATCACCCCGCAGAATAAAGTGAATATGTCATTTATAGCGCACGGTGAACGCTGTAAAAATAAAGAATAAAAAAACAATAGTAGAATTGCTGTTTTTTAGTCACCACGCCACCTAAAAATAGAATAAAAACTGATCAAAAAGTCGCATGCACCCCAAGAAAACTATAATGGATTCCTCAAGGGGTCTAGTTTCCAAATTGGGGTCACTTTTGGGGGGTTCCCAATGTTTTGGCACCACAAGACCTCTTCAAACCGGACATGGTGCCTAATAAAAAAGAGGCCTCAAAATCCAATAGGTGCTCCTTTGCTTCGGAGGCCGGTGCTTCAGTCCATTACCGCCCGAGGGCCACATGTGGGATATTTCTAAAAACTGCAGAATCTGGGCAATACGTATTAAGTTGCGTTTCTCTGATAAATCCTTTTGTGTTATAAAAAAAATGGTATAAAGAGGATTTTCTGACAAAAAAAAATGTAAATTTCACCTCTACTATGCTCTAAATTTCTGTGAAACACCTAAAGGGTTCATAAACTTTCTAAATGCTGTTGTGAATACTTTGAGGGGTCTAGTTTCTAAAATGGGGTATTTGATAGGGGTTTCTAATATATGGGCCCCTCAAAGCAACTTCAGAACTGAACTGGAACCTAAAAAAATAAATAAATGAGGCAATACTTCGCTTCTTACATTATACTGATAATGAGCCGTGCCCACCCCGAGATGACCCCAGTTTTGACCGTTTGTATAAACGGAGACCCCTATTAGACCGTTCCAGTGCCCGGTTTTCCCAAGCATACACCCCCGAGAAGTGTATTTCTATTGATGAGTCCCTGGTACATTTTAAAGGGAGGGTTCAATTCCGCGAGTACCTAAGAGGGCAAGGTATGGCGTGAAGATGTATAAGCTGCGAGAGTGCATCAGGGTATACCTACAGGTTTAGGATATATGAAGGAAAGGCCACCCCCAAACCAGACTGCATCCTGGACTACAATAGGTACATGGGAGGGATGGACTTGTAAGATAAAATCCTGAAGCCCTACAGCGCCATGCGGTGTGGTATAAGAAGCTGGCCGGGCACATCATACAGATGGCATTGTATAATGCGTACGTGCTACGTCGATGTGCAGGCCAGACGGGAACTTTCCTGGAATTTCAAGAGGTGATTATCAAGAACCTAATCTTTAGGGACCAAGAAGGGGGGGGCACACAGTACTTCTGGAAGCGGGGCCACACGCATCGTACCAGGGCGGCAACACTTTCCAGGAGAAGTTCCCCAAACTGGCAAGAAGGGAAAAAGTCAAAAGAGGTGCAAAGTTTGCTATAAGAGGGCGATAAGGGATGACACAATATATCAATGTGACACGTGTCCCGAATAACCAGAGCTCTGTATGAAAGAGTGTTTTAAAATTGATCATACATCCCTTGGTTTATAATTTACCCCAATTTTACTTACCCTGATGCACTCCACACAGCTTATCCCCCTCATCTTTCCCCTCTGAGCCCTGCTGTGTGCCCAGGCAGCTGATAACAGCCACATGTAG
The DNA here is from genome assembly GCF_050947455.1 of Rhinoderma darwinii. Lineage (NCBI taxonomy): Eukaryota > Metazoa > Chordata > Amphibia > Anura > Rhinodermatidae > Rhinoderma > Rhinoderma darwinii. The sequence goes on from NC_134691.1 coordinate 174,226,857, forward strand.
GGTATTGCCATACCCGGGAGAACCCACATTACAGTTTATGGGGTGTAGGTCTCCGGTCAAAATGCTCACTACACCTCTAGATGAATGCCTTAAGGGTGTAGTTTTTAAAACGGGGTCACTTCTTGCGGGTTTCAACTGTACTGGTACCTTAGGTGCTTCTGCATACATGACTTCGCACTAGAAAATCCCCAGTAGGCCAAATGGTGGTCCTTTCCTTATGAGCCCTCCCATGGGCCCAAACCGCAGTTTATCACAGCAAATGGGGTATTGCGGCACTCAGAACAAATTGCGCAACAGAATGGGGTATTTTGTTTCTTGTGAAAATAAGAAATTTTCAGCCAAAACGACATATTATTTGAAAAAAATAATTTTGTTTTCATTCCCAGCCCAATTCAAATAAGTTATGTGAAAAAACTATGGGGTCAAAATGGTTACAACACCCATAAATGAATTCCTTGAGGGGTGTAGTTTATTTGATACCTCTGGGGCTCTGCAAATGCGACATGGCACCCGAAAACCAATCCAGCAAAATCTGGACTCCAAAGAACACACAGCGCTCCTTTCCTTCTGAGCCCTCCCATGGGCCCAAACGGCAGTTTATCACCACAAATGGGATATTGCCGCACTCAGGACAAATTGGGCAACAAAATGGAGTATTTTATTTCTTGTGAAAATAAGAATTTTTGAGCTAAAATGACATATTATTGGAAAAAATATATATTTTTTTAATTCCCAGCCAAATTCAAATAAGTTCTGTGAAGAAACTATGGGGTTTAAATGGTCACATTACCCATAAATTAATTCCTTGAGGGGTGTAGTTTCCAAAATGGGGTCACTTCTGGTGGGTTTCCATTGCTTTGATACCTCTGGGGCTCTGCAAATGCGACATGGCACCCGAAAACCAAACCAGCAAAATCTGTACTCCAAAGAACACACAGCGCTCCTTCCCTTCTGAGGCCTCCCATGGGCCCAAACGGCAGTTTATTGCCACAAATGGGGTATTGCTGCACTCAGGAGAAATTGGGCAACAAAATTGAGTATTTTGTTCCCTGTGAAAATAAGAAATTTTGATAAAAAATTACATCTTGTTGGAAAAAATGACATTTTTTTAATGTCACAGCCCAATTGAAATAGGTGCTGTGAAAAAACTGTGTGGTCAAAATGCTAACAAAAACCATAAATGAATTCCTTGAGGGGTGTAGTTTCCAAAATCGGGTCACTTTTGGTGGGTTTCCATTGCTTTGATACCTCTGAGGCTCTGCAAATGCGACATGGCACCCGAAAACCAATCCAGCAAAATCTGGACTCCAACAAACATATAGCGCTCCTTTCCTTCTGAGCCCTCCCATGGGCCCAAACGGCAGTTTATCACCACAAATGGGGTATTGCCACACTAAGGACAAATTGGGCAACAAAATGGGGTATTTTGTTCCCTGTGAAAATAAGAAATTTTGATCACAAATGACATTTTATTGGAAAAAATGTCATTTTTTTCATTTCACAGCCCAATTCAAATACGTGCTGTGAAAAAACTGTGCCATCAAAATTGTAACAACAACCATAAATGAATTCCTTGATGGGTGTAGTTTCCAAAATGGGGTCACTATTGGGGGATTTCTACTGTTTTGGCACCTCAACACCTCTTCAAACCTGGCATGCTGCCTAAAATATATTCTAATAAAAAAGAGGACTCAAAATGCACTAGGTGCTTCTTTGATTCTAGGGCTTGTGTTTTAGTCCACGAGCGCAGTAGGGCCACATGTGGGACATTTCCAAAAACTGCAGAATCTGGACAATACATATTTAGTAGTGTTTCTCTGGTAAAACCTTCTGTGTTACAAAAAAAAATGAATAATATTGAAATTCAGCAAGAAAAATGAAATTTGCAAATTTCACCTCCACTTTGCTTTAATTCCTGTGAAATGCCTGAAGGGTTAAAAAACTTTCTAAATGCTGTTTTGAATACTTTGAGGGGTCTAGTTTTTAAAATGGGGTGTTTTATCAGGGTTTCTAATACATAGGCCCCTCAAAGCCACTTCAGAACTCAAGAGGTACCTTAAAAAAAAGGCTTTTGAAATTTTCTTAAAAATATGAGAAATTGCTGTTTATGTTCTAAGCCTTGTAACGTCCAAGAAAAATAAAAGAATGTTCAAAAAACGATGCCAATCTAAAGTAGACATATGGGAAATGTGAACTAGTAACTATTTTGGGTGGTATAACCGTCTGTTTTACAAGCAGTTGCATTTAAATTCTGAAAAATTCAATTTTTTCTAAATGTTCTCCTAATTTTGCAATTTTTCACCAATAAACACTGAATATATCGACCAAATTTTACCACGAACATGAAGCCCAATGTGTCACGAGAAAACTATCTCAGAATCGCTTGGGTAGGTTTAAGCATTCTGACGTTATTACCACATAAAGTGAAATATGTCAGATTTGAAAAATGGGCTCTGAGCCTTAAGGCCAAAATTAGGCTGCGTCCTTAATGGGTTAAACACATATATATATATATATGCACATTACACATGCATATACTGTATATACACACACATTCCACACACATACTATCAGACACTCCCAGGTCTGCCTTCTTTCTGCCTCTGTTAAGACCTGCCTCTGGCAAGGCTTAACAGAAGCCTGTAAAAATGAGAATATACTTCAACACATTAGTGTTGCCATGTATTATACCAGAGATATGACTATGGCAGGTTCAAGTCTCCTAGGGGTACTAATAAAAAGTGTAAAAATAAAGTTTTCAGTAGTGCACAAAAAAGAAAGAAATATTAAAAGTACCAAAAAAAAATTTGCCTCTAAAGTAATGTAAAAAAAAAAAGCAAAATTGGTATTTCCGCGTCCGTAAAATTCCAAACTATTACAATATAACATTATTTAACTTGCATGGTGAACACCAACAAAATGAAAACACCAGAATCACAGTTTTTTTGTCACCTTAGTGCTATTTTTTTTTTTTATAAAAAGTGATCAAAAAGTTGTATGTACCAATGGTAGCAATCTTTTTATAACAAATAGTTTTTTTCTATGAAAAGTAGTAAAATGTAGAAAAACCTATATAAATTTAGTTACACCGCAATTGAATTGAGACACAGAATACATTTAAGTTGTCGTTTTTACAGCTCGGTTAAAGCCGTAAAAACGAAACCCAAACAACAATGGAGGAATCACATTTTTTTCTAATTCCACCTCACAAATATTTTTTTTCCGTTTCTCTGTACATTAGATGGTACTTTAAAAGTGTATCAATAGAAACTAGAACTCCTCCCACAAAAAAATAAGCCTTTTCACCAGTCGATTGATGAGAAAATAAAAAAGTTATGGCTCTTGGAAGGCGGGGAGTGAATAACGAAAACAAAAAATACAAAAATTGGCTTAGTCCTGAAGGGGTTAAAATGCAGGCTGATACAGTTTATCTACACTGATACATTGTTGTAATGCATATAAGGAAAAGAGATATATGTCCTGTTGGTTTATTTACTTAAGAAAAGATTGCCTAAACTGGATATAATTGGAGCAAACTCTTAGGTTCAAAACATTTCAATTATGTATTGGTTGTACACATCTAAATTTAAAACAAATTATTTTCACCGACAGCATGCAGGTTTTGTGACAATTGAGAGTAACTGCATTACAAAGTATATTGAAAGTTTGTATAACTTTCAATTATACAATGGTTTTGCTTTTTTTTATATGACAATGGCCTTACATTTTTGTATTTTATTGTCTCACTGAAAATCTCTAGAAACCGAGGAATTGTCATATTGGCAATAATTTTTTTTTGCAAATGTATGACCTTGTATTTAAAGGATCAATCAATGAAGCCCTTTTAGCCCTAAGTACTAGCAAAAAACATTCAATAGTGTAGCATAGTGTAACATTATGTTTCTATTCTCAATATGAATGCTGTGATTCCCAGTTGTGGTTGTTGTGGTAAAAAAAAAATATAGAAAAAATATATAAATACAAAAGAGTTGTAAAGATAGTATGAGGGAAAAATGTTTCTTGCACACCTACTGTATGCAATAAGATCTTACAACCTATTCATGTTGACATTTACCTTAATATTACGGAAGTAGTTCATTTACACAATACACTTTAAAGCAACTCTCGAATGCTCTGAAAATTCAAGGTAAATATCAGATTATAATATTTGTTAATATGTTATTAAAATTAATTGTATCATTGTGTTTAAGATTAAAAATATGTGGATATTTATGGCAGCAGTGCTCCATAACAATTTCTAATTAGTAACGCAAAATCTGAAACCCTGGGGTTGTGGTAGAAAAATGACAATCATTTATCAAAGCTGTAAATTGATTAAATTATTGGGGCCTTCACCCAGTAATCCTGCCCCCACAGCGCCACTGACCCAGTAATAATGCCCACCTAATGCCACTTACACAGTGATTCGGCCCCTGTGCTCCCCACTCAGTAATGCTGCCCCGTGTTGTTACTTACTTAGTAATACTGCTCCCAGTACCCCACACCCAGTAATGCAGCCCCTCAGTGCCCCCTATTCAGTAATGCTGTCAACCAGTGCCCTCCACCTAGCAATGATGCCCCTAGTGCCCCACACTCAAAAATGCTGCCCCCACTTAGTAATGCTGCCCCCCTTGTGCCCCACACTATAGTAAAGGCACCCCACTAATTGGTCATGAAGATTAAACTAATACTCACCTAGACTTATTTCCATGCTGAGCAGCTCAGTCTTTTCAGGCCCACAGCCTATGAGACGCCAGGATGGGATCAATGCAAAGACCGACGTGATGACATCACTGCATCGCGCTGGCCAGCCAAGAAGTGCTGGGGGTCTCATAGGCTGCATGTCTGAAATGGCCTGTTACCTGAAAGAGTGAACGACTCGGCAGAGAGCTGACAGTTTCCTGCCCCATCATAGTAATTAACTTTATTTGCATCCTGAGAATGCAGATGCAGTTCAAAGTGGCGGTCGTCCAGAGATATGGACCAAGGGCCAAGAATCTGGAGATTATGCAGAGGCGTAGCTAGGTTCTCCTGCACCCGGGGCAAAGATTCAGTTTGGTGCCCCCCCCTCAACTTATTTCCCGACATCTCCTTCCCCCTCGCCATGTTTTCTTTCCCTACCAATCAATGAGATGTAATTTTTTTTCACTATTTTTTTAATGTAACGCGAGTATAAAAGCATTTCTACATTTTACAAGCGATGTAGATCTATAATGTAATTAACATAAAAATAAATTAAAAGAAAATAAATTAAAGAGGCCACACACAGCCCCCTATAGATAGAGCCACACAGAGCCCCCCCTGTAGATAGCGCCACACACAGCCCGCTTCCCCCCTAGTAGATAGCCCCACACTCCCACCCCTTGTACTTAGCGCCACACTGTGAACAGACCGGTGAGCGGTAGCCTAGCGCTACCACTCTCCGCTCTGCCTGGTGTGACTTACCGGAGAAGCCGAGGAGGTCATGCGGGGCAGGCAGCGGCGGAGTTCCTTCTGACTAGGGTCGGTGCAGCCAGGGCCGGCCTTCGCTTGGATGGCGCCCTGTGCGGGACTCTCTATTGCCGCCCCCTGCACAAACCAAAACGTAACCACATATATGGACACGCTGGAACATATATACTGTACATACATAAAGATAGATATATAGACATACAGGCAAATATACATACACACATCTGGAATATATACAAACAGGTAAATATATAGACGTACAAACAAATATATACACACACACACACAAACACACAAACACACACACACACACACACACAAACACACACACGCACACACACACACACACACACACACACACACACACACACACACACACACAGATAAATACACAGACAGGAACATACACAAATACATAAAAGGCACAAATATACAAGCACAAAGACACATTCACAAACAGACCCATATACACCCACACAGGCACATATGTACACAGCACAGATAATGTAGTAGTGTTACCTGCAGTCCTATGTAACACCACAGATAACACAGTGATAACTCTCTGAGTACTGATAATGTAGTTGTGTCACCTGCAGTCCTATGTAACACCACAGATAACACATTGTGCTAAATTACAATCTCAGCTCTGCTACACAGTACAGATAATGTAGTAGATGTTACCTGCGGTCCTATGTAACACCACAGATAACACAGTGATAACTCTCTGAGAACAGATAATGTAGTAGTGTTACCTGCAGTCCTATGTAACACCACAGATAGCACCAGGGGCGTAACTAGGAAAGACTGGGCCCCATAGCAAACTTTTGACTGGGGCCCCCCCTCCCCTGGGTGTCACACACAGCCCCCCCTTCTAGATAGTGCCTTTTTTATAGCCCCCCCTGTAGATATCTACAAAGGGGGCTGTATGGCGTTATCTACAGGGGGGGCTGTATGGCGTTATCTACAGGGGGGGCTGTATGGCGTTATCTACAGGGGGGCTGTATGGCGTTATCTACAGGGGGCTGTATGGCGTTCCCTATAGGGGGGCTGTATGGCGTTCTCTACAGGGGGGCTGTATGGTGTTCCCTGCAGGGGGGAGGCTGTACGGCGTTCTCTACAGGGGGGGGGCGCTGTATGGCGTTCCCTACAAGGGGGGGGCAGTATGGCGTTCCCTGAAGGGGGGCTGTATGGCGTTATCTACAGGGGGCGCTGTATTGCGTTCCCTACAGGGGGGGCTATATGGCGTTCTCTACAGGGGGCTGTATGGCGTTATCTACAGGGGGGTTTGTATGGCGCTATCTACAGGGGGGGCTGTATGGCGTTCCCTATAGGGGGGACTGTACGGTGTTCTCTACAGGGGGGGCTGTATGGCTTTCCCTGCAGGGGGGAGGCTGTACTGCGTTCTCTACAGGGGGGGGCAGTATGGCGTTCCCTGCAGGGGGGGCTGTATGGCGTTCTCTACAGGGGGGCTGTATGGTGTTCCCTGCAGGGGGGGCTGTATGGCGTTATCTACAGGGGGGGCAGTATGGCGTTATCTACAGAGGGGGCTGTATGGCGCTAACGCCATACAGCCCCCCTTGTAGAGAAGGCTACCATACAGCCCCCCTTGTAGAGAACGCCATACAGCCCCCTGTAGAGAACGCCATACTGCCCCCTTGTAGAGAACGCCATACAGCCCCCCTTGTAGAGAACGCCATACAGCCCCCCTTGTAGAGAACGCCATACAGCCCCCCTGTAGGGAACGCCATACAGCCCCTTCTCCCCAAAAAATCCGACCTACAGTGTGTCCTACAAAAGACATGTATCCCCTATCCACAGGATCTCCACAGGATCTCCACAGGACAGGGGATACATGTGTGATCGCTGGCAGCGATAGGGAGAACGGGGGACTGAAAGTCCCCCTGAAGTTCTCCATGACTAACCTTAGACTTCCGGCGTCTGCGCAGCTCAATAAAAATGAAAGGAGCGCTGGTCACGCATGCGCACAAGCACGACCGGCGCTCCATTAATTTCTACGGAGCTCCCGACACAGACCCCGGAAGTCCGAGGTTTGTGATGGAGAACATTGGGGGGGGACTTTCAGTCCCCCGTTCTCCTTATCACTGCCAGCGATCACACATGTATCCCCAGTCCTGTGGATAGGGGATACATGTCTTTTGTTTAATGGCAGAGAGGGGAGATACCTCCCTGCTCTGCCGTAGTGTTCAGTGGCGTCCCGCTGTAGCAGCCATAGCGGCTGCTAGCGGAGCCTCCGGCCATGGGGGGGGCCGTGCCGGCGGGCGACACGGGCCCCCTCATGCCGCGAGCACCGTAGCAGCCGCTACTGCTGCTACGGCGGTAGTTACGCCACTGGATAGCACACTGATAACTCTCTGAGTACTGATAATGTAGTTGTGTCCCCTGCAGTCCTATGTAAAATCACAGATAACACATTGTGCTAAATTACTATCTCAGCTCTGCTACACAGTACAGATAATGTAGTAGATATAAGAGACAAACACATGCAGAGACACAGACAGACAGAGACACACACAGACAGACAGAGACACACACACACACACAGACAGACAGAGACACACACAGACACACAGACACACAGACAGACAGACAGACAGACATACACTCACTCACCATGTCTCCTTGCTGACAAGTGAGGGCGGGCTGTGGGCGGAGCTTCCTCTCTGCTTCTTGGCAGAGCACAGATCACAGAGTGGAGCAGATGCTGGAAGGCTGCAGAACGGGAGTGGACCTGTCCCCTGACCTGAGTTCATCTGACCTCATGTCACTGACGTGAGGTCAGGTGACTGGACTGGTCCACTCCATGGCTGTCACAGACCCCAGTCAGAACGCCCTATATTTCCTGGCTCTTCCTAAGCTGCTGCAGGTGTCCTACATACGGGGCGCCTGTCAGCAGCGATCAGCTGCTCTTCGGCGCCCCCCCCTTCCCTTGCGCCCGGGGCAAATGCCCCGCCTGCCCCCCCCTAGCTACGCCCCTGGATTATGCCACACATGCCCCATGCTAGCAATGCTCCTGCTGGTCTGGGATCTGAATTAACTATGGAGTTTGGTCTAGGTTCTGTAAAGGATCTGCCAGACACAGCTTCTGTGTCGACGCTCGTGGTTAGTCAGTCTGCACCTGCTCCTACGTCTGATAGAGTGACTCTTTCTTCTACCACTCAGGCTGGGAGGCTGAGGAGTGGGAGAGCCTATCATAGCCTGGCCAGACAGAGCTAGTTCCCGCCCTCTGTCTATTTATACCTTCATTTCCTGCTTCTCCTTTGCCTGTGACCCTGCTTGTTTCCTGGCTCTGCTGCTGCTGCTTGTACAATTTGTCCTCTGCTTCATATTGACCCTGGCTTTACTGACTACTCTCTTGCTCTGCGTTTGGTACCTCGTACACTCCTGGTTTGAATCGGCTCGTTCACTACTCTTTTAGCTCACGGTGTTGCCGTGGGCATCTGCCACTTTTTCCCTTAGCTTCTTTGTACCCTTGTCTGTCTGTCTGTCGTGCACATAGTGAGAGTAGGGATCGTCGCCCAGTTGTACGCCGTCGCCTAGGATCGGCCGTTGCAAGTAGGCAGGGACTGAGTGGCGGGTAGATTAGGGCTCACCTGTCTGTCTCCCTACCCCGTCTTTACAGGTTCTTAATTAATTTTAGGATCTGGGGTCTGATTAATTTAGGGATCTGGTCTGCGCTCTGAATAAATTTAAGGGTCTAATTATTTTCCGTGGGGCCCAGCATTTTGTAATTATGTCCTGCTTTTTAGCTAAGTCTGCTTTCTTCTCTATCCCTGTCCTAAGGCACTGTTAGTTTAGCAGTTTAGTATTTGTGTGAATTAGGCAGCACACTAGTTACAATATTGGTGGCAGTAGCATGATGCATGGGGCCTATAGAGGAACAGGTAATGTTTCCATGTAGCTTAAGGTTGGGCCCCCAGGATCAATTTCACTGGTGGGCACAGAGAGCATTCATTTGTAAATTATGGACATTTTTTGGTTATCAGAGGAAGACACCCAGGGAGGGAATGCACCACAATGTTTTGTTTTATTTTGTAAAAGCAGACAAACATTTTAATGTAATTCATGACTTATGGTGTGTCCTACTTAGGCCTTATTCACACGGACGTGTGGCATCAGCATATGGTGCCCGGCTGCGTGATTTTCGCGCAGCCGGCATCATTATGACACTCTGTTTTTATGTTTATAAACAGAAAAGCACGAGGTGCTTTTTTTTTTTCATTCATTCTTTTTACTACTGTTGCGCGAATCACGCGCGGCACCTGGAAGTGCTTCCGTGTGCCGTGCGCGATTTGCACGCACTCATTGACTTCAATGGGTCCGTGCTGCGTGAAACACGGGCAAGTATAGGACATGTCGTGAGTTTCACGCAGCACACATACGCTGCGTGAAATTCACTGACAGTCTGAACGGCCCCATTCACTAACATAGGTCCGTGTGACGTGCGTGAAAATCACGCACGTAGCACGGACGTATGACATGGTCGTGTGAATAAGGCCTCATGCACACGACCATAGCCATGAGCACAGCCGTGAATTTCAGGTCGGCCGGCTGCGGCCATTATTTTCAATGAGCCCGGCTAGCAGAAGACGGCCGTAATAAGACATGTCCGTTCTTTCTGTGGTGCGGGCTCCCGGGCCATGCATGGACCGTAAAAACTACGGTCGTGTGCATGGCCCCATAGAAATGAATGGGGCCGCAATTCTCCCATGGATTTTCGGGGCAATTGCGGCCGCAAAAGCACGTTCGTGTGCATGGGGCCTAAGGCCTTATTGAGTAGATTTTAAAGCATCATGCAATCTGTGCCTACAAGCTCCTGAGATGTAATTCGGGTTCTGGTTGTCTAAAAGACCTTAGACTAAAATATCTCACTGGGAAAAGAAGAGATACACTATTAAAACTTAACTTTTAATAGTTACAAATAATGGTTAAAAATTGGCTTACATACATTTTAACAGAGGATGGATAAAATACTAGTAGAGAAAGTTCTCAGCTGACAAGAAATATAAGAAGAGAGAGCTGATAGAGTAGAGGCTACTGAAAGAGATTTGATTTCTTTCCCCTCTGTGGTGATCAATCTTTTGTCACTTGACTACACAGATAACTACTCCTTGCAAACAAGAGCCCTATTCTAATATTATACTATACTATACTATACTATACTATACTATACTATAATTACATTGTTTTACTAGTGATGATGAAACCTTACAACTTTCTGAGCTAACTGCATGCATTAGTAATAAATGGTGTGCACTCAATATGTTTCAAAGGAGCTGTAAAGTTTGCATTTTTCTAAATTTAAATGTATCTGCTTGTAAGACAGATAGTAATACTGCACACAATAGTCACTAATTAACATTTCCCATATGTCTACTTTATGTTGGCATCGTTTTTTGAACATCCTTTTTTTTTCTAGGACGTTACAAGGCTTAGAGCTTTAGCAGCAATTTCTCCCATTTTCAAGAAAATTTCCAAAACCTATTTTTATAGGTTCAGTTCTGAAGTGGCATTGAGGGCCTTATATATTAGAAACCCCCATAAATCACCCAATTTAAAAAACTGCACCCCTCAAAGTATTCAAAACAGCATTTAGAAAGTTTCTTAACCCTTTAGGTGTTTCACAGGAATTAAAGCAAAGTAGAGGGGAAATTTTCTCATTTTTTTTTTTGTTCGGAAAATCCAATTTAATCCATTTTTTTCTGTAACACAAAAGGCTTTACCAGAGAACCACAACTCAATATTTATTGCCCAGATTCTGCAGTTTTTAGAAATATCCCAAATGTGCTCCTAGTGTGCTAATGGACTGAAACACCGGCCTCAGAAGCAGAGGAGCACCTAGAGGATTTTGGGGTCTCCTTTTTATTAGAATATATTTTAGGCACCATGTCAGGTTTGAAGAGGTCTTGTAGTGCCAAAACAGAGGAAACACCCTCAAAAAGACACCATTTGGCAAACTAAACCCATCAAGGAATTAATCAAGGGGTATAGTCAGCATTTTAACACCACAGGTTTTTTGCTGAATTTAGTGGAATTAGTCCGTAAAAATTAAAATCTAGATTTTTTTTCCAATAAAACTTAGAAATTATCAATTTTACAAGGAAGAAAGAAGAAGAAAAAGCACCCCAAGATTTGTAAAGCAAGTTCTCCTGATTACGGCAATACCCCATATGTGGTAATAAATGGCTGTTTGGACACACAGCGGGGCTCAGAATGGAAGGAGCACTATTTGGCTTTTGGATCTCAAGTTTACTGAATTGGTTTTCTCTATAAATCCAGTGACTTATAGGTGACTTCTCAGATTCTAGTAGTTTTTTCTAGTCTATTTTCTTCTCCATCCGGTGCATACTTCATGACGACTTCTCCTGGCCATGATCCATTTCTGCAGAATTTGCCACTCAGATGTCTACGGCTTCTCCCTTTTCCAACATTTACACACCTATAAACAAAAGTAAAATTCACATGGTGCCACACACTGTGCCTCTAAATATAATAGCACCATACACTGCGCCCCTGAATAAAATAGTACCAAACACTGTCCCCTGAATATAATTGTGTCAAACACTGTAAAGTAAACCCCACATACACAGTGTCCCCTGTAGATAGCACCACACACAACCCCTGTAGGTAGCGCCAAACCCAGCCCCTGTAGATAGAGCAATACACAGCCCCTATAGATAGTGCCACACATCCCCTGTAGATAGCATCACACACCCCCTTATAGATAGTGCCACACACACCCCCTGTAGATAGTGCCAGACACACCTCCCTGTAGACAGCGCCAGAAACCCACTGCGGATAGCGCCACACACACATCCCTGTAGATAGCGCCACACACACCTCCCTGTAGATAGTGCCACACCCCCCATATTGATAGCATCACCCCCTTTAGATAGTATCACACACAGACTCCTCTAGAAATAGTGCGGCACACAGCCACTGTAGATAGCATCAGACGCAGCCACTCTATAAATAGCATCACACCCCCCCTGTAGATAGCGCTATATACCCGCCTTGTAGACAGTGCCACGCACATACCACTGTAGGTAGCATCACACACAGGCCCCCTATAGATAGCATCACACAGCTCTCCTGTAGATAGTGCCACAGAGAACCCCTTTAGATTGCACCACACAGACCCCCTGTAGATAGTGCCATACATACCCCCTGTAGATAGTGCCACACAGACCTCCTGTAGACAGTGCCACATAGCCCTGGGTAGATAATGCCCCACAACCCCCCTGTAGATAGTGCCCCACTCCCCCCATAGATAGTGCCACAACACCCCTGCAGATAGCATCATACACAGTCCCTATGTAGATAGCACCACACTCCCCTATAGATTGCGCCACACATGCCCCCAATAGATAGCATCACACACAGCCCCCCTATAGATGGCATCATATACATCCCCATGTAGATAGTGTAACACACACAGACCCTGTAGATAGCATCACACAGCCCCCTATAGATAGTGTCACAAAGCCCCCCTGTAGATAGCACCACATAGACCCCCTGTATATAGTACCACCCCTCCCTGTAGATAGAATCACACACAGCCTACTGTAGATAATGCCACACACACCCCCTGTAGATAGCGCCACACATTCCCCTATAAATAGCACCACTCACACCCCCCTTAAATCGTGCCACGCCTGCATAAAAAAAAGACCTTGCAAGGGATGTCAATTGTATCTGCGTCCTTTGGACGCGGATACAATTGATTCTAGGTGCCTTCAGTTTTGTCACGTTTTTTCCCGCGATTCGAGGCACAAACGTGCCAAAACTAAGATGTGGTCTTTGGGCGGCCATGGGCCCCCCAGAGAGCCTCGGTCCCCGAGCGCCCACCATTAACTGACCTATGGGTATCTGCCACTGAAGAGGCCTGTGCCTATAGGTAGCCCTGTGAAAAAGGGAACCTGGTCCTCAGGTCAGAGATGTTTTATAGTTCACTAGATAGGAGTTGGTGCAGTATTCTCCATTCAATTCTTACCATTATATGCAAATTTTGTTAAGGTGTCAAATTTCTCACAATACAAATTCAATACAATCTTGCAACATGCTAGCAAAACCCTTGAATTGCTGCAATGCAAATGCACAACCACTGGGTAGCCAAATTTAGACACATATAGCATAGACATCTCACAAAATCAGCTTATACAACAAATATAAACAGTTCACATTGTAACGGCCGCTGATCCCTGCGGCCGCCATATACTTACCTCTCCATGGAGTCCTCTGGCTACTAGACGCTGCTGCATCCCGTTATCACTCCGGGCTGGCCACCGCTCTCCATTGCTGCCACTCTCCTCCTGCACTTCATTGTGCGCGCATGCACGCTGACCCTCCTGCTCTTGAAGGGCTAGTGGGCACCTAATTATCCACCTAACTTTTTCAGGGTATAAAGGAACATTTCTCTGGTTTAATCATTACCTGAGCAATTTGGTTTCTCCCTTCTTGCTAATAATATCCTGCTGATATTTTTTTGGGAATTCCTGTGGTTTCTTTGGAATTCCTGTGTTTGACTCTGCCTGTACCTTTGACTATCCTTGACTGCCGCATGCCCTGACCTTTTGCTCAACAAAGCGTGAGTGCCGTTTACCGTCTGACCTGCTCTTTGCTATACCTAATCCTTCATACTTTCTGTTGATTTAATACTATGCCTATTTACTTTGGCCGTCACCATGAGAGACTACTCTGGGGTAGCGACTTTTGGCTCCCAAGTAGCGAAGTCCAGATCCCTTTATAGGAGATAATGGGTGAATACCTGGGGTCCCATGGTTTAGAACTACATCAAATCCCTTGGTGACAAAGTGGGTCCGCACCATCCTCTGCAGGCCCACGTGATACTCTCTCTTTCCACGAGCCCCGTAAAAATATATAACTACACCGTGTTCCAAATTATTATGCACATTGGGTTTAAGTGTCATAAACATTTAATTATTAGTTTTTCAATTAAACTCATGGATGGTATTGTGTCTTAGGGCTCTTTGGATCATTTTAATCAATCTCAGACACCTGTGATAATTCGTGATCATCATACTGTGAAAAGATTTGTGGCTGATTCAGAGCACAGACGGGTTAGTTCAGATAAAGGCATAATGAGGAAGGTTTCTGCCAGACAAATTAATAGGATTAGGAGAGCAGCTGCTAAAATGCCATTACAAAGCAGCAAACAGGTATTTGAAGCCGCTGTTGCCTCTGGAGTCCCGCAAACCTCCAGGGGTAGGATCCTCCAGAGGTTTGCAAGTGTGCATAAAGCTATTATTCGGCCACCCCTAAACAATGCTCACAAGCAGAAACGGTTGCAGTGGGCTCAGAAATACATAAAAGACTAATTTTAAAACCGTGTTGTTTACTGATGAGTGCCGTGCAACCCTGGATGGTCCGGATGTATGGAGTAGTGGATGGTTGGTGAATGGCCACCATGTGCCAACAAGGCTGCGACGTCAGCAAGGTGGTGGCGGGGTCATGTTTTGGGCTGGAATCATGGGTAGAGAGCTGGTAGGCCCCTTTAGGGTCCCTGACAGTGTGAAAATGACCTTTGCAAAGTACGTATAGTTTATGACTGACCACTTTCTTCCGTGGTACAAAAATAAGAATTGTGCCTTCCGTAGCAAAATTATCTTCATGCATGACTATGCACCATCTCATGCTGCAAGGAATACCTCTGTGTCATTGGCTGCTATGGGCATAAAAGGAGAGAAACTCATGGTGTGGTCCCCATGTTCCCCTGACCTCAACCCTATTGAGAACCTTTGGAGCATCCTCAAGCAAAATATCTGAGGGTGGGAGGCAGTTCATATCAAAACAGAAGCTCTGGGAGGCTATTCTAACATCCTGCAAAGATATTCAAGCAGAAACTGTCCAAATACTCACAAATTCAATGGACACAAGAATTGTGAAGGTGATATCAAAGAAGGGGTCCTATGTTAACATGTAACTTGGCCTGTTACGTTTTTTTCTTATTGAAAGAGCTTTTGATTTCTGTAAATATGACCTCCTCATGCTGCAAATTCAACAAATTACCATTTTAGTTCTCTTTACAACCTTTAAAATGTTTCGATCTCTGTTGTGCATAATAATTTGAAACAGTGCATTTTTTGTTTTTTTACTTCTAAAAAAAAACCCTGTTATCATTAGGAGATTTGTTCAATAAAATTTGAATTTATACTCCAACGGTTGATGGCTTGAAGATTATACTGACTGTCATTTGCATAGACTATTTAGGAAAATCAGCGAAAAATAACATTTCCATAATAATTTGGAACGCGGTGTATATTAAAACAGTGCATAATAGAAATCAATACATCGCACACTATTTCCCTCATTTAATTCTATCATAAAGTAGACACAAATTCTTGACCGACTCTGTTTGTAAGCAACGTCATTTTGTATGCCTAGCAGTCGCTGGTTCGTTGCACTAGCTAAGATTAGTCTACATTGCCTTAGTAAAGCATCAACAATGCTTCTAGCAAATTTCACTAGCCATTCTCTATGCTGTCATGGTAACTGTACACTAAGTGAGAACAGCTCACAGTTATAGACACCTAGAAAGTGAAGTGAATCAATACCAATTGGACTTACTCATTCATTTAGAACGTGCGCCTATTTCATATATGCTATCAGCTATGGTTTAAACAAAGGTAACAATCTCTTTCTGTAGAGGTAATCCGCACTCACGTCATTCATATTATAAACTTAGCTTATTAATAAAGAGTATAAACCCTTGGCTGCTCAAATATTGCGATGTCTTATAATTGTCCCACAAGAACATCAGTCTTCACATAAACCGACGAGAATCACCTGCCCATTGGGAAAGGCAATGTTGATCAGTGTGTGGTGCTCTACTTAGGATGTCCAATATATGATCAGACGGCCACATTGTGCAACTAGACCAAGTTCAAGTACGGTACATTGACAGGCTGAATCTCTCTATAATCTTTCACTGCTATTACAAGGGGCAGTCAGGGTCCACCGCAGGTGTAAATTGAAGCACAACAGATACCTCATCTATAATCCGAAAACCACTGCGCACATTATCTTAAGATATAACAACATCAAATGAGTTCAATACCATTATTTATCAAAGTGCTAACTGTACTGAGATCACCTCACTTTCATTTTGTCAGAATAAACCACTTTATTTGTAATCAATCTCCATAGCGGGAGGGTGAGTGTAATGTGAGATCAATTTTCATCCGACTTTCATGACATTGTCAAAAGTAAGTGTCATCTTTCAAATGTTCATTTTCTGAAATATTCAAAAGACATACATTAAAAACAATGATAAGAAAAATATGGGGTAAATCCACAAAGCAATCTACCATCTAATTGTTTCTAGGTGTCAGGTGTTCCTTCAATGAAAAATATTCATATTTTACTCTAGGTTCAAACCATTGGGAACCAACGTATTGGGTTCATGTATCCATCAGTACATTATCTATTACTCTATATCTTAATTTACTTACATTATGTCCCTTATCTAAAAAAAAATCTACTACTGGTAGATCTTGTTTCTTAAGGGCCTATTAGGCTTCGTTCACATCTGCGCTAGGGCTAGCATTCCGTCGGAGCTTTCCGTCGGAAAGGAGCCCTGACAGATTTCTATGGTGCCCTGACATTGATTTCAATGGTGACGGATCCGGTGCAAATGGTTTCCGTTTGTCTCCGTTGTGCAAGGATTCCGTCGTGGCTTCCTGTGGTTTCCGTTTGTGTCTGTCAGGGCTCCGTTCCAACGGAAAGCTCAGACGGAATGTCGGAACGGAGCCCTAGCACAGATTTGAATGAAGCCTTACACAGCCGACGAGACCCGCATAGACGAGCGCCGACCAACGAGACAGCTCATTGATCGTCGCTCGTCTACTCCTGTCGCAAGGCGCTAGTATGGGGACGAGCGGTCGTTACTCCAATCGTTTGTCCTCAAACATTATTATAATTTCGCCAGTGCATCTCCCTGTTTACACAGGGAAATGCGCTGCAGACAACGATAATATTTCAGTTTTTTTAAAACAATACGATCAGCAGATAAACGAGCCATGGCTCGTTGATCTGCTGATAGCTGCCCTGTCTACACAGGGCAATTATCGTCTATGAACGATCGTGTGCCCGATAATTGGTATATACAATATAGGAGAGAATCCCACAAACATGATGATGGACTTACTGCGGAGCTGTTTTTTTAAAGATGCTTCAGAGTTCCATTGTTTCTATCATCAATGACTTTATTTCTTACATAACATAAAACCGTTAACAAATATAGTACATTTCAAGCTCAAACCAGGCTGTTTCTCAGATGAAAAAAAACACTGTATGAAACTCTGAGGCTGGGTTCACACGACCTATTTTCAGGCGTAAACGAGGCATATTATACCTCGATTTACGCCTGAAAATACGGCTTCAATACGTCGGCAAACATCTGCCCATTCATTTGAATGGGTTTGCCGACGTACTGTGCCGACGACCTGTCATTTATCCTTAAAATGACTGCCTCGTCAAAGAAGTGCAGGACACTTCTTTGAAACGTAATTTGAGCCATTTTTCATTGAATTCAATGAAGAACAGCTCAAGATTACGGGCGTCAATGATGCCTCGCAAAATGCGAGGAGGAGCATTTACGTCTGAAACGACGGAGCTGTTTTCTCCTGAAAACAGTCTGTAATTTCAGACGTAAAAGCCACTTATCGTGGGCACATACCCTCACAGTAGCAGGTGGGTTTAAAGGAAAAAAGCTGACAAACCAACAAACTAAACGGTACACAACATTTTTGAAACTGGGAAAAAAAGAGAAGTGATTTAGATGTACAAATTACAGACTTTACAATTTTATAGTCTAACTGAAATTTATGAAACCATCATCGAAAGAAAAGGCAGAAATAATATTGAGGAACTCTAATATCACATATAAGAAACCCTAATACAGCATATAGGAGTGATTCATAATAGAATAAATCTTGTCATATCTCCATCTTCCATCTCTTTCCTTCCTCCCCCCCCAACTCCTGACAATTCTGCTATCCCTGTTTTATTCCCCCATCCAATACCTCTACTTAGCTCCCCTTTGGGCTCACCCAGTTTTTTAGAAAAATCTTTCCCCATGCCCAAAAATACGCCCCCAGGAATAGTCGAATAAAAACAAGTTAAATACTTAACCCTTTCCTAAAACCAACAATCTTCACTGGAGAGGAGCAACATTATAACTATAGCTCCAGATATAACACTTATAATCTATTACCCCTGGAGTGGTTATCAGCCACAGAGATCCACAACAGATACCGATCCCACCAATGAATATACAAAAGTATAGAAAACTCGACACACCGCCTATGAAATGAAATAATTGTTTAAGTATTTACATCATAAATATTTCCTTATTTAGCATTTTAAGAATCAGTTATGAAACTCTATGTATTAAAATGGATAGGATTATAAGTACATTTTCATTCTTTTTATATTTTTAAACACTAAATCGTGCAATACCATACTTCAACAGATTATTTACCTAAAACAGAAAAAATTCATTTATTTTGTTAGATTTAATTTTAACTTTTTATCTTTTCGCTCTCAATGTGGCAAACTCGATTCTTCCGATATCACGGGTTCTGTACGAGAAAATAAACATTTTCAAAAGTTTAAAAGAATAATAATAACCCTTCCAAACATCACATGCTACCACATATATTTTTAGTATCAGAATTATGCTAATTCTTCCTATGTGATTGTTATGCAATGTGTGACGACGAACTGAACCTTGAACTTTGTTGGTTTGGTGGCTTTTTTCCTTCAAATCTGCCTGCTACTGTGAGAGTGATTTTATCTGAGGAAGAGTCCGGTTCAGGCTTGAAACGCGTTATGCGTTATACTTGTATACTGTTTTATGCTATCTTAGAAATGAAATCATTGATTATAAAAACAACGATACTCTGAAATATCCTTAAAAAAACAGAGCCGCAGTAACTCTTTGTGGGATTATCTCCTATATTGTATAGTTGAGAAATTGACTCCCGATGGGAACACATTCAAGGACAACTGGCCAGCAGTTTCACAGAAGGATTTATATTTATACCTACTGATTAGTCAGCCTCATACACTTCTCTGTACAACACCCAGTTGGTAAAAAGTAAAAACACGCCCAGTTGTCTATTGAGAAACTCATTAGCATAAATCTAAACTAGCTCATAACTTGCTCAAAAATGATTGTTTTTCAAAATATAAACCACTGCTATTATCTACATTACAGCGCCGATCAGATTATGTAGGAGATAGGGCACTTATAATCTGGTGACAGAGCCCCTTTAAGTTGTGTAATTCTATTTTGAAACAAAGTCATATAGGATTCCACTAAATGGTTAGTGTGCAATGGTTGTAATGTACTTTTTTTATACACATTGAAATCCCTCCTACACATTTTTAGATTATCATTTTCATTTGTTTTACACATCAATTGTTCACCTTTTCTCCCAAAAGCCTTGAGACATAAACATCTAAAAAAACATATTTAAATCAATTTCTAACTAATTAATTTGTTCTGTTGGACAAACGAAAGTCCCTTTTTGTGGCTTGGAAAGGTTAATAGAAGAGAAATTCACCACTAAGTTTTCACTCTTGGTGGATTCCTTCTGGGCACTATTTGGCTATGTTCACACGGGGTCTTTTGCCGAGTTTTTTGACGCGGAAACCGCGTCGCAAAACTCGGCAGAAACGGCCCGAGAACGCCTCCCATTGATTTCAATGGGAGGCGTCGGCGTCTTTTTCCCGCGAGCAGTAAAACTGCCTCGCGGGAAAAAGAAGCGACATGCCCTATCTTCGGGCGCTTCCGCCTCCGACCTCCCATTGACTTCAATGGGAGGCAGGAGAAAGCGTGTTTTCTGCCCGCGGCGCTCAATGGCCGCGGGCGAAAAACGGCGCGATCATTGCTATTCACACGGAGTATTTTGGGGGAGGAATATCTGCCTCAAAATTCCGTTTGGAGCTTTGAGGCAGATATTCCTCCCCCAAAATACTCCGTGTGAACATAGCCTTAGTCTCTGGTAGTAGTTTATCATCCTGCTATCGTTTCTTGTGTTTACATCTACCCCTCCTGGTGTGCAATGTCCTTCCATTTCCTCTGGTATGTTCTGCTCTAAAAGAAATGCCTATGGCTACTTGGGTATCGTCAGTGGAATAGGATGCATATTTGTTCAATATCTTCTCAAATCTCTGGCAGGATAATTAATTTGTATAAAAAAATGTGGGTCACAGATGTGGGGGCATCCCTCTGGGGATCCATTGTACTCCATAATACTGGTTAGATGTATTTCAGTTAAGCTATAGGGTAGATTGCTTTGTGCATTGACCCCAGATGTTTATTATCATTGTTATTCATTTATGTCTTTTGAATATTTCACAAAAAGAACATTTGAAGGATGACATTTTTGACGATGACAAGTTGAATGAAAATTGATCTTACGTTACACTCACCCTGCTGCTTTGGAGCTGCTATGCTATGAAATAATATCCTATAAAATAATAATAAATATGAAATAAGATGGTTTATTCTGATGAAGTGAAAGTGAGGTGATATCAATACATGCACCTCTTTAATAAATAATGATGTTGAACTCACATAGCTTGATATCATGTGCACAGTGGTTGCCAGAAGATAGTTTGGGTATCTGTTGTGCTGCGCTTTACACCTGCTGTGGACACTGACTTCCCTTTGTGATAGCAGTGAAACATTATAAAGAGATTCAGACTGTCAACGTACTTGTCTAATTGTACACTGCGGCCAACTGATCATATATATCGGACGCCCTCAGTAGAGAAACACACTGATCAATGCAAGGCCTTCCGCAACAGACATATGATGCTCGTCGGTTTGTGTAAATACTGACGTTCTTGTGGGCCATTTAAAATACATTGTGATAGATGACCAGCCAAAAAGGGTTAAAACCCTATATTAATAAGCTACAATTGTAATATGAATGATGTGAGTGCGGATTTCCTCTGCGGAAAGAGTCTCCTGCACCTCTGTCTAAACCGTAACTGATAGCATATAAGAAAAAGGTGCACGTCCTGAATGAATGAGTAAGTCAAATTGGTATTGATTCACTTCACTCTCTAGGTGTCTTTAGCTGTGAGCTGTTCTCACATAGTGTACAGTTACCATGACAGCCGAGGGAGTGGGTCCGATCCACAAATGAGTGCGGTCCAGCATAGGAAATGTATAATTGGATCAGTTAGAAGTGTTGTTGATGCTTCACTAGAGCAACAGAGGCTTCTCTTTGGTAGTCCGATTAACCAGCCGATGATGGGAATGCGGAATGACATTGTTTACAAATATAGCCTTTGTTATTGTGATACAGTTAGTGTCCGCCCATTAGTGTTTCCACGGCGGCCACTAACAGGCTTTATTCCGATGCAATTGCATTTTTATGGTGCTGCATCTGAATAAATAAATAGAGCAGGGAGCCGTTACCAGAGGTAGCTGAGGGCTGGGAGCATCCCTGCTCTAGCGGGTGAGATCGATATCAGTATCGATCTCACCCATTTAACCCCTCAGATGCCATGCTCAATAGAGAGCGTCGAGTGGTTTTGGAGAGAGAGAGGGAGCTCCCTCTCTTACCCCACCGGCACCCTGTGTGTGGTCACAGAGTGCCGTGTCTTCTATGGCAGCCGGGGGGCTTAATAAAGGCCCCCAGGTCTGCCACTAGTTATGCCGGCTAGGCCATGCCATTTTACACGGACAGGCAGTAATACACTGCAATACAATACAGTATTGCAGTGTATTATAAAAGCGATCGGACAATCACATATTGAAGTACCCTAGTGGGACTAGTACAAAAGTAAAAAAAAAAGGTTAAATAAAGTTAATAAATAAAAATGAAAAACCCACTATTTCCCCTTACAAAATGCTTTATTATTAAAAAAGTTAAAAAAGTTACACATATTTGGTATCACCATGTGTGTACCGAACCCGACTATAAAGTTATTACACTATTTAACCCACACAGTGAACGCCATAAAAAATAAAATAAGAAAACAATGGAAAAATTGCTGTTTTCTGTGAAAAAAATTGATAAAAAGTGATCAAAAAGTCTCATCTTCTCCAAAAGGGTACCAATAAAAACTACAAGTCATCCCGCAAAACAAAGCTCTCATACAACTGAGAAAAGCTGGATGGAAAAACATAAAAAGTAGCTTGGTCATTAAGACCTAAAATAGGCTGGTCAAAAAGGGGTTAAATGAATGATATAGTGTGCGATTATTGATATCTATTATGAACTGTTTTAACGCTGTTATATGAAACGTTTATTATTGATGTATAGACTGATTGGTTAATTGCTGTAGCACTGGGATTGGTCAATGCACCTTTAAAAATAGAGTGTATATAACTGTTGTTTAGGCTTTACGAGTGAGAACCTTCCTATTTATGCGTACTTGCATTTCTTCACTGCTGCAGTCTGTTGCTGTATCAACACGTGGACTTTTGGACTCATCTGGAAATATGTCGAGCCAAGAGGAAAGGTTTCGAAGGACACATCTATACATGCAAGCAAAGTAGCTCTACATGTAACCGCTGATTAAAATACAGTACTGGTTAATATGTTGTCCCTGTCTCTAATACCTTTATAATCTTATTGGAGACTATTAAGCGCCTACAGACTTTTGTCATATAAATCTGGTACTATGATATTTAATACAACAGTATTTTGTTTCCCAGTACCAAATAAACTACATTTCAGAAGATTAGCAATACTCAGCAAGTATGTTTTCTTACAATTGTTAAAAAGAAACAAAATTACTAAAATAATATATATATTATTTTATTTACAATAAAACAGATGTGACAATACTGAGGCATTATACATTGTATCTAGTGGCAAGGTGTATGGAAAAAAAACTCCTTTGTGCTCAGATAAATTTCGACTTCCAAAAAATAGGAATTTATTCACACAGGCGTATCAAATCAAACACTAATGTAACGCCTTTTAACCTCGTCTTCATCGCGCATATAACAAAATCACATCCTTAGGCTTATTCAGACGAACGTGATATACGTCCGTGCAACGCGTGTGATTTTTACGCGCCTCGCACGGAACTATGTTAGTCAATGTGGCCGTTCAGACAGTCCGTGATTTTCACGCAGCGTGTGTCCGATGCATAAAACTCACGACATGACCTATATTTGTGCGTTTTTCACGCATCACGCACCCATTTATGTCAATGGGTGCATGAAGATAATGCGCAGCACACGGAAGCACTTCCATGTGACGAACGTGATTCGCGCAACAGCAGTAAAAACCATGAATGAAAACAGAAAAGCACCACGCAAAAACGCACACGCTCGTGTGAATCCGGCCTAATAAATACTTTTGCTTGATTGCTTAACGACCAATTCAAGTGAAAGGGGTAAAAGTTCATTGTGGGAGTGTTTTAAAATTTTGTTTGTATTGAATTGTTTCATTTTATATTGTGTTTATTTATGACATGACAATAAAAGGTTAGTATTTATTTTGTTTCTTTTAATAAAATTAATACTAAAAAAAGAAACAAAATGAATACTAACCTTTTATTGTCATGGCATACACAAAATAAAATGAAACAATTCAATAAAAACTAAATTTTAAAACACTTTCACAATGAACTTTTACACTTGAATTGGGCGCTAAGCAATCAAGCAAGGGTATTTTATTAGGATGTGATTTTAAGTGATGTTACATGTCTGACAAAGACCTCAGTACGAGGTTGAAACGCGTTGCATTAGTGTTTGCTTTTACACTCTTGTGTGAATAAATGCAAAATTTTTGGAAGCCGACTACAAATTTATCCAAGTACCAGCACAGGATCGCCCCACAAAGGAGTATTTTTTCATACACCTTGCCATTGATTACCAGACTACGGGAGGACCCCCAGCATTGGAGCTACATACCCAGAGTCAACTCCGGGGGCCTGCACACTATGCTGACATTGGGGTCAGATTGACCTGACACGTTCTGTTGAGTTGTGCCGATGATCCTGCACAACTCCACCAGGGGAGTCTACCTAGATTCACTGAACATATATTGTGCATATCAGTGAATGTTATTACCTTAGAGGGGCACCATTTTTTTATTTTTTGTTCCTTTCTTTATAAACATTGTATCTAGTGTAACGCTAATCTGTGCTTAATAGCAGAGACATGAAATTGAATAGTTTTGCACCACTATACTTCCAAGATAAGTAATCAATCACTTGCTCTTCTACATCAGTACAATCTACTGCATAAAATTCCCTCAGTGCAGTAATCTGTTAACCTTCCTCGACCAAAACAATCTAGTGCTAACCTTAAAAATGAATCAGTTTATGTCAAAGAATGAACCTCATAAGAGAATACCAAAATATATTTTAACGTTATCTTCACTTTTATTAAAACCAACAAATGAAACTGAGCAAAATACAAAATACACAATTACATTGACTACATCTATGACTTCTGAGATTGAAAAGGGGCCCAGGTTTCTTAAGTTCAATCTGTGCTAGCTATATATGCTTTTTATTGATCTAGAGGAAAGCAAACAAAAAAAACCAGTGAAGCAATCTTCAATTTTTTGTGGTGCTCAACATAAGGAAATTGAATCTTTAGTCCTTGAAGATTAAAATATGGTCTTTCTATCCCAGAATAAAGCTCCCTACAGACCCAGGCGTCTACTATCTCGGCACATTATTGACTTGTTATTCGCAAATTGGCAAGCATTCCCAAAGGTAGTGTCTTGGTGTTTATTCTTTGTGAACCTTTTTACCAAATATAAGTCTTATATATAAGTTATATCAATTTGATGTTAAATAAGGGGGTTACATAAGTTTTATTTTGTTACATTTCTCTATCTCTCTCTACTATCTAACTTATTCTATAGTAAGTATGTGTTATATTTTTGCTAGGTTACATCAGTGAAAATAAACATTTACCAATGTAAAAAGTCAAAACACTTTGAGCAGTAATAAGTTTTACATTCTTTCTCACTAGTTAGTCTGTCCGTCTATCTATCTATCTATCTATCTATCTATCTATCTATCTATCTATCTATCTATCTATCTATCTATCTATCTATCTATCTATCTATCTATCTATCTATCTATCTATCTATCTATCTATCTATTATACATACAGTAAATTCCTTTTACCCAGTATCAATGGAATTTTATAATTTGTTATGCTCAGTCTGCATCTGGTCTGCATTATATTGCAATTCTGTGCTGGAAACATGTTCTTAATTATCAGACTTTTTTTGATTATTGGATATAAGAATATAGAAATGTCACTGTATATACAAATAAAACCAAATCAAAAAATGTGCACAAATTATTTATTTAAATAATTTTCTGATTCATCACTGTCTTTTGTGTTAAGTAAAAAATTATTGCAAAAGTGAGAATGTGGAGTTACATTTTTACATGTAAGCTGTATAATACAGCCAACTACAATTAATTATTATTAGTAGTATTAATTACTAATTTTGGTTTTATAAAAACCAGCGTTCCTGACAAGCCTCTTTATATGTCCTTCTATTTAGGGTTTATGCACTTGGCCATATTAGGCCGGGTTCCCATATAGCGTAAACGCTGCAGAATTTCCTCAACAGAATTTAGTGCGGAAAATCCGCAGCATTTACAGTAGCAGAAAAGTGGATGAGATTAAGAAACTCTCATGCCCACACATGAATTCAATGGAGATGCAAAAGCTGCAACAGAAAGCCAGTTGTTGCGACTTTTGCGGCGGAACTGCATCGATTCCGCCTCAAATATCGCAACTCTGCAAATAAAAAAGCATACTTACCCGGAACGTTCTCCTTCTTCCTGCTGTCTGGCCTTCAGGGATGACATTGCATCCCATGTGACCACCTCAGCGAATCACAGGCTGCAGCGTCACATGGCCTACAATGCCATCTTAGGATGCCGGACTACGCTCAGAGAAGAGGGTATGATAATATTTTTTTTCTCCACAGCGCTTTTATCAACAGCGGAAATTCCCTTAAAAAAAACACAATATGGTGCAATTTTTCGGTTGAAAGGTGCTGTGGGTTCCAGGTCGGATAGGTTGCACAGTTTTTATGCAGTGTATCCAACCCCTGGGAGCCCAGCCTTACGGATCCATTTTGGTAAGGGGTTTTCCTATGAGAGAAATTGATGAAATATCCACAGTACCACTGGGACCCGCACCTATCTCTAGAACGGAGTATCCATATCGGCGGCTTAGTGGTATGACCCAGTAGATAAAGTGGGGCACCACTTTATCTACTGGGTCATACCACTACGCCACTGAATATGGGTAAGCACTTGACTACGATTTTGTCCGAGTTTATTGAAAACTAGGACACTCTTTATGCTCATTAGACGTGAATTGTGAATACTTACACCTTACTCTCACTTTCTCCTCTTTTTCTTTCTGTCCTGACATATGTCCACCCACATGAGTACGTTTCTAAGAGTGATCTCTTTATATCATACATCACTTGTACTGAACCTCTATCTATGTCATGCATTACCTGTATTCAATTGTTATCAAATATATTTTCATTGTTGATCTAGTTAATATTGCATTTTAGATTCTTATGTGTTGATCAAAAAAGATTTTGTACTTTCTTAAATATTTGGATACTTTGGACTCTTTTTTTCTCTAGTTTATATGTTATTGTTTGGAGTTCGTATCTCCGAAATATTGTGGGTGGTTGAGATTCTATATCCCACCCTTAGGCTTCATGCACACGACCATAGCCGTGTGCACGGCCGTGATTTTCGGGTCGGCCGGCTGCGGACTGTCAGCCGCGGGCCGCCCGCAAATCGCGGGACATGCACATGGCCGCTGTCATTGTTTTCAATGAGCCCGGACCGCAGAGGATGTCCGTAATAGGACATGCCCGTTCTTTCTGCGGTGCGGGTTCCCGGGCCATGCACGGACCCTAAAAACTATGGTTGTGTGCATGGCCCCATAGAAAAGAATGGGGCCGCAATTCTCCCATGGATTTTCGGGGGAATTGCGGCCGCAAAAACACGTTCGTGTGCATGGGGCCTTATACTGTTGTGTCCTGTGAGACTTCTTTTGTTTAAGCATAATATTTACGCTGCATGGTGAACGGTGTAAATTTAACCCCTTAGTGACCAGCCCATTTTAGGCCTTAATGACCAAGCTATTTTATTCGTTTTTCTATAGTCGCATTCAAAGAGCTATAACGTTTTTATTTTTTCATCTACATAGCTGTATGAGGACTTGTTTTTTTGCGGGATTAGTTGTGCTTTTTAATAGCACCATTTTTGGGTACATATAATTTTTATATTAACTTTTATTAACCTTTTTGGGGGGGATTATAACAAAAACCTGAAATTCCGCCATTGTTCTATGCGTTTTTAAATTGACGCCGTTCACTGTGCGACGTAATTAACATGTTACCTTTATTCTATGGGTCGGTACGATTACGGCGATAGCACATATGTAGAGGTTTTTTTATGTTTTACGACTTTTGCACAATAAAAACACTTTTGAACTAAAATTATTTGTTTTTGCCTCGTCGCTTTCCAAGAGCCGTAATTTTTTTATTTTTCCATCAATGTAGTGATTTTTTGGGCTTGTTTTCTGCGGGACGAGACGTAGTTTTGATTTGATTGGTACTGTTTTGGGGTGCATGGGACTTATTGATTCATTTTTATTATGACTTTTTTGGGGGCAATGGAAAAAATTGCAATTTCGCCATGGTTTTTTGCGTTTTTTTTTTACGGTGTTCACCTTGCGGTTTAAATGACATATTAACTTTATTAATGGAGTCATTACGGTCGCGGCGATACCACATATGTGTACTTTTTTTTTTTTTTTTACACTTTTACTAAATAAAACCACTTTTTATGGGAAAAAATGATTTTATTTATTTTTTTACTGTACTTTTTATTAATAATCTTTATTTAACTTTGATTACTTATTTTATTAGTCCCACTAGGGGACTTTACTGTGCGATCTTCCGATCGCTGCTATAATGCTTTGGTATACTTCGTATACCAGAGCATTATTGCCTGTCAGTGTAAATCTGACAGGCAATCTGTTAGGACGTGCCTCCGGCGCGTCCTAACAGGCATATGTCCAGGGCAGACCTGGGGGCTTTTATCAAGCCCCCGGCTGCCATAACACCCCATCGGAGACCCGCGATTGCAGTCGCGGGCCGCCGATGGGTGACAGAGGGAGCGCACTCCCTCTGTAAACAAAGTTAAATGCCGCGGTCGCTATTGACGGCGGCATTTAACGGGTTAAACGGCCGCGATCGAAGTAAACTTCGATCGCGGGCTTTGGAGCAGGAGCTCAGCTGTCATCAGACAGCAGAGCCCCGGCTCCTGCCTGCACGGGAGACCCGTGCAGGACTTAGACTAGGCTGACGTGAAAAGGCGTCAGCCTAGCCTAAAGCCCATTAGTGACTGACGTAAAAAGGCGTATTGGTGGTCACTCATAGATGGAAAAACTAAAAAAATTACTTGGTCATTAAGGCCCAGAATGCATGCAGGGGAGGGGGTAAAATAATACTCCAGTGAAAAATGTTATTCATGCATTCTACACCTATTATGCCAATACATCTATTGGTGCTGTTATAACCTTTTTTTTCTTGTGGCTTTTGATCTATAAAATCACGTTTTTGCATGGTCTATTGGGTCACGTGACCCCTGTGAGCTCTTGGTGTCTGTGTTGCGGGAAGGAGTCACCATCTCCTGGCAAGGTCCCACTTTCAGCAAGGAAGGTTTGGTATGAGTTGGTGACATCATTTGTAGCCTCTCTTTTTGTTCTGACCCGTCATTGCACACCAGATCTCGCTGATAAATGGCTCTACTCTCTGTAGTGCCTCTTAGCTGCGTCGCTGAGTGTGGAGATGCTAAAGGGAGAAATTCCACTAGAATAGAAAGAAGATGCAAGCAAGATTGCAACCAATGATAAAAATGCAGAAAATGCAGTTATGGTAAGTAATGCTTCAAAGAGGGAATATATACCATGATTTAATAATACAAAATATAGAATATGTCCTATTCCAATCACAGACTCGACCATAGAAGTTTATGGACGCATGCAAAATTGCGGATGACTACGGATGTGCATCTGTTCATAATTGTGGGAGCATTGCTATGCAATGGCAGGGGATACCCTAAGAAAATGGTGCCTGAGCCCAATGGGTTGGGATGTGTTGGTGACATCATTTGTAGCCTCTATTTTTTTTGCTGATCCGTAAATCTGGATGCACTACAGACCGTATTTGTGGACAACATGCCAGATATGTGGATGACTTGCGATGACATGCGGATGACTTTGGATCCGTATTTGCGGAGAGTAAAAAACACTATGGTCGTGTGCATGAGGCCTTAATTATGCAATTAGTCAGGAGTGTTCTGTACTTTATTGTTCCAATGTATCTCAAATTATCGAAATTAATCTACTTTGCAAATAGTCTTGTTTAAAAATAGTGTATAGCTCCTATGTATGTCTTTGTCTCCATGGTTATAGTCTACAAACTAATCCTGTGCACTCTGATCCTGCAGTCAGTCCCCCTTTTATCTGTCCCCTCTTCTTCCTTACTTATGAATACTAATGTATTTTAGCAACAAGAGAGGACACAGGGATTGTTCCTAGTTACCATGGAGGCACATAGGTCTGTATAGGAGTAATAGACAAGAAACCATAGGAGATTTTTAGTTAAGACTATTTGCAAAGTTGCTTCATTTTCTTTTGGTTTTAGATGTATTGGAACAAAAAAAAAAAGATGACTGCAAAATTGACATACTCTTTTAGGACATTTGTTATTAGCATGGGATTCCTTTAACTACTTGCCTACTGCTGAATGACTATATAAATGGCAGCTGCTTTAACTATCTGCTGTCAGTGTTGGCAAGTGTAGATCTCTGCAACCACGCTGCTACTATACAGCAGTGGTCACAGGAATAGACCTTGGAGCACTGCTACAGCATTGCTACTCCGTTAACGCCCTAGATGCCACAGTCAATAGGCCACCTCTGTCACCCCATAGGCACCCCAACTATACCAAAGCATTATTAAATTATTATTATTTATTGATTATTGTGAGTCCCCTAGTGGAACCCCCAAAAATTATTTGAGTATAAAAAAAGTTTAAAAAAAAAAAAGTTAAACGAAAGAGTAAAAATAGTAAAACTATTTTTTTCTATAAAAAGGGATTTTATTTTCCTATAAGGGTTAAAAAAAATACACATATATGTTGTTGCCGCAATCGCAATAACCCATACAATAAAGTCAATGTGTTATTTAAACTGCACAGTGAACAGCAAAAAAAATCTTCAAATGACAGTTGCTTTTGCTTACTTTACCCCCCAAAAAATGGAATCAATAAATTAACTGTACCCAAAAATGGTTCTTTAAACAATATGACTTGTCCTGCAAAAAAAAAACCCTTATCGATGAAAAAATATAAAAGTTATGGCTCCTGGAATGCAGTGAAAAAAAACGCTATTGCTATTATTGTCCAACAGTATTAAAATGTTAAACATAAAGCTATACATATCTGTTTTTTCCGTAATCTTACTAACCAAAAGATTAAAGGCAACTTGTTATATAAAAATGTAAATAATAAAAGGTAACCAATATGTGCCCTAAATTGGCGGCAACTCAACACAAAAAACAATGGCTCTCTGAATGCGGTAATCCAAAAATATACCCCCCGGTAATTAAGTGGTTGAACAAAATATTTAATATTAAAAATCTGATATTAATTGTGTAGATTCAGATTGATTTACAGATTGTCAGATGCTGGTTTGTATAGTCATAACTAACAATGTTTTAGAAAAAGTTTTTCCACAAGTTTTACAACACCAAACAGCAATTATTCTCTTTCCTGTAAATCACCATTGAATATGTATGTGATTATCATCCCACTAAGAAGACTCTTTGAGGCTGCAAAGTCTATGAGCCCGGCAGGAGCAGGCTCATGTCATGCCTAAAAGAACTAAACAAACTCTATCATGCATGACATGGAACACTCCTGCTGTGTGCCTATGTGTGTCTGCCAAGCGGATTGTCTCTGCCACATGGGGACACAGGACATCACCAGAAATCACTCTAGCTTCTGTCTCCATATATCATATCTAACGATTTTATATACAAATTGTATAACAAGCATCCCATGCTATTTACATGTAAAAACTGTCCTCTCTTTTCACCTCTTTATATTTTCATGAGTAGACATAAATAATTCCACTTTTGCTTGACATGTTATGTGTAGTAGTTACATAATATCCAGACATTCTACAAGACAGCAAATCTAAGAATACTGAACCTTACTCTGGAAGTTACATCTTTGCCAGCTTTAAACAGTAGAATATAATGGGCAATACAATACTAGGCTGTGTACTGTATTTTGAAATGTATTTATTTTATATAGTAATCAATATTGAGAGATAATGTATTATTATTATTATATAATACTTAAAGCTCTATGCTAGTACTAGATATGCATAACCAGGCTCTGTTAACATCACCGATCTTACCGATCTTGTTTAACAGTAGAGTCTATGTAAAACTTTGAATGTGATTTATATATATATATATATATATATATATATATATATATATATATATACATACACATACATACATACATACATACATACATAGAAGGAAATAAGTATTTGATCCCTTGCTGATTTTGTAAGTTTGCCCACTGTCAAAGACATGAACAGTCTAGAATTTTTAGGCTAGGTTAATTTTACCAGTGAGAGATAGATTATATAGAAAAAAAAACAGAAAATCACATAGTCAAAATTATATATATTTATTTGCATTGTGCACAGAGAAATAAGTATTTGATCCTCTACCAACCATTAAGAGTTCAGCCTCCTCCAGACCAGTTACACGCTCCAAATCAACTTGGTGCCTGCATTAAAGACAGCTGTCTTAAATGGTCACCTGTATAAAAGACTCCTGTCCACAGACTCAATTAATCAGTCTGACTCTAACCTCTACAACATGGGCAAGACCAAATAGCTTTCTAAGGATGTCAGGGACAAGATCATAGACCTGCACAAGGCTGGAATGGGCTACAAAACCATAAGTAAGACGCTGGGTGAGAAGGAGACAACTGTTGGTGCAATAGTAAGAAAATGGAAGACATACAAAATGACTGTCAA
Organism: Rhinoderma darwinii; assembly: GCF_050947455.1. Lineage (NCBI taxonomy): Eukaryota > Metazoa > Chordata > Amphibia > Anura > Rhinodermatidae > Rhinoderma > Rhinoderma darwinii. Next base: position 174,259,464 of record NC_134691.1, read on the forward strand.
TCGACATCGATCTGGGGCTCCATGCAAAATCTCACCTCGTGGGGTATCCTTGATCCTGAGGAAGGTGAGAGCTCAGCCGAAAACTACACGGGGGGAAATTGTTAATGATCTCAAGGCAGCTGGGACCACAGTCACCAAGAAAACCATTGGTAACACATTACGCCGTAATGGATTAAAATCCTGCAGTGCCCGCAAGGTCCCCCTGCTCAAGAAGGCACATGTACAGGCCCGTCTGAAGTTTAAAAATGAACATCTGGATGATTCTGAGAGTGATTGGGAGAAGGTGCTGTGGTCAGATGAGACTAAAATTGAGCTCTTTGGCATTAACTCAACTCGCCGTGTTTGGAGGAAGAGAAATGCTGCCTATGACCCAAAGAACACCATCCCCACTGTCAAGAATGGAGGTGGAAACATTATGTTTTGTGTGTGTTTCTCTGCTAAGGGCACAGGACTACTTCACTGCATCAATGGGAGAATGGATGGAGCCATGTACCTTCAAATCCTGAGTGACAACCTCCTTCCCTCCACCAGGACATTAAAAATGGCTTATGGCTGGGTCTTCCAGCACGACAATGACCCGAAACATACAGCCAAGGCAACAAAGGAGTGTCTCAAAAAGAAGCACATTAAGGTCATGGAGTGGCCTAGCCAGTCTCCAGACCTTAATCCCATCGAAAACTTATGGAGGGAGCTGAAGATCCGAGTTGCCAAGCGACAGCCTCGAAATCTTAATGATTTACAGATGATCTGCAAAGAGGAGTGGGCCAAAATTCCATCTAACATGTGTGCAAACCTTATCATCAACTACAAAAAACATCTGACTGCTGTGCTTGCCAACAAGGGTTTTGCCACCAAGTATTAAGTCTTGTTTGCCAAAGGGATCAAATACTTATTTCTCTGTGCACAATGCAAATAAATATATATAATTTTGACAATGTGATTTTCTGTTTTTCTTTTTATATAATCTATCTCTCACTGGTAAAATTAACCTAGCCTAAAAATTCTAGACTGCTCATGTCTTTGACAGTGGGCAAGCTTACAAAATCAGCAAGGGATCAAATACTTATTTCCTTCACTGTATATATATATATATATATATATATATATATATATATATATATATACATACATATATATATATATATATATATATATATATATATATATATATGCATATATATAAAGCCTATCAGTGTGAGAGCGGATCCACCTGTTATCCATCACATCTAAGTTCATAACTTAGGCCCTATTCACACGACAGGGATTCCCGGCCGTGTGACGGATGTTTTTTGAACGGCCGTCACATGTGGCGGCCGCAGTAGGAACATCAAACCCCAAATGGACCTATTCACACAGCCGATTTTTAAACCGGGCCGTCAAAAAATGGTGCATGCCCTATTTTAGGCCGTTCTCCCGGCCACACGGCTCCCGTAGAAGTCTATGGGGCCGTGTAAAGCACAGCTGTCACTCGGATGTGATCCGAGTGACGGCCGAGCTTTCTGCCGCTCGTTCACTCCCTTCTCCACCTGACAGTGCGAAGTGCATGTGAGGAGGCGGAGGAGGGTATTTTTTTGCTCCCTGTAGGAGCGGAATCCCCAATCCCCGGCCATAGCTTCGGCAATGCTGTGGCCGGGGATTGGGGATTCCGTTCCAGGAGAAGTCCCTAACTTCACTGTCCATATATGGACACAGTGACGTCAGGGACTTCTCCTGGAACGGCCCCCTACAGTGGCGCTATCCACAGAAACGTAGGCGGTGCCATCTATGGGGGGTGCTATGTAAAAGGGTGCTGTGTAGAACTACCTACAGGTGGGCTGTGTGGCATTACCTTTAGGGGGCTGTGTGGCATTACTTACAGTGGGCTGTGTGGCATTACCTACAGGGGGATGTGTGGCACTACCTAAAGGGGGACTTTGTGGCACTACATACAGGAGGACTGTGGCAGTATCTACAGTGGGCAGTGTGTGGCACTATCTACAGAGGGAAGTGTGTGGCAAAAAATTGACAAATGAAATTCATCTGTTTTTAAAACTGACAGGAAAAAAAATGGATGCAAAATGGGTCAAAATCGGCCGTTAAAAACGGAAACACGGCCCGTAACAGAAACGGAACGGATGCAAAATGGATGCAAAACAGCCGAGAAAAACAGATCAAAATGGCCATTTTCATCAGCCGACACTCGGACCCTGTCGTGTGAATAGAGCCTTAGAATCTAGGAAAGACAGCACACTAAATTTGCAAAACGGAAAAAAGTGGCTTGCATATGCAACATGTTGGTCCTGTATAGAACCTTTATCAACACTATACATAAACACAGACACATACACACACACACAGACACACACACACACACACACACACACACACAGACACGCACACACACACACACACACACACACACACACACACACACACACACGCACACACACGCACACACACACGCACACACACGCACACACACAGACACACACACACAGACACTCACACACACACACACACACAGACACACACACACACACACACACACACACACACACACGCACACACACACAGACACACACACACACACACACACAGACACACATAAACGCAGATAAGGCTCTGTATGCATCTCCCCTGTCACTTCCTGTTTCTGGGGGAAAAGCTGTACTCTATCAGTTCTTCGAGGCTATAATAGTGTTTGGTATTTCTCTGTCAACTAACTTCCATCTATTGCAGCTGCCATAAAGCACATTCTCTGTGGTGCACTGTCTATACAGACAGTACAGAAATAGTGTGCCTTCAATATGGCCGCCCCTAGGAAAGTTTTGAAAAAATAAAAATAAATAGCCGTATCTTTAAAAAAACACACAAAAAAAAACATTATTTATATTCAACAGACTTAAATCTAATTAATTAAACTAAATTGAAATACATGAGACGTTGTGTTAATGTGTTGTTTTGGCCTTAATGACTGGACACGGTTCAATGTTTTTGACACACATTTTGATCTATTGGCTAGAACATTTTCATCTGTAAAACCTTATTCACGTGTATGATTTGTTTTATCATAATATGGCGTTTTTTGCTGAATCATGGCAAAAAACACTGCAGTTTTGCGAAAATTATGGGTATTATGCAGTATAAAACTTTTCTTTCTTCAGGTATATACTTTCAACTATATAGTCCAATGTGGTGTGAATACAGATACAGTATATAGGGGTACCTTTATAAAAGTATAATTTTGCTGTCAAATTTCCACTAATAAAAGTGGTGCAATTTAAAATTAATTTCAAAATTCTATTCATGGGGGGGGGGGGGGGAAATTACAACATACATCTGGTCTAACCTGTCATTGGCTGGCATAGAAAATGTACACGCCTATAGATATTTATATATACAGTGATTTCTCAAGTTATCATGGCCGTAGGTTACAATATTTTGTCTTACATGGATCATGGTAACTGAATACCACATTCCACATACAATGCTGCAGATGGTGCCAATCTGAAGTGCTTGCGGTTGGCTGGAAAATCCCCCCAATCAGCATGGCCATTTTAGTGGTAAAACACCCATGAATCAGGGCATCACATTGGGGGCAAATAAATACAGTGGGCACTGTATTAATTATATCCATGCACTGATTGGCTGTCTATTAGTGCCTCTCTGCATTACAGTACAGTGTGATATGTACGGTTCTCTACATGTGTCAGGATGAGCTGCTGCTTTGGACACCAGGTGAGGTTTTATTATTACTGTACACATAACCCTAAGGAAGCTCCTGTATTCAAACGATTTCTGACTTTTATACAGTAAGACCTTATTTTATCAGTATTAGTTATCTGCTTGCATTTCTTTAACTTCTTGAGGACATGAACAATTGTTTGATTTTTGTGTCTTTTAATTCCCACAGTCACACCTGTTTTATTTTTTGATCTGCGTACAGCTGTATGAGGCTTTGATTTTGTAGGTACAAGTTGTACTCTATTTATGTGCCATTTTTTTTGTATAATTGCAGTAGGTTTTTGTTTTTATTTATTTATTTACTTTTTACGCCATGCACCATACATCATAAATTATGTTATAAACCGATGTACAGGTTGTTACAGTTGTGGGAATGCAAAAAATCTGTTTGCATTATTTTATGTCTTGGAACTTATATTTAAAATAACTTATTGTAAAAATGTATTTTTGGGTTTTTGGTTTTGTTTTACTGAATTTTTCTAACATTACTTGTTTGTTTTAATATTATAAAAGGGATTTTTCATTTTTCTTTTTTAATTTAAAAAGTATGCTCATTGGGATGAAGCTACTACCTGCCTCTCAAGACAAGCATAGTCCTCAAAGTTTGGCAACCAGTTAATCTTTATTTTTTTCAGATTTGGTTTGCCTTTTTTTTAGGTTTTTGATACCAAGAGTTTTTTTATAGAGTTATTATCTAAAGTTACAATATTTACAGGTTACAATGGTCGTTCTAGAACAAATTAATATTGTAACTTGAATAAGCACTGAACGCTATGCAGCCTCTCATGTGCGGGGGGATTGGGTGGGAGGATGGGTTTTATGTTTATGTAAATGTTTTACTTTTCTAAAAATTGTAAATCTTCAATAAAATTATTTTTTTACTTAAAAAACATTAAGCACTGAACTTGTGCTCAAGTAAGGCTTTACACACACTGTCATATCACATATCCGTGTTGTACAGATCCATAATGTGGCGTGCATAGGCTGCTGTGGGCCAGTGTATGCCTCCATATATACAAAGGTTGTTTGTTATGGATTCATATGGAATCAGTCAGGGAAAAAATTTGTGGCATGAGCCAACACATGCCGTATTACAGTAATACACGTGACACACCGAGCAATGATTCTAGGGTAAAATCTGAAGCTTCACAATGGCGTTAGATGGTGGTTCATGGAGTGCCCATGCTGCCATAAAATGAACCCATATGGACTTGTGTGCCAAAGTACAGGATCTGCGCAAACAAAATGCCAGCTGCAATTAAGTGAAAAAGAAAAATAGAAAATAAAATAAATGGGCCCTAAAAACAACATTCTATTTTTCATTTACGTAAATATATTTAAAAAAATAAATAATACAAAACATTGTAAACAAATATTTTTTGATGGCAAAGAAAATATATGAAATATGACAATGTCACTTTGAATGTAGGCAGCAGATGTGTTCTTTTCAGGGTTATCATGTTCAAAAGTATATTATTGCCAATTTTGAAAGAGGGAAATTAGAGCCAAATATGGACTATGCTTTTATACTGTCTATTGCTGAATATTTGTCGATGGGAAAATAAATAATTAAGCTTCCTTTTTTAAAGGAATTTGTATTTATTTATTTTTTTACAAAACCTCAAATTACTTGTGTTGTCTTTCCTTGAATATAAAAGTTGGTTTTTATTTTTGCATTGAAATGTAAAACATAGAATAACAGGTATACATTTAATTGTGGCAATTTGTAGTGACCTTCAAAGTATCCTAGGGGCTATTCTAAGAAGTGATCATTTCATTACACAACATTTATTCAAGTAGCTTAATCAAAATAAATCTTTACTTACAGCTGCAGGATTTTTATCATTTTGTTTTTGTAGCTATAACAGTAGTAAAATATTTACTATAAATGTTGAATTCTTATCAAATACTCTAAATTATACATTTGTTTCATGTGTATAGTCTGCTGTTATTTACAGTTTCTAATTACCGTGCACAAATGACCCTCACAGTCACCCATCCCCCTTCAAATGTAATTAATTATGACCTTTCTGTATTGCATATACATTTTTGTATCTCTTCTAAATGTTTCATTTTTTTTCAGGAGTCAACACTGTTGATTTATTTTCTTGCCACAGGTTACAAGGCAATTTCCTGTGGTGTTTCAATGAATACTTTGATATCCAAAGCATAGTTCCCATCATATCCCTTAATCAAGAATATTAATGGGTTCTGGCTCTGTTTGATGTATACAGCATATAAACATGTAAATATATGGCAGACATAGAGCAAAGAAAATTTTACTTTATGACAGAATTGGTAATTGGTCTTTGGAAAAGGCTTTCTTGAATAAACATGGCAGGAAGGGCTGTTTTATCCATAGGGCATGAGTACTTTCTCACTGCTCTGCATACTACATTCTTCCTCTTCACTCCCCTCCTTATGGAAACACAGTCACAGCAGTATAGACTGTGTAGGGCTGGAGTCCAACCCTATAGTGACGTGTGACCCTGCCACCTCAGTCACAGATTATTGTGGATCCTCTCCCTTGAACTCCCACTGAAGCTACAGTGCCATCTTCAAAGGGTATGTCACCATTTACCTATACATTATACAACACTATTCATTTGGTCACTATATACATAGAGGGCACCAATATATGTAGTATAGTACAATTTATGATTAAAGATTTGTATTAATTACAAGCTGACAAGCAGACAAACTGGGTATTTGAGCACTCACTTCGAAAATGAGAGTTTCAATGTGGATAACTGATTGTATGCAACTGGGCACTAATAACTTACATGCATCATATGTCATAGGGGCTAACTAGGAGAGTCATTTATAGAGAAGAATCTAGGTGTACTTGTAGATTATAGAGAAAAAATATAAGGAGGGTTCGTCCAGCTCACCTTACTTGCAGATATGTAGAGTCACTCACGCACGGATCCCCGTGTCGGCACACGTGTAAGCATAGGAAAAAAGGCAAAGGATTGGATCCAGCGATGAGACTGTTTGATTCTGTTAAAATATAGGAATCTTCTTCCAAGTTTTATTAGGCGAAGGATAAAACAAGTGCAGTGAAATGTGGGTGGAATCCCAAATACACAATAGTGGGATAATACAGCGATTGGAGCGGTGCCTACGCGTTTCTGACTGCGTCCTTAGTCATGGCTGCTAAGGACGCAGTCAGCGTCAGAAACGCGTAGGCACCGCTCCAATCGCTGTATTATCCCTCTATTGTGTATTTGGGATTCCACCCACATTTCACTGCACTTGTTTTATCCTTCGCCTAATAAAACTTGGAAGAAGATTCCTATATTTTAACAGAATCAAACAGTCTCATCGCTGGATCCAATCCTTTGCCTTTTTTCCTATGTAGATTATAGACTTAGGCTGGGTTCACACGTGGCGGAATTTCACTTAAATTCCGCTGCGGACACTCCGCAGCGTTAATCCGCAGCGGAGCCGTTTGTCCATTGACTTACACTTTAATTTAGCAGTGTTCGTTTAGACGAGGCGTAAAATTCCACTGCGGAGCATAGGCTGCGGAGCGGAATTTGGTGTCCGCAGCATGCTCTGTCTGTTGCGGAGCAGTGGTGGACTCATGGCGGAATTTCTCCATTGACTTCAATGGAGATTCTAATTTCCGCAATGAAGTCCGCAGCTGTCATGCACATGTTATGTGTGCTGCGGATCCGTCTTGCTTTTTTAACTTGACATTTCTTCATTCTGGCTGGACCTATGTATTTCTAGGTCTACAGCCAGACTGAGGAAGTCAATGGGGCTCCCGTAATGACGGGAGCGTTGCTAGGAGACGTCAGTAAATAGTCACTGTCCAGGGTGCTGAAAGAGTTAAGCGATCGGCAGTAACTGTTTCTGCACCCGGGACAGTGACTACCGATCCCAATATACATGTATCTGTAAAAAAAAAAGAAGTTCATACTTACCGAGAACTCCCTGCTTCTGTCTCCAGTCCGGCCTCCCAGGATGACGTTTCAGTCTAAGTGACGGCTGCAGCCAATCACAGGCTAATAACAGGCTGCAGCGGTCACATGGACTGCCGCGTCATCCAGGGAGATCGGGCTGGATGCCGAAGGAGGGACGCGTCACCAAGACAACGGGCGGTAAGTATGAATTTCTTTGACTTTCACAAGGGAAAGTGCTGTCCCTTCTCTCTATCCTGCACTGAATAGGGAGAAGGGAAGTACTTTTACCGCAGTCCGCAGCAGCTAGTCCGCATCAATTTACTGCACATTTTGTGCAGATCCGCAGCAGAATCTGCAACGCAGATTCTGTGCGGCATTGATGCGGACAGTTGCGGAGGAAATCCGCCACGTGTGGTCATGCCCTAAATAACAGCATGCAATGTCAATCAGCTGCTTCTAAAGCCAAAATAATAATGTTGCATATTAAAAGAGACATGGACTCACGGGACAGGGATATAATATTACCTCTTTACAAAGCATTAGTGCGGCCTCATCTAGAATATGCATTCAGTTTTGGGCTCCAGTTCATAGAAAGGATGCCCCGGAGTTGGAAAAAAATACAAAGAATAGCAACTATACTAATAAGGGGAATGGAGAATCGTAGCTATGAGAAAATATTAAAAGAAAAAAAACATTTTTAGTCATGAAAAGTGACGACTAAGGGGGATGTGATTAACTTATATAAATATATTAATGGCACATAAAAAAAAACAAAACCTGTTCCATATAAAACCCCCTCAAAAAACAAGGGAACATTTCCTCCATCTGTAGAAAAAATGGTTCAATCTCCAGAGACGACAAGCCTTCTTCATATAACAGCTTTGCATCTGTTGAATAGACTGCCTGAAGAGTTGGTCACAGCAGGAACAGTTTATGGCTTCAAGGAACGAAAGTTCCACAATTTTCCCCTACCCCTTCCATTCACCAACATTCTATCCCCTACCCTGCTTAAACTTAATATATATGTATCTTTATCCAATGTACTAAATACGTAACTATATGTAATATTTACTATGTTTGCACTGTCTCTCTAGTGTTGTGGGGACAATAACTTTTTTCCAATTTCAAGTGTTGGAGGTTCGAAAATGTGTTAAAGCAACGTGTATGATGAGATCTGATCTCATTTTTGGTTATAAAACATACAAATTTGAACATGCCCTAAGGGAATTACTTTTCATTGGCCCTTACCTTATATTGCGGCGCATGGGAAAAGACAGAAGTCTGCTGTAGGCGAGTATAAGATAATTTTTTTCATGTTACTAACTTTATTTTTTGTTTTGCAGGTTCCGCTGGACCATTTGGACTACGTCGTAGATCCGTTAGACTACTTCAATGATCTCCTTTTTTTTCTTAAATAAAATGTATACTGAGGGTTGCGTGGGGAGTTTTTTTATTTCAATAAAAAAACATATTTTATTCACATAGTGCGGTTTTACTGCGATTTTGACGCACAGCCAAAAACTGCATTGAAAAAGTTGTGGTAAAAAAGCATGCGTTTTTCGATGTGGTTTTCGGCGGTGTGGGAAAAAGGCGCCAAAACCGCACTGTGTGATTACGCCCTTAGGCCCTGTTAACACAGAGTTTTTTGCAGGCTGAACAAAATCTGCCTCAGAATCTCTTCAGGAATGTTAAGGCAGATTTTAAACTGCCTGCACTTGTTTTCCACGGTTTTCGCAGCAGTTTTCGCAGCAGTTTTCACACGGCCATTGAAGTTAATGCAAGGACCACAGGCAAAAATGCCACGAAAAACACTCTGAAACGAGCACCGCAGGTTTTTCCTGCCTCCCATTAATGTCAATGGGAGGCCAGAGGCTGAAACCGCGGCAAGAAAGGACACATCGCTCTTTTATCCTGCGAGCTGCCAAAAGCCTCTCAGGAAATAAATGCCTCTGCCTTCCTTGAAATCAATACGGGGCGATTTCAGGGGTTTTATGGCGCTGATTCCGACGCTGTTTCCACATGAAAAACAGCACCAAGAAACTGTGTGAACAGGGAGTTATGTCTGTGTTTTTTAATACTTTATTGGCACCTTAGAAAATGGCAGTTGTCTGTTTGATAGTGTCCATTACTAAGGCGGGGCTTAGTGTTAGCCAGTAAAATGGTTAGCACTAATCCCCCCATTATTACCCCAGTACCCAGCGGTCATATGGAATGAAATGTAATCCCAGGGCTGCAGAGCGTCAGGACATCAGAGGGATGCGTCGCCATGGTAAGTATCAATTTTTTTTTTCTGGGCAGTTTTCCACAGTGGACATTCTGGCCGGAAAACTGCACTACAATTTGGTGCAGTTTTTCGTCCAAAATTCCCTGCGGCACACAGGTCAGATACGCTGTGTGCTTTTATGCAGCTTATCAGCCCCGTGCGAACATAGCCTAAGGGCAAAGCCCCACGTGGCGGAATTGCTCTTGAATTCCGCTGCGGACACTCCGCAGCGTTAATCCGCAGCGGAGCCGTTTCTCCATTGCCTTCCACTTCTTTTTAGTAGGCTTCGTTTAGATGTGGCTGAAAATTCCACTGCGGAGCATAGGCTGCGGTGCGGAATTTGGTGTCCGCAGCATACAATGGTTGTTGCGGACCAGTGGCGGACTGGTTGCGGACTCATTGCGGAAGTTCTCCATTGACTTCAATGGAGATTCTAAATTCCGCAATGAAGTCCGCAGATGTCATGCACATGTTATGTGTGGTGCGGATGCGTCTTGCTTTTTTGACATGACATTTCTTCATTCTGGCTGGACCTATGTTTTTCTAGGTCTACAGCCAGACTGAGGAAGTCAATGGAGCTCCCGTAATTACGGGAGCGTTGCTAGGAGACGTCAGTAAATAGTCACTGTCCAGGGTGCTGAAAGAGTTAAGCGATCGGCAGTAACTGTTTCTGCACCCTGGACAGTGACTACCGATCACAATATACATCAACCTGTAAAAAAAATAGAAGTTCATACTTACCGAGAACTCCCTGCTTCTGTCTCCAGTCCGGCTTCCCAGGATGACGTTTCAGTCCAAGTGACGGCTGCAGCCAATCACAGGCTGCAGCGGTCACATGGACTGCCGCGTCATCCAGGGAGGTCGGGCTGGATGCCGAAAGAGGGACGCGTCACCAAGACAATGGCCGGTAAGTATGAAATTATTTTACTTTTACTAGGGAAAGTGCTGTCCCTTCTCTCTATCCTGCACTGAATAGAGAGAAGGGAACCACTTTTACCGCAGTACGCAGCAGCTAGTCCGCATCAATTTACTGCACATTTTGGGCAGATCCGCCGCAGAATCTGCAACGCAGATTCTGTGCGGCATTGATGCGGACAGCTGCGGAGGAAAACCGCCACGTGGGGCCATGCCCTAAGGGTATGTTCACTAAACCAAAATATGTCTCAAATTAAATAAACAATTTAGACCTGTATAGTCCAAAATATAATACTTTATTTTATTCCTCCATAAACATGGACACTCCCTTCCCACAATTATATACAAAAATATAAAACACAATTAAAAACCATGAACTCTAAGGCTGGGTTCACATGACCTATTTTCAGACGTAATGCAGGCGTTTTACGCCTCGAATTACTTCTGAAAAAACGGCTCCAGTACGTCGGCAAACATCTACCCATTAATTTCAATGGGCTTTACGATGTACTGTGCCGTCGACCTGTCATTTTACGCGTCGCTGTCAAAAGTCGGCGCATAAAATTACAGCCTGGTCAAAAGAAGTGCAGGACACTTCTTGGGACGTAATTGGAGCCGTTTTTCATTGACTCCAATGAAGAACAGCTCCAAATTACGGCCGTAAAAGATGCCCCGCAAAACGCGAGTACATGCAATTACGTCTGAAATTCAGGAGCTGTTTTCTCCTGAAAACAGCTCCATAATTTCAGACGTAATTGCAGTTATCGTGTGCACATACCCTTAGGGCACATTCAGACGTGGCGGAATTGCTGTGGAAATCCGCTGCAGACAGTCCGCAGTGGAAATCCTTTGCAGACAGTTTGTCCATTGGTTTCCACACCTTTTTAGTTATCATCGTGCAGACGTTGCGTAAAACTCCGCTGCGGAATTTTCAGTCCACAGCATGCACCGTCTGTTGCGGAGAAAAAGTGGAATTTCACTGCGTATTTCAGCCTTTGCAATGCAAAAACGAAAATCTGTGGCAAGTCCGCTGTGATTTCTGCAACGTCTGAATTACCTTTTAAATATGGAAATGTTGGTGCAGATTCGTTGCGTAATTGCCTCAAATCTGCACCAACATTTGCAGTGGAAAAATTCTGCCACGTCTGTACGTGACCTAAGGGTATGTTCACACGCTGAGTCAAAAACTTCTGAAAATACGGAGCTGTTTTCAAGGGAAAACAGCTCCTGATTTTCAGACGTTTTTTAAGCCACTCACAATTTCAAAACAGTTTAAAAAAAGTCTGTGTGAACTGGGCCTAAGGGTCACACACTTTTGACAAACTTACACAAATAAAACCTGAATTATAAAATTAATAAAAATCATATTATACCCTAATACCCATATATTTTTTTGAAAGTAGACACCCGCCACATTGTGAAAATGCCACCTAGTATTGCTCACTAATAGGCATTTTCAAACAACTTTTCATGAAAGCACATTTTTGAAAAAAAAAAAGATGGCCAAAAAAATTAGGTACTGTATGTAGATAAAATTATGACCGGAGCATAGCCGTAGATGCACATCACCTTCTAAAAATAAAAGCTCAAGATGTGCAGAGTACATATATGCCACGTCTGCCTATGTCTACATGTGTATATTATTACAAAATCAACAAAACAGAAGATACTAAGAATATCAGTGATCTAGACGCCAGGAAACATTTGAGCCACAAAGTTGACAAGTGGCCTAATAAGGCACAGGGGTTGATGAGATGTGCAACTGCTCTTTTTCTCACCCCTCTAGTAGAAGAAAGCCCCCCCCCCTCTAAATGTGAAAGCACACGTCATCCGTGATTGGTAAAGGCGATGATACAATGAAGAAAAGTTCTTATATTAGCCCTCTAGGGTCCTCGGAAGACTGTACAGGTGGTGAGATGACAGTAACAGACTGTGTTCTTTCTTCCTGCTTCTTGCAGCTTCTCCCTTACACAGAACCACAAAGTAAACTTTTAATTCTGCTCCACAACTTTATGGGCACGTTCAGAGTTTTTAGACGTTGAAGAAAACACAGGGGATTTGCCACATATTTCATTTTTATGCATTTCAAAGGCTGAAATACGCAGTAAAATTCCGCTTCTTCTCCGCAACAGACAGTGCATGCTGTGGAGGGAAAATTCTGCACCGCAGCTTATGGTCCGCAGCAGAGTTTTCCGCAACGTCTGAACTAACTTGCCTAAAAATGTATTGAAACAAATGTAAAAAACGGCCGCTGGAGAATTCCACAGCAATTCCGCCACATCTGAACCTGCCTTAACCCCTTCCCGACATGCGCCGTACATGTACGGCGCTGTCGGGAGGTGCTTCCCGCAAAGCGCCGTACATGTACGGCGCAGTGATTGTGCGGGCTCAGAAGCAGAGCCGGCACCATCACCGCGGGGTGACAGCTGTATTATACAGCTGGCACCCTCCTGTAACTGCCAGGACCGGAGCTATTCTCCGATCCGGCAGATTAACCCCTCAGATGCTGCGCTCAAAAGAGCGCAGCATCTGATAGGTTTTCACCCGATCGGCAACCCAGTGATGCAATCGCTGGGTTGCTGTGGCAATCGGACGCCAGAAAATGGCGTCCGAGTCTGCCTTGTACGGGAGCCGATGAGGACCCGCCTTCGGCGTGTCCTCATAGGCTTGCTGTCAGTGAATAACTGACAGCGCTAATACACTGCACTACGTATGTAGTGCAGTGTATTAGAGTAGCGATCGGGGCATCAGGCCCTCATGTCCCCTAGTGGGACAAGTAAGAAAAGTAAAAAAAAGATAATAAAAATGTGGTAAAACAATAAAAACACACATTTCAAATAAAAATAAAGCTAAACTGACTTTTTTCCCATAGTTAGTCTTTTATTATGGGAAAAACCGTAAAAATTAAAAAAACTATACATAATTGGTATCGCCGCGTCCGTAACGACCCAAACTACAAAACTGTTATGTAATTTATCCCGCACGGTAAACGCCGTAAAAAAAACCATGAAAAACAACGCCAGAATCTTTGTTTTTAGGTCACATCTCCTTCCAAAAAATGCTATAAAAAGTGATCAAAAAGTCACATTTACTCCAAAATAGTACTAATAAAAACGGCAATCCGTCCCGCAAAAAATAATCCCTGACACCGTTTAGTGCACGCAAAAATAAAAAAGTTATGGGTCTTAGAACATGGCGACACAGAAAACAAATGATTTTATAAAAAGTGATTTTATTGTGCAAAAGCCGCAATACATAAAAAAAACTATATAAATTTGGTATCGCCGTAATCGTATCGACCCGCAGAATAAAGCTAACATGTAATTTAGGGCGCACTGTGGATGCCGAAAAAAAAAACAATAAAAAACTATTCCAGAATTGATTGTTTTTGGTAATTTCCTTTACCAAAAAATGAAATAAAAAGTGATCAAAAAGTCGTATGTGTTCCAAAATGGTACCAATAAAATCTACAGCCCGTCTCGCAAAAAACAAGCCCGCACACCGCTCAATCAACTGAAAAACAAAAAAGTTACGGCACTAGTAATGCGGTGATGAAAAAACATCTCAATGCGCAGGCCGGAGGGGAACATTCCTTCAGTTTCAGGGCCCTAGTATTTAGGAACTAGGAAAGGGAATGGACATAGCACATCCGCTGGAAGCGAGAGTGCCCGTATTATACCAGCGCAAAACTTTCCCAGCAATATTTCCCAAACTACGAAGGAGAAAAAGTCCCCAAAAGGTGCAGAGCGTTACAGAAGGGGGATAAGAAAGAAAACCGTTTATCAGTGAGACACCGGCCTGCGCATAACGGATCGCTTCACAGCGTAACACACATCTATGGATCATTGTATTATTTACCCCATGATTATACCCTCCTATTATGCCCTGATGTACTCCGCACAGATTACATATACCCCTGATATACTCCGCACAGATTACATATACCCCTGATATACTCCGCACAGATTACATATACTCTGATGTACTCCGCACAGATTACATACGCCACCACATTATAAACTGAAATACCAGCAAAACCCCAAACAGAACTATTACCAAGCAAAATCCATGCTCAAAATGGCGGTCTATTCCTTCTTAGCCCTACAGTGTGCCCAAACGGCAATTTATGTTCACAAGTAAGGCATCACCATACCCGGGAGAACCCGCTTAACAATTTATGGGGTAAGATTCTCTAGGGGCACAACATCTTGTGCGGTGAATGGGCAGATCAGTGGAGAAATTGCAATTTTCACTTTGCACCATCCACTGCGTATTCATTTCTGAAAAACACCTGTGGAGTCTAAATTCTCACTACACCCCTTGATAAATGCCTTTTAGGGGTGTAGTTTCTAAAACGGGGTCACTTTTGTTTGGTACATCAGGGGTTTTGCAAATGCAACATGGCGTCCGCAAACCATTCCAGCAAAATCTACGCTCCAAAAGATAAATACCGCTCCTTTTCTTCTGAATGCTCCCATATACGTAAATAGCTGATTATAACCACATATGGGGTGTTACCGTACTCGGGAGAAATTACTTTACAAATGTTGGGGTGCTTTTTCTTCTCTATTCCTTGTAAAAATTAAAAATGTTGATCTAAAACTACATCTTGCTGGAAAAAAAAATTATTTTTCATTTTCATGGCTTAATTCTAATTAATTCAGCAAAAAACCTTTGGGATCAAAATTTTAACTATACCCCTAGATGATTCCTCAGGGGGTAGAGTTTCCCAAATGGAGTCACTTTTGGGGTGTTTCCACTGTACTAGTACTACAGGGGCTGAGCAAATGTGACATGGCGCCCAGACACTATCCAAAATCCAAATGGTGCTAGTTCCATTCTGAGCCCTACCGTGTGTCCAAACAGCCGTTTATGACCACATGTGGGGTATTGTTTTACTCGGGAGAAGTTGCTTTACTAATTTTACGGTGATTTTTCTCCTTCAGTCCTTGTGGAAATGAAAAAAAAATACCTAAACCTACATTTTATTTGAAAAAATGTAGATTTTCATTTTTACGGCCTACTTCCAATAAGTTCTGTAAAACACCTGTGCGGTCAAACTGCTCACTATACTCCTAGATAATTTCCTCATGGGGTGTAGTTTCCAAAATGGGGTCACTTGTTGGGGGTTTCCACTGTTTTATCCCCTCAGGAGCTTTGCAAATGCGACATGGCCTCCGCAAACCATTTCTGATAAATTTGAGTTCCAAAAGCCAAATGGCGCTCTTTCCCTTCTCAGCCTCGCCGTGTCTCCAAACAGCCGTTTATTACTACATGTGGGGTATTGTTTTACTCGGGAGAAATTTCTTTATAAATTTTAAAGTGCTTTTTCTCCTTCAGTCCTTGTGGAAATGAAAAAAAATTAGCTAAACCTATATTTTATTTGAAAAAATGTAGATTTTCATTTTCACAGCCTAATTCCAAAAATTTCTGCAAAAAACCTGTGGGGTCAAAATGCTCACTATACCCCTAGATAATTTCCTCAAGGGGTATAGTTTCCAAAATGGGGTAACTTGTTGGGGGTTTCCACTGTTTTGTCCCCTCGGGGGCTTTGCAAATGCGACATGGCCTCCGCAAACCATTCCTGCTAAATTTGAGCTCCAAGAGCCAAATGGCGCTCTTTCCATTCTAAGCCCTGCCGTGTGTCTAAATAACCGTTTATTACCACATGTGGGGTATTGTTTTACTCGGGAGAAATTGCTCTACAAATGTTGTGGTGCTTTTTCTACTTTAGTTCTTTTGGAAATGAAAAAAAATTAGCTAAACCTACATTTTATTTGAAAAAATTTAGATTTTCATTTTCATGGCCTAGTTCCAAAAATTTTTGCAAAAAAACTGGCCTGTCAAAATGCTTGCTACACCCCTAGATAAATTCCTCGAGGGGTGTAGTTTCCCAAATGGGGTCACTTTTGGGGGGTTTCCACTGTTTTAGTTCCACAAGACCTGTTCAAAGCTGACATGGTGCCTAAAATATATTCTAATAAAAAGGAGACCCAAAATCCACTAGGTGCTCCTTTGCTTCTGAGGCCGGTGCTTCAGTCCAGTAGCACACTAGGGCCATATGTGGGATATTTCCTAAAACTGCAGAACCTGGGCAATAAATATTGAGTTGCATTTCTTGGGTAAAACCTTCTGTGGTACAAAAAAAATGGATTCAAAATGAATTTCTGGAAAAAAATAATGAACTTTGTAAATTTCACCTCTACATTGCCTTAATTCCTGTGCAATGTCTAAAGGGTTAAGAAACTTTCTAAATGCTGTTTTGAATACTTTGAGGGGTGCAGTTTTTAAAATGGGGTGACTTATTGGGGGTTTCTAATATCTAAGGACCTCAAAGCCACTTCACAACTGAACTGGCCCCTGTAAAAATAGCATTTTGAAATTTTCTTGAAAATGTGAGAAATTGCTGCTAAAGTTCTAAGCCTTGTAACGTCCTAGAAAAATAAAATGATGTTCAAAAAACGATGCCAATCTAAAGTAGACATATGGGGGATGTTAGTTAGCAACATTTTTGTGTGGTATAACTGCCTGTCTTACAAGCAGATACATTTAAATTGAGAAAAATGCAAATTTTTGCAATTTTTCGCTAAATTTTGCTGTTTTTCACAATTAAATACTGAATGTATCGGGCAAATTTTGCCAGTAACAAAAAGTCCAATGTGTCACGAGAAAACAATCTCAGAATCACTTGGATAGGTAAAAGCATTCCGGAGTTATTACCATATAAAGTGAAACATGTCAGATTTGAAAAATGAGGCTCTGTCAGGAAGGTCAAAAGCGGCCAAAGAGGGAAGGGGTTAAATGAGTGCTGCTCCTCAAATATCGCACCTAGAGCATTGATTCATTTTAAATCTAAGATTCTGGGCTTTATTACCAGTATCTAATAATTTTATGATGTATTACATACAGTATGTCCTTCCAGTGAAAGGGTTAGTCTTCAGCAGCCAATATATCTAAAAATGTGGGACATGACTATTTCAATAGGAAACAGTTCTAGCAACTTTTCTTTTCTAATAAGTGCATAGCATCACAGACATGTACAAATGTAATTTTTGAAGCGATAATGGTGTGTTTGAGAACCACCACACTATCTCCTTGCATGTGCTAAAGGGTGCCTCAACAGCATTTGGGAGTGTTTCTGATGAATGCTGCTATAAATAAAAACCTATGTTAGGCTGGGTTCAGACAGAGTTTTTCATTTGGAATTTTGAGGCAGATTTTGCTCTGCCTGCACGCTGATTTTCACAGCTTTTTTCACAGCGTTTTTCGCCCACGGCCTTTGAGCGCCGAGGGCAAAAAACACCACAAAATACGTATTCTCTGCCTCCCATTGATGTCAATGGGAGGTTAGAGACGTAAATGCCCCAAGATAGGGCATGTGGCTTCTTTTTCCCACGAGACTTTTTTTCCGCTCACGGGAAAAAACGCCTCCGCCTCCCATTGAAATCAATGGGAGGCATTATCTGACTTTCTTTGGAGCGTTTTCCGACGCGGTTTCCGCATCAAAAAACGTGTCAGAAAACTCAGTGTGAACTGACCCTTAGGTTAACAACACCTATAGGGGCATAGCTAGGGTAGACCTGGAGAGGCATGTGTCTTAGGGCAGATTCAGACGAACGTTGCGTTTTTGCACGCGCAAAAAACGTGGCGTTTTGGGCGCGCAAAAACCACTTGACAGCTGCAATTTTCATCCATGTATGATGTATGATTTTCGCGCAGCCGCCATCATAGAGTTGAGGCTAGTCGACGCCCGTCACTGTCCAAGGTGCTGAAAGAGCTAACTGATCGGCAGTAACTCTTTCAGCACCCTCGACAGTGAATGCCGAACACAATATACAGCAACCTGTTAAAAAAAAAGAAAAAGTTCGTACTTACCGAGAACTTCCCTCCCGGCCGTTTCCTTGGTGACGCGTCCTTGGTGACGCGCCTCTCTTGATATCGGGCCCCACCTCCCTGGATGACGCGGCAGTCCATGTGACCGCTGCAGCCTGTGCTTGGCTTGTGATTGGCTGGAGCTGTCACTTGGACTGAATTGTCATCCTGGGAGGTCAGACTGGAGGAAGAAGCCGGGAGTTATCGGTAAGTCAGAACTTCGTTTTTTTTTTACAGGTTCATGTATATTGGGATCGGGAGTCACTGTCAATGGTGCTGAAACAGTTTAACTCTTTCAGCACCCTGGACAGTGACTATCTCCTGACGTCGCGTACCGGAATTTTTTTTGCCGGGTTCGGCCAAAACGAGTTCGGCCGAACCCGGTGAAGTTCGGTTCGGTTGTCCGGGTTCGCTCATCTCAAAGACACTCCGTTTGGATGTTTGGAAACAGAAAAGCAAATGGTGCTTTTCTGTTTACATTCATCCTTTTGACAGCTGGTGCGCTGTTTCAGTCGGTTCACACGGAAGTGCTTCCGTGCGACCTGCATGGCTTTCACGCACCCATTGACTTCAATGGGTGCGTGATGCGCGAAATACGCGGAGATATTGGGCATGTCGCGCTTTTTGCGCAGCTGACAAACGCTGCGCAAAAAGCACGGACTGTCTGTACTGCCCCATAGACTTGTATTGGTCTGTGTGTGGCGCGTGAAAACC
This sequence comes from Rhinoderma darwinii, assembly GCF_050947455.1. NCBI lineage: Eukaryota > Metazoa > Chordata > Amphibia > Anura > Rhinodermatidae > Rhinoderma > Rhinoderma darwinii. Next base: position 174,278,859 of record NC_134691.1, read on the forward strand.
ACGCGGCCCGCACGGACACAATACACGCTCGTGTGAATCCCCCCTTAGGCAAATAGCCAATGTGTCAATCTGCCTTGGCCGGATATTTAAATACAGAGCAAGTGCAGAAAACATAAACTTCGCCCCAGCAAAGGAAAACCTAGCTTACCATCTGATTACAGGACACATAGTAGCAGTGTTCATGATATGACCTTGATGAAAATGTTCTTCATGGAGCGGGATGTGATGTTTGCCTATGAGATATATTTTTACCCTGAGGTTAGCTCTGACTGTGTGGTTAAGCGCCGCTTTATGGAAACTAGTAAGCTTCTTGTTCTTCTGGTGTACTTGCACCAGAGTGGGCCCACCCAACCTCTGGGTCCTACAGGAGTAGCAGCTGTAAGGAGCCCACTCAGTCTATGGGACCCGTAGCAGCTGCCATGTCTCCCACACCTGTAGTTAAGACTATATCTAATAATATAATGTTTATAGCAGTTCTAAACAGGTGCTTCTGTTAATACCGCTGGTCTGCTCGTGAATCCTAAGATTGAGTCCACATCTATGCCACTCCTAACAGCGCTTTAATTTACAATATGTTCTTTTTAAACCATAGACACACTGTTTCTCCTAGGACTGTTTTTTTCGAATATGTTCCATTTATCTTTGAGTTACCTATTTCCATACTAATGGATTCATTTAAATCTCTACAGTTCTGGGCAGTTAAAACTCCAGAGTTCAATGCTATGCTAACATGTCCTTTTGCACATTGTTACACATCAGTAGACACCATAATGTTTCCTACATCTGTACTTGACAGTTAAATTGCTTCTGGACGGCTGATGTAGTGTAGCAAAAGTTATCCTATCTGCTGGAGCATTACAACGTGCCAGGTAGTATGTTATACATTAACAGAACTGCCTGATATATTGTTAGTGGAGGCTGTACTTACCAATATCATGTTAGCAATTCATCAGAACATCCGCACAATATCTGTATTTCTTCTCTTGAGCTATATATCTAGATAGTAGTAAGTGCTAAGAAAATCCCGCTGTGTATTTATATCACTGCTATTTTATAGATCTTCACAAAATGATTAATTAAAGTGATCCTCACAAGGGTTTGTGCGACTGTTATTTTGCTCTTAACATGCTTTGTTCAAGAGCAGTCATTTTCAACATCAGTTATTTTCTGCTTCTACATAAAATGACCAGGTATAGCTATAATACATTCTTAGCAACCGATGCCTTCATAAGCATTCTTTCTGACACACAATTTGAAATCTCTGTTGGATGGGAAAAACTAAGCTTCTGACTCTCTTAGGGCATGACCACACATGGCGGAATTCCTCCGCAACTGTCCGCATCAATGCCGCACAGAATCTGCGTTGCAGATTCTGCAGCGGATCTGCACAAAATGTGCAGAAAATTGATGCGGACTGGCCGCTGCGGACTGCAGGAAAAGTGCTTCTCTTCTCCCTATTCAGTGCAGGATAGAGAGAAGGGACAGCACTTTCCCTAGTGAAAGTCAAAGAAATTCATACTTACCGCCCGTTGTCTTGGTGACGCGTCCCTCTTTCGGCATCCAGCCCGACCTCCCTGGATGACGCTCCAGTCCATGTGACCGCTGCAGCCTGTGCTTGGCCTGTGATTGGCTGCAGCCGTCACTTACACTGAAACGTCATCCTGGGAGGCCGGACTGGAGAGAGACGCAGGGAGTTCTCGGTAAGTATGAACTTATATTTTTTTTTACAGATACATGTATATTGAGATCGGTAGTCACTGTCCCGGGTGCAGAAACAGTTACTGCCGATCGCGTAACTCTTTCAGCACCCTGGACAGTGACTATTTACAGACGTCTCCTAGCAACGCTCCCGTCATTACGGGAGCCCCATTGACTTCCTCAGTCTGGCTGTAGACCTAGAAATACATAGGTCCAGCCAGAATGAAGAAATGTCATGGTAGTAAAAACAATACGCTCCGCAGCACACATAAGATCTGCGGACTTCATTGCGGAATTTTGACTCTCCATTGAAGTCAATGGAGAAATTCCGCCATGAGTCCGCAACCAGTCCGCCACTGCTCCGCAACAGACAGAGCATGCTGCGGACACCAAATTCCGCTCCGCAGCCTATGCTCCGCAGCGGAATTGTACGCATCGTGTAAACGAACACTGCTAAATTAAAGTGAAAGTCAATGGAGAAACGGCTCCGCTGCGGATTAACGCTGCGGAGTGTCCGCAGCGGAATTTAAGTGAAATTCCGCTATGTGTGAACCCGCCCTTAAGGTTTGGGGAGCAATGAAAATAAAATTAATTAAGGCCTTGTTCACATCACATTTGTGATGCACGCTTAGTGTGTACGCTGAAGAAAGCTCCGGCGTACCTGCTAAGAATATCCATAAGTCTCCATTAACACAACAGAGGTCAAAGCATGTCTTTTTGGACCCCGTCCAAGTGGTATACGTAGCTATACCACAAGAAAGGTATAGAATAGTGTAGTAGACTACACTCTGTCTGGCTCGTATACACTGGTATACCACAAAAAAAAGTTATGAATAGTGTAGTAGACTACTCTATTCCATTGAAAGCTATACAATAAAAAATTGTATACCGAGCGGAGCTTATGGGAGCGTATAAGCGACATATCCCACTGTATGTCTATACAGTGGGATACATAGCAGCCTTCTGTCGGAAGTAACTGTCGGGAGATCCTCCTGCCGTATACCTCCAATGTAGTATATAAATGTAATGTGAACAGAGCCTTAGGCTGGGTTCACATGACCATGTTACGTCCGTAATGGACGGACGTATTTCTTTGCAACGGGAATGTTGATTTGAAAGTCTGCAGCATGCCCTGATTCGCACATGTATTTTTCCACTACATGTGTATGAAGTTTTAAAATACAGATGTGTCCACCCTTGTCTTGAACTTTGTTAAGGACTCCAATTTAACATGAAACAAATTCAATACAATACTGTAACATGCTAGCAAAACCCATAACAGGCTGCAATACACATCACAACCACTTGGTGACCACCCATAGACACATGTAGCATAGACATCTCGTGATGGAGCATTAATAAATCATACGTTTTTTTAAAGCTGGTCATCTCGTGCCACACATCTCAGGATATGTTGAGATATCATTATGTTGCTAAAAAAGCACATATTTTTTTACTGCTGATTTTACCATTTTCAATACATAGGGTAAAAATGGTGCAGCATTATAAATTTGGCACAACACGCTAGACACATTAGACCCATGGCTGGTGTACATGCACACCAATATTTTTCACTGAAAGATTGAATACGGGTTTAATAAATTTGGTGCATTTTACAACTCCTGTTAGCTATGCCCTTTTTTCTAGACATTTTTTTCAAAACTGTTGAGGTAGGCATTAAAAGGTTTGGCACACATCATGTATTCTACTTTGAGGTGCAATTTGTGACATTATTCTGACACATTTTTACTTAGTAAATCTCCCCACTGCATTTTTGTTTGCAGTGTTTTAACCTGTCAGAAACTAAGCACCCTGCCTGCCTAAATCCTATGAACTCTATGTAACAAACATAGTTTTTCCGTAAACTGAGCATATCACTTGAAGTGCATTTTTTGTATGAGTAAGGTAGATATGACAAGCCATTCACTACTGGAGCATAAAACAAACTTTATTGGTATCATTAAACATGACCTTTCTGCTCATTGTTAAAGAATAGCCTGCACTGTGGTACTAACAATTGAAACCACTTAAACTACACCGATCTGTAGCAGAATGCAAGAACTTTCTGTATGTATAAAATAATTATATGAATTCCTTGCCCCTGCCCTGCAGTTTATTGATACTATATGATAAGCTCAGAGTCAACCACCAATTCTCATGTGACATAGGAGCTATATACATTAAAAAACTAAAGTAAAGAAATATGTGTATATATTGAAGTCAAGCACATGTGTCTCTATTCCTTACAGTGGCATAGCTAGAGGGGTTGCAGGGGCAGAGCAACTGGGCTTCGATACCATAGGGGTCCTATGCCCCCCCCCCCCCGACCACACTAGTACTGTGATGAATCCTGCTACATTGCTTAAAAAATGTCCCCTAGAGATACACACTCATATAGCACTAGTCTGAAAATATGGGTGGCACAACCAGCAGTGTGTGAAATGGACACTCTGCATGTGTCGAGGGGGTGGTGGTTTCTTGTGTAATGAATTCAGGAGAGAACTTATGTTGCCCACTCACTGTGCCACCACCCAGCCAGTGTCTTCTGGATCTTCCCTTAGCCTTTGCCCTCTCTGGGAGCAAGGCGACATATGTAGAGGGAGGGCAAAGGCTAAAGGAACTTTGACTGCTTACTTCTAGGCTGCCCTACCTGCTGCCTGCCATTGCCATTGCAGAAGTTCAAGCTTGATGTTACAGTATTATCAGTACTACCACGGTCCACGGCCTCACTCAGGGATCATTACTGCCAGCCCAGTAAAAACTAAACATCAATTGAAATGAACAGTTTTCAGAATTGTGTAGTAGTCTAAGGCCCATTCACATGTGTTGGATGTGACACGGATTTTGGCGCAAAATCTGCCCCGAATATGATGACACTCACCACAGCACTATATGCATGCTGATGTTTTAATTACTATACTTCTGTTTACTATCAACAAGTCGGAGGCCCCATTCTGGCTTTGTTAGAAGTCCCTATGATTTCTGGTTACACTTATGACTGGCTAAATGGTAATATACTATGAAATGTAAATGTTGTAAGTTTCTACAAAAATATGCTGAATATATAGCAATAAATAAGGTTTTATAGAGGTTTACTGGATATATAGAAAGACTAAAAAAAATAAAAATATATAAATAAAAACAACATACGTTCCAGGACATATCCGGCACACATTGGGAAAGAAAAAAATGGATAGAAATGTATTAAGTCATCAATATAAATAGCATTTCTCTGGCTATTGCCCTAAGTATATTTTACAAAAGATAATACTACAACAAATAAAAAACAACTGGCCAGATAATTAAGAAAACAAAGAAGACCAATTGCAGGATATAGTAATATGAATTTGCATTAATGCATACAAAAAAATGGGGAACATCATAATGCATACACCCGAATGGACATTTAGGATTATCAGGTTCCAAAAACAATAGGCCGTACAGCTAGAGATAAATAGATAAACAAGGACCACCCTAAATACAAGTAATAATGTAGTATATATGTCGCAGTTGTGGGCAAGTTGCAGCCTTTACCTTATTTAAGCGGAGTTTATGCCAGTTGGAAAAAAAATCATAACCATTGATTTGTTTGAATGTAGTTAATGCAAATGAAAAAGACAGCAGTAGCTTTTCAATATTCTCATCTGTTGAAGATTGTGCATATTTATGAGGTCCTATTTCTTTTCACGGAATTTGCACACTTTTCCCTGGTTAGGAAGTGTTGAGGAGATTCACCAGCTGACTTAACTTAGTGTAAATAGTGGGCTGTGCAATAGGAACCTTGCCTTCTTTTAGAGTCCCTCAGACAAATTGCAGTGGAGTTTGCAGGAAAAACAAGAATTTTGGTTCCCGGTCTTAGTGTATACCCTGGGTTTGCGGATAGCATATCGGGTTTCTGTGGCATAGGTGGTGGTTAACCCATGTGGTGTAGCGTTCAAACACGCTGGGTTGATGGAGGGCGTGTTGACGTCCCTCACGTCCATGATGAGTATAGCTGTCAGCTGATTGGCTGACGGATTTCATCCAATTCGGGACTTCCTCAGAGCCATTGATTTACATTGCCTGTATCTACACCTTATATAACACCTTCATTGAAGGTACAGTAACACTCCTACATGAGGAATACATTTCAATCAACAGAAATACACAAATGTATCTGTTACCATTGGGTACAATTCCAGATTATTACAGAGAGTTAGGTACAAATCAGAATTAAATATAATTCATTATTGAATACAAATCCTACCAAGATTGTGAATATGTGATGCCCCCCCTGGGAAAAAAAATCAACAAAATAAGAAATGGGAAAGAAAAAAACCAGATACAATGGTTTACTGTTTGGGATGTATGTAGAAATATAAGGTTCATGGCAAGAGGGGATCAGTCGGGAAATAAAATATTTGCAGACCAAGACCCCCCCCCCCCGACAAAGAACGTGTCTTATCGGGCATATGTAATGAACAGAGAGGATAGAATGTTAATTTTCCGTAAAAGAGAATTTCCCCAAAATTATTTTTTTATCCCAGTTAATTAAATATTTATATAATTGGATATTGCTACTTATATAATCTGTTCCAAATACATATATACAAATAGGAATGGATTTTTCAGAAAATGCAGGACATTGGTTAATGGTAGCAGGGAATCAGTCTAGTGCATTGCCTAATAGGCAGTCACAGACCAGGTCCCCACTAACAAGAACCGATGTCAGCAGTACCCATATGTTCATAGATACAATAAGATATATTGACTGCAAGTTAAATATACAATATAGTAAAGATGCATTGGAAAGATAGCTAGAGGATTCTTTATATAGAGATATTATGGCCCATATTACACCTATTGGAATATTGGTCAAGGTGGAATGGAGCAAGCCAAGGACGGCATAAGTAGTCCTAGAACTGGTCCCCACCACTCAGAACCAAATTGTATATCCCCAACAATTGTGTCTTCAATTTAATGGACAGAGTTCAAAAGGTAACCAATGATAAAAGAATAAAGGGTGTATCCCCATTTCCAAGGACTGCCCCTTAAACATTGGATTTAAGAAAGATAAAGTAATCTTTAACAGGATTATTTCCACTTGACGCGGGGTAAATGGTTATAGCCATCGCAGCAGAGATACCCTTGACACTGATCAAAGTCAGAGATTTTAGTTATACATCATCTACATAAAAAAAAAATTTGAATTTAATTTCATTATTTAGACCACCAGGGGTCAGAGTACCCAGAGTGTAACTCCACATTGTTTCCTTTTGTAATAGTATTCTATTCTTATCACCTCCTCTCCTACCCTCTGGTTGTTGGTAAATTCCCATAAATCTCAGTCCAGAAGGGAACTGTTGGAAGTCACCCTTTCTTATAGCTGAAATATTGTTCACCTATGAGTACCTGCAGTTCAGGTTTTGTTTTTCCTATGTACATCTTGCCACATGGACAGGTAATTGGATATACCACCATACAAGAACGGCTGTTAATAAAGGTATATACACCTTATATTCTCTCTTCTGGTTAGCATCTGTAAACCTATATGATTTTTGAACATATTTACAAGAGGTGCATGACCCACATTTTTACATTCTTTTGGGATGTTTTTTTAACAAAAAAGAGTTGACCAAAAAACTCTTTACTGGATATATAGTGAGTTTAAATTTATATGGAGCTATACTTACTGTCAGCATGGAAGTCAGTCTACTATATGGTGAGATAGGAGCTTCTATCAAATTTAAACTCAGTATTTTTATATGGTGGTGAGCTAGCTTTAAATGGCACACCTATTAAAACTTAATGTAATATGTTCCCCCAATACTTCTGCTTCAGCAGCACTAGTGTGACAGCAATTGACACTACCCAATGCTGGAGTGAGGATATCCAAATTAGTAGTGATTTTTTATATTATGTCAATCTCTGCTATGGGGGTGGGCGTATTATTGCACAATGTGACACACTTGACATTTGTGAATCTGGGTGGCACTCCATTGTGAAGTAGAAGTAATGTGAGTCCAATTCATGGCCAGCCTTGGATACGTTCCACCAGTGTGGTCGCACAGGGCGCCAGCCGCCACACTGCAAGAGGGGCGCCAGCGGTTGTGTGTATCCCCGCGGCGTTGCAACTACCAGCGGGGATACACACTAGCTGCAGTCCCCTTTCCACTCGGGCGCTTCTTAACTTAGTGGCTGTCGCTACCACTGTAGCAGCCATAGCAGCTGCTAGCGGTGACACCGGGCATGAAGGCGGTGGCGCCGCTAGCAGCTGCTGCGGCTGCTATAGCGGTAGCGACGGCACTATAGAAGAGCAGGGAGGTATCTCCCTGCTCTGCTATCTACTAGCGCCACTGTATCTCCCTGAAGGAGCGGAATCCCCATGTGGCCGGGGATTCCGCTCCTGGAGCGCTGCTTGATGTCTCTGTCCATATATGGACAGTGACATCAGGGGAAACTCCTGAAGCGGAATCCCCGGTCACAGCGTTGCAGACGCTGTGACCGGGGATTCCACTCCAGGATAAGCCAATGACGTCATGGACACAGACGACAGGAGCTTCTCCTGGAGTGGAATCGACGGTCACAGCGTCAGCAACGCTGTGACCGGGGATTCTGCTTCAGGAGTTTCCCCTGATGTCACTGTACATATATGGACAGAGACATCAAGCAGCGCTCCAGGAGTGGAATCCCCGGCCACATGGGGATTCCGCTCATTCAGGGAGCTAAAGTGGCGCTATCTATACTGGAAGGGGGGGGGGTTGTTATCTACAAGGGAGCTGTGGGCTGTGTGGCACTACCTACAAAAAGACATCTGTGCAGGAGCACACAAAATACCCAGCTTTCCCGGCTATCAAATAAATGTGTGGAAATAAACTAAGATATAACTTTTATTTAATCTAGCTAAAAGGATTAATCCTTTAGCTAGACTGAATAAAAGTTATATCCTAGTATATTTCCACACATTTATTTGATAGCTGGGGAAGCTGGGTATTTTGTGTGCTCCTGCACAGTTGTCCTTTTTTGAATGTCTATTGCCCGCCGGCTATCAGGGTCATTTTGTAGTCCTTGCATTACAAGGGGGCTGTGGGCAGTGTGGCTCTACCAACCAGGGGGCTGTGGCACTACCAACCAGGGGGCTGTGTGGCACTACCAACCAGGTGGCTGTGGGCTGTGTGGCACTACCAACCAGGGGGCTGTGTGGCACTACCAACCAGTGGGCTGTGTGGCACTCCCTACCAGGGGGCTGTGGGCTGTGTGGTGCTACCAACCAGGGGGCTGTGGGCTGTGTGGCATTACCAACCAGGGGGCTGTGGGCTGTGTGGCACTACCAACCAGGGGGCTGTGGGCTGTGTGGCACTACCAACCAGGGGGCTGTGGGGCACTACCAACGAGGGGGCTGTGGGCTGTGTGGCACTACCAACCAGGGGGCTGCGGGCTGTGTGGCACTACCAACAAGGGGGCTGTGGGGCACTACCAACCAGGGGGCTGTGTGGCACTCCCTACCAGGGGGCTGTGAGCTGTGTGGCACTCCCTACCAGGGGTCTTTGCGGTACTCCCTACCAGCGGTCTGTGCGGCACTCCCTACCAGGGGGCTGTGCGGCACTCCATAGCAGGGGGCTGTGCGGCACGTCCTACCAGGGGGCTGTGTGGCACTCCCTACTGGGGGCTGTGTGGCGCAATCTACAGGGGGCTGTGTGGCGCTCTTTACAGGGGGCTGTGTGGCGCTATCTACAAGGGGGCTGTGTGGCACTATCTACAAGGGGGCTGTCTGGGGCTACCCACAAGGGGGCTGTGTGGTGCTACCTACAAGGGGGCTGCCTGGCGCTACCTACAAGGGGGCTGTCTGGGGCTACCCACAAGGGGGCTGTGTGGCGCTACCTTCAAGGGGCTGTCTGGCGCTATCTACAAGGGGGCTGTGTGGTGCTACCTACAAGGGGCTGTGTGGTGCTACCCACAAGGGGGCTGTGTGGCGCTACCCACAAGGGGCTGTGTGGCGCTACCTACAAGGGGCTGTGTGTCGCTACCTACAGGGGGAATCTGTGAGTGGTGGGTTGATGGTAATTTTACTGTGAGTGGTGGGCTGCTGGTCATTTTACTGTGAGTGGCGGGCTGATGGTCATTTTACTGTGAGTGGGGGGCTAATGGTCTTCAAGTGGTTTCCACCTCTGACCTCCAATTGAAATTAATAGGAGGCAGAAAATACCTGCGGCGCTCGTTTGGAGCTTTTTTTCCTGCGTCTTTTACATTTGCGTCAACAGCTTAAGAAAAAACACAAAAAAAAGGTCACACAATGTTGTCAGTTGCTGAAGGAATTTTGAGGCAGATTTTTTTTGCCTTACAAAAAACGTGTGTGAATATACCCTACGAGTGTAATGCTTGTTCTTAGCCATTTTCTGTCTTTCTCAAAACTATTTTTGGTAGTGGGGCCCTGAGCAAATTTTATTTTTCCAGTGCTGCCTCGAGTCTGAAAAGTTTGGGAAACTCTGTACTAGGCTACAGAATTCCGTCATGGAGCAGCTCAGTTCGTCATGGGAACGGGGACTAGGTGAGTACAATTTTTGTGTTTGTTTGGGGGCACTGTCTACAAGGGGGAGGTGGAAGACTGCATGGCACTGTCTACAAGGGGGAGGTGGGGGACTGTATTGCACTGTCTACAAGGGGGAGGTGGGGGACTGTATTGCACTGTCTACAAGGGGGAGGTGGGGGGCTGTATGGCACGATCTACAAAAAGGAGGTGGAGGATTATGGCACTGTCTACAGGGAGGCTATATGGCAAAATCTACATGGGGCACTATACTGTGTGGGGGCCACTAAGCGGACATTATACTGTGTAGGGGTACTACAGGTGGCATAATACTGTGGGCACAATTAGAGGACAAAATACTGTGTCCTTGAAGGAGTTGTAATATATTATTAAATATTATTATTATACTGTATGGGGACACTAAAGAGGCATTATCATTTTTTATGGGGCATTTTTTCTTAATGATGGGGTGGGGCGCCGAAAGATCATTTCACACAAGGTGCCATCTATCCTAGGGCTGGCCCTGGTCCAATTGCTGATTTATCGTAGCGCAAGACATGCACATACACTCACACACGATATAATATTATAAGGAAATCTAAATTGTAAACTTAAAGACACACCAAAGCTTTAGAGGATTTACTTACTTTATGAAAATGTTTCATATAAAACACATAACTTCATAAAAAACCTGGGCAATGAACCTCCTGCCTTCAGTATTTCAGAGTGATCTCAGCATGTCACGTTCCATTTGAAATTGCAGCGTGAGCACATGTTATCAGAATACTTTTCTCAACAGTTTCATAAAGCTTGTAGGCACACGACTGTCATGCAAGCTGCATTGAAACCCGGATGAAACATGCTACAGCTATAAGGTTCATTACTCCTTATCACTACGTCTATGTCCTGTGCATATCTAAATGTAAGTCCACAGCAACCTGCATCTGTGAGTGAGGAAGACAGGGAGCGAGAGATAGAGAGTGAGAAAGTAAGAGAGAGAGAGATGGAGGGAGACCAAGAGAGAGTATGAATGAGGTGGAGAGGGAGGGACAAAAATATAGAGAAGGAAGAACAGACTAATATAGAAGGAGAGAGAGAGAGAGAGAGAGAAAGGGAGGAAGAAAGAGATAGAGAGATATGGAGGGAGAGCGATAGATATAGAGAGATGAACAGATAGACATAGAGAGAGTTATAGAGATCGAGAGAGTGAGAATGAGGTGGAGAGAGAAAGAGAAAGAGAGAGATGGAGGGAGAGCGATAGATATAGAGAGATTAAGAGATAGACACAGAGAGAGAGATATGAAGAGATAGACACAGAGAGAGAGATAGAGAGAGATGTAGAGAGACGAGGAGAGTGAGAATGAGGTGGAGAGAGACAGAACCAATATAGAAGGTGAGAGAGAGAGAGAGAGATGAAGGGAAATATACAGTGGGATATAGAGAGAGAGAGAGAGAGAGATAGAGAGATGGAGAGAGACGAGGAGAGAGAGTGAGAATGAGGTGGAGAGAGATAGAAAGATAGAGAGAGAGAGATGGAAAGATAGACTGAACCGATATAGAAGGGAGAGAGAGAGAGAGAGAGACAGAGATAGAAAGGGAGAGAGAAAACCACTGACTGTTTTTGAAATTGAACACACAGGTTTATGTGGATGCATATATTATGAAACAGATACTACATTCCCTAATATTCTTTTGTTATCAGACTAGTTCCCTTTATGAGTAGTAGCAGTCTAATAATAGCATGGAATCCACAGGGAAATCAAGTTTCACACACTTGTCCTGCAAAACCATTCGCACAATGTGTACTACTGTTTATGGCAGTCTGTATGGCAGAGCAGACACAGGTTGTCATAAAACCGCTTGTGTTTGCTGATATGATGCATGAAATCTTTAGTGATTTCAATTTCCTTCAACATCCCATCATATCACTCATGCCCACGAGAGGCACAATGGTAATAACTGCATGAAAAATATTTGGCAAATGTTTCCCTAATATAGAAAAATGTAACACTGAACCTGCTTTTCTAATGTATGTACCTTTTTTTTTTTTTGTACCTGATGCAGCAGATCCGATTAGACTTTGCATAATATGTCCCTGAGCATGAAATAACATATAAAGTTTGTATTAATAATGTAATATTTATAACCTGATTGCATTTTAAAGAAATCCATACCATCAATACCAAACTAATTAAAATATAATCACTCAGGGATGTATCATACTCATTTCTCTCCTTTTAGAGCATTCATTTTCTATGGATTTGCTAAACATAGATTTTATATGTTTTCATGAAACAGTATACCAAATTGCTCCATGTCTGCTTGGTGTTTCTGTTTTAGCATATAAAATCATCTATTGATCGTATTCAGTAGCTTGTGTTAACATAGCTCTGTTTCCCCATCTAGAAAAACATCCCTGTAGGAGCAGGAGTTAATTTCTCTCCCTGTCAGATTACAGCTGCTTTGTACTTTTCTGCCCATTGAATGGTTTCCTCTGAAATAATTCAGCATTCCACCGTGGAGTCAAATAGGACTATTTTGTATGGGCGCACATTTTTTTTCTTTTTTTTTTTTGACAGACAAGGCTCAGTAGGACCACCAAATTCATTTCACTGTGCTGTGGCGGCAATGGAGAATCAGTCTCTGGGGTCAGAGAAAGTGTGTTAATCTACTTTATCTGCTAGCTTACAGAAAATTGCATATTTAAGCCTCTTGTTATGAAACAGCTACACCAGTCCCTAATTAATGTGTTGTACATGCAGTCTGAGGCTGAGCTACCTTCACCAGCGCAGTGCATTGCTACTGTATCTCCTCCAGCAGCAGCAGCAGCATCAGCAGCACAGCGAGGCAGGAGCACATTGGTTAACACTGTACATAACCTCCTCACAAATTGCACAGCTTCAGCAGCAACACATCCATTAGTCTGGAAAAGACAGCGTTCCCAAGTGGCTCCTGTGCATTTTCCCCCAATTCTCCTGTCACCGTCCAATCCTCTGTATGCTCTCCCTGTATGTAGGGAGTGCTCAACTCTAATCAGGTCAATGATCATCCCAAGTCTCAAGGGACCTGACAGGAGCCTATTGCCCTAGTTAGAAGATCTCTCTGTGTCCAGGGCACAGTGCTTGGAGATATTATACAGAGATCAGTGGCACAATACTACTCTGTACAAGAGAAGCTCTCAGGATTTCCGCTGGGCTGTAGTCAGAGGAAAAGGGACAGCACAAGCAGCACTTGCTGTACCTGCTGGGTGTTGGTTTGACTGCTTGGACTGTAGGACTGAATTCATCTCAATTAAGGTAAGTGATCCTTTATCTGGGTGAATGCATCCTCCCAAATGTGTGTATAGAAACTTCTGAGTCAACTGGCGGTCTGCACTGCAGCAAATCAGCCTTCTATCTCTGTCAATAAAAAAGGTTTTATTTCTCCCTTTACTATTTCCCCGATTCTATGCTGTCAATTTCTGGAGTGAACTGTTTTCTTTGACCTTTTCATGTTGTGTACTGGCTGGAAGGCTGTCGGTAAGCTTTGCTAAATAGATTGAGACGTAGTATTTAAGGGAAATGTTAATGTCTTTTATATGAATGTGGGAAATAATGCATTGGCATGATGGATCTCTGTAGTATATTATATTTTCTTACTTTGGACTGAAACTTTGGAGTTTAATCAATGCATCATAAAGAAGGATTTATGGCTGGAGTTAAAGAACTAGTAATGTATACAATAATTGGGTCGTAATGGGGGTGGGTATTATATTATTCTACTGAATAGATAAGGTACCAAGCTAAATCTTGTTATGTGTCCACCTGCAGGGTTAATATCAGGGGAACATACATTGAAATGTGATTCTAGCATAGTGGATATCTAGAACATAAAACAAGCCATTAATGTCATCACTGTACTATGTTTCCATCTTTCTCCAAGAACATTTTTATTTATAGAATAATTGACTGTATTAATAGGTCTACAGTACTTAAGAGACAGTGTGGAAGAAGCAAGATATGTGCTTATTGCCGATAAAACATTTAGAAGGCTGGAGGATCTGAATTACAAAGACAACAGCTTGGGAGCTTTCCCCATACATCTCAGTGCCTTGATCAATGTTACACTGAATTACAGGGAAAATGAATAAATCATTTCTAGGTTATTTCAAGGCAGGTGACTATGCTCCCCCAGCCCCCATCAAATCTTAAACTCCAGTAAGGGGAAGGAAATATGACATAGAAAGTGTTAAATCGAGAAGCCAAGTCAGATTAGGAACCAGGTATTTCATCCTGTCACTCTACATTTGAAGTTGGTGGATGATAGTCAAGGACTCTTTTTGTCAGACTAAGGTCACATATTTAAGTTAACAAGAGTCCATTGTCCTCTGGTGACTGACAGCTCAGATTTTCTCTCTCAGGTTGAAAGTACTTAAGGAACTTAATGATATTGTCATAAAGCGATAAGAACAATTATTGTTTTTCTTATACAACATCAATGCATATGTTGTGGATAATATACTTATTGACATGTTATATAGAAGTACGTGTGTGTATTAGTATGTTGTATGTCTGCAGATTTTTCCTACTTGTATTTATTTCAACTAGTACGATTAATTTGAATGGATATTTATTGGTCCGGTATTGTATACGGTATTTACCTTTTGACATTATTCCTGATATAGCTGTCCATTTAAAGAATCTCATTCTGCCGAATAAGAGATATAATGGAATCGGCATAGAAGTATATTAATCCCACCTGTGCATCAGTGATAAAGTGTTCAGTAAAAATTGAATGCCCCTCTGATAAAATTTCAAGAGCTGAAGATTTACAGAGTAGTTAATACAGTCCTCTTAATATCAGCACATTATATACCATTATACGGTTTAGATGATATTTCATTGATTCTCCGAGATGCAGAATAATTACAATGAACTTTTCCGTGCATACCGACCAATGCTGCATACTCCATTTTGCTAGGTTACGTAAATGAGAATGACCTTTGATTAGGTTCAATGTGTTAGGAGACGCTAAGTCACAAATAATAATGAACAGGGAAATGTTAGCAGATTGAATAAGGATTCAATATAATGTTCAATAAGCAAAAGGAGATTTGGATTCTTCCTGTAGACAATGTACAAAAAATCTCTGAAATTATGGCACTGACGTTTTGACGGATCTTTCATTGTAACATTTATGGTATCATAAAAAGTTGTGACCTCTAGCAGTCAGGCTCATGACAAATGTATTGTTTTAGGAAAACAAACTTTCTGTACGGGAAAGTGAAAATGCGTAAGACCTATACATAATGTTATGCACTGTGCACTACCATACTGTCATTTCTATTTGGAGTAGTCACTTTTTTCTGTATCACTAGACATCTGAGGGGCACTAGAAATCCTGAAGTTCATAGAACTACCCAATGCCAGGCCCTGTCTTTGTTTACCCCAATGGAGGGGTGTTAGGGACAGTTGGACTGCGCCCACACAAAATAGATTGTTAATGGAAATAGCGATCATTTGCCAAGATATTTAGTTCGAATACAGTAACATAAGGCTAGAGCAGATGGTAACAATTTGGTTGACTGTTGTGATTTCCCCCTACCTTTATTTACATCCCAAGGCCTCACTGCCTAAGGGTATGTTCACACGAGGGCGTCCGTAACGGCTGAAATTACGGGGATGTTTCAGCCTGAAAACATCCCCGTAATTTCAGCCGTAACGGCATGTGCAGGCGCTTGAACGCCGCGTCAATTACGGACGTAATTGGCGCTGCTATTCATTGGAGTCAATGAATAACGGCTCCAATTACGGCCAAAGAAGTGACAGGTCACTTCTTTGGCGCGGGCGTCTATTTACGCGCCGTCATTTGACAGCGGCGCGTATATTACGCCTCGTGTGAACAGACAAACGTCTGCCCATTGCTTTCAATGGGCAGATGTTTGTCAGCGCTATTGAGGCGCTATTTTCGGACGTAATTCGGGGCAAAAACGCCCGAATTATGTCCGTAATTAGTGCGTGTGAACATACCCTAAAGGTGCTTAGAACCTGTGTATGGTAGAAACTCCCACTTTTAGAAGATCAGAATGGTTTGGGATTATAATCTCCGAGCAAACTATACAAATATGTCTAGGCTCATAGGTCACACAACATAATATGTGTCATACGTAGCATATCTTTTTTTTAATAATATTATATATTGATAGCTGAAATGAAGGGTAAATAGTCTAATATATTATGTTTAACGCTCTCCACTATAAGGTATACCATATAACTGTATATGAAATAGTGAAGAGCTTTTAGGTCAGTACCTCTGCATTATAATGCTTATTTGTTGTTATGTAGCAATACATTATATTAGCCAAAGCCCCTTTATTCCAAAGTGTTGTGTTGGTAACTACACTTTAAATAAAGCTAAGGGCTTATAAACATTAAGACTACTAATAGGTGAATTGAATAACATTAGTTATCTGATTACAATGAAAACTGTCAGGGGTGGGATATATTAGACAGTAACTCAACAGTCAGTTCTTGAAGTTGATGTGTTGGAAGCAGGAAAAATGGGCAACTGTAAGGCCCTGTTCACACGGAGTATTTTGACGAGTTTTTTGGCGTGGAACCTGCTCTGCAAAATTTGTTAAAAACCGGCCGAAAATGCCTCCCATTGATTTCAATAGGAGGCGGGTTTCTCCTGCGAGCAGTAAAACTGCCTCGCGGGAGAAAGAAGGGACATACCCTATTTACACGCGATTACACCTCTGACCTCCCATTGACATCAATGGGAGGCAGAGAAAGCATATTTCGTGGAGTTTCTTGCCCGCAGCACTCAATGGGCGCGAGCGAAAAAACGTGGCAAAAAACGCGGTGAAAATCACGGCAAACGGCGTGCAGGAAGGTCAAAATCTGCCTCAAAATCCGAAATGAAATTTTGAGGCAGAATTTTCCTCCTGCAAAAAAACTCAGTGTGAACACAGCCTAAGGATCTAAATGACTTTGACAAGGGCCAAATTGTGATGGCGAGATGAGTCATAGCATCTCCAAAATGTCAGGTCTTGTGGGGTGCTACCAGTGGTTAGTACCTATCAAGAGTGGTCCAAGGAATGACAACCAGTGAAGTAAGTAAAGGCTAGTTCATCTGATCTGATCCTACAGAAGAGCTACTGTATCACAAATTGCTGAAAAAGTTAATGCTGTCTATGGCAGAAAGGTGTCAGGACACATAGTGTCTCATCTGCCATTCAAGTGAATGTTACTTTCACATACCACCTGTCTAAATATTGTTGCAGACTAACGTCAGAGGCCTCTTTCAGCATGATAATGCGCCCTGCCACATTGCAAAAATTGCTCATGAATGGTCTGAGGTACGTGCATGACAAAAAGTTTAAGATGTTGACTCGGCCTCCAAATTCCCCAGATCTCAATCTGATCACTTTTCTGTGGGATGTGCTAGAAAAACAAGTCTGATCCATGGAGGCCCAACCTCACCATTTAAGGGACTTAAAGGATACACTGCTATGGTGCCAGATACTACAGGACACCTTCAGAGGTCTCGTAGAGTCCATCCCTCAATGAGTCAGAACTGTTTTGTCAGCACGAGAAGGACCTACACAATATTAGGCAGGTGGTTTTAATGTTATGGCTGATCGGCGTATATACTGTGTGTGTGTGTGTATATATATATATATATATATATATATATATATATATATATATATGGATGTAGCCATCTTTATCTTGACTCTGATAACTTGCTGCAGTGTTATATCACATAACAAAAGTCATTGAAAAAGTCAAGATGAAGGATCTTGCCAGTGTGTATTTAATGCGTTAAAGGTCAAGATACAGACGGCTAAATCTGTATATATATATGGATGCTTACTTGCCTCATTTATATAGTATATTTGTGTATTTTAATACATATTAGTGCATCTAGTATAAACGAGATAAGATTGAACTTGATGGACCAGTGCCTTTTTTCAACCTGTGTAACTATGTAATGGCAGAAATAAGACAGTATTTAAAAAAAGAAGGTTCTAGATGATCTAATGACGAATGGCTGAAAGGGTTATAATTAATTTAGCAATTAATTAACTATAATTGATTGAGAAAGGTTAAACTTCATGGACCTGTGTCTTTTTTTAACCTATGTAACTATGTAACTCTAATTTGTACTTGTATACTGTATATATACATGTTTCTGGAGGTAACCATGGAAACCAGGAAGTAAACATCCAGCTTAAAAATGGTATATAAATGTATATTATAAAGATATATATTTCATTATTTTCATCTAATGACTAAAACGTTTATATTAAACTCTTAATGACCACCAATAGACCTTTTTCACAGTGGTCATTAAGGGTACATTAAGGGTCATGGAGCAGTGTCATAATCCCGGCATGGGTGTCCTGTTCCAGCTAGGATGGAATAAAGAGAGAAAAAACACGGCGCCACCTTGTGCAGATCAGTCGGTAAAGGTAGGGCAATGATGCCGTAATATAAGTATTATGCTCACCTAGGTAGGGAGTTTAACAAGCATATAAATGTAACCACAGTGCTGCTGCCAGATCCGAGACGGCATCCAAAAGGACCGTTTGAGAGGAGAGTTTATGCAGGAGAAAAGAGGATCATTCCAGGGGCGCTGCTGAGTGGTGGTAATAACAGGATCGAAGTTCGGAGATAATAAAAATGAAGGACTTTATTGGCTACGCGTTTCGACGATGGACAATCGTCTTCATCAGGCCATATACATAGTACAATGAACACGTCTTATATACCATCATGGTTCATACGTGACACGAGTAAGAAAAACCGCCAAATATGCAAAGGTCAAGGTGCGTTCGTGACGTCACAGCCGGCTTTTTACCTTTGCAACCAATCAAAACTTAACATCGGTGAAAAACAATACCTGTGTTACGTATAACACACATACATGATAAGTTTGTTATATAACATAAGAGTAAAAGACATAAAAAACAAAGTATTGTCGACATATGTATAATCTGAAACAAAAAGTAAAAACAGGCATGAAATAAATGGTTTAAAAAGAACATAATCCGTGGAAGTAAAAAAACTGTGTTTCAGACTTATAAGTTGTTACGTAGCAACGAAGGACGCCGGGACGCGAACCTGGTAACCAAGACAACCTGGCTGCAAACAGTGCTATAGGGAATACGAGGATACGTATCCGCCGTGGAAAACTAATAAAAGTTAAATCTTTATCTTAATCAGTGAGATCCTCAAACTTGAAATCTCTTCAATCAAAGAGGAACTCCTCAAATTTGTTGATCATCATGATTTCCTGAAATTAGAAACTTCCACTAGCAATAGATTGAATGTATATGAAAAAGACATCATTTTAAAAAAGATTAATAAATTAAAAAGGGATCGGAATGATTATACCCTAAATGCTTTAGGTGCCTGGAAACCATCCTTTCCACACATTCCCAAATTAGATAAGGCTGCAACCGTATACAACACCCCATTTAAAACGTATGCAGCACCATTGGATGCCCACTCAAGTTTTAGGGCCCCTTCTAACTCCCGTGCCCCCCATGCTGAGGGTAACACCTATAGTAGGTCTTTTAAAAACAGTTCTAGATTCCATCATGGTTCTAACACTGACAACTCCTTAACCAGAACACCCACCATTAACTTGGCGAAGAAACATCTGGCACGGAACCCCACAGTAGCAATACAACCTTGCATTCACCACCTTAATCAAGCGAACAGTGTGGTACCCAGTAAAATAATTACTGAAGTGCCTGTCAATGCCTGTACCAATGTGGTACCCAGTAAATCAATTACTGAAGTGCCTGTCAATGCCTTCAGAGCATCTGACTTAGAACTCCATCTCTCCAAGCTTTTTTCTACATCCGAACCAATGGAAGTCCCAATGACAATTAACTCTCCTTCTTCCTCACTCAACGACTCCATAGAAAACAGCCTGATATCTTTACTTCAATTATCAGTACACAGCACTCCCCATTCTTCCATTCTTGACACCCAGGAGAGTCCATCTATGGGCCCCTCAACATCGTTACTACTCAATGACAATCATTCTAAAATAGATTTAGTCACTTCCTCGCTAGATACCACCTACGCAGCAACCTCTTTTTTAGGGCTTCCCTCACAGCTGACCAGACCTCCGTTAACCCCCACAGTCAGCAGCAACGACATACTATTACCATTCCTAATGAGCCCCAAAGCCCAGACCATCACGAATTTTTTTCCGAAAATTCAGAAAATTTCAATAAAAAGAAAATTAAATACAGACATAGAGGACGTAGAGGTGGCAAGAAACACATCAAACAACGGTCTGAGAATAAACTCAAAGAAGAATCGAGTAAAACAATAAAAAATTTTAATTTGTCATCTTACCTATTAAACGTTGACGAGACGAATTTACTTAATAGAGGTTTGTCATTTTGCCCTACCTCCTCATCTAATGATTTTGATCTATTCATGGACCTTAACCGTTTCATCAGAAAACTTACTCTTATTAGACATTTTGCGTTACTGAAACCTAACACACTACCATTGGCAATAGATGACCCGCATACACCTGATTTAAGTTCTAAGGCCATCCCAGTTGAAGTTTTTGTAAAATCAGATTTCTATCCTGTCCATCATCAAGGCCCCCTCATTGAAACCTTCTCAACTCTCGTTAATAATGAATTTAGGTCTTTAGAGAACCCTTTTCCTTACCAGGATAATCTGACCCACGATGAAAGAAAGGCCATAAAATCTCTCCAAAATAACGATGACATCGTCATTCGTCCTGCCGATAAAGGGGGTGGCATTGTTATTCAGAATAGGGACAAATATTTGGATGAAACGTCGAGGATTTTAAATGATAAAACATTCTATTGTAAATTAGCGTCAAATCCCCTCCCTACCCATGTTAAAGAATACACATCTATGATAGAGAAGGCTTTTCTTGAAGGTCTTCTTACTAAAAAAGAAAAACGTTTTCTACATGTACCTTTCCCAAATATACCCTTTATTTATCACCTCCCAAAAATACACAAAACACTCATAGACCCTCCAGGACGCCCTATCATATCAGGCATCGGCTCACTAACCAGCAATCTTTCCCACTTTGTTGATCTACACCTGCAACCTTTCGTACTTATGTTACCTTCCTATCTCAAAGATTCCACCCAATTGCTAAACAATTTATTTAACCTCAAAATTGATAAGACTACACCACACATATTTTTTCTAACAGCTGACGTGACCGCTCTGTATAGTAATATCCCCCATAAAAAAGGTATGCAGGTAATAAGATCCTTCTTATCATCTAACACCCTAATCCCTGTCAACCAGGTTGCCTTTCTGACTAATTGTATTGACTTCATTCTCCACCATAATTCATTCACCTTCAATCATACATTTTACAATCAAACAAGGGGTTGTGCGATGGGCTCGAGATTCGCACCTGCCTATGCAAACCTGTACATGGGGGCTTTTGAAGAGGAATACATCTTAGGGGACCATCCTTTTAAGAATAACATTCTCCTATATAGGAGGTATATTGATGACCTGTTTTTCGTATGGACGGGAACAGCAAATGAAGCATCAAACTTTATCAAGCATCTAAATACCAATAGCTATGATATCTCCTTCACACACACTTTTTCGGAAATCTCTATAGACTTTCTTGATCTAACCATTAGCTTTGACATCAAGAATGGACAGTTTGTCACAAAAACCCATTTTAAATCTGTCGATGTAAATAGTTATATTGATTTTAAAAGTGCCCACTATCGCCCTTGGTTAACTAACGTGCCCTTCGGCCAATTTAGAAGAGTTCGAAAAAATTGCAGTACCAACGCAAATTTTAAATTTGAGTGCAACATTTTAGAAAAAAGATTCAGAGAGAAGAATTTTCCTTTAAAATTAATCCAAGATGCTAGATGTAAAGCCTCGGAACTATCTCAAAACTCCTGTCTAAACCAGGTAAAGAAGAAGAAAGTAGAACAAAATAAATACCATACTAACTTCATAACTACTTACACCCGAGGGAACAAGACTGTTAGAACAATTCTGAACAAAGATTGGCATATTTTAAAAAACGACCCTTACCTTAAAGATGTGATACCCTCCCATCCGAGCATCACCTTTCGTCGTTCCCTAACTCTGAGAAATATTCTGGCCCCGAGCAGAATCCGAAAACCCAAAATATCACCAACTACTACGTTGCTATCCAGACCCAATGGTTCATACAAATGTGGCCACCCGCGTTGTCTATGCTGCAATAGTATCAGCAACAATAAATATTCATATACATCAACTGTTACAAAAGAAATCTTCCCAATTAAGTCATCCCTAAGTTGCAGCAGTTCCTACGTTATCTACCTTATGGAATGTACATGTCAACTCCAATACATTGGTCGAACCACACAACAACTGAGATCTAGAATTAATAAACACAGATCCAATGTGAACACAGGTTTTTTGAAGCATAGTGTGTCTCGTCACTTCACTTATGTACATAAGTGTCAATTCAAACATATCACAGTTACACCCATCGAAGAGATACACCGCGATGTCCCCAATAGATATACTAAACTAAAACAGAGAGAAAACTATTGGATCTTTAAATTGCAGACCTTATGCCCAGGGGGTTTGAACGATATCTCTGAATCAACACTTGACTAAGTAATAGTTCTTTCTTAAATGTAAGGAACTACCCAAAATAATGTAACTCTCATCATTACACATAAATAAAATAATGTAACTCTCATCATTACACATTAATAAGTACTAAATAATAATTATATCTTATCCATACCTTCTACTTCCTTCTTTGTAATTTTCCCCGTATTTATTAGGTCCATCATGTTATTTCTCCCGAGTTAGTCATTATATATTCAACTTTCTTTCCGCTAATTCTATCGTAGTTTATATAATGCCGGTTTCCTTTTGATTCCATTATACAGAATTTCATGCATCCATTATAAATCATTGTTGTAAAATATTTAGTTCACTGATACAATACAACACCAGTGCCGAAAAATATGTGGTGCATCCTATGACACTACATAACAATGTATCGTTTTTTTCCCCCGTTTATTTTGAATTGGCATTAAATACTGTTTACTAGATATGGCTTATTAATACTATATACGTAATATTATTATTCATATGTTTAACAAACCTGTCCAGAAGGGTTCTTGCTTTGGTCCATTCACAGTGAGTGCTGATATGTCCTTCGTTCGCTGTTCCCGTCCTCCTTGTTTGTTTTTATCAGTTGCCTGGCAACGTTTCTGTTATAGCCATAAAAATAACCCCAACAATTGCAAGTATTAATTTTGCATACATATTCTTAATAAAGATTTAACTTTTATTAGTTTTCCACGGCGGATACGTATCCTCGTATTCCCTATAGCACTGTTTGCAGCCAGGTTGTCTTGGTTACCAGGTTCGCGTCCCGGCGTCCTTCGTTGCTACGTAACAACTTATAAGTCTGAAACACAGTTTTTTTACTTCCACGGATTATGTTCTTTTTAAACCATTTATTTCATGCCTGTTTTTACTTTTTGTTTCAGATTATACATATGTCGACAATACTTTGTTTTTTATGTCTTTTACTCTTATGTTATATAACAAACTTATCATGTATGTGTGTTATACGTAACACAGGTATTGTTTTTCACCGATGTTAAGTTTTGATTGGTTGCAAAGGTAAAAAGCCGGCTGTGACGTCACGAACGCACCTTGACCTTTGCATATTTGGCGGTTTTTCTTACTCGTGTCACGTATGAACCATGATGGTATATAAGACGTGTTCATTGTACTATGTATATGGCCTGATGAAGACGATTGTCCATCGTCGAAACGCGTAGCCAATAAAGTCCTTCATTTTTATTATCTCCGAACTTCGATCCTGTTATTACCACCACTCAGCAGCGCCCCTGGAATGATCCTCTTTTCTCCTGCATAAACTCTGTTCCAGCTAGAGCTGGTGCCAGGTCCCTGCTCTAAGGGCTGGGACCGAAATTACCTCAGATCCTGGCCATTTAACCCCCTTAGATGCCAGGGTTAATAGCGACCACAGCATCTAAGTGGTTTCAGAGGGAGGGGGCTCCTTCTGTCATCCCATTGGTGGTTCGCCCCTCAATCACAGGGTGCCGATGGTTTTCCTGCAGCTGGAGCTTGACAAAGGCCCCCAGGTCTGTCAAGAGTGTATGCCTGTTAGGCAGGGCCTAATAGAATCCCTGTCAATGTTACACTGCCAGGCATAATACACTGCAATATAGAAATATTGCAGTGTATTTTAAAAGCGATCAAAAGATCGCAAAGTAAAGTTCAATAGTGGGACAAAAAAAAACAAAAAAAACCAAACATTATAGTTCATAATAAAAAATAACAAAAAAATCCCAAGTAAAAAAATGAAGAACTCATTTCCCCCCTTACAAAATGCTTTATTATGAAAAAACAAACAAACAAAAAAATTTACCCATAATTAGTATTGCCGAATCTGTAACGACACAAACTATAAAACTATTATGCGCACGGTGATCGTAATAAACAAAAATAAAATAAAATGAAAAACAATGCCAGAATTGCTTTTCTTTTTATCCTACTTTCCAAAAATGAAATAGTGTTTAAAAAGTCAGATGTATCCCAAAATGGTACCAATAAAAACTACAAGTCATCCCCCCAAAAAATAATCCCCCATACAGCTACGTTGCCAGAAAAATAGAAAATGTTATACAGATGTGTCCTGAGACATATCCTGAGATGTGTGGCGCAAAATGTTCAATAAATGTGTCAAAAAACATATACCTACGACAGATGCCTCAGTCAACCATCCGTCCCCATAGACTATGTGTTATAAAAACATATGCTTTTAACGTATACATTTTCTTTACTGGATGGCTGTAACTGATGCCATTCATCGCCAGTGGACTACCATATTGAAAAAAACATATACATTAATGTCTACTCTTTTTACCGGTTGTTGCAAGATTATATTGAATTGGTAGCATGACAGATAACTTTCTAAAAATGAAGGGTGGACATATTTGTAGCTCTTAGGGTATGTTCACACGGCGGGGGTCCGTAACGGCTGAAATTACGGGGATGTTTCAGCCTGAAAACATCCCCGTAATTTCAGCCGTATCGGCATGTGCAGGCGCTTGAACGCCGCGTCAATTACGGCCGTAATTAGCGCTGCTATTCATTGGAGTCAATGAATAGCGGCTCCAATTGCGGCCAAAGAAGTGACAGGTCACTTCTTCTACGCGGGCGTCTATTTACGCGCCGTCATTTGACAGCGGCGCGTAAATATACGCCTCGTGTGAACAGACAAACGTCTGCCCATTGCTTTCAATGGGCAGATGTTTGTCAGCGCTATTGAGGCGCTATTTTCGGGCGTAATTCGGGGCAAAAACGCCCGAATTACGTCCGTAAATAGGCCGTGTGAACATACCCTTAGATTATGGCAACATAAAAACAAATACTTTCAAAATAAAAAAAGGGTTTTTATTGTGCAAAAGTAGTAAAACATAAAAAAAAAATGTACATTTGGTATTGCCATAATCATAAAGCACCGCAAAAGCAAGTTATCATGTTATTTATGCCACACGGTAAACGGCGTAAAATGAATGACGTAATTGATGTTTTTTTTCATTTCATCATCAACATTTTTTAAAAATGTAATCAATAAATTATATGTACCCCAAAATTATGCCATTAAAAAATTCAACTCGTCCCGCAAAAAACAAGCCCTCTCAGGACTATGTATCTGCTTTTGAAACGCGATCAAAAATCGGAAAAAAATCTTTGGTCATTATAGGCTGGTCACTAAAGAGTTAAAGAGAATCTGTCAAGTGATTTATGTTACCCTATCTGAGAGCAGCATGATGAGATCAGGGATATATAAGTTTATGTAATTTGGTGCATTATCCGCTCTGGGTGCCGCAGGGAATTCTGGTAGAAAAAACTGCATCAAATTGTGGTGCGTTTTTTTCGTCCGGAATGCCTACTGCGGAAAACTGCACATACAAAAAAAAAGTTCCATAGTTACGTAGCCTTGGCGGCGCTTCCCTCCTGCAGGCCGGTCTCCTGGGATGACGTTTCATCCCTTGTGACCGCTGCAGCAAATAATTGGCTATAGCGGTCACATGAGATGAAAAGTCATCCTGGGAGGCTAGCCTGGATGAAGAAGCACAGACTTCTGGGTAAGTATAAGGTTGTTGTTTTTTTCAGAGTTGCGATTTTTGCGGCGGAATCGCAGCTTTTCCGCCGCAAAAATCGCAATATCTTCTATTTGTTGCGAGTTTTACCTCCACATTGAATTCAATGAGGAAAACCTGCAATAGAAAGTCAACGCAACTGCAATAACGCACTGCAGGTTAATTTCTGTGCATTTTTTCCACTTAGAATTTACGCAGCGTGTGGATGAGATTTGTTCACTTGCTGCTACTGTACTATGCTGCAGATTTTCTGCAACAAAATTGTATTTACGCTACGTATGAACTTACCCTAAATCTTGACAGGACTACTAGGAGAGACAGTGAGAGTCCTACTTTCAAAAATATGATTGACAGGTTTCCATGTATAAGTGTATGTATACAGAGAGGGCTGTCAATCACTGTGTGTGGGTGGGATAAGCGGGACTCCCACTGTCCATCCTAGGAGGATTTTCTCTATTTTTTTCTCAGAAAACCTGCTACAAATCATACAAACTAGGATCTCAACTTCTCTCCCTCAATCATATGCTGCTCTCAGAAAAAGTAGCATTAATCACCTGACAGGTTCATTTTAAAGGGACATTTCCATGTTATAAAGCGATGGCATATCGCTAGGATATACCATCACTTTATGATTTGTGGGGGTCCCTGAGAATAAAGGAATCACAGCCCTGATATAGCACTGTACCCCTTCGCTGTATTTTCCTGCACTGCTGGCTTTACATCTATGGAAACAGCTGAAGTTTCTTGCAAAGCAGGATGGCTGGCAGTGTAAGGCCAGGTTCACACGTAGCATAAAAACCGCGGATGTTCCGCAACGTATTTCATTGCGGAAAATCTGCAGCATAATACAGTAGTAGTAGCGTGGATGATATTTAAATAAATCTCATCCACACGCAGCCTAAAATATCCGCCCAAAAAGCGTTCGTAAATTGACCTGCAGTGTGTTTTTTTCATTTATAGCATGTCAATTTATGCTGCGGAATCGCTACTTGTCTGTTGTGGGTGTTCCCCATTGAATTCAATAGGGAGGTATAGCCTGCAACAAATAGCAGATGTGATTTTTGCGTCGGAAAAGCTGCAATTGCACCACAAAAAATCACAACTCAGAAAAAAACCATTATACTTACCCAGAACTCTCTGCTTCTGCGTCCAGCCCGGCCTCCTGGAATGACGTTTCATTCCATATGACTGCTGCATTCAATCACAGGCTGCAGCGGTCATATGGGATAAAATGTTATCCCAGGAGGCCGGGCTGCAATAAGTCATAGGGACGTGTGGCCACGGCTGCAGGTAAGTATAGGCGTTTGTTTTTTTTTGTAACTGCTATTTTCCGCAGCAGACATTCCAGCTGAAAAACTACACCAGAATTTGGTGTGGTTTTTAAACTAGAATTCCCTGTGGCGTCCAGGGCGGATATGCTGTGTACTTTTACACAGGGTATCCGCCCTGTGTGAACATACCCTAAGGGCACATTCACACGTGGAGGAATTGCTGTTGAATTCCGCTGCGGACAGTTCGCAGTGGAATTCTGCAGCGGCCGTTTTTTTCATTTGTTTCTATACATTTCTATGAAAGTTAGTCCAGACGTTGCAGAAAATAACTGTGCGGAAATTAGGCTGCGGTGCAGAATTTTCCCTCCGCAGCATGGTCTTTCCATTGCGGAGAAGAAGCGGAATTTCACTGCGGATTTCAGCCCTTGCATTGCAAAAACTGAAATCTGTGGCAAGTCCGCTGTGATATCTGCAACGTCTGAATTACCTGTCAAATATGCAAATGTTGGTGCAGATTTTTTACGTAATTGCCCCAAATCTGCACCAACATTTGCAGCGGAAAAACTCTGCCACGTCTGAACATGCCCTAACTGTGCAGGAAAAAGGAGATTGCAAAATCAGCATTGTGGCACCTTCATTCTCAGAATCAGTCGGTGTCCCAGAGGTCGGGTGCCCACCGATCATAAAGTGATATCATGTCCTAGTTATATGCCATCACTAAATAGGACTGGAATAATCCTTTAAGATGTGGAGGGACATAATTGGTACTTTCTTGCACTATTCCATACTTTTGGAGCCAAAGAAGAAGTAAGAAGCACATGTGCATTATGTTATTTATTTTGGATCATTATGTGTAGAGAAATATGCGGGGAGTCTTTGATTCTTCCCCTATTACCAAACATGTATTAACTTTTTTTGATTGGGTGGACAGATGAAGATTAAAGGCACATCATAATGCACAACATATCCAGTATATTTATTTTAGGAAATGTTTGTTTCAGCAACTGTTTTGCTTTGATAAGCTCACGAACATGCTGTCAATAAGACTTCCTTGTGCTATTACCAGACACAGCTAAAAAATAGTCTTCTGTACTTTACCTATAGAGTGATATTCAGTGTAACTAGGAAGAGACACCAAGTTGCATCATTGTAAATATACTTGTTAGCAATTCTTGTAAAATGTAGCTGTAAAACATAGCTGCCTGCTGCAAAGGTCACAAATGTGAGTGATCTAAACTCACTATCCACAGAAATGTCATTGAGATGAAACAACAATATTATTAGGTGACAAATTCGACAGAAAAAATCTGATAATTGCAGAAACTATTATTTGTATTATTATTACTTTTATTATCACGCATATGTGTACACAAATATATGTACTGTGCATATAGTACATATGTTTCAGACATGTTATTGAGATATGTGATAATAGTTATATAGGTAGCAGCTGGACTCTACGAATATGAAGATTAAGGAGGTCCTGGTTCAGGTTTTCAGCGTAGTGTCTTCCTAAGCTTCTCAGCATCTACCCTTGTAAAAATGATTACGTCTGAATGATGTCATAATATAATTAGATAGTAAAGCGTATTAAAGAATTTCAATCATAAAATAAATTCAGGTGTTACTCTAACCCCAATTTTCCAAATCCCCCATGTGATAACTCAAATGGATTCGGAATAAGAAATATTTTCCAGTTTTATAGTGCCGTCCAAACTTTGCATAAATCAATAGTACAAGCGAATAAAATAAACTTGAGAGAAAATTGCCCCTTTCTCCAATTATGAGCCACTTCCTCTCATCCCCTTGCCTCCTGCAGGAATCATTCACTTTCAATTCACTGCTAAAATCCATCTTGAGAGACAAGATTGAGTATCAGCTCACAATGGGATCTGGTTACATGTTATCCCTAGAAGTCTATGGAGATGGGATATGGAGGGAGCAGCTGGAGGGAGACAGAGGCAGAGAGACACAGATACACTGCTACTTCTAGTAAGTATTCTGTCTCATCCCAGTGCTGGATTCACAGCTACACTGCTCAGTACTGCTGTACAATGTACTCCATGATGCTGCTGCTTCTAAGGGTGTGTGACAGAGATATAGGAGAGCATGAACTTAAGGTGGAAATATTAGGGTTAGGTGCAGTCTTACCAGAATTTTTGGATGTTGCCCACGCCCAACTTTAGTCCTTACTACACTGTACATTATACCTACCATTTCTGGTTTCTAAAGCATCATAGTTTTATTTAATGCTCTGAAGGATACTAAGGGATAACTGATAAAATATTGTAAGCTTGATGCTGTAAGCATCACTCATGCATTGGTGTCATTGACTTGGACATCCTTTTGGCATTGGAAGCAAACCGCAAACCTAATGCTTCCAATAATATTCACCCAAACATCAAAATGTGTTCCATAAAAACACTGCCTTTGGCTGGGTTCACACGAGCACATTAACGTCCGTAATGGACGGACGTATTTCGGCCGGAAGTCCCGGACCGAACTCAGTGCAGGGAGCCGTTATGTACGACGCTAGGAGTCCCTGCCTCTCCGTGGAACTACTGTCCCGTACTGAAAACATGATTACAGTTCGGGACAGTTGTCCTGCAGCGAGGCAGGGACTCCTAGCATCGTACATAACTATGATGCTAGGAGCCCGGCTCCCTGCACTGAGTTCGGTCCGGGACTTCCGGCCGAAATACGTCCGTCCATTACGGACGTTAATGTGCTCGTGTGAACCCAGCCTTTGAAGCAACAGCCTCGTCACTGATTAAGTACTTTTAACAAACTGTTCAATATCCCTTTTTAGATACCAATATATTCTAACTATACAATGATGCTAATCTTTAAATGTTAAAGTAACACTGCATTTAACTATAGAGGAAATACCTGTCATTGATTAATGATGTAACACATGTTCATAACAAATAGGAGTAACACAGTAAAAGGGTTCTTAATCATTTTCCAGTATGGCTTAAAGGGATTGTTTTGTTTGGGTTGTTGGTTTGGATTGTTGGTCTGGTTTGAATTTGCTGTCTTTCCTGAAACCAACTGATTGGCAGAATTAATGATGCTGGGTACACTCACAATCTGCGGCTATCTCTAGGGAACTGAAATGTATTGGGTTAGTTTCGCTCGAATTAGAAGGTGCCAATTAAAGTTTATAGGTGCCCAAATGCTTGATGTAGCTCCAGGCTGTTGCTAATTGAAGCCTCTTTTCTCTTGGTTTGCCATGCCCTTATAGGGTATATGAAATGTATTTGCAATATACTGTAGTATGTATTTGAATGTGCATTATCTTATAAATCACTTACAGGTGTTAACTTTGAAATGTACTATGTACAAAGTGATCTGAAGTCTAACTGAGGCTTTGTTACATCTGCGTCAGGGCTCCGTTCTGACGTTCCGTCTGAGCTTTCCATCAGAACAGTGCCCTGACTGACACAAACGGAAACCAGAGGTTTCCGTTTCCATCACCATTAATTTCAATGGTGACAGATTCGGTGCCAATGGTTTCCGTTTGTCTCAGTTGTGCAGGGGTTCCGTCATTTTGACAGAATCAATAGTTCAGTCGACTACACTATTGATTCCGTCAAAACGACGGAACCCCTGCACAACTGAGACAAACGGAAACCATTGGCACTGGATCCTCTGGTTTCCGTCTGTGTCAGTTTGTGTCTGTTCAGGGTCCCGTTCTGACAGAATGTCAGAGCAGGACCCCAACGCAGATGTGACCAAAGCCTTATGTAACACTCCGGGCAGCTTGGTGGTCTGAAGTGACATTTAATGCAGGGAATGGTTACGATAACTACTTCACTAACTTGTAAAAGTGGGTACAACCCATATTTAAACGTATCTCATCTTCATACTTCACCTTCAAGTCTAAGGCTTATCTTAGTTTAATAAAACAACTTTCCTCTTGGTAGTGATACCGTCCTTCAGACATCAATTACTTGTTTGGCAGCTTTGTTCACAGCTGGACAACTCATTGAATACAAATTACCGAGGACTCCAAAATCAAGTTTTTGTCTTATTTCAAAGACTGTAAATGTATTGATTTTATATAAACATTGTTCCCAGACCATATTCAAATGTAGATTGTTTAATAATGTATATAATATTTAACACTTTCACATCTTCATATAACATACTTGACCACTAAGTACATGACTCCTGTAGATGTTTTGTGCTTATTTACAAGCGATTCATAATGATAACATGCGTTTTGGAAAACTTAAAAATGGCAGAGTTTCCCTTTACATGACCACTTAATTAATTAAAGCATTTCATTTTATTAAAGTATCGCTGATGTTTCATTTATTCCCAAATTAAGCCATAAGAAATGGGACACTTTGAGTGCCTTGATTTCTTGCATAACAATTCGTTATGTTAGTCTTTTAATTCCATTTATTTATTTACACACATAAATATTCTTCACAGAATAGTTGTAAGAGGTATTTAATTGAAAATATTGGCAAATATCTTTTCACTGACATCAGCAAGCAAAGTGTCCTCCATTTAGTTTGCATTCACAGCGTTTTGCAGCTGTGTATTTTAGGGATTTTTAGCCCCGCTGAGCAGAAACAGCAATATTGTACATGTAATAACTGTATCTGTGGTTTTTATATTGTGTAACACAATGTGGTCTCAACAGAAACAGTTCTAGTAATATTGGCATTAACCATGTCTTAAAAATAATTAAATAAATAAAATTCACCACATTCCCTAATGCGGCCCAAAAAAAAATGTACAAACATAGTTATTGATGTTTTTTTTGTTTTTGTTTTTTTAAATTATGAGCAATCTGGCATTATTGTGTTGCTTTCATCGTCTTCCATGTAACAAAAATGTATCATTAAAATGAAAAAGAACATCATATATATCTAGGAAGACGATCATCTGGAATATTACATGACCAAAATGAAAAAAGTCAGCAAAAAATAACCAATTTACGTTTTTGATTAGGGTTCTC
Organism: Rhinoderma darwinii; assembly: GCF_050947455.1. Lineage (NCBI taxonomy): Eukaryota > Metazoa > Chordata > Amphibia > Anura > Rhinodermatidae > Rhinoderma > Rhinoderma darwinii. The sequence goes on from NC_134691.1 coordinate 174,311,489, forward strand.
TAACACAGCCATAATTGTGATCTATGGTATTTTCATACATTATTCTTACTTAAATGGAAATGTATTCCTAAATATTTCTTTTTCTGCAATTATTTAATCCCATTTTTTGGCAAAAAACAAACAAAAATAAAGGAAGACAGATTGCAACATGGGGGAATGGTATATTAAGAATAACGTTATATATGGCCAGTCTTAATATAAAAAACACTGCAGTAAGATGCGTCTCATAATTAAGAGATGCATGCCTCTTGATAAATTAGGCGAATCTCTGGCTGTCTGTGCGCCAGAAAGTCAAATACCCCTTAATACCGAAGGTGTTTTAAACCTTAATGACCGAGCAATTTTGTACGTTTTTCCATCGTCGCATTCTGAAATGTCGCCATTTTTTGCGTCTTAATTTTACACCGTTTACCGTGTGGTATAAATAACATAATAACTTTATTCAGCGGGTCGTTATGATTGTGGTGATACCAAATTTATATGGATTTGTTTATGTTTTCCTACTTTTACACAGTAATAACACATTTTTTTCAAAATTATTTGCTTTTGTGTCGCCATATTTAAAGAGCAATAACTTTTATATTTTTTGACCGATGCATCTGTATGGGGCTTTTTTTTTGCAGGGCGACTTGTAGTTTTTATTGGTACCATTTTGGAGTAGATGCAACAGTTTGATCACTTTTTATCAAATTCTTTTGAAGGCAGTGTGAACCGAAAACAGCAATTTGGGTGTTGTTTTTATTATATTTTTTACTGCGTTCACCGTGTGGGTTAAATAATGTAATCGTTTTATATTTGGGTTCGTTACGGACGCGGCGATACCAAATATGAGTAACTTTTTACTTTTTTCATAATAAAGTATTTTGTAAGGGGAAAAAGTGGGGGGTTTTATTTATTTTTTTACTTGGGACATTTATTTATTTCAAACTTTACTTAACTTTTTTTTCACTTTATTTTTAGTCCCACTGGGTAACTTTACTGTGCAAACTTTTGATTGCTATTATAATACACTGCAATATTTGTTAGGCCCCCAGGCTGCCTTAGAATCCATCGGCACCCCGCGATGCACGCGGGGATGCCATTGGGATGAGAGAGGGAGCTCCTTCCCTCTAAAATCACTCAGATGTGGCGCTTGCTATTGAGCGCCACATCTGAGGGGTTAAACATGATCGGAGAACGCTGCTAGTGGTCGTTGACCCGAAGCCCGAGGCTGTTAGAAATAGCACAGGCTTCAGTAGATCCCCGCACAATGCGGGAAAAGTTCTTCGACGTGCCGACGTGAAAAGGCAGCGCTTCAGAAGAACTACCCTGAACGGCCGATGTAAAAACACTATACGCCGGTCGTTAAGGGGTTAATAAATTCCCCCCATGATCTTGCAAATTGGATTTAAAGGGGTTTTATCCACAGGGTGTGCTACTGGAACCCCAACCTATCAGAATAGAAGAGGTCCCCTATTTAGTTTTACTAACAGATGCAGCCGAAGGTGTCTGCATCCAGATGGAGATTGAATGGAAAGGTGACCACATATTTATAGCCACAATTGTTTTTTTACCATATAAAGAAATTCTCAGAAGACAGATGAATAGCATCAGTACAATACCTGTCCCCTTCTGTAGCCTGAAATGTTAATGCTATATTTGTACCGGGATTAACATAACGTCGCAATATTATCTAAAAATATTAACACTATTAATAGTTCTGTTCTAGATATGAAATCCAGGAAGCATCTTCACTTCAATATTAATATACAGCTGATACTCCACTAACATATTGTAATGATAGTAGAAATTTATTCACTCCATGTTGCGCTAAGATAAAAGTAATGAATATCATAAAAGGCATATTACAGCGATGACCTGCGTCATCAATTTAAATGGCATAGATTGATGCAGCACTGCAAATTGCAATATCGGGCAATAATTAGTGTTCTTATCTGTCAGTCTTTTGAGTTATTTTAATATTTTCCACACTTTATAGACATCATTACTTCTGTATGCAGGTGCATATTTCTATTGCTGTATTTGCACATAGATAGAATTGAGACCTATGTTCACTTTGTGATGTTCCACACATCACACTGAAGAAAAGGGCATGAAATAAGCCAGTCAAGCATTGAAATGGTGGAAATGAATATAAATTCTTGACTGACATACAATATCAGGCTATAAACTCATATGTCACAATGTCACTGCTGTTTTCAAGAGTAAAAATTCTTTATCCTTTTGACATTGGAGATTTTTTTTAAACACATCATTAGGAGTTTTGACTTTCTAACTTACACAATATTTACTAAGCTAACAGTTATAGCAAAGTACATGACATTGACTTGTATATGATCAGACTGTCTGTCCTTATGTTTCCTAACCGACCTTGATACAATCTTTATTTCCCCCGGCTTTCTTTATTATACTGGATATTCACATTGTCAATTACCATTGATCATCCCTCCAAAACAACCATTGATTCTTCACCTTCTTCTTTCATAACAAAAGGAGAGCAAAAACATCCACGCGTAGCAAGTATACAGCAAATTACCAGTTTTATTGTAGAATTTTACTATGCAAAACTAAAGAAATGTAGGTGGATCTGAACATATTTATGTTCATACCATAATACAACAATTTTTATAAGATAAAGTTTATTTTCTGAAAATTGCACAATACACTTTCACACCTCACCGGTATTCTATGCCTGAACTAAAACGCAAGTTACTGGCCAGTTTCCAAATCAATAAATCTCATTTTGAATACCTACCCTGCACCAAGCAAGAAGTGAATAGCTTTTGTGGTTCTGGACTGGGGAACACAGGAAAAGAAATCTTGGACTAGTTATAGATGAGATATATTTCATCAAGGAAATAGCAGCAAGTACTGTAATTATTATTGATGATAACCTGGAAAGCTCGACTTTACTACTTCGATAAAATGTTTTTCTTGTCAGACCCAAAGGTAGTATTTTTTCTGTTTTAAATTTTGATATTTTTTTTTCCATGTATTGATTTGAATTTATACAACAGAGTTTCTGCATAGCTGCAACACAAATGATTAAAGGGGTTGTTTCATTATCTATCATACTGGTTTTATCGATAAATTTTTTTAATTAAAGGGACTCTTCTGGAGTAAGTCTTAAAAGAGCACAATAAATATTAATAGAGAACAAAAAATGCTATCATTTCTTAATACATTCTATACTTAAATTTGATCCGTAGGCATTAATGTTGAGGAGAACCTGGGCGGAGAGGATGAGCAGGTTACGGTTTGCTTCAAGGATGGGACAAACTCTTTTGGTGGCCAAGGCAGGGGTTTCCAAAATGCGCTCCCGCTTGGCCTCTGAGTTTCAGAATGATAGATGTGGGATGCACAATCATTCATTTATTTACCCTATGTCCTACCCTACGAATGTAAAGCACCCATCAGAGCCCCAACAACTACAGCATTAGCATTACGGCATCTTTGTCACAATGTGCAATTAGTTGAACAAAGAAAATTTGAAGTCATAGAATTGTTTTTGTATTTTTTCTCTAACACATACCCAATTGACGGCTTTGGTTTTGCATACATGCTGCATGTTCATCCTAATGGATGGAATATATAGATGGAATTCAATGAATAAATCCATGTTCATGGGATGTAATGTAAGTAAGCAAATAATTGAGCTCTGTCAGTATTGTCTCAAAGATCAATGATCTAGGACCGGATTGTAAAACAGAGAATAATGGGATAATACAGCAAATCTTGTAGCCCGTAAAATGGAAATGTCCACACCTGTTTATTCCATCTCTTTGCCGCTCATAAGAAAAAAAAAACTGAGATATGGATCCATATTTCACTATTCAGCATTCCTTTGTCTTTTATATAGCACACATCACAATAGTAATATCCAACCGTCAATGGATTTTCAGTTTCTTTCATCTCTATCCATGACTTAAAACTTAACGCTAGCTCATGCATCCACAAAATAGGAAACTAACTATATTCAAACTTCTGTGATAAAGCTCTTTTGAGAAATTGGGTGGCAACTGAATTTGAATATGAATTTCTTGGACAGTCAGCAGAACAGAGAGAAACTCTCATGAAACAATATGATTTATTAGTAAGAGTAGGGAAATACAATGCTTGATACTTCTAACATGATAGAGATATTCTGATTTAAAAAGGGTCTGTTCTGGTAACTGATAAAAAAAACACATATATTCTATTCTTACCAGTCACATACATAAGGTTAATATAACTGTTAGTAACGGGGATAAAGCTGTGATGATTTCTTATACATATTTATTAGCAAAAAGGATAATTAAGGCTCTGTTCACATTTATGTTTAGAGCTTCTATTTGGTGAAGATGAATCTTTCTACCTTTTCAACTGTTAGTTGTGTCAAGTACAACTTTAAACAATGGGAATTTGCCCTATTACTACAAGTCAGTGCTGCTATTTTTCCTACAGTACATCTAAGGCTTTGTTCACTTCTTTCCGTCGGAACGGAGCTCTGACAGATACAAACGGAAACCATAGGTTTGATTTCAATGGCGACGGATGCAGTGCCAATGGTTTCCGTTTGTCTCCGTTGTGCAAGGGTTCCGTCATTCTGACAGAATCAATACCGTAGTCGACTACGCTATTGATTCTGTCAAAGCAACAAAACCCTTGCACAACGGAGACAAACCATTGGCACTGGATCCGTCAACATTGAAATCAATGGTGATGGAAAAGGAAATCTATCGTTTTTGTTTGTGTCTGTCAGGGCTCCGTTCTGACGGAAAGCTTCAATGGAATGTCGGAACGGAGCCCTAGCACAGATGTGAATGAAGCCTAACCGACTTATGTATTACAATAGCTACAATGTTCCTATGAATTTTGAACATTTGAAAGAACAGCACCACCAAATTGAGAATAAAATGATAACTGAAGGGTTGGGGGTGGATTTCATGTTTAGCTACCTTTTATTTGTTTCAATTAAATGAACATCAACTTATTCGTTATAAATGATTTGTTCACTGTTATAAATATAATGTTTTATTCTATGTATATTGTATGTATGTAGTTAAAGAAGGCGACTGGAAACTCATGTAGTAATGAAGTATGCCCCATCCTGTAAAGGCCATAGTCCAGAGATTTGGTCATTTGCATATTTAGTAAAATATACTTTTTTCCTTTATTTCCCTTATGCACAGACTTGCGCAAATGACCAACACCTTACAAGACTGACATAAGTGGTCAGTCAATTGCATATAGCATATACCGGGGATCCAATGGTATGGCCACTCTCAACTTTCTCCTCTGCAGCAACAGTTGACCACAGATTTGCGGTGGAAGAGAAGGCCTTCTGCGCAGCTTTCATACTTACGTCTTGACTCTTAAACAGTGATACAGATTGGCGAAATTACATTATCTCACCGGTCTATATCAGCATTCAGGAGTAAGGAGACAAGATGGGGAACCATGCAGAAGGCCTTCTCTTCCTCTGCAAATCCCGGATGAGAAGCATAGACCAGTGTTCTCCAGCTCCTAAGAAGCTCCAAGTAAGTGAGCATACTGGGCATTGTAGCAGAGCACTAAACAGAGCAGTAATGAAGCTCCCTGCACTCCCATGAAGCAGTCCGCCTCTTGTACCAGGTACACCCCACCCCTACTAAGCCCAGGTCAGTCATTGCAGGATTTAAGTGATTTAATATTGCACCTGGGCACTGAACAGAACTAAATAGTAAATGGGCACAGAACTCAATACCTCCTCAGTGACCATTTGTCATTCATTACCCCTTTAGTGCCCTTCTGTGACAGAAGGAAGCGAAAGGTGCAATGAAAGTTAAATGGGCTTCCAGTGAGCATAAACACAACGGTGCATTGAACTCTGTGCAATTTGCATTTTCTTGGCCCTTTAGTGTCCTCTCGTTCAGTCCCCCCTTTCTTCCCTATTGCCATTTATTGCCTCTTAAGTGCCCAAGTAACAGAAGGGTGCAAAAAAAACAAACAATAAATGTAAAATTGGCACCAAGGGGGCACTGAACAGATGGGCTTGACAGGGACAAACATTAACCATTTAAGCACAGTAACTTTCTGCCACTTTTTTGCGCAGGGAAAAAAGTGGTGAAAAACATAAAACATAAACCATGCCTACAAAAAATGTGTAATTAGTCTAAGAGTTTTTCAAGATAAACATTTTTTTCCAGGGGTTCTCCAATGCTAAAAAGGTTGGTAATCGCTTGCCTGGAAGTTGGAATCCAGGCCATGACCTCTATCCAAAATTGTAGATGCTATATATTAATAAAGGAAGTGGCCAGCCATTACAGATTTTCTCTCTATTCACACTGTGTTTTTTGTTTTTTTTAATGTCCAAATAAAAAAAAATATATATCCAAAATCATTTTATTCTGCCCATGTAAACTACACACATACATATAGCAACAGTACAGTGAGTACTGAACAATACATTTTAAGAAGGTTCTTCCCCAGTAATGTCAAGTGATGCTTGAAATCACGCTTAATGCATACTGTGATGCTACAAAGAAAAAGATTTACCCATGTTGCATTTTATCAAGTTGATTCTTTAGTATGATCACTTGATATTAGTTTAAGAATATCAATGGAAAACTGTTTTCAGAACACATTAATATTGTACTGAATACGCGCCTTCCTCTTCCTTTCTTCACTTCACGTATAATTAAGCTTAAAGTTATAGCTGTAGTGAGACCCTAGGAGCAGGCTTGAGTGCTGTTGAGCTGTGTGAGACAAGAGTAGAGTCTTGGGAGCATGGTGCTTAGATCTGATTACTTATTGTAAACACCAAAACAGTCATTTTCCGTGCTAAGAGAACCAGAGGGCTATAGTTTTAAGGGCTCTAAAGATTTCTAACAGTGGTCTAGGCATAGAGAAAGAGTGATCATTTTCTAGTTAACTGTAAATCCTTATGGGTTTAAATTGTTATCTGGCCTTTATTTGAAAGCCCACAGCAATAAACTGCTTTTATTGACTTAAAAAAAAATCACAAGACAATCTTTAAAGCAAGAAGAGATAAAGAAGATCGGGCCTGACCCCCAGAGTAGAAGAAGAGCGGCATCTACTTTAGTCCTCTACATAATAATTTCCTTCCTCTTTAATGCAAGATCTTTTAGAATTTTTTTTTTTTTTTAAAAAGTTGCATCCCCATCACAAAGCTCGAACACTGAAAATTTGCTGTCTTTTCAATGACATTGTATCTTGATGTGATAATTTACATTTTTGCTCCAGGTGGTGCTGGTTTAGATTTGGGAAATTGAGAGGCTTTTGGGAGGAGATCTCTGTCATCAATAAAATATCAAGTGCTGATGAAAATGTATTTCTGCAATCAAAAACACTTTCTGATTTGAGGTTGAATAAATGAATGTGGCACAAAATCTGCATGAAGCTTCTTTGATCAAATGCAGATGTATTCTTTTACTTGTGTAGAAACTGGAAGAAAACTTAGAAATGTATTTTGAAGATTAGACTTTGTTATTTTACTGTAATAATTTGTTTTCTTTTGTTTTAGTAGAATCCTTAAACCTGTAAATCATTTTTAAGATAGTAATGTAATTTCCTCAGTTTATATTTATGTTTGTACATTAAAGACAAGCATAACGTCTCAAAAGAAAATTATCTCTAATATGCCAAATACTTTAAAGTTCCTCCAGTAAAGCTGAATATACATATTCTAAGGAGTATTACAAAACTCTGGCTTAGTTGATTTTATTTGCTTATTTTTTTAAATGTCCAACTTACAGGTATACTATTGGTATTGTGTCAGAATTCTAGACAAAGTTGCACCTTCTTTCCGACTTGTCTAACAAAGAAGCACGGTTTAGTGGAGAATTGGGTGTGACTTAAGAGACCTTAAAGAAGCTCTGTCACCACATTATAAGTGCCCTATCTCCTACATAATGTGATTGGCACTGTAATGTAGATAACAGTGGTTTTTATTTAGAAAAACGATAAATTTTGACCAAGTTATGACCTATTTTAGATTTATTCTAATGACTATCTTAATAGACAACTGGGCGTGTTTTTACCTTTTTACCAAATGGGCGTTGTAAAGAAGTGTATGATGCTGACCAATCAGTGACCAATCAGCGTCATACACTTCTCTCCATTCATGTACTCAGCACATCGTGATCTTGCGAGATCACGATGTGCTGTCACTTACTCACACATTAATGACAGCAAGCGTGATCTCGATGTGTTGTGTGAGTAAGTCACACACAAACGTTACCGAAGTGTCGGGATTGTGAATAGACATCGCGTCCTGGCTGGAGGCAATGTCTATTCACTCTCAAGACACTTGAGTAAAGTTAATGTGTGAGTAAGTGACTTCACATTGTGATCTTGCAAGATCCCGATGTGCTGAGTACATGAATGGAGAGAAGTGTATGACGCTGATTGGTCAGCGTCATACACTTCTCTTTACCACGCCCACTTTGTCAAAAATTAAAAACACGCCGAGTTGTCTATTAAGAAAGTCATTAGCATAAATCTAAAATAGGTCATAACTCCGTCAAAATGTATTGTTTTTCTAAATAAAAAACACTGCTGTTATCTACATTACAGTGCCGATCACATTATGTAGGAGATAGGGAACTTATAATCTGGTGACAGAGCCTCTTTAAATTGCACCAACATTTTGGCACAATAAAAATTAGTCAACTTAGAGGTGGTATAAAGTTAGAAAGAAGTGTCTGAAGTGCACAAAAATGTATTATCCAGCATGAGCCCCTGTGATGAATCTAGTCTTGTTCTCAGCTGTCTGAAATTAAGACGGTATTAGTAAATCTGCCCTAGTCTGTTTAAAAATTGGGTGCTCCATGTTGAGTTTGGTGCTTTGTAATGCTTGTCTTCAAAATATTGACTCTTTGGAATTGCAAGGCACTGTGCAAAGGAAAATATGCAAAAAGTTTGCACACAAGTTTGCTCCCACATGAACCTATCCAAAATGATTGATTTGTGTCCGCCTTTGGATGGGTGGTGTCTTGTGTAGTTGCTTCTATTGACACCCACCATATAGTACCCAAGTGATACAGTGTAGATATAATTATACCATACAGTGCCCATTTAACGCTGCCCAATCGAAAAACTAGGGAATGTAAATCATTCTGTTCAACTGTCTTTCCAGTTTAAGGCAGCTAGGGTAGGATTGCAAGCTTCTGTTACCCAGGCCACCAGGGCCCTTCAGTAGTGACAAGTGATGCATTATGTGTGACCGCATAGGTCACACACCCCTAAGGTCATCCCTGCAAAAATAGCAAGGACCATATGGATCAGTTATTTTTACTGATCTGCTCCATCTGGAGTCTGACGTGATGAATTACCATACCAGTTTAGGCCTTTATGTGTCCCAGACACTTTATATTTTGTTAGGTTGCTTTTTCTATAGATAATGCTGCTCCTTATGTTTAATATGTTGACATGAGGATCCTAGATATTGTAGGAAATAAATCAATATTCCTTACACTACCAAACTATTATGCGCTACGGATTAGTCTTTTATATTTCTATTATTAATTTTCTGAAAATTTAGATTTGCTCAGATATGCAAGAATAAAACTTGGCAAGATTGACACATTCAAAAAGCCATATGTGATAACTTTGGACCTCTGTGTAAAAGAACGACTTGGAAAGTATAAAGATTTAACTCATTAACAAAGGGAATGGAAATGTAAATGACACTGGATACAAAGTTGATAAATCAGGGCTATTACCCTGTGAAAAATGTGCTAAGCGGTAACTTAATTAATGTCTGCAAACATCTTAGAGGTCGCTAAAAAGATTTTTGTAACACACAAGTCATACAGAGTCCTAGAGCAAGGACAAGGAATCACGTCCTTCAGCTGGGAGCTAGTATTTTTTCTTCTTTTATTACTTCTTCAACACTAATTAATGTAGTAGGTAGACAATGAATTTTAACAAATCTTTCTGAAGTTTGAATAACTCTTTTTGTTTGTTACCTGTTGGCGACTAAAATACAAATCCATAACTTAGTTTCCATTGACTTATAAGTTTAAATCATCGTCAAAGCAAATAAACTGATCAGTATGTTTGTGAAGTTTAGGAGGTAACTGTAGTAAAATCTACAGAGGAGACTCAAACTCCAGAGAAAAAACATACAAACTTCACGCATATATTGACTTGGTCAGATTAAAATTGTCATCTTACCATTTAAACTCATTGGGCTGTTTTTGGCCAGTTTTATGGTGATAAAGAAGTCACAAATTTTGACACACGCCATAGTTGCGCTACCAGTTTCTGAAAGTGGCGAGAAAAGTAGGTTGGGTTCAGCCAAAAAGGGCAGGACTTCAACCAAAATGACAGATTTATCATGCACTGGCTTAAATTATGCCGTACATCTACTCCTGCTTATAGCAGGCATAGATTTGTCTTTCTGTCACATGGACAGCCGAAGATGCGCCAAATATAATCGGTGCATTTTTCACCAACGTAAATTCATTTAAGACGCCTACAATTCCATACACTGTACCAAAGTTTACATTATACAATGGAACCTATAGCACAATTGATCCTGTTCAAAAATGTAATTCTATTACACAAAACGAGCAGAGTGAGATTGTAAAGGTAGTCAATAATGATTAACCAAAGGTGGCAAAAAAAAGAAGAAGGCTCCTGTGCAACAACAGCATATGGACCCCTTATTCTTTAATAGCTCATTATAGATTCTATAGGATAAATTTACTAAGACTGGCGTTTCATATGCCAGTATTGAACTCAAGTGCGCTGAAATACAATGCACCAAATTTATTAAGAGGGACATGCCTCTTAATAAATTTGACTTATCTTTTGTTGCTTATCCACCAGAAAATTAAATCTATGCCTGCTATGAGCATTTCTGCCACTAAACCCTGTCCACTTTTCCTGGCACTTTTAAAAAGTGGTGACAGGTGCGCAAATATACTGTGCGCCATAACTTTTCCTTGCGTTAAAAGTGGCATAACAATACGCCAGTAATTGTGAGCCATGAAGTTGATTAGCTCATTCCCTTTCATGCAATCTAGTTTGACAGTGGGTCCCCTTACCTACTGTATTATTTAACAGAAATTGCCAGGAGGCAAAACAAGACACTATTTCTACAGTACTTGTTTTCTAAGTAATAAATAAAACATAACTTTTGTTACTAATACTATGTCCAAAGACAGACTAAAATTTAATTTGAATCCCCAGACTAATAGATGTAGAGGTATACAACATTGGGGGTTCAGCTAAATGCAATATTACCACATTCGATCTCAGTGCAAAGAAATGCTTGCAATTGTGCTGCAGTCCGCAAAGGGAATAATTTGTCAATACTTGGATTATCACATTAGGATTAGACTAACAGAACAACCCCCCCCCCCCCGACATGTTTTGCCATGTACCGACGTCCTCAGGGGTATATAGGGCTAAGAGCGACCGATCGCCTCACTAGGTAAATTTATAGACCTGTTGCGTGTAACGTCTATGGCCGAGGGCCGTCGTTCAGACATACCCTCTGACTGTCCCGGCCATGGATATCTGTGTCCTCGGCGACATCTTCCTCCAGGGAGACGCCGGCACTCACTTCCGGGTTCTTGGACTGTTACCCGCAGGGTGCTCGCGCCCGCGCGTGCACAGCCTTAAAGGGCCAGTATGCGTCCAGCTGTCATTACTCAATAATTAGCCCAAATGGCTGCTGGACTATAAAAATGGCTCTGCCCACTTGATCCTTGCCTGAGCGTTGTTGTTTACCTAAGTTTGTCTTGCAAATGGTCTCCCAGTGTTATCCAGTTCCCAGTGTTACCCGTTCCTGCTGCCTGTACCCTGTACCCTGTACCCTGTATCCCGTGCTATAGTATCTACAGTGAGAGACAAGTCATGTCTTCCGCTGCATCTACTAGCCATCTACAGTGAAAGTCAAGTTGTGTCTCCACTACTGTCTTCATTGCCTCAGGTACCAGTTCTGGACTATAGACATTGTTTTGTACCTAGTTGGCCAGCTGCTATCCCGCTACGTGGTACGGCCCAGTGGGTCCACACCCCGCGCCGTGACATTGCGTGATTGGGAATCAGAGGTAGAGTTCAAAAACATGCCCACTTATAGAAATTGATGTATATGGTAATAGACCAATAGACAATTATGGTGCTGACCAATCAGAAGGGACCTTTGGTGCATGTGTATATGGCAGAAAGTAAAACAACTGCATAGTGTCGACCAGTTATTACTGCGCATGTCAGGATACTTAAAGATACAATTTTGATGTTTCGCACTGTGCATGGTCATAGAGCAGCGGCCCAAATAATTTGGAGTGCGCATGTCAAGGGACTTTACTAAATCCATCAGAAAATCGATTTACTTGTGCATATTTAAATGCTTAGTGCAACATATCTTAATATACAGACTCAATTATATTGTTACACTATTAGTATAATAACTTAAAGGTTTTTCCGGAACCAATTGACTAATTTCTATTTCGCTGCACATATAAAAATAATGGAATTTGTAATATACTTACATTTTGATTTCATCTTCTAACACCTGATTCCAGTGGTCGCCACGTGATGCATCTCCAGTAGCAAAAGCCTTACTTCCGGCGATCTGAGTTCCGTTTTCCGGCTGGCTCAATGTACGGGTACACTCCTGACGTCACTGTACACTGAGGGAAGTGGTGGACCGTTTACTCCCTTACTTCTGATAGTTTCTGGTCTGCTGCTAGGGAAGAGAAAATGACATGCAGGGGCTGTAACAGCGCAGGAGTGGGCATGCGTGGTAAGCACTGCTAGTCTCTGAGCATATGTGGTTTCTACACTAGCAGTGTTTACCACGCATGCCCACTCCTGCACTATCACAGCCTCTGTGTGTCATTTTCTCCCCCCTAGCAGCGGACCGGAAACTATCAGAAGAAATTATGTCAGGAGCCAGTAGTTAGTTGCTAGTAGCGCTCTGACAAGGACTCTGGTGCTGGGGTTAGGGGATTCCACATAGTCCCGGAGCAGAGCCTATATAAGCACTCTGCCCGGGACTCCGGCTCTGAGGAAGCCCCTGACAATACTGTCCATATATGGATAGTGATGTCAGGGGATTCCACAGAGTCCCGGAGTAGAACATATACTACTGCTCTGGTCGGGACTCCGGCTCTGTGGAAGCCCCTGACAACACTGTCCATATAAGGACAGTGATGTCAGGTGATTCCACAGAGTCCTGGAGTAAAGCCTATACTAGTATTCTGCTCTGGGACTCCGGTTCTGGGGTCAAATGAAGTTTTTTTTTTTTTACCATTATGTAAGAGAGTGTTGTTTGGTACAGCACTGATATGTTGCATGTTTATCGCTAGCTCTCACTGATCTAATGAGAGCAGTTAACTGGCAACAGAGATTAGAAAATGTTTATAGCTGAGTGTAGTAGGCGTGATGAGACCCTGCTGCCGGCGCATTGCATGCTGGGACACAAGCGGTGCATGCCGGGAACTGTATGACCGGAAGAGCAAGACAACGAACACACAGAAGTAAACAAACCTCAATGTAAACAAAAGAGAATAATGGTAAATTAAAAAATAAAAATTTAGGTAACGATATTCAGAGGGTATTAATAGATAAATTGGGAAGCGTTGCAGTAATTACAAAAGAAAAAAAATATTTGAAAATCCCAATGGCCTGGCTGTGGATTCCACTCCTAGAGGGAACATGATAGGTGCTACATCCAAGGAGGGTGGCTGTGTGGAATTACCAGGGAGGGGGGCTGTGTGGCACTTTCAAGGGGGTGGATGTGTGGCACTGTCAGGGAGGGGGGCTGTGTGGTACTACCTGAGAGGGGGGCTGTTTGGCACTACCTGGGAGGAGACGGGCTGTGTAGCACTACCTGAGAGGGGGGCTGTGTGGCACTACCTGGGAGACGGGCTGTTTGGCACTACCTGGGAGGAGACGGGCTGTCTGGTACTACCTGGGAGGGGGGCTGTGTGGCACTATCTACAGAGGGCACTACATTTATGGGGGTACTAATTGGGGGCCTAACTTCTATATGGGGCATAAACATGGCCTAACGTCTATATGGGGGCACAAAGTGAAATTTTCGGCCATTTTACTGCCACCGTGAGTTCCCCGCAAATTGGCCTACTCAGTCTGTGTCACCCAAGAACCCACATAAACCTGGAGCGGGCCCTGATGGGTCCATTAGGTTTCTATCAGGGTTTTGTTTTTTTTTGACAGCAAGAATATATTGATGGAGACTGTGCTTGTCATTCTTGTCATCAAAAATAACGAAACCCCTGATGAAACAGGGAAAATGGTAGTGTGAACAGAACTGAAGACATATTTAATATATCTCTTTGCTGTTTTCAATTTTAAAAAACACACTTCTATTATGCCTAATGTGTGAGTACAGCCATAATAATCATTAGAGGGTTTCTCTTTTTAGGTTCACAGCAACAGAGCTGCAGCATTATTTCATGAATGCATATAAAACAGAGTTTTCACTCTCAGCTCAGTTAGAGATAACCGTGATGAAAAAAAAAGAGTTAAAATTGGCTTTCCTAAGGAAAGTTCAACAAGTTAACATGAAACTCTTGGGCTAGAAGTCCTTTTTAATTTATCTTTTAAGATTTTCTTTGATAGAATGCAGTAAATTCGGAAGCACCTCGTTGTAAGTAGAGGAATGTGATCAGGACAGTAAATGTACAACTACAACATACAGTTACAAAGATAGGCAATTGCACCATCCCTTTAATTTCTTTTTAATGCCTGAATTACACATGAACGTCTTTAATTGCCAGCTATTACCTTGTTTTCATTTAACCTAGCACCCGGATTAATTTATTCCTATAAAATGTTAAGGTTAAGCACATTTACTTTACCTAGTCATCAGCGGCAATTGAGATTCATCGGTTTAGTTTTTTTTTTTAACTATCTCAATAGTTAGAGCTGAGCCTGAAGCATGCTCATTAATGCTGACAGGAAAAAAACTATCCACCATTTCATCTAAGAACTTTTTCTTTGGGCTAATCCGTTAGAAAACATGACACAGATAAGAAAGAAAAAGCTATAAAGTAAAATGTTAAATCTAAGCTTAAATATTAAAATAAACTAAAAAATGTAGAAAATTATTTTCAAAACTCAAGGAGAATTTTAAGATGAAAAAAAAAATACAGTGACCTTGATCATCTTATAAAGAATTGAAATGTCTATATGGGTGACTTTCACTGTTAAGCCAAAGTACACATGTGCTTGTGAGTGACATTTACTTACGTGTTATCTTGTGAAGGCGCCTTAACAAGGTAATACCCATTGAAACTTTAACGCAAGACAAGTATAAAAGGTAATTATCTTGTGAGAGAAGGCTCTCAAAATCCTGGGTGGTTTGAAGCCTTATTTTCGTAATGTGAGCATTTTAACACATTTGACACTTCTTCATTAATGTGTGTAAAAAGCTTTCAGCTTTATAATAATAAGTTATGTGTAGTCACCACTTCTGATTTAAAATGACCATCAAGAGATTATGAGAGCGAGTTATATTTTCCTTGGTTTCAGAAGTTTTTGTACCAATTTTTATACCACATCAGTTTTTAGATTGTCAGTCACAGTGATGAAAAATGGGCAGAACTAGATCTTCTAAAGGCCCTTTTACATGAGCCAATGATTGGATGAACGAGTTCCCGATCATAGCACCTTTTATGTGGCTAGTCATCTGGAATGTGTGCTACAACATGATGCAAAAGCATGGGAAGGAATGGTCGTAGTAATGATCATTCAAACCCACAATAACAATCATTGCTACGTTTCAATGGAGCAAACGATCGACAAGCTCTATTGTTGATCGGTGCTTGGTAAAGGATACATGGGCGAATATCTATCAGTGTAAAACCATCTTTAGTATGTAGTAAGAAAAATACAGCACCTCAAAAAGGAAAGTTGTTTTAGAACATTATCTATCTGTCTGTCCGTCCGTCCGTCCGTCCGTCTATCTATCTATCTATCTATCTATCTATCTATCTATCTATCTATCTATCTATCTATCTATCTATCTATCTATCTATCTATCTATCTATCTATCTATCTATCTAGGGTTTTTGTGTTCCAATAAGTTGTGCAAATGGATTGTTCTTGCTGATCTTCTGTTAACACCTTGGATCGTGTCCCTTTTTCCTTGTTTTGATCATTGCTACATCCAACTATTAGTCCGCTTTTTCATCCCGTATCTTTATTAGTAGTTAGCCTGATTATCATTTCTCCCATAGATTACTTTTTTGGAATCAAAACCTACAGTTCCTTTTGAAAGTGTTCCCCCCTTAGTGTTTTTCCTGTTCTGTTGCATTTAGCTGGATTTTAAATTTGAATTTATGTACTTGACCTGACAAAATAATTATAGTAGAATGATATAAAATACCTTGTTAAAACAAACTTAAAAAAAAAATAAAAATAAAATAAAAACTGAAAAGTTGTGAGTGCATATGTATTCACCCTCTTTGTTATGAAACACCTAAATAAGGTCTGGTCAAACCACTTATCTTTGGATGTCACAGCATAAATTGAATAAGTTGTCCCTGTGTGCAATCGAAGTGTCACATGATCTGTCACATGATGTCCATATAAATACACCTTTTCTGAGACAATGTTGTGGAGAGTTATAGATCAGTGTTGAGTTACAAAAAAATATCCCAAACTTTGAACACCCCACAAAGCACCATTAAATACATTAAAACAAAATGGGGGAAAATCTGACACAATTACAACCATGACAAGAGAAGGTTGTCCACAACCTAAACTCACAGACCGGTCAAGGAGGGCATTAATCAAAGATTTAACAAAGACACCAACGAGAACACTGAAGAAGCTCCAAAGATCCACAGCAAAAATGGAAGTTTCTGTCCATAGGACCACTATAAGCCATACACTCCACAAGGTGGGGCTTTATGGAAAAGTGGCCAGAAAAAAGCCATTGCTGAAAGAAAAATATAAGAAAATATGTTTAGAGTTTACCGAACAGCCTGTGCCAGATTCCCCAAACACAGAGAAGAAGGTTCTCTGCTCAGATGAGATTAAAATATAACTATTTGGCCTTCATGGAAAATTCAATGTGTGGCGCAAACCCAACACTTCCCATCACCCTAAGAACACCGTTCCCAGTGAAGCATGGTGGTGGGGATGATTTTTATCGGCAGGGACTGGAAAACTAGTCAGGATTGAAGGAAAGATGATTGGCAGTAAAAACAGGGCAGTTATTGTGGAAAACATGTTTCAGTCTGCAAGAAATTTAAAACTAGGATGGAGGTTCACCTCCCAGCAGAACAATGACTCTAAACACACTGCTAAAGCTACACTGGAGTGGTTTAAGGGGAAATATTTAAATATCTTGGAATGGCCGAGTCAAAGCCCAGACCTCAATCCAATTGAGAATCTGGGCATAACTTGAAGATTGTGGTACACCAATGCCTAGATGTACGAAGCTAATAGAGACATACCCTAAGAGACTTACATCTGAAATTGCAGCAAAGGGTGGCTCTACAAAGTATTGACTTTCAGGGGGTAAATACTTATGCACATCAAAGTTTTTTAACTTTATTATTTTTTGTGTCACAGTAAAAAAAAATAATGTTGCACCTTCAAAGTGATAGGCATGTTGTGTAAATAAAATGGAACAAACCCCCAAAAAATACATTTGAATTCAAGGTTGTGATGCAACAAGGTGGTTTTTTTTCCATTTTACTGCAACAATTTGGACCATTTTGTCATGTCCATTACATAAAATTAAATTTAATATTAATTTTAATTTTATATTATAATGCA
The DNA here is from genome assembly GCF_050947455.1 of Rhinoderma darwinii. Taxonomy (NCBI): domain Eukaryota; kingdom Metazoa; phylum Chordata; class Amphibia; order Anura; family Rhinodermatidae; genus Rhinoderma; species Rhinoderma darwinii. The sequence goes on from NC_134691.1 coordinate 174,329,237, forward strand.
ACAAAACAGTAAAAACACCAAGGGGAAGGGGGTAATACTTTCCGAAAGCACTGTAGGCATCCACAATTTTTCGTAAAGAGTGTTTACTTTATACTCTGTATCCCCTTTAACTAACAACAGCCCTGTAGAAACAAAACTAATCCACATACACAATCATGGAACCCCAAAAGGATACGAGAATTCAATTATTTGCAACTGATAACTTATGTTAAATGGGAGATATTGACTAGTACTGGCCCCACTATGTGAATGATGCACCAGATTTACCCCCATGCAGCATGCACCATGCACCATATTCATCTACACACCCCTTGCTGCAAAATTTGGTGTAGGCTAAAGTATTTGAAAAGTTCAGAAACAGTTAATAAATGAGTTGCTTGGCATTACTCTGAAGCCTTGCTTACTTTTTCTGTCACATTTGTAATGCAAGGCCTTCAGAAATATGGTGTTTCGTCTGAATGCCATACAGTACGTTTCAATGTATTTACACCAGCCAACTGTAATGCTGGGTTCACACAACCTATTTTCAGACGTAAACGAGGTGTATTATGCCTCGTTTTACGTCTGAAAATAGGGCTACAATACGTCGGCAAACATCTGCCCATTCATTTGAATGGGTTTGCCGACGCACTGTGCAGACGACCTGTCATTTACGCGTCGTCGTTTGACAGCTGTCAAACGACGAAGCGTAAAATGACTGCCTCGGCAAAGAAGTGCAGGACACTTCTTTGCAACGTAATTTGAGCCGTTCTTCATTGAAGTCAATGAAGAGAAGCTCAAGATTTACGAGCGTCAAAGACGCCTCGCATAATGCGAGGAGGAGCTTTTACGTCTGAAACTACGCCGCTGTTTTCTCCTGAAAACAGTCTGTCTTTTCAGACGTAAAAGGCACTTCTCGTGTGCACATACCCTTACTGTATTTGTATGTCGTTTTGCATAGATAAAGGGTTTAACTTAGAAACTTACAACTACCTTTTGGAATGTTTACTGAAAAGTTCCTTCTTAATTTTTGGAGCTTTAGTAAGCTTTCTGAAAAGGAAAACCTGAAATTATACTCCCTATAGCCAATGGTAAAGTTATCTGTAGTTAAGTTTATTTAACCTTAAAGGGGTTGTACCATAAATAAATAGTATATTCATTGCATAGATCATAAAAAAATTCCAATTACCAAAAAACATCCAGTGAAGAGTTATGACACTTATTTACATACAGTGCCACCCGGAGTTCAAAGTGTAGAGCAATGTGCACATCCACCAATTGAACTGAGTATGCATACTCAGTCATTCTCCCCACAGCCAGTTCTCTTGATAGTGATACACTTCATAGTGGCAGCCAATAGAAATAGCTTTCTGCCCTACTTGTCAGGGAAGGAGCGGAGCCTCTGCAGTAGCATAGCAGTATAAGCTGGGTAGACTCTTTCTTAGCTTTTTAGAATTGTACATTTCTGAAACTTGACAAAATATATGAACCCCGCAAATGCCCACTCAGTTTTTATTGCTTTATTTTACCCCTTAATGACCAGCCTATTTTAGACCTTAATGACCAAGCCATTTTTTACGTTTTTCCGTCTCATTCAAAGAGCTATAACTTTTTTATTTTTGCGTCGACATAGCTGTATAAGGTCTTGTTTATTGTGGGACAAGTTGTAATGTTTAATAGCTCCATTTTGGGGTGCATAGAATTTATTGATTCACTTTTATTAACTTTTTTTGGGGGGAATAGAAAAAAAACTGCAATTTTGCCACACTTTTTTGTGTCCTATGTGCCGTTTACCGTGTGGTATAACTTTATTCAGCAGGTTTTTGCAATGATACCAAATTTATATAGATTTTGTATGTTTTACTACTTTTACACAGTGAAAACACTTGTTTTCAAAATTATTTGTTTTTGTGTCTCCATATTTGAAGAGCCATAACTTTTTTATTTTTTCGCCGATGCAGTTGTATGAGGGCTTTTCTTTTGCGGGACGACTTGTAGTTTTTATCGGTACCATTTTGTAGTAAATGCAACATTTTGATCACTTTTTATCACATTTTGTTTAAGGCAGGATTCAAAGAAAATAGCAATTTTTGCATTGTTTTTTATTTTATGTTGTACGACATTCACCATGCGGGTTAAATTATGTAATAACTTTATAGTTGGGGTTGTTAAGGACGCGGCAACACCAAATATGTGTAACTTTTTAACTTTATTTTGATTTTTAATAATAAAGCATTTTGTAAGGGGAAAAAGTGTGTTTTTTTTTTTCAAAATTCCACTTTTTTTTCTTACTTTTTATTAAACTTTTTTTTCCACTGTTTTACTAGCCCCACTAGGGGACTTCACTATGCGATCCTACGAACAGATTTATAATACACTGCAAAACTTCTGTATTGCAGTGTATTATGCCTGTCCGTGTAAAACATTTTTTTAAAAATTAACTTTATTAAACTTTTTTTTTACTTTTTTACTAGTCCCACTAGAGGACTTTAATTTACGATTCTCCGATCGCTATTATAATACACTGCAATACTTTTGTATTGCAGTGTATTACTGCCTGTCCGTTTAAAACGGACAGGCATCTGCTAGGTCATGCCTCCGGAATGATCTAGCAGGCATTTACTACAGGCAGACCTGGGGGCCTTTATTAGGTGCCCGGCTGCCATCGGAGACACAGATACTCGGCAATCTTATCGCCGGGTGTCAGTGGGATGAGAGGGAGCTCCCTACCTCTCTCTAAAACAACTCAGATGCGGCACTCGCTATTGAGCGCCGCATCTGAAGGGTTAAACGGATGAGATCATTAATGGCTCCCTGCTCTGTTTACTTATTCCGATGCAGCGCTGTAAAAAGGCTATTGCATTGGAATAAAGCCCATTAGTGGCCACCGTAAAAACACTATGGGGTGGTCACTAACGGGTTAATTATATTTTCATTGGTTTCTTAGGGAGTGCATACTATGGATGTCACACAGTACACATCTTCACTACTCTGGATCCTATGTTACCTATCTGCAGGAAAACTAAGAAGGGACTATGTTGTTAGCTGCCAGAGGGGGAAGGAGACTGATTTGCTCAGAGCTTGTCCTCAGCAGCAAAGAATAGCAGTAGCACTAAGGGGGACACAGGAAAGCATAAAGAGATAAAGAAGGTATATGTATCTGCGAGGAAGACTGGGCGTTACTTTACTGTGCATTTGCCATTCATTGCCCCTTTAGTGCCCTTCTGTTCAGTGTCCGCTGGATGTCAATACGCCATTCATTGCCCCTTGGGCACGAATTTTTCACAGAAAGACACTAAAATTCAAACATGAGTTTGCATGCACATGTCATAAAGGTACATACAACAAAGGGCAGCAGAAGTAAATGAGTGACTATAGGACCTCTATATTCAGAAAACACCAATCTGGCCCCAGGAGCTGTCTACTGCTGCAGCACCCTCCCATGCAGCTCCAGATAATGCTCCTAGCACACAGTACTACTCCCCCATCCTTCTGCTCTTTCAAATACCTCTCACTAGTCCATCCCTCCCTCCTACTGAGTGCTGCTCCCTGCTCTCTCAATTTAACCCCTTCGGTGGCAGAGCGTGTAGTCATGACGCACAGCGCTGCTAAGCGACGTCGCTAGAACAGCAATGACACTCCCTTTGTGTCCCAGTTGCACTCCCTGATGAGTACACTGTGGTGGCTTGGGCAGCCATGAGCCCTCCGGGAGTCCTGGGCCCCGGGCGACCTCCTAAACAAGACATATTATAATCCACCATTGCTTTATTGACACACCCCTAGAGATATGGGAGAGACTTTCTTTCTCTGAATGTTACAAAATCAGCACATTTAGAATTTACTCTATCGGACCCCCACTGGTTTCTTTGTAGTTTCCAGTTATTCATCTTCATTATCAAGGGGCATCACTGAATATTAGGGCTGGTAGATTAATTGCTGTTTTCCCACGTTATATTATCACCAGTCATCTCTTGCTTGCATATTACAGTACATCATAAAGAATAGGGCTGGTTGTATTTTTCATGTCCTCTCTGTTCCTGTCCTATAATAGTTACTCACTTCTCTGAGTGGTTGTTATAGCTCCTAACCAGTCCTGTTTATTACTACCATACACATTTATGGCATAGCCATAACAAGTGCACAGCTGTTTCTGTAAATCCCATAGACAATAATAGAGAGAGACGTGGCCAGTGCTCTCCGGCTTGTCATTGAGGCAGTCTTAGCCCTGCTGATATTGCAAAATTGGGTAATGGGACCACCCTCTCCCAGATGTGTAAGCACATAAATGTCTGTGGTAAGAATACTTTTTAATCAACATTATTGTAAGAAACATATGTTGTACCCTCTACTATTTGTGCACTCTTTTTACTGTGTACAGTTTTTTCTCATTAGATTTTTTTTTCTTTTTACAGTGGCAAGATCCGTCCCTGTGAAAGTGTTAATAAATGTGACTCACAGTGTACGTCAGATTTGTTCAGGTGCTGTTTTCTGCTCATTATTAATATAGAAAACTACATTGTGTTACATCTGTTTTCTAGTCCCACCATTGAGCACAGCTGCATATATTTCTATGGAGCAGTATAGCCATATTTACAGTATTGTGACAGCTCCGGAGATAAATCATGTGATGGTTAAAGGGCAGATAGCACAAACATTTCTCTATGTTTTGTGAGAAACATGCTTGTAGCAGAATGTTAAGGAGAAAATAAATTGCAAACAGACTGATGTTTATTCACTACAGACAGGAAAAATATCTGATTCACATCCTGCACAGTGTGCTATAATAATTCTGTAGGAACATACATTTTGTCATGTTATTTATTTTGTTTGCAATTACACAAAATAAATAGATTGAAATATACACTTGTTATGAAACTTGACATAGATGGTGAAAAGTACTTTGCTGTCCCTTCATGAATTATAACAACATCCTCGACACCCCACATGGCAATAACATGCAGTCTTTGTAAACCAATAGTCCAATTGTTAGTGTTTTCTTTCATACAGTATCTGTGTACATGTATGATCTGAAGATGTTGATGACAATATCTGTACAGCATTGCTAAATATATTGGTGCTATATTATAACATACTATATACTATATCATGTTGCATATATTATATTCAATATGATATACTAATAAACAAATGTATGTAGCTCTCAGCATGAATCCTATTTACACATAGTTGCCCATTTTTTGTGACCAGAAGGATATTCTATGTAAAGGGATTATTGTTTAGATATTGCTGATGTCAGCTCACCAGAAGATATTAGAAGCAAAAAGCTTTGAGCTTAAGTTCAGTGTTTAGAGACAAATAATAGTAAGCGATGTGATCACACAAACTTGGAATGTGGCATGGTCGCGGATGAAGCGCTGGTGCGAGCAAAAATAAAAATATTGCACTTGTCAATTTATTCAATAGCAGAAGTTGTTAAAGTCTTCAGAGGGTGGAACATAAGACAAAAAAACAGGGGCTGAATGCAATGTCTGTGTGGTAAGTAGCTACAGATGCTGCAACTGAGTGGATGGATGTTAGACTTGAAAAGAAACACAGACATGTAACGTACGGTAATTCGAAACAGGGGCCATGTCACATCTCAGTCTTTCAGCATACAGTACTACTTATACATTACAAAGTATGGGGATGGTCAAAAGGGGGCCCAAAAAAGTATTATATAAAGAGACAGAAAGAGAAAGAGAGAGAGATTGAAAGAGGAGATATACCGTATACGCAGGAGATAGAAACACAATTCCTATTGACATAAGATTAAAAAAAAACATATAACGTAGGGTAACTGCTCAATTCAAAATGGTTTTTTTTACACAAAATATCTACACATATTTTTAAAATCCATTAAAACCCTTTCTTCATGTTAGTGGTAAATTGTTTAGAAGTTAATGTACAAGGAACAAAGACATAGATAGTATTAGAGTGAGTCATCTTCTCAACAATTGCTGAATTTCTTAAACTACTAGAGCTTTTACCACCCACATTGCTCTTTAAATGGGCACATGTGGCAATTGTTACTTTTATTAAAGAAAATAGGTGAATTGGTATGCAAATGTTATTTGTTATGATTTGGCAGTGGGCAGACACTCTTAATTATATAAATAAATGAATTGACATTGTTGCTGCTAATTATTTGTTGTTGTTATTATTATTATTACTATAATTATTATTATAATCTATACATTTGAATATTCAAATAACTTCTGCAGAAACATAAAGAATTAATAATATAACATCATATGAAACTTGGAGAATTATACATGGATAGATCTTTTGCTTATAAGGTTCTTAAAGACAATTATAGTTAACTACTTGCCGACACAGGACGAGAATGCTCATCCTGAGCGGCGGGTACTTTGCGCCTTAAGACTAGCATTCTCGTCCTGTGTGACAGCCATGTCCAAGTGCGATCAGGAGCGGGGCAACGGCTGTAATACACATCCGCAGCCCTGCTCTAACAGCAGAAACAAGACAAACACTCTTCTCTCCGCCGTTAACCCCTTGAATGCCGTGATCAATGCTGATCGCAGCATTCAAAGTAAATAATAGCAGGGGGGCCTGCACTTTGATCACGCCACAGAAAATCCCTGTGACACAATCAAAGTCCATAACTTGTATGGTCCATTGAAGGACCCCAGGGCTCTCTGACCATATTTCCTGTTGCTAGGGCATACTGAGGTATGTCCTAACAACTGCCTGTGTAGAATCAATACACAGGCTAATGTACTGGCATATAGATCTATGCCAGTAGATTACCGTTAAAAAATATAAATTAAAAATCCCTCTATGGAATGAAAAAAAAAAATATGTTAATTGAAAAAATTTTTTTTACAAAAAATACACAGAAATACACATTTTTTTTACAATAAATAAACTTTTTAGAATATAAGTCCCAAAACATAAACAATATACACATATTTGGTATTGCCCCAACCGTAACAACCTGTACAACAAATATATTACATTATTTATGATGATCTGTGTAGTAATAATAATAATAATAAAGCTGCAGCGGAACTGCTTTTTTTCTGCATTATCACCAAAATAAAACTTTATAGAAATTAAACGATAATGTATTTGTACCAAAAAATGGTACTTACATAAAGTACAACTCGTCCCGCAAAAAACAAAGTCTCATACAACTACGTCTCACAAAAAATAAAAAAGTTATGAGCATCGGGATGCAAAGAGGGAAGTATAAAAAAAATGTTCTGTCCTTAAGGTCAAAATTGGCCGTGTCCTTAAGGGGTTAAAATCATACTCTTTTATCTTAGTGCCATCTGTATACTTTATTCATTCTCTCTAATTAATCTGGTTGCTTGGTAGCCAGACCCCTACAGCCCCCCATGACCACCACATTGGTACACGATTGAATGGTTTCTATCTATATGTATTAAACATAAAGTTTGATTATCTCACAGAGACATATGAACACCATAGAGGGGGATCTCCCACTTGGTCCCCCTCTCTATGAGTCAAGATGGAGAGGGGAGACTTTTGCAGGAGAAATATATAGCATAAATTCAACATTTGCTAAGGGTTTACTTATCTGCATTAAGAATTCGGAAATATGACAAAATAAGCTTTTTAGCCCCAGCCTTAATTTTATCTGAAATTTCTAACAACATTATCCCATACTATTTCTGCATTATGTCCTCTAATGTTCATTTTCTCCTTAAAAACATATTGTCATCTGCCATATGTAATAAAAGAAGACAGAAGGATGAAAAGCTGGCCCAAGAACAAACTCTCTAGTCCGTCAGTCTGATTTGCATTTTGAACTTCCAGGCTACAGTAGACTCTACTTCAGGCCAACTGCCAATACATCACACAACTTTCTTGCTGTGTAGACTGCTGGAAACCTGCCAGTTAAAGAAACAGTCTCTCTTCTAGACAGTAAGTTCTAAAGAGAATTTTTTTTAAATTAAAATCCTGTTTCTTTTCTGTCTAAGAATTCTGAGGATAGTAGCTGTAGCATCAAAATGACTATTAACATAATTGGGAAATTAACTGCAAGCCATTTCAAAGGCAGGAACAGTAGCATTGAAATAATAATAAAGAACATTAATTAAAAAAACGAATGCGGGGTCAGGTACATAAAATATTTAGCTATATTGAACATTATAGCAAGTTAAGTATGAAAGTGGAGGAAATGGCAGGATGGCTGTTTCATGTGATCCCATCTATTTCAGAGACTTAATTGCTAGAGCATGAACATTTTTATCTAGAAATAGCCCAGTAGCCAAAGACTGTTTGTCATGTTTCTTTTTACTTTAAGGCTGCACTAACCAGTCTTTTGCAGTTGGATCGGTCACAATATTGGTTGTCACATTTGAATTAGCTTCCAACCAATATGGCGGAAGAACCTGTTATTATTGTGCTTTGGATGTTGCTGTAATCTCTGACTTACTAATATATAATCCTCTATTTTTGTAGAAATGTACTTTCAATGCATACATGGCAGCTACCTGACAGACATTTCTGACTGATAGTTTAGTTGCTTGCAGTTTATAATCACTACATCCTTGCTAAAATGGAAATCAGCACTTAATGCACTGAATTTCTGGTGGGCTTGTGCTCATACATAGCAGCTAATCTGAAAAAGCAGAGCTGCTGTATAAAAGATTTAAATTTCATACTACCTAAAACTTTTTGTTGACAGTGTAGAGAATAAATACCAAATAAGCATTACCTATAAATAATAGGATGTTATTCACAACTGGGCATCTATTTTAAGATAAATACACATTGCATTTCAGGGATGAAGGAGAAACATTAGAGTTAAGGACCATGATTATGTTAAAAGTTACAACCAATCCTGGTGATGCGTCTCATTTCATCTTCTTTCTTTGATGTCTCATTAAAAGCTACTCTGTTCATATCGAAAAATCTCATTACGTTACTTTTTAATGGCATCCATAGTGGAGATGATTATTTTTTAATTTGCTGTTAATTACATCTGATTTCTGTTTCATGTAAAGTGCCAGCTGATTTGTAAGAAAGCATATGGCTTTACACAATGGTCAATAAGATGCAGTGTTGTATATAGTGTTATGTGCCTGGGTAATATACTGTAGAAGCCATATGACATAGGGTCCATGGACAGTCCAGAATTCAGTGCTGATATTTGAGCTGCTTTAGGGCAAGGCCCCACGTGGCGGAATTGCTCTGGAATTCCGCTGCGGACACTCCGCAGCGTTAATCCGCAGCGGACCCGTTTCTCCATTGCCTTCCACTGCTTTTTAGTAGTGTTCGTTTAGACGATGCGGAAAATTCCGCTGCGGAGCATAGGCTGCGGTGCAGAATTTTGTGTCCGCAGCATACAATGGTTGTTGCGGACGTGTGGCGGACTGGTTGCGGACTCATTGCGGAAGTTCTCCATTGACTTCAATGGAGATTCTAAATTCCGCAATGAAGTCTGCAGATGTCATGTACATGTTATGTGTGCTGCGGAGCGTATTTGCTTTTTAACATGACATTTCTTCATTCTGGCTGGACCTATGTATTTCTAGGTCTACAGCCAGACTGAGGAAGTCAATGGGGCTCCCGTAATTACGGGTGACTACGTATGTGCACCCATAATTACGGGTGACTACGTGTGTGCACCCATAATTACGGGTGAACACGTGTGTTGCCAGGCGACGTCAGTAAATAGTCACTGTCCAGGGTGCTGAAAGAGTTAAGCGATCGGCAGTAACTGTTTCAGCACCCTGGACAGTGACTACCGATCCCAATATACATCAACCGGTAAAAAAAATAGAAGTTCATACTTACCGAGAACTCCCTGCTTCTGTCTCCAGTCCGGCTTCCCAATATGACGTTTCAGTCTAAGTGACGGCTGCAGCCAATCACAGGCTGCAGCGGTCACATGGACTGCCGCATCATCCAGGGAGGTCACCAAGACAACGGCCGGGTAAGTATGAAATGCTTTTACTTTCACTAGGGAAAGTGCTGTCCCTTCTCTTTATCCTGCACTGATAGAGAGAAGGGAAGTACTTTCACCTCAGTACGCAACGGCCAGTCCGCATCAATTTACTGCACATTTTGGGCAGATCCGCAACAGAATCTGCAGCGCAGATTCTGTGCAGCATTGATGCGGACAGTTGCGGAAGAAATACGCCACGTGGGGCCATGCCCTTAATTTGAGAATACCCACAGCCAACATGTTTATGAATCCTGTGCATAATTTTATACATGTTAACCTATTATCATCATAAATTATATATTACACGTGTTGCAGAGCTGAATTTTTCGCTTTTCTTAGTATTATAGTTCTGATAAAATCAAAACTATGCAGTCCAAAAGAGTAAAATACCAAATTAATCTGTGCTCCATCTTTAGGCTTTTTCATTATTTTCAATCATATTACTATTATATTATTATCTACTAGTTTTTAAAGACATTATTTTCTACATTTTTACTATTACGCTAAACCTAGTAGTACTGAAAACGTGTGCATTTTCCAAGACGACTTCTATTACTGAGGACAAAGTCATATGCTACCTCTGTACATATTCATTAGCATAATAAATCCTTGCTTGGCAGAAAGTGCTAACTACAAATGGAAATGAGCTGTCAATGGTACAAAGTGACACAAATGTTGATGTATTGGATATTATGATACCATCCCTGTGATTCAGATGAAGAAGTTCATTATTGGAAACAGGGTTATAGACAAGATTGCTTCTCATTTGATGTTCTGCAAGAATTTATTTCCACACTGTATCTTGTTACACAAAGTATGGAAAGCCCTGACACTCTTTCCATTAGACACACTCTGTAATGTTCTGCTGTACACTACATATTTTAGTTGACATTACAGAGGAGTGCACTAATTAGTCATGTGCACGTTGCAGGCAATTTCACTTTTAAACGCAACCAATCATGGCTTATATTTTCTCGCAAATTGATGAAGTAGTTAATTATTTTTATGGCTTCTGGAACACTGACATGTATTACATTACTAGTGAATAACAAACTATAGTATTGGCTTCTTAAATGGTAGAGTAGCTATTGGTATGTGCTACTAAATGTGACAAATATATACATGTCTATATATGTATATATATATACACGTGTATATATATATATATATATATATATATATATATATATATATATATATATATAAGTACATATATATATACTTATATATAATTTTTATGTTATTTGTATTATTATTATTTTTTAGAATTTACGTTTATACTTAAAAGTGTTGTCCTATTGACACATTTTTTATGTTAGAAGGATTCCTCAAATAAGCGGGTCAATGGATGTACAGCTGCTGGGACCCCAGTAATTCACTGTACTCGGTAGAGAACCCTGCTGTAAGCAATTCTACCAGAGGTACAGATGAAGCCATCTTTATTTTGACTCTGATAACTTGCTGCAGCATGATATCACACAACAAAAAACAAAAGCCATTGAAAAAGTCAAGTTAATGGACCTTGTGTATTAAATGTCAAGATAAAGACGGCTACATCTGTAAAACATTAAATGGTGAAATCAATAGGAGATCTGTGTAATGCACACATGCGCTGGGTCGAATAAAGAAAGAGAGACACTTTGTAGCCATTCTCTGCTCTGGCTAATTGATGGAAGTCCAGAATGTAGAACTCTTCTCTGTTAACCTTCAATGCCCTAATAGGGTATTTGGAAAAGGGTTTACTAATTTAGATAACCCCTTTAGGCAACATATGGTTGAAGGAGAAGAAGGGATAATGTATAAAAATGAATTGCCCGTAAGAACCAATGACACCCTTGCTTTTATTTCCCAATCTGTCTGTAAAATGCTTGGGCCTCTTGGGTAGAGATTACACATCAATTCAGACAGTATATTGGGCGGTTCTGGGCTCTAACCAATTTAGTTTTATATTTCCAGAATGGGTTGAAGCTTGCTGCAAAAGAAAACTGTCTTACATAATATAAAACATTAAACCACCCTTAGGCTCAGTTCACACAGAGTTTTTTTACCGCTGAATTTGACACCGAAACTGCATCGCAACGCGCGGCAAAAGACATCCGAAACCGCCTCCCATTGATTTAAATAGGAGCTGCAGGCTCTTTCTTGCCGTGGCTTTGTCTCTGATCCCCCATTGAAATCAATGTGAGGCATTTTTCGCTACATTTCTTGCTCACGGCAAGAATCTGCAGGCAGGTCAAAATTTGGCTCAAAATTCCTGAAAAAATTTTGAGGCAGATTTTTCAGCCTGCAAAAAAACTGTGAACAGGGCCTTAAAGGTCTTTACTTTTCCTATTTGAAATCAGCGGAACGGTCCTCAGCAGCGCCACAGGCTGATCGTCTCCATGTCACGCCACATTGATGCAGTAATTCATGCAAATAGAGCCCCGACCAAGTACTGAGGGCATATACTGTACATACTTTTCAGTAGACCTACATTTCGGTATTACAAATCATTTTTGAATTGGGCTTATTTAATATTCTAATTTTCTGAGAGACTAAATTTTGGATTTTCATTAACTTTTAGCCCTAATCATCAACATTAAAAGAAAAACATGCTGGAAATAGATCACTCTGTGAGTAATGAATCTATATAATATAGGAGTTTCACTTTTTAAATTGAATTACTGAAATAAATTAATTTTTTGATGATATTCTAATTCATTGAGAAGGACTAGTATATATAGATGTAGCAGCCTTTATCTTGACTTTTAACGCATTAAATAGAGTGTCAAGATCTCTTATCATGACTTTTCAATGGCTTTTGTTGTGTGATATCACGCTGCAGCAAGTCAAGATAAAGATGGCTACATCCAATGTAAAAAAATACTTCCAAAGGTATACATAGCCTTTAAATGTACATGATCATGTGCATGAGGCCTAATAGGTACTAGAAACTTCTAAAATGGGCCTGTTCCTGAAGGACCAAAATGACCTGAACCGGAGCCATTTAAACTGTGTATGCAGTACCTCAGTGAAGGTGGGCTTTATTACAGTATAAGGGCATGTGCAGACGTGGCGGAATTGCTGCAGACCCTGTCCGCATCAATGCAGCACACAATCCGCGTTGCGGATTCCGTTGCGGATTTGGCTAAAATGTTAGGTAAAAGGCTGCGGATTTGTTTTTGCGGATTCAGGTTCGGATCACACCCTGCTCTCTTTCAAACATTCCATCCCAGTCTGGGTATAGACCTCGACACACATAGGTCCAGCCTTGATCCCGTGTGTTGCGCTCACTATACACTGCACTGGAGGTATCCCACAATTCGGGACGGTTATGTACCTGAAAAACAAACAGTGCATATTGAACTTTGATTTGTACTTATGAATATGTTATATATGTTATATGTTTATCTGTGTTATAATGTTTACATACTGCAGATGCTGCTATTCAGACATCATACATACAAGTAAACTAGTGAAAACATGACATAAACATGTAAAGTTACTTACAAGGTTAATAAGAGTGGACACTTCCATATCCATTCACCTATATCTGGCCATGGTTAATAGCTCTGTGTTCATGTAATAAGCCTGGAAAGCGAAAATGGAGACTTTCTCTTCCTCATCAGAATGATGTAATATCCTGTTCCTGAAAGAAATCCGCAACGCAACATACAGCAAATACGCAACACACATTACATCTGCGGATTTCATTGCATCATTTTGAAACTCCATTGAAGTCAATGGGGAAATTCCGCAACAAGTCCGCAACAGACAGTGCATGCTGCGGTCTGAAAATTCTGCACCGCAGCCTATGGTCCGCAGCGGAGTTTTCCGCAATGTCTGCACGAAGTTAACAGTTAATAATGTATCCTCTTTAAATACCAATGAAAATATTCATATTTTTACCATATTCGTTATTTCTGCACAGTTACATTAGGCCTTTTTTTTTTCAGTCCCTAGCAGAAATGAATATTCCAGGGCATGTCTTATTGATAACAACCATTAGCAGGTGGGCATCACCCTCTATAATAAAATAAGACATATAGTAATAAGAGTTGCACTTTGATGAGGAAAAATATGAAATCTTTCATGTCTTATTCATAACTAAAATAGCAATGCACATTGGTGGTATAAATGTAATGTGGTAAAATGTGAATGTTTTGGACTATAAGATGCAGTTTTTATCTTAGAACCTGAGCTGTAATCTCCTGCTGCGTCTTATCTCCTGAAGGCCAACAGATGCCAGGAGCAGGAGACTGAGCTCCGAGCTTCATAGGTCCTTGCAGTGCAGTGTAAAGGAAGCTGCATGTCCTGTGCTGTGTGTAAAAGATCTCTGAGTTATCTGATCACTGAACAGTCACATCTTACACACAGAGTTCTGTTGACTGTTCAGTGAGCAAATAACACAGACATTAGTACACACAGTAGAATAAATCTGTGCAGGTCCTGATCTGCAAGGACCTTCTAGCCACGCCCCCTCCTATGTACAGAGCCGCAAGACGAGCAGATTCAACACCATTAACCCCTGCCACTCCACACCTCTGATGTCTGGTGAGCTCAGGGGAGGGTGAGAGCACTATAGCTGCCAATATCTTATATTTCTGTGTCTGACATTGTTATGAGGCACTGTGGCTGGCATTGTATTGGGGCACTTTGGTACCCTATTGTCTCAATATTACCCAGGATATGTACAGTTAAAGGCAAAACCTTTTTTTTCTCCACTTTTATGCCTCAATTTATGGCTGCGTCTTATGGTCCAGTGCGTCATATAGTCCGTAAAATACGGTATATTAAATTGGCAAAGCAAATGGTAATAGGAAGGCTGAAAATGATAAAATATTAGTTCTAATAGAAAAGAGAAATTGTGATATGTTTCTTTGGTTTAGTGGTTATCACTTTGCAGATGGGGTGCTCTTCATGGTAGTGAAAGTGAATGCTAATGAAAGTTTAAAATCATGATAATATATACTTTGTACATATTGCCTTTCATACATCTATTTCATTTTAAACAGTTAGAAGCTGTAGAGATATCTGCTCCTGAGGCAGCCTCTTACTAGAGGGTAAAATAAAAGCTTTCCTGTCTGTAAATCTGCAAGTTAATATACTTCTGTAAAGCCTTTGACCTAAGATTCCTAAGAGACTGAAACACTGTATATTGAACAGGGTAACTACTGAGATTAGCGCACACGGGATATGCTGATGCGGTTCCACTGAAAGAATAGAAGGAATGCTTCACTTTTTTTTTTTTTTTTTTATGCTTGCTGAAATTTAGCAGTTTGGTGTAGAATAAGAAAATTAGTAACTTATAAATAGAGATGGTAGAATTGATAAGTCAGTGAAGTGGATCTAGGGAAATAATTACAAAGTGAGTATGCAAATTTTTCTCCCGACTATTTTCAAAGTATTTGATATTTGTTCCCTTAAATGTTATATGCACTAGACAGATCCTTTAACCAGTTTTTGACAGGTACTGTATATGTACAGCGCTGCTGCCAAGGGGTTTGCAGAAGCTGAGCCCGCAACATCAGCAGCGGGTGTGAACAATAACATACAGCTGACACTATGCTACAATGACCAACTGGCTTCAATCCTAACTGTTTAACGCTTAGATGCTGAGGTCAATAGCGACCTCGTCACGGGTGCCATGGTTTAACATGGCAGCCCGGGGGCTAACAATGGCCCCCAGGTCTGGCATCTTAGTACACCGAATAGGATGCCTGTCAGCATAACGCTAATAACATTCCATAATATACTGCAATACAGAAGTATTGCAGTGTATTATATGAGCGATCAAGCAATCGCAGTCTAGTCCCTTAGTAAGACTGAAAAAAATGTTTTTGAAAAAGTTAAATAAAATAATGTTTCAAAATATATAAAAGATAAATAAACACAAATCCCCGTTCCATGACCCAACTTTAAAACAATCATGATATTTAACTTGCATGTGACTGATGTAAAATTCTTCATTCCCCATCCAAATAAATGGAATGAAAACTGCTAAAAAGTCGTATGCACCCCAAAATTTTATTAACTAAAATGTCAACTCCTCCTGCAAAAAACAAGCCCTCACACAGCTCCGTCAAGGGAAAAATAAAAAAGTTATGGCTCTCGAAATATGTCAAAATAAAAATTATATGTCATTATTTTTACCACAAAATTGTTCTATTAGAAAATATAACTCACGCTTAAAAAAACAAGCTCTCAACTATAGCTCTCAAAAAGGCTACAGCTGGGGGCTTAACAAACAGAAGTTAATGAGTTAATCTGTAGAAATGTGTGAGTCTATGTGGAAGTCCCTGAGCTTAATTGGCACATCTTATAGTTTGAGAGGGCTCAGTAAAATATAGATTGGTTAATATTGCTCCCCCAAATAAAGGGGGTAGGGCATTTTTTTTTTTGTGCATATGCTCCCACTATGTTTTTGTTTCTAGTTTATTAAATAATCTAATGACAAAATATCAGATTTGATTGTAAAATTTTCCCCAGATCTTGTGAACTGTGACTATGATTACACATGAATGTCCATGTAGTACTGCATATTGATATGGTGTATATTGTGTCTGCTGTGCTGTGTGTAAACAATGTATACATACTGTACAGTGGGGACCTGAGCTTAAATATTTCAGACTGTGGTAGCAGGGCAGTTTTTAATTTCTCTGTCCATTTAACAGTGAATATGGATGGGATGAGTCATTTCCTCTCTTTGGACACCCTGAGCATACATGAGCGGGGCTAGCTTTAGCACTAGTTTAACATTTGCAGATACCAGGGACCAAAGCGCTTGGAGGGTCCATGGAAAGCTTGGTAAACATGTCCTTCATTTGTTATGTCAATTGTGATGTAGAAAGGGGGATCACTGCAACTCCTTCCCCAAAATACCCACATACTGTACATCTGAAGCCAGCCCTGTACATGAGAAAACAAATAACCAGTCTTCTGCTGCCATCCCCAGAATTGTGGATATGTACCAAATTTTAACGTACAAAAGTGTCCACGCTTACCTTTGCTTGAATTTGGTTAAGGACTCTAATTTCTCATAAAACAAATTCAATACAATATAGCAACATAGCAAAACCACTGAGAGGCGGCAACCAACATCACAACCACTGAGTGGCAACACACAGACACATATAGCACAGACATCTCGTGACATAATATTGTGAAATCATGTTTCTCACATCTCAAGACATGTGGAGAAAATAGAAAAGGTAAGAAAGGTCACATCTGTAAGTTTTATGTTACTCTTAAGGCAGTGTCTTGCAAGGGAATTAGAGGACTTATATAGACTGAAGAATTAGAGTGAAAATGAGGCATGTATAAGGCATTTATATACAAATGTTCTACGTCTAACGAGAATGAATCAATATAAGTAGTCATTTGGGCAGAAAAGTGAATTATGAGCCTCTGTGTTGCAAATGCAGAGGAATAACTGCTATGCAAACGTGATAATTCAGCTAAATGGATTACAAGGATAGCTAAGCGACTTTATGTTACCGTACATTGAAGCACATTTGAAAAGTTTGATTTAAACTTTAGTAAAAGAGCCAAAATTATTGTATAATTCAGTAAGTATTACAAAGTATATAGAGTTGAAGAATATAATATATATTGTAAACAGTCAGTAGGAAGACTGGTAGAGGGTAGGTATGTGCCACTGAGATTTCTTATCTCAGTGGTGTAAATCTCTGGGAAGTTCGTTGCTCAGCAAGGTTAGTTGGTGAGCAGGGGTTTTTAGGCTGGATTTTAGGGTCCGGGATTTAGGAATGGCTGTAGAGATTCTGGGTGGGATGGTCATTCCCATACCTCCACTCCAGGTTTTGGTTTCTAGAGGTTCTGAGTCTCAGCTGGCCCTGATTAAAAGGGAAGCTGACAGTGTGACGTGAGAGAGATTGAGGAGGAAGGAGGTTGTTATTCCTCCAGGGAGACTGCTATGACCGAAGCACCTAACAAAGGGGATTTGCACAATCAGGTGGTGGCTGCTATAGGGTGAGAACTTTAACCCCTTCCCGACATTTGACGTACATGTACGTCATGGAAAGTACTGACTTCCCGCATCTTGCCGTACATGTACGTCAAACGTTTGGCACCGGCTCAGAAGCTGAGCCGGTCCCATCATCACCGGATCTCAGCTGTATCTTACAGCTGACATCCGACTGTAACGGCGGGGACCGAAATTAGCTTCGATCCCCGCCATTAACCCCTTAAGTGCAGCGCTCAAACGCGATCGCTGCACTTAAGGTGTTTGCAGCTCATCGGAACCCCAGTAATGAAATTGCCGGGGTTCCGGTGGCTGCAATGGCAACCGGAGGCCTAATACTGGCCTCCCGGTCTGCCTAGCACCGAAGCCGGTCAAGATCCGCCCGGCGGCGGAGCCTGATCGGCTTCCGTAGCTGCCGGCAAGATGGCGCCGGGTCAGGAGCTGATCCGGCGTCATCAGCGGTGGAAGTCAGCTGTACTGTACAGCTGACATCCACCTGTAACGGCAGGAACCGGAGCTAGCTCCGATCCCTGCCATTAACCCCTTCGATGCAGCAATCGAAAGCGATTGCTGCATCGTAGCGGTTACAAGCAGATCGCCAGCCCTGACAGGCAATCGGGACTGGCGACTGCTGTTATGGCAACAGGAGACACAATGGTCTCCTGCTCTGCCATTACGGAAGCCGATTTAGGCCCCGCCGGGAGGCGAAGCCTAAACGGCTTGCTGTCAGTGAATGACTGACAGATCTAATACATTGCACTACATAGGTAGTGCAATGTATTAGAAAAAAAAAAATCTGACCGTTGGACCTTCAAGTCCCCTAGTGGGACTTGAGAAAAAGTGTAAAAAAAGTATAAAAAAGTGTAAAAAAAAGTGCAAAAAATAAAAGTTTGAAAACAATAAAAGTTTCAAGTAATCAAATAACACACAATCCCCCTTTTACTCTTATCAAGTCCTTTATTATTGAAAAATAATAATAAACCATATGTATTTGGTATCGCCACGACCGTAACGACCGGAGGTATCAAAATATTATATTATTTATTGCACGCGGTGAACAGCGTAAAAAAAACCCGTAAAAAACGTTACCAGAGTTTCTGTTTTTTAGTCACTTTGCCCTACAAATATTACAATAAAAAGTGATCAAAAAGTCGCACGTATCCAAAAATGGTACCTATAAAAACTATAGCTCGTCCCGCAAAAAACAAGCCCTCATACAACTCCGTCGACAAAAAAATTAAAACGTTATGGTTCTCACAACTTGGCGACAGAAAAAATACATTCTTTTTACAAAAGTAATTTTATTGTGCAAAAAGTTGTAAAACATAAAAAAGTTCTATAAATGAGGTATCGCCGGAATCGTACTGACCCGCAGAATAAAGGTAACATGTAGTTTATAATGCGTGGTGAACTCTGTATAAAAAAAAACCAAAAAAAGCTGTGCCAGAATTGCGTTTTTTGGTTTACCTGGCATCCCAAAAAATAGGATAAAAGGTGATCAAAAAGTCACATGTACCCCAAAATGGTACCAATAATAACTACAGCTCGTCCCGCAACAAACCAGCCCTCATACCGCTACGTCTATGAAAAATAAAATTAGTTATGGCTCCAATAAGTCAGGAAATAAAAAAATATGCAGTTGTGCCCGAGGAGAACATTTCTTCTGTTTCAAGAGGCGATTTATCAAGGACCTAAAATTAGGGAACCAGGAAGGGAGGGCCCAATCATATCCGATGGAAGCGACGGTGCCCGTATTATACCAGGATAATACTTTCCCAGCAAAATTCCCCAAACTACAAAGGCGCGGAGTGTGGACCAAAAGGGGGATAAGAAATGACACCATTTATCAGTGCGACACCGGCCTGTGCAGAAAGGATTGCTTCACAGCGTAACACACATCTATGGATTATTTTTATTTTTTTATACCACCTGACTATGCCCCTTATATACTCCGCCCCGCTTACATGTACCCCCACATTATAAAACACCAGCAATACTCAAACAAATATAGTACCAAGCAAAATCCGCTCTCCAAAAGCCAAATGGTGCTCCCTCGGCCCTGAACCCTACAGCGTGCCCAAACAGCAGTTTCCTTCAACATATATGGCACCGTCATACCCGTGAGAACCCTTTTAACAATTTTTGTGGTGTGTGTCTCCAGCGTCATAAGCTGGGCATGACATATTTGCCACTGAATGGCATATCTAGGGAAAAATATAAATTTTTAATTTGCACCATCCGCAGCGCATTCATTTATGGAAAAGACCTGGTTTTTTTTACGCTGTTCACCGCGTGCAATAAATAATATAATATTTTGATACCTCCGGTCGTTACGGTCGTGGCGATACCAAATACATATGGTTTATTATTATTTTTCAATAATAAAGGACTTGATAAGAGTAAAAGGGGGATTGTGTGTTATTTGATTACTTGAAACTTTTATTGTTTTCAAACTTTTATTTTTTGCACTTTTTTTTACACTTTTTTATACTTTTTTTACACTTTTTCTCAAGTCCCACTAGGGGACTTGAAGGTCCAACGGTCAGATTTTTTTTTTTCTAATACATTGCACTACCTATGTAGTGCAATGTATTAGATCTGTCAGTCATTCACTGACAGCAAGCCGTTTAGGCTTCGCCTCCCGGCGGGGCCTAAATCGGCTTCCGTAATGGCAGAGCAGGAGACCATTGTGTCTCCTGTTGCCATAACAGCAGTCGCCAGTCCCGATTGCCTGTCAGGGCTGGCGATCTGCTTGTAACCGCTACGATGCAGCAATCGCTTTCGATTGCTGCATCGAAGGGGTTAATGGCAGGGATCGGAGCTAGCTCCGGTTCCTGCCGTTACAGGTGGATGTCAGCTGTACAGTACAGCTGACTTCCACCGCTGATGACGCCGGATCAGCTCCTGACCCGGCGCCATCTTGCCGGCAGCTACGGAAGCCGATCAGGTAAAAAACGTTACCAGAGTTTCTGTTTTTTAGTCACTTTGCCCTACAAATATTACAACAAAAAGTGATCAAAAAGTCGCACGTATCCAAAAATGGTACCTATAAAAACTATAGCTCGTCCCGCAAAAAACAAGCCCTCATACAACTCCGTCGACAAAAAAATTAAAACGTTATGGTTCTCACAACTTGGCGACAGAAAAAATACATTCTTTTTACAAAAGTAATTTTATTGTGCAAAAAGTTGTAAAACATAAAAAAGTTCTATAAATGAGGTATCGCCGGAATCGTACTGACCCGCAGAATAAAGGTAACATGTAGTTTATAATGCGTGGTGAACTCTGTATAAAAAAAACCCAAAAAAAGCTGTGCCAGAATTGCGTTTTTTGGTTTACCTGGCATCCCAAAAAATAGGATAAAAGGTGATCAAAAAGTCACATGTACCCCAAAATGGTACCAATAATAACTACAGCTCGTCCCGCAACAAACCAGCCCTCATACCGCTACGTCTATGAAAAATAAAATTAGTTATGGCTCCAATAAGTCAGGAAATAAAAAAATATGCAGTTGTGCCCGAGGAGAACATTTCTTCTGTTTCAAGAGGCGATTTATCAAGGACCTAAAATTAGGGAACCAGGAAGGGAGGGCCCAATCATATCCGATGGAAGCGACGGTGCCCGTATTATACCAGGATAATACTTTCCCAGCAAAATTCCCCAAACTACAAAGGCGCGGAGTGTGGACCAAAAGGGGGATAAGAAATGACACCATTTATCAGTGCGACACCGGCCTGTGCAGAAAGGATTGCTTCACAGCGTAACACACATCTATGGATTATTTTTATTTTTTTATACCACCTGACTATGCCCCTTATATACTCCGCCCCGCTTACATGTACCCCCACATTATAAAACACCAGCAATACTCAAACAAATATAGTACCAAGCAAAATCCGCTCTCCAAAAGCCAAATGGTGCTCCCTCGGCCCTGAACCCTACAGCGTGCCCAAACAGCAGTTTCCTTCAACATATATGGCACCGTCATACCCGTGAGAACCCTTTTAACAATTTTTGTGGTGTGTGTCTCCAGCGTCATAAGCTGGGCATGACATATTTGCCACTGAATGGCATATCTAGGGAAAAATATAAATTTTTAATTTGCACCATCCGCAGCGCATTCATTTATGGAAAAGACCTGTGGGGTGAAAATGCTCACTACACCCCTTAATAAATGCCTTGAGGGGTGCAGTTTCCATAGGGGGGGTCACTTATCAGGGGTTTCTTTTTATTATTTCACATCTGAGCCTCTGCAGTTGTGAACCAATACTTTGTAAATCGCCAAATTAGGCCTCCACTCCGCATGGTACTCTTCACTTCTGAGCCCTGTCATATGTCCAGACAAAAGATTAGGGCCACATGTAGGGTGTTTCTAAAACCGGGAAACACCGCATAATAATTAGAGAGCTGTCTTGTTATGGTGGCACAAGCCGGGCACCACATATTGGCATATCTATGGAAAAAAATCCCATTTTCACTCTGCAACATTGAGCGCACACTAATTTCTACAAAACACCTGCAGGGTTAAAATGCTTACTACACCCCTTGGTAAATGCATTGAGGGGTGTAGTTTACAAAATGGGGTCACTTCTGGGGGGTTTCCACTGTTTTGGGCCCACAGGTGCCCAGAAACCAATCCAGCAACATCTGCACTCCAAATGGCGGTCCTTCCCTTCTGAGCCCTGCCGTTTGCCCAAACAGCAGTTTATGACCACATATGGGGTATTGCCGTACTCGGGAGAAATAGCTTTACAAATGTTGGGTTCTTTTTTTCCTTTATTTGTTGAGAAAATGAAAAAATTTGCGCTAAAGCTACGTCTTATTGAAGAAAAAGGACTGTTTTTATTTTCACTGCCTAATTCTAATAAATTCTATGAAACATCTGTGGGGTCAAAATGCTCACTACACCCCTAGATGCATTCTTCAAGAGGTGTAGTTTCCTAAATGGAGTCCCTTTTTGGGCGTTTTCATTGTTTTGTCCCCTCAGGGGCTTTGCAAATGTGACCTGGCCTCCGCAAATCATTCCTGCTAAATGTGATCTCAAAAAGTCAAATAGTGCTCTTTCCCTTCTAAGCCCTGCCGTGTGTCCAAACAGCCGTTTATTACCACATGTGGGGTATTGTTTTACTCGGGAGAAATTGCTTTACAAATTTTGTGGTGCTTTTTCTCCTTTAGTCCTTCTGGAAATGAGAAAAAATTAGCTAAACCTACATTTTCTTTGAAAAAATGTAGATTATTATTTTCAGGGCCTACTTCCAATAATTTCTGCAAAAAAACTGTGGTGTCAAATCGCTCACTATACCCCTAGATAATTTCCTCAATGGGTGTTGTTTCCAAAATGGGGTCACTTGTGGGGGGTTTCCACTGTTTTGTCCCCTCAGGGGCTTTGTAAATGTAACATGGCCTCCGCAAACCATTCCTGCTAAATTTGAGTTCCAAAAGCCAAATGGCGCTCTTTCCCTTCTCAGCCTCGCCGTGTGTCCAAACAGCCGTTTATTACCACATGTGGGGTACTGTTTTACTCGGGAGAAATTTCTTTACAAATTTTATGGTGATTTTTCTCCTTTAGTCCTTGTGGAAATGAAAAAAAATTAGCTAAACCTACATTTTATTTGAAAAAATGTAGATTTTCATTTTCACAGCCTACTTGCAAAAATTTCTGCAAAAAACCTGTGGGGTCAAAATGCTCACTATACCCCTAGATAATTTCCTCAAGGGGTATAGTTTCCAAAATGGGGTCACTTGTTTGGGGTTTTCACTGTTTTGTCCCCTCAGGGGCTTTGTAAATGTGACATGGCCTCCGCAAACCATTCCTGCTAAATGTGAACTCCAAAAGCCAAATGGCGCTCTTTCCCTTCTCAGCCACGCCGTGTCTCCAAACAACCGTTTATTACCACATGTGAGGTATTGTTTTACTCGGGAGAAATTGCTTTACAAATTTTGCGGTGCTTTTTCTCCTTTAGTCCTTGTGGAAATGAGAAAAAAAATCGCTAAACCTACATTTTCTTTGAAGAAATGTTGATTTTAATTTTCACGGCCTACTTCCAATAATTTCTGTAAAAAACCTGTGCGGTGAAAATGCTCACTACACCCCTAGATAATTTCCTTGAGGTGTCTAGTTTCCCAGATGGGGTCACTTTTGGGGGATTTTGACTGTTTTGGCACCGCAAGAGCCCTTCAAACCTGACATGGTGCCTAAAATATATTCTAACAAAAATAAGGCCCCAAAATCCACTAGGTGCTCCTTTGCTTCTGAGGCCGGTGTTTCAGTCCAGTAGCACGCTACGGCCACATGTGGGATATTTCCTAAAACTGCAAAAACTGGGCAACAAATATTGAGTTGCATTTCTCTGGTAAAACCTTCTGTGTTATAAAAAAAATTGTATTAAAAATGTATTTCTGCAGAAAAATATGAAATTTGTAAATTTCACCTCTACTTTGCTTTAATTCCTGTGAAATGTTTAAAGGGTTAAGACATTTTCTAAATGCTGTTTTGAATACTTTGAGGGGTGAAGTTTTTAAAATGGGGTGACTTTTTTGGGGTTTCTAATATATAAGGCCCTCAAAACCACTTCACAACTGAACTGGCCCCTGTAAAAATAGCCTTTTGAAATTTTCTTGAAAATGTGAGAAATTGCTGCTAAAGTTCTAAGCCTTGTGAGGTCATAGAAAAATAAAAGGATGTTCAAAAAACGATGCCAATCTAAAGTAGACATATGGGGGATGTTAATTAGCAACAATTTTGTGTATTATAACTGCCTGTCTTACAAGCAGATACATTTAAATTGAGAAAAATGCTAATTTTTGCAATTTTTCGCTAAATTTTGGTGTTTTTCACAATTAAATACTGAACATATCGAGCAAATTTTGCCAGTAACATAAAGTCCAATGTGTCACGAGAAAACAATCTCAGAATCGCTTGGATAGGTGAAAGCATTCCGGAGTTATTACCACATAAAGTGACACATGTCAGATTTGAAAAATGAGGCTCTGTCAGGAAGGTCAAAAGTGGCTAAAGAGGGAAGGGGTTAAAGATTGTTTTTCAACAAAGTTATATTGTTTTGTTATTGCTTTACCCAGTGGACGCAAACTCTGTACTAAAAGGATCTGCTTGTTTGGTGCAAATAAAAAGTACCCGCTGTGTCTGTTTTACCCTGTTTCCGTGTGCGTGACTGCCCAATACAGCAACCCAAGGGGGACGCCAGCTCACAATATATATATGTATATATATAAAATTAAGTGGTTCTAAAATTACTCAAGCACACAGAAACTTACTAAAGCCTCAGAAGCTAATAAAGATCCCCTATCTCAATATCAGTACAAGGCATAGAGCGCCAGAGGTGCAGGAGTAAAGAAGAAATTATCTTTGATGTTCTTAGTAGCAGCAAATACTGTGAAACATCCCTCTAAGAATGCACCCAAGATGACATTCAAACCATGTTAGTGCCCCTAACATGGTTTGTGCCACCCTATCCACAGAGTAGGTCATCAGTATATGATTGGTCGGGGTCCAGTGCCTGAAGGGCAGTCAGAGAGGCTGATCGGTGCGGGGTCCGGTTGTCGGACCCCACCGATCATATACTGATGAGCTATCCTGTGGATAGGTCATCGGTATAAAAAACAGCCCCATAACCAGACAACTCCTTTAATCGAAACACAGATTAACTCCACTAGGGGGTAATGAGCGTATGGTTACAATACGGCACTTATCTTGGCGATTACAGAAAATAGTACACACCGTACTGGTTACAGTCACAAATGGGTACATGCGTAACCACTTGCAGAGGGCCTCATAGTCATCAGGACCCAAGTCACTCACAGCAGCCGGCTCAGATCAAGGTAAACTGGCGGCAGGATTCACAGCGACAAATGCTGTCACAACCCAACTCCTCTCTACGGACCTTCCTATATACTGTAAGTCCCATGCGGTATCTTCTACTCGCACCCAACACCTGTAACACACTGTATCACTCTGACTCTCTCTGACATACACTCACTCTCTGGACATTACACGCTCTCTCTTTGTAAGGCAATCCACAGCACCTCCTCAAACAGACTGTGTTACCTCTCCACTGAGCAATGCGGTGCCATGCTTAGGCTTCCGCACACATGGCCAGAGCCGGCCAATATTTATTATGTGCCCACCGTGCTGCCAAGTCATCATGGCTTCTCAATTAAAGGTACAGTGTCAGCATATCAACAATACAGCATATCATGTGCAAACAGATATAAATACAGTGACACAAAGCAGTTTTCAGTGCATTTCTTTCGTATGGGATGCTGTTCAGTTTAAGTCCACCTCTGCAGGAGCATCTCCCTACATATTGTCTTGGTAGAAAGCTTTAACCCCACTAAGTAGTCAGTATAGTCAGCAAGACTGTGGGGAATTGGCTAGTAACAGTGATGGACCTTCTAATATGGCACAACTGTTAACATGGAGTCAGCAAAAGGCTCCCCTTTTACTAACAGCAAATGTTGAATCATTTTTACATGACTATTGTTTGTCCTAAGTTTTACAGTCTGGTGGGACTAGGAGGCATTGCAGTTTATTCAAATTAATAAAATGGAGAGTTATTTTTTAAAATATTTTTTTTGCCTGCCATAGACAACATGTAAACTTTTTACCTGCACTAGTTTATAAATCTTTTTTTTTTTTGTGATCATAATGTCAGGCACAATCTAAAAAGTAAAGATTTGTAAGCAAGAGAGGAATAGCAGTTAAGTATGAAATTGCAGAGGTCAGGGGAAGAGCAAAATACAATGATATCAATCAATATGGTGACTTTCATCTAGAAGTATTGAATTCTAGATTACCATATCACTTAATGCAAAAGCCTTGAGGCATTCACAAGGGCCACAGCTAATATAATCTAATAGTGAGTTTGTGAGAGTCGCTTCCCAATTAAATTTGGTAGTCACCCAAAGTGGAACAAGAATTAAGAAAGTTTTGGAGCGTGTTAAATGTGGTACATCCAGCCGGCTGCCTTGATATTCTGCCACACATTCTAAAATTGGCATATTAAATTGAAACTTTGAATTAGGAGTAGAGTAGAATGATCTACTACATTGTACAAGAGGGTTGAATGTTATTTGAGAACCATTAAACGGAACCTGTCAACAGTTTTAAGGTCTCAAAACTGCTGACAGGGTGATATAGGGAAGGGGAAGGGCATTTAAATCTTACCTTCTTTCCCAGTCATGCAAGTTTCTTGACTGAGAATATTATGTTTCATTCCCCAGGGGCGTGCCAATCGCAAGTGGTACTGAGGCGGGACATGATGTGCAAGTACTTTTGCACTGCATACTGTAAGCCCTGCCCCTTTGATCTAAATAACAGATCTAGGAGTCTACTGATTGGCCGCTAGAACCGTCACTCAGATCAGAGAGTGCCACTTGGGACCGTCTCATCTGGGGAATTAAAACATCAGTTTCTCGGTCATGCAAGTTGCTTGAATGAGAAAAAAAACTAAGTTTAAAATGCCCTTCCCCTCCCCTAAATCACCCTGTCAGCAGTTTTGAGCCCTCAAAACTGCTGAAAAGTTCCCTTTAAGGGGCAAAAAGAAGTAAACCTTAAACTCCCCAACTTCATAGAAACAGGAAGGGATTTCTTTCTATTCAAGTCAGGGCTGGAGAGAATTTCTTAAATAGTCCATCTATGCTCTTCTAAATAACTCACTGGATACATTTTGTCTCTATGGAGCTGGTCGATGACCCCTGATTGGAACTTTAATGTGCTACGTAGAGGATGCAATCTAATATCACAAGAACCAATTCTGATGACAGATCAGGATTCTTTATCCTCTTTTACACCTCTACTTGGTCACATGTCAAAAGTGATTCAAAGAACAAGAGGAGTGGGAACATACAATCATTTTCCTATATTACCTGACAATCAAAATCCAGATATACAATATGATTGAATTGGTTCCTATAGACGCTGCTATGAGAATTATGTATTAGCTACTACAGTACTGTCCAAGTAAATTCACATGTCTTTATCTGTTATATCAGCTGGTATATATAAAGGAGAATTATTTTTGCAGTTCCAGCTGTGCTGCATAGAATCCTACAACTGTTTATTTGGCTGATATAAGATAGAGTTCTGCTTCAAATAAATGTTCATTTTCTGAATGTAGGACATAGACATGTTGTTTTCTGTATGGTATTCACTATTCGGTAAAGATATATTGCAGACAATAGTCATGACATTTGCTGCAGAAGTGATTAATGATGTGCAGGTCATATTATCGACTGGATATCAGAGAAGAAATATACACCATGCTCATTTACAGTAATGTATCTTGTCTAGCTTGGGGGGGCTATTTCCTTCTTCAATGATATATGGCTTATTTTGCTTAGTGTAGAAATACATAGCTCATAATTTCAGGTGAATTAAGCAGTCATTGTAATATCTTGAATGATACTGTTATTGTAGAGCAGATAGATACAGATCAGCAGCACTGGACAAACAAATTGGGTGGGTGCACAGTCCAATGACCCTTCAGTATAGCAAAAACTAAAACTGAGGCAGAACAACCAAATAGGTGAAAAAGTGATCCTGTTTAATTCCACATGCAACATTTCAGCTCAGTGTCAGCCTTTCTCAAGCATAACAGTGTAACAGTGCACACACACACACACACACACACACACACACGCACATGTATATATATATTAGAAAAGGGCACCACTACTGCCATATCTCAAACAGGTTTGTCTAAAACCCACCAATCACAGATGAATCCCAACTAATAGGAGGAATGCTGAATGGATCAATTCCATTTTGGAACACTTTAACTCTATATTCTACAGTATATACCATCTTGGTACACCCCAGCACATAATTGCGGTATATATCTCAACTGCAGGTATATAATTTAAACTTAGTCAGCGATCTAATATATATTTAAACCAAATAGGATTTTGTTAAAGTTGGAATTTTATTGGCTAATGTATATGAATATTGAAACAAAAAATAGTATTTTATCATGGTCATAATAAGATCCACCATATATGGAATATAACAGATTCCCCCAAATAACCAATATAACCACTATCACCATCCTACACCAATTTTAGGATGGGTCATGCAATATATTCCACAGGAAAGTCCCAATCCAATCAGGTACCATCAACGGAATATAATTTAAATAAATATATACAGGGGAGTATATTTTCCATAAAGAGAGAATATTCATTCATTATATCTAGACATTCTTCAAATTTAATAGATATCAAACTGACGGGATTTATATAGAACAAGGCAGTAGTGAGATAATTGAAATCTCACTAATATAGTGCTGAAAAAAATTTTTTTTTTGCTAAACAATTGATATATGGATATCCAAGGCAGTATGTGTACGCTGTCAGCCTGTCCCAGAGAAGAAACTTGAGGACATAATTCTCTGAAGAGAAAGAAAAAAAAATTAGAAGCAGTGGTATATTTTATGAATATTACGTGAAATTTTTTATAAAATTTTTAAAAAATAGAAGAATTTTTTTTATATAATGTCTTAATAATTGTTCTATTACTGTTTTCAAACTCAAAGAGAATTAGAACGTTGAATCCAACCGGAGTATGGGGGCAAGTAATCATATCCAGGCACAACTGTAGTTCATCTAGAGAAACTAGGGGAGATTTAAAATCCACATGAAGGCCTCTACGGAATAGGGTGTCTAACTTGAAAATCCATTATAATTCCGATTGTTTTAACTTTGAAATGATATAGCCTCCACGTCTATGGCGTGGTACATGATCCACAATAAAAAGTTTAAAGTTATATTCAACATGGACCTGCTCTACAAAATGCCTGGGCAGGGGTAAATCGGCCTTCTTTGGGCATATTGTAGATTTATGGTTGTTAATGCGTGTTCTACACTCCAGAGTAACTTACATGGGCATTGTATTATGTGATCTGATGTACAAATGAAATCATTTTTCATTTTATGCACAGTACCTTTCATTGGATGGATAAATATTTCACTCCTAACCACATTTCTACAGTTTCTGCACCCCAGACATAGGTAACAACCTAATTTTCTAGGTGCAAGGTAAGTTTGATGGATTTTAATTGAAGAACCCACATTTGCATGGACTAGACAGTCCCTAAAATTTTGAGGTCTTCAATAGGCCATGCGTGGTAGAATTGAAAATTCTGGAATATCACAATAAATATTCCTCAAGATCCTCCATTCCTTCCTAATTATCTTTGCAAATTCATTACTCATATGGGAATATGTTGATAACAACGCTAATTTATGTGATATAATTGTGATGTACTCTTTTTTTTCTAGGAAATTCCTCCACTTTCAATCTTTTTTTGGCCAATAAACTTTTTGGATAGCCACGATATTTACATTTTTTTGTCAAATCATTCAATCTAGTCTCAAGTGCAGAGGGAACTTGTACGATTCTTTTTACCTTCAACATTTGGCTAAAATTTAGTGATGCGGTCATAGAATTAGGATGAAAGCTTTAAAACCGCAACAAATTATTACGGTCCGCTAGCTTGTTGCATAAATCAGTTCATAATTTGTTATCTACTCTGAAAACTCTTGTATCAAGGAACAGTATGGACTCAACGGAGGATTCCATAGTAAATTTGATGTCACTGTTTACTTCATTCAAAAATAAGAAAAATCATTATAAATCTTTCTGAGAGCCAGTTCAAATGACGAAAACATTGTCTATGTATCTCCACCACCTCAATATTTTAGTAAAGTGGGGAGGCACATAGACATTTTCCTCGAGGGCCACCATGAACATATTCGCATACGTGGGCGCCACATTTGAACCCATGGTCACCCCTCTTCTTTGAACATAAAAATTGTCACCATGTAGGAAGTAATTGTCAGTTAAGATAATCTCCAATAGCCCCATCGAAAAATCGACACAATCATTAGTATAATCCGAACTACGTAAAGCATTAAAAACTGTACACAACGCTCTAGTATGGTTAATTGATGTATAGAGACTGCATACATTGAATTATACAATATGCTGTCACTCAATCTCATCTAATTTGACCAGGAAATCTTTAGCATCCTGAATATATGACTTAGCAGATGTTGCAAAATTTCACAAAACATTATCCCAAAAAACAGCTATCGGGGAAAAGATAGAACCACAACCAGATACTATAGGTCTGCCAGGAGGATTAACCATGGATTTGCAAATGTTTGGAAGACAATATATGACCGAAAATACTGAATACTGACTGTCATAATATCTCTTAAATCTTTGTCAATGATAACAGAACAGAATGTTCTTTCAATAGTTTATCTGTTCTTACCTTAATTCTAAATTTAGGATCACTGGGCAGTATTTCATAGACATTTTCATCATCCAATTGCCTAGCTAGTTCAGCCAAATACCGTGATGTGTCCATGACCACCAAGGCACCACCTCTATCAGTGGGCTTGATGGTCAGGGACACATCACGAGATAGACTGTCAACTGCTAACATTGTATCCCTAGTCAAATTAGGGCGACCCACAAAATGGCCATGATCATTTTCCCTCAAAAAATATGTTTGCTGTTTAACAACATTTACAAAGGCATCAATAGCAGGTTCATTGATCATAGGTTGGTTTGTACTTTTCTTATATAACACCATCTCTTTTAGAGTTAACTCGGTACATTTTTCACATTTAGATTCCATATTTTTATCAGCAAATACAACTTGGAATTTAATCTTACGATAACATCATATAAGTCCAATTCAAGTTTGAACCAGTCCATACTGGTAGTGGGACTGAATGATAAACCTTTATTCAAGGTTGAGACTTCAGCAGTTGACAAATCATGTGATGACCTATTTACCACAAGGGTTTCTGTGGGTTATTGGACCCCTTCTGTTCTCTGTTCAGAGGTTGTTTACGGTCCTGTTTTGCTTTGTATGCTTGGGTCCTTGTACCTCCTCCTATGTTTGCACCCCCCTCGTCTCGGGCGTCTCTGTCCAGAGGGATGCCTAAAAAGGTAGGGGTTTCTAAATGATCAGAATCAGAAGTATGAGAAAATAATTTAATCTTTAAGATGGAATTGGTGGGTATTTTACCCTTGTTAACAGTGAGATCTTTTTGCCAATTGTATACTTTTCCAGATTCATAATCTTCAATATCACAATGCCATTTCTGACGATTGACATTTTCACCATTACATCTGAATTTCTGCATGGATTCAACCGCCCGTTCCTTGAAACTCTTTAACTCCTCGTCATACAGAAGAGATTTAAGGGTGTCATCCAAAGCTTGAATTCAAATTTTAATCTCACAGAGTTCCTTCTGAAGAAATTCAATATTTAGCAGCATTATATCATGTGAACGCATGATGAGAACGCTAGATTAGATCGCATTCCACATGGTATATGGTTGGCTTTACAATATTCTCCCAATGTGATCAAATGCAACTCAATTGTTATAGGAACTTCAAAGAAACAAATAAATTCAGTCTGTGCACACTTTGGGGTGTACCAAGGTGGTATATACTGTAGAATATAGAGTTTAGGTGTTCCAAAATGGCGTTGATCCATTAAGAATTCCTCCTATTAGTTGGGATTCATCTGTGATTGGTGGGTTTTAGACAAACCTTTTTGAGATATGGCAGTGGTGGTGCCCTTTTCTAAAACGGTGCCCACTGCATTCAAAGAAACAAATGCTCATGCTTAATGTCATGACGCACATATACGCAAATTTAAAAATGACATAATCAATGGACATGAACAATGGACAGTGTAGGACGCTGACAACCGACCCAGTGATGGTGGAGTAATTTATTTTTATTTATCTATATTGTATACACCTGATAATATAATGTTCGTATTCACAGATGTGCTGCCAATCCTATTGATTTACCTTATTGACATTATGATTATTACTCTGCATATATCACTTTATTAATATATTTTTATGTGTGTGTATATTTCCACATGATCCTATTGATATAGGATTTCATGTGAGATTTTGTATTGTTTTCACTATTTTTATACGAAATGTTCTTAATGAGATTTATAATTGTGAAACATATATATATATATATATGTATGCACACTTTGTTACACTGTTAGGGTATGTTCACGCGGCTTATTTACGGACGTAATTCGGGCGTTTTACGCCTCGATTTACGTCCGAAAATGCGCCTCGATAGCGTTGGCAAACATCTGCCCATTCATTAGAATGGGTCTTACGATGTTCTGTGCACACGGTCATTTTTTTTACGCCCCGCTGTCAAAAGGCGGGGCGTAAAAAAGACGCCCGCGTCAAATAAGTGCCTGTCACTTCTTCAGACGTAAATGGAGCCGTTTTCCATGGACTCCATGGAAAACCAGCTCCATTTAACGTCCGTAATGGACGCAGCAAAAAGCGCCTCAACATGCCATTACGGCTGAAATTACGGAGCTGTTTTCTCCTGAAAACAGCCCCGTCATTTCAGCCGTTACGGATGCTGCCGTGTGAACATACCCTAATGCTTGAGAAAGGCTGACACTGAGCTGAAACATTGCTTGTGGAATTAAACAGGATCACTTTTTCACCTGTCTGGTTGTGCTGCCTCACTTTTCTTTTTTGCGTTTTTGTAGAGCAGATGTATAGTGAAAAGGGCTGAAAGCGAATTGATAATATGTCAGCAGAGATATCCCTTGGCAGGGAGGTTGTTGGGGCCATGCATATTAAAAGCCAGCTAGAAATAAAAACACTTTAACACTTTTAGCACTCATTAGTTATAGGATAAATCTGCCAAGATTCTTTCCAACTATAATAGAAATATACCATAATATAGAATTTTATCTGAAAAATCCACAACTGATTTTTGCCCTTAGGGACAGTGACAGATAAATGAAGCCTTTTGTCAATGCCCTTTGAACCATCAGTAGCAGCCTTCAATCTACATATGGCACAGAAGATGTTTTTTGACAGGCTGACAAGGAATTGAAAATCCTGACAGTTTCCATCACTGTTATTAGATAACTTCTGCTAATAATGATAGCAACCCTGATACTAGAATTATTTTAGGTTATTCATGATTCATACAATACCATGGTAGCCTCATAATTGGACTACCATACAACTGGACGACCAGAGAAAATTATTGTGTGGTCTAACCAATATTTATCAACATATCACTTTTATTTCCTTTGTAAATTCTGCTGTTTTTATTGTATTCATTGTCTGATGCTATTTGTAGTAAAACCCATAAACCGAGCAGCAATAGATCTGCAAATGAGGTTTTCTGTGCCAAAAATTATGAGTTATGTGTCTGTGTCAGGGGTGTAACTAGAATTCATAGGGCCCCATTATAAAATGAGATGGGCCCCCACAACCCATTGACAGCAAACTGTAAGGCCACGTTTAGACGTGGCAGAATAGCTGTTGAATTCCGCTGCGGACAGTCCGCAGTGGAATTCTGCACCAGCCTTTTTTACATTTGTTTCTAGGAAACTTAGTTCAGACGTTGCAGAAATTAACTGTGTGGAAATTAGCCTGCGATGCAGATTTTTCCCTCCGCAGCATGCTCATTACATTGCGGAGTAGAAGCAGAGTTTGACTGCGGATTTCAGCCTTTGCAATGCAAAAACTGAAATCTGTGGCAAGTCCACTGTGATATCTGCAACGTCTGAATTACCTGTCAAACATGCAAATGTTGGTGCAGATTCGTTGCGTAATTGCCCCGAATAGGCACCAAAATTTGCAGCGGAAAAATTCTGCCACGTGTGAACGTGGCCTAAAAGTGGCAAGAGTAGCAATAATTGCAAGTATGGATGATAGTGTCATATATCAGAGAATGCACATAGTGGTGCTAGGTAGCAAAGAGCTGTCACCACTGTGAAGACGCCCCACCGTGTGTATTAAAAACGTATTAAACAAAGAAATACAGAGTTCTGATTCAATTTGTGAACCCTCTATAACTCAGTATTTTGTAAAGATATCAATCCGGAATCAGCATTTAAACATGGGCATAACAATAGGTTTGACCCTAAAACACACTAGAGTCCGTGATAACCGCACCGGAAACTCCTAATGCTAAGGTATACAAACAATGCTAGTGTTCCCTATGCTAAAATTCCTCCTAACAACCGACCCTACACGTTTCAATACTTATCATCAGGGGTCTGCACTTGGTCACTCTGGCCGGGATGCCAGCGATATTATTTCAACAGCAGATATTCTGCTGTACACCACGGAAGCATGCTCGCATAGATGTCAGCGGCATGTCTTTACAAAATACTGAGTTATAGAGGGTTCACAAATTGAATCAGAACTCGGTATTTCTTTGTTTAATACGTTTTTAATACACACGGTGGGGCGTCTTCACAGTGGTGATTGTACCCCTGTTTTTAGAGAGTTATAAAATAAATGTTATATTTTACTCATATATCACTTCAGTGAATCTACTAATTTTCCTATGTTGTGGGAGCACAATTATATATATCGTTTAATACAGTGAATATAGGTAGCAAAGAGCAACCAACTTGTTATCCCCCACAAAATGTTCTTGCACTTGATTGGGCACCCTTAACCTCTTTTCCCTATAGCAGCTATGGCTGCTTTAGCTATAGTAACGCCCATGGACGCTACTATTTTGGGCCTTAAAGACAAAGCAATTTTTTTGCTTTTTCCTCACTTTTACATTTTTTCATCGACGTAGCTGTACAAGGGCTTGTTTTTTGCAGGAAGAGTTGTATTTTTTAAAGGCACGATTTTCAATTGTTTTTTTGCAGGAAGAGTTGTATTTTTTAATGCCACCATTTTAGGGTGCCATATACAGTATAATATATAATGTATTTTTTGGGCCATACATTTGCAGCATCTGGTGTTTACTACATAGCGACAGTGCGCCACATGTACAGGGTTTTGCGCCAAGAGGTTAATTCAGAACCTACATCAACCTGAAGAATTGCTGGTGGGTGTATTCAATCCTGTACAGTTTCAACTTTGGTTTACTAAACATGAATCTCCACTTTCATCTAAAGTCTGCTAAAATAGAAATCAACATGAATGATAATGCAAATAATGGCAATAAAAACAACACTTGTAATAAATACAATGTATAGGCAGTATGGAATCAGTTTAGATCAGAGCTTCTCAAACTGTGAGGTGGGCTTCTCAAACTGTGAGGTGGGCTTGTCTAGTGGTACGCCCCACAGTTGTTAGAAAAATGCAGCTGATGAGGCAGATTGGACAGAGGTGATCATATAATGGAAAGTACTTTCTCTGGCTTCACAGGCCTTTCTCTAGCTACATAATTTAAGTTTTTTGCTTATTTTAATTTTATACTGAGTTCAGGAGACAGACTTTTGCCATGG
Organism: Rhinoderma darwinii; assembly: GCF_050947455.1. Classification (NCBI taxonomy): domain Eukaryota; kingdom Metazoa; phylum Chordata; class Amphibia; order Anura; family Rhinodermatidae; genus Rhinoderma; species Rhinoderma darwinii. The sequence goes on from NC_134691.1 coordinate 174,365,412, forward strand.
ACATTGACTAATGGTGAGGCCTAGAAATCACAATTTTCTGGCAGATGAGGCCCTAATAAAAAAAGATTGAGAAGCCCTAATTTAGATCATGTAACGATACTGCCTACTTTATGTAATATGTGATTTTATAACATTGACTGATCGCTGTTCGCTTATAACAAAGATGCAAATATCTATAAAAACATATATAATGGGGCACCATCTGTTAATGCAACACTACCACTTTGTTTGCTGTGATACTAATTATTAGACGTATATATACACACACACACACACACACACACACACACTCAGTTTTGGTTCTCTGCCTTATTACTGTGGGAGTATTTAAATTTTTGAATGTACCTCAAAAAGTCCAAAATATAAATTTTTAATAACCTTATTACTAGTGTCCTTTTTCCTGTATAAGTATTGAAAAACTATAAGATAACGTGAGGTGCATTAAAGAGGTTGTCTAGTTTGGACCACCCATTCTTAGATTGTGGATAACCTATAGATAAACTAATTCCACCTCTGGGAACTACCTATTTAGTGCTGGATTTCCCTACATCTCCTAAAAACATTACATGACAGGTTGATCTTTGAAATCAATGACCGACAATTGATTTCTATGGATGCTGAATGTCCTCCAGCACAGAGACCTGTACTTGACACAGTTCTTGGCTCTAACTAATAGAGGGGGTTACCCTAATCTGCTCAACATGCCCTTAATCTATTTCAGAAAACCCATTTTACATCATTGAGCTACATAAAGTATGTTCCTGTGGGCAATATTAGTTTTGGAATATGTAAGTTAATTTTATTTAGAGAAATCAGTGGGAAGTCAAAAAACTAAATCAAATAGGAAAAATATGAATTTCCGAATAATGAATATAATTTCCTTTTGGCTGTAATTAAATTGCTAGTAAAGTTAATTAATCATTTTTATGTAGGTGTTGGAGGATCCCGAGCACGTCATTGCTGAATAAATGTATTTTATCTATATAATAAACTGTATATAATAATGTTGTTCAGTACACATTAGAATAATTAATTTAACACTGTGATATTGCTTAGTCCATCTTCTCACTTGACTGGAAAATCAAAGATCTTCTTGAGACCAAGCAAATGACAAAGAAACTAAACTCCACAGAGAGCTAGCTCCCCGTGGTTTGCTGTTCTTGGAAGAGACTTCTGAAGGATTGCTTTAGCAGTGGGGTGTGATTTACAGTATGATTAGATTTTGAGATTTTCTATTATTTCTTTTGTTTGACATTGGCAATAAAATGTGTATACCTTGTTGACAAAAGTTTAATGCTGACTTTTGATTAATTATTATTGCCAACATTTTACATAAGAAATCAGTCTAAACTTCGTTGTGAAGCAAATATCAAATTGTGTTCTCAATTATGTGTTCACGTGGTACTCGATCACTAGATCACTGAACAATGCTACGTAGGCCATTAACTATACATATTAACCAATTAAATTATCAGATTATAAAAAGCAACTATAATATTTAATCCTTACCATTATATAACAATATTAATCAATATATTTACAATTTTTTTTATTAGATATGGGTGGACAATAGTGAAGAATATTGTAAGATGAGCCTGAAGGCAATGATCAAGATAAACAATGAAAGGCTATGTTTGCAACAGATGAGATAGTTAGGCTGGAATTGGCCCAGAAAAGAGGATCCTAAAGAGTTGAGTGACTGATGAGGCATTATTATATTATATGTTTGTAATTTTAGAAAAATTCTGGTGAGTCCTATCTCACCAGCTAAATAGTTCTTCCAACCTACGTATTTGTTTAAGTTTTTCTTGCCACATTGAAATAGTCAGTGGGTCTGGATGAAGTAACTTGGTGGAATCTAAAAACAGATGTGGTACAAAAATTGGTAAAAAAAAAACAAGGAGAAAATAAAGAAGATGCAGGCAAGCAGACACATGTACAGTATGTCTGACAATAGTAATATGACCATTATAATAGCAACACTATCTAATTTATACTAAGGGCTTTCACACCAACAAAAATAAATTGGCTGAATGAAAACTAAGATAATATTCAAGAGTGTGAATAAGTAATTATTTGCTGCAGCATACGAAAATTAGCAGTTGTATATATGTGTATATTAATTCATGTATTGTGAAACATCGTCAATGATTTAAGTATTTTCATAAATACGTCAAACACTGTAATATATTTATAAATTGTTTTATAAAGTGTTCCTGTGTAAATACAACATTTTACATTTGCAGCTTTCTGGCAGCAAGAAAAAAGTGATGTAATTATATTAGTTAAAATTGGATCTAGAATAACAATAATTAGTAGGACAACACAGTCATAAGGAAACATCCTGGTACAGTATGTAGTACTTTAGGGTCACTGAGACAGAACTTTGTGGTCAACATAGGACTTATTGCAAAGAAAGTGAATGAAAAATATTTTTTTTTTTTTAAAGGCTATGTAAACCTTTGAAAGGGATTTTTTTTGAATGAAAAGATCAATCAGTGTGTTTGGTGTAACTTTATAATTCGATTTTATTAGAAATTAACTTTTTGAGATACAACTGCTTTGTATTCTTCATACCGAGCAGTTGTATCGTTTTCTGAATCCTGTACCCGTCAGGTCCGCGGTCCTGCGTAAGTTCATAACTTAGATATGATAGATTACAGGTGGATCCTGCGTATCAGAGACACCCAGGACCCGTTGACACTGAACCCGTCAGGTCTACGGGACTGACAGACTCAGTTTTTAGCGAACGGTATAGCTTCTCTGTATACAGAATACAGAGCAGCTGTAAATTGAAAAGTAAAAATATTTTTTTTCAATAAAAATTAATTATAAAGTATCACATAACACACTGATTGAACTTTTTATTAAAAAAAATCCCTTTCAAAGGTATTCAGAGCCTTTAAGTTCAATGATGTTGTTTTTTTATTGGATAAATATGGTATGTTATTATGGCATAATGTCTCAGTTCCATGGCTAGCTTGCTTATAGGTGCAGATAGTTGCATTTTTAGGAATGAGAACACACTATACCTCATGTATCATGATTCACTTTCTATGGTAGATAAATCTTAGCGATCTTCCCTTGGATGACGTATTACATATTTTTCACTGGGTGGATACCAATGGGAATTTTTTTTTGTTACAACGTAACCTTCAATATAAGATTTGTTTCACTCTTTAGAAATGTATAATTATGATACAGTTGTATCTATACAGATAATTCTACATATAAATTGTAATTATAATTTAATTATAAATTGATATAAAGAGTGAAACAAATCTTATATTAAAGGTTATGTTGTAACACAAATTAATTTCCATTGGTATCCACCCAGGGAAAAATACCTCATGTATCATGCCAACCAATCACATTCAATGTTTCATTTGAAAACTGAACATGTATAAGTTGCTACATTGTTATATGTTGCTGTGGCCAGAATCTCTCTAAGGCCTCATACACACGACCGTAGCCATGTGCACGGCCGTGATTTTCAGGTCGGCCTGGGGCGGAGTGTCACCCACAAGCCGCCCACAAATCGTGCGCCGTGCACATGGCCGTGGCCGTTATTTGCTACGAGCCTGGACCACAGAACATGGCCGTAATAAGACTTGCCCGTTCTTTCTGCGGTCCGGGCTCCTGGGCCATGCATGGACCATGGAAACCACGGTCGTGTGCATGGCCCCATAGGAATAAATGGGGCCGCAATTCTCCCATAGTTTTTTGGGGGAATTGCTGCCGCAAAAGCACGTTCGTGTGCAGGGGCCTAAGATCATTTTAATACATGATCCCCATGTTTGTAAGTGAGCTTTATTTAATCTGATTTCTTGTTTTAAACTCTGTTAGAGCTCATTTTAAATTCAGATCCAAATCTTGTACATTGCATATAATATATGGAATGATGAGTCCTTGAAAATTGCAACCAAGGGCGCACATGAGAAGAATGGCAGAGGTAGCATTTTTCATTCCTCCACAGTGTACACTACAACCCTGCAAATACACTATGAATTACACTTGATCAATAAGGGCAGATTGTACAAACCCTGCTGCAAGAATTCAATATACTGGATGTTAGCTAATTCCAAAGCAGCTTTTGTGTGTGGATTTATGTGCCCAATCTGGTAGCTTAACTGCTGTATAACAGTTACATCGGCAAAGGAGTGATTGCGGTTTCATTGACATATATTCATTAGCAAATAGAGCTTAATGATTTAATAAAGGCCGCACTATAACTCCTGTGACACTGGGTGTCTAAATTTAGTTATTAATTTACATTATACATTTCTAAGCAGGGACAACCTACCGGAAGTCTTTTTAGTTTTGTAATTTAAAAAGGTTGTATGAGATTAGAAAAAAAGGCCTGTTTTTTCCTGAAAGCCTGAGTTAACACGGGGCAGATACGCTACGTAAAAGCGCGCAGCGTATCCACCCTGTGCGCCGCAGGGAATTCCAGGCGAAAAACCGCTCTAAACTGTGGTGCAGTTTTTCGGCCAGAATGTCCACTGCAAAAATCTGCAGCATTTAGATGGCTTGCTAGCAGGCCAGCCTCCTGGGATGATGTTTCATCCCAGGAGACCGCTGCAGCATGTGATTGGCTGCAGTGACGGTCACATGGGATGAAACGTAATTCCCGGTGGCCGGCCTTCTGACATCATCCAGGCCGGCCTCCTGGGATGACGTTTCATCCCATGTGACCGCCGCTACAGCCTGGGATTGGCTGCAGCGGTCTCCTGGGATGAAATGTCATCCCAGGAGGCCGCCCTGGAGAAAGACACACAAACTTCTGGATAAGTATAAGACTTCAAAAGTCATAACTTTTTTTATATTTTCGTCAACATAGCCCTATGAGGGCTTATTTTTTGTGGGACAAATTGCAGTTTTTCATGGCACAATTTATTGTACTGCATGATGTACTAGGGAACGGTAAAAAAATATTTTGTGGGTGAAATAGGCAAAAAACAACGAATACGTCATTTATTGTGAAGGCTTATTTTTTTGTGGGGCAAGCTATAGTTTTTATTGATACTGTTTTGGGGTACATGTGACTTTTTATCACTTTGTATTCCATTTTTTTAACGAGCTAAGGTAACCAAAAACAGCAATTTGGGTGTTAAATAATGCGCGTTAAATAATGCTATATTGTGATAGTTTGAACTTTTACAGACGTGGCAATACTAGTAATGTTATTTATAATTTTTTTTCATTGCTTTAGGGAAAAAAATTGGAAAATATTTTTTTGAACATGTAAAAAAACTTTATTTAACTGTTTTTTACATGTCCCCATAGGGGACTTGAACAAGCTATCATTGGATCGCTTGAATGATATACCACAATACTAATGTATTGCAGTATATCGCTAGCAATCTTCTACAAATATGGCAGACCTGGGGACCTTCATTGCATCACGGGGGCCGATTGCACTTCACAGGGGGCGCCCCCTGATCCTAACAATATTAATGCTGCGGTCAAACGGGTGGACTCAAAGTGATCTTTAATTCTGCCCGTTGCAGTGAGGTGTTGGCTGTATAACACAGCGTTCACCTGCTAAGTATAGAGTGGGATCAGTCCTATACTCTGACTTAAAGTACGTGGAATGTCGTTAACGGGTTAAGTTAATATTAACAAGTTGGTCTTTTATTCTAGATAACCCTGATGCTTTATATGTGCAAAGCTCTTAATATACTCTCTAAAGGGGGTTTTACACTGGGCGATTATCGGGTAGACAAGCGTTCATAGAACGCTCGTTGCCGATATTTGCCCTGTGTAAACAGGGCAGCGATCAGCAGATGAACGAGCAAACGCTCGTTCATCTGCTGATCATATAGTTTTAAAAAAAGTGAAATATTATCTTTGTCGGCAGCACATCTTCCTGTGTAAACAGGAAGAGGCGCTACCAACATGATAATAATGTATGGGGACGAGTGATCGGAGTAAAGACCGCTCCCCCCCATCCATAGCTCCATGTGATAGGAGCAAACGAGCGACGGTCAACGATGTCTCGTTGATTGGCGCTCTCTGCACCAGCCGATTATCGGCCCATGTAAAAGGGCCTTAAGTGTCTACACAACTAATCTCAAATAACCATTACCATTGTTCTACGTACTCATGATCTTGTGATGGTGACGATGACTTTCTCACAGTCACTGTCAGCATTAACATAATGGTGGTTGCTATGACAATTCTTAACCCTAAATAAAGACATGATAAGTATCTCTGGATTTTCTATCATGGTGAATGATCTTGCCAAGGTTAAGCTCTGTGTTTTACTTTCCTGAGACTATGCATTCAGCATATTGGAAGAATACTATAGTTCCCACTTGGAGATTTAGTTAAACAAAAATAATTTGATCAATATGTTTAAAATGTAGGAGATTGGTATGTTACTAATGTAGAAAAGCCAACCATGTAGAGAAGCCAACCATGTTACAATTTATATCTTAAAGGGAATGTGTCATCAAAAAATGACCTATTGTTTAAATCAAGTTTTTATGTTAAACATATTTTATAAGAATTTATGGTGAGTTTTCTTAATTTCTATGTCATGATCTATATTAAAAAATAATCCTAAAAACATCCAGTTGTTTCTCTGGCCACTAAGCCTCACAATAGACTGACACTTTCTGTAGGGATTCATTTTCAGCAGACATGTCATTATTTTACCAGGCATTATAACAATGAAAGGTAACACCTCTATATAGATGTAACGTCTGTGGTCGCTGACCACAAACTCCATCCATCTGGTCAACGCCCTTCACTCCAGAGATGTCTGCACATGCGGCCGTCCTGTTCCACAGTGACCACCAGGGTGCACTCGCGAGCTCAGTTCAGCTTTGGAGCCAGAGCTTACACAGGTTTGAGATTGAGCGGATTGCTCCCAGAGCACCCTGGACTATAAGAAGGGCTCTGCCCCTTCCTGGCTTGCCTGAGCCTTGTTGTCGTTATCCTAGTATGTCTATGCAAATGGTCTCCTAAGTGTTTTCCAGTTTACAGTGTTCCCCGTTCCTGCTACCTGTAAACTGTATCCCGTGCTATCCTGGTCAAGTGCCATGTTGAGCTGAAGTCGTGCTATGCTGTGTTCCATGCCTGTCCTGCTACACCATGCCTGGTGCCTGCCTGCGAGCCAGTCTTGCTACTCTCTAAGCTACCACAGGTACACTATACGAACTATAGACTGTGATCTGTGTCCTGTTGGCCAGCTGCCATACCGTCAAGGCGGTACGGCCCAGTGAGTCCACATACCCAACGTGACAATAGATAATACAGGATCCACCATTGATAATAGGTGATGGACACAGCTCCCCTCTAATCCCTTCCTGCACAATGACCTCTACACAGATCACAGAGCATGCCTAGAATCTCTCCCATAGAAGTCAATGGGTCTCTTCCTGTTCACAGGTTTCTATGATCTATAAGGCTGCTGTAAAGCATGTCTCTAAATGCTGTTAACAGCAGGTCATGAAAGATGGCAGCCCCTATATCCATGTACAGAAAAAAAATAGATCTAAAATAAAAACAGATTAGTAGAAAAGATTATGTTTCACTATGTGGTTTTAATTAGGAAACAATATATTAATTATACATTCCCTTTAAAGGGGTTTTCCCATACTGGACATTTATTTCATAGGGAATACTCCTATAAATTAAATAGTGCATATGTAACTTTACTGTTATTATTATCTTTATATACCACTGGGCTCATGTATCAATTGTTGCCAAACATAAAAATGGAGTAACATGTAGTATGTTTTACATTATTGTTTATTTCATGTACGAACAACTCGGACATTTTTAAAACATGTGGCGTGGCGTGGCTAAGCTATACACGCATGACCAACCATACCAGTTATAAGGACCTCCAGTTCAAGATGCAACAAATAAAACTTTCAAAAACATGTATTATATTTAGATTCAGATTTCAAAAGGGGCATCGGTATGGTATTAAAACAAATGTCTTGTACAAACTGTCTATACATATACTAGACAGAACATGCGTGGTCACTGGTATTGTCACAAACAGGCCTCTGGGCAAAGTGTGAATGCATTGTGTCACTATTGAATTTGATGCATGGCTAATGCAGAGGACAAAGTCTAAGGGATTGTTTGATACTCCATTTAAAAGGGTTATGTGGGGACCGAAAAGTATTAGCAGTGTACACTCGCTAATATACATTCTGGTCCCCTGTCACGCTGATTATAAGATTTTAATAGATTTTTATAGTGCTGGCATGGGACCGTAAGTCTTTCTTAATGATGACACGACTGTACTACTGCTACAGCAATTACATAGAGTTCAGCGGTGCCGGTCATATGACGAAGAGTCGTAAACTGGTTATCCACAGCACTCACTTGATCAGAAAATAGCTACTTAGTTTCAGCGGGATGCAAATTCCAAGTCCAGCGATCCGTTCTGGACAATCAATTCCTGCAAACAACTTGAGGACAGCAGCCATATGGCAAAAGTAAAAAAGTGTTTATTAACACATCCCAATATCAAAGTGCTACGTTTCGACTCCGCAGGAGCATACTTGATAAAGACTCCTGCGTAGTCGAAACGTAGCACTTTGATATTGGGATGTGTTAATAAACACTTTTTTACTTTTGCCATATGGATGACGAAGAGTCGTGTCGCCATGAAGAAAGACTGTGCCACTAGACTTCCGGTCCCCCTGCCAGCGCTATAAAATTCTATTAAAATGTCATAATCAGCGTGACGGGGAACCGGAATATATATTCACAAGTGTACTCACATATTGCAGTGAGTACACAGCTAATATGTTTCGGTCCCCACATAACCAGTTTAAAACATCCCTTCACGGTGGTATGACCTTTGCAAAGGGAATCCTCAATTTGCATCCCCTGTATAGTCTCAAATAACGACTGCTGACATTATTCATATGCATTCTGTAGCATGGTACAAAATCATAAGGCAGAAGTATGGTACTACAAATGTGTGTAAGAAAGCAGTCCAAAAATATCAAACATAATTCCATCATCATACATGAACAGGTATTAAGGAATCTTACTGCTCAGGCAAGTTATGGGCCTCCTGAGCAAATTTAAATATTCAGTGGTGCTCACCTGTGGACTAAGCACCAAACATATGTCATGTTCTTGGCCCTTTAAGAAGGCACACAACCAGTGCTTATTACTGAGCGATACAGAGTGAGATATAGAGTCAAGGAGTAGACCACAGAGGTAGTTGCAGCGGCCAGCATCCCCTATCTGGTATATTTGTTATATTATCACCCAGGTAGCTTATAACATATTGTGTAATGAAGTGGACAGTAACATTTCCTATGCGACTCCCAAGTGGTTTTTGACTTAGCTGCTTCATTTTCATGGTCACACTTAGGCTGTGCCCTAGTAGAGGACAGTGGGGATCCCCAGAACGGCATACTTTCAGTATAGGAACCCTTGGGGACAAGAAGAGATTTAAAGCCTGTTCAGGAGCTGAATTTTCCATTTTTCAATTTTGAATTGGATGTCTGTTTTGGACAATCCTCTCTAGTAGGGTGTTTAAAAATGATTTTTCTAAACCAGACATCCACTTTAATGTTTCACCTCTTACAAACAAATGCATTACTATGTTAATGCTACTGTACCTGTAATTGTATCTGAACTTTTATTAATGACAATTACAGTATAAACTGTGGGGATGCTGGCAGCATTTTGCTCCTGTGGCTAATATCAGACAGTGAAATTGTGTATCCATGGACATTAGACATGATATTATTGGACATAATAGGGGCATATGGTTTTCAATCCCATTGGATTTGGTGATGATTTATTCATCATTTACATTTCAAATGGGTTTGGAAAGATTTCCCGAAGAAAAAAATTATGTTACTAGCTTCCGGTGTTAGTTTGTTTGATATAGATAATGAATGCAGAGAGATGAACAGATTGTCAAATTTGGAGTATTCAACATTTTATTATTTGAGTGTAAATTGGCTTCTTTCTGAAAAAGGGTTTATTATTTGGAAGAAAACAATAGGATAAATTGAATGGATTTACGTCTTTTTCAATCTTTTTAAAAACAGTTTCTCTATATGCAGTATAACTCTGAAAGATGTGGAGTTCCAACTTCTAGGACATCACCAATCGAGAGCCAGGGTCCTGTTTAAAGTGGCAGTGCTCAACTCTTCCTGTAACTCCCATAGACTTAAATGAATAAATCTACGCAGGTGTTGTCACCTCTACCTTGACTTTAGTAGTGAAAGGTGGCCACTGGGCGGTTGGTTTGAATCAGAATATGAGGGTTACAGGACCACAATTCTTCCAGTAGTTTAAAGTCTTAGAAGTGGGGTTCCAGAAGTGAGGTTTCCAGTAGTGGAATCCCCACCTATGAGACATTTACGTTCTGGGAATATGCCATAATTGTCTATATTGGAAACACAGATTGATTGAAAAATTGCATCAATGGTAAAAAAAAACTATGCTTTTTATAACCATTAAAGGCTCATGCACATTGTACAGCAGTGTGTAGAGCCTGTATGGTTTCTTTAATACGGAGCCAAAGTCATACCTGTGTGCATGGAGGTGTTGCTTCTAGGAAAAAATACAGTACCTGTGTACTCTACATATGGAGTCCAATGGAGCATGCCAGGATTTTTTTCTGACTGATTCAACACATTAAAAGAAAAAAAGCATTGTACCTCTGTATGAATCGGACGAATACAGTGTTTCAGTAGATTGGTCGTGCACCTTTATGGAAGCCTTCTTACGGCTTTGTACAAATCGGAGCTGTAATATGGCAATGCAGTGGCTGATTAAGTAGACCATAGGCCCTGGGCTGTTCCTCAAACTTGGGCCCCCTTCTCCACCGCCACCCAGCTATGCCGTGTCTATAGTCAACCCACATCCTCCTGACAAAGAGAATGGTAACACCCAATTGTCTATTAGTCCTCGCCTACACAAATACTTTTTGTAGAATACAAGGATTTCCTATAACAGACATGTCAGGAGAAGTGACAGCTCCTCTGTAAATGCAGTAACACTTAGGTGAAGTCTTCTCTGATGGGAGTCGTTCTCCATCTGACACAGACCTTTATGATGACTTCTCCTGACCACTGCAGAGTTTCCTGGCAAGATATTTTTGCTCTTTGCTTCTGCAGCCATTTCAAGCCTCTATAGCAACACAAATATTCAGACACCAAGCGCCTTAAATTGTTCCATACCACAGACCAGATCCCTAAATTATTCCAGACCGTAGACCAGACCCCTAGATTATTCCAAATTGCAGACCAGACTGTTAAGCAAATCCAGACCCCAGGCCCATACATTAAGTCAGACCCCAGACCCTAGAATACATAGAAACCCCAGACCTTCTAAGCTATTAAAGTCCCAAGACCACACACTCCTTAAACAAATACAGACCTCAGCATAAACACCCTAAATAAATACAGACCAGAAACCAGATGCCTAAATAGAGACCCCCAGACCTGACCCCCTAAACTAATACAGATCTCAGGCAAGAACCCTAAATTCAGATCATCTAAACTAATGCAGACACCAGACCAGACCACTAAACTAATACAGACCCCAGACCAGGCCCCCTAAACTAGTACAGATTCTAGACCAGTCCCCTAAATACAGACCTCTAAACTAATGCAGACCCCAGACCGGATCCCCTTTTGCTGGTCATACACTAGGCAGTTTTGTCACAGTATTTTATTAGTAGTTTTACTCTTTAAGCGGGCATGAGCCCCTCCAGGGAGCTTCGGGCCCAGGGTGGCCGCCCCAAACGCTCCTATGGTAATCCGCCACTGCGGCCATGTGTATGATCCATAAGGTACATATAGTATACAAAGTATACGGTTGCATATAATTGCATGCCTTTTAACAATATGTTTAAACCTGGTCTGTCCTTTGTTAGAATAACTCTACTTTTCCTTCAGTATTATGTAAAACTATAATTAACAGAGTTTTCTGGGCCAAAAAAATAAATTGCTAAGAGCAGGAAAGTTTTCGATCTCCTCCATCTCCAGTGCTGCCACTCCGGTGCCACCGTTATGGTGGAACCTGACGGTCTTTGTTGACTTGTCCTGCAGTGATGACGTGCTGTTCATGTACCTGACTGCTTCAGCCAATCACTGGTATCAGTTGTCTAGTGCAGCATCATATTTGAGGCCAGCGATTGACTGCAGCAGTCACATGCATAAATGAGATGTCACCCCTGCAGCGAAGTCAACAGACTGGCAGACGCCACAAGAGTGGCACTGGAGTGGCAGGGGATTGTGAGTATTTTTATTTCTTGGTTTTGCTATATAATCTCTTTCTATTTTTATGTTATTTTGTGTGGCCTTGAAGCACCACACATATAGAACCTTTGTTGACAAATTATAATTTTTGCCTTGAGGCCCACTTTTGCCTTAGCAGGTATTTGACCTGTGGTGATATAAATGTCTTCATGTTGGGTATACAATTTTTCATTTTCAATATATAAGTTATTTAAATTTCATTTTATAACTAAAGTGGAAAATTACAAGTTGAGAAAGATCTCACTGAGAATACAGTTCAGCTTATATAGTGAGAATGCCAAAGTACTGACGTGAAATATAAAGAAAACTTAAGTGGGAGCTAGAGTGTGAGTCAATTAGTCTAATTAAAGAGTGACTAAAATAATGAAAAGCAGCAGGCTTATCATAAGAGTTGTTAGTCCAGGTATGTGCATTCATTCCTAAATAATGTGTATGTGTTATTACAATCATCAGGCACTGTTTGACATTCTCATAACTGTGGTCTCTAATCAAAAAAATTTCTCTTCACTATGAGATGGTAGAGGAGGAAAAATAAAGTTTGTCCAACAGTATCTATATTTGTTTTTATTTTATTATTAATAATAATAATATAATAATATTAATAATAATATCTATTATATTCAATCACTTTAGATAATAAAAATAGCTATTATCATATTCAATGACCTTAGTGTTTCTCAAACTCAAGTACCTGCTCCCAACATGTGATACTTTGAATATGTATTTTACCCACTTAAGGATCAGGGTATTTTTAGACTGTAGGACTGAGTTGCCCTGTTACGGATCCATAGACACTCTATGTGCCAATGAATGATGCATCCATGAGACATCATTTTCTCATGGATGCATCATTCAGTGGCACATAGAGAGTCTATGGATCTGTAGCAGGGCAACCTGGTCCTGCAGTCTAAAAATACCCTGGTCCTTAAGAGGGCAAAATAAATAATCAAAGTATCACATGTTGGGAGCAGGTACTTGAGGTTCAGAAACACTCATCTAAGGTGATTGAATATGATAATAGCTAATAAGGTGATTGAATATGACGATAGAAATGCTACTTTTTTTTCTCATGTATTCATATACAGTATATCCAACACCAGAACCAAGCTGAGTACATAAATACAACACCAGAACAAAGCTCATTAAATAAATACAGCACCAGAATCAAGCTCAGTACATATATACAACATCTGTATGGGAGACATACCTCTTTGTGCATCCCTATGAAATCAGTTAGAGGCACAGTATTGCCCTATATCAGGCTATAGTTGACGTATTACATCTGTATCATATACACTATATGGACAAAAGTAAAAAGTATTGGGACACACCTCTTAATAATTGAATTCAGGTGTTTCATTCAGTCCGGATTGTCACAGGTGTATAAAATAAAGCACCTAGCCATGCAGTCTGCCTATACAATCAATTGTGAAAGAATGGGCCATCCTAAAGAGCGCACTGAATCCCAGCGTGGTACTGTAATAGAATGTACCCTCAACTATCACCCCCTGAGGAAGCTATCTTAGAGAAACGAGCGTCGGGGCGCTACTATCAGGCCGCAGTGTGGGGCTACAACATCATTCATCCCTATGGGTAAGCTTGGATAAACACTGGGTAACATGTAGCAGACTTTTCTGTTACAAGCTTACCACAGATGTTAGATCCCTCTTTCCATTTGTACTTACCTTGACTGTGACTTTTTCCTCTGGACTTTTCCCTAAATGACATTAGCCATGTAATCCTTTTTCTGTGGGCACCTAGGAGAACATGATTTTGCATAAACTCTCTGTATCCCCCTATCAGACTTGTCACTTTATAAACTAGGATACATGTATGCTTATAAGGTATCATCCTGATACTTAATTTTGGTCTTTGTGAGGTAGATACAATTATTAAAAACTAATACATTAAAGCTTTTCTGGATTTAAACTAGTTGATACAACCACACTGATTTTTTTTTAGATCCCTTTAAATTTTATATCATGTCATTTTAGATTGTATGTTTCAATAAAATTTTGTAATTATTTTTTAAATTAACTGTGGCGTTTTGGCTTCTTTTTCTCAAATTATTTCATAATATTGTGAAGCTTGCTATGATATAACCAGTTACTGGAGGTGCATAGACACTTGTCAGGGGCACCTAACCTTTGATTTGACCTGCTGAGTCTTTATATTTAAACTATTACAACAAGCCAGTTTGTTAAATTTCTTCCCTCATAAATATTCCACAATCAACTGTGAGAGAGATTATTGCAAAGTAGGAGCGTATATGAACGACAACAACTCATAAAGATACGGAGCATGGTCGCTGAGTGCTGAGGCACATAGTACATAAAAACCACCAAGTCTATCCTGACTTAATAGCTGCAGAGTTCCAAACCTCTTCTGGCATTAACATCCCCACAAAAGCTGAGCTTCATGGCATGGGTTTTCATGGCCGAGCAACTGCATGCAAGCCTTACATTACCTAGCACAATGCAAAGCGTCGGATGGTGTGGTGTAAAGCACACCACCACTGGACTCTGGAGCAATGGAAATGTGTTTAACAGTCTGATGTACGAGTTTCAGTTTGGTGAATGCCAGGTGAACGTTACCTGCCTGACTGCATTGTGTGAACTGTAAAGTTTGGTGGAGGAGAAATAATGCTATAGAGTTATTTTCCAGGGTATGTTCACACGCTTACTAAGTAACGTCTAAAAATACGGAGCTGTTTTCAAGAGAAAACAGATCCTGATTTTCAGACATTTGCAATTCAAAGTTGCGTTTTTAGCGGCCGTGTTTGGAGCTGTTTTTGTATAGAGTCTATTAAAAACGGCTCCAAAAAGTCTCAAGAAGTGACATGCACTTCTTTTTCGTGGCCCTTTTGAAAAACGGCCGCGTAAAAAAACGGCCCGTCGGAACAGGACGCCAATTTTCCCATTGAAATCAATGGGCAGATGTTTGGAGGCGTGTGAACATACCTTAATAGTAAAAGCTACATGCAAACTTAATGAGGTTGAATTTATTAAGACTGATGTAGGTTTCCTGTATAATTTATGCCAGTTTCTGATGTAAATGATAGTAAATGCTTTGGACCGCAAATGCCCACACCCTCTTCTAATAAGCCCTGCTCATTTTTTAGAAATGTGGCAAGAGCAGATAAAAGAAGCCAAAAGTTTACATTTTTGTGACTCTTGACCCGTTTGTAATTTTTCTACACCAGAAAACTGGCCTAGAAAAGTTATTAAATTACGGCAATGTTGTTACATGACTCCACTAAAAGTACAGGTACATTATATATGAATAAAGAATAGCACAGAGGATAATATTGTAGTAATAGAAAAATGCTAAAAACACTACTGTAACAACTGGCAGGTATGTGGACCTACTGGTACACTCCACCGTAATGGAGCAGCTGCTGATCAACAGAGTCTATGGGAGTCAGTGATGATAAAATACCTGGAAAGTCAGAGGTGGTTATATGCCAGACACTCAGGGGACGCAGGTGTGCAGGACAATGATACTTGGCTAGGACACCAGACAGGAGTAATGCAGTCGTCTTAGACACTGGGCTTGGCTAAGACACCAGACAGAAGTAGTGCAGTCGTCTCGGACACTTGACTTAGCTAGGACACAGGACAGGAGTAGTGGAGTTGGTAGGTAGTGGTTCAGAATGCACTAGACCAAAGTAGGTGCACGAATAGGGTCCCAACCCAATCGTGTTTGAAGAAGTATTCGGCACACAAAATGTAGTTTTTAAATTCTTTAGATTTATTGTATTCGATGCAAGAGGCTTAGTGCGTGCGACGTTTCGGTCAGGAGACCTTCATCAGGCACTATTGGTGTACAGAATATTACGAGTAAATATATTTGCATCATATAAATACGTAAACAATAAGTATATCATATATCATAACATAAAGAAAAGAGAAATGAAATTAAATTAAAAAGATAAAAATACAAAATAAGATAAGAACAGTCATTTGACCAAGATACATACAAAGTTACTACGTCGTAGAGATTTTCATGACATTTGGTAGAGAAAAATAATAAGGATAGATAAATATAAGTGTATGTATGTGGATGGATGACATCCTAACTCTGGGCACAATATCCATATTCAAGGCAAAGGTATAATGTAATACACGGCAGAATATCTCATAGAGATCGTACAGAAATTCAGCACCACATAATGATCAAGAATATCCCTCAAGTGAAAGACAACACATATTAATGATAAAGGGTCTTGTCACTGGCGTAGCTATAGGGGTCGCAGCGGTCGCAATTGTGACTGGGCCCTGAAGCCAGGGGGGCCCACGGCCCCCCGCACCACATCAATAAAAAGTTACTATAGTAACTCGGGCCGCGGGCCCCTGTTACTATAGTAACAGACTGTACTTACCTTCCTGGTTCCGGATCGCAGCGGAGGTCCTGACGTCAAGCGCTGTGCGCAGCGCATGACGTCACAGCACTATGCGCCGCGCACAGCATCGAGACGACAGAACTACCGCCGCGGCTGAAGAGGAAGGTAAGATTAGCCCTGACTGGCGGGGTCCGACTCCCTGGACCCGCCAATCAGCTGTTTTGAAGGGGCCGCAGCACTCGTACGAGAGCTGCTCCCCTTCATTCCGGTCACACTGTGAATCGGTGTCGGCGATTCACAGTGGGAGCAAGTAAGTGAAATGAAGGGGAAGCAGCTCTCGTACGAGTGCTGCGGCCCCTTCAAAACAACTGATTGGCGGGTCCCGGGAGACGGACCCCGACACATCAGCTATTGATGGCCTATCCTGTGGATAGGCCATCAATGTTTAGGGACTGCACAACCCCTAAGCCTACGATGTAGCAGGCTTAGAGGGCCTATGAGACAGGATCACAGATTGTGTGATCCTGTCTGCTGGGCCCTGTATCTAAGCCAATCACAAGGTAGGCTTAGATACATGGCCCATGCGTGATCCTTTCTGATGGGCCCTGTATATAAACCTACCACACTGTAGGTTTAGATACAGGGCCCCAGCACACACTAATCTTATACCGTATAAGATTACTGTCTGCTGGACCCTGTATCTAAGCCTACCTTGTGGTAGGCTTAGATACAGGGTCCCACATACAGTATCACACATGGGCCCTGTATCTAAGCCTAACACATGTGTTACTAATCGTTTTTTTTGTGTGTTTTCTTACAGGTTCGGTCGTTGGACTATGGCGGATTCCAGGACTACTTCAATTACGGCTTTTTTTATTATTATTAATAAAATGGTTAATGAGGGTTGTGTGGGTTTTAATTTATTTCAATAAAATATTTTTTCTATGTCTTTGTTTTTCCTTAAACTATATTACTACCGCCTTAGTAATGGCCGCCGGCTAATTGACAGCATCCATTGTTAAGGCGGGCGGGGCTTAGTGTTAGCCGATGCAGAGGCGAACACTAACCCCCTTTATTACCCCGGTACCCACCACCACCAGGGGTGCTGGGAAGAGCCGGGTACCATCCAGTACTTGACCATCTGTAGTGATGGTCCGCCACTGGGGCGGCCGCAGGCTGGTAGTATCAGGAGGGGAAAGACCAGATACAGTGGCCCTTCCCACCCTGGTAATGTTAGGCTGCTGCTGCTTTATTGTATCTGGCTGGTTATGAAAAATGGGGGGGGACCCCACGTCATTTAAAAAAAAATAATAATAATAATTGGAAAGAACGATGTCGGGTCCCCCCCCAATTTTCATAACCAGCCAGATACAACACAGCAGCAGCAGCCTAGCATTACCAGGGTGCCACTGTTTTTGGCCTTCCCCAGCCTAATACTACCAGCCTGCGGCCGCCCCGGTGCCTGACCGTCCCTGCAGATGGTCAGGTACTGGTTCGTACCCGGCTCTTCCCAGTACCCCTGGTGGCGGTGGGTACCGGGGTAATAATGGGGGTTAGTGTTGGCCTCTGCACCTGCTAACATTAAGCCCCGCCTTAGTAATGGAGGTTGTTAATCAGCCAGCGGCCATTACTAAGGCGGTGATAATAAAGTTTAAAAAGATACAAGCACATAGAAAAAATATTTTATTGAAATAAAAAAACACAACCCTCATTAACCATTTTATTGAGAATAAAAAAAAACGCCGTCATTGAAGTCCTCATATCCGAAGTCCAACAACCGAACCTGTAAAAAAAACACAAGCACACAAAAATAATCAGTAACACATAAAGAAGCAAAATTATTATTCTTACCTTTCCTGGGTCCAACGCTGGAGCCGCAATGTCAGCGAGCTGGGCCATGTATCTAATCCTATCATGTGTGATACTGTCTGCTGAGCCCTGTATCTAATCCTATCGTGTGATACTGTCTGCTGGGCCCTATATCTAATCCAATCATGTGTGATACTGTCTGCTGAGCCACTGTATCTAATCCTATCATGTGTGATACTGTCTGTTCAGCCACTGTATCTAATCCTATCATGTGTGATGCTGTCTGCTGAGCCACTGTATCTAATCCTATCATGTGTGATACTATCTGCTGGGCCCTATCTCTAATCCTATCATGTGTGATACTGTCTGCTGAGCCGCTGTATCTAATCCTATCATGTGTGATACTGCCTTCCGAGCCACTGTATCTAATCCGATCATGTGTGATACTGTCTGCTGGGCCCTATATCTAATCCGATCATGTGTGATACTGTCTGCTGAGCCACTGTATCTAATCCGATCATGTGTGATACTGTCTGCTGAACCACTGTATCTAATCCTATCATGTGTGATACTGTCTGCTGAGCCACTGTATCTAATCCTATCATGTGTGATACTGCCTTCTGAGCCACTGTATCTAATCCTATCATGTGTGGTACTGTCTGCTGAGCCACTGCATCTAATCCTATCATGTGTGATACTGTCTGCTGAGTCATTGTATCTAATCCTATCATGTGTGATACTGTCTGCTGGGCCACTGCATCTAATCCTATCATGTGTGATACTGTCTGCTCAGCCACTGTATCTAATCCAATCATGTGTGATACTGTCTGCTGAGCCACTGTATCTAATCCTATCATGTGTGATACTGTCTGCTGAGCCACTGTATCTAATCTTATCATGTGTGATACTGTCTGCTCAGCCACTGTATCTAATCCTATCATGTGTGATATTGTCTGCTGAGCCACTGTATCTAATCCTATCATGTGTGATACTGCCTTCTGAGCCACTGTATCTAATCCTATCATGTGTGGTACTGTCTGCTGAGCCACTGTATCTAATCCTATCATGTGTGATACTGTCTGCTGAGTCATTGTATCTAATCCTATCATGTGTGATACTGTCTGCTGGGCCACTGCATCTAATCCTATCATGTGTGATACTGTCTGCTCAGCCACTGTATCTAATCCTATCATGTGTGATACTGTCTGCTGGGCCACTGCATCTAATCCTATCATGTGTGATACTGTCTGCTCAGCCACTGTATCTAATCCTATCATGTGTGATACTGTCTGCTGAGCCACTGTATCTAATCCTATCATGTGTGATACTGTCTGCTGAGCCACTGTATCTAATCCTTTCATGTGTGATACTGTCTGCTCAGCCACTGTATCTAATCCTATCATGTGTGATACTGTCTGCTGAGCCAATGTATCTAATCCTATCCATAGTTTATAGGGTCGTAGTGCTAAAGATATGCTATGCTGTCTCCTATACACACATTTTTTTTTGGGCGAACACATATGTATTGGGGCTATTTCCCCAGACATTTTAAGCCAAGTTCACATGGCAGCGTCCGTTACGGCTGAAATTACGGTGCTGTTTTCAGGAGAAAACAGCACCGTAATTTCAGCCGTAATGGCATGTGCAGGCGTCTTTCGCTGCGTCCATTACGGACGTAATTGGAGCTGTTTTTCCATGGAGTCCATGGAAAACGGCTCCATTTACGTCTGAAGAAGTGACAGGCACTTCTTTGACGCGGACGTCTTTTTTACGCGCCGCCTTTTGACAGCGGCACGTAAAAAAAATGACCGTCGGCACAGAACATCGTAAGACCCATTCAAATGAATAGGCAGATGTTTGCCAACGCCTTTGAGCCGCATTTTCGGACGTAATTCAATGCTAAAAAGCCCAAATTACGTTCGTAAATAGGGTGTGTGAACCCAGCCTTAGTGACGCCCCGGCTGCTAGTGCTGCATTGTTGGATCACTTAGGAGACCCAGCGTTGCAGCTGAAAGCTGCGGACCGTCGGCCATGAGACGTTTGCGGGGGGGGGGCCCAATAAGAACTTTTGCATCGGGGCCCATGATCCTTTAGCTACGCCCCTGGGTCTTGTGGATTCTTTGTGTATCTGGTCCCAGTATTTAAGGAAAGAAGATATTGCAAAATTTTCTGTACGATCTCTATGAGATATTCTGCCGTGTATTACATTATACCTTTGCCTTGAATATGGATATTGTGCCCAGAGTTAGGATGTCATCCATCCACATACATACACTTATATTTATGTATCCTTATTATTTTTCTCTACCAAATGATATGTATGTCATGAAAATCTCTACGACGTAGTAACTTTGTATGTATCTTGGTCAAATGACTGTTCTTATCTTATTTTGTATTTTTATCTTTTTAATTTTGTTTCATTTCTCTTTTCTTTATGTTATGATATATGATATACTTATTGTTTACGTATTTATATGATGCAAATATATTTACTTGTAATATTCTGTACACCAATAGTGCCTGATGAAGGTCCCCTGACCGAAAAGTCGCACGCACTAAGCCTCTGGCATTGAATACAATAAATCTAAAGAATTTAAAAACTACATTTTGTGTGCCGAATACTTCTTCAAATAGGAGTAGTGGAGTTGTCAGGTACACTGGACTTGACTAGGACACCGGACAGGAGTAGTGCAGTCATCTCGGACACTGGACTTTGCTAGGACACCAGACAGGAGAGGTGCAGTGATCTCGGACACTGTACTTGGCTAGGACACCAGGCAGGAGAAGTGCAGTCATCTCAGACACTGGACTTTGCTAGGACACCAGACAGGAGAAGTGCAGTCGTCTTGGACACTGTACTTGGCTAGGGCACCAGACAGGAGAAATGCAGTCATCTCGGACACTGGACTTTGCTAGGACACCAGACAGGAGTAGTGCAGTCGTCTCGGACACTGGACTTGGCTAGGACACCAGACAGGAGTAGTGCAGTCGTCTCGGTCACTGGACTTCGCTAGCAGACTGGACAGGAGTAGTGCAGTTGTCAGGGACACTGGACTTGCCTAGGACACCATACAGGAGTAGTGAAGTCATTTCGGACACTGGACTTTGCTAGGACACCAGACAGGAGAGGTGCAGTCGTCTCGGACACTGTACTTGGCTAAGACACCAGACAGGAGTAGTGCCATCGTCTCAGTCATTGGACTTGGCTAGGACACCAGACAAGAGTAGTGCCATCGTCTCGGTCATTGGACTTGGCTAGGACACCAGACAGGAGTAGTGCAGTCATCTCGGACATTGGACTTGGCTAGGACACCAGACAGGAGTAGTGCAGTCATCTCGGATACACTGGACTTGGTTAGGACACCGGGCAGGAGTAATGAAGTCACCTCAGACACTGGACTTGGCCTGGGAACCGGACACAGGTGGTGAAGTCGTCTGGGACACTCTATTTGGAACGGGCACCGGACACAGAAGTTGAAGTCGTCTCGGACACCCGATTTGGCACTAGAACCGGACACAGATACTTGATATGGAATTCAGGATAGGGATACAGGATACAGCTAAGGAACCATTTGCGGGACAAACATAGGGAAGACACAACATTGCTCAGGCAAGGAAGGAGTGGGCAGAGTTCCTTTTAAAGTTCCACGTGTGCTGGGATAAGTTGGGGAAGGATTTCCTGGTGTGTGTTGGCCCTTTAAGAGCGGGTCGGGCAGGAGTGCGCTCCCTATGGGCATCAGCTAAAGAAGGGAGCAGTGCACGCCGGCGTCTTTGAGGGAGGAGACGCCGGCAAGTCTTCAGATGTCTGCAGTCGCGGCTGCCGGTAAGTGGAAGATGCCGGTGGTCAGCGACTGTGGCCATTACAACTGCACATAAAGAAATTATTTATGTTGCTTCAGGCTAACACATACATGTGCCTATTTATTATTTTCTTACTTTGTTTCCCATTGCTTATATAGCAACATTCTTCTCCTATCTCAGTAACTCACCCACACTAGGGATAATTTCATAGGAAGCCAATTAACCTATTGTTACTCACCTTCTTCGTGGTGGCCGCTGGCTCTCTGCACACAGCCACGGGCCACGTCGAGATTCTATGATTACAGGCCCGCTCTGATTAAATCATGCAGCAACAATCCTTGCCTGTGGATTGTGGTGCATTCTGTTTAAGCTAACTACTTTGTTTTGCTCATTTGGATTTGTCACCTGGTTCTTATAATTTGACCTCTTCGTTCCAATCCCTGGTCCATCTTTCGGTTATATCACTTCTCTTGTGGTTTGCTGCATCCTGACCATGAAAGAACATACCCCTTGGTGGAAATTCTATGGTGAAGCACATGGAGATTCGTTAAACTTCACACTACATTTTAGCCAGAATCAAGCCAATTGCGATTTTAGTATACATGTCCCGTTGAGCTTCATAACACCTATCAGAGTTATTTATTTTTCTTTATTTGTTTGATTGTTTTTTGAGTGTGGAAGAAAATCAAAGTACATGGAGGAAACCCCCAGAAATGCAGAGATCACACAAACACCATGCAGATATTGTGCTTGGTTGTTTTTTTAACCCAGGAACCCAGTACTGCAAGGCAGCAGTGCTACCCAGTGAGCCACCATGTTGCTCAATTTACTGCTTATCTGCTCACTAAAGGGTCAGGTTACAGCTGCCCATAGAAGTCTATGGAGAGGGGAGGGGGTTGAGGGAGCAGAGTGAGAGAGAGGCAGAGCGACACAGAGACTAGAAATTGTTATATCTTACATCAGTCCTGGATTGACCGTTACACTGCTCATTACTGCTGTATGATATTCTTCATGCTGCTACTTCTATATATGTGATAGATAAAGATAGGGTTGCAGGACTTTTCTCTTCTCTATGTGTGTTGTGTATGTCAGACATGATAACAGTAGGGCTACATCCATTAGCTAAAAAAACAACTGAAAAATAGAGAGAGAGCCTGCAGAGGGGGAAACTGCTAAAAAAAAAAATAGGATACAAGTCATATAATGGCTAGAAATAGTGTTATTCCTCATGTACACACATATCACAGCTTATTCTGAAAAGTCATCTGAAAATTTAGGTACGCTTTAACAAGAATTATCGATTGACTAGCATTAAGCACCCCTCCTCTTAACCTCTTAACAACGAGTGACGTACATATCCGTTACAAGCAGGTGCTAGTTCCCACATTGTGAAGGATATATCCATCACTCTGATCTCGTGGGTACTTCCACTATACCCACGAGATCAGCGGCAGGATCACGGCTGTTATACACAGCCAGGCTCCTGCTGCAACTGCCAACATAGAAGAGCTCGCTGATGCCGTTGTCAATAGCGACCATGGCATCTAATGTGTTTGACAGAGGAAGGGAGCTCCGTATGTCACCACATCAGCACACCAGCGACAAGATTGCGAGTCGCTAATGAGTTTCCATAACAGCTGCAGGGGCCTAACAAATACCCCCATGTCTGCCTTCAGCAATTGCCTATTAGGCCATGTCAGAGGAATGGCATAATAGATTGCCTGTCAGTTTTACATTGATAGTATACCAAAGCATTATTGCCTAAGTATACCAAAGCTTTATATCTGCGATTAGAAGACCGCAAAGTGGAGTCCCCTAGTGAGACAAAAAAAAAAGTAAAACAGTTAAATCAAGTTTAGAAAAAAAAACAACCGATTACAGTAAAAATATATATATATTTTTTTTATTTAAAAGGGCTTTTATTGTGCAAATGTAGGAAAACATATAAAACCTTTAAATATTTGGTATCCCCGTAATTGCGCTGACCCATGGAATAAAGGTAACATGTTATTTACGCCTCATAATGAATGGCGTAAATTTATAACGCGAAAAACAATGCTGCAAAAGCTGTTTATTTTCAATTCTCTCCTAAAATTAAGTTAAAGTTAATCAATATATAATATGCATCCAAAAAATTTTGAATTTAAAAATACAACTCGTCCAGCAAAAAAACAAGCCCTTATATGGCTATGTCAGCGGAATAAGTGAAAAAACAAAAAATAATCCTTGGTCATTAACGCACAAAAAGACCTAGTCATTAACGGGTGAAACAGAATCTGCAGCAGATGAACCAATCAGCGTCATACACTTCTCTTCATTCATGCCCAGCTTTATTCAGAGCACAGAGTGATCTCGCAAGATCACATTGTGACGTCACTTACTCCTGCAGTTCCTTCAGCGGAGCGGCGTGAGAATGACCAGACATCGCCTCCAGCTGTGCCATGACTGCTGCTGAGGAGGATAATCGTCCTGGCACAGCTGGAGCCGATGTCTGTTCATTCATCCGTCGCTCCGGTGAAGGAACTGCGGGAGTAAGTGACGTCACAGCGTGATCTCGCGAGATCACGCTGTGTTGCGAATAAAGCTGGGCATGAATGAAGAGAAGTGTATGACGCTGATTGGTCAGTGTCATACACTTTTCTTTTTCAATGCCCACTTGGTGAAACAAAAAAAATACACCCACTTGGGCATTTAGGAAAAAATAGCATAAATCTAAAAATGATCAGAACTTTGTCACTAATAAACGTTTTTCAAAAAAGACAAAACAGTAGTTACCTACATCAAAGCGATTATTAGATTAGGTAGGAGATAGGGAAATATTAAACTGGTGACAGAACCTCTTTAACTCCATATCAGTCAAAGACTGGGAGAATATTGCTTTTGATGTATTGATCACAAAATAATTGCAGTATTCAAAGGTCAATGAAATACTGATCTTGCTTGAGATTTAGTAGGGCACACATTTGCACACATATGTCTGGTATACAAAACAGAAATATTAATGCTAATTAAACAATGTATCCACACCAGAACATTTTACACTTAATTGAATATCATTAACCTTGATAATTGAGTGATTTTTGCCATACTATCTGCCGGAGTTCTTGCTCTTATATTTCAATTAGCAACTGGAAGCACAACATGATGAATTAAAACAGGGAATTCAGACATTCATGGGCCGAGTACTTTAATATCGTCATGACTGAGGTCACCCATTTGCTTTGAGGCTAAAATAACATAAGTAATGCTCCTCTTTATAGGCTTTGCTTTTTGTTGTTATTGGTATTTAGTCATGCATGTGATTATTTTCTTGTTACTCTTGTCATTGCATGGAAAAACATTAATAGATTTGGACACATTTATAAATTTTTATTTTTGCTTCAGTTTTTCATTGAAAAAACACAAGATTGCCTATGTTTTAAGTAGACACTAGGATTACAAAGCAGAATGTTCTGTTATGAAATGTGTTTAGAGCTTAGCATAAACCAAAGGCTGGCAAATACTGTACTGAGTTCTTTTTTGTGCCCTTATCTTCTCAAAGGCCAAGTCAAAAATAGAAGAGGCAGTAATATACTACAGAAAGGGGAAGACCTGGCTGAAAACAGCGTAGGCGGCTTCCCAAGTTTTTCTTTCATATACTGTAAATTGATTAGACACAGGAGTCACTGTTTTTGTTGAATTGAAGAAAATAATGGTTGTAGACGGTCAAGATTCATGGACATGATTGATCTGCTAACTATTCTTGGCAGGCATTGTGTTGTCGTTTCCTGGTACTGCTCGGTAATTCATTTTCTTTGGATTCAAAATAAGGTTTCAATGTTTACAAAAAATTATTTGAAAAGTAAAGCAACTGTGATTCATGTTAAATAAAAGAAAAAAATGTAAGGTTAAATACATCGTCCTTCAACTCTTATCTTTATATTACTATTTTTTATATCATTGTAGTTTTATGGTAGGAAGAAAATGTACGATCCTTTTCTTTTGGCTTGTGTGTCTGCATCTTCATTCTTCTACTTTCATCTTTAGAGACAGGCAAGACATTGTGAATTCAGTTTTCGGTCTTTAACACCTCTCTAACATTTGACGTGACTGCATGTTTAACCACTTAGATGCTGCGGTCAATAGTGACCGCGGCATCTAATCTTCCCCATCATCCCATCAGACTCCCAGCAATGTGAGGCAGGGCTTAATGGGTTTTTCCAGCTAATAACATGATTTTACTCATTTTACTGTGCCGAGAGATGTAACATATAGATCGATGCTCCGGAGGTCAGATGCACCATTCTGCTTAGTCCACCGTTATTAGGGCCAGTTATGTGATCATGCCACTCCGTTCTCCTTTCAGAAGGCATTCCAATGGGCAGGTCAATTACATAATGTGCAGCCCGATCCCTTCCCTCTCCTCTCTACATCTAGCCCAAGCAAGAAGATGTATTTGGTATGGTCTGAGCGGACATATACAAGTAGTTCTCTATTTATATTTAAATGAGCAAAAAAAAAAAATATTAGCTGGAACACCACTTTAATAGGAGCCTGTAAAAATTACAATCCACTGCAATACATAAGTATTGCCGTGTATTGTACCAGAATTTAAACGATCGATTGTTTAAGTCTCCTAAAAGGACTAAAAAAATAATAATTAAAAACACAGTTTAATAATGTTTTATGTAAGGTAGAAAAACAATATTAAAAGTTTAAAAAAACTTTTCTAATTTTTACCATATTCACAAGTAATGTAAAAACATTTCTAAGAAAACAGAAGTGGTATTGATGTTTTCGTAAAAATCCAAAGTATTCTGATATATTGTTATTTAACCTGCAGGTTAACCCCTTAAGGACTGAGACATTTTTTTTCATTTTTGTTTTTCACTCCCCTCATTCCAAGAGCCATAACGTTTTTATTTTTCCGTCAATAGAGCAGTGTGAGGGCTTATTTTTTTGGGGAGGAATTGTACTTTCTATTGGCACCATTTAAAGTAACATATAATGTACTTCCAAATGGAAAATATATATATATATCTTTGCTGGCTGAAATTGGAAAAAAACTGTGATTCCTCCATTGTTATTTGGCATTCGTTTTTACAGCTTTCACCGTACGGTAAAAATTACAACTTAACTTTATTCTGTGGCTCAATACAATTACGGTGATTCCAAATTTATAGAGGTTTTTTTTATATTTTATTACTTTTACAAAGAAAAAACTATTTGTTAAAAAATAAAAATAGTTTTGTGTCGCCACATTCTGAGAGTCGTAACTTTTTTATTTTTGCGTGGATTGAGAGGTGTGAGGGTTTATTTTTTGTGGGACGAGCTGTAGTTTTTATTGGTACCATTTTTTTGGTACATTCATTTTTGACTGCTAAGGTAACCAAAAAACAGCGATTTTGACAGTTTAAAGTTTTTGTTTTTCACGGCGTTCACCATGTAAGTTAAATAATGGTATATTGTAATTGTTCAGATTTTTACAGATGCAACAATACCAATTTTGTTAATTTTTTACATTACTACTTAGGAAAAATGGGAAAAGAGTGTTTTCTGAACTTCTAATTTTTTTATTTTTTTTCCCAATACTAATAGTTTTACTAAACTTTTTTTTACACATTTTATTAGCCCCCCTAGGGGACTTGAACCAGAAATCATTAGATCTCTGGTACAATACACTGCAATACTAATGTATTGCAGGATATTGTCATTTTTACAGGCTTCTGTTAAGCCCTGCCACCTGCCACATTGTGGCGAGGCGATGAGCTGTCTATTCAACTCCTCAGATACTGCGGTCGCGATTTACCGCAGCATTTGAGTGGTTAAACGGCTAGCAACAGTGCGATCGCCGTTCCTGGCCATTAGTCCCAGGTGTCAGCTGTAAGGCTGGGTTCACACGTGGCGGAATTTCACTTAAATTCCGCTGCGGACACTCCGCAGCGTTAATCCGCAGCGGAGCCGTTTGTCCATTGACTTACACTTTAATTTAGCAGTGTTCGTTTAGACGAGGCGTAAAATTCCGCTGCGGAGCATAGGCTGCGGAGCGGAATTTGGTGTCCGCAGCATGCTCTGTCTGTTGCGGAGCAGTGGCGGACTCATGGCGGAATTTCTCCATTGACTTCAATGGAGATTCTAATTTCCGCAATGAAGTCCGCAGCTGTCATGCACATGTTATGTGTGCTGCGGATCCGTCTTGCTTTTTTAACTTGACATTTCTTCATTCTGGCTGGACCTATGTATTTCTAGGTCTACAGCCAGACTGAGGAAGTCAATGGGGCTCCCGTAATGACGGGAGCGTTGCTAGGAGACGTCAGTAAATAGTCACTGTCCAGGGTGCTGAAAGAGTTAAGCGATCGGCAGTAACTGTTTCTGCACCCGGGACAGTGACTACCGATCCCAATATACATGTATCTGTAAAAAAAAATGAAGTTCATACTTACCGAGAACTCCCTGCTTCTGTCTCCAGTCCGGCCTCCCAGGATGACGTTTCAGTCTAAGTGACGGCTGCAGCCAATCACAGGCTAATAACAGGCTGCAGCGGTCACATGGACTGCCGCGTCATCCAGGGAGATCGGGCTGGATGCCGAAGGAGGGACGCGTCACCAAGACAACGGGCGGTAAGTATGAATTTCTTTGACTTTCACAAGGGAAAGTGCTGTCCCTTCTCTCTATCCTGCACTGATAGGGAGAAGGGAAGTACTTTTACCGCAGTCCGCAGCAGCTAGTCCGCATCAATTTACTGCACATTTTGTGCAGATCCGCAGCAGAATCTGCAACGCAGATTCTGTGCGGCATTGATGCGGACAGTTGCGGAGGAAATCCGCCACGTGTGGTCATGCCCTAATACACAGCTGACACCCACTGAGTATGGAGCGCGCATGTCGATGGAAAAATAAAATAGTTATGGTTATGGTGGCAAGGGGTTAAGTACAATATAACAAAGAAAGGTTAAATGTTTATGGCAAAAAGACCAAAGACAGACACTGTTACATTTTAAAAACAGACATAAAATATGTGATAGATATTTTAGCATGTAATTAAAGGCTTTGTAAGGCAATGTTTTAAAAATAATTCAATAATATATAATTAGTGCAACTTTCTGAACAGTTTTTATTAAAAACATTTTTTTACTTTTTGACATACAGCTGCTTTGTATACTGTATACAGAGCAGCTGTATCTTTTGCTAAATCCTGCTCCCGTCAGGTCCGCAGGATTTACAGATTCAGTGCCAGCGGGTCCTGCGTGTCTCTGACACGCAGGATCCACCTGTAATATATCACATCTTATTTCATAACTTAGATGTGACAGATGACAGGTGGATCCTGCGTGTCATACCCGCAGGACCCGCTGACACTGAACCCGTCAGGTCCGCGGGACTGACGGATTCAGGTCATAGCGAACGATACAGCTGCTCTGTACAGAGAATACAGAGCAGCTGTATGTCAAAAAGTTAAAATCATTTTTAATAAAGACTATTTTCAAAGTTGCACTAATCACACTACCTAACATATGTGTATGTGTATATATATATATATATATATATATATATATATATATATATATATACATACATACATATGTATACCTGTATATACATACGTCCTCCTCCATTCCTGAAATCCTGAAAATGCATTTTTGGAGCAACCTAAGCTTCTTTCTCAGTAGCATACTGTATAATTCCTACGTATCTCCTTTTGCTTGGACCTTATATACAGTAGGCGTAAGTGTTTCTTTAAACAATTCGACAATTGGACTGAATTGGTAATGGATATTTTCCTCATAAGGGTAATACTATATCATTATGCAAATATGCAGGTTTCTCCAAAATGTGTCATATATATGTGAGTCTAGCCATAACTACAGCATCTCTTATATCATTTCATCATCACTGCATCAAAAAACAAACAAACAGTGTTCATGCTGTTACCCAGCAAGCCAATAGCTGAGTCCAAAATCTGATGCAAAAGCACTGCTGCGCAGTCGCACTGACTTAGTATCATTTTGCTATTTACCAAGTAGCGCTATAACTGTTGCGGAGCAGCATATTAGCTTAGTGAGAGACTGAGTGTACAATTGTTGCTAAGAGACTCTACATCCCGGAGTTTCAACTATGCTATGCCAATGTAATGTCACTCTACAGTTTAACAAATGGGGGCTATCCTACTTACCTTCAGCAATTTTATCTGGAAGACTTTACTATACCCTACAGCCCTCCAGGAGTAGTGAGAAAACACTAAACAATATTACAAAATACTATTAGCCACATGATATTTATGTGAAGATACTGAATCATATACATTTTTGCCTATTTAACATTTGCTCTATTTCAATTACCAAAGTCGGTGACTTCTAGTTTTTAGCAAGGTCTCCACTGCAAGTCTTCTGCAGTGAATTTTGTTCTAAGTCTCCTGGACCGTGACTGTTGCGGAATGTAATGAGTGTTGCTATTTTTTTGCTATTTTAGATATTGATATACTGCTATATTAATAGGATCCAGTTTTTTGATACATTGTTAAGATTTATTATAAGCATCATGTTATTTTACCTTTTTACTTTGTGAATATGGCTATTACGAACTTCCTTTTATCTGTTGTATATAACATATATTAGAGAACACTAAATATATACCTTTTACATATTTGAACCCATCTGTGTGGTGTCTTGAGTGCAGAAATCTATTTTAATGTATGTATTTTTAAATGTGTTTACTGGAAACCATAGTGACAATTACATCACTATGCACTAAATATAAATTAATGTAAATGTGTTATCTGATGCTTATATTCATTATTATTAATGCAGGCTGGTTATCAAGGACAGAGCTCCCTAACACCACCTGAAATGAAACACTTCCGTAATTTCAGTAGCAAACATAACTGTATATAAAGTATAGACACCTGCATGTAACACAGGAAATACCCATACTTGCTAACAGTCCTGATTTTGCCAGGACAATCTTCCGCACCAGACCGCATAGGGGTAGAGCCCG
The DNA here is from genome assembly GCF_050947455.1 of Rhinoderma darwinii. Taxonomy (NCBI): domain Eukaryota; kingdom Metazoa; phylum Chordata; class Amphibia; order Anura; family Rhinodermatidae; genus Rhinoderma; species Rhinoderma darwinii. The sequence goes on from NC_134691.1 coordinate 174,396,596, forward strand.
GGCGAGAGGGTTTAGCATGCCTCCTAGAAATTGTAAAGATTTTTACCTACCTTGATGCTTTTATTTCTTGTTACTTCTGTGAGTATGGATTAAACTTGGCGTGGAGCAATCTTTTTTCAGAGGGTGTTGCACTATGTGTCTTCCTTTTTCCATCTATTAGAGACATAAAATCCTTTTCCTACCAGGAGTTCTTTGAATGTGGAGAGGTACTATAGGATTACTAGTTCCTGCACGTGCGCCTGTGGCTTCCGCAACAGCAGCATCTTCCATAGGGGAAGTTGTAGCTGAAGCGTCCGAAGCAGTACTGGTAGTGTCATCATCACATATTTCCACTTCTGAAGCAGTTCCTGTGTCCCTGCCTGAATCAGGGCACAAAATAGCATAAGCTTGCTCTGCGCTGCAAAGTTTGCGCGCCATTCTAAGGGGATGTTCACACGGAGTATTTTGCCGAGTAAAACTGCCTCGCGGGAAAAAGAAGCGACATGCCCTATCTTCCGGCGCTTCCGCCTCTGACCTCCCATTGACTTCAATGGGAGGCAGAGAGAGCGTATTTCGCGCTGTTTTATGCCCGCGGCGCTCAATGGCCGCGGGCGAAAAACGGCGCGAAAATCGCCGCGAAAATCGGCGTGCAGGGAGAGGAAAATCTGCCTCAAAGTTTCAAACGGAATTTTGAGGCAGATATTCCTCCCCCAAAATACTCCGTGTGAACATAGCCTAATACCTTTCCTCTCTAATAACAGTTTTTTTAACTAAATTTTATTTAATTTTTTATAATTTTTTTTTTTTATGACATTTACAAAAAAAAATAAATAAACACTAACTAAATAAAAACAGGGGGGTTATTACAATGTAATGTAATGTAATGTATTTTCACTGTTTGTATTTATTTGTTTAAATTCTCTCCAGGGAGGAGGCTGTGTGACACTGTCTACAGTGGGCAATACATTTATGGGGGTACAAACTGGGGGCATAACTTCTTTATGGGGGCATAAACAGGGCCTAACTTCTATATGGGGGCACAAAGTGACGTTTTCTTCCATTTTACTATGTTTTCTACATGTTACTAATTTCCCCCGCAAAGCGCCCCACTAAGTCTGGATTGCACCGGCCTATACTAGGATCCCAATTCAGTGTCTTATAGGCTGCAGGACTGAGGATGTGGAGCTACGTTCATTGCAGGAACGGGCTAGGTGAGTATAGTTTTTTTTTATTTATTTGGGTGGTACCCGGGCACTATGTACAGGGTCTGGCACAATCTATAAGGGGGTTTGTGTGGCACTATCTACAGGTGGCTGTGTGATGCTATCCACAGGTGGCTGTGTGGTACTATTTACAGAGGGGCTGTGTGGCACTATCTACAGGGAGCTCTGTGTGGCACTATATACAGATAAAGCAAAGGAGAAACAACAGGAACCTCTCTGATAGCGCTGCTGACTAAGACTCAAGCAGTAGAGATAGTATATAGTATAGCAAGATTACTTTATTTATGGCTACGCGTTTCAATGCTATACCAGCATTGAAACGTGTAGCCATAAATAAAGTAATCTTGCTATAATATATACTGTCACTATTGTAGATTCTTAGTCAGCAGTACTCTCAGAGAGGTTCCTGTTTCTCCTTTGCTTTATCTTGTCTACCAGCGGTGGAACGTTGTGCCCTCCGGTCGCAGCCCAGCTGAAGCTGACATATTGTTTTTCCTACACACACCAGGGTTGTGCCTGCCATTTCCACAATCCACTCAGGTGAGCACTTTTTCACCGCATTGCTTCACCACTTTGTGAATAGGTGACCTTCACAATGTATCATTGTTCTCCTTTAGGACTATCTACAGGGGGCACTGTGGCATTATCTACAGGAAGCGGTGTGTATAATATCCCCAAGGAGCAGCATGTGGCACTATCTACTGGTAGCACTGTGGCACTATCTACTGGGGGCACTGTGGCACTTTCTACATGGGCTGTGTGTGGCACTAGCTACAGGCGGCAGTGAGCATGGCACTATCTACACTAGTTTTTACACAACCAGTAGTGGTCAGCACATATTCACTAGCCATTTTCGTTTGGAGCTTGTATTGTAAAGGGCTAGGCTGGTGGATAAGTGCAGACTAACACTCGTAGTGTAAAAGCCAGTGGTTAGCAGGAGCATGACAAAAATAACTTGGTTTAAAATGTATGTTTGGAAACCCCCTTTACAAATCCTGTGTTTGGCCCTGTGCAGATATGTAACCGCACAGTGAATACAGCTCTGTCTGCTGCTGACAAGAAAGGAGGGCAATTTGTCTCAGATTATTTAGTAAGGGAGCACTATCATTGGCAAATAGTCTGTGTGAATATTAGTCCATCACTGACTGAAGGAGAATTTTTTTTATCATGTTGCGATGAGGTATGTCAAAACTATCTACCTCATAATCAACCTTAACAAATATATACCAATATATTTATTAAAGCAGATCTTTAACTAAAATGTGCTGCCCTTTATAAGGGCAGCATATTATGGGGACATGTCTGCCGTACTATTAGCCTAAATTGCACAAAAAAATGATTGTGTGGCTATTAACAGCTAACATAGAATACAGGGGACTCAAAGTTATGAGTTTATTGTATTTATTAGGGGAGCACTCCTAGTGTCTCTCCTGATCTCCTCCCACCCCCATCATAAGTGGCTGTTGGCTGCTGTGTATCTGCATATATGCACAGTAGCTGTCAGTAATGAGGGGGGAGGAGGAGCGTAAGGAGGTGGGGGAGCGCTCCCCTATATTTTGTTTTAACTGCCATTAGGCCTTTTATAGGGTCCATAATAATAAAAGATCCGCCTTATTGAAAAAAAATGGCAGAGAACCCCTTACAAGAAAGCTGTTCTGGGAAATGTTTTTTTAAACGTGGATATATATCCCCAATAAAAGACAATGAACAAAAATTTAAATACACAACATGCCCTTGTTTCATACATGGAAACTACCAACATATAAAAAATAAAGAGGTTCTGCAAAGAAGAGTGGGCTAAATGTTTACAGTAGTGATGGGAAGGACTAAGTGAATGAATTATAAGTTTAGATTTTTCTAAGGATCACCAAAGGTAAACTTAACTAATGATGCTTATGAAATAGACTGGTGTCACATCATTTTAGAGGTCTCATTTTACAGGGATGCACAAGCTATTTGGTGAAATGGGAAACTTGCTTCAGGCGGTGCCCCGTTTAAACAAAGGGGAGCAACAAATCTGGGAGGACTAAACTTACTAAGTAGTAGTTCTATGTGCCATGCTACTCTACACTTCGATGGAGCCACGTTTACATGGAAGCTTTATTCACTAGTTGAATAAGCCAATAGGCAGCTGCTGAAGTATAATGAAGGAGCCAAGAAGTATAGAGAGCAGTACAGTCACTGTTAACAGGACTACATAGCAAGGGCGGACTAACCATTTGAACACTGCCCTAGGACTCATGGTCAGCGAGGGCTCTAGCGTGAAGCTGACTGGTGTGCAATATAGTTCAGTTAAAGGGACAGCCGTTGTGATGGGAGCATGTGTAGAGGAGGGTAATATCCAGTATGAGTGCTGGCCTTACTGATAGTTATTAAAACAGAGAGATTAAGCATTGACTGATTAACTGAATCATTAATAATCTCATTGGAGATTTGGCTAGAGCAGTTTATGTCTACTCAGCTCTAAAATGTAAGGAACAAGGCAATATTATCCTGTGTAAGGGTATGTGCACTTGTAAACTGCATTTACGTCTGAAATTACGGAGCTGTTTTCAGCAGAAAACAGTTCCGTAATTTCAGACGTAATTGCTCGTCCTCGCATTTTGCGAGGCATCATTGACGGCCGTAATTCATAGCTGTTCTTCATTGAATTCAATGAAAAATGGCTCAAATTAGGTCCAAAGAAGTGTCCTGCACTTCTTTGACAAAGCAGTCATTTTACGCGTCGTCGTTTGACAGCTGTCAAACGACGACGCGTAAAAAGACAGGTCGTCGGCACAGTACATCGGCAAACCCATTCAAATGAATGGGCAGATGTTTGCCGACGTATTGGAGCCGTATTATCAGGCGTAAATTGAGGCATAATACGCCTTGTTTACGCCTGAAAATAAGTCGTGTGAACCCAGCCTAACTGGAGCTGCCATGACAGTAATATAAAAAGTTAATATAAAGTTACAATGATACCCAAAATTCTCTATTCAAAAAAATAATCGTATTTAGTAAAAATAAAAAATATATACAAATAAAGTAAAACAAATGTAACCCCTATATTAAGTTTATGGAGAACAAAAGGCACTACTATGGCCAGTCACTGGTGAACGGTACTGGTAGGACTGCATTTCCCAACTGTCCTTGGGGCAGTGAGCTGGGGCCGAGCAACTACCACTGAGAAAAATAACTGACATTTTAGGTGTGTGACAAGTTTTTTTTGGAGAGGAGAGACGGCCATCTACAACAAGGCTGGAAAGATGGACATCTGAGATAGAAAGGAGAAGGACTGAGCGAAGAAATGATTCACCAACACTAGTGGGTCTCCTAAGACGAGTCTCATCTCAGGGTGCTCATCAAAAGAGGGTCCTTCCATTTCTTCTAACTGTAAGCTAACACTTAACCACTACTGCACATAATTGGAGGCAGTTGGAGGCCTGAACCAAGCCTTATTTCCACGTCAAAAGAAAAGTGAGTAATCTACTGTGTCAAACCCCTGCTGGTTGGGATATTCCTGGACGGTGATAAATAAAGACTCACAGCTTTGTAACTGCTGGAATCGATTTCTCCAACAAGACCTAGTACTTCACCTAATGCTCAAATTACAAATCATTCCCTTGTTAAGTGCACCTACGATTTCTAAAGCTTGTCAACATTCGCGGCAGTGGGGCCCCAACATATTGATAAACAGACTGTAGCAAAATATATTGTTTATTGCATATATTTAGAGTGTGCACATACATATAAGTAGATTGGTAGAAAGTGTGGGGTGGCTGTGTATAAGAGAATAAGCAAAGTCATCCTATAGAGTTTATTATATTAATATGGTCAAACTATTAATATTTTGTAAGATTGTTACTGTTACTCCTATCTGGATGTCTTAGGTGGTTGTATCCAACTGTCAGGGGGAGAGAATTGTATACTACCATGCTATATTCCTTTACCTTAGTTTGTTTACTCACAACCAAGTTGTAACTTTACCTGATCCAAAATCTAAATATGAAATAGTTTCCTGGTTCCGTGTTACCTTTCTCTGTTAGTATATAACTTCATAGTGTATTAAGTGTGTATCACGTAGGGTGGGGATTTCCTGAGCCAACAACTGACAGAAGAGACAAGCTCTTCTGTATACCTCACAAGCTCCTTGTCACGTTGGGTACGTGGACCCACTTGACCGTACCGCCTTGACTGTATGGCAGCTGGCCAATAGGACACAGGTCACAGTCTATAGTTCGTATAGGTGTACCTGTGGTAACTCAGACAGTAGCAAGACAGGCTCGGCTGGAACTTAGGCAGCAGACAGACACCAGGCGTGGTGAAGCAGGACAGGCGTGGTACACAGCACAGCAAGACTCCGACTCAATATGGTACTTGACCAGGATAGCACGGGATACAGGTTACAGGTAGCAGGAACGGGAAACACTGGGAACTGGAAAAAACTTAGGATACCATTTGCATAGACAGACTAGGGTAACAACAACAAAACTCAGGCAATACAGGAAGGGGCAGAGCCCTTCTTATAGTCCAGGGTGCTCTGGGAGCAATCAGCTTAATCTCACACCTGTGTGCACACTGGCTCCTTAAGGCTGGACTGAGCGCACCCTGGTGGTCACTGTGGAATGGGACGGTCGCATGTGCAGACATCTCTGGAGAGAACGGCGTCGACCGGATGGAAGGAGTTTGTGGTCAGCGACCACGGACGTTACACTCTTATCAAGACTCAGGTGGAGGCACTGCGCTAAAAAAGAAGAAAGATCCATTAAATCCCTATTATGTTAGAGACTTAATTAAGGGGTGTTACACAAAAATAAAAAAAAAGTGGTTAGCAATTATGCCCGGCAGCTATACGTAAACACAGTCACATCAGGTGACTGTATTGTCTATTTCCTCTTCCATTGTATGCTGCTATGACCCAATTCAGGTCCAACCACTTTAATAATTGTATATAGCTTACCAGTGTGTGTGTATGTGTTTGTATATGTAATTCAATGTATCATTCCATGAGATATAACCCAGTGTAGGCCATAATGCATAGAAAAACAAAACGTAAATAAGATATTCACTGTACTGTGACTGATTGTTTGTTCTGTCTGTACATTCTGTGCAAGACCATACCTTACATAGGAAATAAGTGACACATATTAACAATAACATGCTGAGACAAGTAAAATCACAGCTATGTACTAGCTTCAAGTAATGCTAATGATGCAGATACTGAAAGCAATGCAACATTAAATTGGATAAAAAATAGCACAGCAAGGGGAAGTATAAAGCAAAGTAATTGAAAGGCCTGGTTCTACCATGTCAGTAATATGAATATAAACTATATATCACATGTAATAACAGTAACTAACCAGTTTTAGAGAAAGAAGATGATAGATAGATAGATAGATAGATAGATAGATAGATAGATAGATAGATAGATAGATAGATAGATAGATAGATAGATAGATAGATAGATAGATAGATAGATAGATAGATAGATAGATAGATAGATAATAGATGAGAGCAAGAGATAGATTAGATAGATAGATAGATAGATATGAGATAGATAGATAGATAGATGATAGATAGATAGATAGATAGATAGATAGATAGATAGATAGATAGATAGATAGATAGATAGATAGATAGAGATATGCGACAGACAGACAGACAGACAGATAGGTGTAAAATCAACATGCAATTGATTTACTGTATGAAGCCGAGAGACCAATACAATGTGCATTTCTCAGTTGCTTCTTACATGCAGGTACTTTTCTGTCTTTTTATAATCTCGGATAACCCCTATAACACATTCTATTACTCCTTTTTTCAGAACTCTTTAAAAAAACTCACGTCTTTGGCTCCTTTTTGACATATTTTATGATAGAATTAGGATGCGTCCTGCTTAGTAAATCTATAAAATTGTAGACTTAGGCGGGATTCACACGACCGGGTCGCGTCCGAGCCCGAGTGCCGGCCGGTAAAATTGGCCATTCTGCCCGGCCGGTTTGCATAAAGTTATGCATCCGTGCCGGGCCGGGCAGATCCGGACAGTGACATCAGCGGCAACTCCTGAAGGGGAATCCCCATGTGTTCGGGGATTCCGCTTCAGGAGTTTCCCCTGATGTCACTGCCCAGATATGGACAGAGACATCAAGCGCTCTGTCCAGGAGCGGAATCTCCAAACACACGGGGATTCCGCTCCTTCAAGGAGCTAAAGTGCGGCTAGCACATAGCAGAGCGGGGAGATACCTCCCCGCTCTGCTATAGTGGCGTCGCTACAGTAGTAGCAGCAGCAGCAGCTGCAGCTGCAGCTGCTAGCGGCGCCATCGAAGGTGTCGCCGGGCCAGGGTGCTTTTAAAACAAGCAGGAGAAGGGAGCCAGCGCAGCGCTCCCTTCCACCTGCTGTACACCTCGGCCCTGCCACACCGTGTACAGCGATGCCATTCGTCAGAATGGCATCAACTCCTCCTCACATGCACTCTGCGCTGTGAGGAGGAGGAGATAGAGCGCAAGAGCCGGAAAACCCGGCCGTCACTCGGGACACATCCCGGTGATGGCCGGGTATTACCCGGCCCCATAGACTTCTATGGGAGCCGGGCGGCCGGGTACCCGGGCGAAAATAGAGCATGTCCTATTTTTTGACGGGCGGTTTTCCCGGCCGTCAAAAAATCGGTCGTGTGAATAGCCCCATTAGGGGTCTATTATTTCTAATGCAGCCGGGTGCCGGCCGATTTATGAACGGTCGGCACCCGGCCGGGAAACCCTGCCGTGTGAATGAGGCCTAAATTGTTATTTTGTTTTTCTGAATTCATACTTATTAGCAAGGACAAACAACAGAAGTACAAAACGACAGAATGGTTTGTAACTAGAACTCCCACTAGGCAGTACATAGCAGATTGGAAATAGAGCAGAGATGTTTTCTAAGTGTCTTCTTTTTGTCTCAATTTCTTAGCGAGTTTGTTTTAATAGGGATTATGCTAAGTAGAAGAAAAGTTAACCCTTTCAAGACCGAGCTCATTTTGGCCTTCAGGACCAGCCCCATTTTTTAAAATCTGACATGTGTTACTTTATGTGGTAATAACTCCGGAATGCTTTTGCCTATCCAAGCGATTCTGAGAGTGTTTTCTCGTGACATATTGTACTTTATATTAGTGGAAAAATTTGGTCAATAAATTCATTGCTTATTTGTGAAAAACACCAAAATTTAGAGAAAATTTGCAAAAATTATGATTTTTCTAAATGTAAATGTATCTGCTTGTAAAACAGATAGTAATACCACACAAAATAGTTACTATTTCACATATTCCATATGTCTACTTTATATTTGCATTGTTTTTTGAACATTATTTTATTTTTCTAGGACGTTACAAGGCTTAGTACTTTACCAGCAATTTCTCACATTTTCAAGAAAATTTCAAAAGGCGATTTTTACAGGGGCCAGTTTAGTTCTAAAGTGGCTTTGAGGGCCTTATGTACTAGATAGACCCCATAAATCACCCCATATTCAAAACAGCATTCAGAAAGTTTCTTAACCCTTTAGGCGTTTCACAGGAATTAAAGCAATGTAGAGGGGACATTGACAAATTATTATTTTTTTTGCTGCAAATCATTTGTAATACATTTTTTTCTGTAACACAGAAGGTTTTACCAGAGAAACGCAACACAATATATATTGCCCAGATTCTGCAGTTTTTAGAAATATCCCACATGTGGCCCTAGTGTGAAAATGGACTGAAATACTGGCCTCAGAAGCAAAGGAGCACCTAGAGGATTTTGTGGCCTCCTTTTTTTAGAATATATTTTAGGCACCATGTCGGGTTTGAAGAGGTCCTGTAGTGCAAAAACAGTGGAAATCCCCCAAAAGTGACACGGTTTTGGAAACTGCACCAATCAAGGAATTTTTCTAGGGGTATAGTTAGCATCTTGACCCCACAGGTCTTCTGCTATATTTATTGGAGTTTGCCTGTGAAAGTGAAAATCTACTTTTTTTCTGGAAAAATATTTAAAAAAAAGATATTTGCAAGGAATAAAGAATAAAAAGCACCCCAAAACTTGTAAAGCTACTTCTCCCGATTACAGCAATATCTCATATGTGGTACTAAACTGCTGTTTGGACCCACGGCAGAGCTCAGAAGGGAGGGAGCGCCATTTGGATTTTGAAGCGCAGATTTTGCTGGATTGGTTTTCAGTGCCATGTCGCGTTTGCAACGCCCTGGAGGGAGCAAAACGGTGGAAACCCCCCAAAAGTGACCCCATTTTGTAGACTACACCCCTCAAGGAATTTTTCTAGGGGTATAGTTAGCATTTTGACCCCACAGTTTTTTGGCTGAATCTAGTGGAATTAGGTCGTGAAAATGAAAATCTACTTTTTTTCTGAAAAAACATAGAAATTTTTAATTTTTACAATAAATAAAGGAGAAAAATCACCCCAAAATTTGTAAAGCAATTTGTCTCGATTACAGGAATACGCCATATGTGGTAATAAACTGCTGTTTGGACCCACGGCAAGACTCAGAATTGAAGGAACAATATTTGGCTTTTGCAGCTCAAATTTAGCTGGAATCGTTTTCGGGTGTTATGTCGCATTTGCAAAGCCCCTGAGGTACCAAAACAGTGGAAACCTCCCAAAAGTCCCTTTAGGGGACTGGAACGAGCGATTATTAGGTCGCTGGTACAATACACTGCAGTACTAATGTATTGCAGTATAATGTCATTTTTACAGGCTCCTGTAACAGCGCGATCGCTGTTCCTGTCCATTAGTCCCGGGTGTCAGCTGTAATACACAGCGGACACCTGCAGAATATGGCACGGGCACAGCGCATGAGCCCGCTCCATATATAACCCCCCGCACCACGACATGCTATTAAGTCGTGGTGCGCGAAGGCGTTAATGCGCAGCGGATGGTGCAAAGTGAAAATTAAAATTGTCTACTAATATGCCATTTTAACGCACAATATGTTGTGCCCAGTTTGTGCCACTGAAGACAAATACCTTATACAATGTTGAGCGGGTTCTCCCGGATATAAAATATCATATATGTGGACGTAAGCTGGTGTTTGGGCACGCTGTGAGGCTCAGAAGGGAGGGAGCGCCATTTGGCTTTTGGAGCGCAGAGTTTGCTTGGTAACTGTTCTGTTTGGGGTTTGGCTGGTATTTCAGTTTATGATGTGGGGGTATGTGTAAATTGGACAGAGTACATCAGGGCATAATAAGAGGGTATAATAATTCGGTAAATAAATAATAATCAGCAGATATGTGGCCGATGTCGCACTGATAAAGCGACCGATCTTATCCGCTTTTGGACACTGCACAATTTCAGTCGCTATATTCTGAGAGCCAGAACTTTTTTTATTTTTTCTTCACCGGAGCCATGCGAGGACTTATTTGTTGCGGGACAATATGTAGTTTTCATTGGTACCATTTTAGGGTACATGTGATTTTTTTTATCATTTTTTATTAGATTTTTTTGGCAAGCAAAGTGACAAAAAAACAAATTCTGACAATGTTTTTTGTCTTTTTTTTTTTTTTTACACTTTTCACCGTGCGCTATAAATGACATTTTACTTTATTCTGCGGGTCAATACGATTACGGCGATACCAGATGTATATAGTTTTTTTTTATGTTTTGTGGCATTTGCGCAATAAAATCACTTTTCGATAAAATTATTTATTTTTTGTGTCACCATATTCTGAGAGCCATAACTTTATTATTTTTCAGTCAAAAAAGCTGTGTAAGGGCTTGTTTTTTGCGGACGGGTTGTCGTTTTTATTGGTACTATTTTAGGGTACATGCGACTTTTTGATCACTTTTTATTCTATATTTTGGAGGGTTGATGACCAAAAAAATAGTGATTCTGACATTGTTTTTTAATAATTTTTTTTGCGCTGTTCACCGTGGGGGAAAAATAATATTATAGTTTTATAGTTTGGGTCGTTACAGACGCGATGATACCAAATATGTGTACTTTTTTAACATTTTCATTTTTTTCCTATAATAAAAGACTTATTGTAGAAAAAAAAAGCATTTTTTGTTTTGGTAACTTTTATAACTTGTTTTTACACTTTTATAAAACATTTTTATTTTATTTTTTACTTTTTACTTGTTTTACTTGAAGACCTGCAGCAATGATCGCTGCTATAATACATTACACTACCTAGGTAGTGTAACGTATTATAAACGGTCAGTGTGACGCTGAGACTCACACTGACAGGAAGCTTATGAGGAAGGGCCTCCGGCTGGTTCTCATAGGCTGCCGTGCATGGCAGACCCGGGGGTTGTGTGGCCCCCAGTTCTGCCTTATAACCGACGGCAGCACCCGCAATCGGCCCCCCGGAAAGTTTGTTTTAGCAACAAACTTTCCAGTTTGTTGTAGTAACAAACTTTCCAGGTCGTTGCTACAACAAGCTTTCCCTGCGATCACATGACCGGGACCTGAACCAATTAGGTCCCGGTCATGTCTCCGGGACCAGAGGCAGGGGTTAACAGCGAGATCAGGGTGTCAGCGCTACTCTGAGACACCCGGATCGCGCTTTTAGCACCCACCGTGAATTCACGTCGGCACTGCACAGAGCCCAGCAAATACTGACGTGAATATAAAGTGGGCGGTCGGGAAGCAGTTAAACAGGTTGCGTGGTTCTAAACCAGTCAACCAATAATTTGCCACTGAACCAGATATCCAATGAGAAAAAAAAAAATTACTTTATTCCATCAATAAATACATACAGAGTAAGGGCTTCTTCACACGTAATGGAATTGCTGCGTATTTTCTGTCCGGAATTACGGACGGAAAATATGCAGCGGAATACATTAGCAGCAAAGTGGGTGTGATTGAACAAATGTCATCCACACTCAGCGGAAAAGTTCAGTCCAGAAATTCAGCTGCGGTGCGTAATTTTAGCTCCGCAGCATGTCAATTATTGTTGTAGAAAGTGGACTGATTTCCTGCATTTTTCTGATGTACTGCGTAATTTGCTACGGAAATGCTGCAGAATTTCTTACAGGAGGTGGAAATGACATCACAGGGAGAAAAAATATCAATAGCTATAGAAAAAAATGCACCAAAAAATGGCACCAAAATTCACACTGTTTTCCACAGTAAAAAAATGCATGAAATAGTGCAGATTTTCCGCAGCAGATTGTCTGCTAGTTGATGTGTAAATCCTGCAGAAATTTTCTGCAGCAAATCCGTTACGTGTGGACAAGCCCTAAAGGCTAAACTACTTTGTTACATAGAGTACACTGGACACAATGAGGACAATTATCAATAGTGTTGTGTGGTGCATTAAAAGGGGATTTCTCATCGTAAACATTTATGGCATATCCCCAGGCACCTTTTTCTAGCCAATTTTTAAAACTCTTGTGATAGGCGTAAATACGGTCAAAATCACATAATTTTGACACGCCGTGGGCTCCATTTTTGGGTGCATTTTGGTTAGTAAATCTCCCCTATAGTATGCAATATATACAGTTGCGGATTAAGTAGACCATAGGCCCTGGGCTGTTCCACAAACTTGGGACCCCCTTCCCCAACCGCTGCTCTGCGGTGCCTATAGTGAACACCACTTTTCTGTGAGAGCATTGAAAAATGGGTGTTACGATTTCTCTTGACAATGGGCTGTGTCTCTACATACTGACAGTCTCCAATGATCACTGACTGTATCACACTGTGTAGGGACACTTCCTCATGACAATAGGAATGGTAACACACATTTGTCTATTAGTCCTAAGTACACAAAGACTTTATGTGGAATACAAGGACTTCCTACAGCATGTCAGGACAGTGGACAGATACTCTATAGATCCAGTGACTCACAAGTGACGTCTTCTCTGATGGAAGTCATTCTGTTTTCTTCTGCATCTAACACACACCAGTATGGGAGACTTCTCCTGATGAGATATCTTTGCTCCTCACTTCTGCAGCCTTTTCCAGCCTCTATAGAAACACACAAATTCAGACACCAAGGCCCAGAACCATACATTACATTAAAGGGGTTGTCTGGGCATGGACTGGTTTTTCATACTGATGACCTATCGATGTGCCTGGACAACCCCTTTTACTCAGACTAATAAATACAGATCCCAGACCTTCTAAACTATTGCAGTCCCCAGACCAGACCCCCTAAATGCATACAGATCCCAGAACAAGCACCCTAAATAAATACAGACCCCAGAACAAGCACCCTAAATAAATACAGACCCCAGAACAAGCACCCTAAATAAATACAAACTCCAGAACAAGCACCCTAATTACAGACCTCATACCAGACCCCTAAATACAGACCCCAGACCAGACCCCCTAAACTAATATAGACCGCAGACCTGACTCCCTAAACTAATACAGACCCCAGACAAGACCCCCTAAATACAGACCCCATAAACTAATGCAGACCAGATCCCCTAAACATAGACCCTAGACCTCCTAAATACAGACCCCAGACCAGACCCCTAAATACAGACCCCTTAAACTACTACAGACTCCCTAAATACAGACCCCATAAATGAATACAGACCCCAGACCCTCTAAACATAGACCCCAGACAACCTAAATACAGACCGCCTAAACACAGACCCCAGACCCCTTAAACAAATCCATGATCCCCTTATACTTATCTCGCAGCTCACCTCATGGTCTTCTTTCTTGCTGCTGGTCTAGAAGTTGCGGTCATGTAACCAGCAGATCTCAAGAACTGCAGACATAAGGTCATGTGACCTTTATGTCTGCAGGTCCTTTACAGGATATACACAATGCCGTTTTGTAGTGGTTTATGCCGCGATTCGCAGTAAAATCGTCTCAAATACTAAGTGGCGATGATGGCACATTCCATCATGTGTGATGACATGACCCTATATATTATCTATATACAATCTAAAATCAGATATGTGGTGAGATAGTTGTATGTAGAATGCCCTTGTACCTCCATAGTTATAGCATATAGTGCTGCTGTTCTCACATCAGTGTATTGGTGCCAATACTTCCCCCTACACTAAAGACCCTGATCTGAATGGTAACTCTTTAAGATGTATAGCTACGCCACTAACATTTATGGTAAATCTAGGAAATGGGGAAGGACAATTGCTGTAGAACTCCTTTTTTTTCCTCCAACATGTCAGTAATATTTAAGAATCAGCACAAGAAAAAAAATCAATTAGACTAAGCGACATTGAATGTAGAATGTGTTCTCTATAACAACTATTGTGTAGACCATACTTTGTCATCAGAGATATAATAACGGTGTCTGGCTTTTCAGACATCTTAAAGTGTGCATTGCCCAGATTGCAACCTTACAACTTTACTACGGAATTTATGAGCTCAATCAGCATAATATAATCCAAAATCCTTTGTGTAAAGCAGGGGTCAGCAACCTTTGGCCCTCCAGCTGTTGTGAAACTAACTACATTTTCCAGCATGCCCTGATAGCTAAAGGCTTGATTATTCCAGCCAAAGGCTGTCAGGGCATGCTGGGAACTGTAGTTTCAACAATTCCCACAACAGCTGGAGGGCCAAAGGTTGCTGATCCCTGGGTAGAAAAAACCTAAAAGTAACATGTATAGAAAATAATATTGAAATGATGTTATCAAGATAGTAATACATGATGCCAAAAAGCCACACAATGTGACAATATGACAGGGATGAGTGACTTTAAGTCTAAAGGGGTATTGCTATCATGGGATATGCCACAAATATCTGAAATATTTGTGTCCCATGTCTGGGACCCCCACTTATCTCCCTAACCGGGTTCCCCCGACTCCGTCCCACATCCAGGAGCAGGTAACACAGCCGCAGGAAATCGACATGTTTCTGCTGCAACATGCACAGCAAAAACTGCGACGGATTTCTGTGACTGATTTGCCTGCAGTTTTTTTTAGATTTTGCTGCATATTTTCTGTTGCAGAAAGTCTGTAGCATCTCCTGCCTGCGGGAACATACCGTAAGTTTGGGTTACTACAGGGCAGATTTGCTGCATATTTTGCCTGCATTTTGTAAGCCAAAACCAGAATTGGATCCAGCAGAGCAGGTCTATAAGGCCTTTCTTTGTATATCTCATTTGTTTAGGTTCTGTTCCTGGTTTTGGCTTAAAAAATACATGCAAAATCTGCAGCAAATTTGCACTGTGGGAATCCAAGCTTACGCTAACTGTGTATTTTCCTGCAGCTGCACTTAAGGCTGTATTCATACGGTGCAGTTTTGCTGCGCTTTTTGCCACGCGGTCAAAAACCAGACCCAAAAAAAACATGTTTTTTTCTGTGTTTTTTTTTGCTGCACAGCAAAAAAAACATACCAAAACCACACCATATATACTCTTAGGCTATGTTCACACAGAGTTTTTTGCAGGCGGAAATTCTGCCTCAAAATTCAGTTTGGAAGTTTGAGGCAGATTTTCTTCTCCCTGCACGCTGATTTTCGCTGCGTTTTTAGCAGAGTTTTTCGCCCACGGCCATTGAGCGCCGTGGGCATAAAACGCCACAAAATACGCTTTCTCTGCCTCCCATTGATGTCAATGGGAGGTCAGAGGCGTAAACGTCCGGAGATAGGGCATGTCCCTTCTTTCTCCCGTGAGACGGTTTTACCACTCGCGGGAAAAAGACGCCTCCGCCTCCCATTGAAATCAATGGGAGGCATTTTCGGGCCGTTTTTGACGAGTTTTGCGGCGCGGTTTCCGTGTGAACATAGCCTTACTGTGTATTAGACTATTTTTCAGGGTTCCCACCCTTTGTTATGTTTATTGGAAGTTTTCTGGATTGTTTTTAATATGTTCATCAAAAGAAGATTTTTTTTATGTTATATTGTGTGGTCTAGCACAACTTTTTCCAATATAGGCTTGGGATTCGCAGCCCAATTAGAGTGATAGGTGTTTTTGCTGAATCAACGGAATCTGTAACTACTTATCTTTTTCTGATTCTGAGTTGCAGCTTGTGTTATAGTCCAGAACTCCGTTTGCAATCCCCTAGATTTCCGTACGGGCACAATGTCAGCACACAGCTTGCTCTGGTCATTTAAGGTGCACATATACATTATATGACAGTTGGCCAAACTCGACCAAGCGTGCATGTGTATGGGGGAGTCGGGAAGAACAGCTATCTAAAGTGGACAGCTATCTAAATGTATGGCCACCCTAAAAGCCATTCCAGAGTTAGAAGAGCCACATCTGGTCCCTGCAGGGGAAATGTAGTATTATATCCTGGCTATCGAAATGAATGGATGGCCATCTAGTTTATGGACAGGCCGGGTCCACCAAAAAAAGTGCCATTTTTCTTAGACAGAGCCCCACCCTGGCTCATAGAGTGGGGTCCCGAGCTGGGGACCCCACTGTATGATGCACATGTGCCCTAATATGACATAACAAAAGGCGTTGTCATACCCTTTATTTATGAAAACTGCTGGAAACAATAAATATAATTTGTTTGCCATGTTGATCAGATTCTACCAATAATTTCTCTAGTGAGAAAACAGAAATGCTCAAGGTTTTCCACTACTAGTCATCACATGTGCACAGAAATGTTTGTAGATGGTGCTCCACTTTTTATTTCTAGAATAATTGTACACTACAGCATTGTTAGAACTGGTTTTGGAAAATTTCTGAAAATGTGAAAAATGTCTTTGATCTATAAAAAAAATGTTAATTAGATTTGGTGCCTGAAGACATAGTGTATGGCTGTATTACTGACACATGTCCTTTCAGTCATTCTGTTCATGGCTGAATGCAATACATTTCCATATAACACGGCTTGCATCAATCTTCCGCTCCTTCATGGTGTGTCTTTTTGTCCACTGTTTGTAACGCATGTTCTTCTATAAAGATTGATGATCACATCTATCACCCGGCTAACAGAGTATTCATTCCTTGTTCATACCAATGACTCAACTTTTTTAATTAAATTAAAACTTTACCTTTCCCACATTACATTCAAAACTTCTTTTCTATTTGGATGCCTTATTATAGATCTATTCTTCCCTGTTACTATCCCTTCAGGGATGAATATCTCCATAATGCAGAATACAGAGGCACCATACCATGGCCAATGGAGTGCCTATTGCTTCGCACTATGGAGCTGCAGGGATTATATGTGCATCCATACACGCTCTGCCGTACATGTGACGGGCTGACCATGTTCAACTCCCTCTTCCTACCCTGCAGTGATTAGCACATGGAGTTAATGTGCTGCTGTGATTTAATGCCTGTACTATTATCTCTTTGATAAGGCTGAGAACTAAATGAGCACTCTGCCCAATTACTATGGAAGTAATGTGGGGGTGATTTAACCACCTGGCTCCTGGATGAAAGACTGTTCTGCTACCCTTTTGTGTTTAAAACCTCAATTTACATACTAAGGGGCACATTAATAAAAACGTTCATAGTCTTGTAGTCAAGATATTGACAACAAAAGTCAAAAGCACGTGAGATGTATTTATAAAGCATGGGGTCCTGTTTTTGATGTTAAACACCAGAAAACAGACTGTACACACGGTCAGACCAAATGTACACTGCATAAGGCTGGGTTCACACATGGCGGAAATTCACTTAAATTAATCCGCAGCGGAGCCGTTTCTCCATTGACTTCCACTTTAATTTAGCAGTGTTCGTTTAGACGATGCGTAAAATTCCGCTGCGGAGCATAGGCTGTGGAGCGGAATTTGGTGTCCGCAGCATGCTCTGTCTGTTGCGGAGCAGTGGCGGACTGGTTGCGGACTCAAGGCGGAATTTCTCCATTGACTTCAATGGAGATTCTAATTTCCGCAATGAAGTCCGCAGCTGTCATGCACATGTTATGTGTGCTGCGGATGCGTTTTGGTTTTTTAACTTGACATTTCTTCATTCTGACTGGACCTATGTATTTCTAGGTCTACAGCCAGACTGAGGAAGTCAATGGGGCTCCCGTAATGACGGGAGCGTTGCTAGGCGACGTCAGTAAATAGTCACTGTCCAGGGTGCTGAAAGAGTTAAGCGATCGGCAGTAACTGTTTCTGCACCCGGGACAGTGACTACCGATCCCAATATACAGCAACCTGTCAAAAAAAATAGAAGTTCATACTTACCGAGAACTCCCTGCTTCTGTCTCCAGTCCGGCCTCCCAGGATGACGTTTCAGTCTAAGTGACGGCTGCAGCCAATCACAGGCCAATAACAGGCTGCAGCGATCACATGGACTGCCGCGTCATCCAGGGAGGTCGGGCTGGATGCCGAAGGAGGGACGCGTCACCAAGACAACGGCCGGTAAGTATGAATTTCTTTGACTTTCACAAGGGAAAGTGCTGTCCCTAGTCTCTATCCTGCACTGATAGGGAGAAGGGAAGTACTTTTACCGCAGTCCGCAGCAGCTAGTCCGCATCAATTTACTGCACATTTTGTGCAGATCCGCAGCAGAATCTGCAACGCAGATTCTGTGCGGCATTGATGCGGACAGTTGCGGAGGAAATCCGCCACGTGTGAACATGCCCTCAGGGTTTGTAATGTACAATACATGCACCAATTTTTATTAGTGCAACTATTTTTATAGGTGCAAATTTTGTAAATGCCACAAGCTAAATTTTGCCAACGAAAACCAGCAAAATAATACTTTCTATCAATATTTTTGTCAGAAGTACAAGCCCTTATTATTATGCCATATACCGTCTGTATTGTTTTTTGTCTATCCTAAGAACTGTCCTCCCAGGATACAGCAGGTGACCACAGATACATTTATATATAAAAATAATAATAATAATAATGTCATATTGTCAACAGATATATTCATCTCTAAAAATGTGGTGTTTGTTTGCAAACTCCCAAACGAAAAGCTATTATACATAGTGGACAGATGCTTTATTAATCTACAGCTTGTGGTTCTATGTTTTACTCAATACCTACTCCAAAACCATATCTGTGAAAAGTCTTATAAATGAGCTCTACTCTGTTTACTACACACAGCTTGGTCACCCACTGTACATAGGAAATCATTCACAGCTGGAGACAATGAGTCCATCAAAACATGGGAATGGATGAAAACTCCAGCAAACAAAAAACTAAAAAAAATCAATAAAAAAAAATCGTATTTAACCCTTTCATGGCCGGAAGTGTTTTTGGCCCAGAGTGAAATTTAAGCTTTTACTTAGGAAAATAACGGTCCAAAACGCAAACCTTATTTGAGATTTAAATGTATCTCAGCCTCTCTACATGAATGACAATCGTCCAGGTACATCATTTTTTTTCGTTAAGGCACAAGATCAGATAAGGCCAGGGTAGAACAAGAAAAAATTGATGGCTGGGGGTAATTATTGTATGTTTAGGGTAAAGTACATTTTGTGTGACAGAAACATATTTAAGCCTGAGCACCTGACGCACATGCAAAATGTGTTTTTGTCATGCAAAAGTCTAAAATTGGTTTGTGTGGGTTTGGAGAGATGTGCACTTTTTGAAAGGTGGAGGGCTTTATATTTTTAGATTTTTTTTCCATTGGTTATTGTTTTATTATGTCTTTCTTATTTTTTTTATTTATTTACATTTTGCTATATTTATTAATTTATTTAATTCTTACTATTGGGGCACAGGTTAGTATGGAATACATTATATACAGTGTGTGTTTCTTGCTGTCCCCATATACAGATTACTGATAACAGTGATCTAATGGCAACAGTCCATTAGATTACTGTTATCAGTGATCTGTATACACTGGTAACTGGTATACGAGTCTGTATACAATGGTAATTGGTATACGAGCCCCTTCTTGACAGTGAATCCCTATGACGTGAATCCTTGTGACATGATGTCACTGGGTTTCCTAGCAACCACCTGAATAACGAAGCAGTAGCTTCTGCATTCTGTAACACAGCACACAACATGAGCGCTGTGTTCAGAGGTATTTAGTAACAGGGAATGTCGGCAATGCTCTGTCAGGGGATTCAGCTCCAGGCGTAGCCCCTGATGTCACTGTCCATATATGGACAGTGACACCATGGGGTTCTCCAGGAGCGGAATCCCTGGCCAGAGTGTCGGAAAATGCTCTGGCAGGGAATTCCACTCCAGGAGTAGCCCCTGACGTCACTGTCCATATATGGATGGTGACGCCAGGGGCTTCTCCAGGATCGGAATCCCTGGCCAGAGCGTTGGCAACACTCTTTTTCAGGGATTCTGCTCCTGGAGGAGCCACTGACATATATAGACAGTGACATCAGAGGTTCACTCTAGGAGAGGAATCCCCGGCAATGCTCTGGCATGGGATTTAGCTTCAGGAGTAGCCCCTGACGTCACTGTCCATGTATGGACAGTGATGTTAGTGGCTCCTCTGGGACTGGAATCCCCAGCCACAGCATGGCCTATGCTCTGCTGACGATTTCGATCCTACAGGGAGCCCCAATGGTGCCATCTACTGGGGGTAGTGCTATCTACAGGGGGATGGAGCTGTCTTCAAATGGGATGTGGCACTATCTACATGGGAACTGCGGCACTATATAGGCACTATCTGCAGCAAGAGGAGACGGGGTTCGGGGCGCAGCGAAAGGGGGCGGGGTGGGTTTGCCGCGAGAGGAGGTGGCGTGGTGGAGGAGGTGGGCAGGCAGTGGGACCAGAGGCATAGCTCTGAAGAGCTCAGGGAACATCCGCCCGGTCCACTACCTGTGCACGTAACTGATGACGAGCCATGCCTTGGCTCAGCCAAAAGTGCAGGCTGAGCTGAGGCACGTACTGTCACAGGAAGTTAAAAATTCACAGACGGTGTGGTCATGTGACCGCATTACTGAAATCAGAAACTCTCGGACCTTCAAAAAGCAAGTATATTAGAAACTGACTGGCAATGGGTAAATTAATGCATATTAAAAAAAAATATATTCCTGGCCAACCCCTTTAACAACTCTGGGGGGCTTATGTTAGGCCCAAGGCTGTAATATAAAGCTGTCAGCCAAGGCGATTATGATGCAGGAGCTAACGGAGAGAGAACAAAGGGAAGCTCCTATCTTTGTTTTTTTTCCTATAAGGTTAATAAGCCAGGATTGATGTCAATCACAGCTGTACTCCCGCAGATAATCTGACGGGTGCTGCAACAGTGCACACAGGAATATTTGGACGTACCTGAATGTCCTAATGCCGTAATTTCTTTGGAAGTACAGGTACAGAATACAAACTAATAATGATGCGCAAAAGCCTTTACAATGTAAAGGTAGGAAAACCATATAAGCAATGTTATGATTTTTAACTGGACTACTCATTTGACCAAAATGACAATTCGACCAAAATCTATCACCAAAATTAGATGTTTTTGTGAATTAGTTACTGATGAAGGTAATTTTAATCCGTCTTTGTACCAATGGTATTGATGACTAAAAGTAAGAATGACAACCATATCAGTTTAGGATTTCTAAAAATCTTTTCACATGTTTCCTGTCACAACTGCTCCACAGTTCCTGTATCAAAGTATCTGAAAATGGCCCATTCCAGTAGGGGCACTTGCCATCGCATATACTCCCTGTCATCCTGGTGGCTATCAGAAATCACAGCATGTCTTTCATCAAGGACAGGCAACAGAAAAAAGAACACTGCACCTTTCTAATATTTATGTCAGCTGTATCACTGTGAGATTTCCGACAGTGAAAATGCAGGTAACCTTTCCGGTGATCCTTGATGTTTCCATTCCATGTTGACAGGAGAGTAGCGGAAAAGAGAATTTTATCAGATTAATATTTTCCATGATGTAATGGTGAAGGGATTGTTCAGGAAAATTACAGAATGTATGAAAATGTATCATGGCTTACTATTAAAAAAGGATAACTGCATATGAATCAACAACAAAAAAAAGAAAGAAATTTTGTCTACAGATCACTGCTGTGTTGCCTCTAATATCACAACATGAGTAGCTTCACCTGGGAGGGACTGTAGTATGTTTTACAGATTTGCTTCCAGGTCCTGTATGCCACTGTCCTGTGCAGAGGATTCACTTTATAGAGCCTGCAGGACTAATTTTCACAATCTTAGGTTATGTTCACATCTGCGTCAGAGCTCCGTTACGACGTTCCGTCTGAGCTTCCCGTCGGAACGGAGCCCTGACTGACACAAACGGAAACCATAGGAAATTGATTACAATGGTGACGGAACAAGTGCTAATGGTTTCCATTTGTCTCCGTTGCGCAAGGGTTCCCTCGGTTTGATGGAATCAATAGCGTAGTTGACTATGCTATTGATTCCGCCAAAACGTGCACATCGGAGACAAACAGAAACTATTGGCACCGGATGTGTCACCATTGAAATCAATTGTGATGGAAACGGAAACCTATGGTTTCTGTTTGTGTCAGTCAGGGTCCCGTTACAATGGATAACTCAGACGGAACTTTGGAATGGGACCCCGGCACAGATGTGAACGAAGCTTTACACTCATACAAATACCTAAATCACAACGCAATCTTTAGTTCGACCTCTTTCTTTGGACAAACCTTGACTTCTCCCTTGGATAGTAGACCACTACAATGTTTATTTAGATTTTTTTTTTTATATAATATAATTGCTATTTATTGAGCTTTATTTACTAGAATCTAGAATCTAAAAAAAGTATCTTCTAAGCATTTTTACATAATACCTATGGAAGCAATGTGAGCTCGTTTTGCTATTTGCTATTAAGTTTCTTTGCTTCAGCCCAGACATTAAGTTTGTGGTGAATTGCCAGTACTGTGACATCACTTTATTGTCTTTTTATATATTGATTTTATTTCTATAAAAAAAAAAATGCTTATTTCAACTAATACATACACATCAAACAAAATGACTGTATTAAAAATGTTTGATTGAAATTGCTGTGCAGCAAGTGTCATTTTCATGAACGTGGATTACTTTGGATGCAGAAAGAATAGCAAACATGAAACCATAACATATTGCTCAGGTGTCAAGTGAAGACATATTTATATACTGTTTTACAGCAGCTGCCAATGTCAGCAATTATACATTCAGCTGCAGAACCTATGGATCATTATATCCAGTGTTCGCATAAATCATATTTGATTACTTTTACAACATTTTGTTAAACTTCACTACCAATTTTAGTTTTTAATTAACATTTAATTGGTATACTTTATGACAGTAAAACAGATGTAAAACATATCATTAGGATTTATTGTAATTTCCCATAAGCATAGACTATAATTTTCTGTCGTGAATTACCAGAATGGTATTTCTACCTGACATAGACAGAATCCCCCCCCCCAAAACAAAAAAAATTTTAATCCATATTTCCCAGACTTCTGAAGAGTCAGGCAGGGTATATATCACTGCATAAATAGTCAGATTTGCCATACAGGGAAAGGGACAACTGTTACAATTATTTTGGAGCTGTAAAAGTGTCTCTAAGGGTATGACCAGACGTGGTGTATTTCTTACGCCACTGTCCGCATCAATGCCGCACATAATCTGCGTTGCAGATTCTGTTGCGGCTCTGCCTAAAATGGGCATTAAATTGATGCGGACTAGCCATTGCGTATTGAGGTGAAAGTACTTCCCTTCTCTCTATCAGTGCAGGATAGAGAGAAGGGGCAGCCCTTTCCCTAGTAAAAGTAAAAGAAATTCATACTTACCCGGCCATTGTCTTGGTGACGCGTCCCTCTTTCGACATCCAGCCCAACCTCCCTGGATGACGCGGCAGTCCATGTGACCCCTGCAGCCTGTGATTGGCTGCAGCCGTCACTTGGACTGAAACGTCATCCCGGGAGGCCGGACTGGAGGAAGAAGCAGGGAGTTCTCGGTAAGTATGAACTTCTTTTTTTTTACACATCGATCTATATTGTGATCGGAAGTCACTGTCCAGGGTGCTGAAACAGTTACTGCCGATCGCTTAACTCTTTCAGCACCCTGGACAGTGAGTATCTCCTGACGTCGCCTATCAACGCTCCCGTAATTACGGTTGCACACACGTAGTCACGCGTAATTATGGGAGCCCCATTGACTTCTATGGGCCTGCCCGTGCCCTAATAACGGCCCGAGATTACGGGCGTTCAATCTGGCTATAGACCTAGAAATACATAGGTCCAGCCATAATGAAGAAAGATCATGTTCTTAAAACCAATACGCTACGCAACACACATTACATCTGCGGATTTCATTTCGGAATTTTGAATCTCCATTGAAGTCAATGGAGAAATTCCGCAATGAGTCCGCAACAAGTCCGCTACATGTCCGCAACAGCCAGTGTATGCTGCGGACACCAAATTCCGCACCGCAGCCTATGGTACGCAGTTTTCCGCAACATGTGCACGAATCTTACTAAAAAGCAGTGGAAAGCAATGGAGAATATGTCCGCAGTGGAATTCCAGAGCAATTCCGCCACGTCTGGCCATTCCATAAGACGGATAATTCTGAAAAAGTTTTGGTAATTTTTGACTAAAGAGCAGAACCAAAACATTTATATTGACTGTTACATTTTCGATTTTAGTTGAAAATGGTTTTCAACTAGAAAGCCTCCAATGTGTGGCCATCTCTATTGTGAATGCCAAAAATCAGCACCTACTACAAAGGATAATTCATCTTTATTCGTAACATTTGTTTTTTTTCACACTGCATTTCTTCATATATATATATATATATATCTCAATTTATTACTTTATACATAATTATTTTTAACAATATTTAATTTCAGTGACTAGTAAATCTACCATGTTATGCTCTGACTATAATGGTTGTCCCTGCAGTCTCCCAGACAAACTCTAGAAGTGGCACTCATAATAAAATGACCACAATGCCTAGGGTGAGACAACCCCTTAAAGCCTATCTCTAACCAAGCATGAAAGCTTGAAATTGCTCCAGTATCCTTAGGTATAGTCACTGTGCACAATATATATGTGGTCTAGACTTTCATCAGGAAGAAGTTGCTTCCTGTCAGTCATTGTTCTCATGGGGTTAATATGTAGGTCTCCCAGTTCAAAATAAAAATATTTGCAAGACTCTCCACATTCTTTCATCTTACTGTAAGACAACCTTCCATTCCTTTTCACTGAGCAGAGATATAATAGTTTGAAGTTATGCCTATGGCTGCAGACGTTGTCAAAGGGCCCCGAGACTGAGGTAGGGAAAAACACGGTGGAGGCTTTCTACAATCTAGCTCTGTTTTCTTCTTTGTAGAGAAGATCTAATATATGTTATGACTAATTATCCTTTAGTTGCTGCATAGAAAATTTTTTTTTTTGGGGGATGACTTAAAGCTGCAATTTCTTGATTGCTTATTATTCCAAAGCAAATTTGCCTGTCAGTGTTCGACTGGCAAGGCCTAATAAACAGATACCTATGGCTGAGGACCTTTTTTGCCCTCAGCTGCAGTGTTAACCTATCAGCACCCCGCGATCGTGTCACCAGGTGCCAATGGGCTAACAGAGGGAGGCTCCTCCCACTGTCAAACGCCTTAGACGCCACAGTTACTTTTGACTACAGCATATAAGGGGTTAAATGGCTGGTATCAGTGGTTTCTATTAGCATCTAAGCTGTTTATGGATATGCCATAAATGTCTGACAGATGCAGGTCCCAGCTGTAGGACCTGCACTTATCTCTAGAACGGGGGTCACACGACCCCTGTTTTGCCAAGTTACGCAATTACCAGCCTACGCACTCAGATGAGAAATCAATGGAAAGGTAACCACGCATGTGAGCGACTCTCTCTGTTGATACCTATGGGAGTTACGGAATCAGCCGAGCCCGCTTTTTCTGTCTTTGTTATTTTAACCATGCTGTACTTATATACAGGTCTAGTGCATGCATCTCAGTGGACAATATAGATAGATTAAAATAAGGCAATTTTTCTACAAACATTTACATGATTTCACTGCTTACCATGCATTAAAGGCTATGTACACCTTTGAAATCTTTTATATATATATATATATATATATATATATATATATATATATATATAAAAAATAATGTCTATCAGTGGGTTTGGTGCAACTTTATTGATCTTTAAGGGGTTAGTAAAAATATTTAGAAAGTTTTACCAAATACACTGACAGACATTGTTATAAAAAAAAAAATACTGGATGCAATGCAGCTGTATCTCAAAAAGTAACAATAATTTTTAACCACATAACGACTTGTCATGTACTAGTATGTGACAGCCATTACGGGGAAGTATAGAGTGGGCTCACACACTCCATACTCAGCGGGTGACAGCTGTGTAATACAGCTGACACCTCACTGCAACTGGCGGAATCAAAGATCACTTTGATTCTGCCCGTTTAACACCTTAAATGCCGTGGTCAATCGTGACCACGGCATTTAAATTGTTAGTATTAGGGGGGTGGCCCCCTCCAACGCGCCATTGCCTCACCCCACAATACGATCAGGGGTTGTGGATGGTTGTCATGGCAGCCTGGGGGCCTAATTAAGGCCCCCAGGTCTTTCGTCTTTGTGCTCCTTTGAAGCCCTTCAAAGGAGACTGTCAGTATCACGATATACTGCAACACAATAGTATTGCAGTATGTCATGCAAGCGATCCAGTGATCCAAAAAAAAAATTAAAACTTCTCCAATTTTTTCACTAAAGCAATGTCATATATATATATATATATATATATATATATATATATATCATGCAAATTGCTGTTTTTGGGTGACCTTAGCTCTCACAAAAAATGTAATAAAAAGTGATAAAAAGGTCTCATGTACCCCAAAATGGTATCGGTGAAAACTGCAGCTTGCCCCGCAAAAGTTATGCCCTCACACCACTAAATTGATGGAAAAATAAAAAAGTTATGACTTTCAGAATATGGCAACACAAAACATTTTTTTTTAGCAAATAGTTATAAATAGTGTTAAAATATAAAACAAAACATATAAATTTAGTATCGTCGTAATCATATCAACCTGTAGAATAAGGTGAATATGTAGTTTTTACCACCTTATGGACGCTGTAAAAACAAAACAACCCAAACCATGGCATAATCTCTGTTTTTTGCCCATTTCACCCCATTTATTTATTTTTTCCCGCTTTCCATTACATTATGCAGTACAATAAATGGTGCCAAGAAAAACTACAACTTGGTCCCGCAAAAAAAACAAGCCCTTATATTGCTATGTGGATAAAGAAATAAAAAAGTTATGGCTTTTGGAAGGCGGGGAAGAAAATTAAAAAAACTAAAATTGGCCTGGTATTTAAGGGGTTAATAAAAGTATTTAGAAAGCTGCACCAAACACACTGATAGACATTTTTATAAAAACAATAAAAATGTCAAAGGTGTACATAACCTTTAAGTTGGACCGAATGTGTTTTTCCATATTACATTATTTGAATGAGGTTCCATTATGCCTGAGAGAGAGAGAGAGAGAGAGAGAGAGACAAGGCATCTATTGTTGTCATACAGACATCTTTTTTTTTTCTGCCCTGGCAGTGCTTGTGTACAGGACATATAGTCCCTGTCAGTCCCCCAGTCCATGATAGTGCTAGGATGCCGTGGGTTTCTTATAGATAACTGAATGTTAATTGTGTCTCCTGACAGTGGCACCTCAGGGTGCACTCACAGAAATGAATAGGATGTGTTAACTAATCCGTCACCGTCAGTTGTTTTCACATAAACATATAAATAAAACAATTCAAAATCTCATTGCAGATCATTTATAAAAATCTATTACCGGTAATCTTATTTGTTGCTTACAATGAATTTACTATTCACCAGTTGGTTGAATACATTGCAGAATACAGTATATAATAAAACAATTTAATCAGGTCTGATAAGTCTAACTAATGACTCATTTTGGCATTAAGACACTATTAGTATTATTATTATTATTATTATTATTATTAACACCTTAACGACCAAGGACGAAAATGCACGTCCTGGTCGGCTGCTAGTTCCCGCACCAGGACGTTCATTTTCGTCCGCATTTCAAACTGTCACTCTGTGTAAACACAGAGTGACAGACCCGCGCTGACAGCTGTCCTAGACAGCTGAGACATCAGTCTCGCCGGACAGCGGACCATCGCCGCTGCTTTCGGCAGTTAACCCCTTAAGTGCGGCGACGGATTGCCGTCGCCGCATTTAAGTGGTTTGAAGCACATCGGCAGCCCCCACGAAGTGATCGTGGGGGCTACCGATGCTTGTCACGGCAATCGGAGGTCAGATAATGACCTCCGGGTTGCCATGTACGGAAGCCTCGGAGGAACAGCCTCCGGCCGTTCCTCCTCTGCTTCCTGTCAGTGTGACAGTCACGTCACAATGACAGTTAGAGTACATTACACTACGTGTGTAGTGTAATGTACTCTAGCAGCGATCAAAGCTGCAAGACTAAGTGTCCCCTAGTGGGACAAGTTAAAAAGGTAAAAAAAAGTAATAAAAATGTTTTAAAAAAAGTGTAAAAATAAAAGTTATAAGTTCTATAAACACAAAATGCTTTTTTTCCCTATAATAAGACTTTTATTATAGAAAAAAAATGAACACGTTAAAAAAGTACACATATCTGGTATCACCGCGTTCGTAACGAACCCAACTATAAAACTATAATGTTATTTTTCCCGCACGATGAACACCCCAAAAAAAAACAATAAAAAACTACGACAGAATCACAATTTTTTTGGTCACCACCGCTCCCTAAATAAAGAATAAAAAGTGATCAAAAAGTCGCATGTACCCGAAAATAGTACCAATAAAAACTTCTATCCGTCCCGCAAAAAACAAGCCCTTACACTGCTTCTTTGACTAAAAAATTAAAAAATTACGGCTCTCAGAATATGGTGACACAGAATTTTTTTTTTTTATAAATAAGTCATTTTATTGTGCAAACGCTAAAAAAAGGACCAAACCTATATACATATGGTATCGCCGTAACCGTACCAACCTGCAGAATAAAGTAAAACTGTCATTTATAGCGTACGGTGAGCGCCGCAAAAAGAAAACCTAAAAAACGGTGTCAGAAATCCTGTTTTTTGCTCAGGATTGCAAAAAAATTGAATAAAAAGTGATCAAAAAAAATCGCATGTACCCCAAAATGGTACCAATGAAAACGACAGATTGTCCCACAACAAATAAGCCCTCACATCGCTCTATTGATGGAAAAATAAAGAAGTTATGGCTCTTGGAAAGCGGGGAGTGAAAATCTAAAATAAGAAGGCAAAAAATGGATCAGTCCTGAAAGGGTTAATTCATTTCTAATGAAAAAACGTATGACCACATGTGGGGTATTTCCGTACTCGGGAGAAATTGCTTTATAAAAAATGGTTGTTTTTTTCCTCCTTTATCCCTTGTGAAAATGAGAAAATGCAACATTTTAGTGGAAAAAAATGTTGATATTAATTTTCGCGCCCTAATTCCAGTAAACTCTGCAAAAGACCCGTGGGGTGTAAATGCTCACTATACCCCTAGAAAAATTCCTTGAAGGTTTTTCCAAAATGGGGTCACTTTTGGTGGGTTTCCACTGTTTTGTCGCAAATGCGACATGGCACCGAAACCATTCCAGCAAAATCATAAATCCAAATGGCGCTCCTTCCCTTCTGAGCCCTGCTGTGGGTCCAAACAGCAGTTTATTACCACATATGGGGTATTGTCGTAATCGGGAGACATTGCTTTACAAATGTTGGGGTGCATTTTCTTCGTTATTCCTTGTAAATAATAAAAATTTCTATGTTGTTTCAGAAAAAAAGTACATTTTAATTTTTACAGACTAATTCCAATATATTTAGCAAAAAAACTGTGCGGTCAAAATGCTAACTATACCCCTAGATAAATACCTTAAGGGGTCTAGTTTTCTAAATGGGGTCGTTTATGGGGAGTTTCTATCGTTCTGGCAGCTCAAAGCTTCTCCAAATGTACAGTGGGGCCTAAAACATTTTCAAGCAAAATATGAGTCCTGAAAGCCTCCGGGTGTTCCCTTCCTTTGGGGCCCTGCCGTGTGTCCAAACAACGCATTAGGGCCATAATGTGGGTATTTTTGAAAATAGGAGAAAGAGGGTGATAGATTTTGGGGTGTGTTTCTTCATTTTCATGTTCGCTTTACAAAGAAATCGGTCTTCAAACTAATACTTTTATGAAAAAAGTGAAATTATTTTTTTTTTCACCTGATATGCATTAAATTTAGCAAAGAACTGTGGGGTCAAAACACTTACTATACACCTAAATAATTACGTTATGGGGTCTAGTTTTCTAAATGGGGTCGTTTATGGGGAGTTTCTATCGTTCTGGCAGCTCAAAACCTCTCCAAATGTACAGTGGGGCCTAAAACATTTTCAAGCAAAATATGAGTCCTGAAAGCCTCCGGGTGCTCCCTTCCTTTTGGGTCCTGCCGTGTGTCCAGGCAGCGCATTAGGGCCACAATGTTGGTATTTTTGAAAACAGGAGAAACAGGGTGATAGATTTTGTGGTGTGTTTCTTCATTCTCATGGTCGCTTTACAAAGAAATTGGTCTTCAAACTGATACTTTTATGAAAAAAAGTGAAATTATTTTTTTTTCACCTGCTATGTATTAAATTTAGCAAAAAACTGTGGGGTCTAAATACTTACTATACCCTTAGGTAAATACCTTAAGGGGTCTAGTTTTCTAAATGGGGTCATTTGTGGGGGTCTCCATCACTCTGAGACCTATGAGCCTCTGAAAACCTGGTTTGGTGCAGGAAAACAAAATGTACTTCAAAATTTATAAAATTATTATTCAATTTGTAAGTCCTCTAAATTGCTGAAAATGTATTTTATTTTTTCAAAAGTGCTGCCAAAATAGAGTAAACAGATATAAATATATATTTAATTAAAAAATTGTACAGTATGTGTGTACATATGTGACATATTGCAGTTAAAAATAGGGGAAAATGGTAATTTTTACAAAATTTCTTCCATTTTTCTATTTTTTAATTAATTTCCGCAAATCGTATCAGTCTACTTTTACCACTAAAATAAAGTACAACATGTGACGAAAAAACAATGTCAGAATTACTTGGATATTCAAAACTTTCACAGAGTTATTCTCTGATAAAGTCAGACATACCAGATTTGACAAATCTGGCTTGGTCATTAAGGTACAAACATGCCCGGTCATTAAGGGGTTAAAGTTAATTGTTAGTCATACTGTGTAACGTTTTCTATATCTGTGGCCACCTTAAGACCTTCCTTCAAGTGTTTTAAAAAAAATATAAAGAAATATTTTTACAAAATAGACAGAAGCAGACCTCATATTTACTCACTAAATCAGTCTGATGCAGCACATAAATCATGCAGTGCGTCATGTTCACAAAATGATTTAAGCATCTCATATAAACAGATCAATTTTTATCATCGAAGCAATGTTTACAATAAGTTTGAAGGATCTCTTTCCTAATTACAATCGGCAAGTTAAGAAAAACAATCTATTCTGAAAAATACATATAGTAAATCAGACGCTCTTAGAAGTGAACCATCCAGGGAGGTAATGGGGCATGATTAAATGTTCAGCCATGCAGTATAGTTTAGCAGGTTTAATAATTTTACAAGTAACATAGGCTTGGTGTCAGATCATGAATGACAGATATAAAATGTAAAGCCAAGCTTTCGCATGTTACAAAAAAAAAACAACTCTTTAATGTCATAAGATAAAATGTATAACTATAACGTAACATAAAATGTAATGTACTATGTTATAATTAATTGATAGTGCCTGCAGTGTATTGTAAATCAGATGTCATGTCAAGTGTGAAAATCTAGTGACATCACCTAACAGGCCCGAGACTTATATGTGGCACATGAATCCTGTATTCATTAAGATGCAGATGAAGAACAGTACTTGCCCGCAAGGTACTTATGAATGTCTCATAAATGAGTTTCAGCATAACAATATACTCACATTTATTTACAATAGCAATTTAGAAATGGCAATGTCAGCTGTTTCTATGCATGGTAGTGTTCTGGCACCCAAAGCATAGACTAACATGCATGCTAACACTTATTATTCATCATCGTGTATAGCAACCATGGTTGTATTCAATGTAAAGTGACACATTCTAATGTTTTACTAATCTGCCCTTTTAATATAAGGTGAAAGGGGCAGAATTAATTAATTCAATCGGGAAGTTGAACTCCACAATCCAATCCTGGTGTAGCGGATATTGCTGAAGATTAACTGTGGAAGCAAAATCTGCAGGTGTGAACTTTGTTTAAAATAATAATTAAAAAAAACAAAACAGTATACTCTCCTTACCAATTCCGTGGTGCTCCCGTGTTGATGCTTTTCCGGTCCCCCGCCACATTCTGTTTACCTGCATCCAGCAATGATGTGTCATCTTGACACGTGAGCGCTGCACCCAATCACAGGCTGCAGTGGTCACTTGTGTCAACACGTCATAGCTGAAGCCATTTAACGGATTCCGGCAGGGGAACAGGGAAGTGTCACCAAGGGAGTGACAGGAGATTGATATACCTTTTTTTTCTACAAAAGAGAAATGCGCAAGTAAATCTGCACCAAAATCGGCACAATTTGGTGGCGATTTGCCGCTGCTGATTTCCTGCACATACTTGGTCAGATTTGCTTTAAGAGTTCTCTTTAAAGCTCTTGACTGTCTATGACTTTTGGCTAAGTGGACGAGAAAAAAAAACAAGTTGATAACCCATCTCTGTTAGACATGGTTGGGCAGTCAGGAAACATAATTCCAGTCCCTATTTTTTTTAGTTGCCTTTGACAGTCTATGAGAAAGTTGCAGCAAAACTATTCTTCACCTTTGTTTTTCCGATAGCTTTAGATGTAGAGTTTCATGCCATTTTTTCTAGTGCCATGGCCTTGAGCTGTCTGCCATGACTGCGGAAAAAGAGCTGTGCAAGCCATAAACACATTGAAAAGTTCTGATACTTCATACCTGTGCGGCTATCACTGTTTTTTGACTACTAAAAGTCAGCATTAGATATGCTTTTATTAACAAAAAACTTTTCACCATCATAAAATGGGTGTGTCTAATAATTCAAGGCATCTTGTAGTCTGAAAAATATGATTCATATAAAACTTATATGCTTTGGTTTTATCAATGCACTTCCTTCAACTTTTATACTGACCTCATTCTAGAGTTACAAGCAGATTACACTTATCTTCGTAAGTAATATTGTAGGTCTTCAGGGCCAGTTTTTATAGCAATAGTTTGCTTTGTGAGCCATTATCTCTCCCTTTCCAGTTTTTACTAAACCCATATGCTTCAGGGTCATGCCTTATCTCAATTCTACAGGGTAGTATTTCATAGATGTCAAAATGGTAAGCAACACTTTTTGTGGAACTCATTGGTAGGGGATTGGAGGCATCATGCTAGAAATAGTAAAAATGATGTCAATTGCTTGTTCATTTCTCCAATGTAACTCCCATAAATATGTGAAAGCAGGATCATATACAATGCCTACACTACATACATGGCCTAATGTGATCAAAATGACAAGTTCCACTTGAACTATGTTTATATTATTTTAATCTCCTCTGTTGCCATTTCTATACCTGATTTTATTCTCTGTTGTTATTAAAAAAAATCATTAGTGGCCGTCTATATTTTTGGGGTTATTTTCAACACATTTTTTAGTAGGCAACGTTCTGCAGTTAATTATATTTTTCACCATTATATTTCTTGTTTACTTTTTAAAATTATATTATTTTGGAGCGGTTGTATGGACAATAACAAACATGGTCTAGGGCAGGGATCGGCAACCAGTGACAATGGTGCCACAGCCGGCTTGTGGGCCATGGTTTGTTGGCACGCTTCCCTCTCCTGTTTTACAGCACCGTTCTGTGCTTGGTGGCGCTGAACACAGTGAAAGAGCGGCACTTCTTGATGCGATTGGCGGCATTGATCACCAGGAGAGAGCAGCACTTCTTCGTGTTTGTCGTAGCTGAACACTTGGCAGGCACACAATGCAGCACTGCTCTCTCTCCTGCCGTTCCGTATCCCAAAACGCATAATGAGCCGCAGCTCTCTCCTGGTGATCAGCGCCGCAAGGACAGAGTTCTGAAACCGCTCTGTAAAAGAAAAAAAATAGCAAAAGTTGGAAACCACCCCAAGCTGGTGTTCAGTGGCCGTGATCTTTCCTATGAACTCCCCACAAATCTGGTGTTTAGTAGTAGCGTTCTCTTCTATGTTTACCACCCAAGCAGGTGTTCAGTAGCCGCGGTCTCTCATATGTGCACCCCGCCCCCAGCTGGTGTTAAGTAGCTTGTATGCACCACAGATGGATTATCTTTGAAGAAAGTCAGGGACAAGGGTCACATTGAAATGTAAGTTTAATTTCTGTATAATTGGTTAAAGTCACATACGTGGTAAGAGTTTGTGTTATATGACTATCATGTTTGCATGGCACACTGTACTTCTTCTTTGCTTTTTTTTTTATTGGTACGCCATACAGAAAATATTGCCTAACCCTAATCTAGGGTATTTGCAGAAATCTCACATATTGCATGTCTATTCACAGCATTGTGCTATGCATAGTTCTTAGAATCCGTTAAACTAGATATAGGTTATTAGAAAGAGAATTAGGAGTCAATGAGATGACCAATTAAACAAAACATGGGTTACCAATATTCACAAATAGCTTATGTAAAAACATGGGTGAATGTAATGTCCGTGGCTGCGGGCTGTCAACTCCAATCCCCTCCTGACAAGTCGGTAAGCGCTGGCCCCAGCCTCCTCCTCAGGAAACGCCAGCGCTTGCTTCCATTCACGTCAGCCGGATCCCGTAGGGTTCGTGCGCACGCTCATGCCCGCTCTTAAAGTGGCAGCGCACGTACCAGACTTTTGATGAACTTTGACCCGAGTACGCTGGACTATAAGAGGGGTCCAGCCCCCTGCTTCTATGCCTGAGCGTTGTTGATGTTTCCTAGTTTGTCTATGTGATGGCCTCCTAGTGTGTTTCCTGTTTCTGTATCTGTTCCAGTTCCTGTTCCTTGCATTCCATAGCATCCTGGTCGAGCACTGTGCTGTGCCAAAGTCATGTCGTGCTGTATCCCACGTCTGACCTGCTTCACCTCGCCTATCGTCTACCTGCTGCCTAGTCCTAGCCGAGCCTGCCCTGCTGCTGTCTGAGCTGCCACAGGTACCTATACGAACAATAGACATTCATCTGCGCCCTGTTGGCCAGCTGCCTTACTGCCAAGGCGGTATGGCCCAGTGGGTCCACAGACCCTTCATGACAGTGAACATGGAAGATATAGGATTGCAAAGCCTGATAGGCGTGAAAATGGGTAGGAAACAAATGGAAAAATAAACATAGTGTGTGGAATTATACAGAATTGTAAGAAGGAATGAGGCAGGGTAAATTGCAATTTCAGGAAACTGTCCTAAGTAGTTACCAGGCCTGAAGTGGAGGGGGAGTGGCAGCTAAAAGGATGACAGAAAGTGAATAAACAATCATTAACCAGAAATAATAACAGAGCATAACACATTAGTTTAACCCCTTAAGGACACAAACCTTTTTAATTTAGTCAGAGACACGGCTTAACAGAGGCAGACAAAAGGCAGACCTGTGGGACTTCATTAGGCCCCTGGGCTGCCATGACAACCATTGGCACCCACTGGTTGTGTTGTGCGGGTGCCGATGAGCTGTCAGAGTGGGCTGTCCGCCTCTTTCCAGCGCTTTAGATGCTGCAGTTTTGATTGACCACAGCATTTGAGGGGTTAAATGACCAGGAACAGCGCAATCGCGATTCCTGGCCGTTAGTCCCGGGTGTCAGCTGTAAAATGCAGATGACACCCGCAGCGTATGGAGCGCGCTTCATACTTCCCTATAACACTTACCACGTACATGTACGTGATAATGCGTCAAGGGGTTCATAGAACATCATTTAAAATATCTTCAATAGTAGAACAAAAGTGGTGTCACTCACCGATATATGCAAATAATTTCTTTATTGAGCGATCATGGTCAATACAATGCGGAAAAAGTCTGGGGCCATTTCAAGTGATTCCACGCTTTGTCAAAGTATGGGTGAACGGGAAACGACTGTGAGCTTTTTCGACATCGTACTGACCAGGAGCGTAGAAATTACTGACACAAGAAACTCTATACAGGTGTAGTGCTGTGTCAGATATCTAAGGGTATGTGCACGCGATCTATTTTCAGACATAATGGAGGCGTTTTACGCCTCGAATTACGCCTGAAAGACGGCTCCATTACGTCGGCAAACATCTGCCCATTGCTTGAAATGGGTTTTACAATGTTCCGTGCAGACGAGCTGTCATTTTACGCGTCACTGTCAAAATAGAGCGTGTAAAATGACGGCTCGTCAAAATAAGTGCAGAACACTTCTTGGGACGTTTTTGGAGCCGTTTTCTCATAGACTCTATTGAAAACAGCTTAAAAAACAGCCATAAAAAATGCTGTGGAAACGCCGCGAAAAACGCCGCGAAATACGTGAGTTGCTCAAAAAACTTCTGAAAATCAGGGGCTGTTTTCCCTTGAAAACAGCTCCGTATTTTGAGACGTTTTTGACTCTGCGTGTGAACATATCCTAATAGTGCCAGCCCTTTTCCCGTCTATCTATGACTGTAATTTAAAATATGTCTATATGTGTCCTCATACCTGTGGAATAAAATAGCACAAAATACTGTAAGCAATAGGCAATGAATAATGCTTTTAAGACAAGAAATTTCTAATTTGTCACAAAGAGAGAGTATAAAAACAGCCAAATCATTCAGGAGCATTCCTACAGTAACCTTGGTTACATCATGTGCACACTATACATGTTAAGGTACATAACTTATACCAACAAATATCAAGGATAGGGAAACAGAACAAACCAAAGAACACTTCACAATTGCAGAATAAAATATAAAACCACAATATTTTACATCTAATCAGAGTACTTGAGGTAAAAGTATATCTAATGACTACCTCCTGTTTCCTTATATTGACCACTTGACCGCTGATCGGCAGCAATTTTATAAAAGATTTCTGGGACCCGTTAGTAGATTAAGTATATTTAGGAAAGCGTTAGAACCAATTATAGTCTGAATGTTAGCATTTAATAGCAGCAATTAGGATATTAATGCGGTTTTCCACGATGGACTATCCACAAGATAAGACATCAGTATATGATTGGTGCAGGTCTGACACCTGCACCCCGCACCGATCAGCTGCTCCGGCTGCCGGATGTTTTGAACAGTATTCAGTAGTTGGAGCCAGAAGGAGATGCTCCGACCACTGCATAACAGCCGTTCTGCATTGCTGCAGCTCAGCTCCTATTCACTTAAATAGGAGCAGAGCTGCAGTACTGCAGCTCGGTCGCTATTCCGTAACTGGAGCCATCTGCTACCGGCTCCAACTACTGCATACCATTCAAAACATCCGGCGCCCATCGCAGCAGGAGCATCTGATAGGTGCGGAGTCCGTGTGTCGAATCCCCACCCATTCAATACTGATGACCTATCCGGTAGCGGGTTGCCCTGCCCCGTTTACTAAGCCCTGCCCACTTTTAAAAAAGAGTAGTAGGGCCATGGAAAAGGGGAAAAGTCGCAAACTATTGTGCTAATATGCCATGTACCATAATTTGTCACTTTTTAACACCACTAAAGTGGCATTAACCTTTTAGTAAATTCCCCCCATAATGTTCAGAGTAACCAATCTTTTCTGCAATTTAGAGTTAAAGGCGTTTTCCGGGACATGAATAATCTGCAGTAGGGCAAGTGATAGAATAAAATAGTAAACTATCAGGTACTCACCACCTGAAATGCCACCCGTTCCAGATGTTTTGCTGCCATGAGCAGAACGTGACCGCAGGGCCAGCAATTGGCTGTAGCCACACGTGACAGACAAAAGGCATGTGACCGCTGCAGGAGCTTCCGGGATCGGAGCTCTCGAGAATGGGTCTTCAGCACCAAAGCGAGGGGCATTTCAGGTGGTTAGTACCTGATAGTTCTTTTTAATTTATACCATACTCTGCCCTATTGCAGATTTTTAAGTAGTTCTAAGGGGAGATTCACACGAACGTTGCGTTTTTGCGCGCGCAAACAACGCAGCGTTTTGCGAGCGCAAAAACCATTTGACAGCTGCGTGTGTCATGCGTGTCTGATGCGCGGCTGCGTGATTTTCGCGCAGCCGGCATCATAGAGATGAGGCTTGTCAACGCCCGTCACTGTCCAAGGTGCTGAAAGAGCTAAATCTTTCAGCACCCTCGACAGTGAATGCCGAACACAACAGCGAAAAACCTGTAAAAAAAAAAGATAAAGTTCCTACTTACCGAGAACTTCCCGGCCGTTGCCTTGGTGACGCGTCCTTGGTGACGCGTCCTTGGTGACGCGCCTCTCTTGACATCGGGCCCCACCTCCCTGGATGACGCAGCAGTCCAAGTGACCGCTGCAGCCTGTGATTGGCCTGTGATTGGCTGGAGCTGTCACTTGAACTGAAGTGTCATCCCGGGAGGTCGGACTGCAGGAAGGAGACAGGAGTAATCGGTAAGTTAGAACTTCGTTTTTTTTTTACAGGTTAATGTATTTTGGGATCGCAAGTCACTGTCCATGGTGCTGAAACAGTTTAACTCTTTCAGCACCATGGACAGTGACTATCTCCTGACGTCGCGTACCGATAATTTTTTTGCCGGGATCGGCCAAAACGAGTTTGGCCGAACCCGGTGAAGGTCGGTACGCTTGTCCGGCTTCGCTCATCGCAAAGACACTCCGTTTGGATGTTCGGAAACAGAAAAGCACGTGGTGCTTTTCGGTTTTCATTCATCCTTTTCACTGCTGTTGCGCGAATCACGCTCGTCCCACGGAAGTGCTTCCGTGTGGTGCGCGTGATTTTCACGCACCCATTGACTTCAATGGGTGCGTGATGCGCGAAATACGCAGAGTTATTGAACCTGTCGCGCTTTTTGCGCAGCAGACAAACGCTGCGCAAAAAGCACGGACTGTCTGTACTGCCCCATAGACTTGTATTGGTCCATGCGTGCCGCGTGAAAACCACGCGGCCCGCACGGACCGAATACACGCTCGTGTGAATCCCCCCTAAGGGTAAGGCCACACGGTGCGGCCAAGTTGCATTTATGTTGCGTTTTTAAACCGCATCAAGTCATTTTTCAATAGAAGTCAATGGTGAAATTTTTGTTATGGACAGACTGCTGCTATTATATTACAATGTGTTTTTTTGTGTGGTTGAACGCATCTTCATAATGTCCGACCACATGCGG
This sequence comes from Rhinoderma darwinii, assembly GCF_050947455.1. Classification (NCBI taxonomy): domain Eukaryota; kingdom Metazoa; phylum Chordata; class Amphibia; order Anura; family Rhinodermatidae; genus Rhinoderma; species Rhinoderma darwinii. The sequence continues at coordinate 174,435,807 of NC_134691.1, forward strand.
TTAATGACCGCGCTGCCAAAGTTGTTGCTGAACTGCTTGCGTTTTTGCTAAGTTTTGCAATGTATCGTAATGAACTATATACAGGAAGCACCTAACAAACTTCAACATGGGTGAAAACTATGTCCATCAATTATTTCCTTTAAAAATGCAACAGAACTACAGCATTACAGAGACAAAAAACACATGCAGTTGACCACATGCGGTTTTCAAACGCAACAAAACCGCATCAACAATGCACCGTGTGGCCTTACCCTTAAAGTGTAAGGGGAATGCAATTTTAAGACTTAAATGAGTTGATAATATGACTCAAATAAATAGTTTTTAACACATTGATTATTTTCATTATTGAAGACTAGTTGGATATAAAAAAAATTATCTCATTTCATTGAGACAATCACCAAAAATTAGTAACAAAAAGAGCAAAAGTCATACAGTATGTAACCCAAGATGATACCAAAGAAAACTACAGCTCGTCCTCGTAATTTGTTTTACACTGACGGGCAATAATGATTTGGTATACTAATTATACAAAAGCATTGTATTTGCCATCAGTATATCGCATTGTGAAGTCCCATGGTGAGACTTAACAAACAAATTAAGACAGTTAGGGCATGACCACACATGGCGGAATTCCTCCGCAACTGTCCGCATCGATGCCGCACAGAATCTGCGTTGCAGATTCTGCAGCGGATCTGCACAAAATGTGCAGTACATTGATGCGGACTAGCTGCTGCAGACTGCGGGAAAAGTGCTTCCCTTCTCCCTATCAGTGCAGGATAGAGAGAAGGGACAGCACTTTCCCTAGTGAAAGGAAACGATTTTCATACTTACCGGCCCTTGTCTTGGTGACGCGTCCCTCTTTCGGCATCCAGCCCGACCTCCCTGGATGACGCGCCAGTCCATGTGACCGCTGCAGCCTGTGCTTTGCCTGTGATTGGCTGCAGCCGTCACTTACACTGAAACGTCATCCTGGGAGGCCGGACTGGAGACAGACGCAGGGAGTTCTCGGTAAGTATGAACTTATATGTTTTTTTACAGATACATGTATATTGGGATCGGTAGTCACTGTCCCGGGTGCAGAAACAGTTACTGCCGATCGCTTAACTCTTTCAGCACCCTGGACAGTGACTATTTACAGACGTCTCCTAGCAACGCTCCCGTCATTACGGGAGCCCCATTGACTTCCTCAGTCTGGCTGTAGACCTAGAAATACATAGGTCCAGCCAGAATGAAGAAATGTCAAGTTAAAAAAGCAAGACGTATCCGCAGCACACATGACATGTGCATGACAGCTGCGGACTTCATTGCGGAACTTTGAATCTCCATTGAAGTCAATGGAGAAATTCCGCCATGAGTCCGCCACTGCTCCGCAACAGACAGAGCATGCTGCGGACATCAAATTCCGCTCCGCAGCCTATGCTCCGCAGCGGAATTGTACGCATCGTGTAAACGAACACTGCTAATTTAAAGTGAAAGTCAATGGAGAAACGGCTCCGCTGCGGATTAACGCTGCGGAGTGTCCGCAGCGGAATTTAAGTGGAATTCCGCCATGTGTGAACCCGCCCTTAAGGTTTATTAAAAAATAAAAATAGATCACAGTAAAAATAAATAAAACCACTTTTTTTGCTTTAAGGGCACATTCAGACGTGACAGAATTTTTCCGCAGCAAATGTTGGTGCAGATTTGGGGCAATTACGCAACGAATCTGCACCAACATTTGCATATTTGACAGGTAATTCAGACGTTGCAGAAAACACAGCGGACTTGCCACAGATTTCAGTTTTTGCATTGCAAAGGCTGAAATCTGCAGTGAAATTCCGCTTCTTCTCCGCAACAGACAGTGCATGCTGCGGACTGAAAATTCTGCACTGCAGCCTATTGTTCGCAGCAGAGTTTTCCGCAACTAACTTGCCTAAAAATGTATAGAAACAAATGTAAAAAACGGCCGCTGGAGAATTCCACTGCGGACTGTCCGCAGCAGAATTCCACAGCAATTCCGTCACGTGTGAATGTGCCCAAAAAGTGGTTTTATTTTGCAAAAGTGCAAAAAAAAAAAAAATAATAAGTATACATATATGGTATTGCCACAATCGTAATGACTTGAACAATTAAATTAACAGATTAATTAAACCACCGGGGGAACAGCATACAAATAAAAGTAAAAAACAACAGCAGAATTTCTTTGTTTTTCCCATTCCCCCCAAAAAATTTTATAAAAGTTAATCAATAAGTAGCATGTACCCCAAAATAGTAGCAATGAAAACTACACCATGTCCCACAAAAAAATAAGCCCACATTTGGCTACATTGACAAAAAAATTTAAAAGTAACAACTCTCGGAATGCAGCGATCAACAACAAATATTTTTTTTTAAAGGGTTTTTATTGTGCAATTGTAGTAAAACATAAAAAACCTATACGTATTTAATATTGCCGCAATCGTACCGGCCCATAGAATAAAAATAACATGTTTTTTTAATGCCGATAGTGAATGGGGTCAATTTGAAACGCGAAAAACAATGCTGGAACAGCTGTTTTTTTTTCCAATCCCTTTAAAAAAAAAAAAAAGTCAAAGTTAATTAATATATTATATGTACCCGCAAATGTTGCAATTGAAAAATACAACTTGTCCCGCAAAAACAAGCACTCATATGTCTATGTTGATGGAAAAAGAAAAAACATAACTTTTGGTATGCGATGGTGAAAAAACGAAAAATAATGCTTGGTCATTTAGGCCAAAATAGGCATGGTCACTTAGAGGTTAATGGGAATGAATGGAAAACAAATGCAGCTGTATAGGCACACCTTTGTCAGACCATTTCAAACGGCACCACCGATTATAATCCCAAACGTGATTTTAACCTAGCCTTCAAATGTTATATTATTAGAATGTTTTGTTTGATTGAAAACTCATACATCACAAACAAAAATGTTAGGAGACCCAAAGAGAAACATATTTGAGTATGTATTATACTAGTTTTGTTGGTTTATTAAAAATGTTGCTAGATTGGCAGTAACATTTCATGTCTTAACCTTATAACCGACACCATAAGGGTATGTTCACACGCTAGACTAAAAACGGCTGTAAAATTCGGAGCTGTTTTCAAGGGAAAATAGCCTCTGATTTTCAACGTTTTTTATAAATGAAGCGTTTTTTTATGCGTTTTTTCCAGCAGTTTTTGAAGATGTTTTTCTATTGAGACAATGAAAAACAGCTCCAAAAATGGCTCAAGACGTGACATGCACTTCCTTTTTACGGGGTGTTTTTTATGCGCTGCTTTTACAGACAGACGTTTAAAAAAATGGGAAAGAAACGCCGTTTTACCTATTGAAATCAATGGGCAGATGTTTGGAGGCGTTCAGCTTTCGTTTTTACAGCCGTTTTTCGGGGCGTTTACGGACCAAAAAACATTTGAAAATAAGCCGTGTGAACATACCCTAACTGGCAAACATTCAGCAGAGGTTTTTGACTGAATATTCCAGGAAGCAATTATATCACTGTATATAGAGAATATGGATCACATCTGATTAAATGTTAATATAGGTTGAATATAATGGAACTTTTCAGTCTGATTTGCTATGTTACTTTAATGTTCTACACATTTTATTTTTTTTCCGATCAAGATAAATGTTTTCAACCATCGAACATTGTACTGTGGTTGATATGCAATAAAGAGGCTTAATGTGATTCCAGTCAGCAGAGGTTAATGGTAAAAGGCAAGTACTAACTCTTGCTTCCTGTGTTGTTTTCATTCAGCATCCTTTTTATGTTTCTATTTTCAATCAGGAACTGCACATTTGTTGCTTATAGATGACATAATTGGTTCAGAATGCTACTTAAGCTTCTTTCTGGTAGAAAACTTTCATGTTTGGGCTTCTTACAGTTATTAATAAAAGACATGTGTCAGCCGCGGGCCAACCTGAGCTGCCAAATCGTTCTCCCTGCTCCAGGGGTGCACGCAGGTGGGGTTTCCAGTTGGCCAAAAACCCCACTGCAGGGAGTACAGGCGCGTCCTATGGTTCTTATATCCCGTCATCCATGCCGTTCACTAGATCTGTGACCGTGGCATCCAGCAGAGACACATTTTTTTTTTTTAAGATCCTTGCACTAGTGCTAAAGCAGAAGCTGGCAGTGGCTTAGCACAGGGATCAAGTGCAGTACTGCCAACCCCTTCCTCCTCTTGGTGCCAGAAGAACTAGGCGGTGGGTGCCTGCACAGTGCTGAGCAGCCATTGACTTGGGCTGACAAAAAGAGCACAGTTCAGGAGGAGGGGGAAAGTTGAACTTCAGTGTAAGGAGCCTCATGGCAACAGCAAGTGCTGGGAGAAGGGTAGAGGTAGTTGCCTCAGATTGACTTTTCAGACTGCACCTATATAAAGTGAATGCACCTACGGAAACTGCATCGAATGTATAAAGAGACTGATATAAAGAGACTGCACCTACATGAAAAGACTGATAGAGAGACTGCTCCCACAGTTGCAATCAAAAGTATGCAACCCATATTGCAAATTCAGTTTATTAGTAAAATTTACAAATTTTCAGCTGTTTTCAAAAAAACTAACAAGAACAATTTAAATAGCTCAACACAACTAATATAACAAGTGGTTTCTAAAAATGTATCACAAAGTGAAATTTTTAATGGCTACAGCAGTGTCAGAATTATTGAACTCCTTCATGACTAGCGTCTTTAGTACTCAGTAGAGCACCGTAGGCTGTTATGACCGGCTGCAAACGTGATGCATATCCAGACACCAGCTTCTGACAGCGTTACTGAGGAATCTTGGCCCATTCCTCATGGGCAATGGCCTCAGTTTGCATGCTGCAACCACTTTCTTCAAATCCCACTAAATATTTTCTATGGAGTTCGAATCAGGCGACTGTGACAGCCACTCCAGAATTTTCCAGGACTTCTGAAGCTGTGCCTTGCTTGGGATCATTGTCCTGTTGGAACGTCCATTAATGCCTAAGCTTCACAGAAGTCATGACATTTTCTCCTAGGATTTCCTGAAATTTGACAGGATTTATCTTGCCCTCCACAGGCTGCAGGTTTCCAGTGCCAGAGGAAGCAAAGCAGCCCCATTGCACCACCGAGCCATCACCATGCTTCACTGTTTTCTTCAGCAAGTGCTTCATTCTTCCTCCTCCACAAATGCCAGGATTCATAGGCACGAAAAGTTTTTGTTTCATCGCTTCACAGAACAGAATCTCTGAAGTTGTGTGGCTTATTTACAGGGTTGTGAGTATATTGGCGCTTTTGGGTCAGTAGAGATGTATGTATTGGAGTTTAGACATGGAGGCCTTTAGCATTTAGTATGGACCTTACTGTGTAAACTGAAACCTCACTGCCTGCATCCACCAAATCTGGATGTAGGACTTTTTCAGTCACTCGAGAGTTTTGGACCAACTGCCTTCTCAGGAATCTGGTGTCAACCGATAACAGCTTCCTCTTTCTGCCACGTTCAGGTAAAGTAGCCAGGGTTCCTTAAACTTCTTTTAATTTTAAACTTGCAAACCATGCTCCCAACTGTATTTCTAGGAACATTCAGTGCCTTTGCTATCTTTTTAGAACATTTTACTAGTTTGTGCAAGGCAATAATCTCTTCTACTAACTGTTTGGGCCACTCTCTTTCGCAAAACGCACGTTCCTGATAATTGTCCTGTGTAAACAGGGCAACGATCAGCCGATGAACTAGCAAACGCTCGTTCATCGGCTGATTGTATTGTTTACGCAGCCTAAAATATTATTGTTGTCAACAGCACATCTCCCTGTGTAAAAAGACAGAAAAAGAAAAGAAAAAAAAGAAAAAAGTTACAGCCCTCAAAATATTTTTAACAAATAGTTTTTTCTTTGTAAAAGTAGCAGATTGTTAAAAAAAAAACTATAAATTTGGTATCGATGTATTGACCCGCAGAATAAAAGTTACAGATGTAGCAGTCCTTATCTTGACTTTTAAGGCATTAAATACACAGTGTCTAGATCATTTATCTTGACTTTTTCAATGACTTTTCAATGGCTTTTGTTGTGTGATATCACGCTGCAGCAAGTTATCAGAGTCAAGATAATGATGTGATGGCTACATCCGTATAATGTCATTCATACCGCACTGTGAATGGCATAAAAACAAACCCAAAAAGCAATGGAGGAATTGCTGTTTTTTTTTCCCATTCTATCCCACAAACATTTTTTTATTCAGTTTGCCAGTACATTATATAGTACATTAAATAGTATGATTAAAAACTAAAACTCATCCCTCAAAATAAACAAGCCCTCATATGGCAATGTAGAAGGCAAAATGAAAATGTTATGGCAATATATATATTGTTTTACTTTTTTCATATATTAATTATTTTTGCTAATTTTGTTTATTTTTATTATATACTATTGGTGCTCAGTTTAGCAAGGAACACATGATCTTTATGTTCCCTGCTGTCCCCATATACAGATCACTGATAACAGTGATCTAATGGCAACAGCCACTGATCTGAGTACAGAGACAGGTAGAGAAGATGCAAACTGCCTCTTCTTTGCATGGCCCCAAGCCCCCTATGTGCAGTGAATCACTTAAATGTCATTAATGACATCACAGGATTTCCTATAATCACCCGAATGCAGAAGCAGTTGTAAGGGACACAGCACTCATAAGGATAAGGAACTGATTTGTTTCAGTTCCCTTTGACAGAACAAGAGCAGGCTGTCAATGTGACAGCTGGATCCTGCCGATGGCACCTCACAATTTCCATTGATCCTATTTTGATAAATATTTTCACAGTTTATTTATTGGCTTTTAGATCACTTTTATCCATCCAAATAGGGTACCTACATGATCTGTCAGACATTAGAAAAGATCTGTTGTTGGTAACCGCCCATAGGTTTTCCTTATGCTTTACATATCTAACAATATTAAAATAATTAACTATAAATAGTAGTAGCAGGGGTAGTATTTTTAATTTGTTAGTTTTCTTTGTCCATATCATTTTTTTTTTTTGCTTTCTTCTTCAATTAATAATAAAAATGTATTTAGATGCTTACAATCAATTAGAGGAAGTCAATATATATTTTCTGTTAAGCAAAACTGATAATATTTTTCTGATACTGAATTACCTGGATTGACAATCAGTCCGTAGCAGAAAGAATCATATACCATTATTTTAATCATATAACGCATATGACCCAGGCTTTGTTCTAAATCAGCTGTATTGTTGTCTATAAGTTGAAAATAAGAGAAAAAAATAAATAAAAAATGAGTAGTACAGTACACAAAATCAAAGAGGTAAAGCTAAGGTTAACACAATAGCACAGATTACCGAGCATGGAGGGCAGCTAGGTGTAATTGGTAATCAAGCAAGGCTTGTATGCCATATAGAGTCTGCTGGCAAAACTAGTCAACACTGACAAATAGTCATTGGTTGACCAAAGGGCATCTCCCATAAGAAAATGACACATGGAAATATAATATTCCGCACTGAGGATTTTAAAACTTTCTATTTATATAAAAGTGATTTATATAGCAGCCTGTAGCAGCCTTACAGTCTGACTGACCTGTATATTTGAGGGTAGTCTGTTTTCTTAATGATGTGCCAAGCTTTCTTGTCAGGCCTGTAAAAGCAGTTCTCTGGGGGCATGCCATGCGGGTGACCGTAGCATGTACTAGAATGCCACGATAATATAGTAGGGCACATACAGTGCACAGGACTATGAAATGCAGTTGTTCCAGTATACAATATAGTGGACTATATACACATTTCTCATTTATTGCTAAACCTTGGAACAGATCTAATGGAGAAATGTAATATAGAACTTTATTTCTCGGGATTCATATGACTCTCTCTCTTTAAACTCTCCCAACCTTCCTCATTTGCATGTTTTGCTGCTCTTTGCAAAGTTTAGGCTTATAAGGAATATGCTCAAATATGTTCACATTTTTTATATATATTAGAAAATGAGTATGAACATAGTTACCGTAACGCAGCAATCACTCATACATTTAATTCTATTCAACTCTGACCAATTAGCTGACATCACTACACCAGCGTTTTGTGAAGCATCTGTGCAAAACCTCCAGGCATCTGTTGTCAAGTAAAAAAGCACTGAAAAATGTCAAAATCCCAGCTGCAAAGTCATAACTTCACTTGAGCAACTACATGACAATGCACACATGCACTGCAGTGCTAACAGGTGTGTGTATATAAACCTCTAGTGCATTGATAAATTATATCTCATGATAGGAAACAATTATCCTCAATGACCATGTGCTTGGAATTTTAGCACTGTAATGTTTCATTACAGATATGAAGATTTTTTGGTGCTTTCAGGTGCAGCCATATTATGTGCGGGTGACTATAAATATCAGTGTATGTAGACATGCTATATATTAATACACATATTATATGCATGGTTTGAAATTCAATACAAGTATACTGTAGTAAATTTCCCAGACTTTTATGAGGGCTTGTAATGACATGGACTAGGAAACTATGACAAAGAATATCTGTCGGTTGCATGAACCTGTGCAGGACTCGCCTCTCCAGAGTAACTCACATAGCGGTAGGATTAGTGGGAAGCGCCATGGAAAGGATGGGGAAATAAACTCCAGCCCCTTCTGTCCTGGGTGCGTAAATTCAGTACCATAATGGGGGGGGGGCCTCATTTTTATTTTTGGTTTTCATCTCTTCTATTTACACCACTGAACTTGAGTTATTTATTTTTCATCATTCACCATGTTGGATCATTCAGAATATTATTTTGTATAAAAATGATCCTTTGGATTCAAACATAGGACTTGCTTAAAACATTTCTCTGATCCAATCACTGTTCTTGCTTAATTTGCAGACTGTACTTGGTAATCTAGGAAAATTATATAATGGAGAATAACAATGATTTCTATTGTTTCAATGAAAACTATTTTTACATTTTCCATCTCACTTAAATATTTGAGGGTAATTTGTCATATTAGACACAAATCTCTTGTAGGGAAATAGGGTAACTTGACTACCCTCTCTTCTTAACGCTAGCACTAGTGACCTTTACCAGTTTTTGTTTTAAAGTTAACATAAATCACTATACAAAATCCTAAATCTTCTAGACACTATATCAACAGAGGCCTCACTAACAGGATTAGGGCTGATTCAGACGACCGTGAATTGCGTCCGCGCAGGACGCGTGGTTTTCACGCGGCACGCATGGACCAATAGAAGTCTATGGGGCACTACAGACAGTCCATGCTTTTTGCCCAGCATTTGTCCGCTGCGTAAAAAGCATGGCACGATCAATATCTCCACGTATTTCGCGCATCACGCACCCATTGAAGTCAATGGGTGTGTGAAAACCACGCAGGTCGCACGGAAGCACTTCCGTGCGAACTGCCTGTTTCGCGCAACAGCTGTCAAAAGGATGAATGTAAACAGAAAATCACGCAGCCGCGCATCATATGATGCTCCCTCACGGAGCAGGTAAGTGGCTTTTGCGCAGGCAAAACGCCGCGTGTTTTGCGTGCGCAAAAACGCCACGGTCGTCTGAATCAGTCCTTAAAGTCAGCATTTAGTTGCAACACAATTACCTAAATTGTAGTTTGGTTTGGTTACTTCTGCACAACCTTCTGCTCAAGACAAAAGAGGACAAGAACCTTCTTTATAATCAACTACAATTAGTGGGTTTTTTGCCGTCTCACAGCCCAAATTAGAACTTGGATTGGTGTCCCAACCTTTTATCCCCAGTCCCATAAAATTCTTGCTAGAGAGAGCACCTTTTCTCTATCCATACATATATTCTGGTAATTTCACAAAAACACATAGTATTTGCATTCATCAGGGTAATAAACACCAATTCCACTTCCTTTAGTAGCCACCTTGCTAAATGTAATAATTTGTTATTGGTACGACCATCTGATTGAGGTCATAATCTTCATGTGTAAGCCCAAAGTCATGAACATAAGAATTAACTGTGCGCTAATTACATGTAACTATCTGATGCTGTAACGTGAGGTTCTCGGGTTGTCCCCCTTAAAAGAAAATTCAAATGCAGATCAGAAAAAAACATTAAACTTTTAGGCCATGTTCAGACGTAGTGGAATTTTTCAGCTGAAAATGTTGCTGCAGATTCATTTGCAGCATCATTTTCATATTTGACAGGTAATTCTTACGTTGTGGATATCACAGCAGACTTGCTGCAGATTTCAGCCTCTGCAATGCAAATGGTGAAATCTGCAGTGAAATTCTGCTGCTTCTCCGCAACATAATGTGCATGCTGCAGAGGTAAAATTCTGCACCACAGCCTAAATACTGCACAGTTATTTTCCGCAACGTCTGAACTAAGTTTCCTAAAAGTGTATAGAAACAAATGTAAAAAACGGCTGCTGCAGAATTCCACTGCGGACTGTCCGCTGCGGAATTCAACAGCAATTCCGCCACATCTGAATGTGCCCATACTAAGCACACAAGTGGTTTTACAGTGCTACAAAAGCATATGGTTACTTTTTTTTTAAGAGGCACAGCAAGCTTGTTGTTTAGAACTCTTTTACTGGGGTCGGTTGAATAAGCGCTTGTACGAACCTTTGGTCCCGATCATTGCCCTGTGTTAACAAAGCGGCAATCAGTCAATGAACGAGCAAACGCTCATTCAACAACTGATCAAATCTTTTATGCAAACCAAAAAATGATCACTCGTCGGAAGCACATGTCCGTGTGTAAACAGCGGGATGTGCTGCCGTCATGATGCAAATGCATGGGGACAAACGATTGGTCACCAGACCCCACCCAGGTCTCTTTACTGAAACCTCCAGTCACTCCAGGATCCAGGTAGTCAGCTCACCACGGCTCTACTCGCAGAGTACACCCACTGCTACTTACTCTGTTGACTTTTCAGCAGCCCAGGTTTTCCCTACAGTTTTAGCCCAGGACTACAAATACAAGGCCACATGTCAGGACTTCAGGGAAACCAGATCCACTGGATTTTCCCTTCTAGGACTATCTATTAGGGTACTTCTGTACTACTACTGTAGGCCCATACTGCTCATTCCCTACTGGTCCCCACTCCCAGGCTCACTATTTCCACAGTCCCCAGCAGACTTTCCCAGAGCTAGCATGCCAGCAAAGCAATTACTCACTCACTGTTTCCGCAATGGCTCACATGTACTCGCCAAGCCATCCTCCTGTACGGCCTGCCTCACTTTATACTAGACTATGTGTAGTCTGATAGCACACCATCTGCCTGTGACTTTTGCGTCCCATTGTGATTTACACCACAGCAGTTTATATTTCCGTTCCGCGCAGGCTTGGATAACCCTCCGGCATCTATCTAACTGTCTGCAGCCTTCAGCCTTCTTCTGCCCTTCCTGCAGCTAGACAAGGCGTACTGATTCACCAAATCTACCAACACATTTCTCTCTCGCTATGCTCTTCTCTGTTTTCCTGGTCTTCCACTTTCTTATATATCGCATTGTATCAATGTCACCATTGGCTCCCCTTTGCTGGTACCAGGCTCTTCCAGCTCCACACAGTATCACAGTCTGAGACTCCAGTGACCTGAAAAATAAGAAGATAGGACAACAACATATGTACAGTGAAGGAAATAAGTATTTGATCCCTTGCTGATTTTGTAAGTTTGCCCACTGTCAAAAACATGAACAGTCTAGAATTTTTAGGCTAGGTTAATTTTACCAGTGAGAGATAGACTATATAAAAATAAAAAAATAAAATAACATAGTCAAAATTATATATATTTATTTGCATTGTGCACAGAGAAATAAGTATTTGATCCCCTACCAACCATTAAGAGTTCAGCCTCCTCCAGACCAGTTACACGCTCCAAATCAACTTGGTGCCTGCATTAAAGACAGCTGTCTTAAATGGTCACCTGTATAAAAGACGCCTGTCCACAGACTCAATTAATCAGTCTGACTCTAACCTCTACAACATGGGCAAGACCAAAGAGCTTTCTAAGGATGTCAGGGACAAGATCATAGACCTGCACAAGGCTGGAATGGGCTACAAAACCATAAGTAAGACGCTGGGTGAGAAGGAGACAACTGTTGGTGCAATAGTAAGAAAATGGAAGACATACAAAATGACTGTCAATCAACATCGATCTGGGACTCCATGCAAAATCTCACCTCGTGGGGTATCCTTGATCCTGAGGAAGGTGAGAGCTCAGCCGAAAACTACACGGGGGGAACTTGTTAATGATCTCAAGGCAGCTGGGACCACAGTCAACAAGAAAACCATTGGTAACACATTACGCCGTAATGGATTAAAATCCTGCAGTGCCCGCAAGGTCCCCCTGCTCAAGAAGGCACATGTACAGGCCCATCTGAAGTTTGCAAATGAACATCTGGATGATTCTGAGAGTGATTGGGAGAAGGTGCTGTGGTCAGTTGAGACTAAAATTGAGCTCTTTGGCATTAACTCAACTCGCCGTGTTTGGAGGAAGAGAAATGCTGCCTATGACCCAAAGTATACCGTCCCCACTGTCAAGCATGGAGGTGGAAACATTATGTTTTGGGGGTGTTTCTCTGCTAAGGGCACAGGACTACTTCACCGCATCAATGGGAGAATGGATGGAGCCATGTACCGTCAAATCCTGAGTGACAACCTCCTTCCCCCCCACCAAGACATTAAAAATGGCTCGTGGCTGGGTCTTCCAGCATGACAATGACCCGAAACATACAGCCAAGGCAACAAAGGAGTGGCTCAAAAAGAAGCACATTAAGGTCATGGAGTGGCCTAGCCAGTCTCCAGACCTTAATCCCATCGAAAACTTATGGAGGGAGCTGAAGATCCGAGTTGCCAAGCGACAGCCTTGAAATCTTAATGATTTACAGATGATCTGCAAAGAGGAGTGGGCCAAAATTCCATCTAACATGTGTGCAAACCTCATCATCAACTACAAAAAACGTCTGACTGCTGTGCTTGCCAACAAGGGTTTTGCCACCAAGTATTAAGTCTTGTTTGCCAATGTAAATAAATATATATAATTTTGACTATGTGATTTTCTTTTTTTATTTTATATAATCTATCTCTCACTGGTAAAATTAACCTAGCCTAAAAATTCTAGACTGTTCATGTCTTTGACAGTGGGCAAACTTACAAAATCAGCAAGGGATCAAATACTTTTTTCCTTCACTGTATGTATATATATATATATATATATATATATATATATATATATATATACATATATATATATATATATATATATATATATATATATATATATCTCCACAAGGGAGAGAGGAAAACCTGGACTGCACATCCACTTGCTGTACTTGATCTATTGCGACTCAGCAAAATGTAAAAAATGTACGAACATTTATACAACACATATTCATTACATCTGGCATCTGGACAGTCTCTTAAAGGACCATGTACCCTATTTACAAAAGGATACTTTCTGCATAGTCTATTGGCTACAATTGACACATTTAGTTTACCTTTACAATGTGCTATTGAAACATTTAGTCTTGTGTTCAGGAGACTAAATGTGGCATGGTGTACAAACAGATGTAGCAAGCTGAGTTTGTTATCTCCTACCTTGTAATAACATATATTAATAGCATTTCTTATCTTGTGAGATTTAATGTCGATTGTAAGTACACCGACTTTGTCTGGGACTCCAGCTCTGGGTAAGCCCCTGACATCACTGTCCATATATGGACACTGATGTCAGTGGCTTTCCCAGAGTTCCGGAGCAGAGCCTACACTAGTGCTCTAGGACACCAGCTCTGGGGTTGCCCCTGACATCACATTCTGGTCCAGGAGGATCCCCTGACATCACTGCCCAGGGCTTCAGCTCTGCTCTGGACATCACTATCCATATATCAGAGCAGGAGTCCCAGGCAGAGTGCTATTGGTGCTCTGCCCAGGACTATATGGACAGTCACGTTAGGGGCTCCTCCAATAGAGGAATCCCCAGCCAAAGTTTCGACAATGATCTGGCTGTGGATTCCACTCCTAGAGGGAGCTCCAATGGAGCTATCTACTGGGGGGATGTGGCATTATCTACAGAGGGCACTGTGGCAACATCTACAGAGGGCAATGTGGCAGTATCTACAGAGGGCACTGTGACAGCCTCTACAGTGGGCACTGTGGAATTATCTACAGAGGGCACTGTGGAATATCTACAGAGGGCACTGTGGAATATCTACAGAGGGCACTGTGGCATTATCTATGTGTGGGTGTGTGGCAGTATCTACAGAGGACACTGTGGCATTATCTAGGGGTGTGTGCCATTATCTACAGAGGGCACTGTGGTATTATCTACAGAGGGCACTTTGACATTATCTACAGAGGGCACTATGGCAGTATCTACAGAGGGCACTGTGGCATTATCTATAGAGAGCTCTGTGGCACTATCTAAAAAGTGGCTGCCCAATCTTGACATTCGTGTGTCTGCCAAACGCTGCCAACTGACAAACTGGAAAACGTGATTGTTGAAATAAGCACGTGGAGAAATCTCGCAAATTTCTGTTAAGTTTAAAAATAGTGGTATTATTATAGTAATGTAGTATTATTATAGTAATGTTGTATTGTAATAGTAATGTACTATTGTTATAATAATTCAAATAACTTATTGATTAACAATAATTTTGTATTGTATCAAATTTTAAAGTAATGCGGCCCATCAACATTAAATTTTTTTTATATGTGGCTCACTCACCCGGACGAGTTTGAGACCCCTGCATTAGACAGTCAATAGGTCCCACGAAATTTAGTTGGATTAAACTGGATGAACTATCTAATGTCTATGGCCACCTGAGGGAATATGTCACTGTCACTTGACTCTTGAGGCACAATTATGTAATGGCAGACATTTTCTTTTGGGTTGTTTCATTATTTTTTTTAACTGGGTATTCCTATCTTAAGCATGTATGGCATATCCACAAGGCATGCCATAAATAGCAGATAGGTGCAACAAACAACTTGTGCGCTTCTCTCTCTGTTAAAGTCTATGGGAGTTCTGGAACGAGCTAAGCACTGCTTGCTGTGGAAATGCCATAATTGCTTAAGATGGTAACAGCCCTTTAATAATAATTGGTTGTAAATTTTAGATACATGTAACATACATTTTATTTTAACCAAAACATTTGATAGACCTTTAACAGACTTCTTTAATACCTAATGTTGTTCAACACCATCTGCTATCTCTAAATGCAGTACTCAACCACCCCACCCCCCAAAAAAAAGAAAAATGTTAGCTATACTGTATGGTGAATTCTTATCCAGATACCTCCATGCTACAGACTGTAGGGATGAATGCCTGCATGTAATTTAAAAGTAACAAGGGTTCACAGTACTATAGAGTCATACCATGCGGCTCAGAGAGAGGGAAGCCCAGCCCTGATTGATCCAATCCACTTCACTACTGGAAAGTGAGAGTCCTGTGCGCTACTCCTCACTTCCGAAGCACTACATTGTTAGCAAACGTGGGGGTGGGAAATTGGCCCGTGTTTATGGAAGCGTGTGAAGGGGGAAACAAACACCAGACCCTTTTGTCCTAGTCAGCAGAATCTGGCACAAAAATAATGGGGTGGGGGGCTATTTTGATTTTGATTTGATCTTCTTTGTACACCACTACATAGGAATCAAAATTAATATTTGTAGTATTGTGGCTACTAACCTTGCTATCACAATCTTTATCTAGCCAACATTCACCTTGTGTCATGATCTGTGGGTATGTGGACATACTAGGCTTCACCGCCATAGCGGAGTACCAGCTGGCAAAACAACAGTGTACCAAGTATATATAAAGTTCAGCACAAGGGTACCTGTAATAGTCCAGACAGTAGCAACGGCACAGATGGGACCTTGGCGGCAGATGATGCAAAACGTGGAAGATGACACCAGATGTGGTGTAAGTCAGCAGGCGTAGTAGACGGCACAAGACGAATCCAACACTAGAGATGGCACAGGAACAAATACAGCACAGGATACAGGTAGCAGGACACGGGAACACAGGGAACAGGATACAGCTAAGGGACTATTTGCAAGACTAACATAGGAATACAAACAACGCTCAGGGGATGAGTAGTCCCGATGGTCAGTGGCCGTGGATGTTACAGTATCCCCCCTCTTATGCCCCCTCTTCTTGGGGTCAGGGTGAGAGAGGAACTTCTTCATGAAGGTGGGGGCATTGAGGTTCTCTTCTGGCTCCCAGGACCTCTCCTCTGGACCAAACCCCTTCCAATCCACCAAATAAAAAGTTCCTCCTCCTACTTTCTTGAAGTCCAGGATCTCCTTTACCTCAAACACATCAGACGAACCGTGGGGAGCAACTGCAGGGCTAGGGGTTTTAGTGTAGCGGTTCAGGACCACAGGCATCAGGAGGGACACATGAGAGGAGTTGGGGATTCTGAGGGTAGGAGGCAGCCAAAGCTTGTAGGTGACAGGATTAATCTGTTGCAGGATCTCAAAAGGTCCGAGGAACATGGGACCAAATTTGTATGAAGGCACCTTTAGGCGGATATTCATGGAGGACAGCCAGACTTTGGTACCCGAAAGATACTGGGGCAGTTCTCTTCTTCTCCTATCCGCTTTTCGCTTCATGCGATCAACTGCCAGCAGAATAGAGGACCGGGTCTGTTGCCAGATTTGCAGACTCAGATGTGGGTACCTAAGAGGTGTACTCGCCCACGGAGGTATCTCTTTGGCAAAGTGTCAGTAGGGATGCAGCCGCTGACGAGACTCCCCCAGCTTCCTCAAATGCAGTGCGGAAAGTCCGTAGGAGACATTGTAGGTCACGGGCCTCCAGTCCCTGACATTCCCAGATGGGGTTCGCCCATGCCAGGGCCTTGTCTGTAAGGAGAGAAGCTATGAATGCGATCCTTGCGCCATCAGAAGGAAATGCACTGGCATGTAGGCTGAAGTGGATCTGACACTGGTTCAGAGATCCCCTGCAGATCCTCGCATCCTCGCATCTCCATCGTAACAGGGAGGCAGAGGCAGAGAGAATAGCGAATCTGTACTGCCAGGAGGTGTAGTAGGAGGAGCAGCAGGAACAATAGGAGCAGGTGCCGCTTGCGTATCCATCAGATGTGCAATAATGTTCACCGCCTGGAGGAATTGGTCCTGTTGTGTCCGGTATGTCTAGCATCTCCGCCCGCATGGCTTGTGACATCGTCGTGTTCTTGGGTTGACCAGCGGGGTCTATGGCCTGAGCATACTGTCACGATCTGTTGGTATGTGGACCCACTAGTTCACACAGCCAAATCAGGGTAGCAGCTGGCCAAACAGTGTGCCAAGTATATACAAAGTCCAGCACAAGGGAACCTGTAATAGTCCAGACAATAGCAATGGCTTAGGCACAGATGGGACCTTGGGGGCAGGTGATGCAAAATGTGGCAGATGACACCAGACATGGTGTAAGTCAGCAGGCGTAGTAGATGGCACAAGAGGACTCCAACACTAGAGATGGCACAGGAACAAATACAGCAAGGGATATTGGTAGCAGGGAACGGGAACACAGGGAACACGATACAGCTAAGGGACCATTTACAAAACTAACAGAGGAATACAAACAATGGTCAGGCAATGAGCAAAAGGGTAGGACCCTACTTAAGTCCAGGGTGATCATGGGCTAATTACTGATGTTTAACATGTGCGCGCACTGGCTCTTTAAGGCCGGGCGCGAGCGGTGCGCGTCCCCTATGGGACACAGCAGAGTGAAGCGGAAGTGAGCGCTAGGGTCTCCTGGGGAGGAGATGCGGACCAGTGCTCACAAGTCCATGGCTGCGGCCGTCTGGTGGTGAGTAGTCCCGAGGGTCCGCGGCCGTGGATGTTACACCTTGTTTAGTTATCCTTTGTTCCTATGCATATAACGAAACACAATTTTGGATTTATTGTTTGTATTATGTTTGGAAAATCAAAATAATTCACAGAACAAAAGGTTAGTGCTGTTTCTTGACTCCTTGAAAGGCAAAACAGTCAATCAAAATTTGTTTCTCAATTCTACGTTTATAAAAAGGTGCCTGTTCATTGTGGCACAAAGAAGTGATTGGCAGGTCTGCAACCTTCACAACTCATTTAGACTGTTTATCAAATAATCCACAATTTTTCTGCTTACTTTCCACACTGTTATTGCTGTTTTTTTTTAGGAATAATACATCAACATTTAGTAAGACAAAGTGTAAGGTCTAAATATACAAACCTTATCTGTTTTTAACTAAGTTTAAGGGGTTGTCTCAGGACATAAACCCCTGTCCATATGCCATATTACAAAATATATACGTCACAGAGAAGTGTCCTGGATTGGGACCCCCCTCTATATGCTAGAATAGAGAGTTGCTCAATAAGTGTAGCTGTGGACTGGAGGACCCCGCGCATCCATGCATTATATGAACGGACATTTATTTAAATGGCTATCATGTACTACTAAGTTTCCCCTGCAGCGGCATGCTTTAGGGGAAATGTATGCCTAAACGAGGCTTCCCCCCGGCAATAAGAGCTGTTATCTCCGGGTCTGAGACAACCCCTTAATACAATGTGTATGATCTAAATATAGACTATAGTACATAAGGTTTAAAGCAAAGATACCTTAAGGAATAATCCCAGACAATGAGAAACACTGATTCTATCGATTTTTCTTGTGTGATCACAGGTATGTATGATATATATCTTATTACTTGACCAACACTGAAATTCAGTGTAGTACAACAAGTGCCATTTTATACTGTTTTTACAATGTTGTTTAAACAAATGTAACAACTGTTTTAAGAAAGAAAAATAAGCATTTAATTCCTCATTAAACTTGGAGGCTAGCCTAAGAAAAAAATTCTGCCCAATGAAAAGTACACCATGTAGATTCTTCAGAACTCTGAATTTACTCAAATAGATGTGATACAATTTCAGTAATTATTTTGGAATATTAGCTTTACAAGCAAAAGAAAAGTGGATGTGTTGAGACCCTAAACAAAACAGGGATATGTTTTCAATTCCCATACTCATGTGGGACCACTGATCAATTACTAGTTGTAACACATCTGCTTTAACATAGTACTAAAATGTAAGCTTTTAATTCAGTTTATGTAATTTAGCAGCTGGCAAAGTGCATCTGTGATTAAAGCAATTTTCCAGGCCCCCACTTATTGTGACTCGTTTGCTTCAGTTCATGAGTTACAGCCACCTGATAATAATCTTATTCTCACTGGGGGTTTAGTTGCTTATAGTTTCTAATCACTCATAAATACAGTGGCGTAACTAGAGTCCTGTGGGCCCCAGGACAAATTTTGCACTTGTAAACACCCCCTGTTGTTGCTCGGATGCGCGGGCCACAGAGATGTTGTGACTCTCAAAGACAACGTACATATAAAACAATTTTCTATGTGTAATAATATACCACTAAAATATACAGTCATAAATTAACAAATACTACCACTATACAAGGCACAAATCGCTCTATACTATTACTGAACAAAACCCAGTATACCAAGGCCAATATTACCGATGATATCACTATACAAGGGACAAATTATACCTCCACACCATGACCAGATAATACCACCACATAGCGAATAAATAATAACACCATACTGTTACTGAAAAATACCTCCACACCATGACCAGAAATTACAACTACATACTGTCTGAATAATACCACCATACTGTTACTGAATAAAACCGCCACACCATGACCACATATTATAACATGGGGGAAAAAAAAGTGGCCTAACTACTATATGGGGGGGCAAACGGGACATAAAAACTACATGGGGGCACAAGGAGATCTAGCTACTGTATGAGGGCACAAAGGGGACATAACTACTATATGATAACATGAAGAAGGACCTAAGCACTATCGGGAGGCACAAAGGGGACCTAACTACTGTATGAGGGAAAAAAGGAAGACATTGCTACTGTGTAGGAGCACATATGGAGGCATTTATTTGTAGGGAGTATAAAACAGGGGGTAAAATTACTGTTCTGAGGGCACTTAAACTGGGTGGGGCACTAAGAGCAGCACTATTAGGCGGGATTCACACGAACGGGTCGTTCCCGAGCCCGAGTGCCGGCCGATAAAATCGGCCATTCTGCCCGGCCGGTTTGCATAAAGTTTTGCATCCGTGCCGGGCCGGGCAGATCCGGACAGTGACATTAGCGGCAACTCCTGAAGGGGAATCCCCATGTGTTCGGGGATTCCGCTTCAGGAGTTTCCCCTGATGTCACTGCCCAGATATGGACAGAGACATCAAGCGCTCTGTCCAGGAGCGGAATCCCCGAAAACACGGGGATTCCGCTCCTTCAAGGAGCTAAAGTGCGGCTAGCACATAGCAGAGCGTGGAGATACCTCCCCGCTCTGCTATAGTGGCGTCGCTACAGTAGTAGCAGCCGCAGCAGCAGCAGCTGCTAGCGGCGCCATCGAAGGTGTCGCCGGGCCAGGGTGATTTTAACAAGCAGGGGAAGGGAGCCAGCGCAGCGCTCCCTTCCACCTGCTGTACACCCCGGCCCTGTCACACAGTGTACAGCGATGCCATTCGTCAGAATGGCATCAACTCCTCCTCCTCACATGCACTCTGCGCTGTGAGGAGGAGGAGATAGAGCGCAAGCGCCGGGAAACCCGGCCATCACTCGGAACACATTCCGGTGATGGCCGTGTAATACCCGGCCCCATAGACTTCTATGGGAGCCGGGCGGCCGGGTACCCGGGCGAAGATAGAGCATGTCCTATTTTTTGACGGCCGGATTTCCCGGCCGTCAAAAAATCGGTCGTGTGAATAGCCCCATTAGGGGTCTATTATTCCTAATGCAGCCGGGTGCCGGACGATTTATGAACGGCCGACACCCGGCCGGGAAAGCCTGCCGTGTGAATGAGGCCTTACTGTGCTGGGCCTAAATTGGGCTATATTACTGTTTGCGGGCACTATTACTGTGTGTTGCTTAAAGGGGGCACTATTACTGTTTGGGAGCACTATTACTGAGAGAGAGATAATTTACTTGGGTGTACTTCACACTAATAATTAGCAGGGGAGCCTGTGACTTGTCACTCATTCACTCAATGCAGCAATACATGCCAGCCATTTAAATGTATGGGCGACCATTGAATGCATGGACAGTCCAGGTCCACCTGGGCAGCAGCTGCTCTCACAGGGTGGGACATCCATTTATATTGTTCATATTCCCTAATAAGACATATGAACTAACCCTTTTAAATAAAACTCAGTGATCTAAGGAGACTTTTTAGAGATAAAGCTAAAATATCTATTTTTTTTAAAGATAGTTCTTTATTTTGGTTTTTTCAATACAAATAAAAGAGAAAATATAACAGTAGTTGCATTATATTTTGTATACATAAGTTATCAGTGTCATTGTACAAAGTAGAAAACAGCCAACATTGAGAGAGCAAATCGCTCTTAGGAGTAGTGATTAAGGGGTTGAAATCAACTTGGAGATGTGCTTCAGCGAGTAAAGGTTAAATTTTGGTCATTGTTAGAGGGCATATGCGTTTTCTATATCACTTGAAGATATTAGATTAATTATAATGTAATATTACAGATAAATATTTAGGTGGATTGGTGTTCTGGTATATTTATGTAGGATGTTGAAAGAGGTATATGTGGCCGCTGAGCACATAAGAAAAAACGAAAAGGCAAAAATAATAATAAATAAAAATGGAAATGTGGTGAGGACATGCCCACCTAAGGGTATACCTAAGGATATAAAAGTATAGTTAGGTGTAGTATTGGTTAAGTTCAGATAAGGAAGATATCCTATCCTATGTATACATGTGGTTAAGTCTAGTTTGGTTGCTAAACTTCAGTAACCTAAGAGAAAATAAGTAAAGGCATGATACATAACACATCATAAACATAGGCACGGGATGGTAATCCTATATAAGTAATTGAACGTTCTGTATTCTTTTAACTGAGTTGTTCAAACCATTGTCTTTTTGACAGAGAGGAAGTGGGCTATGAATTATTAGCTCAGGTTTCCTGGGAGCCCAATTCTTTCTGATTTTTTCTAGGTTAGAGATTGTGCGGCAAATTTTAGTTCCATGCTATGGGCATGTGAGACTGATGTCCATACTTCCGAGAGTGATGGAGGATTTGGGTTTTTCCAATATTTGGCAATTAAGCTTCTTGGTGCTAATATGTTATGGGATGCCCCTGTTCTTGTATGAGGCGGAAGTAAATGCGTTTGAAGAAAAGATAGTGCCAAGTCCGGTGTGGGAGGTATGTTAGTTGACAGCAGGTTTTTTAGACTATTTAAAATGGAGAACCAGAAGGAGTTTATTTTGGAGCATGTCCACAATGCGTGGAGGTAGTTTCCTTGAAAGCCGCATACATTCCAACAAAGGTCATAGTAGGAGGAGTTAGTTTTTACTATTTTTGTTGCTGTCAGGTGCCATCTTAATATCTACTTTCTTGAAAGTTCCCAGTGATAAACTCCTTTGGTGACATGTTTGGCCCATTTAAGAGCTGATTGCCAATTCTCCGGGCTATATGAACATCCTAAGTCTGTTTCCCAATGTATGTATTTAGATTTGATGTCGCCATTATTTCTTGTCAACTCATTGTAGAAGGTTAATATTCCCTTGTTGAGTGGGTTCATAGTGGAAAAAATAGGAAGGCTGTTCTTGGTAAAACTGGATTCTCCAGAGAAACGGAAGAGAGGGAGTGACAGATTTGTAGGTATTTAAAAAAGTCTGATTTAGGTAAGTGGTATTTGGAGGACAATTGTGAGCAAGAAAGCATGTGATGATTATCTATTAAGTCTCGTATTGTTTTTAGTCCATTGTTAGACCAATTGGAGAGACTGGGCCCAGCGATTGTATGCAGGTTATTGGTAGTAATGATATTGAGATTTTACTGTTATCTGGAGTCAGGTGTATATATTTCTTCCAGGCCATTTGAGTGACTTTAATACTGAGGGGTCAATAATATTCTGGTGTTTAGTGTGACTTTGATACGCTGAGTCCCCCACCAGTTACTTCTTCTTTTATTTGTGTCCAGTGTTTTTGGGTTGTATCTGGCCACTAGTACTTGGCTTGAACTAATAAAGTAGCCTTATGGTATTGTTTCAGGTCTATAAGTACCATGCCTCCTCTCCCATTTTAGAGTCATAAGCATGAATTGGGTTCTAGAACGGGAACCTGGCCAGACAAATGAAGAGATTTATTTTTGAAGTTAACTAAAGAAGGTGTTAGGGATTGGGATTGCTATTGTGCGCATGCGATACAAAATGGGTGGAAGGATGGACATTTTAAAGAAAGCAATTCTTCTGGCCCATTATAGTGGGAATATCTGTATTAAATAAGCACGTCCAGATATCATGCACGAGATGATATTGAGGGTGGATTGTTACCTCAATATTGTAAATAGTCAAGAAAGCTAAGGTAGCTACTTAAAAATTAACTTATAATAATTACTCCTAAAATAGGTATAATTTAAACTAACAAGATAAACAGAGTAAAACAAAAAACGAGGTGAGCTCATTCACGTATCACTCTGCTGAGAGACTCCCTTATCCATTGACAGCATTTCATAGGTATGAAGCATAAATAGGTACGTATATGTCTCTACTGAGAGATGGATTTTCAGCATAACAAATATTAAATAGATACTGAAAAGATAATTTGATCTTACCAGATTTGTACGTAGGTACAGCATACCATCTTCACCGGAATTGAGGACAAAGGGTTCAAATGCTTTGCCAAAACTGGTCTGCAAATTAAAGAGACAGTAGCAACCACCCCTCACTTACCCTATGACTAGGAGAACAACAGGGCAGATATTCAGTCCTATTTGCTGACCTAGATGGGAAATTGGCCCATAGGGCCCTAATCCTACACTAAACACACTCTACATATAAACCCATCATCCCAACGCGTTTCTTCCCTCCTGGTGCGTTTCTTCGCTCCTGGTGAATGATATATTGACGTGCTTATTTAGTTTTATTGTATTTGTGGCTATATATGGCTTTCTGACCATAGGCTTGAATACGGATCAATGGCTTATTGAGGCTAAAGAGGTTTTCGTTTGATAAAATGTTTGTCCAAAAGAAATATACTCCCTCATTTAATGCAGCATTCAAGGAGTTGAGTAGAATGTATAAGGAACAGATTATCTCTTGGTAGGAGGTACAGAGCCTGGACAATTATATCAGGCATGGTATTGTTCCACATGGTTTGAGAATGACTTTGACACAGGCACCCAGGTCTAGAAACCCAGGACTTATTAAAAAATGGAAAAAAAGAAGCGACTGGTAGTACACTTTGCTTTATGAACCTGTTTTGGAGGAGGAGAGATCCAATCTTGAGGTTCTTGATGGTAAGCTCAAAGAACAAATAGTGGTCAATCAAAAATTTCAGAGTGAACCAGACTTTTCTAGTAAAGAAAGTGAATTGCAGAATACTCTGGAATGTTTCCAATATCACCTTAAGGAACGTAAGGGTAAACAATTTACCAGAGACTTACAGGACTTAAAAGACAATAAAGTCTATCTGTTTTTGGGAGATAAAACCCAAGAATAGACCAGGATTTGGATCTCTCCTCTGCTGAGACAGAGGAGTCTGACCAAGATGGGTCAGGAAAAATACAGCGTGGTAAGGGTAGAGGGAGGGGGAGAGGTCACAGTATGGGCACTAGACAGCAAACCCCATAAAAACCTTGTTTTTTAGAACAAGGATACCCCCTGAGGAATCGCCACAACCTCACCCCGAACAGCAACTTACTTTAAAGACCCAAGTAGTCAATCTGTCTGATGGGGCCCTCAATGAAAGTGAAATTTATATTCTTAACAAGGGACTATCCTTTGTACCAACTTATGATTGTAAAATGGTTTACTGGGTAAAAGATGTTAATCTGTTTGTCCGACGTTTACGCTGGCATAAATTCTTTCAACAGCAGGAGAAAAGGGAAGCTCTGGACATGAGTCTCCCGAGAGACATGGTAGCCAATGTTAGACTACTAGAGGGACTCCGTGAGCATTTTGGTGATCTGAGGGTCTGTGGCCCTTTTACATCTCTGAGGAACAGGAGTACTAAAATGCCCCCCCTGGGTGATGTGTAATGTATTGATGTATTTGTGAATATGGTATCAAATGAGCTCATGGACCTCAATAGCAGAGACACCACACATAACTGTGTCGAAAAAGAGATGTTGCCATTGCGAATTCTTGAAAATGTTAAGTCTATTACTATCAAACCCTCAGACAAGGGGGGCAATGCGGTAATTATGAACATTACGCAATATTAAAAATGTGTGACAAAGTATTGATTGGCCCTGCTGTGTGTCACTGGAGGTGTGCCAGTGTAACTGGGCAAACTCTGGGTGCCTCACACCAGAGCTACTCCCCTTATACCCATTGACTTGGCCCCCATTTTTTGGCTATTAATTACTACCAGTCTTTTTAATATTTATCTGGTCTGACTCTCTTGGTTGAGCCAGACAGTAAGTAGCTGCTTTGTCTTTTAAACACAGATGATCACCGCTGCGAAGCGTCTGTGTTAGTGTACTAGTACCATGGTAACAATGAATGGTACTTTGCTCCGCCTACCTGGGCGTCTTACGTCAGATACAGAGCAGCGTGGGCATGCACATTCCTCCTCCCTCCCTCTATTATATACTACACAGCATGGATGGTAGGTGGAGCTGAGGGATATTTAAATAAAACAAACCAATGGTGCCATTGAGCGCTGATCTTTGAATGGTTTATTGCTACCTGTTAAATCAGGGGCCTGAGCTTGCCTTTATAGACTTGGGCTTTCTGATAATTCAGCTAGCTTCTTGTGTCCTTCTGGACTTATGGTTCCACTGAATCCTGGCCCTTATCGTTTTACCGCAGTGGTAATGTAATCTTTATTGTAAACCATGCAGTAATAGTGTATGTTTTTCTGCACTTGGTATTGACCCATAGTTCTGTATTGTCAGACTGGGTGTGTATACCATCCTATTATGTTAACGAAGAACCTCATATTCATGTTCATTGATTAATATTGTGGATGTGTGGTCCTTGTTTCTCCTCTTCAACCAGTATGCCATCCTATTATCTTTGTCTTATAACAATTTGAATGATTTTTTTCTGGTACATTACCCTTTAAAAAGTTGTGACCCCATGCTGTTTTTACAAATCTCTGGATGGGGCCATTATAGATAAAAATTGTCTCCAAAGTATCCCTTGTCTTAAAAAATTCTTCAGAAAATTGGTATAAAAACAAATCTACATTAAATCTTCTTGATATATTCCATGTGAATCCCCTGATGACTCCCAGGTGGGAAGAAACGCGTTGGGATTATATGTTTATAAATAGGGTGTGTTTAGTGTAGGGTTAGGGCCCTATGGGCCAATTTCCATTCTAGGGTCAGTTCTCCTAGTTATAGCGTGAGTGAGGGGTGGTTTCTACTGTCTCTTTAATTTGCAGACCAGTGTTGGCAAAGCATTTGAACCCTCTGTCATAAATTCCGGTGAAGATGGTATGCTGTACCTATGTACAAATCTGGTAAGATCCACCTATATTTTCAGTATCTATTTGTTATGCTGCAAATCCATCTTTCTCAGTAGAGACATATACATACCTATTTATGCTTCATACGTATGTCATGCTGTCAGTGGGTAAGGGGGTCTCTCAGCAGAGTGATGCCTCATTTTTTTGTTCTTATCTGTCTTTGTCTTGTTAGTTTAAAATATACCTATTTTAGGAGTAATTATTAAAAGTTCATTTTTAAGTAGCTACCTTAGCTTTCTTGAATTTAGTGTATTGTTGCAATTTATCAGGGATCGTTTGAAGAAGTGGATTAAACTTTTCTTTATATAGTGTTGTGTTGGTGGAAGTTAATGAGATTCCTAAGCATTTTATAGAACTACTTGGATATTTTTTGTTGCTTTTTTTGTGGGATTCCTACATTGAGTATTTGAGATTGTTTTTGTCATTAAAGTAAGATACGTTCTCAAAAGTATTGAGGGTTGTTTGCACAGCTGTAATGGACTATTGTGGGTTTGTTAAGACAATAATTATGTTGTCTGTGTATAATCCAATTTTATGTTCAGTTTTGCCAATTTTTAGCCCTTGTAAATTAGAGTTGGAACGGATAGATTCCGCTAGAAGTTCCATTATTAAGGTAAAGATGATGGGGAAAGGAGACATCCCTGGCGGGTTCTATTACTTGTTTTAAATGGTTTTGATAAGAACCCTGAGTACACTCTCTACTTGAAGGATTGGAGTATAGTGCCATTATGGCTGAGTTTATAAGTCCTGTGAGGCCAAATTTATTTAAGTCTTCTTCTAGGTATCCCCAATGGACTCTATTATGGCTGAGTTTATAAGTCCTGTGAGGCCAAATTTATTTAAGTCTTCTTCTAGGTATCCCCAATGGACTCTATTGAATGCCTTCTCTGTGTCGAATGCTAGGAGCAGGGAAGGCGTTACATGGGTCTCAGCGTGTTGGATCAAATTGATGATCCTGCGGGTTCCATATGGGGCTTGCCTGCCATGTACGAATCCAATATGGTAATGGTAAACCACGATAGGGAGAATGTGAAGAAGGCTGTTTAATTAAATGTTTGCGTATATCTTGACGTCTGTGTTTAAGATATATTTATTTTCAACTTATTTTAATCCACTAAAATATACTTAAAAATGTACTTTTAGTAATAAATTATGTTTAATTGACATTAGGAATCATATTGTTTTCTAACATCTAAATCGGGTGGTGTCTATCATTAACATAAATAGTGCATGTGTTCCACCAATTTTTTTTATTATACATATATATAATGCATAATGAATAAAGGTAATAGAAGTAGTCGTAGTGGTAATAGAAGTTTGGCCTCACCATGTTTTTAAAGAAATAAAAATGTAGAAAGTGGATGTAGTTTACATAAGCTAGAAATGAAGTGAAGAAATGTGAAAACGGCTTTCAACAAAAACAAACATAGTGTATTCCTCCTATAATTTTAATTACATTTCCAGCAAGTGAATGCTATCCTTTTATGCATATATATACAAACATATTTTTTCTTTATTCTAGATTTTTTTCACTTTACTGTAATCTTCTACTTTACTTTAATTGTCTAATTTAATTTGTAAAGATGTTTATATTGTTTTAGACTTATGTAATTATTGTGAAATACAGATCAATGTCTTAACAGCATAAACTAAAATAAATCACAGATGGAATGGATTTTTGGGTATTTTTTTTAATATAATTTTAACCCCTTCCCTTTTTGGCCACTTTTGACCTTCCTGACAGAGCCTCATTTTTCAAATCTGACATGTTTCAGTTTATGTGGTAATAACTTAGGAATGCATTAACCTATCCAAGCGATTCTGAGATTGTTTTCTCGTGACACATTGGACTTTATGTTACTGGCAAAATTTGCTCGATACATTCAGTATTTAAATGTGAAAAACACCAAAATGTAGCGAAAAATTGCAAAAATTAGAATTTTTCTAAATTTAAATGTATCTGCTTGTAAGACAGGCAAAATAGTCGCTAATTAACATCCCCCATATGTCTACTTTAGATTTACATCAATTTTTGAACATCCTTTTATTTTTCTAGGACATTACAAGGCTTAGAACTTTAGCAGCAATTTCTCACATTTTCAAGAACATTTCAAAAGGCTATTTTTACAGGGGCCAGTTCAGTTGTGAAGTGGCTTTTAGGGCCTTATATATTAGAAACCTCCAAAAAGTCACCCCATTTTAAAAACGTCACCCCTCAAAGTATTCAAAACAGCATTTAGAAAGTTTCTTAACCCTTTAGACGTTTCACAGGAATTAGACCAAAGTAGAGGTGAAACTTACAAATTTAATTTTTTGTTGTTGCAGAAATTCATTTTGAATCCATTTTTGAATCCATTTTTTTTGTAACACAAAGTTTTACCAGAGAACCGCAACTCAATATTTTTTGTCTAGGTTCTGAAGTTTTAGGAAATATCCCACATGTGGCCCTAGAGTGCTACTGAACTGAAGCACAGGTCTCAGAATCAAAGGAGCACCTTGTGGATTTTGGGCCTCCTTTTTATTAGAATATATTTTAGGCACCATGTCGGGTGCCAAAACAGTGGAAATCCCCCAAAAGTGACACCATTTAGGAAACTACACACCTTAAGGAAATTATCTAGGAGTATAGTGAGCTTTTTGACCCTACAGGTTTATTGCAGAAATTATTGAAAGTAGGCCGTGAAAATGAAAATCTACATTCTTTCAAAGAAAATATAGGTTTAGCTAATTTTTCTCATTTCCACAAAGACTAAAGGAGAAAAAGCACCACAAAATTTGTAAACCAACTTCTGCCGAGTAAAACAGTACCCCATATGTGGTAATAAACGGCTGTTTGGACACACGGCAGGGCTTAGAAGGGAAAGAGCGCCATTCGGCTTTTGGAGCTCAAATTTAGCAGGAATGGTTGGCGGAGGCCATGTCGCATTTGCAAAGCCCCTGAGTGGACCAAAACAGTGGAAACCCCCCACAAGTGGCCCCATATTGGAAACTACACCCCTTTAGGAAATTATCTAGGGGTATAGTGACCATTTTGACGCTGCAGGTTTTTTGCAGAAATTATTGGAAGTAGGCCGTGAAAATGAAAATCTACATTCTTTCAAAGAAAATATAGGTTTAGCAAATTTTTTCTCATTTCCACAAGGACTAAAAAAGAAAAAGCAGTGCAAAATTTGTAAAGCAACTTCTCCCGAGTAAAACAGTACCCCATATCTGGTAATAAATGTCTGTTTGGACACATGGTAGGGCTTAGAAAGGAAAGAGCGCCATTTGACTTTTGGAGCTCAAATTTAGCAGGAATGGGTTGTGGAGGCCAAGTCACATTTGCAGAGCCCCTGAGGGGACAAAACAATGAAAACACCCAAAAAGTGACTCCATTTAGGTAACTACACCCCTTGAAGAATTCATCTACGGGTGTAGTGATCATTTTGACCCCACAGGTGTTTCATAGAATTTATTAGAATTGGGCAGTGAAAATAAAAACAATCCTTTTTCTTCAATAAGACAAATTTTTCATTTTATCTACAAATAAAGGATAAAAAGAACCCCAACATTTGTAAAGCAACTTCTCTGGAGTATGGAAATACCCCATATGTGGTCATAAACTGCTGTTTGGGCACATGGCAGGGCTCAGAAGAGAAGAAGCGGCATTTGGCTTTTGGAGCACAGATTTAGCTGGATTGGTTTCTTGACACCATGTCGCTTTTGCAAAGCCCCTAAGGTACCAGTACAGTGGAAACTACCTAAAAGGGACTCCATTTGAGATACTACACCCCTTGAGGAATTAATCTAGGGGTGTAGTGAGCATTTTGACCCCACAGCTGTTTCAGAGATTTTATTTGAATTGGGCAGTGAAAATAAAAATATATATTTTTTTTCCAATGACGTAGCTTTAGCGCAAAATTTTGCATTTTCTCAAAAAATAAAGCAAAAAAAGAACCCCAACATTTGTTAAGCAATTTCTTATGAGTATGGAAATACTCAATATGTGGTTATAAATTCATTTTTGGGCACACGGCAGGGCTCAAGGGAAGGAATGCCATTTGGCTTTCGGAGTACAGATTTTGCTGGATTGGTTTCTGGTCGCTATGTAGCATTTGCAAAACCCCTGTGGGACCAAAACAGTGGAAACCCCCAAAAGTGATCCCCATTTTGGAAACTACACCCCTCAAGGTATTCACCTAGGGGTGTAGTGAGCATGTTAACCCTGCAGGTGTTTTGCATAAATTAGTGTGCACTCGATATTGCAGAGTGAAAATGGGATTTTTCCATAGATATGCCAATATGTGGTGCCCAACTTGTGCCACCATAACAAGACAGCTCTCTAATTATTATGCTGTATTTCCCAGTTTTAGAATCACCCTACATGGGGCCCTAATCTTTTGCCTGGACATTTGACAGGGCTCAGGAGTGAGAGAGTACCATGCAAAATTGAGGCCTAATTTGGCAATTTACACAGAATTGGTTCACAATTGCAGAGGCTCAGATGGGAAATAATAAAAGAAACCCCCCAGAAGTGACCCCAGTTTAGAAACTACACCCCTCAAGGCATTTATTAAGGGGTGTATTGAGCATTTTCACCCCACAGGTCTTTTCCATAAATAAATACGCTGCGTATGGTGCAAAGTAAAAATTTAAATTTTTCCGCAGAATTGCCAATTCAGTGGCAAGTATGTCGTGCCACTGTAGACACACACCCAAAAAATTGTTAAAAGGGTTCTCCCGGGTATGGCGGTGCCATATATGTGGAAGTAAACTGCTGTTTGGGCACGCTGTAGCGCTCAGATGGGTGGGAGCGCGATTTGGCTTTTGAAGCGTGGATTTTGCTTTGTAGTAGAGTATTACTGGTGTTTCCGTTTATAATGTGGGGGCACATGTAAGCTGGGCAGAGTACATCAGGGGCATTGTCAGGTGGTATAATAATGGGGTAAACAATAAAATAATCCATAGATGTGTGTTACGCTGTGAAGCAATCCTTTCTGCACAGGCCAGTGTCGCACTGATAAACGGTGTCCTTCCTTATCCACCTTTTGGTCCACACTCCGCACCTTTGCAGTTTGGGGAATTTTGCTAGGAAGTGTTGTCCTGGTATAATACGGGCACCCTCGCTTCTAGCAGATATGTTTGGGCCCCCCTTCCTGGTTCCCTAATTTTAGGGCCCTGATAAATCGCCTTTTGAAACAGACAAATTATTCCGCTCTGATCTGCACAACTGCATATTTTTTTATTTCCTGACTTATAGAAGCCTTAGCTAATTTTATTTTTTCATAGACGTAGGGGTATGAGGGCTGTTTTTTTGCGAGACGAGCTGTAGTTATTATTGGTACTATTTTGGTGTACATGCGACTTTTTGATCACTTTTTATCCTATTTTTTGAGAGGCAAGGTAACCAAAAAACAGCAATTCTGGCATAGTTTTTTTTAGTTTTTTTTATGCAGTGTTCACTATGCGTTATAAATTACATGTTAACCTTATTCTGCGGGTCAGTACGATTCCGACGATACCTAATTTATAGCACTTATTTATGTTTTACAACTTTTTGCACAATAAAATTACTTTTGAAAAAAGAATATATTTTTTTTGTTGCCATGTTGTGAGAACCATAACTTCTTATTTTTTTTTGTCGACGGAGCTGTATGAGGGCTTGTTTTTTGCGAGACGAGCTATAGTTTTTATAGGCACCATTTTTGGATATATGCGACTTTCTGATAATTTTTTATTTCAATTTTTGTAGGGCAAACTGACCGTAGATTAAATAACATAATATTTTTATAGTTTAGGCCATTACAGTCGCGGCAATACCAAATTTGTATGGTTTATTTATTT
This sequence comes from Rhinoderma darwinii, assembly GCF_050947455.1. NCBI lineage: Eukaryota > Metazoa > Chordata > Amphibia > Anura > Rhinodermatidae > Rhinoderma > Rhinoderma darwinii. Next base: position 174,468,056 of record NC_134691.1, read on the forward strand.
TTTTCAATAATAAAGAACTTGATGAGGAAAAAAGGGCGATTGTGTTTTATTTTATTACTTAAAATTTTTATTATATTTTTTACAACTTTTTTTTCACTTTTTTTTTACACTATATTTTAGTCCCACTAGGGGACTTGAAGGTCCAACTGTCAGATATTTTTTCTAATACATTGCACTACCTACGTAGTGCAATGTATTAGATCTGTCAGTCATTCACTGACAGCAATCCGATTAGGCTTTGCCTTCGAACGGGGCCTAATCAGCTTCCGTAATGGCAAACAGGAGGCCATTGTTAGATCTCCTGGTGTCATAATAGCAGTCGGCAGTCGTGCGATTGCAGGGCACAGCTGGCGATCTGCTAGCAACCACAAGGATGCAGCGATCGCATCCGATCGCTACATCTGAGGGGTTAATGGCAGGGATCGGAGCTAGCTCCAGTTCCTGCCGTTACAGGTGGATTCAGCTGTAACATACAGCTGATATCAACCGCTGATGACGCCGGCTCACCTTCTGAGCCGGCAACATCTTGCCGGCGGCTACGGAAGCCTTTCAGGCCCCGCCTCTGGGCGGGGGCTGGAAGTTTTCCATGCTAGGCACACCGGGAGGCCAGTATTAATCCTCTGGTTGTCATTACAGCCACCGACAACCCGGCGATTTCATTGCTGGGGTGTCGATGAGCTGCAAACACCTTAAAAGTAGCGATCGCTTTTGATGGCAGCATTTAAGGGGTTAATGGGGGGGATCGAAGCTAACTTCGGTCCCCGCCGTTACAGCAGGATGTCAGCTGTCAGATACAGCTCAAATCCGGGGATGATGGCACCGACTCAGCTTCTGAGCGGGTGCCAAGCATTTGGCGTAAGTATACAACATTTTGCGGGAAGCACTGGCTTTCCATGTCGTATACTTACCACAAATGTCTGGAATGGATTAATTTTGTTAATGTGGAACACATTGTAGTAGTCGGTAGTAGTTAGTTTGTTAGTTTGAAGCAAATTCTAAGGGCATGCCGCAACTGTCCGCATCAATGCCGCACAGAATCTGCGTTGCAGATTCTGTTGCGAATCTGCCCAAAATGGGCAATAAATTGATGCGGACTAGCCGCTGCGTATTGAGGTGAAAGTACTTCCCTTCTCTCTCTCAGTGCAGGATAGAGAGAAGGGACAGCACTTTCCCTAGTGAAAGTAAACAAATTTCATACTTACCGGCCGTTGTCTTGGTGACGCGTCCCTCTTTCGGCATCCAGCCCGACCTCCCTGGATGACGCGGCAGTCCATGTGACCACTGCAGCCTGTGATAGACTGAAACATCATCCTGGGAAACCGGACTGGAGGAAGAAGCAGGGAGTTCTCGGTAAGTATGAACTTCAATTTTTTTTACAGGTTGCTGTATATTGTGATCGGTAGTCACTGTCGAGGGTGCAGAAACAGTTACTGCCGATCGCTTAACTCTTTCAGCACCCTGAACAGTGACTATTTACTGATGTCGCCTAGCAACGCTCCCATAATTACGGGTGCACACACGTAGTCACCCGTAATTATGGGTGCACACACGAAGTCACCCGTAATTATGGGTGCACACACGTAGTCACCCGTAAGTACGGGAGCCCCATTGACTTCCTCAGTCTGGCTGTAGACCTAGAAATAAACATATGTCCAGCCAGAATGAAGAAATGTCATGTTCAAAAACCAATACGCTCTACAGCACACATAACATCTACATTACATCTGCAGACTTCATTGCAGAATTTTGAATCTCCATTGCAGTCAATGGAGAAATTCCGCAATGAGTCCGCAACCAGTCCGTCACACGTCCGCAACAACCATTGTATGCTGCGGACACCAAATTCTGCACCGCAGCCTATGCTCCACAGCGGAATTGTCCGCAACGTGCAAACAAACCCAACCACAAAGCTGTGGAAGGCAATGGAGAAACGGGTCAGCTGCGGATTTCCGCTGCGGAATTCCAGAGCAAATCCGCTACGTCTGGCCATGCCCTAACACTTCCATTCATTGACTTTCCATCCATTAACCAGTTATGCATCTGGGTACTAATAATCTACATGAACTATATGTTCTACGTAGAGCCAAACTAGGAGCATCACTTGTTGAGAAGGATCTGGGTGTATTTGTAGACCATAGACTGAATAACAGCATACAATGTCAATCAGCTGCTTCTAAGGCCAGCAAGATATTGTCGTGTATTAAAAGAGGCATGGACTCGCGGGACAGGGATATAATACTTTACAAAGCATTAGAGAGGCCTCATCTAGAATATGCGTTCAGCTCTGGGCTCCAGTTCATAGAAAGGATGTCCTGGAGTTTGAAAAAATACAAAGAAAAGCAACTAAACTAATAAGGGGCATGGAGAATCTAAGTTATGAGGAAAGAATAAAATTATTTAAACCTTTTTAGCCTTGGAAAAATAAGTCTAAGGGGGGACATGATTAACTTGTACTAGTATATAAATGGCCCATACAAAAAATATGGTGAAAACTGTTCCATGTAAAATCCCTCAAAAGACAAGGGGGCACTCCCTCTGTCTAAAGAAAAAAAGTTTCAAACCCTAGAGGCGACAAGCCTTCTTTACTGTAAGAACTATAAATCTATGGAATAGCCTACCCCAGGAGCTGCTCACAGCAGGAACAGTAGATGGCTTAAAAAAAAAATACCAATTTCTTGTAATAAATTTATATAATCGTCTCTTCTGAATGTGTAGAATTCTTGTTTGAATGTTGATTTTTATATAAGAGGGTGAGTCAAAAATTTCCCGCTCTCCGGTTATATTAAAACTTCAGTTGGCCGCACTGTCTTATTAGTGCTTTCTGTATGAGGTCGCTGTCTCCCCAGTCACTGCTGTGCAGGTTTGAATGTGTTACGTCTGCTTATTTGTGACTGCGGTGGGAGAAAGAATGGCTGCCCCACTTGTGATTTGCACGAAAAATGAGCAGCATGATTCGTTTTTTGTGGTCTGAGGGTGTGTCTGGTGCCGATATTTGTTGAAGTCTTTGTGCACAGTATGGAGAAAGTGTTTTGTCGTGAAGAAGTGTGTATGAATGGATAAAGTTCAAGGAAGGTCACACAAGTGTCAGCCATGAAAAAGGAGCCGGACGCTCGTCCACGTCCACGACTGATGACAGCATTGAGCGTGTATGTAAACTGATTCTATTGGATAGACTATCACCTGTTTGGTCCCCTGAAAGAAGCCCTAGGAGGATGAAGATTCATGTCTGAGATGAAGACAGGGGTGAATTTGTGACTTGCAGCTCAGCCTAAAACTTTTTTAATCTGGGAATATGAAAGATTGTTGACAGATGGACAAAGTGTATTGAAAAGCAAAGAAATTATGTCAAAGTGATGTATTTGTATCTCTATATCTATATGTAGATAGATAGATAGATAGATGATAGATAGATAGATAGATAGATAGATAGATAGATAGATAGATAGATAGATAGATAGATAGATAGATAGATAGATAGATAGATAGATAGATAGATATGAGATAGATAGATATGTGATAGATAGATAGATAGATAGATAGATAGATAGATAGATAGATAGATAGATAGATAGATAGATAGATAGATAGATAGATAGATAGATAGATAGATAGATAGATAGATTGATTGATTTATATATTTAACCTTCCTCTGGATCAATAGGGGTAAAACAAAGTTCTAGAATTTACCCATATCCCTTCCCTTTCTCCCATCCCCTGCTTGAACTTGATGGACACATGTCTTTTTTCAACTGCACTAACTAGGTAACTATGTAACTTGCTTTAGGGTTCATGCACACAAGTGTATTATGTCTCTGTACATCTTACTAGTTGTACAGGGCAGTTATATAGGCCGTAATGTAGGCCCTACTGTACCTCTCTATGCTTTTGATTTTATACTGAAAAATATATATAACCCCAGCACACACAAAGGTACACAAGAGATCCAGATGCAAACTAAATTTTAGTTTTATTGCAACAAAAGTGACAGTGTTGAGGTAGTAAGCGGCTTGGTAAGTGATAGTGTTGTGGTAGTAAGCGACTTGGTAGACGTTTCGGCTGACACTCGGCCTTTGTCACTGTCACTGTTCGTAGATATCGCTGGTATGGGATGTCCGCCGGATCTGCCCTGGGATATCTACGAACAGCGACAGTGACAAAGGCCGAGGGTTGGCCGAAACGTCTACCAAGTCGCTTACTACCTCAACACTATTACTTACCAAGTCGCTGACTACCTCAACACTATCAGTTTTGTTGCAATAAAACTTAAATTTAGTTTGCATCTGGATCTCTTGTGTACCTTTGTGTGTGCTGGGGTTATATATATTTTTCAATATTGTGGAATTCTCGTCCATACCCTACTAGCACCACGCCAACCAATTGAGGAGTGCATCCCAATATCTATTTTTGATTTTATACTGATTTCGTACAGATGCATTTGGAGTTTTTTTTTTCTCTCAGATACCATAAGTATCCAACAGGAAACAAAAAGTGTGTTGTTTTAGAAAGGAAGAGGGGTACCAATCCCCCTAACAATATATGTTTCTTGTTGGTAATTTACACCTGATGTAATCATTCTAAAACTTCTCCATAGTAAAAAAAAAAAACCCTCTTCAGAGGAAAAAATTGTGGCATGCTACTATGGAATATAACTGTAATACTGCACCATATGGCGGCACTTGGTGTGCTTATGGCTCTGTAGTAGTAGTAGTATGGAGCAAGGAGGAGTTTGTGTGGTAAGGACTCTGTGTGCCTATGTATAGCAGCCATGCACACTTTTTTGCCCTAAGTTGCGCCTCTGTTTGAAGATTGTAATATTTTGTAAACGAAATATTGTAGTGTGTGAGCATAATAAATTACACACAGGATGACTATGGATAATGTGCAGTTGCTTTAGGTTATTTGTGCTTTATGGAGCAGTAAGCTCTTTACGTAGAACACTCTTGCAGGGAGTAAAACTCTCAAAATTTCAAGAAGACCCCCCTGCCAAAAAAAAAAAAAGGATTCTCTAATATGCTTATATATCACTGTTGCAGTATTGTGAGTGACTGACCTTTTGTACATTTTTCTTGTGGAACTGCAATATACAAAGCTCTGTAAATGGTAATCAATTAACAAGAGAGAACAAAGAAGGGCATGTTGCAGTTTGGGATAGAGTTATATCGACCAAGCATTAAGGCATACACTTTTGGCCTTGCTTATAATTGTATTGATATTTCTTGTAAGCTACTTAATTTGTTTTACTTTCAAATGATGTCTTTTCATGGAGCACAGGTGCAATGAATATACAGCACTTAAAGGATAAAACACATTCCCAGCATAATGCTTGAAAACCCTTAGCTTTCGGAGATATAAACTGTATTAGGTGGTACTAATCACAGTACAGTTAATTTTACATTGATTTATAACCTAAGTTAGACCTATTTAATTAAATCTCCCCACGTCATGTACAATACATTTTATTTACATATACAGTAATTATTGGTTTAAAATCGAAATAAAACATCAGACGAAAGTCAGCCAAATTCGCAGATTTTGGTGGGATCGGATGATCATCTGGTGCATATGGAGGTTTCCTGAGTTTCAGCAGATGTCGGGGCAAAAAGTGATCGAGCATGTTGGTTTTTAACATGCCTGATTTTTTTGTTCCCGCTAGAGATAAAAAGTTTCTGGCAGTGTCTTATTCCACTCTCCCCATTGAATACACATGCACGCTCTCCCAAGCTGAGCCCACGTATGTTTGTATGCGCGAAAGGAATAGCTGTCGGCCGAACGAGTTATCACCGACAGCTCAGCTTTAAGGTCTGACTATTAGAACCTTAACCTATTATGGAAACTTCATGGACGAATGCAAAGCTGAGCCTGCTAAACTATGGTCTGTCTAGTATTGCAGCAGAGCCCTAGTGAATGGGGTTAACAAGAGTAGTGATGTGTCTGAAAAACAAAAAATTTTTCAATGAACGCCGGGTCCTTCATGCTTGCGGTTGGTCTGGATCCCAGCAGTAGGGTCCCACCGTTCACACATTTCTTGCAAATATTTCAATGCAATATTTAATTATAATATACAATAGAAAGTTTTGCTGCTGCGTTGTTTAACTAATAGAGCATTGCCTATAGTGAATACTGTAATAAACTTGCTGTTTTAAAGATAGGAAAATATCTGTATACAGACAAGAATGTTTCTATTCACAGACAATAAGCAGATGTTTTTGAAATGCTGAAGAATTGAAACACAAAATATATTTGAAAGTTATATAACTTTTCATTATACAATGATTGAAAGGTTCTTCTGGAGTTTTTAATAAAGATTTACTATAGCTAAAACTGGAAAACAAAAAAGTTGTCATAGGCTTTCTTTAGTAATTCTGTGTCGTTCACATACCGCTGCTCCCCATCTCGTATTGTAGTTCCCTTATCCTTCCTGCTTATCATCTGTAGGTGATGATGTGACTTTAATAAGACATCACGTCGTGATGAATGACTGGACATCTGTTATGTAAAAGATGTGCAGTAACAGCAAATAATAGGAAGCACAATCGGCAGAATTTATTAACTTTTCTACGCCAGTTTTCTGGTGTAGAAAAGTCGTAAATGGCACAAAAGTCACAAATTGCAATAACAATTGTGACTTTTCTATCATTTTATGCCTTGTTTCTTAAAAGTGGGTGGAGATTCATGCAAGGGGGTGGGGCCACCTGCCCAACAGGTTTACCATAATTTATTCTAGGTACTGCCATAAACCTATGCCATCTCAAGGCTGGCATATATTACACTTTCTGTAGAACAGACGGCCGGGGATGCACCTAATTTATTGGGAGATGTGCACCTTTTAAAAAACTAGGCTAATTTGACTCCAACTTTCTTTGTAGTAAGACTGGCATTTGAAACGCAAGTCCTAATAAATTCCCCCCAAAGCCTTTAGAATGTAAAGATGACAAACACATATTGTATACGTGATGTCATACAAGATTTTTCATTATTGAGTGGTCTAATCCTTTAAGGGCACGTTCAGACGTGGCGGAATTGCTGTGGAATAGTCCACAGTGGAAATCCTTTGCAGACATTTTGTCCATTGGTTTCCACACCTTTTTAGTTATCTTCGTGCAGACATTGCGGAAATGTCCGCTGTGGACCTTAGTCTGTCGCGGAGAAGATGCGGAATTTCACTGCGTATTTCAGCCTTTGCAATGCAAAAACTGAAATCTGTGACAAGTCCGCTGTGTTTTCTGCAATGTCTCAATTACCTGTCAAGTATGCCAATGTTGGTGCAGATTCGTTGGGTCATTGCCCCAAATATGCACCAACATTTGCAGTGGAAAAATTCTGCCACGTCTGAACGCGCCCTAACTTTTTAACCGTCCAAGTTATGATAATGCAATAGCTTCATCTCCGTGTTCCCTTACCTGTTTTACTGTGTTACTTTCAGTCCTATGCAAAACAATCACACTGTGATATCATAATAAGCTATGCTGCAGAAATACAAGAGTTTACATATTGCCAAACGCAAACTCAGCTCTGCAGATTGGACACTACCTCTAATCTTAGACCCTAGAAAAGAATCTGTCCTCATATGGGTAACTCTTCTGATGAATGATGTTTTTCCGGATGAAAATCACTTGCAGTTTTTCTTAGTGTTTTTTTCATCGCTGAAGTCAATGTGAGGAACAGCATGAGAGCATGCTGTGTCTTAAAAAGCATAACATGGTCTAAAACTGGCTAAAGACCAAACACTTAACTAACTAATGAAATGTGCAAATGGAAATTCATACATTTCTATTCTCGAGCATTGCACCTCTAGTCACTGAGATAAAATACTGAAGCAGAGACAATGTCACACATGTACTCCTTGTGAATGAATCCTTTCAGTGTATCTGCATTGCGATTTAAAAGTTTTTTTTAATGCAAAGTACATTTTTGTTCCTTACAACTGAGAAACGGGAGTCAGACACTATTTATATAGAAAATTAGAAAAAAATAAAATGTGAACATTGAGGAGATATAAAATATATAGAGGATCCAAAAACAAGATTGGACTGTACATGGGCCACACAAATGTACAAATTGGTAGCACAGAAAAATCCTAGTAATTAGTACATGAATATAGGATTAAAACATGCGTGGTACTAATGAGAGGCAGGTAACATCAGGTATTTTATTAATAAAATTGAAATTTTTCTAATTTTCTATATAAATAGTGTCTGACTCACGTTTCTCAGTTGTAAGGTATGATATATTGGAGTTTCTATTTTATAACTCCTCTCCTGTACTCTGGAGGTGTTTAACCCTATGTGGGGATCACCTAGCCATCTGCACGTGTCCTGTAAGACTTATGTTGTTTAAAGTAAATTTTTGAAATCATTTTACAACATTCTTCACATATCATAAGAGTAAAAATAGGGCTACAAAATGACACAAATAACAACTGCATAGCATTAATAATATAATGGTTTGTATGTAGTTCACCATAATATGCCAATGAGCTGTAGGGTACAGTAACACACCAATGGGCCATGTGCTGCTATGGGCAATGTCATTTGATGGGTAAATGTGTACAGTTAACCAGCATAAGCAATGAAAATAAATCAAGTCAGCGCCATTTATTTAGGCCAGATGGTGACACTCACCCAGAACAGATTTCTAGTACAGAACACGAGGAAGCAAAATGCATATTGGATCTGGTAAAAAATATGATGCTCTTCTTCCAACACACACAAATGCCTTTTTACATATTAGGTGTCTTTCTTTATGTATTCATGGTTTAAGTGGCTACTGTATAAGGTACAGTTTACATTTATAGTTGAAGACAGTAGACAGTAGTCACAAAGATACACATTGTCAGCCACACAACTCTGCTAGGCTGTGGCATTTAAATGGTATTTGTGCCAAGAAAACATTTTTCACACCATTATAGTACCATCACCAGCCTGAGCTGTACACAGCAGCCATAAAGATTCATGGGTCCATGTGATGTATGCTGGATTCTCACTCTAGTATCTGCCATGAGCAGTAGAAATCATTACTCATTAGCCAGGGCAATATATATATATATTTCATCAAAATGTGCACTAATAACCTCCCTATTATAAGTAGATTTAGCAGTAATGTATATTTATTTATATTTAGTGGTTTAGGTTGCATTGGTGTTCACAGTGTTCTTTTTCTGCTGTATATATATATATATTAATACTCTATTGTACGGTTTTGGTAAGCATGTGCTCACTGTAACTTCAGTTTCCTGCTTTTAGCTGTCATAAGGAGAAGCCGGTGTATTCTTCTGCTGAAGATGCTGTAATGACTATAACATGGCCGCATCTTAATGGGTTTTTATGGCTACTGAACTTTGTTCACTATGCAAACATTGAAATGCAGGCATATTACAGCTGTCTGATACCAGCCTCGCTCAGTCACATTTATTTTTCATTCTTGGTCTGAACTTATAATAATTGCATGATTGGTTAGTGCATTAACAAGAAAGGGCATAGGTCTACCTAAGAGTTATGATGCATTTTTTTCATTATTTTATGTTCATTTTTTTGTAATAAAAACCCAAAAAACACAGCATGTAAGCAGACACAAAAAAAGAAGTTGCTCACTGTGTGCTGTATAGTGTAATAATGTATTACAACATATGACAACATATTATAGAACCTGATCGTTGTTGTTAAATGGTGTTTTTTCTTTTTCCCCTGATATGTTCTTTTTTATGCACATGGTTTCATAGACTGAATTTCCCTGATTAACCCCTTAAGAACACGGCCAATTTTGGCCTTGAGGACCGAACAATTTTTTTATTTTTCCCTCTTTGCATCCCGGCACTCATAACTTTTTCATTTTTTGTCCGACGTAGTTGTAAAAGACTTTGTTTTTTTGCGAGAAGAGTTGTACTTTATGTAGGTACCATTTTATCATTTAATTTCTATAAATTTTCATTTTGGCAAAAATGTTGAAAAAAAGCAGTTCCGCTGCAGTTTGCTTTATTTTTTTACACCATACACCGATCATCATAACGGACGTGGCAATACCAAATATGTGTATATTTCATGTTTTGGGACTTATATTTTGAATAGTTTATTTATTGTAAAAAATGTGTATTTCTGTGTATTTTTTTTACTATTTTTTTATTATTAACTTAACTTTTTTATTTTTAATCCCATAGAGGAATTGTTCATTTTGATTTTGATTTTTGAATTTTAATGTACTGGCATATAGAAAAAAAATTATCCTGTGAACTGATTGTACACAGGCAGTTGTTAGGGCATACCTCAGTATGCCCTAAAAACAGGGAATATGTTTAGACAGCCCTGGGGTCCTTCAATGGACGATGAGCCATCTGCCCATACCAGGTATAGCCATCGATCGCGTCAGAGGAGTTTTCTGTGCCGCGATGAAACAGGAGTTTTCTGTGCCGCGATCAGCTTTGATCGTGGCATTCAAGGGGTTAACGGCAGAGAGAAGAGGTTTCTCTTCTCTCCGTCGATAGAGCGGGGCTGCGGCTGTGTATTACAGCCTATACAGCCGTTGCCCCGCTCATCGTGGCACGCGGACACTGGCTGTCACACAGGACGAGAATACTCAACCTGATGCGCCAAGTACCCGCTGCTCAGGACGAGCATTCTCGTCCTGTATCGGCAACCTGTTAATTTTATGGGTAAAGAAAAAAATCTACCTTGTTACATGCCAATATCTTAAACTGGAAGAGTTTGCAAATTGTCCGTGCTTTGTAATATTCTTTTCTTATTAATAGGATAGTTTTTGATCTAAAAGTTGTATACATTACATTTATGAATATTAAAATATAATATGGCAAGGTATCTGTATCAAAACCGGTCAATATCTAGCAGGTCTGTATAACTAGCCATACAGATGTTTCCTTCCTTACATTTCCTCTTATCTTAACATATCCTGAGATGCGTAGACTGAGATGCCAAGTTTTTTAAAAAAAAGCAACAACATGATTTTGCGATACTCTATCACGAGATGTCTATGCTATGTGTCTGTGTGTGGCCGCCCAGTGGTTGTAAAGTGAATTGCAGCCTGTCAAGGGTTTTGCTAGAATGTTGCCCTATTATATTAAATTTAGTTCATGAGAAATTAGAGTCCTTAACCAAATTCAAACAAAGGAAAGGGTGGACACATCTGTACATGATCAGGTGTCTCTGTGACAGCTATGGTTAGTGAGACATTTCATTTTACTTAGAACTACAGCTGTGTGATATTGAGGACTTCTGATTGACAGAAGTGCTTGGCAGTGTCCCACACATAGTTGTTGGGAACAGTGACAACATCAACTGACAATGGTAAGGCAAATATATACCGTATGAACAAAGTCCTCATTAAAGAAGAACTGTATGTTGTAAAACCACCCCAGCTGAAGTTCTTGGAGACTGAACTGAAACGGCCAATGATTTACAAATGAATACTTTGATAAAATATAATACCTGCAATTGCAGACAGAAGGAATTGAGTTAGGAGTGGAACATGGATAAGCTCTTTTGGTGCCAGAGACAGAGATTTAACACCCAACCTCCCATAATCGATCACTAAAGTTATGGCCCTTTAAGGACTAATTCACACTAGTGTATTTCACGTCCGTGTTACGCGCATGAAAATAACGCACGCCACACGGACGTATGCAACTCACTGCATGTCCTAGGAATTCTTGTGCATTTTTTGCGCATCAAGCATCCATTGAAGTCTATGGGTGCGTGAAAATCACAGACAACCCACGGACACACATTACATCTTCAGACGTAAATTGAGCCGTTTTCCATTGACTCCATGGAAAAACAGCTCCATTTACGTCCGTAATCGACGCAGCGAAAAGCGCCTCAACATGCCATTACAGCTGAAATTACGGAGCTGTTTTCTCCTGAAAACAGCCCTGTAATTTCAGCCGTAACGGACGCTGCCGTGTGAACATACCCTTATAGCTCCTTGTGAAAGGAGCAAACGAGCGCCGATCAATGAGCTGTCTCTTTGAACAGCGCTCGTTTACACGGCCCACGACGGGCCGTGTAAATGTACCATTAAGCATGAAAGCTGTCACATGCACAATCATTTGGCTTACAGCTGTCGGCCCTGATTCTCCCTATTGACATTCATGCACGTTTTGTTTATGCATGTACTGTACACTTATATACTGTAGGCATGTAGGCATGTAGCCGTAGAGAAAGACTGATTTATTTTCTTTTGCATTTTATTTTAAAATAATTGAATTGACCCCTGACCCAATAGTGGACACCTATCCCACCTACCCCCTGTACCGGCCATGGATTGAGTTATCATTATGCATATTGATTAACTTACAATAACGTGGGACTCTGGGCTTCTTCTTGCCATAGTCAGTACTCAGAACAATGTGAAATACTAGATAAAGACTATATTTGCTTATTTTACTACAGCAGTCAAAGGCATTTTGAGGAAATAGTGTGTTTTAAACAAAATGATTGTTATCATTATATTTTTTTGTACCGACATCATCTAAATCATTGTGACAGTGTAGAAAGCATATGTATGCTTTAACTAAGCAATTTACCAATTCAAGTGGGCTGCCACCACTGTAAGAGTTGAACACAGAAGTGATAAAGCTTGGCAATGCTTGAATAAAATGCAATAAGAAATCAATTTGACAGAGCCCAGATCTCGGTCTGGTCTACTGTTTATTGTCTTTTATTTTCTTTCAAGGTCAACATTTCTAGGTTTATGTGGTCTCGATTGTATATGACAGTGTTCCGGGAAATGTAAGAACACGGAGGTAATGTTTTTTGTATTTTGTAAAGTAGATCAATGAATGTTAACTCCTACTGGGGGAGAGTTTATATACCACAAAGAAAAATGTTACAGGAAGCAAACCACAAAATATAGGATGTGATGTATTAATTATACATTATTCATTCCACAAGCCAAGGCTATCTATCAGAGGAAACTGTATGGTCATGTATCGGTGTTGCATGTTCGCTGGTGTGCAATCTTCAGCTCCAGGACCCATGTAAAATCATTAGTGTTGGAATTCTGCAACAAATGAAACTATATATCTATCCCTTTAAAACAAATGTATTTTGTGGACTGGAAAATCAAAGAATTAATCAAATGCTTGTTTGCCTTCGATGTCTAATCGGTTTTGAAGCAGAACTGAAAACAGCCCAAATTCAATAAAACCAAATCTAGATAGATGTTTGGAAGTATCAGATAAAAGACAGAAATATGTTTATTGTTTACCTGATATACCGCAGATTTGTCAGGTCTCCTGTACTACCATATCAGAGGGCAGCATAGGATAGATGGGAGATGCCGTTGGGAGATATATTGTTTTCTATGTCATGATACTGTTTTTTATGTAAAGACAAATTAATAACTGCCAGGATAGATTGAGCCTGTGAGTCCTGCTTCCCACTGCCCATCTACTGCTGATTGACAGATTGTCCTGTATGAGATTGTTTACAGCTGTCAGTCAGAAGTGTATGGGCGGTAGGAAAGGGTACTCACGGGCTCAATCTATCCTGGCAGCTATGGGCCAGCTTCTTAGATGACAAAAACTGAATTAAATAACATCATAGACTATTATCTCTCCTCTATGATATTCCCTCAGATAGTGTAACATAGGTTACAGAAAACTCATTGAACCTCTTCCCACCCATGCACTGTATCTATGTGGCACTGGGAGCCGGCACTTACTAGTCCTGCCGATAGACTCTGTTTTAGGGTAATTGGGTCGGGGCTAGCGTTTTAACTATGATTAGTGGGAGTTTTTTTGGGGGGGTATTTTATATATTTTTTTTTATAAAAAAGAAATTTCTACTTTTTTTATGATCTGGCCCTCAAAGGTCAAAACAAACCTTTATTATTCTATAGAATTTTTTTCACACTATACTTTTCCACTATAACTGGGGCTGCACACCCCTAGATGCAGAATAAATCAGCCTTGTTAGGGTAAGTTCACATGTAGCTTAAATACTGCAGATTTATATTGCGGAAAATCCGTAGCAGAGTGCAGAGAGGATGAGATTTGAACAAATCTCATTCACATGTTGTATAACTATTAAGCGGAAAAACGCTCTAAAATCGATCTTTAGCGTGTCTTTGTAAGCCACAGCATATCAATTGTATTTGCGTAATTGCTTCTTTTTTGTTGCAGGTTTCCCCCATTAAATTTAATGGGGAGGTAAAACCCACAACAAATAGCAGTTGTTGCGATTCATCAGCAATAATCGGAATTCAGAAGAAAAAAATATATACTTACCCAGAATTCTCTGTTCCTGCATCCAGCCCGTCCTCCAGAGATGATGTTTCATCCCATGTAACTGCTGAAGCCAATCACAGGCTTCATTGGTCACATGGGATGAAACAAACTTTAAACTTTTTTTTTATGATCTGTCCCTCAAAGGTCAAAAATGACATTTATTATTTAATAGAGTTTTTTTCACACTATACATTTCCACTGTAACTGGGGCTGCACACCCCCAGATGCAGAAGTAATCAGCCTTGTTAGGGTAAGTTCAGATGTAGCTTAAATACTGCAGATTTTCCTCAATGCATCCATGGGTAAATATGTAACTTTTTTTTAACATTATGTTTTGCGCAGCGGACATTCCGGCCGAAAAACTGCACCAAAATTTGGTGCTGATTTTCGTCCAGAATTCCCTGTGGTTATTAGGCCTCATGCACAAGGAAGTACCCGTAATCACTGCCCATGATTGTGGGCACTGCCGGCCACCGTCGTCCTCGGACAGCCATCCACATTTTCGGCCTGTTCTCCCTTACAAAGTATGGGAGCACAATCCGTAAAAAGCAAAAGGAAATATCTTCCTAGGGCCCGGACACCTTCCCATAAACATACGGAAAGGTGTCCCTGGTCAATAGAAATGAATGAACAGAGAAAACAAAAGATATGACAACCGCTTCTGTCTTGGCTTTAGGTTCCCTGGCAGTCCCTGACTGATAGGCACGGACATTTAAGCACCTGCAAATTCTGCTGTATATATCCGGTGGTTGGTCATTTACCAGTTTTAAAAAAAAAAGTGTTGCAGAATTTATTTATTTTTGTTATATCCCGTTAAATACAAATAATACGAATTAAATGTTCATTTTAGTGCACCGAAAAAAAACTTGCAAATCAGCATAAATCCCAAAATGCAAAAAACCCACACAGCAAAGTCAGAGAAAAAAATATTAAAGGGGCTCTATGAATGCAGTGAGTCAAAAATGTAAAAATACGCTGCATTAAAGTCTACTTCCATTTTGCAGCCAAACTAAATAAAACAATTTTTTTAAAGTATTTTTCTAGCATACTTGCTTTATCAAATATGCTCCATTTCAGAGATGGAATGATCTAAATGGACTACGGCTGAAGCTGCAGGGCTACCACTACTGCTTCTCGCTTGCCTGTTACAAACTGATGTAAAATCCTTTGTTTGTAAATTCAGCGAGGGATGGGCACAGTGGCGTAACTACCGCGGTAGCAGCCGTAGTGGCAGCTACGGGGCCCTCGGCTTGAGGGAGCCCGTGCCGCCAGCCGACACGCCCCCCATATGCCCGGTTGCGCCGCTAGCAGCCATCAAAAAGTATAGGTCGGGCAACACAGGCCCTCTCATGCCCATAGGCATCGCTAGCACCAGAGGGGGGCCTGATGCTAGCGACAGCCACCCCGTCTTGCAGTAATTGTGCCTGCATCTATAGCACGCAGGTACAAATACATGCATTAGCGCTGAATGGCCGGTCATGTTCCGTGCCCGACCATTCAGCGCCTTACAATGAGGCTGATGGGCGGGGCACAATGACTTGCCCCGCCAATTGGTGCCTTTCAACGATGCAAGCGGCGCGATGACGTCATCGTGCCGCTTCCATGCTTAAAGGCGCTGATTGACGGGGCAAGTAATTCTGCCCTGCCAATCAGCGCCTTTGAACGACGTGTCGTTCAGCTCCAGCAGACCTGCTCAGAAGAGAGCAGGTCTGCATTGCCACCGGACAGCGTGGGGATGGGATCATGTGAGTATGTAAAGTTTTTTTTTTCTTTCTAATAAAACTGTGAGTGGCATAAGATATAGTGGGGGCTCTATCTACAGGGGGGGTCATCTATATGTGGGGATGTGGGCCACTATATAGGGGGGTCTATATGTGGGGCACTATCTACAGGAGGGTCTATATGTGAGGATGTGGGCCACTATATACAGAGGTGGTCTATATGTGGGGATGTGGGGCACTTTCTACAGGGGGTTCTATATGTGGGGCACTATATACAGGGGAAGCTATATGTGAGACACTATACAGGGGTGGGCTATATGTAGAGCACTGACTATAGGGGAGCTATTTTTCGGGCACTTTCTATAGGGTGGGCTATATGTGGGACACTATATACAGGGGTGGGTTACCTGCAGGGCACTAGCTACAGGAGGGCTATATGTAGGGCACTGTATACAGGGGTGGGCTATATGTGGGATGCTATATACAGGGGGGAGCTATATGTGAGACACTATCTACAGAGGTGGGCTATACGTGGAGCACTATCTATAGGGGAAGCTATATGTAGGGCAGCACTGTGGCTCAGTGGTTAGCACTATTGCCTTGCAGCGCTGTAGTCCATATGTGGGCACTATCTACAGAGGGTTGTATGTGGGACATTATCTACAGGGGCTTTTATGTAGGGCACTATCTACAGAGGCTCCATTGGGGTGACTATCTACAGGGGGCTATGGGGGCACTATCTACAGGGGGCACTGTGTGTGTGTGTGTGTGTGTGTGTGTGTGTGTGTGTGTGTGTGTGTGTGTGTGTGTGTGTGTGTGTGTGTGTGACAAAGTGTATGGTACTGTTATAATCAGGGACACAGTTTACGGTGCTATTATAATTAGAGGTGCAGTGTATTGCGCTTTTATTATATTTAGAGGTGTTGAAAATGTTAACTTCGTTTATAGGTGCAGAAATGTTTTAACCCCTTAACGCTCCATGACCTACTATTAGGTCATGCTAACTGTAGCGTTCGCGCTCAGTGACCTAATAGTAGGTCATGGAGTAAACACGGCGCCGTTCGCGCGGGGCGCGTTCATGAGCTGTGATAGCTGCTGTTTCCGACAGCAGACTATCACTGCTCAATGTGCCGGGACCGATCGCGGAGCTCCCCCGCCGATTAACCCCTCAGAAGCCGCGTTCAATAGCGATCGCGGCTTCTTAGGGGTTAATCCGCCATCGCCGGCCTGCTACACGATAGCGGCCGGCGATGGTGACTATGGCAACCGGACACCAAACAATGGCGTCCGGCTATGCCATAGACGGAAGCCTAGTGGGTCCTGACAACGTCAGGACCCACTATGCTTGCTGTCAGTGAGTAGCTGACAGCTCTAATACACTGCACTACGCATGTAGTGCAGTGTATTAGAATAGCGATCAGAGCCTCCTGCCCTCATGTCCCCTAGTGGGACAAAGTAATAAAGTAAAAAAAAAGTAAAAAAAAGATGTGTAAAAATAAGAAAATAAAAGTTTTAAAAGTAATAAAAGTAAAAGTCCCACTTTTTCCCTTATCAGTCATTTATAATTAATTTAAATATATAAACAAACAAATAAACTATACATAATTGGTATCGCCGCGTCCGTAACGGCCTGAACTACAAAATTATTTTGTTATTTATCCCGCACGGTGAACGCCGTAAAAAAATATATTGATAAACCGTACCACAATCACAATTGTTTGGTCACTTCACCTCCCAAAAAATGGAATAAAAAGAGATCAAAAAGTCGCATGTACCGAAAAATGGTCCTGATCGAAACTACAGTTCGTTACGCAAAAAATAAGTCCTCGCACGGCTTTATTGATTGAAAAATAAAAACGTTCTGGCTCTTAGAATAAGGCAACACAAAAAGTGAATGATTGTTTACAAAACGTATTTTATTGTGCAAACGCCATAAGACATAAAAAAAAACTATAAACATCTGGTATCGCCGTAATCGTATCGCCCCGCAGAATAAAGTGAATATGTCATTTATAGCGCACGGTGCACGCTGTAAAAAAAAAAGAATAAAAAAACAATAGTAGAATTGCTGTTTATTAGTCACCACGCCACCTAAAAATGGAATAAAAACTGATCAAAAAGCCGCATGCACCCCAAGAAAACTACAATGGATTCCTCAAGGGGTCTAGTTTCCAAATTGGGGTCACTTTTGGGGGGTTTCCAATGTTTTGGCACCACAAGACCTCTTCAAACCGGACATGGTGCCTAATAAAAAAGAGGCCTCAAAATCCACTAGGTGCTCCTTTGCTTCTGAGGCCGGTGCTTCAGTCCATTACCGCCCGAGGGCCACATGTGGGATATTTCTCAAAACTGCAGAATCTGGGCAATAAGTATTGAGTTGTGTTTCTCTGATAAATCCTTTTGTGTTATAAAAAAAATGGTATAAAAAGAGTAAATTTCACCTCTACTTTGCTCTAAATTTCTGTGAAACACCTAAAGGGTTCATAAACTTTCTAAATGCTGTTGTGAAAACTTTGAGGGGTCTAGTTTCTAAAATGGGGTGTTTGATAGGGGTTTCTAATATATGGGCCCCTCAAAGCAACTTCAGAAATGAACTGGAACCTAAAAAAATAAATAAATGAGGCAATACTTCGCTTCTTACATTATACTGATAATGAGCCGTGCCCACCCCGAGATGACCCCAGTTTTGACCGTTTGGATAAACGGAGACCCCTATTAGACCGTTCCAGTGCCCGGTTTTCCCAAGCATACACCCCCGAGAAGTGTTTTTCTATTGATGAGTCCCTGGTACATTTTAAAGGGAGGGTTCAATTCCGCCAGTACCTGCCGGGTAAGAGGGCAAGGTATGGCGTGAAGATGTATAAGCTGCGAGAGGGCATCAGGGTATACCTACAGATTTAGGATATATGAAGGAAAGGCCACCCGCAAACCAGACTGCATCCTGGACTACAATAGGTACATGGGAGGGATGGATTTGTCAAATCAAGTCCTGAAGCCCTACAGCGCCATGCGGTGTGGTATAAGAAGCTGGCCGGGCACATCATACAGATGGCTTTGTACAATGTGTACGTGCTACGTCGATGTTCAGGCCAGAGGGGAACTTTCCTGGAATTTCAAGATCTAATCTTTAGGGACCAGGAAGGGGGGGCACCCAGTACTTCTGGAAGCGAGGCCACACGCATCGTACCAGGGCAACACTTTCCAGGAGAAGTTCCCCAAACCGGTGGAAAGGGAAAGAGTCAAAAGAGGTGCAGAGTCTGCTATAAGAGGGGGATAAGGAAGAACACAATATACCAATGTGACACGTGTCCCGAAAAACCAGGGCTCTGTATAAAAGATTGTTTTAAAATGTATCATACATCCCTTGATTTTTAATTTACCCTGATGCACTCCGCACAGCTTACCCCCCTCATCTTTCCCTTCTGAGCCCTGCCGTATGCCCAGGCAGCTGATAACAGCCACATGTAGGGTATTGCCGTACCCAGGAGAACCCACATTACAATTTAAGGGGTGTATATCTCCGGTGGCGCATGCTGGGCACACTATATTGGACACTGAAATGGCATATATATATATAAAATTGCAAATCTCACACTGCACCATCTGCTGCGCATTATCTTTTACACAGTACCTGTGGGGTCAAAATGCTTACTACACCTCTAGATGAATGTCTTAAGGGGTGTAGTTTTTAAAATGGGGTCACTTCTCGGGGGTTTCAACTGTACTGGTACCTCAGGGGCTTCTGCATACATGACTTAGCACCAGAAAAGCTCCAGTAGGCCAAATGGTGGTCCTTTTCTTCTGAGCCCTCCCATGGGCCCAAACGGCAGTTTATCACCACAAATGGGGTATTGCCGCACTAAGGACAAATTGGGCAACAAAATGGGGTATGTTGTTCCTTGTGAAAATAAGAAATTTTGATCAAAAATGACATCTTATTGGAAAAAATATCATTTTTTTCATTTCACAGCCCAATTCAAATAGGTGCTGTGAAAAAACTGTGCGGTCAAAATGATAACAAAAACCATAAATGAATTCCTTGAGGGGTGTAGTTTCCAAAATGGGGTCACTTCTGGTGGGTTTCCATTGCTTTGATACCTCTGGGGCTCTGCAAATGCAACATGGCACCCGAAAACCAATCCAGCAAAATCTGGACTCCAACAAACACATAGCGCTCCTTTCCGTCTGAGCCCTCCCATGGGCCCAAACGGCAGTTTATCACCACAAATGGGGTATTGCCGCACTAAGGACAAATTGGGCAACAAAATGGGGTATGTTGTTCCCTGTGAAAATAAGAAATTTTGATCAAAAATGACATCTTATTGGAAAAAATATCATTTTTTTCATTTCACAGCCCAATTCAAATAGGTGCTGTGAAAAAACTGTGCGGTCAAAATGATAACAAAAACCATAAATGAATTCCTTGAGGGGTGTAATTTCCAAAATGGGGTCACTTCTGGTGGGTTTCCATTGTTTTGATACCTCAACACCTCTTCAAACCTGGCATGCTGCCTAAAATATATTCTAATAAAAAAGAGGCCTCAAAATGCACTAGGTGCTTCTTTGCTTCTAGGGCTTGTGTTTTAGTCCACGAGCGCACTAGAGGCACATGTGGGACATTTCTAAAAACTGCAGAATCTGGACAATACATATTTAGTAGTATTTCTCTGGTAAAACCTTCTCTGTTACTAAAAAAAAATTGAATAAAATTGAAATTCAGCAGAAAAAATGAAATTTGCAAATTTCATTTCCACTTTGCTTTAATTCCTGTGAAATGCCTGAAGGGTTAAAAAACTTTCTATATGCTGTTTTGAATACTTTGAGGGGTCTAGTTTTTAAAATGGGGTGTTTTATGGGGGTTTCTAATACATAGGCCCCTCAAATCCACTTCAGAACTGAACTGGCACCTTCAAAAAAAGGCTTTTGAAATTTTCTTAAGAATTTGAGAAATTGCTGTTTATGTTCTAAGCCTTGTAACGTCCAAGAAAAATAAAATAATGTTCAAAAAACGATGCCAATCTAAAGTAGACATATGGGAAATGTGAACTAGTAACTATTTTTGGTGGTATAACCGTCTGTTTTTCAAGCAGATACATTTAAATTCTGAAAAATGCTATTTTTTGTAAATTTTCTCTAAATTTTGCAATTTTTCACAAATAAAGACTGAATATATCGACCAAATTTTACCACAAACATGAAGCCCAAAGTGTCACGAGAAAACAATCTCAGAATCGCTTGGATAGGTTTAAGCATTCCGACGTTATTACCATATAAAGTGAAATATGTCAGATTTGAAAAATGGGCTCTGAGCCTTAAGGCCCAAACTAGGCTGCGTCCTTAAGGGGTTAAAGTGAGTAGCTGAAGACATCTGAGCGGAAAACTGCAGAAATGGATCATGGCCGGTAGAAATACATCATAGATGTCTGGACCAGAGAGAGAAGAAAAGAACTAGAATCTGAGACGTCACCGGTGAGTCACTTAATGTAAATGTTTATTCTGCCTCTAATCAGTACTGTAGCCACTGTATGATCTGCAGCGAGATGATGGTGGTATGATTTTTTTTGTTGTGAAACAGCATCTCCCAGCATATCCTTACCATTGTTCGGGCCATGCTGGGAGCTATCGTTTTACGCGTACAAACCTATACGGCAGGAGTTGCTCTAAATTGAGCTGTATTTGTTCTGGTCTTGTATATATGTACTGATCTCTTGTATATATGTACTGATCTTGGTTCTGATGCTGTATGTAAGTAATAAGCTTTGTTCTGGTGCTGTATAAACGTATGAGATTTGTTTTGGTGCTGTATATATGTAATGAGCTAGGTCCTGGGGATGTATATATGCACTGACCTTGGTTCTGGGGATGTATTTATGTACTGAGCTTGTTTCTGGTATTGTATATATGTACTGAGCTTTGTTCTAGTGCTGTATTTATGTACTGAGCTTGGTTGTGGTACTGTATATATGTCGGAGCTTGGTTCTGGTTCTGTAATTATATAGGATATATTTATAATAACAAAATTTGTGGAATTGTTCTCAATTCATTGTATATTTCATGGGAACCTGTCTGGTAGTTTTAATGCCTTGAATCGCCACCATGCGGTAATACATGACCTGACAATATTTCCAAATGTATAGTTTTTTTCAGATGCAGAAAAATCTTTCATATCCACTTTTAAAACGGTGCACACTATATGCTAATTACTCATTAAAGGGTCGAGGTGCGGTGCCGCTATCCTGAGCAGTCATGTAGTTCTGCCTCCAAACCCAACTTTCCATGTTTGATTGACATAGAGCTGGCTGAAACAACATTCTCGGATGTGCCATTGCCTTGTGGCACTATACACAAGGGGGGGCTGTGTGCCACTATACTGTACACAAAGGGGGGTGTGTGGCACTATACACAAGGGGGAGCTGTGTTGCACTATACACAAGGAGGAGCTGTGTGGCACTATACACATGGGGAAACTGTATGGCACTATTTACAAGGGGGAGTGCTGTGGCTCTATCTACTGGGGGCTGAGTGTGGCGCAATCTACAAGGGTCTGTGTGTGGCACTATCTACTAAGGGGGGGGGGGCTGTGCTGCACTATGTACCAAGGAGGGGGACTGTGTGGCACTATATACAGTGGGAGCTGTATAGCGCTATATACAGTGGGGGCTTTATGGCGATATCTACAGGGAGGCTGTATAGCACTATCTACAAGGGGGAGGTGGAGGCGCTATCTTCAAATGGGGTGTGACACTGTCTATAGGCGGGGCTATATAGCACTGTCTACAGGGGGCTGTATGGCACATTCTACAGGGGGCACTATTTATAAGGGGGGCTGCTGGTGGCACCTAAGGGGGGCCCGGTCAAGAGTTTGTTATGGGGCCCAGTCTTTCCTAGTTACGCCCCTGGATGGGCAGCCATGGAAACTTTAAAGTACTGTCAGCTTAATACACACATATCAATCTTATTCACTAAGGCAAGTATATTAGAAGCTAAAAGCAATTTTCTAATAATCAGTGATAAGCATTGCAATAAAGTGAAGTTAAATGTATAGAATTTTTTTTTATTTTAGAGCAAAGCCAATAAAGGATGCATTAACCATAGTCTTTATAGTGAAGCCCTCAAATGATAAAACTAAGGGTAAATTCACCAACTAAACATCCTCAAACATATCTCCTACTCATAGCTCTCATCTAAGCAAAATAAAGCTTGTATTTTAAATATTAACCACTTGTTGGTGATAATAAGTATCCTTGTACCAGTAAGGCCTCATTCAGACAAGCGTGTTTCAAGTCATTGTGCTGTCCATTGAAATAATTGACAGCACACTGACTAATGCTTTTCAATGGGGCTACTTACACATACGTTTTTTTTTCATGAAGCGTATGCCCGTCGCATGAAACTCACTGCATGTCCTATTTTGGTCAGTTTTTGCAAATGACGCCAATGTTTGCGTGAAAACAATGAACAGCACACAGACAGTGTTTCACTCATCAGTTGCTAAAGAAATGCAGAGAAAAAAAAGTTAGACCAGGAAGTGCTTGTAGAGGAGAAACACGGATGAAAAAAAGAGATGACAAATGGTAACCACACTGATCCCGTATGGACAGTCATATTAGTGAAATACAGCCCGTTTTTTTGCAGAGGCACAATAATCACGCTCGTCTGAATAAAGGCCTAAGGCCTAATTCACAGGAGCATATTTCACATCCGTGTTACACGCGTTAAAGCAACGGACGTCCCACGGACCTATGCAATTCAATGGGGGCATTCAGACATTCAGTGTTTTTCACGCAGCGTGTGTCCGCTGTGTGAAACTCACTGCATGTCCTATACTTGTGCGTTTTTTGCGCATCACACACCTATTAAAGTCAATGGGTGCGTGAAAATCACGGACAGCACACGGACGCAAGTGCATGTGCCATGCGTTTTTCAGGCAACCGTTGCTAAAGAAATGATGTGGAAAAAAACCACCTCCTTCAGTTTATTTTGCTGACATAAAAAATGTGTGACATACGGATAACATACATGCGGAACTGCAACGCAAGAAAAACGCTGTGTTTTTTACGCGCGCAAAATGGACACGTTATTGTGAATAAGGCCTAAGGCTGAGTTTTATTTGGCTGTTTGGTAAGTATTCTACTGGGGCAGGCAATGTAGTTGCAACGTTTGGATATTTTATCTAGTCTACTAGAGATGAGCAATTCTTTGGGTATGTTCACACGGCTTATTTACTGACGTAATTTGGGCGTTTTACGCCTCGATTTACGTCCGAAAATGTGCCTCGATAGCGTTGGCAAACATCTGCCCATTTATTAGAATGGGTCTTACGATGTTCTGTTCCGACGGTCATTTTTTTTTACGCCCCGCTGTCAAAAGGTGGGGCGTAAAAAAGACGCCCGCGTCAAAGAAGAGCCTGTCACTTCTTCTGACGTAAATGGAGCCATTTTCCATGGACTCCATGGAAAACCAGCTCCATTTAACGTCCGTAATGGACGCAGCAAAAAGCGCCTCAACATGCCATTACGGCTGAAATTACGGAGCTGTTTTCTCCTGAAAACAGCCCCGTAATTTCAGCCGTTATGGACGCTGCCGTATGAACATACCCTTTCAAAATACTGAGCTGTATTTGCCACATATAAAAAAAAGAAGCTGAAAGTAGGGACTATGGATCGGTATTTCTGCTTCCATTGTCTTATATGGAGCAAATATGACTCCATAATAGTCCTATAGAGGAGCATTTGGAAAAAACGCTGCTGACCATGAAATTGCCTCAAAAATGCTACAAACCAAAACGCAGTTGTATGCTTAGTGGAATTTATATTTCTCTTTAAACTTTAATGTAACATCTGGTCGTACTAAAACACGTGTCAAAAACAGAACCAAAAAAGCACAAAAAGGTTGTGTGTGATTCTAGCATACGGGTGCAGTCACACACGACAGATTTTGTTGCAGAAATGAGGTTGGGTTCCCACAGTGCAGATTTGCTGCAGATTTTGCATGCATTTGAAAAATAGAAGAAAGGCCTTGTAGTTCTGCTATCCTGTATCCAATTCTGGTTTGGGCTGAAAAAAACCGCATGCAAATCTGAAACAAATCTGCACTGTGGGAACCCAACCAAAATCAGTTTGATTCAGCTGAATAGAATTTGCAGAAATCCACGCACCTGGTACAGAAACAACGCCATTTAGGATGCAGTCACACAAGGCGTACTTGCTTTGTATTTCTGTAACGTAAAAATATGCTGCAAATAACTTTACATTGTAAGGCTATGGGAAAAATATTCTGCAACGCAACAAAATCTGCCGCATGCAACTTCACTCTTGATCCTGGCAGTTAAACAAAGGCACAATATACTAAACAATGATGTTGTGATATAGTTGGATAAAAGCAGTAAAGTAATGTCAAGCTTTTTCCAGGAACAGGAGTAACTACTCTTGCAGTATTGTATTAGAAAAAAAGATCAATATATGCAGGGCTGGCGTCAGCACACAGCAAACCCAGGCAAGTGCCGGGGCCGACAACCCTTCAGGGGGCCTACTCGGCTTCCGTGTGATGACGCTGATGTAATGGATCTTCCAGGAGTGGAATCCCCGGCCAGTGTTGCCGACAGGATTCTGCTTCTAGAGGAAGCCCCTGTCCAGGAGGCAGCATAACTACCGCTGTAGCAGTCATAGCGGCTGCTACGGGGCCTGCAGAATGAGGGGGCCCATCCCCATGCTGTCACTGCCCCCCATTCCCAGTGGCCCCGCTAGCAGCCTTTATGGCTGCTACAGCGGTAGCGATACCAAATTCAATAGTATCTGCATCCATAGGACGCAGATACTATTAAACGCTATGGCAGAAAAGGGAGGTAGCTCCCTACTCTGCCATTTACAAGGCTACAGACTCCCAAGCAGAGTGCTAGTAGCGCTCTGCCTGGGACTTTGACCCTGGGATTGCCACTGACATCACCATCCATATATGGACAGTGATGTCAGTGACTTCCTCAGAGCCTGAGTACCGGAGCAGAGCCTTTACTAGCTCTCTGCCGGGACATTAGCTCTCCTCCGGGCATCACTATCCGTATATCAGAGCAGGAGTCCCAGATAGAGTGCTATTGGCGCTCTGCTCGGGACTATGGCTCTGGGGTTGCCCCTGACAACTGTAATGATGGGCTAGGGAGACAGACAGGTGAGCCCTAATCTACCCGCCACTCAGTCCCTGCCTACTTGCAACGGCCCGTCCTAGGCGACGGCATACAACTGGGCGACGGTCTCTACTCTCACTATGTGCACGACAGACAGACAGACAAGGGTACAAAGAAGCAATGGGAAAAGGGGCAGATGCCCACGGCAAAACCGTGAGCTACAAGAGTAGTGAACGAGCCGAGTCAAACCAGGAGTGTACGAGGTACCAAACGCAGAGCAAGAGAGTAGTCAGTAAAGCCAGGGTCAATATGAAGCAGAGGACAAATAGTACAAGCAGCAGCAGATCCAGGAAACAAGCAGAATCACAGGCAAAGGAGAAGCAGGAAATGAAGGTATAAATAGACAGAGGGCGGGAGCTAGCTCCGTCTGGCCAGGCTGTGATAGGCTCTCCCACTCCTCAGCCTTAGGAGCAGGTGCAGACTGACTAAACACGGGCGTCGACACAGAAGCTGTGCCTGGCAGATCCTTTACAGTACCCCCCTTTTATGAGGGGCCACTGGACCCTTTCTAGGTGGACCTGGCTTATTGGGGAACCGAAGATGGAACCCCCTGAGCAATACCTCAGCGTGAACATCCCGGGCGGGTACCCAAGTCCTCTCCTCAGGCCCGTATCCTCTCCAATGGAGCAGGTACTGGAGGGAGCCTTGGACCATCCTGCTGTCCACAATCTTGGCCACCTCGAATTCTACCCCTTCAGGGGTGAGAACAGGGACAGGAGGTTTCCTCGAGGGAGCCACGTACGGGGAGCAGCATTTCAGGAGGGAGGCATGAAACACGTTGTGTATTCGAAAAGACGGGGGTAACTCCAGTCGGAAGGAAACAGGGTTAAGGACTTCAATGACCTTGTATGGCCCTATATACCTGGGAGCAAATTTTTAGAAGACAGCCACACCAGATCCCCGACCACAAACAAGGGGTTAGCAGAACGTCTTCTATCTGCCTGAGTCTTTTGTATGCTCTGGGACGCCTCTAGGTTCTTCTGAACCTGGGCCCAGACTGTGCACAGTTCCTGATGAACGACATCTACCTCGGGATTGTTGGAACCACCAGGTGAAACGGAAGAGAACCGTGGATTAAACCCAAAATTACAGAAAAAGGGGGAGACCCCTGACGAGTTACTGACCCGGTTATTAAGGGAAAATTCAGCGAGGGAAATGAAGGAGACCCAATCATATTGACAGTCAGAGATGAAACACCTTAAATATTGTTCTAGAGACTGATTAGTCCTCTCAGTCTGGCCATTAGTTTCAGGATGGAAGGCCGAGGAGAAGGACAGATCAATCTCCAACTTCTTACAGAAGGCTCTCCAAAACAATGAAACAAATTGTACCCCTCTGTCAGAAAAAATATTGACAGGAACCCCATGGAGACGCAGGATGTGTTTGACAAACAAGGTAGCTAACGTCTTAGCATTGGGTAGTTTCTTGAGGGGCACAAAGTGGCACATTTTACTGAAGCGGTCTACTAAAACCCACACCACTGACTTGCCTTGAGATGGAGGCAGATCGGTGATAAAATCCATGGAGATATGGGTCCAAGGTCTCTGGGGAATGGGCAAAGAACATAGTAAGCCCGCTGGTCGGGACCTGGGAGTCTTGGACCTAGCACAAATTTCACAAGCGGCGACGTAGGCCTTAACGTCTTTAAGCAAACCAAGCCACCAATAGTTTCTGGCAATGAGGTGCTTGGTACCCAGGATGCCTGGATGGCCAGATAGTGCAGAGTCATGATTCTCCCTGAGTACCCTTAGCCGGAATTGCAGGGGAACAAACAGCTTGTTCTCAGGAAGGTTCCCGGGAGCTGAACCTTGATCAGTCGCAATTTCGGAGACTAGGTCAGAATCAACAGAGGAAATGATTATACCGGGGGGCAAAACACAAGCAGGATCTTCCTCCGAAGGAGGGCTGGCCATAAAGCTACGCACCAGTGCATCAGTTTTAATATTTTTAGACCCAGCCCTATAGGTGACCAAAAAGTTGAATCTAGTAAAAAATAACGCCCATCGAGCTTGTCTCGGGCAGATTCTAGGAAAACCAGATTCTTGTGGTCATTACCTGGTGCCTTGAGTCACTCTATCAGACTTAGGAGCAGGTGCAGACTGACTAACCACGGGCGTCGACACAGAAGCTGTGTCTGGCAGATCCTTTACAACATCACTATCCATATATGGACAGTGACGTCAGGGGCTCCACCTGAAGCGGAATCCCCGGCCAGAGCGCCAGCAATGCTCTGCTTGGGGATTCCACTCCTGGAGGGAGCCCCAAAGGCGCTACCTACAGGGAGGGGGGCTGTGTGGTACTACCAGGGATGGAAGCTGTGAGGCTCTATCTGGAAGGGGGGCTGTGTGGCCCTACCTGAGAGGGGGCTGTGTGGCAAAACCTGGTAGGGTGGCTGTGTGGCACTACCTGGGAGGGGGTTGTGTGGCACTACTTGGGAGGGGGCTGTGTGGCACTACTTGGGAGGGGGCTGTGTGGCACTACCTGAGAGGAGACTGTGTGGCACTACCCGGGAGGGATGCTGCGTGGCACTACCCAGGAGGGGGGCTGTGTGGCACTACCTGGGAGGGGGCTGTGTGGCACTACCTGGGAGGGGGGCTGTGTGGCCCTATCTACAGTGCACACTAAATTTATGGGGGTACAAACTGGGGCCTAACTTCTTTATGGGGGCATAAACAGGGCCTAACTTCTATATGGGGCACAAAGTGACATTTTACTGCTGCCGTGAGTTCCCCCACAAAGGGGCCCACTTGGTCTGTGTCGCCCAAAGGCCCACATAAACCTGGAGCTGGCCCTGAATATATGTTTTAAGCTTCTCAGAGAAATTGAGGAATTATAAAGGCTCTTGGGTAGAGTGCATGAGAGTGCTCCCGAATAGAAACAGTTAAAATGACATACTAATAAGGATCAACAAGCCCATTAACAGCTCCACCTATCTGTAATGTTTTGAATTGTTAACTCTATCATTTCCAGAGCACAAGAATTAGAGGGCACAGTGCCCTCCGTTGGAGAGTTTTACATTAAATGTTTGAGCATCAACTTTTGTTCACATCATCCAGAAACTGATTGCAAAATTCTGAACCAGCAAGCGCGCAGCTTTCTCCATTGAAGAATATGGGAGGCACAGCACTGGAATACTTACTAGCAGGAATACTTACTAGCACAGTATGTGCTTATTTCTGACACCTGGATGGCCAGATAGTGCAGAGTCATGATTCTCCCTGAGTACCCTTAGCCGGAATTGCAGGGGAACAAACAGCTTGTTCTCAGGAAGGTTCCCGGGAGCTGAACCTTGATCAGTCGCAATTTCGGAGACTAGGTCAGAATCAACAGAGGAAATGATTATACCGGGGGGCAAAACACAAGCAGGATCTTCCTCCGAAGGAGGGCTGGCCATAAAGCTACGCGACAGTGCATCAGTTTTAATATTTTTAGACCCAGCCCTATAGGTGACCAAAAAGTTGAATCTAATAAAAAATAACGCCCATCGAGCTTGTCTCGGGCGGATTCTAGGAAAACCAGATTCTTGTGGTCGTTACCTGGTGCCTTGAGTCACTCTATCAGACTTAGGAGCAGGTGCAGACTGACTAACCACGGGCGTCGACACAGAAGCTGTGTCTGGCAGATCCTTTACAACATCACTATCCATATATGGACAGTGACGTCAGGGGCTCCACCTGAAGCGGAATCCCCGGCGAGAGCGCCAGCAATGCTCTGCTTGGGGATTCCACTCCTGGAGGGATCCCCAAAGGCGCTACCTACAGGGAGGGGGGCTGTGTGGTACTACCAGGGATGGAAGCTGTGAGGCTCTATCTGGAAGGGGGGCTGTGTGGCCCTACCTGAGAGGGGGCTGTGTGGCAAAACCTGGTAGGGTGGCTGTGTGGCACTACCTGGGAGGGGGTTGTGTGGCACTACTTGGGAGGGGGCTGTGTGGCACTACTTGGGAGGGGGCCGTGTGGCACTACCTGAGAGGAGACTGTGTGGCACTACCCGGGAGGGATGCTGCGTGGCACTACCCAGGAGGGGGGCTGTGTGGCACTCCCTGGGAGGGGGCTGTGTGGCACTACCTGGGAGGGGGGCTGTGTGGCCCTATCTACAGTGCACACTAAATTTATGGGGGTACAAACTGGGGTCTAACTTCTTTATGGGGGCATAAACAGGGCCTAACTTCTATATGGGGCACAAAGTGACATTTTACTGCTGCCGTGAGTTCCCCCACAAAGTGGCCCACTTGGTCTGTGTCGCCCAAAGGCCCACATAAACCTGGAGCTGGCCCTGAATATATGTTTTAAGCTTCTCAGAGAAATTGAGGAATTATAAAGGCTCTTGGGTAGAGTGCATGAGAGTGCTCCCGAATAGAAACAGTTAAAATGACATACTAATAAGGATCAACAAGCCCATTAACAGCTCCACCTATCTGTAATGTTTTGAATTGTTAACTCTATCATTTCCAGAGCACAAGAATTAGAGGGCACAGTGCCCTCCGTTGGAGAGTTTTACATTAAATGTTTGAGCATCAACTTTTGTTCACATCATCCAGAAACTGATTGCAAAATTCTGAACCAGCAAGCGCGCAGCTTTCTCCATTGAAGAATATGGGAGGCACAGCGCTGGAATACTTACTAGCAGGAATACTTACTAGCACAGTATGTGCTTATTTCTGACACAATCGAAGCCTATACCCAGGGCCGATTCTATCTTTTCTGCTGCCAGAGCCAAAAAGTGAAATGGCACCCCCCAGATTTTGATTGACACCCCCCTGGCTGATCTACATCACTAGCAGCTTCCTCAAATTCTTGCGGATGTGCCGTTGCCTTGTACTAGCATGAGCAGTTCAGCCAAGCAAAGTATACCTCGCTGCACGGTGCGTGCCCAAGTAGTACAAGGCAATGGCGCATCTGAGAAAGTTGAAGGAGACTGGTAGTAATGTATAACAGCCAAGGAGATGTCAATCAAACATGGAAAGGTAGGTTTGGAGGCAGGACTATGTGACTCTTCAGGGTTGCGGCACCGCCCCATGACCCTTTAATGAGTAATTAGAATATATATATATATATATATATATATATATATACGGTTTGACGCTCAGTTTGCCCTGTAGATAGTGCCCCCATAGAGCCCCCTGTAGATAGTTCCCTACATATAGCCCCCCTGTAGATAGTGTCCCACATATAGATCCCCTGTAGATAGTGCCCCACATATAGCTCCCCTGTAGAATACTGCCCAACATATAGCTCCCCTGTCGCTAGTGCCCTACATGTCGCCCCCCTACAGATAGCACTCTACATATTCCTCCCCTGTAGGTAGTGTCCCACATATAGCCTCCCCTGTAGATAGTGTCCCACATATAGCCTCCCCTGTAGATTGTGGCCCACATATAGCTCCCCCCTGTAGATAATGCCACTCACACTTTTAAGTGGAAACAAACATTTTTACATACTCACCTTGATGCCGTTCCCGCTCCGTCCTGCGTCAATGCAGGCCTGCTCTCTTCTAAGCAAGTCTGGTGGGGCTGAACGTCATTGCACCGCTTGCATCGTTAAAAAGCGCTGATTGGTAAGGCAGAAAGCGTCGCGATGACGTCATCTCGCCACTAGCGTCGATGAAAGGCACTGATTGGCCGGCCAGAATGACTTGCCCGGCCAATCAGTGCCTTTCAACAACGGAAGCGGCGCTAGCATCGTTGAAAGGTGCTGATTGGTGGGGCAAGTCATTCTGTCTTGCCAATCAGTG
Source organism: Rhinoderma darwinii (assembly GCF_050947455.1). Lineage (NCBI taxonomy): Eukaryota > Metazoa > Chordata > Amphibia > Anura > Rhinodermatidae > Rhinoderma > Rhinoderma darwinii. Next base: position 174,499,923 of record NC_134691.1, read on the forward strand.
TCATTGTAAGGTGCTCAATGGTCGAGAACGGAACTTGCCCGGCCATTCAGCGCTTTTGAATGTAATTGTATCTGCGACCTATAGACGCAGGTACAATTAGTGCAGGAGGGGATTCAGCATACAGCATACATATTCAGAACACTGAATATAGATGTAGTACCGGCGGCCGTGGGTCTCAATCAGCCCAGCAGCCACCAGCTTACTTGTCCTCTGCCCAGGGACGCCAGCGCACTCTGCTCTCTCCTCCTCCCCAGGCCTATACCTGTAGGGTGCGTGCGCTCACTCTTTCCAGCTCTTAAAGGGACCATTTAAGGAACTCTGCCCACTTCCTCAGTTCCTGAGCAATGTTATCCAACCCAGAGTTAGTCTGCAAATGTTCCGTGTCCAGTTCCCTGTAATCTGTGTCCGGGACTATCCAGTATCCATGTCCAGTCCTGTATCCTGAGTCCAGTGTCAGTCTCCGTGATGAGTCCAGTGTGCGTGACGAGTCCAGTGTCCGTGATTAGTCCAGTGTCTGTGACGAATCCAGTGTTCGTGATCAGTTCTGCTTCCGATAATCCAGCACAAAGCAGCTAACGATAATCCAGTACAAGCCAGCTTCCGGTAATCCAACAGAAGCCTGCTCCCAGCTATCCAGCACAAGCCTACCTCCAGTAATGCGGCACCAGCCTGCTATCAAGATACAATCTACCATTGACTGTCTTATACCTATCTGGCCAGCAGCTACTCCGTTACGGCGGAGTAGCCCAGTGGGTCCACATACCCATTGAACGTTACAATAGAGGTCCCTTGGCAAATTTGAAGTTGGACAATTATTCATTATGGGGACACAGCATTACAGAAAGTATTTCACTTAGACAAGAAGGAATCAAATGGTACTTAAATATCTTAGAATGTGTTTTTATATTACATGAACTAAATAAAAATGCTAAGTTAATGATGACAGTCCCATTTTAAGTAATAATAAGTGCCATGCCTAAAAAAGTAGCAAAGAATGAATTCATATTCCCCATGTGTTTAGAGCCTGTCATCAAACTCTACCTACTCTACAAAGTCTATTTGCGGTATGTCTATAGTCATCTGTATATTTTTGTCTTTGTATTATGAAACAAAACTATAAGAAATTCCCTAATATGTAAAGTCAATTTCTTTAAAAGATGCCTTGAGGAGAATACAGGTGCCATTTATACTGTGAAAAAATGAGAGAGACTGTACAATACTTGTGACAGATTTTCTGATCTGTTCGTTATTAGAATTTTGGTGCCTGTATTCTGTTGATGGCATCTGTACGACAGTCACAGGGAATTTATTGTCACTGGATCTGCAGTTCCCTTATATGCAAATCACTCATTATTGGAAAGAGGGTGATGCAGATAATGGATATATATGAATTAAAGTGGCTCTAATGTGGAACTTCAGTTTAAGGGTAAGTTCACATGGGGCAGATACGCTGCATGGAATTCCAGATGAAAAACTGCAGCAAATTGTCCGCTGCAGAAAATTGCAGCATTAGCCGGCCTGCGAGCAGGCCGACCTCCTGGGATGATGTTTCATCCCATGTGAATGTGATTGGCTGCAGCGGCAGTCACATGGGATGAAACGTCATCCCAGGGGTCCAGCCCTCTGACGTCAGCCAGGCCAACCTCCTGGGATGACATTTCATCCCATGTGAATGCCGCTACAGCCTGTGATTGGCTGCAGTGGTCACATGGGATGAAACGTCGTCCTAAGAGGCCGGCCTGCAGAACGTCAGAGGTAAGTATAAGGTGTTTTTTTTTCTACGTTGTGATTTTTTTTTGTGGCGTAATAGCTACCATTCCACCGCAAATGTCTCAACACTTGACTGTTTGTTGCGGGTTTTAGATCCCAATTGAATTCAATGGGGAAAACTTGTAACAAAATACTGTTGATTCCGCAATCACAACTGACATGCTGCGGCTTAAAAAACTCACTGTAGGTCAATTTGTGTGCAGGATCTCCGTATATCACGTATGCAGTGTGTGGATGAGATTTCTTGAAATCTCATCCACTTCTCTGCTACTGTATTATGCTGCAGATTTATCGCAACAAAATACGTTGCGGAAAATCTGCAGCAGGTACGCCACGTGTGGACTAGCCCTGAATGTTTGTCCTAGGCTATGTTTAGACGTCACAGCTTTGTCAGGGTTATTCTGTGTGAATTACACACAGAAAATCCACAACAATTTACAGTACAATACATGTTAATGGGGTTTTGCAGTAAAATAAAATCAGCACAAAATTCAGGGCATGCAGAGGTGCCCCAACCATTATAACCATATAAAGTTATATAACATGCATTTAAAGGTGGGCATTAATTTTAAGCAATACTATGTAAAATATTAAAGTTTTACTTTATATATATATATGGTGGTGCACTGTACATACATATAATTACTGTATTTATATGTTTTGCTATATATTTTTATAGAAGCCCCAACTGTCATAACATAAAATCCTCATCCTGCTGCAGGCCATTTCTTGTCCAATGTGTTGTTGTAGTATATGCTTAGCTTTTTAGATTGCAACATCAAAACAAGTGATATTTCTTTGAGCTTCCACATGTCACATACAATGTTTTTCCATTTAAAGTACAACAAACGGAATTCCTAATAAATCCACCATCAGATGTTCATCCTCTTGTTTTGGCATTCTCTCAATAAACCCCATACTTTAAAAAATATATATATTTTATATAACCCAGTTAATGTCCTTAAACATTTTGTCTAAAATAATAATAGTAATAATAATAGCCTAAGTTTGATAAACATTAATATGTGAAAAATAAGCATAATACATTATTATACATACTTAAAATAACGTTTGTACAGTTAGTAATTTTTTACTTGCTCAATTTCTCTTATAACATGTCTTGTATTTTTTATACTTGCCCCAAAATAGGCCATGTATACTGTAAAGAGAAAACCTTTTAAGACAAGCTGAATGTAAATATTTATGCGGGTTCTCAGAACTGGAGGTACTTCAAGAACATGAAAGAGTTGCCTACAATAGATAGAAAGCTACCAACATGCACACTAAACATGTCCAAAGGGCTTTATTAGCCATAAGAAAGCTGAAAGACTGGTTTTCCAGCCTCCATCAGGCTGATATACGTTTGTATACCTCTTTTTAGAAGAAAGAAGAAAATAGTAGACTACGCTTTTCCGTCCTTAGGAGTTCCACAAAAAAATGATATATACCGTGCGGTATGTTTTTTTAACATGGGAGTCTATGGATGATTTATGCCACTGTATGGCATACGTCACAGTTCTAAACGTTTAACATAAATGTCTTGGGATTTTTAATAGCATTTCATTGCGTACAGATAATGCAAACCTTAATTTGACCCTGTTCATGGCATATACACATACAGTGACATCCTTGACCCTTAGGCTATAATGGTATCCGTTTAACATATAAGCCATGAGAGTTCATGACATATACGCTTAATGTATACCATTAAACTCTATAGTGAAAGATGCCACTGTTAAAGCATCCATCACAGCCTACATTTAAGTATACTTTGGGAGCTTTCCCAGTTTATATGCGTGGGCCAAAAAAAAAAAACGATGTGCACAGAGCCTTAGAGTGATCTTGGCCCCTGAAAATGTAAGGTCATGGACCCCTTTTAAACCACTGTAGCCATCACTTAGCACTTCTCTTTTATTTTTTCAGGCCCTGCACTGAATTTTTTATTTTTTTTGAGATTTCTGCCTGTAGACATTGAATCAAAACCTTTATTGTTTATATTCAGAGGCTAAAATCTGTCCTGGTCAAGTGATGATCACACTGGTGTGCGGCTTGGTATAAGTGGAACTGTAACAAGCCGCGCACCTCTGTGGTTATCACATAACCAGGGCAGATTTTAAGCTTCTGAATGTAAACAATAAAGGTTTCCAATCAATGACTAGAAGCAGAGAACTTCAAAACCGTGAGGAATTAGAAAATTGGAGAACTTTTCAGTACACAATGAACAAGCTTTATTTGTTGAAACATTATTTTGTAATTACGGGACTATGGGTCCCTTCTGACCATAGACTCTCAGGCACTGCATTAATGTCCAACCCTGGTTTGTGCTGTTTTTTGTTTTTTTTAATCTATAATATAATTATAAGAATAATAATTTTTATTTATATAGCGCCAACATATTTCGCAGCACTTTACAATTCAGGGGGTAGATTGTACAGACAATATCAGACATTACATATTGACAAAACTAATTTACAATTCAAACAGGAGGAGTGAGGACCCTGCTCGCAAGAGCTTACAATCTATGAGGTAATAAGGGAGAGACAAAATGTGAAAAATGCTTGTTAAGTACAAAGGTCCAGCCATATTTTATACACATGGGGTAGTACAAATAAAGCTGCATGAGCCGGTCACCTGCCAGTATCTGTGTATGACAGACATGAAGTGCATTAGAGTGCAAGGCGTGTGGGGGATACTGCAGAATGAAGAGGTCAAATTCTCATGACTAATGTAAAAGGGGGGCCAGGGAAAGGAGTCAGATTAGGGAATGTTATATGCCTGTCTAAAACAATGTGTTTTCAGGGCATGTTTAAAACTGTGGATGTTGAGAATTAATGTGAGTGTGGTAGCGCATTCCAAGGAACTGGTGCAGCACAAGAAAAATCTTGGAGACGAGAGTGGGAGGTTTGGATTATGGTGGATGTTAATCTAAGGTCGTTGGCAGAACATAGAGTGCGAGTAGGGTGGTAGACAGAAATGAGGGAGGAGATGTAAGGAGGTGCAGCACTGTGGAGAGCTTTGTGGGTGAGAGAAATAAGTTTGAATTTAATTCTGAATGGTATGGGCAACCAGTGCAGTCACTGGCAGACGGTAGGACCGTTGATATAGCGGTTGGACAGATAGATGAGCCTGGCTGCTGCATTGCGGTTAGATTTGAAAGGGGAGAGTTTAGTGAGTGGAAGACCGATTGGTAATGAGCTACAGTAGTCAAGACGAGAGTGAATTAGAGCGACAATGGGAGTTTTGGCTGTTTCTACAGTAAGAAAAGGGTGGCTTCTGGAGATGTTTTTGAGGTGAAAGTGACAGGAGCGTGAAAGTGATGGAATGTGAGGAGTTAAGGAAAGATCTGAGTCAAAAGTAACCCCAAGACAGCCAGCGTGCTTGCTGGGTGTTATGATAGTGCCCCACACTGTGATGGAGACATCAGGTTTAGGTAGGTTAGTAGATGGTGGGAACGCAAGAAGCTCAGTTTTAGAGAAGATTAATTTTCAGATAGAGAGAGGACATAATGTTAGAGACAGTGGACAGACAATCACTGGTGTTTTGTAATAGAGCAGAGGTGATGTCATCGGAAGAGTCATATAATTGGGTGTCATCAGCGTAGAGATGGTACTGGAAACCAAAGATTCTGATGGTTTGTCCAATAGGGGCTGTGTAGAGAGAAACAGAAGGGGACCTATGACTGATCCCTGAGTAATCCCTATAGCAAGGGGAAGGGGAGAAGAAGTAGAACCAGCAAATTACACAATGAACGAGCGGTCAGAGAGATAGGAAGATAACCAAGAGAGAGCAGTGTCTTTAAGGCCAATAGAGTGGAGCATGCTAAGTAGGAGTTGGTGGTCTACAGTGTCAAAGGCTGCAGAGAGATCTAGAATAATCAGTAGAGAGTAATTGCCATTAGATTTAGCCGCCAAGAGATCGTTTGAGATTTTAGTAAGGACAGTCTCTGTGGAGTGTAGAGTGCGGAAACCATATTGTAAGGGGTCTAGAATGGAGTTAGCAGAGAGATAGAGCATAAGGCGAGAGTAGACCAAGCATTCCAGGAGTTTGGAGATGAAGGGGAGATTAGAGACAGGTCGGTAGTTGGCAGCGCTGGATGGGTCAAGAGTTGTTTTTTTCAGTAATTTGTTTATAATGGCATGCTTAAAAGAGGAGGGATCGATTCCAGAAGAAGGAGACAGGTTTAAAAGTTTAGTCAGGTGACTAGTGGCAGCCGGGGAGAGGGACTGGAGGAGGTGTGAGGGGATAGGATCACTAGGACAGGTAGTGGGACGAGAAGAAGAGAGGAGCATACACCACCTCTTCTTCTGTTATTGGGTCAAATGCTGAAAGTGAAGAAGAGGGACTGCGGGAGGGAAGGAGATTGATGTTACTAGGGGACTGGGAGTTAATATCATGCCGGATGTTGTCAATTTTAACTTTAACATAAGTGGCCAGGTCTTCAGCACTGAGAATTGTGATCGGCACTTTAGGACTAAGGAGGTAATGAAAAGTATCAAAGCGTAGTTTTGGATTATTAGATAGGGTGGAGATGAGAGAGGTGAAATAGACTTGGTTGGCCCAGTGAAGGGCAGAGTTGTAAGATCTCAACATAAATTTGTAATGGAGGAATTCTGCTGACAAGTGTGATTTTCTTCATAGACGTTCGGCACTTCTCGACCACCGCTGATGAAAGCGGGATTGAGGCGTGTGCCAGGGTTGTCGTTGTCTTTGCCGGGTGATTTGAAGTGTAGGGGGGCTGCTTCATCCAAAGCGTTTTTCAGAGTGTTATTGTAATGTTTTGCGGCCAGATTAGGACAGGAGAGGGAAGGCATAGGGGACAATGTGGACTGTAGACTGTCTATGAGTTTCTGAGTGTTAATGGCATATAGATTTCTGTATGTCTGATGGGTAGGCATGTTGGGAGTTGGTGTTTCAGATGATAGGAATTGTGGAAGCCAGGCAGCAAAATGATCCAGGAATTGATGTGGTGAGCCCGGGGGGCGGTAGACAACTGCCACTCGCAGGGAGAATGAGTGAAAGAGTTTGAGAGTGTGGACTTCAAAAGAGGGAAATGTGAGGGGACAGGGGGAATAACCTAGAAAGTACATTGTGGGGAAAGAAGAATACCTACTCCTCCACCCTGCCTGTTCTCTGGTCGAGGGGCATGAGAGAAAGCCATCATAAGATAGAGCAGCAGGGGAATCAGTGTCAGACAGGTGTAGACATGTTTCGGTAAGAGCCAGAAGATTGAGAGAGTTAGAAAGGAATAAGTCAAGAATAAAGGTGAGTTTGTTGCACACGAAGCGAGAATTCCAGAGCGTACAGTTAAAAGAGATAGAAGACATACCAGGAATGTATGACGATAAACAGAGATAGACTAATAGATATATAGATAATCGATATGAGATGTAGAGATAAAAAACAATGTCTATCTCATATCTATCTATCTATCTATCTATCTATCTATCTATCTATCTATCTATCTATCTATCTATCTATCTATCTATCTATCTATCTCATATCTATCTATCTCATATCTATCTATCTCATATCTATCTATCTCATATCTATCTATCTCATATCTATCTATCTATCTATCTATCTATCTATCTATCTATCTATCTATCTATCTATCTATCTATCTATCTATCTATCTATCTATCTATCTAAAGATTAAATTAGAACAGTACCTAAAAAAATACTGTTGATTTACAGCTTCATACATCACTCAAATTGTTTAGCAATATATTCTACAGATGTTTTAATTTAGGTAAACATTATTGCTATTATTAAGGCGCAAAACCTAATTCCCCTTATTCTAAGGAATTTCTAATGGCACGGATACTATAAAAATAATAATGATGAAACTAAAACTACACTATTTTATTACTGATCACTCAATAGTGCCATTTCTCTTCTGTCATGGTACAGTATGCAGTAGTACAGTACAGGAATAGTTTTCCTTTTTGCTTAGCTTGAGACTTTTTTGCAGTTTTCTTCAAAAGAACAAGCACAGTAAGACACTAAATTATACCTGTATGCTAGATGTATGTACTAAAATAACTGAAATGTTTGCCAGTTATTAAGAAAGAAGCTACAAGTTATTTTAGATTCAGCTGAAAATTATAATAATAGGCTGTATCTTAGTCTTTACATATGGAGAATGCATTTTCCCTTAGCACTAAGCATTTTGCTGAAAGTACTTCACTCAGGAGTCTTTAAAAAGTATTAAAGGGGTTGTCCCAAGTTGATAAATTGAGCTATAAAGCTCCCCCATGTAAAAATAAGAAGAATTCTAATTACCTGTCCGTCGTCCAGCGATGTCGTTTTCTTGATATCGATGATTGAAGTTGCGGTCGGTCCCTCTTTGTATCCTGCTCGTTGCCTAGGTTCCCGGCCACCGCTATTTACCTTTAGCGGTGGCCGCGCATGCGTAATGACATCCTCTGCGTCCTGAGCAGAGGATGTCATTTACTCATGAACGCGCATCTCGGCGCATGCGCAGGAGATGCAAGGAGATGCAGTGGAAGGCACCCGTCGCGAGAAGTCTGCGCTCCGCTAAAGGTAAGTGTGTGTGTGTCTGTGTTTGTATATATGTGTTTGTGTATATGTTTGTGTATATGTGTGTGTGTGTGTGTTTATGTGTGAGTGTATATATGGGTGTATTTGTGTGTATATGTTTGAGTATATTTTTGTGTTTGTGTATATGTGTGTGTGTATATATGGGTGTGTTTGTGTATATTTTTTGTGTGTATATGTTTGTGTGTGTGTGTGTTTTTGTATATGTGTGGGTTTGTGTATGTGTTTGTGTATATATGGGTGTGTGTGTGTGTTTATGTGTGAGTGTATATATGGGTGTATTTGTGTGTATATGTTTGAGTATATTTTTGTGTTTGTGTATATGTGTGTGTGTATATATGGGTGTGTTTGTGTATATGTTTGTGTGTATATGTTTGTGTGTGTGTGTGTTTTTGTATATGTGTGGGTTTGTGTATGTGTTTGTGTATATATGGGTGTGTTTGTGTACATATGTTTGTGTGTATATGTGTATATGTTTGTGTGTATATGTGTGTGTTTTTTGGTGTGTTTATGTGTGTGTGTTTGTGTATATATGGGTGTGTTTGTGTATATGTGTGTGTGTGTTTGTGTATATATGGGTGTGTTTGTGTATATGTGTGTGTTTGTGTATATATGGATGTGTTTGTGTATATGTGTGTGTGTTTGTGTATATATGGGTGTGTTTGTGTATATGTGTGTGTTTTTTGGTATATATGGGTGTGTTTGTGTATATATGGGTGTGTTTGTGTATATGAGTGTGTGTTTGTGTATATATGTGTGTGTTTGTGTATATATGGGTGTGTTTGTGCATATGTGTATATGTTTGTGTGTATATGTTTGTGTGTTTTTGTATATGTGTGTGTGTGTATATGTGTGTGTTTGTGTATATATTGGTGTGTTTGTACATATGTGTATAGGTTTGTGTGTATATGTTTGTGTGTTTTTGTATATGTGTGTGTGTTTGTGTATATATGTGTGTGTGTGTTTGTGTATATATGGGTGTGTTTGTGTATATATGGTTGTATTTGTGTATATGTTTGTGTGTATATGTTTGTGTATATATGGGTGTTTGTGTACATGTGTTTGTGTATATGTTTTTGTGTATATGTGTGTTTGTTTATATGTTTGTGTGTATGTGTTTGTGTGTTTATGTGTGTGTTTGTGTAATATATGGGTGTGTGTTTATATGTGTTTGTGTATATGTTTGTGTGTGGTTGTTTGTGTGTGTGTAGGTGAGTATAAGTATCGGTACTGTTCACATTGATAACTTTTTTTTTATGTTGTTGCAGATTTTGATGTACCAATTGGACTACATCTTTGATTCGTTGGACTACTGCGTAGATTTACGTTTTTGAAAATTTTAATAAAATGGTTAATGAGGGTTTTGTTGCGGATTTCTTATTTCAATAAAAAAAAATTGTCTTTGTGTTTTTTTTTTCAAACTTTATTAGTGCCTAGATAATGGGAGTTGGCTGATTGACAGCGTCCATTATTAAGGCGGTACTTAGTGTTAGCCGGTGCAGAGGCTAGCACTAACCACCCATTATTACCCCGGTAACCACCACCACCAGGGGTGCCGGGAAGAGCTTGGTACGATCCAGTACCCGACCATCTGTTGTGATGGTCGGGTACAGGGGCGGCCGTAGGCTGGTATTATGAGGCTGGGAAGGGCCAAAAACAGTGGACCTTCCCACCCTTGTAATGCTAGGCTGCTGCTGCTGTGTTGTATCTGGCTGGTTATAAAAATGTGGGGAACCCCCACGTCGTTTTTTTTTAAAATTTAATAATAGACGTTGGGTCCCCCACATTTTTAATAACCAGCCATATACAATGCCGCAGCAGCCTGGCATTACACGGGTGGGAGGGGCCACTGGTTTAGTACATTCCCAGGCTAATAACACTGTGTTTGTGGCTGGTTATGATAAATTGGGTGGAACCCCATGTCTATTTAATAAAAATAATAAATAATAATAAAAAATGACGTGGGGTCCCCCCCATTTTTATAACCAGCCAGATACAACACAGCAGCAGCAGCCTAGCATTACAAGGGTGGGAAGGTCCACTGTTTTTGGCCCTTCCCAGCCTCATGATAACAGCCTGCGGCCGCCCCAGAGCCCGACCATCACAACAGATGGTCGGGTACTGGATCGTACCCAGCTCTTCCCGGCACCCCTGGTGGTGGTGGGTACCGGGGTAATAATGGTGTTTAGTGTTAGCCTCTGTACCGGCTAACACTAAGCCTCCCCTTAGTAATGGACCTTGTCACTCAGACAGCGGCCATTACTAAAGAGATAGTAATAAAACTTGAAAAGAAAAGACAAAGATATAGATAAAATATTTTATTGAAATAAAGCACCCCCAACACAACCCTCATTAACCATTTTATTGATGAAAAAAAAGCGTCATCTAAGTAGTCCTCGAAACCGACGTAGTCCAAACACCAAACCTGTAAAAAATCAAAAATATTAAAAAAAAATGAAATAAAACATGTCGTAGGCTTAGTTTCACTTTCATGTGTGATACTGACTGTTATACCATGTATAGAAGCCTGCGGCAAAGTTGGCTTAGATACAGGGCGCCAGCAGACAGTATCATACATGGCCATACAGACATTTATACAAACAAACATACATACATACATGCAAACATACATGCACATATACACATACAAACATGACAACATACATACAAGCAAACATACATACACATACAAGCAAACATACATAAATACAAGCAAACATACATACAAGCAAACATACATACATGCAAACATACATACATGCAAACATACATACATGCAAACATACATGCAAACATACATGCAAACATACATACATGCAAACATACAAGCAAACATACATACATGCATACATACAAGCAAACATACATACATACATACAAGCAAACATACATACATACAAGCAAACATACATACAAGCAAACATACATACATGCAAACATACATACATGAAAACATACATACATACATGAAAACATACATACATGCAAACATACATGCACATATACACATACAAAATGACAACATACATACATACATACATACATGAAAACACATACATGAAAACATACACACATACAAACATGACAACATACATACATGCAAACATACATGCAAACATACATACATGCAAACATACATACATACATGCAAACATACATACATGCAAACATACATACATGCAGACATACATGCATACATGCAAACATACATACATGCAAACATACATACATACATACATGCAAACATACATACATGCAAACATACATACATGCAAACATACATGCACATATACACATACATGCACATATACACATACAAACATGACAACATACATACAAGAAAACATAGATACAAACATACATACATGCAAATATACATACATGCAAACATACATGCATACATACATGCAAACATACATACATACATGCAAACATACATACATGCAAACATACATGAACATATACACATACATGCACATATACACATACAAACATGACAACATACATACAAGCAAACATACATACAAGCAAACATACATACAAGCAAACATACATACATGCAAACATACATACATGAAAACATACATACATACATACATACATGAAAACATGCATACATGCAAACATACATACATGCAAACATGCATGCATACATACATGCAAACATACATACATACATGCAAACATACATACATGCAAACATACATGCACATATACACATACATGCACATATACACATACAAACATGACAACATACATACAAGCAAACATACATACATACATACATACATGAAAACATACATACATGCAAACATACATGCACATATACACATACAAACATGACAACATACATACATACATACATACATACATGAAAACACATACATGAAAACATACACACATACAAACATGACAACATACATGCAAACATACATGCAAACATACATACATGCAAACATACATACATGCAAACATACATGAAAACATACATGCACATATACACATACAAACATGACAACATACATACATGAAAACATACATACAAGCAAACATACATACATACAAGCAAACATACATACATACATACATACATACATACATACATACAAGCAAACATACATACATGAAAACATACATACATGCAAACATACATGCACATATACACATACATGCACATATACACACACAAACATGACAACATACATACATACATACATACATGAAAACACATACATGAAAACATACACACATACAAACATGACAACATACATACATGCAAACATACATGCAAACATACATACATGCAAACATACATACATGCAAACATACATGAAAACATACATGCACATATACACATACAAACATGACAACATACATACATACAAGCAAACATACATACATACAAGCAAACATACATACATACATACATACATGCAAACATACATACATGCAAACATACATACATGCGAACATACATGCACATATACACATACATGCACATATACACACACAAACATGACAACATACATACATACATGACAACATACATACAAAAATAAACTCACCTAAGACGTTCCCACGAAGAGCTGAACGGTCCCGTCACTTTTCTTCTCCCATTCACAATAACAGAGCGGTGGGCGCAGATGACGTAATCACGTGGGCCTGATATGATTACGTCATCTGCGCCACAACGCATTGTTACTATGAATGCGAGCGGCGCCAAGAAGAAGGAAGATGGCAAGTGACGGGACCGTTCAGAGCGCCGTTAGAACGTCTTAGGTGAGTTTATTTTTTTTATATATTTTTAGTTTTTCGCCGGGTGCTGATGCAGCACCGATGCGGCGGGTACAAAAATGTAGTGACAGGGTGGGGGAGGGAAAAGTGGCTTGCCGATACGGGGTGAATGTAGTGTAGTGTTTGTGTATATATGGGTGTGTTTGTGTATATGTGTGTGTGTGTTTGTGTATATATGGGTGTGTTTGTGTATATGTGTGTGTTTGTGTATATATGGATGTGTTTGTGTATATGTGTGTGTGTTTGTGTATATATGGGTGTGTTTGTGTATATGTGTGTGTTTTTTGGTATATATGGGTGTGTTTGTGTATATATGGGTGTGTTTGTGTATATGAGTGTGTGTTTGTGTATATATGTGTGTGTTTGTGTATATATGGGTGTGTTTGTGCATATGTGTATATGTTTGTGTGTATATGTTTGTGTGTTTTTGTATATGTGTGTGTGTGTATATGTGTGTGTTTGTGTATATATTGGTGTGTTTGTACATATGTGTATAGGTTTGTGTGTATATGTTTGTGTGTTTTTGTATATGTGTGTGTGTTTGTGTATATATGTGTGTGTGTGTTTGTGTATATATGGGTGTGTTTGTGTATATATGGTTGTATTTGTGTATATGTTTGTGTGTATATGTTTGTGTATATATGGGTGTTTGTGTACATGTGTTTGTGTATATGTTTTTGTGTATATGTGTGTGTTTGTTTATATGTTTGTGTGTATGTGTTTGTGTGTTTATGTGTGTGTTTGTGTAATATATGGGTGTGTGTTTATATGTGTTTGTGTATATGTTTGTGTGTGGTTGTTTGTGTGTGTGTAGGTGAGTATAAGTATCGGTATTGTTCACATTGATAACTTTTTTTTTATGTTGTTGCAGATTTTGATGTACCAATTGGACTACATCTTTGATTCGTTGGACTACTGCGTAGATTTACGTTTTTGAAAATTTTAATAAAATGGTTAATGAGGGTTTTGTTGCGGATTTCTTATTTCAATAAAAAAAAATTGTCTTTGTGTTTTTTTTTTCAAACTTTATTAGTGCCTAGATAATGGGAGTTGGCTGATTGACAGCGTCCATTATTAAGGCGGTACTTAGTGTTAGCCGGTGCAGAGGCTAGCACTAACCACCCATTATTACCCCGGTAACCACCACCACCAGGGGTGCCGGGAAGAGCTTGGTACGATCCAGTACCCGACCATCTGTTGTGATGGTCGGGTACAGGGGCGGCCGTAGGCTGGTATTATGAGGCTGGGAAGGGCCAAAAACAGTGGACCTTCCCACCCTTGTAATGCTAGGCTGCTGCTGCTGTGTTGTATCTGGCTGGTTATAAAAATGTGGGGAACCCCCACGTCGTTTTTTTTTAAAATTTAATAATAGACGTTGGTTCCCCTACATTTTTAATAACCAGCCATATACAATGCCGCAGCAGCCTGGCATTACACGGGTGGGAGGGGCCACTGGTTTAGTACATTCCCAGGCTAATAACACTGTGTTTGTGGCTGGTTATGATAAATTGGGTGGAACCCCATGTCTTTTTAATAAAAATAATAAATAATAATAAAAAATGACGTGGGGTCCCCCCCATTTTTATAACCAGCCAGATACAACACAGCAGCAGCAGCCTAGCATTACAAGGGTGGGAAGGTCCACTGTTTTTGGCCCTTCCCAGCCTCATGATACCAGCCTGCGGCCGCCCCAGAGCCCGACCATCACAACAGATGGTCGGGTACTGGATCGTACCCAGCTCTTCCCGGCACCCCTGGTGGTGGTGGGTACCGGGGTAATAATGGTGTTTAGTGTTAGCCTCTGTACCGGCTAACACTAAGCCTCCCCTTAGTAATGGACCTTGTCACTCAGACAGCGGCCATTACTAAAGAGATAGTAATAAAACTTGAAAAGAAAAGACAAAGATATAGATAAAATATTTTATTGAAATAAAGCACCCCCAACACAACCCTCATTAACCATTTTATTGATGAAAAAAAAGCGTCATCTAAGTAGTCCTCGAAACCGACGTAGTCCAAACACCAAACCTGTAAAAAATCAAAAATATAAAAAAAAAATGAAATAAAACATGTCGTAGGCTTAGTTTCACTTTCATGTGTGATACTGACTGTTATACCATGTATAGAAGCCTGCGGCAAAGTTGGCTTAGATACAGGGCGCCAGCAGACAGTATCATACATGGCCATACAGACATTTATACAAACAAACATACATACATACATGCAAACATACATGCACATATACACATACAAACATGACAACATACATACAAGCAAACATACATACACATACAAGCAAACATACATAAATACAAGCAAACATACATACAAGCAAACATACATACATGCAAACATACATACATGCAAACATACATACATGCAAACATACATGCAAACATACATGCAAACATACATACATGCAAACATACAAGCAAACATACATACATGCATACATACAAGCAAACATACATACATACATACATACAAGCAAACATACATACATACAAGCAAACATACATACAAGCAAACATACATACATGCAAACATACATACATGAAAACATACATACATACATGAAAACATACATACATGCAAACATACATGCACATATACACATACAAAATGACAACATACATACATACATACATACATACATGAAAACACATACATGAAAACATACACACATACAAACATGACAACATACATACATGCAAACATACATGCAAACATACATACATGCAAACATACATACATGCAAACATACATACATGCAAACATACATACATGCAGACATACATGCATACATGCAAACATACATACATGCAAACATACATACATACATACATGCAAACATACATACATGCAAACATACATACATGCAAACATACATGCACATATACACATACATGCACATATACACATACAAACATGACAACATACATACAAGAAAACATAGATACAAACATACATACATGCAAATATACATACATGCAAACATACATGCATACATACATGCAAACATACATACATACATGCAAACATACATACATGCAAACATACATGAACATATACACATACATGCACATATACACATACAAACATGACAACATACATACAAGCAAACATACATACAAGCAAACATACATACAAGCAAACATACATACATGCAAACATACATACATGAAAACATACATACATACATACATACATGAAAACATGCATACATGCAAACATACATACATGCAAACATGCATGCATACATACATGCAAACATACATACATACATGCAAACATACATACATGCAAACATACATGCACATATACACATACATGCACATATACACATACAAACATGACAACATACATACAAGCAAACATACAAGCAAACATACATACATACATACATGAAAACATACATACATGCAAACATACATGCACATATACACATACAAACATGACAACATACATACATACATACATACATGAAAACACATACATGAAAACATACACACATACAAACATGACAACATACATGCAAACATACATGCAAACATACATACATGCAAACATACATACATGCAAACATACATGAAAACATACATGCACATATACACATACAAACATGACAACATACATACATGAAAACATACATACAAGCAAACATACATACATACAAGCAAACATACATACATACATACATACATACAAGCAAACATACATACATGAAAACATACATACATGCAAACATACATGCACATATACACATACATGCACATATACACACACAAACATGACAACATACATACATACATACATACATGAAAACACATACATGAAAACATACACACATACAAACATGACAACATACATACATGCAAACATACATGCAAACATACATACATGCAAACATACATACATGCAAACATACATGAAAACATACATGCACATATACACATACAAACATGACAACATACATACATACAAGCAAACATACATACATACAAGCAAACATACATACATACATACATACATACATGCAAACATACATACATGCAAACATGCATACATGCGAACATACATGCACATATACACATACATGCACATATACACACACAAACATGACAACATACATACATACATGACAACATACATACAAAAATAAACTCACCTAAGACGTTCCCACGAAGAGCTGAACGGTCCCGTCACTTTTCTTCTCCCATTCACAATAACAGAGCGGTGGGCGCAGATGACGTAATCACGTGGGCCTGATATGATTACGTCATCTGCGCCACAACGCATTGTTACTATGAATGCGAGCGGCGCCAAGAAGAAGGAAGATGGCAAGTGACGGGACCGTTCAGAGCGCCGTTAGAACGTCTTAGGTGAGTTTATTTTTTTTATATATTTTTAGTTTTTCGCCGGGTGCTGATGCAGCACCGATGCGGCGGATACAAAAATGTAGTGACAGGGTGGGGGAGGGAAAAGTGGCTTGCCGATACGGGGTGAATGTAGTGTAGTGTAGTGTAGTGTAGTGTACAGTACATTCACGGTAAGTTCGTCTCAATCGGGCTTACCATGCCCGCTTGAGACGAACATTCTCCCGATGTTGCTAGAACTACAGTATCTAGCAACCTCGGGAGCGCGCACACTGCAGAGCGGAGCGGCTTGATTGACATCGAGCCGCTCACGCCCCTTTTTAGAAAAGATAACCAGCACTTGCTGAGTTATAAAGTGTAAAAAAAGGCACTTAGGAAATGAATTTTTTACATTTTTGAACACCAAATGTTTTAAAATTCATTTCCTGCTTAGAAGGTATAAAAAAAAAAATTTGAGTCAACTTGGGACAACCCCTTTAAGACAACTAAAAAAAACTAGATGAAAAAAAGATATTTCAAGCAGGTAAAGAACAAGTCGCAAATCAGCCAATACCTTGAGACTCTAATCCTGATCATATGTGTATATATTTATATATATGTATATATTTATATATATATATATATATATATATATATATATATATCTAAAAATCATTTTTATGTTTTTGCTTTTATTTTACTTCTAGTGCTGTCTCATGTACACATTGACTTCGTCTATACAGCAAATTTTATGCAGCAACGGCTTTCAGAAATGCTCCTATTGGAATGCATTGTCTGGCATCGTGGTATAATGGCATCAACACTGTTCCCTCTAAGCTGTGCACTCTGGAAGTAATACAGTAAATAATTCAACACCCTGAAGATTGGTAGAACTTTTATTGGGTTTATTGACCTCATTAGTTTCTTGTTTTAACTCTTTGAGAGCACACATCTTTGTGGGGGCACTGGGCACCAATGCAACACAATCATGTGAGTGCAATAGTGGCAAAAATGACCCTTGATTTCTATGGGAGAAAGACTTGGGCTAGGCATTGCACAGTATAAAATCTCCATCTAACCTAGCCTGTAGTTTTTACCAAAATGTTATGACTATGGGCTGTATAACAAGAGTAGATTTCAACCTCCCCAAAATATACATGCTGTTGAAACATATATCTCACTTGTTAAAGATCAGATTAAATCATTGCGGGAAGCACAGAGTGGTACTTGTAGTCAGAATAATTTGACTCGTATAGAACATATGGCACTTAAAGAATTAATGGATAATAAGGATCTTACTATTAAGCCGGCAGATAAGGGGGGTGCCATAGTTGTTATGGACACCTCCCTTTATCTGGAAGAAATGACAAGACAACTGAATGATACTGATGTTTATGCTGCTCTGTTGGGTGATCCTAAGTTCACGTATTTACGTGAATTGGATACCCTAATAGATAATGCATTTAAGAGCAAAATCATAGATAGAAACCTGCATGATTTTTTACAGGTAAAGTTCCCTGTAACTCCTGTCCTTTATCTATTGCCCAAAATTCACAAGGATCCTATTCGGCCCCCTGGACGTCCTATTGTTTCAGGGAGCGATTCCCTATTTGTCCCAGCAGCAATATTCCTAGATAAAATTCTTAGGCAGTTTGCCATTGGTGCAGACTCCCACATCAGGGACACCTCGGACTTCCTGGTCAGAATTCAGGATCTTTTGATGCCTGACCGGTCGGTTCTGGTTACCCTTGATGTGGGAAGTCTATATACTTCAATTGCTCATCAGGAGGGCATTGATGCCTCACTTTTCTATTTGGAAAGGTCTGGCTTTTCTGAGGACAAAATTGGGTTTGTACGATCTTTACTGAAATTTATTTTGGAAAAAAATTATTTCTTGGTGGGTGATACATTTTACCTACAGAAGAGAGGAACGGCAATGGGGTCCAATATGGCCCCCACATATGCCAATATTTTCATGCGGCGGATTGAGGAGGACCTTGTCTATGTGTCCCACCACTTCAGTCATGTACTGCGGTGGTGGAGATACATAGACGATGTCTTCCTCATCTGGACTGGTTCAATAAATCAACTACAGGAATTTGTCATATTTCTTAACGGTTTGAATTCCACTATTCAATTTACGATGTCATTTTCCACATGTTCTATTGAATTTTTGGATACACGCATTTCCATTGTGAATAATAGATTGGTTTCTGATCTGTTCACGAAGAAAACGGACAGAAACAATCTCTTGCACTTCACCAGCAGTCATCCAAGCATGTTGCTGAAATCATTGCCATACAGTCAGCTAATTAGAGTCAAGAGAGTGGTTAGTGAGGAGAAAGAATTATCGCCAAGACTAGACCTAATGTGCAAAAAATTTTCTGAGCGGGGCTATCCAGATTATGTGTTGGATTTTAATAGACGGAAGGTTGAACTATTGGATAGACAGGATCTCCTCGCTGGTCAGGTGGCTGTGCACAAGAATGTCCGTTTACCCTTCATCTCCACTTTCTCCTCATTAAGCCCACAAATTGGTGGGATTCTGAGGAGAGATTGGAAGATGTTAGAGAGAGCCTTTCCGAAGGTTACTGAATTCCAGGAAGGGCCGATGATGGCATATAGGAGAGGCAAAACCATCAAAAATAGTATAGTCAAGGCCGATATTGGGTCACGTCGGAAAAATCAGATGTTCTTAGCACCTCCGAAACATGGATGTTTTCCATGTCTTAGTTGTAACATCTGTGACAATATGATTAAGGGGGGTGTGTTCAATCACCCACAAACTGGTCGGCCAATTACCATAAAGGGTTTCTTTACGTGTCAGTCTTCATATGTCATTTATTTGCTGAGCTGCCCATGTGGGCTCCACTATGTGGGTGAGACCACTACAGAGGTACGTCTCAGATTGAGAAACCATAAATCAAACATCAAGACCAAAAGGCAGGATTTACCAGTGTCGAGACACTTTGTTGAGAAGGGACATAGCCTGTCACAGTTGAGATTCAGAGTCATTGACTCTGTGCCTCAGCTGAGACATGGCGGTGATAGGGGTCGGATGCTTAAAAGAAAAGAGCTCGAGTGGATTTTTAAATTGGAGACCATGTCTCCTAAGGGACTGAATATAGAATATCCTTGTGGTCCACATATTTGAGATAGGGATGGATAATTTCTTCTCGTCTCTCCAGGACTTGTAGAGATATGATAGGTTGGCGTTCTCTAAGGTGTAATTGGTGTCTTTGATGTATGTTTGATTTGAGGTCTTATTTTGACCTTTTTCGAATATGCATATTTTATATTTGATATTTTGTATCTGTTTTTATATTCCATTTATATTGTATATTGTTATATATAATGAATTTCTTCTTTTCACATCTTTTCTTTTTTGTATGCTTTAGATACACCATTATATGTCAAGCAATCTTTGAGAGACATTGGAAAGCGGCAGAAGTCTTCCTGTTTTTTCAAAAAAACGTTTATGTCATGTTTGGAATGGACATTTATTGAGCGTATATGTGTTAGTCCATTTAGAAATAGCATGGATCTAAAATAATTGTCTAGGTGGACGTTATAGTTCCTATGCTGTGGTTGTCTGTATTTCCTCTTTTTTGTATCTATATTCATGTCTGTTCTAATGTGGGCATATCATTAAATATTTGACGCATACTGTCTTATTTTGACAGATGCGTTTTGTTCCTTTCCCTCCCTTATCTAGATAGATTGGAATATTTTAACCCTGTTGGAGGATTTTTCTCTAATATAAAATCTGTATTTTGCCCCATTAGTGATTATAGTCAAAATTACATTAAGTAAATAGGACATGTATATCCAGGTCTTTACCGCTAGGGGGCGGCAAACCACACTGCCTACATTGGTTCGTATCTATGGAGATTATTGTCCAAAACCCAGGTAATGTTCTGGGGGATGGACAATATAGACCAGGATACGAACTTCATTCAATTATAGATCTAGTGCTTTCACTAGCATTCCCCGCTCTATATGTTGTTCAAAATCCCGGCTGGCGCGTGCGCAGAAAAGGTGGAACGCATGTTCCGTCATGGCGCATGCGCAGTGGGGTCTCTGATGTTGGATGCGTTCCACCGGACTTAATATCCGGTGCGGACGCCATCTTGGGACATGCGCAGTAGACACACACGAGTGTGTCAGGCGCATTTCTCTATTTTGTGCATGACTGAACGGCCTACAGTAAGTACACTACCATTTAAACATAATGAGCTTCTGCCTGCTTCCAATTATCCCTTATTGCTCCCACTTACAGTGTTCTTTATTATTGTCACCATACCATGCATATATATTGAATGGTTCTAATAGGTTTTACAATGGAAGGATTATGTGCACTTTGTGAATGTTTTTCTATAACATTAATATACACTTTTTTACATGTTTTGATGGAATTATGCATTTTATTGCTTTATTACTGATGTATGTATACTCCTCCTATAAATACTTTGCACTTTGTTTCATTTTTTATGGCTTGAGAAAGGTTCCTGTTGAACCGAAACGTTGCTTTACTGAGGTGAATAAATCCACTTTTTGCTTTCATCTACTCTGAAGTCCTGGTGCCGTTGCTGTGTTCTACGCCTCTCTCTATTCTTTTTGGGGAATTGATTCACCCCCAGGTAACGAGCACATGGCCTGATCTTTTGGTAACCACTGGAGTGCTGTGTTCATCTACCATTGGACTGTATTTATATATATATATATATATATATATATCTAAAAATCATTTTTATGTTTTTGCTTTTATTTTACTTCTAGTGCTGTCTCATGTACACATTGACTTCGTCTATACAGCAAATTTTATGCAGCAACGGCTTTCAGAAATGCTCCTATTGGAATGCATTGTCTGGCATCGTGGTATAATGGCATCAACACTGTTCCCTCTAAGCTGTGCACTCTGGAAGTAATACAGTAAATAATTCAACACCCTGAAGATTGGTAGAACTTTTATTGGGTTTATTGACCTCATTAGTTTCTTGTTTTAACTCTTTGAGAGCACACATCTTTGTGGGGGCACTGGGCACCAATGCAACACAATCATGTGAGTGCAATAGTGGCAAAGTTGACCCTTGATTTCTATGGGAGAAAGACTTGGGCTAGGCATTGCACAGTATAAAATCTCCATCTAACCTAGCCTGTAGTTTTTACCAAAATGTTATAGCAGTTCAGTCCTCTTAGAATAAAGTAATTTAGGCTTGAACTATACATGAATTTAATAGGATATGTATATAAAGAACGATTCTTGACCTATTTACAAGTACTACATAGATGCTTTCCACTTCATATTAGGTTAATAACATATTGTTTTATTAACTGGCCCTTTTTAGGGATTTACTTAATACTGTAAACATATGAATACATAACTAAGTATCTCATAGCATTTGCCATGCTGTTATCTAGCAGAACAATGCAAAACCGATTGCGACTCAAGGATTCACTTTCCGGTTAGATTCATAACACACAGGATGTATCATAAGTATCTAATTGGTGCGGACCCACCTCAGGAAGAGGACAAGTCAAGCAAATACAGTGAAGGAAATAAGTATTTGATCCCTTGCTGATTTTGTAAGTTTGCCCACTGTCAAAGTCATGAACAGTCTAGAATTTTTAGGCTAGGTTAATTTTACCAGTGAGAGATAGATTATATAAAAAAAAAAAAGAAAATCACATTGTCAAAATTATATATATTTATTTGCATTGTGCACAGAGAAATAAGTATTTGATCCCCTACCAAGCATTAAGAGTTCAGCCTCCTCCAGACCAGTTACACGCTCCAAATCAACTTGGTGCCTGCATTAAAGACAGCGGTCTTACATGGTCACCTGTATAAAAGACTCCTGTCCACAGACTCAATTAATCAGTCTGACTCTAACCTCTACAACATGGGCAAAACCAAAGAGCTTTCTAAGGATGTCAGGGACAAGATCATAGACCTGCACAAGGCTGGAATGGGCTACAAAACCATAAGGAAGACTCTGGGTGAGAAGGATACAACTGTTGGTGCAATAGTAAGAAAATGGAAGACATACAAAATGACTGTCAATCGACATCGATCTGGGGCTCCATGCAAAATCTCACCTCGTGGGGTATCCTTGATCCTGAGGAAGGTGAGAGCTCAGCCGAAAACTACACGGGGGGAACTTGTTAATGATCTCAAGGCAGCTGGGACCACGTCACCAAGAAAACCATTGGTAACACATTACGCCGTAATGGAGTAAAATCCTGCAGTGCCCGCAAGATCCCCCTGCTCAAGAAGGCACATGTACAGGCCCGTCTGAAGTTTGCAAATGAACATCTGGATGATTCTGAGAGTGATTGGAAGAAGGTGCTGTGGTCAGATGAGACTAAAATTTAGCTCTTTGGCATTAACTCAACTCGCCGTGTTTGGAGGAAGAGAAATGCTGCCTATGACTCAAAGAACACCGTCCCCACTGTCAAGCATGAAGGTGGAAACATTATGTTTTGGGGGTGTTTCTCTGCTAAAGGCACAGGACTACTTCACCGCATCAATGGGAGAATGGATGGAGCCATGTACCGTCAAATCCTGAGTGACAACCTCCTTCCCTCCACCAGGACATTAAAAATGGCTCTTGGCTGGGTCTTCCAGCACGACAATGACCCGAAACATACAGCCAAGGCAACAAAGGAGTGGCTCAAAAAGAAGCACATTAAGGTCATGGAGTGGCCTAGCCAGTCTCCAGACCTTAATCCCATCAAAAAAACTTATGGAGGGAGCTGAAGATCCGAGTTGCCAAGCGACAGCCTCGAAATCTTAATGATTTACAGATGATCTGCAAAGAGGAGTGGGCCAAAATTCCATCTAACATGTGTGCAAACCTCATCATCAACTACAAAAAACGTCTGACTGCTGTGCTTGCCAACAAGGGTTTTGCCACCAAGTATTAAGTATTGTTTGCCAAAGGGATCAAATACTTATTTCTCTGTGCACAATGCAAATAAATGTATATAATTTTGACTATGTGATTTTCTGTTGTTTTTTTTTATATAATCTATCTCTCACTGGTAAAATTAACCTAGCCTAAGAATTCTAGACTGTTCATGTCTTTGACAGTGGGCAAACTTACAAAATCAGCAAGGGATCAAATACTTATTTCCTTCACTGTATGATGCCATTTCCATTGAAACCTAAAGAAGTTATGGAAACAGCTAAAAGCAGATACTCTCACATGTTCAGCCTCCTTTCTTCTTCCTCAGCCACCATCAGCTAATCTTGCGGGATGCAATTGAGCCCCTGTTCACCTCATAGGACAAACCCTAAATGTCAATGGTCACAATATCCTTTTAATTTACTCTTACTTGTCACTGCTTCGTAGGAGCAATGAGCAGAGGGCAGTTGCTGTTTATGGCAGTCTGTACTCCATCAATGGGTTGCCCACACTGGTTGCAGAGATATTTGATTAGTCCAATGATGGAACACAGACTGCAGTAAATAACATCTGTATTTCATACATGATATCTATAGGAATTTGTATTTAATTATCAAATTATTGTAATATGTAAAGAAAGTTATTTAATTATAAGATTATTAGGAAATTGCTGGTTATATAGTTACAACATGTATTAATTAGAGTTTCACTATAATCTTTTACTCCCAATATATTACATGAACATTTTTAATAAATCAGAAATGTGGGAACCTTCAGGAATACAGTAATACACGTGTGGCTGGGGGAACTTATTGAGTCATGTATCTCTGACAATTTGTACAAGCTCTAAAGGTCACTTGGTGCTAACAATTTGGGAGACAGTGTTGCTTGTCTTTGTAGAAATAAGGAGTTGTGCACTGAATTCCAATGTACATTTGACCACCCTGGAGATCTAGCGAACACTCTTCAACATATTCATAAAATTCAATGAGAGGACATAAAACAACATGACAGTAAGTTAAACTAATAAAATGTTTTACTAAAGCAGAATTATGGCAAATGTTAACTCAGTATTTTATCACATGGGCAGCATCTGCGTCATTTTAAACAAAAATAAATATAGTAATACTTTAAAAATGTTATATTTTTTTCTTTAAATTTCAGTATCTGTATTATAAAAAATCCTGAAATACTGCAGTTTTCTCCGTGACCACTGAGATCTGACAACAGGCTGACACCTCCTGTATTGTAGATAATCTCTTTTCAGATGTTGCTGTGTACAGGGAGGCAATCATCTTATTATCAAAATGCAAGGCTACAATAAAATGTAATACCACTGTTACAAAGCTGGAAACAGGTAAAACAGGAATGACCCTACATGATGGGGACAGCTCCGCTACTCCTCCATACAATGAGATTATTGTGCATGAGGCAGAGCATGCTCACAACAGTTTCTCATAGATGTTAATAAATCGTTTTCTGATGTCCATGTGCCTATTGTATGGTAATTCACTATAACTACTGGTGCAGTAAGATGGTTACCCCCATAACCATGTGAAGAAACTAGAACGAAAGTATGCAATAAAAAATAAAAAGAGATTAATAAAAGAGACTGTTTCAATATACAGGGTGGGCCATTAATATGGATACACCTAAATAAAATGGGAATGGTTGGTGATATTAACTTCCTGTTTGTGGCACATTAGTATATGGGAGGAGGGAAACTTTTCAAGCTGGGTGTTGACCATGGCGGCCATTTTGAAGTCGGCCATTTTGTATCCAACTTTAGTTTTTTCAATGGGAAGAGGGTCATGTGACACATCAAACTTATCGAGAATTTCACAAGAAAAACAATGGTGTGCTTGGTTTTAACATTACTTTATTCTTTCATGAGTTATTTACAAGTTTCTGACCACTTATAAAATGTGTTCAAAGTGCCATTCTTCATGAATGGAAACCTCAAGGCCACGGGATATCTGAAATTGCTACATGATGATGTGTTTCCCTCTTTATGCACTGAAGCTGGCACGTTCCCTGAGTTTTTCCAGCAAGATTGTGCACCACCACATTATGGGTGTCAGGTCCGAGCATTCCTAGATGAACAGTTTCCTGGAAAGTGGATTGGTCGTCGTGGGCCAGTAGAATGGCCCCCTAGGTCTCCCGATCTGACCCCCTTAGACTTTTATCTTTGGGGTCATCTGAAGGCAATTGTCTATGCTGTGAAGATATGAGATGTGCAGCAACTGAAACTACAGATACTGTAAGCCTGTGCTAGAATTTCTTCTGTGGTGTTGCTATCAGTGTGTGAAGAGTGGGAGAAGAGGGTTGCATTGACAATCCAACACAATGGGCAGCACTTTGAACACATTTTATAAGTGGTCAGAAACTTGTAAATAACTCATGAAAGAATAAAGTAACGTTAAAACCAAACACACCATTATTTTTCTTGTGAAATTCTCGATAAGCTTGATGTGTCACATGACCCTTTTCCCATTGAAAAAACTAAAGTTGGATACAAAATGGCCGACTTCAAAATGGCCACCATGGTCAACACCCAGCTTGAAAAGTTTCCCCCCTCCCATATACTAATGTGCCACAAACAGGAAGTTAATATCACCAACCATTCCCATTTTATTTAGGTGTATCCATATAAATGGCCCACCCTGTATATTTAACCCCTTAATGACAAGCGACGGATAGATCCGTCACCATCAGGTGTTAGTTCCCGCATAGTGACAGATATATCTGTCGCTCTGATCGGGTGGGTACTGCCAGCGTACCCAGGCGATAAGCGGCAGGAGCACGGCTGTTATACACAGCCTGGATCCTGCCACAACTGCCGAAATCAAAGTGCGCCCTGATTACGACAGTTTAACCCATTAGATGCCGCTGTCAAAAGCGACAGCGGCTTCTAAGGTGTTTGACAGAGGGAGGGAGCTCCCTCTGTCACCCCATCGGCGCCCCCGCAAAGAAATTGCGGGGCGCCGTCAGGTTTCCATGGCATGCAGGGGCCTAACAAAGGCCCCCAGGTCTGACTTCAGCATCCGCCTATTAGCCCATGCCAGAGGCATGGCCTAATAGATTGCCTGTCAGTTTTACACTGACAGGCAATATTGCTTTGATATACTAAGTATACCGAAGCATTATATAAGCGATCAGCAGATCACACAGTGAAGTCCCCAGGGTGGAACAAAAAAAAAAGTAAAACATTTAAATACAAAAGCTTACAGTAAAAATAAAATAAAACCACTTTTTTCCCCAAAAAGTAGTTTTATTAAGTAAAAGTGTAAAAAAAAGTTAACACATACAAATATATGGTATCACCGCAATCGTAACGACTCTAAGGGTATGTGCACACACACTAATTACGTCCGTAATTGACGGACGTATTTCGGCCGCAAGTCCCGGACCGAACACAGTGCAGGGAGCCGGGCTCCTAGCATCATACATATGTACGATGCTAGGAGTCCCTGCCTCGCTGCAGGACAACTGTCCCGTAGTGTAATCATGTTTTCAGTACGGGACAGTTGTCCTGCAGCGAGGCAGGGACTCCTAGCATCGTACATAAGTATAATGCTAGGAGCCCGGCTCCCTGCACTGTGTTCGGTCCGGTACTTGCGGCCGAAATACGTCCGTCAATTACGGACGTAAATAGTGTGTGTGCACATACCCTAACAATAAAGTTAATGCATTAATTAAACCGCCAGATGAACAGCGTCCAAAAAAAATTCAAAAAACAATGGCAAAATTCCTTTTTTTTCTCCCATTCCCACCATAAAAAATAAAATAAAAATTAATCAATAAGTCCCATGTACCCCAAAATACTACCAATGAAAACTACACCTTGTCCCGCAAAAACAAGCCCACATATGGCTACATGGACTGAGAAAAGAAAAGTTACGGCTCCTGAAATGCTGTGATGCAAAAATAAGTATTTTTTTTTAAAGGTTTTTGTTCTGCAAACGTAGGAAAATATAAAACCTCTAGATATTTGGTATCCCCATAATCGTGCCGACCCATCGAATAAAGGTAACATGTTATTTATGCCGCCTAGTGAACGGCGTAAATTTGTAACGTGAAAAACAATGCTGGAATTGCCCTTTATTTTCAATTCTTTCCTAAAATAAAGTTAATAAAAGTTAATCAATATATTATATGCACCCAAAAATTATGCAATTGAAAAATTCAACTCGTCCCGCAAAAAACAAGCCCTTATACGGCTATGTCGACGGAATAAAAAAAAAGTTACGACTCATGGAATGCAACAGTGAAAAAACAAAAAAATAATCCTTGGTCATTAACGCACAAAATGGCCTGGTATTAAGGGGTTAAAATAAGTAAAAAGTAAATATATATTTCTAAATAAATAAACAGGATAATAAATTCCTTTTTATTATATTTGTTTCTGAGAAAACTGAATGACAACATCGCTATAATTTGAATCATCCTAGCTCTTTATTACAATTAGGCTTTGTTCACACTAATCCTGTGACCCTTCGTCCGGGATTCCATCACAATTTCTGTGACAACAACGATATAGGCATCGCTATTCTTGCAGTCAAAATGACAGAAATCTCAAAAGACCCCATAATAAGTTAATTGGGTCTGTTGATCAACATGTTGTTCCATCATACGATGGATCAGGTAGAGCATCATAGCTTCCGCTATAAACTATAGCTGTAGATGTAATAAATATTCCTGTAAGTACTTCTTTTCTTTATGGGACCAGTTGTAAAAATCTGAACTGTACTGTGTACAACATTCAATTATTGGTTTTATTATTTTATTAGCGAACCAACATATGTGTATGAGTGAATTATCAAAAAATGTGTTTCTATATATACAGTGAAGGAAATAAGTATTTGATCCCTTGCTGATTTTGTAAGTTTGCCCACTGTCAAAGACATGAACAGTCTAGAATTTTTAGGCTAGGTTAATTTTACCAGTGAGAGATAGATTATATAAAAAAAACTCCTTTGTTGCCTTGGCTGTATGTTTCGGGTCATTGTTGTGCTGGAAGACCCAGCCACGAGCCATTTTTAATGTCCTGGTGGAGGGAAGGAGGTTGTCACTCAGGATTTGACGGTACATGGCTCCATCCATTCTCCCATTGATGCGGTGAAGTAGTCCTGTGCCCTTAGCAGAGAAACACCCCCAAAACATAATGTTTCCACCTCCATGCTTGACAGTGGGGACGGTGTTCTTTGGATCATAGGCAGCATTTCTCTTCCTCCAAACACGGCGAGTTGAATTAATGCCAAAGAGCTCAATTTTAGTCTCATCTGACCACAGCACCTTCTCCCAATCACTCTCAGAATCATCCAGATGTTCATTTGCAAACTTCAGACGGGCCTGTACATGTGCCTTCTTGAGCAGGGGGACCTTGCAGTCACTGCAGGATTTTAATCCATTACGGCGTAATGTGTTACCAATGGTTTTCTTGGTGACTGTGGTCCCAGCTGCCTTGAGATCATTAACAAGTTCCCCCCGTGTAGTTTTCGGCTGAGCTCTCACCTTCCTCAGGATCAAGGATACCCCACGAGGTGAGATTTTGCATGGAGCCCCAGATCGATGTCGATTGACAGTCATTTTGTATGTCTTCCATTTTCTTACTATTGCACCAACAGTTGTCTCCTTCTCACCCAGCGTCTTACTTATGGTTTTGTAGCCCATTCCAGGCTTGTGCAGGTCTATGATCTTGTCCCTGACATCCTTAGAAAGCTCTTTGGTCTTGCCCATGTTGTAGAGGTTAGAGTCAGACTGATTAATTGAGTCTGTGGACAGGAGTCTTTTATACAGGTGACCATGTAAGACAGCTGTCTTTAATGCAGGCACCAAGTTGATTTGGAGGTCTGGAGGAGGCTGAACTCTTAATGGTTGGTAGGGGATCAAATACTTATTTCTCTGTGCACAATGCAAATAAATATATATCATTTTGACTATGTGATTTTTCAGTTTTTTTTTAAATATAATCTATCTCTCACTGGTAAAATTAACCTAGCCTAAAAATTCTAGACTGTTCATGTCTTTGACAGTGGGCAAACTTACAAAATCAGCAATGGATCAAATACTTATTTCCTTCACTGTATGTATGGCTGCACAATATAAGGTTTTGATTGGTGGGGCGCTGAGGCCCCCACAATCCCTAATGTAAAGTGCCAGAAGC
Organism: Rhinoderma darwinii; assembly: GCF_050947455.1. Taxonomy (NCBI): domain Eukaryota; kingdom Metazoa; phylum Chordata; class Amphibia; order Anura; family Rhinodermatidae; genus Rhinoderma; species Rhinoderma darwinii. The sequence continues at coordinate 174,530,474 of NC_134691.1, forward strand.
ATTCAGCTTAGAACTCTGAAAGTCTTTTTCTGGCTCACGTCAAATAATAGAAAGCCCATAGCCTATATAAAGCCAACTCTGCCTCTCTAAGAAGATCCAGAAAATAAGCTGCCATGGAACTTTTGAATTAGCTACTCAGCAACTGATCACATTCTCAGCTAATGCTGTTACTAACAACGTTGCTGAACTTTGACTATCGATACAATGTCTCATCTCTTAGGCCTCATGCATACAGCCATGCCCGCAATAACGGCCCGTAATGGCGGGCATGGCCGGCCACCAACGGCCGCAGCCCGCATTTTCAGCCTATTTTCCCATACAAAGTATGGGAGCATGGCCCGTGAAATATATGAAAAATAGGACATGCTCCATAATTCCCGGCACAGTTCTACGACACGGACACCTATACGTAGCGATACGGAAAGGCATCCGCGGTCAATAGAACTGAATGGGTCCGTAATTGCGGACCGTAAAACGGTCCACAATTACAGAGATTGTTTACAGTAGTGTGCATGGGGCCTTAATCTACAGATGTGTTCTTCTTTACCTTTTGTCTTATATGAAAAAATCTTGAGAAGTGTGGGACAACATGACCAGCTTTAAAGGAAAACTTGATTTTGCGATACTCTGCCACGAGATGTCTATGCTATTATACTATGTTTCTATGTGTGGCCACCCAGTGGTTGTGATGTGAATTGCAGAGTGTCAAAGGGTTTTGCTAGCATGTCGTGATATTGTATTGAATTTATTTAAAGTAAAAATAGAGTCCTTAACCAAATTCAAACCAAGGTAAATGTGGACACATCTGTATGGCTATTTTTAAGTACTCTTCGTTTTCTATTGTATGTGTATAGTTATAGTAAAATCCTCAGGTTTAAAGGGGATATCCGGATTTCTAAATCTGATGAGCTTTCTTAGAATAGGCCATCAATATTAGATCGGTATGGTACTCTCGACACCCCTGCTGATCAGCTGTTTGAAGGTGACCAGAGTCGTACCACACCATTCTAATATTGATGGCCTATCCTAACGATTTTTCTCTCCGCCGTAGCGGAGTAGTAGCTGACCAAACAATAGTCAGTGATAGTCTTTGGGACAAAAGTACCTGGATATATTTGGCAGACACTTGGCGTGGAAGACACTTGGCGTGGCAGGCACTTGGCACAGATGACACTTGTCACAAACGACACTTGGCACAGATGACACTTGGCACAGGTGGTGAGCTCAACTCCAACAATAGACTTCACACTGGAACAAACAAAATTACTGGATACGAGATACAGGATACAAGAACACAGGATACAGGATACAACTAAGGGACCATTTGCAAACGAACATAGGAAGACACAACAACGCTCAGGCAAGAAGGAAGAGGGCAGAGTCCTTTTTATAGACCAGGGTACATTGGGATTGGGTAGGGAAAATTTTACAGGTGTGTGCGCTGACCCTTCAAGGCCAGGAAAACAGTGGAGCAGTGCAGCCATGTGTGCCGGCATCTCCGAGAGAGACTCCGGCAAACTCCAAGTGTCCTGTGGTCGTGGCTACAGAATATATAAAAATAGAGAAACCGCAGCACACATTTCTTGAGGTATCGAAAGGAGTATAAAAAGTATTTATTTCACCATAATAGACAATGAACTTTCAACCCTTAGTGTGGGTCTTTTTCATGCCAGTGAGTATAACGTGCTGGTGGTCAGCGACCGCGGGTACAACAGTAATATTTAAAGCATCTTTTCAATTTGTACGTTGCATTATAAATAAAAGATGAAAGATGAAAAGATGCATTATGTCCTTTGCTAACTGTTTAAATGTGCCATGGATGGCAGAATATGTACTTTGCAATAAACATTTCAAAGTTTTAATTTTGTTTGCAAAGAAGGAACCACTAAGTTAATCCTAAGTTACTGATTGGTATAAGATCAGAATTATAGAAATATAATTAAAATGTAGAGGTTTCAAACATACTTGGATAGGATTTAAGTTTGATAAATGTATTGATTAAGATTAAAATACAGTATCAATGTTTGTTTTCTCAAATGTTAATAAGGAGCAGATGGCAATATACGATGAAACTAAAGACGTAATTCATCTTCATTATTACACAGGTATGATTCTCATTTACACATAGTTCAGGTTCTAAAGTGAGTAGAATACATAATGGATGGTTTAGATATTATACACAATAAAGTTATTTTGCGGAATGTAAAAGTATTAAAAACCTGATTATATTTTAAAGGCATGGTGTCGCCCCAAAAACATGTTTTTTTTTAAAAATTTAAACATTTAGTGTGTGGGTGATTAAACATTGTTCAAATTTTTTTTATTTTTTTCGCGAGTCAGGAAATATTATAAATTTTTTCAAATTTATAATACTACCCATTTTTGGTCACTAGATGGAGCTGTTTGGAGCTAGTTCCCAAAATTGCAGCATTGCAACATTGGGTTAAAAGCTATCGCTCTAGTGAGCGCTCAGCATCCCCCCCTCCTTTATCCTGGCTAGTGACGGGATAAACGAGGGGTTTGAAAGGTTTAACCTGCTACACTGTGCGTCGCCATTTTTTGAGGTAACCCACAGTGTAGTAGGTTTACATGCAGTAGTAAACACACACAAACACTAACATACATTGAAATCGCTTACCTGCTCCTGCCGCCGCGGCCCGTCCGCTCCCTTTGCTGCCGCTGTTCCATGTGCACTTGTCCGGAAGCCGCGACCGGAAGTAGTAATCTTACTGTCCGGCCGCGACTTCCGGTCCACAGGAAAATGGCGCCGGACGGCGCCAATTTCGAATAGGACTGTGTGGGAGCGGCGCATGCGCAGTTCCCACACAGACGCCGTACACGGCAGTCAATGGGACGGGAGCCGTTCGCAGTCCCTATGGGACTGTGGCTGCCGTATTCCATGTCTGTGTGTGTCGTTAATCGACACACACAGAAATGGAACAAAAAATGGCAGCCCCCATAGGGAAAAAAAAGTGTGAAAAAAAGAAACAGTAAAACACAAACACACAAATGAAAATAAACGTTTATATTAAGGCACTAACATCTTTAACATATAAATAAAATATTTGTGATGACACTGTTCCTTTAAGTAAAAATAAGATGTTATATGTGAAATGTTCGATTCCTTTAAAGGGATTTTCCATGTATATGCATTAATGGCCTAACCTTAAAATAAATCATCAATCAGTAGGGGTGGGACCCACAAGACCCTCGCTAATCAACAGATCTAAAGGGCTCAAGTAAATGGTGCTAATCTACAGTAAAAAGTGCAATTACAGATACAGATGAGTCGCTGTGCTTGGATAAATACTGAACGGCCCTTCATTCTGTTGATTGGTGGGGTTAAACGGATCAGACCCACAGGATCACACATTGATGGTCCTGCCTAAGGCCCCAATGAACTGTGCATGAGTCTCGTTATGGTTAGGTTCCCATAGCGTTAGGGGAAAAGGTAAATGTCATTTAGGCATACGTTCAGCCGATATATAACAGTGTCTTATGGAATTTTTTTGGTATGCAGTGGTTAGTACCTACTGTACATAAAGTGGTCCACGGAAGGACAAATAATTAAATAGTGACAGGGTCATGGGCATTCAAGGGTTATTGATGTGCATGGGGAATGAAAGGTAGCCCATCTGGTCCGATAGCACAGAAAAGCTCATGTAGAAAAAATTGCAGTAAAAAAAATAATGCTTGCTATGATAGGTATAGTACTATAACACACAGTGCATTATAGCTTGCTGTGATTAGGGCTGCACAGTCGCAGACAGGTCAGAGTGTCCATGCTGATCCCTATTCATGGCTGAAAGCACCCACAAAGTGTATATGAGCATCAGAACTGGACCATGGAGCAATGATTAAATGTGGACTAGTTTAATGAATGGCATTTTCTATTACAGCATGTGGACAGCTAGGTGCTTGTATTCTGCTTACCTGGGCAAGAGATGCCACCAGGATACACAATGGGAAGAAGGCAAGCCGGCAGAGACAGTGTGATTCTCTGGGCTCTTGGGTTCTGGTATTCATGTGGATATTACTTTGACACGTAGAATCAGCCTAAATATTGTTGCAGACCAAGTAAACACTTTCATGGCAACGATATTCCATAATAGCAATGTCATCTTTCAGCAAGATAATGCACCCTGCCGCACAATAAAAATTGTTTAAGAATGGTTTGAGGAACACGACTGAGTTTAAGATGTTGATTTAGTCTCCGAATTCCCCAGATCTGAATCCGAATGATCACCCATTAGATGTTCTGGAAAAACAAGGCTGATCCATAGAGACCTCACCTTGCAACTTACAGGACTTAAAGGATCTGCTGCTAACATCTTGATGCCAGATACCACAGGACACCGTCAAAGGTCTTGTGGAGTCATTGCCTTGACTGTCAGACCTGTTTTGATGGGATGAGGGGGAAATACAAAATATTAGACAGATTATTTTAATGTTATGGCTGAACGGTGTATTTATATATATATATATATATATATATATATATATATATATTTATTTATTTTTATATGGGAGTCAGCGGCAGAGATATGCAACTACATTGGGTATATGGTTGCATAAAATTGGTGCATTTGTTCAACAGTTTCATGCGTTCCTACTACACAGAATGCCTGAACATAGTGTGAGTCTAGTCTAAAGGCCCTTTTACATGGGCCAATTATCGTGCAAATTATAGCTCATTGCCGATAATTGCCCAGTGTAAGCAGCGATCCGCAGATAAACGAGCAAATAAGCAACTAAAATATTATCGTTGTCGGGAGCACATCTCTCAGTGTAAACAGGGAGACGTGCTGCGACATGATGATAATGTATGGGAACAAGAGATCGGAATAATGAGCGCTGGTCCCCATACTAGCTCCATGTGACAGGAGCAAACGAGTGCCGATCAACAAACTGTCTCGTTGATCGGCGCTCGTTGCATCGGCCAAAATTGACCGGTGTTAGAGGACCTTTAGAGCTATGAGTTTGGTGTCCAGGACAAAAGAGAAATGTGCATTTTCTTTTTTGTTCATCCTTTTGAATGTATTCAATCAATGAATATTTTCATGCACTGACATCAAGCAAGGATCCTGAATATGGAGGGGAACTAATACACAAACTATTTAAGAAAGTTTAATATTTTTAGTTATACAAGAAATAAGCTTTATTTACTTTATTAAACCCAATAATATTTACTTATCTTGTTAATGACACTTTTTTATGCAATAGTTATCTGTCTTTTTCGTTACCTACTGATGCCCCCTGCACACGGTCATAGCCCTAATACCGGTTTGTGATTGCGGCTACGGACGGCCGCGGACAGTTGTCCACATTTTCGGGCCGTGCTCCCATTATAAAGTATGGGAGTACAAAATAAAAATATAGGACATGTCATATTTTTTACGGAAGTTTTCTATGGCCCAGACACCTTCCCGTAAATATACGGGAAGGGTTCCGTTGGCCATAGAAATTAATAGGTCCATAATTACGGTCCGTGATTGCAGTCTGTAATTACGGCCTGTAATTACGGATGAAATCTACGGTCGTGTGCATGGGCCCTCACTACTAAGTTTTTATCAATAGTAATATATAAAGGAAATTGTATGTTTGACAAACCATTAAATAACCCCATAAGTATAAAATCTTTTCATCCTATCACAATGAGAAATATATTTTTATGTTTTCAAAACTATATTTTCCGCCCACTGAATTACTAATGAAAAGAGAACCATCAATATCAACCGAATACAGAAAACTCCTGCTCAGCCTTGTGGATCCTGAACTGTAGCAAAACAATTTTAGCTATGGGGTAGGGACTGCTGGCAGTTCTAAAATGAGTTCATTTAGATCAATTGTTTTGCAACATTTGAATGACTTGCAATTATTATTTTATTTTAGTTATGGTTTTGTTTCATAATTTAACTATGCCATGCTTTTTTAGGAGAAAAAAAAACATACAATGGAAGTATTCTATGTGGGGAAAATATATTTGTTTATTGAAGGCAATTTACTTGTGTTTGTTTTTATTAAATTGCTCATTTGCATATGCACACAGCCTCTGGTTTTCATATTTTCCCTTAACTTGAATAGTTTTTTCTGTGCTATTACATGCAAAATTAAGATATGAAAACAATTAGCATGATTTCAAAGAGTAAGCAGTTCTAACAATAGCCATACACAATTTAATGTGCTATATGCTTAAAATAAATACATTTTAATCTTACTTAGTTAAAATCTGTGTACTAATCCAATTTCACAGATACCTTTGAACGGTTGTAGAATATATTTAATATGTCCATAAATAACTGCTTAATAAGTCCACATTCTGGATATACTGTATGTGTTGATAATGGATGATAATGGATTTATTTTTTTAGCCAAATATGCTGTGGGCTCTTTATTAATCCTTTAAGTTCTCAATATTTATTAAAAAGGTTGCCAAGTCTAATGTAAATAAAAATAATAATTTTATAATTTAACACAAACCTTTTATTCCAGGTGAGTTTTCAGAATGAGCCATCATGTGTGTGTAGTTGAGTAACATCAGTGTTTCTGACCACAATTTTACCTGTATGCAGGGGCGTAGCAAAAGGTTCATGGGCCATCGTGCATGAATTAAACTTGGGCCCCCTAACCCTCCCTAACACCGCCAGACCCCTGCACATGCCTATGCCTAGCTGCCTTGCCCAGCAGGCCCCATGGATGCCCCCACAGCATAATGCTTCCCATAGCTGCCTCCACAGTATAATGTTCCCCATAGCTGCCCCACACATTATAATGCACCCCATAGATGCTCCGACACAGTATAATGCCCCCATAGCCGCCCCATACAGTATAATGCCCCACATACAGTATAATATCCCCCATAGCTGCCCCATACAGTATAATGCCCCCCAAAAAGTGTAACATAATCACTTACCTATCCCTGCTCCCACGATGGGTGGAGGTTCCTTCTCCTCCTCTGCAGTCTGCACTGTACTGTGAGTGACTCGGCGCGGACAGGCACGATGACGTCACTACAATGTGCATGACTTCGCCGAGCCGCTCATGGCACAGTGAATGCTGGAGCAAGGTGCCATTTACTCCTTGCTCCAGCATTGAATTGAACTGTATCTGCGTCCTGAGGATACAGAAATTGTTGGAAGTGGGACCAGCGCAGTTAGCGCTGTGTGGCAACGGGGGCACTGTGGGCCACCCAGGCTTAGGGGCCCGGTCGCAACTACGACCGTTGTGACCCCTATAGCTGTGCCACTGCCTGTATAATATATATATTTCAGCAGTTTTACTCCCCTGCAGACTTTTTATCTGACTGTCAGATTTGTCTGAGCTAAACTCCAAAAAGGGGCGAGCACTACCGACTGATCAGAGGGTCCTGATCAGTGTCTTGGATGAGCTCTCCTTGTTCTCCCAGTCTCAATACTATGTCAACTAAATCAGTTATCTGCTACTCCATGAGACTTGAAAACCTCCTCCTTGCAGAGACAGAAGCAGAGTGTTCGGACATTATAACTAAGATTTTACACATAAAAGACTGAGCAGTCCTTCTTTCAATCAAGCATCTTTCCTATTAGATGATACATGTTCAGCAAGCAAAAAATCTCTAAATGAGAACAGACCTTGTATGTGTGTCTGCAGACAGGCTCCTTGTCTCCCGTACCCTCCTTTACACACTCTCCACAGATCCATCAGAGAAGCAGATAACTCAGTCGACTTTTATCCCTTATAATTAACGTTGGTTTTCAGCGAGGGCAGAGTTTCTCAACAGTTACAGACAGTGCAATAGCACTTATAAGCGGAGAAAGAGGCATTTTATTATTTAACAAGATCTATTACAACATTCATAATGTTTACATACACTATTTTTTGGGGAAAATAAGTGATCGGTATGCTTTAAGGATATGACATTTTCTTATAAAGGATCTCTCTTTGCTGTGAATTTACGCATTGTCTACTATGAGTATTATTAGTGCAGGATTTTTATTCTAGATGTAAACGATGAAAGATTCCATAGGCATTCCATAGGCAGAATAAAATGCTATTATATTGGAGAACATTTTGGATAAAGTTTGGTAAGTATAATAATAGGATAGGTGATGAAAGTATGATTACTGCAAGGCATTGCCCTGAAATGGCGGCTGTCAATACAAGTGCCACCCTAAGTGATTGCATGGGCAAAACTACTGTGCCCCCACAATCACAGCACCATAAATGTACGGCGCTGGACTCTAATTACTATTTTTCAGTATCATAAATTTATTGCAGAGGTCACAAAATAGTTAGTGGTACAGCCGAAAGTAGTGCCCGAACATAGAGTGAACCTAGACTAGCAACTCAATAAAGGAATTGATAGTTATCCCCTAACAGTAGGTGTAGATGTCTTTGGTGTTGTACGTTATATGTATTTCTATTCATAATATTTTCACTTGAGATGAATGCACTCTCAATGGTCTGTTAGCATCAGCAGCATTAAATGAGAAAATAGGGTGAATCAGGGTGGAAGAAAACTGTAGCAGCTTTAAATTAATAATGGGAAATTCAAACGTTAAGATTTATATGAATCGATTAAACTTTCACTTTTGCAAGAACAGCATAATGGAGTCTTGTGTCCCAAACTTCAAACAAGTGTTCTTCTTTCAACAAACATTTTCGCTGTGGATTGAATTCATTAATGCGTCAGATAGAAGGACCTCTGCTGTCATCTCTAATGAAGCAGGTCCTGGCATTTCCAAAATCCTTCATCTCTGCTCAGGCGTTTTGTAATGTGGTGACCCAACACGTTGCTGAATGGAAAAAATCAATGCTGATTGGCTGAAACTTGTCTCTAAAATATATCTCTATTTTTTTTTATATGTTCGTAGCACCCAGGGCACATGGTCTGCCAGCCTTGCTTCCTGCACTCATGCGCCAGTACAATGCTATCAAAGACTCACGCTATGAACATTATTTCTGGGGGAGAATACTTCCTTATGAATGTGAAATTTATTGACGAAATACTCACCATGTATCATAATCCCACGGCTAAAATCGCTGTAAATGGCGTATTGTCTCCCCAATTTTTCATCAGCAATGGTACCAGACAGGGATGTCCATTGTCTCCCCCTATTATTTGTTCTCACAGAGACGCTCCTTCAAAAAATAAGAGCAGATGTGGAGATCCAGGGAATGGTATGTGGTGGAAGAGAACACAAAGTAGCAGCTTTTGCAGCTAAGCTTAATTAAAGTAAATGAGACAGAGCTGCAATGCCACACACAGGACAGGTGTGGCCCTATGTTTGGAAGAAAGCAGCCATGTTGTTCTAAGCCTGGACAACCGCTTCTATATGTAAATACACTTGATACATAAATGAGAAACTTACAGAGAAATATGTATTGGATATTTTTTTGCAATTTACATGATTTCTAGCCTTTGTTATCTAAAATAATTTGTAAGCTTGAATTTTAAAAATTAGATTAATCTGCAATTTTGCCTGAAATAAATATTTTCTTAATTTGATTAAAATTAAGTATATAAGCCTTAATTATAACAAGCCCAGCGCAATAGTCCCAATGGCACAAAGAGCCAAAGTTTCACTTCTGTCATTCACTTGGAGCTAAAGAAGCTTTCAGATTTCAGATTCTATGTTCATTCAACATATCACAAGGGAACTTGCAAGTAAAAAATACTGTTATCTACAACGGGAAAGCAGTGAAACTAGATTTGTAAGAATGCCCACTGTAGAAAGGTCCATCCTATAGTTTGTGCGATCATTAAACTTCACATGGATTCATCTCCTTTACAATACTCATGAGAAATAAGACTCATTGACTAGGGAGAGGTTTGGTCATCCCAAATGTTTTGCTTCAGGCAGGCTACAACTCTGGGATAAAATGATTTCACTGTATTAGAAAACTACATCTGGTATTCTCTTTCTATAATATCATTATGGTTAACTTTACTGCATTTGACAGAATGTTCTTTATTGCCGACGATCACACAGTCAAAAAAGCCAAAATGTAACCAAACTTATGTGTAATGCACATGGCAAACAGGGTATCTACACAGAGTGCATATTATGCACTTTGTGTACCACAGTATGATAGCTCCATGAGGCATCGTATTCTCCTATAGAAGTAGTATTTTAAAACATGGCATGCAATGGAGCGTTACATTTTTTTATGTTAAAAAGTCTCACTTATCTGCAAAAAAAGCCTTCATATAAAACCAGAGGCACACAGATAGGGTATGTGCACACGATAACTGCAATTACGTCTGAAATTACGGAGCTGTTTTCAGGAGAAAACGGCTCCTGAATTTCAGACGTAATTGCACGTACTCACGTTTTGCGGGGCGTCTTTTACGGCCGTAATTGGGAGCTGTTCTTCATTGGAGTCAATGAAAAACGGCTCCAATTACGTCCCAAGAAGTGTCCTGCACTTCTTTTGACGAGGCTGTATTTTTATGCGCCGTCTTTTGACAGCAACGTGTAAAATAACAGGTCATCAGCACAGTACATCGGCAAACCCATTGAAAGTAATGGGTAAGAGGTTTGCTGGACGTATTGGAGCAGTTTACGTTTTTTTCACACGTAATTCGAGGCGTAAAAAACGCCTTCATTATGTCTGAAAATAGGTCGTGTGAACCCAGCCTTACAATAATGGCCAATACCAAGTTACTGGTGCTGTATTACAAATCCAACGTGTGCATGAGTCCTGTTATCCATGAGTAGAACAAAAGGTTGGCTTTTTTTCAAGAAACAGTGCCATATAGCAAACAACCCTACCAGAAAAAAAGTGTGTAAATGTTTAAAGCACATTTCCAATAATCTAGGGGGGGGGGGGAAATCATTCTGGATATAAATTCTATTTTTATTAGATTTTGAAAGAAAAGCAAGTCAGACATCAGCAGTCACAAAATATATCACAGTTTTTATTACAGAAAGAGACATAAACAAAGCACCGAGGAAAAAGTGACAGCATACAGTACAGAACTGACAGTGAGCTGACCTAATCAAATAATTATAGGGATGTGAAGAGGAACTAGAGGTATGTCTAAGGAAAGTACAGTAATACAAACATGAAGGCATAACAATACAGAGCTGGACATGACGGAAGGGCTTTGTAGTGGATAAATGTCTCCAAAGAAATCTAATTTCTCAAGAATTTTTATATAGACTGCATTTTTACTGATCATTTTCTGATAATTACTGTAGATCATATTATTTTGCCAAGTTAACAACCACAGGCCAGGACTTGACCTACCTTGTAATTTAATCATCATTTCCTGTAGCTGCATATATCGATCAAACAAAATTTACATACAATTATTTTATGATTTATCTAACAAATAGCTTATCTATCATACATTGTTCATCAACTTATTAAATATGCAACCAAGCAATATCAGTACTTTGCATTGAAATTATACATAGAAGATAATGAAACCGGAGTAACATACAGTGAGGACAAACTCATCTAACTGAAAATTCATTGGACGAAAACACTCTTTACAATTTCAAATAGATTATACGGTACTATTGTCACTCATGTGAACACTATATAACAACACTATGTTGTTCAAAATACACAGTATCATGAAAACCTTGATTCCTTGACTACAGCTACACATTAAAAAAGCTTAAAGAGAACCTTTCACTCGGGTGGCAATAATAACAGCACCGATATCTCCAGAGTGATGGAGGCTAGACAGGCAATTCAAAGTGTCCCAGGGTATGTTCAGCAGCACCTATAGTGTGGTGCACTCAGCTGCACATCTATGGGGTAGCGAAAGGTTCTCTTTAAAGCTTTTGAACGGGTTGTGTCAACAGAGCGATCAGCTGATTTTAGGGGGGAATCATAGTCAGCCAGTCATGTAATGTAGGATATATAATATACATAATATAGTTTAACTGGTTCCCGACCTCCCACTGTATTTATATGGCAGATGGTCCAGGTCCTTAAAATCTGCGCCATAATATATCTATAGCGCAGGCCTTAGCTGGCTGCCCTAGCAATTGGGCAGCTAAATGTTGTGTGTCCGGCAGTCAGGGAGAAGATAGAAGCGGTTTTAACTCGATGAGCGCTGTGTACAGAATTGAGGCAGTGTCGCTGCCTATATTGGTCCCAGTTATCATGTGACTGGCCACATGATCACTGGGATGCCATTAGTGGAAGGCTGCTACTAGACACAGAACAGCCCTATTAGTGACAATAGTCACTATAACAGGGCTGATTTCCCCCTGTAACTTGAGCTGGTAGGCAGCCCAAGTTACATTGGAAAAACAGAGTAAAAGAAAATAAAAAATAAAAAATTCCCCCAAAAGTCTTTTCTGACCTGTGGGGGACAAGCCATAATAATAAAAAAAAAGTAAAATAAAGTGCAAATAAATAAAATAATACGGATGTAGCCATCTTTATCTTGATTCTGATAACTTGCTGCAGTGTGATATCACACAACAAAATTGAAAACTCATTGAAAAATTAAAGATAAAGGATTTTGCCACTGTGTATTTAATGCATTAAAAGTCAAGATAAAGAGGGCTACATCTGAAAATACACATAAAATACCCACCCAAAAAAAATGTTCCCCCCGCCAATCACTGTCATAACGCTAGCCCTGAACCAATTACCCTAAGTCTATTTTAGGGTAAAACTATATTATTACCAGAAAAAAATAGCTGAAAAGTAAAAAAAACATATTTGTTTTTGCTATAATTTTAAAACTATAAGCCTAAAAATTCTAAAATAGCAAAAAGAATGTGTATAAAAATGATGAAAAAAAAAATCATTGTCTATGAAAAAAATGTCGTGAAAATCACGTCGTCAGCCCAACAAATAAAAATAGCAAAAAGGATGTGTATAAAAATGATGAAAAAAAAAAATCATTCTCTATAAAAAAAATGTCGTGAAAATCACGTCGTCAGCCCAACAAATAAAAAAGATATAGCAGTTTAACTAATGCGTGCTAAAAATGGATAAATGGTGTCTGGTCCTGAAGGCTCAAAATAGACTGGTCCTGAACCGGTTAATACATAGACGGCTTTAATCCTCCAGAGTTTAGGCCATTTTAGAGGGGGGTCCATAGTGGGGGATTCCCCTCTACGGCTTTAATATTTCTTAATATGGCATATGGACAAGGGTTGTCTTTAAGAACTATAGTCTGGTTTTTTTTAGATAATACATAGAACCAACACTGAAGTGACCAGTGTTTCATATGATTTCCATTGATTGATGGCCAGTCTCACACCAATTTGTGATGATCAGGTTAATGTATAGTGTTCATTTACGACTGGCTTTCTACTGTATAATATATTAAAAGATTAAATGTTATGCACATTACCCAGCCCCTAGTGTTTAGTTGTGCACAAGACACCACATCAGGTCTATAGGACCATAGGACAATAGAAACAGTTCACCCTCTTTGGAGCACTCATAGTATACAACTTATATAAACTTTGCTTCCCCTTCTGACCTCAACAGATACAGATAGACTGCCTTTTACATTGTAGTATAGATAAAAGATTAAAGTGTAGCTAAATGTTTAACAAACTTCTGACCTGTCATAGTGACATGTCAGAAGTTTTGATTGGTGGGGTCTGAGCATTGAAACCCCCACCAATGAGTAAAATGAAGCAGCTGAATCACTGGTTTGAGCGCTCAGCTGCTTAGTTTCTGTTCGGCTTTTTCTGGAAATCTAATGTATCGGAGTATGGGGTCATAGACTTTCCATTGAGTCTATTCTCCGATACATTGATTTCCAGAAATATCCGAACAGAAACTAAGCGGCTGAGTGCTCACACCAGCACTTCAGCTGCTTCATTGTTGCAATTGGTGGGGGTCTCAGTGCCCAGACCCCACCAATCAAAACTTCTAACATGTCACTATGACATGTCAGAAGTTTGTTAAACCTTTAGCTACACTTTAAAATTATCAGTTAAAGGTTCTAGTGTTCAGATTCCTGATCTCCACTTAGATTAGACAAACTGTCAGAATTACTGACAGATTGTAGCAACACTGAGGATTTCAAGTTGTTTAATGCAGTAAGGCAGTACATAAGGCTATACTTTGATTCAGTTGGTGATACACCATAGGGCTGTAAGTTCAAAGGGTTTTCCTCCTAAGTATTAAATTGGATATAAGAGTCTATATTTCAAATAAAGTACCTCAGACAGCTATGTGGCCATCAATGAGTATTAGCAACTATACATACATATAATAATGTTCCAATTCCCAATTTTTATTTAAAATACAAAAAAATAATTAGTTTTTTGATGATATATGGATGAATTAGACCTAGGTATTCATCAATTTTCTGAGAATATTACTACCAAAATGCACATGGTTTTCTCAATGGCACTTCTTTTTGAGTTTTATGTAATAATACCCTGTCAAGGTAGTAAGATTGCACAGATCAGTAGAAAAGACGATAAAAATGTTTGCTGAATCCAGAGGATGACTGAAAACACAAATAACAGTAAAAATATACAGTTATACTCTATGTGCAGTTTGGCAGTTGGATCCCACTGAACCTTCTCACTGATAGGTATGCTAGGTATCAATATTAATGAAATATTTTCTCTTTTCAAACATATATAACGATTACTGGGTTGCTGATCCCTTACCTAATGTATCTTGTACAAGATGATGAAGTTTGTTCTGTTCTAAAACATTTGTTTTAAATAAAAGTAAATAAAAAGCTAAATGTAAACTAACTTTTCAAACAATGTATGCTAATACAATAGTATACTTTATATATTAGTAAATTTGTAATTTCCTTACAGTTAAAATTTATTTTATCCATGCAAATTATTTTTGAAGTTACTGCCTCTAGGTGACTCAAGGTGTTGTCAAGCAAAATCAGTCTCTAGATACAGAGCAGACGGACTGCAGAAAGTGAGGGCATGTCTCTGCCAAAGCACACTCCAGTCTCTTCACAACATATCCATTGAATTCTATGGAGAGGGGAGAGGGGAGCAGGAGGAGAGGGCAGGAGCTGAGAGAGACACAAAAGCTGCTGCCTATAGAAGTCTATGGAAAGGAAAGGAGGGAGCAGGAGCAAAGAGAAGAGACACATACATGCTGCCTACAGAAGTCTATGGAGGGAGGGCAGGAGGAAGGGTCAGGAGCAAAGAGAGAAACAGACGCTGCTGCCCATATAAGTCTATGGAGGGGGAAGTAGGGAGCAAAAATAGTAGACACAGATACCCTGGCCATAAAAGTCCATTAATAGGGGTTGGGAGCAGTAGGAGGCAGCACAGAGAGAGAGGAGACACAGACACGCCCATAGAAGTCTCTGAATAGGGGAGCAGGAGGAGGAAGCAGAGAGAAAAGGACAGACACACTGTCCATATAAGTTTATGGAGAGTGGAGGGAGAGCAGAAGGAGGGAGAAGGAGCAGAGAGAGATACAGATGATGCTTATCGTCGTCTATAGATAGGTGTAAAAGGGCTGGTATAATAGTGGGGTTCACCTTCTCGTGTCACCCACTATTACTACCTCCTTTATAATCAGGGTCACTAGGGTTACACCTAATTCCCCTACCTTTCTATTGTACTAACGTTAGTCTACTCGCTTTGCTGCTAAGCAAGTAATACAAACAATAAACACACTTACATATAAAATACACCAAACACAGAACACAGTAAGCGATCACCATATAGTATCAGTATACCCGAATACATATAACACGTTAATATATATTGAGTATACTCACACTATACGTAGTACAGTATAAACACGGTATCACAATCCTACGTTATACCACCACCCACTTACCTAAACATACATAAGAATACAGTTACAATATAATACACATGCTCACTGTTTCTGTCCCGCTCCCTCCTAGCAATAACTGTCCCTGTGCTCTAAATGGTTAACATGGGATAAGGAGGATAAAGGGATGACAAGGGGAATGGGTTGCTGTGTACCAGGGGATAGCAGGTAAATGGTGGGAAAGGGTTAAACAGGTACCAGGGGATGTACAGGTACCAGGGGATATGCAGGTAGAGGGTTGAAGTAAGCAGGGGGGAGAGGGTTACATGTAGTTGCTGCTACACGTGGATACTTACTGGTTCATGTGTTCCAAAGTTAGTGATTTGGTCTCTGTTGAGGGAGGCAGGAAAAGAGGGCGAGTGTAAGACAGTTTGTCCTTTTAAACCCTCCCATGCACATCTGTGTGACATCACGTGCTCATGCACGTACAAGGGAGGGGACATAGGTTTATAGCTCCCCCCATGGAATCTCATTACCTGGCGAGGGGTGGCAAGCAGTGGGAATCTTACACTCCTCCCCCAGAATCTCGAGGGGGAAGGGAGGTAAGTTAATCAGTGGGGATGTCCTATGGTACATGAGTGCATCACAAGATACATCCCCAATTACCTCTCTGGCCCCTGGGACACCAAGATATTATTATATATACATATATATACATACATATGTACATACTACACATACCCCCCCTTCATCTCCATTGAAAGGGACACTTTCCTTTACAATAGGGGAAATGGAAACAGGAGGAATGAGCAAGAGAAGAGAGAGGGAGAGCAGACAAAGGCTGCTGGTAAGTGTTACATGTCACCCCAGTGCTTTATTCTCAGCTACACTGCTCATTACTCTTGTATAATCTCCTCCATGCTGCTGCAGCTTCTGTATATATATGTGATAGATTGAGATAGGAGAACAGGATTTTCCTCTTCTATGTGTGCAGTAAATAGAAAACATAATAGAAGTTAGGCTCCACGAGCTCAGAATTAAATATAAAGCTTGCAGGGGGTAAAGCTGCAAGAAAATGCCATATGATGGCTAGAAATAGTGTTATTCCTCATGTACACACATATGACAGCTTATTCTGAAGTCATTTTGAAGCCACTTAAGCCATACTTTAAGTTTTTTATCCCAATGCCAAGATTCATTATAGCTGTGCTACATATAAAGATTACTACAAAATAGGAAAATTCAGAGGCAATCCCCACCATGTCCACATTATTCATTCTTAGTCACAGAAAGTCACATTTTTCACGACTCTGGGGTATGTGGACACACTAGGCTGCTCCACCGAAGCGGAGTAGCAGCTGGCCAAACAATAGTCAATAACAGTCTCTAGGACAAGAGTACCTGGATTTAAGATTTGACAGACACTCGGCGTAGCAGAGACTTGACTTAGCAGACACGTGGCGTAGCAGACAAGTGGCACATATGACACTTGGCACAGATGACACTTGGCTTATAACTTTTAACAAACACAATTACTGGATAGAGGATATAGGGTATGGGGACACAGGATACAACTAAGGGACCATTTGCAATAACGAACATGGGCAGACACAACAACGCTCAGGCAAGGAGGAATAGGGCATAGTGCTTTTTATAGTTCCTGGTATGCTGGGATAGGATGTGGGAGATGAGTTTGGTGTGCACGCAGGCCCTTTAAGGCTGGGAACGAGCGCACATGCACACCCTATGTGTAGCAGCAGCAGCTGTTGACAGTCTTGTGTGCCGGCGTCTCAGAGGAGGTAGGTCTGCGCTCGCTGCTGTTGGCAGGTAAGTAATACCAACGTTCAGCGACCGCAGCCATTACAATATGTCTGCATCAGCTATAGCCTTGGACTTTGCACACCCTTGTGCTTGTGCTCTGAAGTCGCTCATGAAAAGCTGTGCATGATATATATTATATTATATTATGTGCAATATTAAGTGGATGAACTTTGCATTACATTTTATCAAAATAAAATAATCAACCTTTTTAAAATATACTTACAGATATAGCACTATACTGGATTGGTATTTTAAAGGCTATGTAAACCTTTGAAGACTTTTTTGTTTTAACTAAAATAATGTATTATAGTGTTTAATGCAACTTTGGGATTGTTTCTTTTAAAATAATTTTAAAAAAAAATTAATATGCAGTTTCTATGTATCCTGGGTACACAGAAGCTGTGACTTGCGCTAAAAGCCGAATCTGTCAGGTCCGCAGGACTGACGGCTTTAGTGACAGCTGGTCCTGCATGACTGTGACATGCAGGATCCAGCTGTTATCAATCACATCTAATTTTATAACTTAGATGTGATTGATAACAGGTGGAAAGTCTTCAAAGATTTACATAGACTTTATTTTTTTTTTGCCTATATCATATTAACACACCTAGTTATAGAAAATTTATTCTTTTTAAACAAGGGCATTTATCATATGACCTAATTAAACAGTGCCTGTGGGTGCCATCGATGATTGCCATACATTGCTATTTTGAATTGGCCATACTTTGGGCGCAATATCATTCAAGGACACTCTTTAGACTTCTAAAAGATGTCTTAGTTAAATCCCTTTCAACACATACTTGTAATGACCCATACAATAAAGTAATTTTTTTTTTCAATTAAGGTAAGCAGTAAAAAAATAAATAAAAGCAGTAAAAAAATAAATTTAAAATTGTGGTGAAATTGTGGTGAAATTGCTTTAGTTGACGCACTATATCAAACATTAGTATGACGCCAATATCAAACATTAGTATGAATTAAACGTTAGCTTATGTGTACCTGAAAATCCAGAACTTGTTACGCAAAAAAACAAGACCTTAACCCTTTCACGACCAAGGACGAAAATGAACGTCCTGGTCGGCTGCTAGTTCCCGCACCAGGACGTTCATTTTCATCAGCATTTAAAACTGTCACTCTGTGTAAACACAGAGTGACAGGCGCGCGCTGACAGCTGTCCTAGACAGCTGACACATCAGTCTCGCCGGACAGCGGACCATCGCCGCTGCTTTAGGCAATTAACCCCTTAAGTGCGGCGTCGGATTGCCGTCACCGCATTTAAGTGGTTTGAAGCACATCGGCTGCCCCCACGAAGTGATCGTGCGGGCTACCGATGCTTGTCGTGGCAATCGGAGGTCAGACAACGACCTCCGGGTTGCCATGTACGGAAGCCTCGGAGGAGCAGCCTCCGGCCGGTCCTCCTCGGCTTCCTGTCAGAGTGACAGTTACGTCACAATGACAGTTAGAGTACATTACACTACGTGTGTAGTGTAATGTACTCTAGCAGCGATCAAAGCTGCAAGACTAAGTGTCCCCTAGTGGGACAAGTGGAAAAAGTAAAAAAAAGTAATAAAAATGTTTTCAAAAAAGTGTAAAAATAAAAGTTATAAGTGATATAAACATGAACTTTTATTATAGAAAAAAAATTAACACGTTAAAAAAGTACACATATTTTGTATCACTGCGTTCGTAATGACTCCAACTATAAAACTGTAATGTTATTTTTCCGGCATGATGAACACCCCAAAAAAAATCAATAAAAAACTACGACAGAATCACAATTTTTTTGGTCACCACTGCTCCCTAAATAAAGAATAAAAAGTGATCAAAAAATCACATGTACCCAAAAATAGTACCAATAAAAACTTCTATCCGTCCCGCAAAAAACAAGCCCTCACACAGCTTTTTTGACTAAAAAATAAAAAAATTATGTCTCTCAAAATATGGTGACGCAGAAATTGTTTTTTTTTATAAAAAAGTAATTTTATTTGTCAAACGCAAAAAAAAGGACCAAACCTATGTACATATGGTATCGCCGTAATCGTACAAACACGCAGAATAAAGTCAAAATTTCATTTATAGCATACGGTGAGCGCCGCAAAAATAAAACCTAAAAAACGGTGTCAGAATTCCTGTTTTTTGCTCAGGATTGCAAAAAAATTGAATAAAAAGTGATTAAAAAAATCGCACGTACCCCAAAATGGTACCAATGAAAACTACAGATTGTCCCGCAACAAATAAGCTCTCATAGGGCTCCGGTGGTGAAAAAATAAAAAAGTTCTGGCTTTCAGAATATAACGATGCAAAATGTCCAAAAGCGGATAAGATCGGGCGCCATTTATCAGTGTGACACCGGGCACATATCTATGAAATATTATTTATTTACCCCATTATTATACCCTCTTATTATGCCCTGATGTACTCCACACAGATTACACATACCCCCAAATTATAAACTGAAATACCAGCAAAACCCCAAACAAAACTACTGCTAAGCAAAATCTGCGCTCCAAAAGCAAAATGGTGTCCCTCCCTTCTGATCCCTACAGTGTGCCCAAGCAGCAGTTTGCGCCCACACATATGGCGTCTCCATACCCGAGAGAACCCGCTTAACGTTTTATGAGGTATTTGTCTTCTGTGGCACACACTGGGCACAACATATTATGCACTAAAATGGCATATCAGTGGAAAATTGCAATTTTCACTTTGAACCATCCGCTGCGCATTAACCCCTTTGCGCACTATGACTTAATTCCCCATCATGGTGCGGCGGTTGATGTATGGAGCCGGCTCACATGCTGAGCCCGCTCCATACGCTACGGGTGTCAGCTGTGTATTACAGCAGGCCCCCTCGGTACTAACGGACAGGTACAGCGATCGCTCTGTTACAGAAGCCTGTAAGAATAACAATATACTGCAATACATTAGTATTGCAGTGTATTGTACCAGTGATTCAATGATCGCTGGATCAAGTCCCCTAAGGGGATTGATTAATAAAATGTGTAGAAGAATAAGGCACACAACCTATTTTCAAACGTAAACGAGGCGTATTATGCCTCGTTTTACGTCTGAAAATAGGGCTGCAATACGTCGGCAAACATCTGCCCATTCATTTGAATGGGTTTGCCGACGTACTGTGCAGACAACCTGTAATTTACGCGTCTTCGTTTGACAGCGTAAATGGACTGCCTCGGCAAAGAAGTGCAGGGCACTTCTTTGCCACGTAATTTGAGCTGTTCTTCATTGAACTCAATGAAACACAGCTCAAGATTTACGAGCGTCTCAGAGCGTCTTAGATGCCTCGTAAATTACGAGGAGGAGCATTTACGTGTGAAACGAGGCAGCTGTAAACAGTCTGTCTTTTCACACGTAAATGCCTCTCATCGTGTGAACATACCCTTATAGTTATTAGTAGTGAGAATTAATTTTTTTTAAAGTTAAAAAAAACCACCTTTTCGCATTTTTCTTCTAAAGTAATGTAAAAAAAATGAACAAAATTGGTATAGCTACGTACGTAAAAGTCCGAACTATTACAATATATCATTATTTAATTTGCACAGTGCACACCTTAAAAAAATTAAATAATTGAAACCGCCAAAATCGCTGTTTTATTTATTTTTTGTCACCTTCGCTCTAAAAAAAAAATGTAATACAACTTTTGAATCACTTTTTATGTACCAAAAAATGGTACCAATAAAATCTGCAGCTCCTCCCGCAATAAATAAGCCCTCACACCGCTCTATTGATGGAAAAATAAAAAAGTTATGACTCTTGGAAAGCGGGGAGTGAAAATCTAAAATATGAAAGCAAAAAATGGATCAGTCCTGAAAGGGTTAATTAATTTCTAATGAAAAAACTTATGACCACATGTGGGGTATTTCCGTACTCGGGAGAAATTGCTTTATAAAAAATGGTTGTTTTTTTTTTCCTCCTTTATCCCTTGTGAAAATGAGAAAATTCAACATTTTAGTGGAAAAAATGTTGATATTAATTTTTGCGCCCTAATTCTAATAAACTCTGCAAAAGACCCGTGGGCTGTAAATGCTCACTATACCCCTAGAAAAATTCCTTGAAGGTTTTTCCAAAATGGGGTCACTTTTGTTGGGTTTCCACTGTTTTGGTCCCTCCAGTGCATTGCAAATGCGACATGGCACCGAAAACCATTCCAGCAAAATCATAAATCCAAATGGCGCTCCTTCCCTTCTGAGCCCTGCTGTGGGTGCAAACAGCAGTTTATTACCACATATGTAATCGGGAGACATTGCTTTACAAATGTTGGGGTGCATTTTCTTCGTTATTCCTTGTAAATAATAAAAATGTCTATGTTGTTTCAGAAAAAAAGTACATTTTAATTTTTACAGACTAATTCCAATATATTTAGTGAAAAACCTGTGTGGCCTGCTTCATGCTTTAGGGGATGCCCCGCACCTGGTGACATGCTCCACATATGGTGGTCCTGTCCTAAACTCGTTAGATTCTGGAGCAGAGTCTTTGGTCTCGCTCAGAGTCTGTTTGGTATAATTTTACATAAAGACCCTAAGTTAGCTCTCCTCCACCTCAAACCCTCTGAACTAACGCATGCACAATTTCAATTGTTCTCTTACATCCTATTGGCTGCTAAAATGACTATTGCCCACTCCTGGAAAAAGCAGTCTGTAATTTTTGCAGGTGTCAAAACCAGAATGGACCAAATATTTGTAAACGAAAAACTCACAAGTATTTTATTGGATAGGATTGCCAGATTCGAGTTGCTTTGGCTGCCCTGGATCAATTACGCCTACTCTCACCTACCTGGTGCCATAATCACCGCCTTTTGACAATTTGCTAATAATTTTTCTCTAGATCTCTGGCCGACCACACCTTTACCTTTCCCTGTCTTTTTGTTCCCCTCTCTCCATTCCCTCTTTCCACTTCTCAATTTTGTTTCCTCTTTTTACATGCTCTTATCATTACCGCCCTGACAGTTTGACATACTGACTAGTGCATTGCTGTATCAGTTGCGATATATTATATATTGTGTATCTCCCCCCCCTTTTTTTTTGTGTTTATGCAATATATTTCCTTACTTTGTTGTAAAAACTCAATAAAACTTGTTGAAAAGAAAAACCTGTGTGGTCAAAATGCTAACTATAACCCTAGATAAATACCTTAAGGGGTCTAGTTTTCGAAATGGGGTCGTTTATGGGGAGTTTCTATCGTTCTGACAGCTCAAAGCTTCTCCAAATGTACAGTGGGGAATAAAACATTTTCAAGCAAAATATGAGTCCTGAAAGCCTCCTGGTGCTCCCTTCCTTGGGGCCCTGCCGTGTGTCCAAACAACGCATTAGGGCCACAATGTGGGTATTTTTGAAAACAGGAGAAAGAGGGTGATAGTTTTTGGGGTGTGTTTCTTCATTTTCATGTTCGCTTTACAAAGAAATCGGTCTTCAAACTAATACTTTTATGAAAAAAGTGACTTTTTTTTTTTCACCTGATATGCATTAAATTTAGCAAAGAACTGTGGGGTCAAAATACTTACTATACACCTAAATAATTACGTTATGGGGTCTAGTTTTCTAAATGGGGTCGTTTATGGGGAGTTTCTATTGTTCTGGCAGCTCAAAGCCTCTCCAAATTTACAGTGGGGCCTAAAACATTTTCAAGCAAAATATGAGTCCTGAAAGCCACCGGGTGCTCCCTTCCTTTTGGGTCCTGCCGTGTGTCCAGGCAGCACATTAGGGCCACAATGTGGGTATTTTTGAAAACAGGAGAAGCAGGGTGATATATTTTGTGGTGTGTTTCTTCATTCTCATGGTCGCTTTACAAAGAAATTGGTCTTCAAACTGATACTTTTATGAAAAAAAGTGAAATTATAATTTTTTTCACCTGCTATGTATTCAATTTAGCAAAAAACTGTGGGGTCAAAATACTTACTATAACCCTAGGTAAATACCTTAAGGGGTCTAGTTTTCTAAATGGGGTCATTTGTGGGGGTTTCCATCACTCTGAGACCTATGAGCCTCTGAAAACCTGTCTTGGTGCAGGAAAACAAAATGTACTTCAAAATGTATAAAATTATTATTCAATTTGTAAGTCCTCTAAATTGCTGAAAATGTATTTTATTTTTTCAAAAGTGCTGCCAAAATAGAGTAAAGAGATAGAAATATATATTTAATTTAAAAAAAATTGTACAGTATGTGTG
This sequence comes from Rhinoderma darwinii, assembly GCF_050947455.1. Taxonomy (NCBI): domain Eukaryota; kingdom Metazoa; phylum Chordata; class Amphibia; order Anura; family Rhinodermatidae; genus Rhinoderma; species Rhinoderma darwinii. The sequence goes on from NC_134691.1 coordinate 174,554,154, forward strand.
TACATATGTAGCATATTGCAGTTAAAAATAGGGAAAAATGGTAATTTTTACAAAATTTCTTCCATTTTTCTATTTTTTTTATTCTTTTCCGCAAATTGTATCAGTCTACTTTTACCACTAAAATAAAGTACAACATGTGACGAAAAAACAATGTCAGAATTACTTGGATATTCAAAACTTTCACAGAGTTATTCTCTGATAAAGTAAGATATACCAGATTTGACAAATCTGGCTTGGTACAAACATGCCCGGTCATTAAGGGGTTAAAGAGCCTCTGCCCTATGGATACGTCAAATGTCGGGAAAGGGTTAAAGAGGCTCTGTCACCAGATTTATACTTCCCTATCTCCTACCTAATGTAATAGGTACTGTGTTGTAGAAAACTACTGCGTTGTTGTTGTTTTTTAAAAAACGTTTATTAGTGACAAAGTTATGAGCATTTTAACATTTATGCAAATTTTTTGTAAAAGCCCAACTGGGCATTTTTTTTTACTTTAACCAAGTGGGCGTTGTAAAGAAAAGTGTATGGCGCTGACCAATCAGTGTCATACACTTCTCTCCATTCATGTCCAGCTTTAGTCACAGCACAGCGTGATCATGCGAGATCACGCGGGATCATGCTATGCCTTCACTTACGCCCATGGGTTCTTCACCGGAGCGACGAGAGAAAGATCAGACATCGCCTCCAATAGCCTCCTGGCTGTCATAAAGCGTCATACACTTTTCTTTACAACGCCCACTTGGTTAAAGTAAAACAAATGCCCAGTTGGGCTTTTACAAAAAATTTGCCTCAATGTTGAAATGCTCATAACTTTGTCACTAATAAAAGTTTAAAAAACAAACAAACAAAAAAAAAATACACAGTAGTTATCTACAACACAGCACCTATTAGATTAGGTAGGAGATAGGGAAGTATGAAACTGGTGACAGAGCCTCTTTAAAGGTGTTGTCTCACGACAGACATTTATGGCATATCCATATCAACCTCTGCGACCTGCACCTATCTCAAGAACGTTTTCATTCAGTTCTATTGGAGTCACGGAAACAGTGTAGCTCAGCAAGCCCAGCTGTTTCCGAAATCCCAACCACCTTCACCGTCTGGATGCAGTGGCCAGCAGCAGCATCACAAAACAAGGATGGGGTCGGGAACCCCCGTTATTGAGATAGGTACAGGTCGCAGAGGTGGGACCGGCATCTATCAGAGATTTATGGCATATCCTGTGGATGCCATAAATGTCTGTCGTGAGACAACCCCTTTAGAAAGCTATGTAGACATAAATATATAAAAAATATGGTTGATGGAATACGGTGAGGAAAAAACAAAAAAGTCCTGAGGTAACACATCATGATTACTCAGTTAGCAAATTGTGTAGAAGAAACCCTCATTTAGAAATTCAGGTCATCTACATGGTTATTATATCCTTTAAACACAATCAGCGAGATTTATCAATTTGTGATTAGTGAAAACTGTCTCAGGTAAATTGTCTTACCATAATGACAAGCCCTGCTCCTACAACATTATTGATAAATATTTCTCGCTATGACAAGAGTTTACTTAGAGCATTAATGGTGCCGCTCTTTATACAAGCTCTGGAAATGAAAAAAGAAAATCTGTCACCGAAAGCAATGCCTAAAACACTGCATTAAATAATGTTAATAAGTGAACATAATGTTATGTAGAATACAATGATTACTCTTTTGATTTTCAGATGGTTTAGCTTTCAAAACAATGCACCACTTATGCAAATACATCCTTGTTCAGACAAATGCTAGTCTGTTGTTAGACTGAAACAATATACTGCACGCATGATTAGTGTTGTAAATAACTGCAAAACAAACTTAATTGGCCATTAATCTTTTCAACTTTGTTATTATAGGACAGGATGGCTAGAAACTCATTTTCAAGGGACTGCAAAAGCCTAACCAGCTGCCGTAATGAAAGAAAGTAACTCGAAAATGTAGCTGTAGGGAGTAAAAAGTGATGGTTCGCCAACTGTTGTTATTAACTGATCAGTTAAGTCCTAACAGGTTATAGTAATCTAGTACTGACATATAAATTCTTGTGATGTCATTCACATTTGTTGAAGGAGATTTGGTATTAAGATACTACAAAATAGCATAATAGAGATGAGCAGGGGAAGAGTACACCAAATGTAGCTGACTATTTCAAGTCATTGAGCTCTTATGGATGGTTTGATGCACAGAGAGCTACACTACCTCATACAATTCTAACTTGCCAAGCAAGCTAAGTGATATGTCTATCTATCTATCTATCTATCTATCTATCTATCTATCTATCTATCTATCTATCTATCTATCTATCTATCTATCTATCTATCTATCTATCTATCTATCTATCTATCTATCTATCTATCTATCTATCTATCCATATTAATATCCATAGAGGCAAAGCAATTATGCCTATACCAAGTGGTAAAACCAGTTTAAATACATTAAAGCTGGTCAGTGTCTGTAGAAGCAGCACTTCACATACCCAGCATTTTCTCTGCTGCACTCCTAGTTAGTACAGACAGGGAGATAATGCAGATAGATACAATCTTATTTTATCCCAAAAAGTTTAGCGATGATAGAACGGCTGCTGGTCAGATCTCTTAAAAAAAGAGAACCACTCTTCTATTTGAAAATATGAACGTTTTTCATTGATATTTATAAATACTGTAAAATATAAAGCTTCTTAAAGTCCAGAATTCTTACAATTTGTAAAAACAAAAAAAAGTAGAAGCTGTATCTAATACCAGCACATATCAAGTAAAATATAACTAGATGCATAACAACCTATATTTTGTTGAGGTTGAGTTATGCACACTATAACAATGTTTTAGAGCTTTTCAGGGATCGAGAGTGATACGAGTGATTCTGTATTACCTACCCAGTATTTATACTCAAGGCATCCAATAAAGTTTGATGTTTTCACATAATGCTTGTACCAAGGCTTGCCTGGCTAAGATGTTATATTTTAGTATAAAGACGTCTAGCAGTTGCCTATATTGAAATTAATATTATCAGATTGATGTTTTTAAGATAAAATATATTAAATGACCACTTGAAATGCCTACAAAACCATTTTTTAAACATCACAGAATCATATTCTCCATACAATTATAATATGAGATAGGGTACATGCTTATTCCTAGGAATATCCTATTTGCCTAATTCTATATTTGGGACTGCAACAACTTTTCTTAATTTTATTAGTTTATAGCACTGGGTACAGTATTGTAGAGATTGGGAGTGTCAGTGTGTTTCATTTCAAAGAACTTGTGACTGCCCATCAAAGTCCTTCTGTAGAGGAGCCATGCCTATACTTTATATATATAGATTATAATGAGTCAAATTAAAAGATAATGGAGACTAAAACATAGATTTTTTTTATTAGCCATTAGTAATTATTATTGCAATGCTTGCTGCTAAAGTTACATACACTGTAAGGGATCTTCAACAATTGGATTGATTTTACATGTGAATCTTAATTTTCTAAATTGCTACAGATATTTTTTTCTCATCTAATTACTGATTAAATCCTAAAATTAATCAGTAATGACTAAGAAAAAAAACAATGGAATATAAAGATAATTTTAGTACCATGGCGATTATTATTAAAGTTACATCCAGCACCCATAAACTATCATTGGTACACGTTTAATGTATGTCATGAACTCTCATGACCTTTTCATAACATATATGTTTAATGTATCTAATACATAATAGTCTATTGATGACAGATGCCACTATTAGGCATTCTGCACAGGTATCCATGACCCATTGACTATTATGGCGTTTAATGTATACATCATGAAAAGCTATTGAAAAGCTCATGATGTATATATCACCCAAAGACTACAATGTCCAAAAAATATACATAAAATACTATATTTTTCTGTAGGATCCCTTTGTATGGAATATCGTAGTCTACTACGCTATTCAATACCTAAAAAAAAAGTTATACCAACATATATCAGCCCGGCAGAAGCCAAAGGGACATGCTTTTGGCCTTCCTCAAGATAATGGAGCCCTATGGACACATTTAGCGCATACATCAGAAGATTTCCTGGTGTACACACCAAACACATCACAAAGGTGATGTGAACAGGTCCCAATAAGTATTGTTTATTAGGACACTTACACTGTTATTGACAATTTCTTTGGCGAAATTCAAATTAAAATGTAAATTATATGTATGCAAGAGCGGCTGAAAGGCATTTTTTTTCTTCAATATTTACCAGGCACAGGGGCTGTGCCTGGGATTGCAACTCAGTCCCATTTACTTGAATAGGACCAAAACTGCAATCAGATGCATACGGCTATGTGCCTGGTAAGCTATGAAGAGGACACAGTATTCGGCAGTTGGACCCCCACCATTCTGATATTACTGGCCCAAGGATAGGACATTGACCCCTTCAGGACTGAGCCTGTTTTGGCCCTCAGGACAAAGACGATTTTTCAAATCTGACAGGTGGCACTTTATGTAGAATAACTTGGGAATGCTTTTACCTATCCAAGTGATTCTGAGAATGTTTTCTCATGACATATTGTACTTTATGTTAGTGGAAAAAATTGGTTGATAAATTCAATATTTATTTGTAAAAACACCAAGATTTGGAGAAAATTTGAAAAAATTAGCATTTTTCTAAATTTAAATGCATCTGCTTGTAAAACAGATAGTAGTACCACACAAAATAGTTACTAGTTTACATTTCCCATATGTCTACTTTTTGTTTGCATCGTTTTTTGAACATTTTTTTATTTTTCTAGGACGTTACAAGACTTAGAACTTTAGCAGCGATTTCTCATATTTTTAATAAAATTTCAAAAGGCTATTTTTACAAGGACCAGTTCAGATCTGAAGTGGCTGTGAGGGCCTTATATATTAGAAAGTCCCCATAAATCACCCCATTTTGAAAACAGCATCCCTCAAAGTATTCAAAACCGCATTCAGAAAGTGTTTTAACCGTTTAGGCATTTCACAGGAATTAAAGCATAGTAGAGGTGAAATTTACAAATTTCATATTTTTTGGCCAAAATTTATTTGTAATACAGTTTTTTTTCTATACAACAGAAAGTTTTACCCGAGAAATGCAACTCAATATTTATTGCCCAGATTCTGCAGTTTTTATAAATATCCCACATGTGACCCTAGTGCGCAAATTTACTGAAATACAGGCCTCAGAAGCAAGGGAGCATCTAGTGGATTTTGGGGCCTCCTTTTTTTTTAGAATATATTTTAGGTACCATGTCAGGTTTGAAGAGGTCTTGTGGGGCTAAAACAATAAAGACCCCCAAAAGTGACCCCATTTTGGAAACTACACCCCTCAGGGAATTTATCTAGTGGTATAGTTAGCATTTTGAACTCACAGTTTTTTTGCTAAATTTATTTGAATTAGTATGTGAAATTTGTAATTTTTTCAAGGAATAAAAGAGAAAAAAACATCCCAACATATGTAAAGCGATTTCTCCCGATCATAGCAATACCCCATATGTGGTAATGAACAGCTGTTTGGACCCACAGCAGGACTCAGAAGGAAAGGAGCCCCATTTGGATTTTGGATTTCTGATTTTGCTGGAATAGTTTTCAGTGTCGTGACGCGTTTGCAATGCAGTGGAGGGAACAAAATAGTGGAAACCCCCCAAAAGTGACCCCATTTTGAAAACTACACTCATTAAGGAATTTTTCTAGGGGTAAAGTTAGCATTTTGACCCCACAATTGTTTTGCTGAATTCATTGGAATTATTCTGTAAAGGTAATTATTCTGAAAAAAGGTAGCCATTTTAAATTTTTACAAGGAATAAAGGAGAAAAAGCACCCCAACATTTGTAAAACAATTTTTCAAAATTACGGAAATATTCCATATGTGGTAATAAACTGCTGTTTGGACCCACAGCAGGGCTTAGAAGGGAAGGAGCGCTATTTGGCTTTTGGAGCTCAAATTTAGCTGAAATGGTTTTTGGGTGCCATGTCGCATTTGGAAAGCCCCTGAGAGGCCAAAACCGTGGAAACCCCCCACAAGTATTTTGCAGGATTTATTAGAATTAGTCAGTAAAAATGAATTTCAACATTATTTCCACTAAAATGTTGCATTTTTTCAATTTCACAAAGGATAAAGGAGGAACATTTGTAAAGCAATTTCTCCCGAGCACGGCAATACCTCACATGTGGTCATAAATGTTTTTTCATTAGAAAGTAATTAGCCCTTTCCGGACTGAACCATTTTTTTATTTTCCTTTTTAGTTTTTCCCTCCCCACTTTCCAAGAGCCATAACTTTTTTTATTTTTCCATCAATAGAGTGGTGTTAATGCTTATTTTTTTGAGGGACGAGCGGTCACTATTATTGGTACAAATTTTTGGTACATACAACTTTTTGAGCACTTTGTATTTCATTTTTTGGTAGAGCCAAGGTGACCAAAAAAACAGCGATTTTGCAGTTTTAAATTCTTTATTTTTCACATGAGCCCGCTCCATACATCACCCTCCACACTACAACATGCTATGTCGTGGTGCGCGAAGGGGTTAATGTGCAGCGGATGGTGCAGAGTGATAATTAACATTTTCCACTGATATGCCATTTTAGTGCACTACATGTTATGCCCAGTTTGTGCCACTGAAGACAAATACCTCATAAAATATTAACCGGGTTCTCTCGGGTATGGCGATGCCAGATCTGTGGGCGTAAACTGCTGTTTGGGCACGCTGTAGGGCTCAGAAGAGAGGGAGCGGCATTTGGCGCGCAGATTTAGCTTGTTAGTTCGGTTTGGCGTTTTACTGGTATTTCAGTTTATAATGTGGGGGGGCATTTGTAATATGCGCAGAGAACATCAGGGCATAATAAGAGGCTAAAATAATGGTGTAAGTAAATAATAATCCGCAGATATGTGGCCGGTGTTGCACTGATAAATGGCACCCAATCTTATCTGCTTTTGGGACACTCTGCACATTTTTCATCGCCATATTCTAAGAGCCAGAACTTTTTTATTTTTTCTTCACCGGAGCTGTGTGAGGGCTTATTTTTTGCGGGACAATCTGTAGTTTTCATTGGTACCATTTTGGGGTACATGCAATTTTTTTTATCACTTTTTTTTCATTTTTTGGAAAGCAAGCTGACCAAAAACCATCAATTCTGACCATGTTTTTTATTCTTTTTTTTTTAGGCGTTCACCCTGGGCTGTATATGACAATTTTACTTTATTCTGCGGGTCGGTACAATTACGGCGATACCATGTGTATATAATTTTTTAATGTTTTGCGTTAGTGCAATAAAATCACTTATTTATAAAATCAATTATTTTTTGTGTCACCATATTCTGAGGGCCATAACTTTTATTATTTTTCAGTCAAAAAAACTGTGTAAGGGCTTGTTTTTTGCAGGATAGGTTGTAGTTTGTATTGGTACCATTTTGGCGTACATGCGACTTTTTGATCACTTTTTTTATATATTTTGGGAGGAGTGGTGACCAAAAAATAGTGATTCTGGCATTGTTTTTTTACTTATTTTTTTGCGGTGTTCACCGTGCGGGAAAAATAATATTATAATTTTATAGTTGGGGTCTTAACGACTGCTGTGATACCAAATATGTGTACTTTTTTTCCTATAATAATATACTTATTATAGGAAAAAAAGCAGTGTTTGTTTATGTCACTTATAACTTATATTTTTACACTTTTTATAAACATTTTATTCTATTTTTTTTGCTTTTTTTACTTGTCCCACTAGGGGATACTTAGACTTGCAGCTCTGATCACTGCTGGAACACATTACACTACCTACGTAGTGTAATGTGTTCTAACTGTCATTGTGACCGGCCGGAGGCCGCTCCTCCAAAGCTTCCGTACATGGCAGCCCGGAGGCAATTCTCTGGCTTCTGGCTGCCGTGATAAAGATCGCCAGCCGCCGCAAATGCACGTGGGGGGCTGCCGATCTGCTCTAAACCTCTTCAATGCGGCGATCGCAATCGACCACCGCATCGAAGGGGTTAATTGCCGATTTTAGCGGCGACAGGCCGCTGATCGGCAACATGGAGAGCAGGGCAGACACCCTGCACAGTTAACCGCCGCTGCGGTGTAGCGCCGCGCGGCGGTTAACTGTTAAAGCGCGGACGTAACTGCACGCCCAGGAGTTAATTTACGCCAAGGTGCGGGAAGGGGTTAATATATATTTCCCAGAGAAACCCTTTAAGTTTTCTACTTCAACCGTGATCTATAAGTGATATAGTTTGGGGATTGATTTATAAAATAAACTAGTTTAAAATTATAGGATCACTACAAGTGCTCAGTTTTTGTAACAATATTTTAGCTTGAACAATATACAGTTTATTTTGACCTTCTACCAAAATCTTTGCTCAGGTTTGTAATATCTGCCATTGTACCGTACATAGAGAGTCTAAGATCTGACTTGGTCGCTGATTAAGATTATGTGCTACTGTATTTTAAGCAGTGTTACACACCAATTTGCCTGTACAACAAGTCCAACAATGCTGCGTTCAGCACCCATATTCAATATCCATTTCTCACCACAGCACTTTGTTCACTTCCAGTTTATTTCTTACATTCCACCATCTGAAGACTTTAATAGATGCAGTTCTGGAACTATTCACAAGTGCAGTGGCTTTATTTTGTTTACACCAGTGAGTGGTACACCCACAATTAGAGATGAGAAAATCAATACTAAACGATTCAGAAATTTATAAGAGGAATAACGGAGGAATAACTAAACGCAACGTTCTAAGAAAATATGCTCCAGGAATTTTTATTTACTAAAATTGACATGTCTGTAGAGGTGACAGGTCTTATTTAATAGCATGTAGTAATTATTATTAGGCAATGACATTTCCTCCAATCATCATAACTTACAATGGAATGAGCAATCTCTAACCTTAAAATAGATGATGCTGGCTTTCAATGGCAGCCCTTTAAAATGGAAAGTTACTTATCTGTCATCTGAAAGCAACTGAATGACTGGCACTTATGCAGAGCATACAATTTCAACAGTTCAGTCCATCATTTCTTTGCATTTTAATGGTATACCTGTAAAAGAAGGAACATGTCACATAATCATTTGAAATAATGACAGAGGTGGGGAAAGAAAGATTATGTAAGTACAAAAAGCGAGAAACAGTTTAAACATTCATTCAGTATCTAAAATTGCAGCTCTGTCAACATGATTGGCACATTGAGGGTTGACAAGGCAATACCAATCTATAATAGTCAGTGCAAACCCCTAAATTACTTTTAGGATTTCAGCTAGGGAATTTACATCAATTTAACTTGTTCACAAAGCAAACTGTTTTAAGAGCCATGTTTCTTCTTAAAAAAAAATTTGGTTAGATGACAGACACATTTTTGTGAAAATAGTGATTTACCTTATAGTTAAATTTGTATGCCGCACAGTACTAAACCAGAGCATGTATAACCTTTTTTTTTAATACACTCCTCAACATTGAAACTGCAACACCAAGAAGGAGAAGTTTTGTAATTGTGGAAATCACAGGATCGATAGACATGTTAATGATATCCAAATGATAAAAAAATTGGAAACAAAATAATTCTAAATATCTTGATTTATTCAGTATAGAGTATGACCGCTACGTGAAGAAATACACACACTTACACGCCTTGGCATGCTATCAGTGAGGTTATTAATGGTTGTCTGAGGAATGTTATGCCATGCTGAATGCACTTGGGCATGCAAATCATCAAGATTGGCTGCTGTCAGCTTCCCTTGCAATTGCCGACTAATGACCTCTCACATGTGCTTAATGGGAGACAAGTCTGGAGATACAGTAGATGGTAGCATGTTTAGGCTACGCAGGCTGCTCACAGTAACACGAGCAACATGTGGCCTGGCGTTGTCCTGTTGAAAAGTGGCTGCCGTGACACTTTGGAGAAATTGCCGTATCACTGGTTCCACAAACAAATCAATGTAACCCCGAGCTGTTAGTGTATCTGAAATGAGGACTAAATGGGTCCGGCCATCGTACATTATGCCACCCCACACCATAATCCTGGAAGAAGTACCGGTGTAACGTTCTCTTCTGAAGGCCTCTTCATGGCTTTGCCCACTTGGTCTCCATACCAATCTCTGCCTATCATTGCATCCAAGACAAAAGCAGGACTCATTGCTGAAGAAGATAGACCTTTATTCCAGCCTCCATTGCCGCCTTGCTGTTCACCATGATAGCCTTTGGGGGTGGTGGCGTGTGGTCAATGGAACACCTGTAGCTGGATGTCTGGCTTGTAGCCCAGTGTCATGCAAATGCCTTCTGATGATTTATGTCGACACTGGTTGCAGTCCTAGGCTTGGCATGTGACGTCCAATTTCACTTGCAGTACAGAATGGATCACTATGCACTATTCTTCCAATCAGACGATCCATCCGTGCAGAGTTTCGTCTCTGCGCTCCTCTTTCTGTCATTCCCGTTCGTTGTTGTTCTCTCAACCTCCGGGACATCCAATGTTGGACAGTGCTGACATCTCGGCCTAGGCGCGTAGCAATCTGCCAGGGTGATAAACCAAGTTCTCTCAGTTCAAGGATTATGTCCCTCGCAGTTTGCAACAAGTGGTGATAACTGGCATGTCGACTAACAAGAGGCATCGCACAATCATTCCACACCACTTGATTTGATTTTTGAGGTTTCATGTGGCTAAAAACTTTGCTTTCAAGCTGGCTTTTATGTCCCTCTCACATGTCACAGATTGGAGCTAGGTGCTTGAAAATTTGATAATTTGCAGATTTAGCTACACCTGCTATTTCCTTGATTTGCATAACCTCACGGCTTGCCCTTCTTGGTCTTGCAATTTCAATGTTGAGGAGTGTAGTTCAAACGAATGGGAAATGTTTTTTGATATAAGGGATGATTCTCTTTTATCCCCCAACCATTCACATTTGCGTTGGAGGTCTCAGTCGCAGATTCCGTCACATTTTACCAAAAAAATAGCACAGCATGTAGTGCTTTTTTTTTCTGGTAAAATGACAGACAGTACGGCGGTACCTGACAAAGGCCCTATTATAAGTCAATTGGGTCTATCGAGCACCATTGATGTCCGCATGTGATGGAACCAGAACTCTGTCAACTTTGTTGTTCTGCCCCTATGATGGAGAAAAACAATAAAATTGAAGAATGCACATGTGAACGAGGCCTTACTTGATCATACTGAATAGCAGTTTCTAATATTTTAACTTCCTATTAGGCCCTGTTCACATGGAGTTTTTTTTCAGGCAGTTTTTTTTCCGCGTTTTTTTGCCCGTGGTCATTGAAGCTAATGCAAGAACAGTGGGCAAAAAATATGCAAAAAAACACTCATAAACGATCGCCGCAGGATTTTTTTTTTGCCTCCCATTGATTTCAATGGAGGTCAGAGGCGGAAACTGTGGCAAGAAGGGACATGCCCCTTATTTTCCTTCAAGAAACCAAAAGCCACCCTGGAAAGAAAGCCTCTGCCTCCCATTGAAGTCAATAGGTGGCGATTTCAGCCGATTTCCACATCAAAATCAGCACCAAATAACTCTGTGTTTACTGACCCTTAAACCTTCTTGTCAGGCTTTTCCAGTGCTACTTCTCATCAGACAAAGCATAATCGCTTTCTCTAATTCTAAACCTAATTTACACCTTACCTAGGGGACTTAAGGGGGTTTTACACTGGGCAATTATCGGGCAGACGAGCATTCATAGAACGCTCGTTGCCAATAATTGTCCTGTGTAAACGCTTGTTCATCTGCTGATCGTATCGTTTTAAAAAAGTTAAATATTATTGTTGTCGGCAGCACATCTCCCTATGTAAACAGGGAGACACGCTACCAACATGATAATAATGTATGGGGATGAGCGATCACAGTAACGACCGCTCTTCTCCATACATACCTCCTTGTGACAGGAGCAGACAAACATTGATCGGTGTAATAGGGGCTTTACCCTTTACATTGTACTTTCAAATGGGAAGGACTTTCTTTTCTTTTGTATCTTGTAACCGCCATTGTGCATTTGAATCATCATTCTAATATTCTTTGTGACTGTATTTGTTACTTGCTTTATCTTTCTACAACACCATGGAAAATTACAAAGCTATGCATATAAAATAACAAGAATAATAATAAAAAATAACTGTACATTTTTATTGCTCTTTTACAGAAACGTTCCTTAACCAACTGAGTACATTCGTATGAAGACTGGGTGAGTTTTAGTTCATTTCTGAAAACAACTAAGCAGGTCAGCATGGATTAGTGATACATGTTTATGGAAGACAGTGTCCCCTTAAACCATTTGGCCCCAGATCTCAGACCTCCTTTAGTCTGAATGAAAAGTGGAAAACCCCTTTATTTATTTTTAAACGTAAACTATTTTATGGTATATACTTTGTTGTCTGTATATTTGATTTCTGAATTTAGGAATGTTTTAAGGATCAGTAGTACAAGGTAAAGAGATTAGTATGTATTTGTTTGGAAAATCACATAATTTCTCTAAAGACAATGCAAGGAAAAAACACAATAAGCAGTTGTTGGATAATAGCACATTAAGTCAATTGGGAAAGGATGCTATAGAATTGAATGTCGACTAGAAAAGCATTATAAAATATGGAAATTCTACACAATATAATGTTTGCATTTTAATCACTTGATTTTGTTTTACATTATAATGAAATATTCACAGACACAGTCATTAGTTCTGTATCATGCTATCAGCTCTTTGTTATGTTGTATTTGTTAAAAAGAAAAGAGCAGTAAAGTGTTTTTACTGCTTCTTCTAACTAAATGGGATAATATGCCTCAGTAAACATTAAGAGAGATGAATTATTGCAATCACCCTCAAATCAGATTTTTATTCCTTAGGTCTCCTGGGCCCCTATGCAAAAACAGGGCCCCAACCTACCATATGCTATTTATTATACTGGTTCCTTCCTATGTGTAGGAGGGCCTTTGGGCTCCCTCAGGCACCAGGGTGTAACTGTTTTCTCGGCACCTCCTATAACTACTCCCCTGGGCTTTTGTGTAGATATATATATATATACAGTGAAGGAAATAAGTATTTGATCCCTTGCTGATTTTGTAAGTTTGCCCACTGTCAAAGACATGAACAGTCTAGAATTTTTAGGCTAGGTTAATTTTACCAGTGAGAGATAGATTATATATAAAAAAAAAAAAAGAAAATCACATAGTCAAAATTATATATATTTATTTGCATTGTGCACAGAGAAATAAGTATTTGATCCCCTACCAACCATTAAGAGTTCAGCCTCCTCCAGACCAGTTACACGCTCCAAATCAACTTGGTGCCTGCATTAAAGACAGCTGTCTTAAATAGTCACCTGTATAAAAGACTCCTGTCCACAGACTCAATTAATCAGTCTGACTCTAACCTCTACAACATGGGCAAGACCAAAGAGCTTTCTAAGGATGTCAGGGACAAGATCATAGACCTGCACAAGGCTGGAATGGGCTACAAAACCATAAGTAAGACGCTGGGTGAGAAGGAGACAACTGTTGGTGCAATAGTAAGAAAATGGAAGACATACAAAATGACTGTCAATCGACATCGATCTGGGGCTCCATGCAAAATCTCACCTTGTGGGGTATCCTTGATCCTGAGGAAGGTGAGAGCTCAGCCGAAAACTACACGGGGGGAATTTGTTAATGATCTCAAGGCAGCTGGGACCACAGTCACCAAGAAAACCATTGGTAACACATTACGCCGTAATGGATTAAAATCCTGCAGTGCCCGCAAGGTCCCCCTGCTCAAGAAGGCACATGTACAGGCCCGTCTGAAGTTTGCAAATGAACATCTGGATGATTCTGAGAGTGATTGGGAGAAGGTGCTGTGGTCAGATGAGACTAAAATTTAGCTCTTTGGCATTAACTCAACTCGCCGTGTTTGGAGGAAGAGAAATGCTGCCTATGACCCAAAGAACACCGTCCCCACTGTCAAGCATGGAGGTGGAAACATTATGTTTTAGGGGTGTTTCTCTGCTAAGGGCACAGGACTACTTCACCACATCAATGGGAGAATGGATGGAGCCATGTACCGTCAAATCCTGAGTGACAACCTCCTTCCCTCCACCGGAACATTACAAATTGCTCGTGGCTGGGTCTTCCAGCACGACAATGACCCGAAACATACAGCCAAGGCAACAAAGGAGTGGCTCAAAAAGAAGCACATTAAGGTCATGGAGTGGCCTAGCCAGTCTCCAGACCTTAATCCCATCGAAAACTTATGGAGGGAGCTGAAGATCCGAGTTGCCAAGCGACCGCCTCGAAATCTTAATGATTTACAGATGATCTGCAAAGAGGAGTGGGCCAAAATTCCATCTAATATGTGTGCAAAGCTCATTATCAACTACAAAAAATGTCTGACTGCTGTGCTTGCCAACAAAGGTTTAAGTCTTGTTTGCCAAACGGATCAAATACTTATTTCTCTGTGCACAATGCAAATAAATATATATAATTTTGACAATGTGATTTTCTGTTTTTTTTTAAATATAATCTATCTCTCACTGGTAAAATTAACCTAGCCTAAAAATTCTAGACTGTTCATGTCTTTGACAGTGGGCAAACTTACAAGATCAGCAGGGGATCAAATACTTATTTCCTTCACTGTATATACACATGAATATATATATATATATATATATATATATATATATATATATATATATATATATATCCAAGAAGAAAATTCTGCAGCACTCCGATGATGATGAAAAAAAGTGAAGTTTATTGTGCCAACATGGCAAATGCAACGTTTCCTTCCCACCTTGGGACCTTTCTCAAGCATAGTGATACAAACACATTTAGTGGTTTATATAGTGTGTATCCAATATGACTCATCAATCTCATTAGAATAATGAGACTGACAAATATATCTCAAAACAGCGTGATAAAAACAATGAAAGAGTATCGGAATGACATAAATCGATACATATTGTGAAAACAGTGAGTGTATATTAAAAACAACATAAAACATACATGGTTTATGCATGAAAAAGCATAATTACATAAATCGCAATTTTCAACAGCTGGGTGAAAATGGGTGACTGCACGACCACTTAGCCAATCAGAGAGAGGATATTTGATTGTTGTATGGCGTATGTAGTATGTCAATCTCCGCCCGTGTCAACCCAGCTTCAGTGCGTCTGCGTCGGATCAGTCCGGACCGGAAATGACGTATCGCCCTAGTAACTAGGATACCGATCGTTTAGTAAACAGAATCCCCTCAACACTCAATAGTAGGTCATAGATCAGTATATCCCGTAGAGGATGTATCGCTCCGAGAATTTAGATGTCAATCGCTGAAGCGTTTATATGAAACATAAATTAAAAGAACACACTCACTGTCTGTAATCAGTATCTATAGGGTAAATATACCCAAAAATAGTTAGTAAATGGAACGGGCAATATAATAGCACATCAGAATTTGTTAACCAAGAAAATCAATTTATGATAATGTATAAATATATATGGAGCCTACACGAGGAAGGAGGGACCCCGATCACATTACGTGTTCAGCGGTACCCACCATTCAGATTCGTGGAAAGAAACGCACACACCTGTCGTGCACACGGTCCAAACCGCATCCCCTATAACCCGTGTAACAGGCCCAAAGAATCTTGAAATAATAAAACAAAAATAAAAAGGAGAAACGATGTGCTATTGATATAACCCACCCAGAAAAGAAAGAAAATATATAAAATATCAAATATCCTGATTACCAGATACAGTGAGTAGGATAACAATTCATCCATATTTAAATCATAAGTATTATGATATACTGATATAACGTAATTTCAATATAGATGATCGGAAGTGGTCTTGCAGTCCTGCGTTTATCTATAATAGAAAAAATATTTGTTAAGAATACATCAAAAGTTCATGTATCACCATTCACATTTACAAAGGAAGGACACCGCCAGAAGTCAGAACAGATCGGAAGACAACCCTCTCAAGGAACAACCCTAGACACATTAAATTCAACATTAAGACCATTAGGTCGCAAAGAGTTCAATAAAAAGATCCACTTAAGTTCACATTTGTGTAGTGCCCTATGTTGATCACCGTCCCTACACGATAGGGGAATATGGTCCAGGATCATAAATTTGAGATCCTTCTCAGTGTGACCACAATCAGTGAAATGTTTTGCTACAGGCAAATCACATTTCTTTTTTCTTATGGAGTATCGATGATTATTCAATCTAGTTTTAAAATCACATGTGGTTTCTCCCACATACAATAGGTGGCAGGGACACCATAGTACATAAATAACCCAGTCTGAATCACAGGTTACATGATGTTTAATCTTATATGTCGTGTGTGTCACAGGATGTTCAAAAGTATTACCACTATGCATCAAATTGCAATTAATGCATCTGTGGCATGGGAAATTGCCTGGTCTTAAAGATTTTAACAAGGTTTGTTTCCCTTTAGTCTGTTGCTCACCAACCCTAGTTTTAACAAGATTGTCACACAAGTTCTTAGATCTGCGATAGGATATTAGAGGCGGATTGTTCAGTTCACCAATATGGTTATAACTATTCTTAATGATAGGCCAATGTCTGTTTAATATTCTAGAGATACTGCCACTCAACGCATTATATGTGGATATAAATGGTATTCGTTTACCTTGAATGCGATTAGACGTGTTCATCAATGTTTCCCTCGGAATATTTTTAATTTTCATTTTATGTGTATATAGTAAGCGTTTAGGGTACCCCCTTTGTGCAAAATTGGAAATCATGAGGTCTAAAGACTCATCTAAATCACTCGGATCATCCACTATCCGTTTTGCCCTCATCATCTGACTAAAAGGCAAAGACCGTATCATGTTCTTAGGATGACAGCTCTCAAATTGTAAAAGGGTATTACGGTCTGTCTCCTTCGTATATAATCCAGTGGTCAGAACATTATCTCTCAGCATAACATTGACATCCAAAAATTGAACCATCTCACTGGAATAGGACATGGTAAATTGGATATTATGATCAATCTGGTTGAGGAACTGATGGAAAGATTCCAGGTTCGTTACCGTGTCTGTCCAGATGAGGAAGACATCGTCTATGTATCTCCACCACCCCAGCACATGGGTGAAGTGATGGGACACATAGACGCATGTCTCCTCCATCATATCCATGAAAATATTGGCGTACGTGGGGGCCATATTGGACCCCATCGCCGTACCTTTCAATTGAATGTAAAATTTCTCATCGAACATGAAGTAGTTGGAGGTCAAGATGAGCTCTAAGAGAGAAATAATAAACTCCCTACATGGGGCATTATAATCAGAATCATTGAGTCTCCGTCTCACAGCCTCAATACCTCTCTCGTGGCCTATAGAGGTATACAGGGAGATGACATCAAAAGACACCAACAGTGCTCCTGTTGGAGGTTTAATCTGTTTAAGTTTCTGTAGGAAATCTGTGGTATCCCTAATGTAGGATTTAGTGTCAGTTGCAAATTGTCTCAGCGCCTTGTCCACAAAAATCGAAATATTATTTAAAAGGGAACCCCTGTCCGATACAATCGGGCGACCAGGTGGATTCACTAATCGCTTGTGAATTTTGGGAAGTAAATAAAGACAAGGAGTGTTTGGATGATCTATAATCAAAAATGTATGTAATGCAGAATCTATGGTGCCCTCATCGAAAGCTGATGCCAAGAAATTTTTGATCTTCTTTTCAATATCACACCTAGGGTCAATTTTTAACAATTTGTAAACTTCTATATCACTTAATTGTCTATAAGCTTCTGACATATATGTTACAGTATCCATAACCACGACCGCACCCCCTTTGTCAGCGGGTTTGATGGTGAGGTCGTGGTTATGGATCAACTCATGCATAGCCTCCATTTCTGCAGTAGTGATGTTAGGGTGAGTAAGGCTATCTTTATTTTGCGCACGTAACTCGGACAGATCTTTTTTAACTAGCTCAACAAATGCTTCAATAGAATTTGACATCACAGGCGGTTGAAAGCCACATTTGTTGAATAAACCAAAGTCCTTCAGACAAATATGTTTAGATTCAGTCTCCACTACATTATCATGTGGTTTGGAATCAAACCACACTCTAAGTTTAATTGATCTAATAAAATTATATAGATCAAGTTCCAATTGAAACCAATCTAAGACGTGGACTAGGGCAAAAAGACAGGCCTCTGGCCAACAATTGCAACTGTGCATCAGACAAAATATGAGAAGAAATATTTACCACGGTTTCACTAGTTTCCTTTTTTGGTTGGTGTGCAAAGTCCTCTGATTCAATTGACGCTGTTGTCTTTGTGAGCGGGTTCTTCCTTCCTCTGTTTCTTTTACATCCTGCTCTCCTGGTGGGTTTGGGCTTCTGTGTACTTACTATATACAGATAAACGCGGGACTGCAAGACCACTTCCGATCATCTATATTGAAATTACGTTATATCAGTATATCATAATACTTATGATTTAAATATGGATGAATTGTTATCCTACTCACTGTATCTGGTAATCAGGATATTTGATATTTTATATATTTTCTTTCTTTTTTGGGTGGGTTATATCAATAGCACATCGTTTCTCCTTTTTATTTTTGTTTTATTATTTCAAGATTCTTTGGGCCTGTTACACGGGTTATAGGGGATGCGGTTTGGACCGCGTGCACGACAGGTGTGTGCGTTTCTTTCCACGAACCTGAATGGTGGGTACCGCTGAACACGTAATGTGATCGGGGTCGCTCCTTCCTCGTGTGGGCTCCATATATATTTATACATTATCATAAATTGATTTTCTTGGTTAACAAATTCTGATGTGCTATTATATTGCCCGTTCCATTTACTAACTATTTTTGGGTATATTTACCCTATATATACTGATTACAGACAGTGAGTGTGTTCTTTTAATTTATGTTTCATATAAACGCTTCAGCGATTGACATCTAAATTCTCGGAGCGATACGTCCTCTACGGGATATACTGATCTATGACCTACTATTGAGTGTTGAGGGGATTCTGTTTACTAAACGATCGGTATCCTAGTTACTAGGGCGATACGTCATTTCCGGTCCGGACTGATCCGACGCAGACGCACTGGAGCTGGGTTGACACGGGCGGAGATTGACATACTACATACGCCATACAACAATCAAATATCCTCTCTCTGATTGGCTACGTGGTCGTGCAGTCACCCATTTTCACCCAGCTGTTGAAAATTGCGATTTATGTAATTATGCTTTTTCATGCATAAACCATGTATGTTTTATGTTGTTTTTAATATACACTCACTGTTTTCACAATTTGTATCGATTTATGTCATTCCGATACTCTTTCATTGTTTTTATCACGCTGTTTTGAGATATATTTGTCAGTCTCATTATTCTAATGAGATTGATGAGTCATATTGGATACACACTATATAAACCACTAAATGTGTTTGTATCACTATGCTTGAGAAAGGTCCCAAGGTGGGACGGAAACGTTGCATTTGCCATGTTGGCACAATAAACTTAACTTTTTTTCATCATCATCGGAGTGCTGCTGAATTTTCTTCTTGGATATGTATTAGGCCTTTGGATCAGGACTATCAGCTGGCACCCGTTATTACTTGATTTCGTATTTGGAAACAGAGTGCTGCCGTTTTTCTACTGGTGTATATATATATATATATATATATATATATATATATTTATTTAAAAAAACTGTTTTGAATTGTTGTATTTCTGAAGTAAATGTTTTTATTGCTGTATGTTTTAAGGTGTTTTATTAATATAATTCAGAGATTGTTAAATCTGTATAATACTTACCTAATATAAATCAATGCCCTGGTAGAAGCCAGTCTTGGCAAAACTTAAGTCGGGCTGTGTTTATTTGGGCGCCACGTAAACGTTTTAGCATTTTTATACATTTACGTTTGTGAGTATGAAGTAATTTCACCAATATATCTTATGAATTGTTGGATGCTTCATTGTACTATGTCCGTGTGGTGTGTTTTTCACTGAATCTCTGTCTGCACTAAGTCTGAGATTATTTCGGACTGGAGTTGTAGAGCCATGAAATAATCAAATTGATCAAATCAATCAGTTGTATAAATTTGTCAGTTGTATACACAAATTATATCTAATAGATAGATAGTTGGACGGATAGATGGCTTCCAGTACCATCTCTATGCTGATGACACCCAATTATATGCCTCTTCCCCTGCTCGAATACAAAACACCAGTGATTGTCTGTCCACTGTCTCTAACATCATGTCCTCTCTCTATCTGAAATTTAATCTTTCTAAAACTGAGTTCATTGTACTCCCAACATCTACTAACCTACCTAAACCTGATGTCTCCCAGGCAGCACGCCCGCTGCCCTGAGGTTATTTTTGACTTACTCCTTTCTTTCCTGTACTCCTTATATCCAATCATTAACACGCTCCGGTCACCTGCACCTTAAAAACATCTCCAAAATTCTCCATTTTCTCACTGTGGAAACAGACAAAACTCTTATTGTCGCTCTGATTCACTCTCTTCTTGACTACTATAAGTCCTTACTAATTGGTCTTCCCTGCACTAAACTCTCCTCTCTCCAATTTATCCTGAATGCAGCAGTCAAGATCATCCTTCTAACTAAACATTACACCAATGCCTCTACCCTGTGCCAGTCACTGCACTGGTTGTCCATTCCCTTCAGAATAAAATGTAAGCTTATTGCCCTCACCCACAAAGCTCTCCACAGTGGTGCACCTCCCTCATCTATGTCTACCACCCTACCCGTGCTCCATGTTCTGCCAACGACCTTAGATTAACATCCACCATAATCCAAACCTCTCACTACTGTCTTCAAGACTTTTCTTGTGCTGCACCAGTGCTCTGGAATGCACTACCCCAGACAACCAGATTAGTTCCCAATAAATATTCACAGTTTTAAGTATGCCCTGAAAACACATCTTTTTCGACAGGCCTATAACATTGCCTGACCTTCCTTTGCCCCCTTTTACATTTGTCATCAGAACCTGATCACTTCATTCAACCGTATCCCCCACACTCCTTTAACACTAATGTACTTCATGTCTGTCATACAATGACACTGGCTGGTGACCAGCTCATGCAGTTTCATGTGTACTACCCTATGTTTATAAAAAAAATGCCTGGATCATTGCACTGAACAAGCACTTTCTACATTTTGTGTCACCTATTTTCTCATAGATTGTAAGCTCTTGGGAGCAGGGTCCTCACATCTCTTGTTTGAATTGTTCATTTATTTTGTCACCATGTAATGTCTGATATTGCCTGTGCATGTTCCCTCTGAATTGTAAAGTGCTGTGGAATACGTTGGCACTATATAAATAAAGATTATTATTACAGATAGACAGACAGACAGACAGACAGACAGACAGACAGATAGATAGATAGATAGATAGATAGATAGATAGATAGATAGATAGATAGATAGATAGATAGATAGATAGATAGATAGATAGATAGATAGCAGAAAAAGAATGGCGACAGCACACTGCGACACTAATGCCACCTAAACCACTAAATATAAATAAATATGCACTAAAGCTAAATCTACTTATAATAGGGAGGTTCAGACAGGGTTGCCTTCAGTTATCCACTTAAATGCCTCTTAGAATACGCATCTCAGTGTGCAAATGTACGTTTTTAATCTAGAATTTTAGAGTGTTCGTTGCTGTTTATTAGCTGTATTCACTTGCAGACTGCTCACTCCATTTATTTTAAAATGGGGCAAAATAGTAGGAGACTTAAATTACTGCAGCCCATAACTTCTTCCCTGATGAGAGAAAAATGCATACTCTAGAGAGATACCCCTAAAAGAATGTGAATATCTTAGGCACTGTTCACATATGCATAAAGGCATCCATTCATAATGGGAGCCACTGCAACACATAAGTTGTGTAATGGATCATAAAGGCACCCGATGGACTGCATCAACTTATAATGGTGTTCGTCAGAGTTTCGTCAACATTTCTGTCGTTTGACGGAATCTGATACAATTGTCCATGAAGCCTCCAACGCATATGTGAACATAGCCTTACCTAAAGAGGGAATTTCAATCTATCTGTGTGTCTGTAGCGAGAACTTGATAGCTAATAAAGACCTGTTTTGATAGCAACATCACCGCAGATTTAAATGGGCAGTCTGTCTTTCTCTTTTCAGTGTGAGAGGGGATTGGGGTAGTGTAATTTTAGCTTGAAGGCTCGTAGACAGAGTGACCGTGACTTGACTGCAGCTCCACTGTATAAGTAACAAGGCAGACAATGATAACAACTTATTAACCTTGGAAGGGTAAAACTTCTCAAAGGTACTGGACATGAGGATCTAAGAGCACTGCAAACTTTGTATTATTCATTAAGGTATGCTTTAAGATGGCTTAGTAGTTTTATTTGCAGTTGTATGAGAATAGATTGTGACTGTGCAATATGCCTAAATACTAGACCCAAAAGTCAACGTTTATGGACCTCAATAGAAATAAATGCATTTATTTATAAGAGCTATTAGGTTTAGTAAAAAAATATATATAAATAAATAATATATGATAGCCAATGAAATCATTGATGTTGGTTAAATCATCACTCTATTAACTGATAGGGGATGTGAAGATAGAATGATACAATTCTTATAAATCAAGTAAAATTCATGTATTTTCATGTACTTTATAGTATTCTGATTATTTTGTCTTTTTATGTTTCCTATTTGAGCTCTGAAGTCCTTTATTATATTTTTGCATTCTATTCATTTCACTTGAATGCTGTTATGCAAAATTCTGACATACTTATAGCAATCATTCACATCCACTCTATCAGTACTTAAAATTGAAGGCTAAAACTAGATTTAACTTGCACAGATATATACAATTTTGCTGGGGAATAAACTAAATTGATTATTGTAACAATATTGAAGAGGACCAAAAAAACTGGAGCTGACATCTTAGTTGGATTGCAGGCGCCTCACAGATTCTGCCGCTTTTTATCTTTTTCTTATAGACACCACAGTTCCTGAGATATTGGCGCCGTTATTTCTGGTGTCCGATATGTAAATGAGGCATTTGACTCTCAAGTGGACAGTTACCCCTTATCAAGTGACAGGTGCTACCCACCCACTTGACAGTCAAAGGCCTCATTTGCATATTGGGCACCAAAATTAATTGCACCGATATCTCAGCAACGGTGTGGGCTAGAAGAAACAAATAAAAAGCGGCCAAATCTGTGAGGCACCTGCAATCTACTTGAGATGTCAGCTGCAGTTTTTTGGGCAGGTGACAGGTTCTCTTTAAGACCTAAATACAGTATATAAGGCTGTGCTCACACGTGCAGATGTATCATGGAGAATACATTAATGGATGTAGTAATAATATTAAATTATAATAATAATAATAATAATAATTATCACAACAAATAAAGGAATATCAAACCTAAATTTGAAAGCTTTAAAAATTACAAGATTTTGGACATTTTTGGGAAAATACAATATCCCTGCTCCTCCCACAAAAAAAGTTTACTCCAATGTAGTTAAAACTAACATTAAATCTATTCCTACTCACCAAGACAACTTCTTTTTAAATGAAGCCAGCTCCTCTAACCTCCGGCAATTTGTTATAACCAGAGGCAGGCATGTATGGCCACTCATGAAATTAATAGCCATCTACGTAATGCGTAGATGTAATGCATGCACCTGCAGAGTTGCTCTCGGTTCTGGCTCATTGTAGATTTTCCCAAGTGGTAGACCCCTCTGTGACGTCCATATACCCTAATAGGGTTTATGGATGGGGTTTTCCTTATGAGACAACCCGTTTAATATCAAATACTGGAGATAAAGGAGCTTCATATCACCCTTTTGCCAATGAAACTTTTAGTTTATATAAATACTCCAATGGATTAGCTGGATGTATATTCTTAATATGCGCTAATAAGTATTGACAACCAGAAACTCCTGACCACAATCTTCTCATATTTATATGTTTTTTTTACGAGACCCTATGGATGATGTATGTCATTGTATGTCTATACAGTTGAATACAGATGTAGCAACATTTAGCTTGACTCTGATAAATTGTTGCAGCATGATATCACACAATAAAAGCCATTAAAAGCCATTGAAAAGTAAAATTTAAGTTTCTTCCCACAGTGTATTTAACGTGTTAAGTTGAAGATTGCTACATCTGTATGTCGGAGCATTCCATCCATGGTATAAATTCAGAAATACTCCCGAGATATTTGTCTGAATCGATGACAATGACGTGATGTATAAGCCGGGCAAGAACAGCATCAAATAAATATTTATGCACAGTACCCTAATATTTAAGCTTGTCTAGGGCAGTGAAGGGGTTAATATCAATATATCTAGTGGTCTAGGATAGTGAAAGGTTAATTTCAGTATACTTGGTGGTCTATGGCAGTAAAAGGGTTAATGTCAGTACACAGTATCTGTTGGTCTAGGGTTAAACTTTTATACCTGTTTCATACCTGGGCTCCAGTGGTTACTCACCTCTCCAGGCTCCAGCATTGTCCAGGCTGTAGCAGGAAGCTTAGCACTGATCGTTCAGCTTCCTGTTCTCTTACAACACTGATCATAGAGATCAGTGCAGGGAGTGGATAGAGAGCACAGAGTAGCTGTAACTGAACTGCAGCATGGTTCTCTCTTTGATTAGGCACAGCGTTTCAGGAGGACTCTTCCTGATCATCAAGGGGGGAGCTCAGGGAGTCTGCGCATGAGCACACTTTCCCTAAGTGAAGATAGCTTCTAAGCAGCATGACCATGCTTCCATGCAGATTAAAGGGAGCAGTGGGGGTGACCCTTCCTGACATTAACAGACAGTGATTTACTCTTCTGTAAACATGTAATTTCCCTGTGCATAGCGGAGTGATATTTTTGTAATGTATGATGTTGCTATAGCGCCAAGAACAAAGACCTTAGCTTTAGACGTGGGCTCTGTACATGGGTACGTTTTTTCGGTGAAAGCACAAAAGCAGATTGAGCTTGGTTAGAGCATGAAAAAATTGGTGGCCAGGGGTAATTATAGTACAGTATGTTTAAGGTAACATACATCCTCCATGACAGGAACATATTAATGCCTAAGCACCCGACACCTATGCAAAATGTGTTCATGTAATGCATATTACTGAGGGGTTCAGAGTGGTTTGTACTTTTTAGGTAGTACTGTTTTTTTGTGTTTTTGATTGTTCTATTATTATTTGTTTTCATTTATTTATTTGTATTTATTTATTATTATTATTTCATTTTTTTTTTTTTTTACTTCAGGGGCACAGGTCATCAGGTAACACATAATCTGTGCGCTCCCTGCTGTCCCAGTATACGGATGACTGGTAATAGTGATCTAAAAGTAGCAGCCTAGTAGATCACTGTATACACAGACATGCCGAGAAGACGCAGGTTACATGTTTCCAATCCAACAGGTAATCCCTGTGATGTCATTAATGGCAGCATATCGTTTCCTTAGCAACCGCCAGAATGCAGAAGTGGAGCTCAATATGAGCCCTGTGTTCGAGAGTTTTTAGTGACAGGTAACTGATTATTCCATTAGCCCATTAATTATTTTAATAGCCCCTTAATTTACATGTGGTGAGCAGAAAGGGATTAATGATTAAATCAAATTCTAGTGTGTAGACAAATGCAACACAGTTTCAATCTAGTAAATGGGGTTGTGTTGTAGTTGTCAGATGCATTCTGTGCAGGGATACACTGTGAAGGAGTCGCAACGCTCAGCTAGTCCTTTCATTCTAAGAATTGTGGGGGCCCAGCAGTTGGGCCATTCACGATGAGTAAGTGATAGCATATTCTAGCTATATGTCATTAGTCAAAGAACTTGTTTAACTGTATAGAATAGCATACGCTGCTACCTTGTGCAATACAGCAAAATAATAACGTTTGCACTACAGTATACAGTTAATGGAATACAGTTGCATACGAAAAGAAGAATAAAAATGTGTTTTATTTATTTAAGTATGAATTCATTAGAGTGAAGTTTACTTTATTTCAGTCAGTAGGGGCAGAATTAATAAAAAGTGTCAAAACTGTGTCAAGGAAAAATTATTTGTGTATATGGGACTTCATACCTTTCCATTGACTAACAAATAAATGTGCTAGAAAGTCAGCTACAAAAATAAATATAAAAATTTAAACAAAATTACTGTGTCGACACTGCCTTGCCTTTGTCACATAGTAAAAGTTTGCTGCATTTTTAAAAATTTGTTATGTTTTTCTTGGGATCTGGCATAGTTATAATGGCTTTGTTATAAGAAAGCAATGATGTTAGGTTAAATAAGCCTCTACCAAGACTAAACAGAGGAATAAGTATAGTAAAAGAATTAATGCACATGGTCATATAAAAATTGCTTACCAATACAAGGTTCTATACTGATGCACAAACTGAGCTCCATATGGCTTGCTCTATGGGTTCCGTATGCAATCAATTTTACTTGGTGACTTGTATTTGCTTTTTATTTGCTTTATAAGAAAAAGAGATTTTAAGCATATTGCAGTACTCACATGGAAGCCATGAGGCCCAGTTTACACAGAGATTTTTGGCGCTGATTTTGATGTGGAAATCACATCGGAATAAGCCCCAAAAAATGTTTGAAATTGCCTCCCATTGATTTCAGGCAGAGGCGTTTTTTTACCGGACGACTTTTGAGCTGCTCGTGGGAAAAAAAACGGCATGCCCTTTCTTGCTGCGGTTCCAACTCTGACCTCCCATTGAAATCATATATGGACAGTGATGTCAGCGGCTCCCCTGACGGAATCCCCTGACAGAACATTGCCAATGCTCTGACCGGGGATTCTGATTCTAGAGGGAACCCCTGATGTCACTGTCCATATATAGAAAATTGAAAAAGGAGAACCTCTTATTTTATTATTTCTTTATTTCAAATTTTTAAAAATGACCATTCTTGCCCTGGTGTGCACCACCCTAATAAGTCATAAAAATTGTGGGTATAGGAAAAGAAGGAAAATGGAGCAAGAATAATCAGTGTAATGTCGCCTTCAATTATTTTTATTGATACCGACAGTTATAGGAAAAAGGAATATATTGTGCAATGTCCCCTTATATTGCACAATCAAACCATTATGTTTTTTTTTTTTTTTTTTTATTTAAATATTGCTTCATTTATTGCAAATATTTATATTTTTATGTTTCAAATCCCATTGACTAAAGAGACCATCATGTCTAAATGGCCAATCAGTATCAATGGAAAAAAGGAGGGAGTGCTCCAAAATGCTAATTTGCGTAGCTTAGTGTTCTGATTAAACCTTAGTCCATGGATTCATATGACCATGCATATATGGACAGTGGCGTCAGGGGCTACTCAAGGAGCGCAATCCCCAGCCAGATTGTCGACAATACTCTGGCCTGGGATTCCACTCCTAGAGGGAACCCCTGACATCACTCTCCATATATGGACAGTGATGTCAGTGGCCTTATCCAGGAGCAGTATCCCCGGCCAGAGTGTTGTGGAACATCTGGTCGGGATTCCGCTCCTTGAGAAGCCCCTGCCGTTACTATATATATGGACAGTGATGTCATGGGCTACTCATGGAGCAGAATCCCCTGCCAGAGTGTTGCCGATCCTCTGGCTGGGGATTCCGCTCTCAAAGGGAACCCCTGACGCCACTGTCCATATATGGACAGTGACATCTGGGTCTCCTCCTGGAGTTTAACCCCCAGCCACAGCATGGCCGATGCTCTGGCTGGGAATTCCGCTGCTAAAGGGAGCTTCAATGGTGATATCTACAGAGGGTAGCGATATCTACAGGGGTTGTGTGGCACTATCTACATGGGCTCTGTGGCACTATATAGGGTCACTATCTAGAGGGGACACTTGTGCTATCTACATGCGCACTGTGGCACTATCTATGTAGGCACTGGCACTTTATATGTGGGCCTTGGCACTAGGGGCAGCTAACGGGGCATTATACTGTATGGTGGCAGCTAAGGGGGCATTATACTGTATAGGGCCAGCTATGGGGGCATTATACTGTTTGCGGAACCTATTGTGGCATCATAATATATGGGGCAGGTGTGGGGGCATTATACTGCATTGGGCAGCTATGGGGCATTATACTGTATAAGGGCAGCTATTGGGGAATTATACTGTATGGGGGCAGCTATGGGGGCATTGTGCTGTATTGGGGCAGCTAGGGGGGCATTATACTGTATGGGGCATCTGTGTGGGCAATATACTGTATGGGAAAATCTGTGAGGGCATTATAGTGAATAGGGTTAGCTATAGGGGCATTATACTGTATGGGGAAGCTAAGGAGGCATTATACAGTATGGGGCAGCTACGGGGGCATTATGCTCTATGGGGGAATTTGTTTGGGCATTATACTGTATGGGGGCATCTTTGTGGGAATTATAATGCATGGGGGCATCTGTGTGGGCATTGTACTGTAAGGTGGCAGCTGTGTGGGCATTATAATTTATGGTGGCAGATAGAGGGCATTATACTGTGTGGGGCAGCTATTTGGCATTACACCGTGTTGGAGGCACTATGGGGGCATGATATGGTATGGGCTGAACCGTGTGTGTATGGACGGGGATTGGACGGGATTAGAGGCGTGGCTTAAAAAGAAAACATTTGCCGTGCTGCTCTACACATCGGTTGTCCCTCTTTGTGATGCTTGAAAGTTGGGAGGTATGATGTTGAGCCTCAGTAACTTACTAGGGATGAACAAGGTCTTAGACTAAACTTACCAAACTATAATTAAACCAATAATTCGTTACATTAGATCTATCATCCCTTAGGTGCTGGGTTAATGAAAAATAACATTAATATTAATAATATTTTTAATTAACGTAACACATATTGCACTCACATTTACAACTTGGGTTTTTGAAAATATATTTTAACAAGAACCTAAGGCCACGTTTACATAAATTGGCCAAAACCTGCATCAAATCCATCCCATAATTCATACGGAGAAGATTTGAAGAGAAGCAGAAAAAAGAGAATTGACATGTCACTTCTTTACATGGTTTCCTAGCAGAAACTGCATCGGGAAGCTACATGTGGATATGCCATATTGAATGGGTCTAATCCGCATGTGGATTTGTGGCAGATGAAACTGCAAATCCGCTGCGTGAATCCCAGGGTGAGCCTTGGATTTCTGCCGTAGATTCTTTGGCAAATCAGCAATGCCTTGTAAACATACGCTAAAAGGGTATATGTAAAAAATGTCTGATAGGTGAATGAATTGCAAAAGAAACGTAAAACTGAACACATCACCCCGATTTGTACAACTTCTCATAGGAAGCCATGCGTAAGGTGCTGCAAACTCTTTGCAGTTGCAGATGTGGTTCAATTAGTTAATTGCTAATGTGTGATTCCTAATTGACCACTTGCTGATGTGATAAATATGAGAGTAATTAGTATTGAAATAGTAATCTGTCCTTTGTTCACAGATTTATATGCTAATTGATTAATTTATCAAGGTATTATCCTTCATGTATTCTGTTATTATTTCATAGAACGAGCAGTTTTTGTCAAATAGACAACAATTATTAAAGACCTAATAAATCATCACAAAACTCTTAATGCAGCATGTTTTTCAACTAAATTAAAGAACCGTCAAAACAAAAATTGCAGAAGCTTCAAATTTAATTATGTGAATTTTAGTTTCTGCCAATCAGTACAAATAGTTTATACTTGACAAATTTTACACATTCTGTGTGGCTCAGTAAGGCTATGTCTGCGTCTGTCACAGATTCCATCAAATTTGACGTGAAAAATAATGCTTCATGCAGCACTATTTTTCCTGTCCAAATGACTGACACATCGGCAGAAGCCAAAGAACGATATTGTAAGTCAATAGGGTCTTTTGGGCGCCACTGGTTTCTGTCAAGCGATAAATCCAGCACTGCATTGCGGCTTCCGTTATTAAATCCTCTATTGACACAGATGTGAACAGAGCCTAAAATATAACAAAACAAGAAAAGAAGATTTTTGCAGGTTTTTATTATCATTTTTATACTCACAGACTTTTAGATTTTTTTTAGAAATTCTAGCCTTATAGTTTGAAATAAGTGGTTTAAAAAATGCTTTTTGTAATAATATAGTGTTACCCTAAAATAGACTTTTTTTTTAGTGTTTGTCATTGTCTACTGTAAATTTTGATGTATGCCATCTACTTTAGGGTAATTGAGTCTTAGCTAGCAGGACGACAATGATTGGCGAGGAGAGCATTTTTCTGAAAAGTGGGTTATTTTATGCTGGCGCTGTCTGTATTCTATATATAGTGCTCAGCAATAATAACAGAGAAGACTGCAATGGTAAAAACTGCTTCTGACTTCTCCCCATGCTTTCTCACTGCTGCTCACCGAATGTTTGGCTGCTCAATCGACTTGGTAGCAGAGTTACGCCCGCACCATATATAAACTTTGATGCAGGCTTTGAGGACCTGGATTGCCCACCATTAAGCGGTTAAATATTTATTTTCTCCATTGTTACTTCAAATATTTATTTCATCTGTCGGACTGGTATACGTCAGTATACCTTCATTCTGCTGTATGAACCATTCAGGGGCATCCAGTAAAAAATGTATACGGAGTGGTATACATTTTTTAACATGGGAGTCTATGGGCGACGGATGCCACTGTATGTCTACATAGTGGCATCCGTACACGGCTTATCTTTGCTTAAACATTGTTTTGGACTCCAATTTATCATAAAACTATAGTGGCATGCTAGCAAAATCCTTGACAGGTGGCACTTCACATCATAACCACTGAGTGGCCACACTCAGACACATATAGCATAGACAACTCGTGACAGAGTAGCGCAAAATCATGTTGTTTAAGAAAAAAAAAACTTGTGCCACACATCTCAGGAAATGTTGAAATGAGAGGAAAAGTAAAGAAGGACACATCTGTGTATGTCGGAGGTAAATGTTGGAGAAAGCATTTGGATGTATACTGCCGAAGCAGTGTAAAAAGGGCCTTAGCAGAACATCAGTTGTCAATGACAGATAAAAAGATCCTGTAGACCAGTGGTCTCCAAACTGTGCCTCTCCAGCTATTTTAAAATTGTAACTTCTAGAATGCCCTGACAAGTCTATGGCTGTCAGAGCATGCTGGGAGTTTTAGTCTTGCAACAGTTGGAGAGCCACAGGTTGGAGACCACTACTGTAGACTATTGTGACGTACAATGGAAGTAAAATTCAAAATATTAAAAATAACTTCATATCTACTGGTATCATTGATGTTAATATCATTTGAACTTCAAGTTTTGCTGTAACATGGGAAGCGAATACTCCCTATCGCACTGTGCTTTCGCAAGTGTTTATACTTGTTATCTTTGAAGATTACTACTACATTGTTCCAGACAGAAATCTGTTGTGATAGATGGCTGTTATCACATAGAAGTCGTCAGCTTTAGTGCTGACGTCTGTACTAGTTAACATTCAGTTCAAGCTGCTGAGCCTAAATTTAAACAGCACTAAATCATTGATGGCTCCATATACTTCACTGGCATGTTTTAATAATTCAAGGATGTAATTCCTAAAGGGTTTTAATGAATATTCTTTAAGAAAATTGGCTTAATTTATAAAGACAATGTATCTCTTTTGACAAAGGGGTTAAATTGATTTCAACACTGCATTTTGGAATAACCATAAAGCCTATATTTTACTTAAACAGAAATAACATAATGCTGTCATTGTCCTATAATGAATGGTGGCCACTAGCCATATATATAAAAAAAAGTAATACTAATGAACTCAAATATAAAGGGAATACTACAGGCCTTGTGCTTTGGTGCTATGACTAAATTTGGATGTGAATTCTAATATGGTGTAAAAATGACAGGAAGAATAATGTTAATATAATCTTTATAAGAAATAGGACCTGTACACACAGCAGAATTTTTGCCGGGGATTCCGCTGCAAAGTTCTGCTTCCCATTCATTTCAATGGGAGTCGGACACTTCTTTTTACCGTTAGCTGATTTTTTTCAGCTAACGGGAAAAAGAAGCGTCCTGCCCGATCTTCGGACGGATTCTGCCCAAACCTCCCATTGAAGTCAATAGGAGGAGGAATCTTCCCGCTGACGGCAGGACCCGCTACCCAAAATCCTCCATGAGAACTGATCCTTAGAGGTCTTGTTATGGACTAGAAAAAAGTACCTGCTGTTTTACCAGAAACAGCACCACATCTGTCCATGGGCTGTGTCTGATATTACAGTTCAGCTCTATTCACTTGAACAGGAATGAGCTGCAATACCAGACACCGCCAATGAACAAAAGTGGTGCTGCTTATGGAAAAACAGCAGACACTTTTTTTCTAGTCCTGGACAACCCCATTAATCTTTAATTTCAAATAATAATTGTGGGCAGGAGTGTCATATCCAGGACATTCAGGACACCTACAATGCTGTGAAAATTGCTTGCCTGATTTTTTTTGTTATTTTTCATTTCCAATAGTTTCAGTTCTATAAATAAAATTGAATTTACAACAAAGACAATCTGAGTAGACCTAAAATGACGTTTTTAAAAAATTATTTATTGAAGGAAAGACAATAATTAAAAATAGAAAATATCATGGAGCTGTAAATGATCTTCCAAAGGCACTATTGAAGGGCGGACATATATCTCTATTTGCCCCATAACTTTTCTAAGGTGGGGGAGCATAATGGATGGAAAATTAGCCTTCTGGAGTCTAAACGTTTCACATATATTTATGTGCACTTCCTCCCACAGTCAAAAAACGTACACAAGCCAACTGATATCCTTTGAAATGAGCTCTGGTGTAAGTGTGTCTGAGATTGTGAGACCCACTGGGGCAAGGAAAAATGCTGTTCTGTGTACATAGCTGTATGATATACGACAGGTGCATAGCTAAAGGCTCATGGACCCCTGATGCAAAAGTTCTTCTTGTGCCCCCAAACTTCTCTTCATGGTCGATGGTTCACAGCTGTCAGCTGCATCGCTGGGTCTCCTAAATGACCCATCGATGCAGCACTAGCAGCCAGGGGCGTTTCTAAGGTCTTATAACATCAGGGGTAAAAGCCTCAATACATATGTTCCCCCCAAAAAATGTAGGTCTACGAACCCTATAATTATGCCACTGAATAGGATTACATATGGCGGCTAAGCAGACGGTATCACACATCATAGTGTTAGATATAGGGCACAGCAAACAGTATCACACATGATAGGTTTAAATACGGGGCCCATCAGACAGTATCACACATTATAGGCTTACATACAGGGACCAGCGGACAGTATCACACATGATAGACTTAGATACAATGCCCAGCAGACAGTATTACCCATGATAGGATAAGTTTCAGGGCCCCAGCAGACAGGATGACACATGATAGGCTTAGATAAAAGGCCCGGCAGACAGTATCATACATGATAGGCTTAGTTTCAGGGCCCCAGCAGATAGGATGACACATGATAGACTTAGATATGGCAGACAGTATCACACATGGTAAGATAAATTCAGAGCCAAGCAGAATCAGTATCACTCAATCGCATATGGTAGGCTTAGATACAGGGTCCAGCAGACAATATTGCATCATGTGGGATACTGTCTGTATCATGTCTAGGCCTACCATAAGCTAGGCTTTGATACAGGGCCCAGTAGACCGTATTGTTAAACTTAATCTTTTCGCTCCTGAGCAAGGTCCTCTTCGACTCCGGGCGCAGCACATGTCCTGACGCTATTCAGCATTACAATGTTGTGTGTGGTGTAAATAACGTTGTGGCGCTGAAAGGCGTCAGGACCCTGCTGCGCCAGACCTGACTCAGGAGGAAGGAGGCTAAGTATATGGCTACTATAGTAACAGAGGCACGTGTAGTTTACTACATAGGCCCCAGTTACTACAGTATAGTAACTTTGGAAAGACGTGGTGCGGGGGTCATGGCCCTCTTGGCTTAACAGCCAGTAACAATTGCCACCACTCCGACCCCTATAGCTACGCCACTGATATATGTTATCACTATATAAATGTCTGGAGAAGTTGATTCTCATTATACCTTGAATTAAACATTTTCATGATAAAATAGAAAGTGATCAACCCCCTGAATACAGCGTTCAGGTATTTGGAAATCCAATATCAATAGTTATTGTGAATACATTTGTGGTTTAGGTGAAATGTTTGTCAGTGGAGCATGTAAGAGACAGGTAAATTAGGCATTTACACAATCCTAGCAGATGTTGTGTTTGTTTTATAGGTCAGTTATAAACTCCTTCAGAAATTAATATTATTATATCTTTCAAATTTGTTGTGTTTGTCTGTAATATATTATTTGTTGGCTATTATGATGGATTTTTACAAATGTGTTACACTTTTACATTACTGTAAAAAAGTATTTGCACCAAACACACATATTCATGACACAGAATGTTTTTATTTTTCCTATTTATTTTACCAAATTTCAATGTTAGACAAAGGTTATTTAAGATAATGCACACTAATTCAACAGCCATATGAACCATGTAAAAACTATAATTTTATGAATAAATGAAAGCGCATTCTGTCTTTCACATAACTGTTGAATTTTAGCCCAGTCTTCTTTGCAGAACTACTTTCATTCTCACACATTGGCATTTTTATTTGTATATAAACTGCTCATTTTGGGTCTTGTCACATCATCTGATTTGGACTCAAATCAGGACTATGACTAAACCCATCCAAAAGATTTGTTTTACATGACCTATTTTGATGCATAGTTTTGTTCTTCATGAATGGCCTTATTATGTTTTAGAATTAAATTACAAAAAGATTACTTGAAGCCCTTAGTGACCAGCCCATTTTAGGCCCTAATGACCAAGCTATTTTTGTTTTTTTGTTTTTCTATAGTCGCATTCAAAGAGCTATAACTTTTTTATTCTTCCGTCAACAAAGCTGTATGAGGACTTGTTTTTTGCAGGATTAGTTGTACTTTTATTGGCACAATTTTGGGGTAGATATAATATTTCAATTAACTTTTATTAACTTTTTTTGGGGGGAATAGAAAAAAACCACCTGAAATTCCGCCATTGTTCTATGCGTTTTAAATTTCACGCCGTTCACTGTGCGGTGTAAATAACACATTACCTTTATTCTATGGGTCGGTACGATTACGACAATACCACATATGTATAGGTTTTTATGTTTTACGACTTTTGCACAATAGAAACTCTTTTGAACTAAACTTATTTATTTTTGCATCCTCGCTATTCAAAAGCCGTAATTTTTTTATTTTTTTGTTAATGTAGTGATATGAGGGCTTGTTTTTTGCAGGTCAAGATGTAGTTTTGATTGGTACTGTTTTGGGGGACGTGGGACTTATTGATGAACTTTTATTATGACTTTTTGAGGGGCAATGGAAAAAAATTGCAATTTCACCATTGGTTTTTGCAGGTTTATTTTACGGTGTACACCTTGCGGTTTAAATTACATATTAACTTTATTGTTTGGGTCATTACGGTCGTGGTGATACCATATATGTGTAGTTTTATTTATTTTTTTACACTTTTACTAAATAAAACCACTTTTTATGGAAAAAATGGCTTTATTTAGTTTTTTACTGTCATTTTTATTAATAATTTTTATATCACATTTATTACTTATTTTATTAGTCTCACTAGGGGACTTTACTATGCGATATTGATCGCTGCTATAATGATTTGGTGTACTTCACATTTGTGGGCCGCCGATGGGTGACAGGTGGAGCTCACTCCCTCTGCAAATGATTTAAAGAGGCTCTGTCACCAGATTTTGCAACCCCTATCTGCTATTGCAGCAGATAGGCGCTGCAATGTAGATTACAGTAACGTTTTTATTTAAAAAAAACGAGCATTTTTGGCCAAGTTATGACCATTTTTGTAGTTATGCAAATGAGGCTTGCAAAAGTCCAAGTGGGTGTGTTTAAAAGTAAAAGTCCAAGTGGGTGTGTATTATGTGCGTACATCGGGGCGTTTTTAATACTTTCACTAGCTGGGCGCTCTGATGAGAAGTAACATCCTCTTCTCTTCAGAACGCCCAGCTTGTGACAGTGCAGATCTGTGACGTCACTCACAGGTCCTGCATCGTGACGGCCACATCGGCACCAGAGGCTACAGTTGATTCTGCAGCAGCATCAGCGTTTGCAGGTAAGTCGATCTTACCTGCAAACGCTGATGCTGCTGCAGAATCAACTGTAGCCTCTGCTGCCGATGTGGCCGTCACGATGCAGGACCTGTGAGTGACGTCACAGATCTGCACTGTCAGAAGCTGGGCGTTCTGAAGAGAAGAGGATGTTACTTCTCTTCACAGCGCCCAGCTAGTAAAAGTATTAAAAACGCCCCGATGTACGCACCTAATACACGCCCACTTGGACTTTTACTTTTAAACACACCCACTTGGACTTTTGCAAGCCTCATTTGCATAATTACAAAAATGGTCATAACTTGGCCAAAAATGCTCGTTTTTTAAAAATAAAAATGTTACTGTAATCTACATTGCAGCGCCTATCTGCTGCAATAGCAGATAGGGGTTGCAAAATCTGGTGACAGAGCCTCTTTAAATGCCACGGTCGATATACCGGCTATTAGGCTGCATTAGGTGAAATGATTTGTCAGGTTTGAAATGTAATTCTCCCATTGTAATGTATAAACCGCCATATCTGGGAATCAGGCAAAACAATTAGCTTATCTCCAGTCCAAGTTATTGTTGCTAAAGGTAGTGCAACAAGTTATTAAAAAGTTTGTTTCATTACAGACAACACTTTAATTTTATACCCGGCTACAGGTTCAGCTCCTGAGACCTCCCAACAAAAGAGGATTTGTCTGGGAGATGTTGCGGCTGCAAGGGAAATGTGGTATTACAAGCAGCCATTGGAAAGAACGGCCGTCCATGTAAATATGCACATGAATGGGCCAGGTCCACCTGAGCAAGAGCCGCAGCTACCTTTAGTTGGGGACCTCCCATCTTTGATATCCATATGCTCTAATAGGGCATATGAAAAAGCATTGTTGACATCAGACAATTTCATATAGTTGTGGTTGTTAACTTTAGATAACTTTGGATGAGGTATTATTCAGTTTAATTCATTTTCCAATTTTTTTTTAAAGATCAGAAGCAATAAATTATGTAGGAGTCAATTGGAAGATGGCATATATGTTTTCACAGCTGTTTATAACAAAGTTGTACAAATCAAGAATGTAAACACTAAATTGTAAGGCCCTGTTCATAACAGAGTATTTTGCAGGCAGAAAAAATCTACCTCAAAATTCCTTCAGGTTTTCGCCGGTGTCTTTTGTGGCGTTTTAAGAACGCAGCCAATGAGCACTGTGGACAAAAAACGCCGCGAAAAAATGCTTTATCTGCCTCCCATTGATTTCAATGGGAAGTGAGAGGCGCAACCGCTTGAAGAAAGGACATGCCGCTCGGGGGAAAACATGCCTCCGCCTCCCATTAAAATGAATAGGAGGCGGTTTCTGAAGTTTTTTTTATGTGAACTGTGTCTTATTGTATGTTTTTTGATTAAAAGTTTTTTGTAGCTGATAAGGGAATTGTAAAAAAAAACAGTGTTTGTAAAAATAAAATAGCATAGTTTGTAGCTCTGTTAGGTCTGCATTTCGCCAAAATAGAAATGGGTAATATCAAGATATTAAATATATTGTCTGGTGAGACCACGCTGACCTTGTTTAGAAAATTCTTATCTACAGATGTCTGGAGTAGTCAGAAATTCATTGAACTTTTACTATACTTGCATGATTGTATTTTGTATAAAAGAAATCTGCGAGTGGCCAAGATATTTTAACAACTGTGTTGCCTCTATTCATGTATTCCTGCTTTGTTCTTCCTGGCTGCAAATAAATCTTTTTACTTTGTTAAGGCACCTGGATGAGCCTGACTCTTTAAGCTGGGATTCTACAAGACTGAGCAACTGGGTACAACGATGTAAGATTAATCTAAAAGCAGTTATCCTATTACAGGTTTGTCACCTGTTCATAAGTACATTGTCCGAGCCCACAAAGCTGAGTTATGCCTATTCTATTTTTTATTGCATTTGACAATATTAAATAAAAGAATAAAAAAAAGCCTCATAAAATGTTATCTAATGTGGTAAGCAATCATGCAGAGAGATATTTAGATGAGGTTACAGTGTGGATAAAAACATAGCTGGAAGTTCTGTTATGTTACCTGGCCTGAAAGCATTATTATTATTTTATTTATTTTTTTCTTACCAGAGGTAGTCTTTTTTCTTATATCCTTTGTATGCTTTGGAAGAACAAATGTTAGATCCAAATAGCATTTTTCAAATGCTCCCATCTGCCACTATTTTTTTTTTCAAAGATTCAGAAAATGGAAATGTGAACTTCGACATTTCATTTTCTTTTCTTTTGTAATATATATAAAGATATGAAGGCATGAACTTGTGTCTGAATTTCATATTTTGTATGCTGCCTTATTGTTGTGTATTAACAGGAAATATTATATTACTGTATAGTTAAACCCCTTGGCACCATCCACTGTACTACCGTATATACTTAGCACCAAGAGCTGTAAATGTATGGCGCAAGGATGGTTCGGGCCCACACTATCTGCAGCAGATGTCAGCTGTATATTACATCTGATACTCTGCTGCAATAGTGGGAATCAGAGATACCTCTGATACCGGAAGTTGAGTCTCTCAGATGTCACGGTCAATAGTGACCACGGCATCTAAGTGGTTAGACAGGGAGAGGAGGCTTCCTCTTTCACCCCATAAGGGCGATCACGGGAACCCAATAGGTTCACATGGCAGTCAGGGGCCTAAAGAAGGCCCCAGGTCTGCCATGTCTGTATGCCTATTGACCCCGATCCACACGAGTAAGTAACTATATGTCGTCGCGGGAGGTTACTTTCCGCACGAGGACGTATAGTTACCGAGTTGTTTCCGGTGCACATTGTCGCCGACAGTGTGCACCGGGAATCGGGAGTTCAGCTGTCGCCGACAGCTGACACTCCACTCTTGCCGGCCAGCAGTCCTTTGCCACTGATTTCGGCAACTTAACCCCTTAAATGTGGCGATCGGTTGCAATCGCCGCATTTTAGGGGTTTCTAGCATATCGGTAAACCCCGGTCCGAAATCGTGGGATTTGCCGATAGTTAGCATGGCAAACGGAAGCCAAACAATGGCCTCCGTGTCTGCCATGGACGGAAGCCCATCAGGACCAACCTCCGGCTGGTCCTGATATGCTTCCTGTCAGAGTGACAGTAAGTCACTGTGTCATTCCCGATGCACACTGTCGGCGACAAGGTGTGCATTGGGAACTGGGAGGTCAGCTGTCGCCGACGTCGCCGCTATTTCGGCAATTAACCCGTCAAATTATGGCACTCGATTGCGATCTCCGCATTTAGGGGGTTTGTAGCACATCAGCAGCTCCCATGCAATTGTGGGAGTTACTGATGCTTGTGATGGCATCCAGAGGCCAGGCAACGGCCTCTGGATTTGCCATGTATGGAAGCCTATGAAGACCAGCCTCTGGCTGGCCCTCGTAGACTTACTGTCAGAGTGACTGTGACGTCACACTGACAGTTGGAATACGTTACACTACCTAGGTAGTGTAATGTATTCTAGCAGTGATCAGAGCTGCAGGTAAAAAAAATAAAGTGTAAAAAGTAAAAAAAAAAAAGTTAATAAAAATGTTTTATAAAAGTGTAAATATAAAATGAAACCGTTAAAAAAAGTACACATATTTGGTATCACCGCGTTCATAACGACCCAAACTATGAAACTATAATGTTATTTTTTACACACGGTGAATGGCGCAAATAAAAATAAACGGAAAACTATGTCAGCATCACTATTTTTTGGTCACCACCCCTCCCATGATATAGAATAAAAAGTGATCAAAAAGTCGCATTTACCCCAAAATAGTACCAGTAAAAACTAAAACCGGTCCCGCAAAATACACAGGACCTCCCACAGCTTTTTTGACTAAAAAATAAAAAAGTTACGGCTCCGAATATGGTGTCTCAGAAAATAAATTATTTTATAGAAACTTAATTTTATTGTGCAAACGCTGCAAAACGTAAAAAAAAACTATATACATATGGTATCGTCGTAATCATAATGGCCCGCAGAATAAAGTAAAATGTAATTTATTGCGCACGGTGAAAGCTGTAAGAAATAAATAATTTAAAATGCCAAAATCGCTGTTTTTTGGTCACCTTAGCTCTAAAAAAGATGTAATAAAAAGTGATCAGGAAGATGTATGTACCATAAAATGGTACCAATAAAAGCTACAGCTCATCCTACCAAAAATAAGCCCTCACAGCGCTCAATCGACCCAAAAATAAAAAAGTTCTGGATGTCAGAATGTGATGATACAAAACAATTTTTTTTTTAACAAATAGTCTTTTCTTTGTAAAGGTAATAAAATATAAAAAAAAACATAGAAATTTGGTATCACCGTAATCGTATTGAGACGCAGAATAAAACTAAAGTTGTCGTTTTTACCACACGGTGAAAGACTTAAAAACAAAACCCCAAAAACAATGGAGGAATCACAGTTTTTTCCAAATTTAGCCCGCAAATAATTTTTTTGCCGTTTCCAAGTACATTTTATGGTACTTTAAATTGTGTTACTAGAAACTACAACTCTTCCCGCAAAAAATAAGCCCTCACACCGCTCTATTGACGGAAAAATAAAAAAACGCATGGGTCTTGGAAGGTGGGGAGTGAAAAACAAAAATGAAAAAGCAAAACAGGATCAGTCCTGAAAGGGTTAATTAATTTCTAATAATAAAATATTTATTACCACATATGGGGTATTGCCGTATTTGGGAGAAATTGCTTTACAAATGCTGGGGTGCTTTTCCTCTTTTATCCCTTGTTAAAATTAAAAAATTCAACATTTTAGTGGACAAAAATGTTGATATTTATTTTCACAGCCTAATTCCACTAAATTCTACAAAAAAACCTGTTGGGTCAAAATGCTAACTATTCCCCTAGAAAAATTCCTTGAGGGGTGTAGTTTCCAAAATAGGGTCACTTTTGGGGGGTTTCCACTGTTTTGGTCCCTCCGGGGCATTGCAAACCTGACATGGCACTGAAAGCCAATCCAGCAAAATCTGTGCTCCAAAATCCAAAAGGCGCACCTTCCCTTCTGAGCCCGGCAGTGGGACCAAACAGAAGTTTATTACCACATATGGGGTATTGCCATAATCGGGAACAATTGCTTTACAAATATTGGGGTGATTTTTCTCCTGTATTCCTTGTAAAAATGAAAAAATTCTATGTTTCCACAGAAAAAAAAGGTGATATTCATCTTCACAGAATAATTCCACTAAATTCTGCAAAAAAAACTGTGGAGTCAAAATGCTAACTATACCCCTAGAAAAATGCCTTGAGGGGTGTAGTTTCCGAAATGGGGTCACTTTTGGGGGGTTTCGACTGTTTAGGTACCACAAGACCTCTTCAAACCTGACATGGTGCCTAAAATATATTCCTAAAAAAAGGAGGCCCCAAAATCCACTAGGTGCTCCTTTGCTTCTGAGCCCGGTGCTTCAGTCCATTTGGACACTAGGGTCAGATGTTGGATATTTCTAAAAACTGCAGAATCTGGGCAATAAATATTGAGTTGCGTTTCTCTGGTAAAACCTTCTGTGTTACATATTTTTTTTTATTACCTATGAATTTCGGCAAAATAAATGAAATTTGTAAATTTCACCTCTACATTGCCTTAATTCCTGTGAAACGCATAAAGGGTTTAAAATACTTTCTGAATGTGGTTCTGAATACTTTGAGGGGTGCAGTTTTCAAAATGGGGTGATTTATGGGGACTTTCTAATATACAAGGCCCTCAAAGTCACTTCAGAACTGAACTGGTCTCTGAAAAAATAGCCTTTTGAAACTTTCTTGAAAATATGAGAAATTGCTGCTAAAGTTCTAAGCCTTGTAATGTCCTAGAAAAATAAAAGGACGTGAAAAAAATGATGCAAACATAAAGTAGACATATGGGGGATGTTAACTAGTAACTATTTTGTGTGGTATTACTATCTGTTTTACAAGCAAATACATTTAAATATAGAAAAATGCTAATTTTTGCACATTTTCGCTAAAATTTAACGTTTTTCACAAATAAATATTGCATTTGTTGACCAAATTTTTTCACTAACATAAAGTACAATATGTCACGAGAAAACAATCTCAGAATTGCTTGGATATGTAAAAGCATTCCAGAGTTATTACCACATAAAGTGAAAAAATCATCTGTATCCACGAGGCCAAAACAGGCTGTGTCCTGAAGGGGTTAAGCCCTGAGCCAAATTAGGGCCTTATAGGATGCCTGTCAGTTTTACACTGGCAGAAATAATACAC
The DNA here is from genome assembly GCF_050947455.1 of Rhinoderma darwinii. Taxonomy (NCBI): domain Eukaryota; kingdom Metazoa; phylum Chordata; class Amphibia; order Anura; family Rhinodermatidae; genus Rhinoderma; species Rhinoderma darwinii. Next base: position 174,596,420 of record NC_134691.1, read on the forward strand.
TGCACTACATAAGTATTATGATGCGATCAAGCAATGCCATGGTCAAGTCCCCAGTGAGACAAAAAATGTTCAGAAAAAAAAACCAAAACGTTTTTTCTCCTCACAAAATGCGTACTTCTAAAAATTGCACATAATTGGTATTATTGCAACTGTAGTGACCCATATTATAAAACAAACTCATTATTTTTTCAGCATGGTGAACACCATAAAAATTTTTACCCCAAAATGGTACCAATAAAAACATAGAGCTCCGTCAAAGGAAAAGTTAAAAAGTTATGAGTCTCAGAATGTGGCAACATAAAAACAAATAATTTTGTTAAAGAAGTGTTTTTTTGTATAAAAGTAGTAAATCATAAAAAAATATATAGACATTTGACATTGCTGTAATCGTACTAACCAAAATAATAAAGTTATCATGTCATTTAAACCGCATGCTTGAGAAAGGCTCAAACTGAGCTGAAACGTCGCACACATGTGGAATAAAAGGATCATTTTTTTCACAAATTTGGTAGTGATGCCTCACTTTCCTTTTACTTGTATTGAAGGGTCATTGGACTCTGACCTAAGAGGCTTGCATCCAACCTATATCTTCTTGTCCAGTGCTACTGATCTATACTTGTAAACCGCACGGTTATTGCTGTAAAAACAAATGGTTGAATTGCTTTTTTTTTCCATTCACTTGCTAAAACAAATTATACAAGTTTTTCAATACATACCGTATAAATGTACCACAATATGGTGGCATGTAAAATTTTAGGTATGAATCTCGAAATGCAGTGATGAAAAAACTAAAAATGGGACAGGTATATGTGATGCAACAAGGTAATTTCAGATGTAAGCCCTACTTTTGAATGCCATTGACACACTAATGTTTATGCCCTCAAGACAATACTATAGTGAAGGTACACAGGCATAATAACACACATGAATTCTGCCAAATAGTTATGCCAACACATGGCAGACAACCCCCACACTACAACCATATAGTACCTACACAGTGATACTACCTTGTAGATAATAATCCTGCCTATTAGTGCAGTAATACAAGACATAGAGGGATTCCCACTCTTGTCACATTTAGTACTGTGAAAAAGCTTTTGCCCCTTCCCAATTTTTATTATTTTTGCATATTTGTCACACTTGAATCTTTTAGATCATCAAATTACTTTAATATTAGACAAATATTCGACAAATATTCGACAAAGATATTGCATGTATTAAAAAACTTATAATAATAAGCTGTTCAGCCTTACCTGCCCTATGTGAAAAAGTAATTGCCTCCTTAGCTACTAAATCAACCAGTTAACCAAATTTAATTAAACATTTCACTAGCCACACCCAAGCATGATTACTGCCAGTCCTGTTGAATCTAAATATCACTTAAATATAACCTGGTTAGCAATATGAAGCAGGCTCAAAGGTCTCAAAAAGCAGCACATGATGCCACGTTGTAAAGAAATTCAAATCCAGATGCAAAACCAAGTCATTAAAATCTACTAGTCTGGAAAGGGTTACAAAGCTATTACAAAGCTATTGCTAAGGCTCTGGGACTCCAGCAAGCCATTGTTGGAACCATTATCCACATATGAGCAAAACAGAACAGTGGTACAATTTCCCAGCAGTGGCCAGACTACCAAAATTTCACTGAAAGTGCATCTACAACTCATCCAGAAGGTCACAAAAGAACCCAGACAAACATTGTTAGAACTTCAGACCCCACTTGCTTCAGTTACGGTCATTGTACACGATTCCACAATAAGAAAGACACTGGGCAGAAATGGCATCCATGGGAGAGTTGCAAGGCGCAAACCACTGCTACCAAAAATAACACAAAGTCTTGTCTCGCATTTCCCAAAAAAATCTAGCTGTCCCAAAGAATTTTAGGATAATATTCTACGGACTGAGTCAACGGTGGAACTTTTTGGAAGACATTGGTCTCGTTACATCTGGTGTTAATCTAGCACAGTCATAAAAACATCATACTGACAGTCAAACATGATGGTGTGATGATCTGGGGCTGCTTTACTCTTGCAGGACCTGGATGACTTGCCATAATTGATAGAACCATAAATTCTGCAATCTATCATGAAATCCTTATGGAGAATATTGCACCCATCAGTTTGTGACCTAAAGCCCAAGCACAGTTGGGTTATGTAGCGGGACCAGGTCTTGATTTTGGTTTTAACGCTGGTCTATTTCACAGCTTCTACTTTAGCTTCAATATCCTTACTAAGTTGTAAACATATTGAAATGGTGAAATATTTGCTACTAGAGTACAAATACAGTAGAAATAATTTAGACATTTAATATGTGTACTTCAGTGTTTTTGTGAATTTCGTTTTTTATTGATCTTTTAACAAAATAGCAAGGTACATATTTTCCATGGTTGAAGACACAACAGGATTCCTTTCATGGTATATGACTAGTAGAATACATGCTATAAAGACTTTAATCAGTTAGGTTAAAAAATCATTAAAAGGGTATTCCCAACTCATACATTTATGGCATGTCCACAGGTGACAGGTGGGACCTGTACCTATGTGGACATTGGGGGTTGCACCGACCCCTGACTCGCCTGGTGAGGCTGCCACTGACTGACGTATCTAAGCAGAGAGTAAATGGACAGTTGGATGCTCCCCTCTCCATTCAGGTCCAGGGGAGTTACGGAAGCAGCCGGCAAGTGAGAACATGTGCGGCCACCTCTCCATTCATTCTCTGCTGGCAGCCGCCTCACCAGATGGGACAGGATATCGCATAAATGTTTAAGTTTGAAATACCCCTTTAAAGTCTCATCAGTAAAATAATGTATTTCCTAAATGTTGTGGATTTGACAGAATGGGTAAGAAAATATGCAAAAGAAAGGATGTAGGCAAAGCAAATAAAGGTCAATATTAAGGGACCATATAAGTATTAACTGAGCAACAATAAGTCATGAAGCAACTTACTGTGTGTTTGTAATCATAAAGCACAATGGGGGTACGAGTAGGTCTAACACATTATGACAAGAATTGAACAATTGAGGAGAAATAAAAACTGTCCTCTAACGTTGCTGCCATTACCAATAAAGATAGAGAAAGGACCTTATCTTAATTATCCACAATGCTAGTCATCATAGTTTTGGTCTTCATAGTTACCAAGTATAATAGCAAAAACAAACTGTAAATTTAAAAACAGAAGTCCATAAAACATATATAAGATATTTGATAAACTCAGAGATTTAGGAACTTAAGGATAATAACCACAAAGTAAACACCTCATGGCTAAGAATCAAAGATAATAATAATAATAATAATAGTTACAAAGTAACAGAGATAAAAATCCATTAGTTAATATGCAGTTTGCATTTACTAAAGAAACATTAAAATGCATTGGATAGGTGGATAGGAGTTTCCATGCCTGGTCAAAATGGTAAAGGAATTTGCAGTAACTAAAACTTCAATGGGACAATGTGCATTGTATGATTATATGAAGACTATAGTGCAAGTGGAATGTCATTTTCTACTTGCCACTAAAGTAAATAGGAATCTCCCGCTATATGGAATATTTCTTTAACTCAGGCATTATGTTAACGGTCTGAACATTGCCTTCTGTTGTAGAGCTTAGCTGACCTTGTACAGTAGTGCTCCATAGATCTAACCACAGTTTCAGGCTTTATTCACATATGACACTGCAAGTTGGAATGTCAGGCAACACCTGTCCAGGCCAAACAAAACAGAACTTCATCTATTTAAAACCTTTTCTGGAACCAGTAGGGTACCAGTTAGATACTATATTTCTATTTTGTTTGCCCTTGTGTCTGACCTCCAAACTCTGATTTTATCCACCCTACCTCTTCTGCCTCATCCGTGGAACCTTGTATAATTGTCTCATTGCTATGCCTTTTCCTAGATACCATTGAGTCTATGCCTAATAATTTAACAATTCCGTACCTCTGTATCTGATGACTTGATGTTGCCTTCACCATGGGTGACCACCTGTTGACGACCTATCTTACACATTTACATCTCACTCTCTCCAATTTCTGTGGGCAACTGCTTGCTCCAGGTAATTAACTTTTTATCTGGTTCTTCATTTAAGTTCTTTATCATGTGGAAAGCCACCTTACACTTAAATCCTGGGGCCAACAGAGAACTGGGAGTCAGAATCTAAGTCTAAAAGAATAGGGGGTCCCAATGATCAATCTATGAAGTATCTGCATAGACTAAAATGCATCACATTTTCGTTATAGGTTTTCAGATCATGCATTCTTTTTCAAAGTTGTTAACATGAAAGACAGTTCAAAGCAATGGACTCAGCAAATGGACACAAACAAAATAATGGAACTCTAATGCTTGAAAACAGCAAATATATATCAAAAACACCTGCACTCATGATTCAACTGTAATAGCCTTTCACTATTTAATAATGTCCAATATTTCTGTTTTCCTTCTTTCAACAGCAAAAAAACAAAACAAACAGAATTATAAATACATTGATGCTTTGCTTACTTCAGCAAATGATGCTATGGACACATCTGCCAACTACAGAAATCTGAATCTACTTTCATATTCCATAGTTCATTTTGAATGTCCACCTTTGAACATCAGTTTACATATGGAATTTATTTACATAAAAAGTAAAGTAGTTTTGTAACTACACTGTATTTCCGGCAAGATTAAACATTCTTTAGTGTGGATTATATGTAGATATACACTGTCAATTGGTATTCAAAGGTGGACATACAGTGAATATATAGGAAGAAAAAGAAGCACTTCAATTGTGTGTGTAGGGCGCCAGATAAACTTGACCAAAGTGTATATAAAAAGAAGAAATCACAGCACACCAGAGCTTTTTCAAATTTAGCTTGAGAAAGGCTCTTTCATAGGGCTGAAATTTTAAATAGCTCTGGAGTGCTGCAATATATATATATATATATATATATATATATATATATATATATATATATATATATATATATATATATATATATACACTGTATATATATATATAAAGCAATGAAAAAGCTGCACCGTTCTTCCAGTATCGGGTGCACAGGTTCTTGTTCAGACACACGACCAGTGTCCCAAATTGCCAGCAAAATCCAAAACTGGAGTGCTGTCTTGTGTTTTGGATTTTGCTATATATATATATATATATATATATATATATATATATATATATATATATATATATTTATATATTTATAAAGTGCTAGCGACAGCCACATTCCCTTGGAGCTGTGTCCCAATACTATAGGCTGCAGGCCACGTTAAGCCTGCAGCATATAATGCGCTGGGAAGAATCCCTGCTCAGGACAGTGTGGTGACGTCACTGCATCACGCTGACCTGGGCAAGGGTTCCGCCCAGAGGCTGTGAAGCACGCCATCCATCCGGTGCAGGAACGGGGCTATATAAATACAATGTCTTTTTGGGGGGGCTCTGTGGCACTATATACAAGGGGAGGGGGAGCTGTGTGCACTATATACAAGTGGAGGGGGAGCTGGGTGGCACTAGATACAAGGGGGCATATGTGGCACTATATACAATGGGGGCTGTGTGGCACTTTATACAAGGGGGGCTGTGTGGCACTATATACAAGGGGGGCTGTGTGGCACTATATACAAGGGGGGCTGTGTGGCACTATATACAAGGGAAGGGGCTGTGTGGCACTATATACATAGGAGGCGGCTTTGTGGTGCTATATATAAGGGAAGGGGCTGTGTGGCACCATATACAAGGGAAAGGGCTTTGTGACACTATGTACAAGGGAGGGGGGCTGTGTGGCACTATGTACAAGGTGGGGCTTAGTGGCACTATATACAAGGGAGGGGGCTGTGTTGCACTATATAAAAGAATGGGTGGCTTTGTTGCACTATATACAAGTGGGACCTGTGTGGCACTATATACAAGGGTGGCTGTGTGACACTATATACAGTGGGGCTGTGTGACACTATATACAAGGGGGGCTGTGTGGCACTATATACAAGAGGAAGGCTGTGTGCCACTATATCTATATACAAGGGTTGCTGTGTGGCACTATATATATATATATATATGTGCTGTAATCACTTAAAGCGGTAGATGCCAGTTCTACACAGGAGATCTGCAGACCATATATGATGACTATATGGTGGTAATATTGGTCTTTGTATAGTGTTTTTTAATCAGTAACAGTATGGGGGTATTATTCAGTAAAGGAATGTTGGTATTATTCAGTCACTGTATGGGGGTATTATTCAGTCACTATGTGGTTATGGTTTGGCGGTATTATTTAGTAACAGTATGGGGATATTATTCAGTAACAGTATGGGGTATTATTCAGTTACTATGTGGTTATGGTGTGGCAGTATTATTCAGTATCAGTATGGGGGTATTATTCAGTCACTATGTTATGGTGTGGCTGTAATATTCAGTAACTGTATGGGGGTATTTTTCAGTCACTTTGTGGTTATGGTGTGGAGATATTATTCCGTAACAGTATGGGGGTATTATTCCGTCACTCTGTGGTTATGGTGTGGCGGTATTATTTGGACCTTATATTTAATCTGGTATAGTTGTATGATTTAATAACTGTATATGTATTTTAAAAATTATTCTGAGAGCCCAAAATTTTTTTTATTGATTGAGCGGTGTGAGGGCTTACTTTTTGCGGGACAAGCTGTAGTTTTATTGGCACCATTTTTTTGGTACATACAATTTTTTTGATCACCTTTTTTTTTTTATTTCATATTTTAAGCACTAAGGTGACCAAAAAACTATTTTGATGATTTACATTTTTAAACTCACCGTGCGAGTTAAATAATGGTATATTTTAATAGATCGGACTTTTACGGACACAGCGATACCAAATTATTTTATTTTTTACATTGTGCTTGGGGAAAAATGGGAAAATGTTTTTTTTTTACTTTTAATATATATATTTTTTTACACTCCTGAAAATTTATCTAACATTTTTTTTTTTTTTACACATTTTATTAGTTCCCCTAGGGGATTTGAACCAGCGGCCACTTGGTTACATGTGGAGTTACTGAAACAGCGTAACTCGCTGAGCTACACTATTTCCCTAACTCCAATAGTAGTAAATGGCAGTTACGGAAGCAGCGTAGCATGCGAGCTACACTGTTTCCGTAACTACAGTTCAGTTCTATGGAAGTTACGGAAAAAGCGTAGCTCCGCGAGTTATGCTGTTTCAGTAACTCCACATGTAATCAAGTGACTGGGAGAGCACAGAAAGCTAGAACGGGGTTTAGGGGGCCCCGTTCTAGAGATAGGTGCGGGTCCCAGAGGTGGGACCTGCATCTATCTGACATTTATGACATATCCTGTGGATATGTCATATATGTCCTTCATAGAAAATCCCCTATAAATGTCGCTATTGACCACGGCATTTAACTAGTTAAAGGGTTTTGACATTTATCCCCTATCTACAGGATAGGGGCTACGTATGAGATCTCTGAGGGTCCCAATGCTGGGCCCCCCAGCGATAAAGAGAACAGGGGACCGAAAGTCACCCAGAGCGCTACACGAGAAGGCTGGACTTCCGGGGACTGTGTCCGGCTTATCTGTTCTGCAGCTCCATAGATATCAATGGAGAGTCGCTTGCGCATGCGCAGAAGTATCCCATTGATCCCTATGAAGCTGCCGGACACAGAACGCGGAAGTCACAGCTTCCCATGCAGCGCTCTTGGTAACTTTCGGTCCCCGTTCTCCTTATCGATCACACATGTATCCCCTATCCTGTGGATAGGGGATACATGTGTTTTATGGCAAAAGCCCTTTAAACTGCCAAGAACAGCGAAATTGCTGTTTCTGGTTGTTAGAGCAGCATGTCAGAAGCTGACACCTGCAGTGTATGGAGCGGTGTCAGCGCGTGAGCCCGCTCCATAAATCACCCCCCCTCCAGCTCCATGATGTCCCGGCACGTAATGGGTCGGGAAGGGGTTAATGAAGCGGGCATGGCGCCCGGCAGTCCCTTGACTGCGGACTATAAGACGCAGGGACTTTTTAGCAAGATTTATTCTTGCTAAAAACTGCATCTTATAGTCCGAAAATTTGGTAGATAATTTTTTTATGTCAGATGGGGGACATTTGCTTTGGGGCTTGCAATACTCCTAGACGCGCTAGAAATCAGCGATTCAGTTCTTTGCACACATCCTTTTGAAGTGACTGCATTATTGATACAGTAATTCAGCATTTGGGGCCCCACATTTAACTTTGCCCAGGGCCACACTTTATCTAAAACTGGCCCTGCTAGCTGCCAGTAGGGAACTGTGCATCAAAAGGAGATTTTGGTCAGTGTATATAGAGCCGAAATGCAACACTCATAGAAGTCTTTAGTTCCCTATTCTACCTCCATTTGCCTCTGTTCTAATATAGATGCATACAGATGTTTTTTTCTGTCTGATTATGTAAGAATGGTGCCATGTTCTACTAGACGACAAACTATGGAGCTATTCTCCAAATAAAATATCTATACACAGGGAGGCACCATAAAACAACATGTGAAGTGCCTTTCAGACACAGGGGGCCCCTGTGCAGGCATTGCTACGTTAAATTATTTGTTCCGCTCCATGTCACACTAAATAGTTTACCTTAAAAACATATAGTATTACACAAAAGGAACTGCTAACATATGCATATATATTTTTTTAATTATTGCTGCATTTATTTAACTCTTTAAGGACCAAACCATTTTTTAACCACAGGAATTTTCTTTAGCTTTTGCCTCCCATTCCAACAGCTGTAACTTTTTTAGTGTTATTTTATTCTTTTTGCATAGCTGTATAAGGTTTTTTTAGCTTTTGTTACAAATTATTTTTATTTTCTTGGTTCCATTTTGGGATACAAATTAGTTAGAGTTAACTCTCCCTTAATATTCTCTGAGGGATAAAAAAAAATCTATTCCGCCACTGTCTTATATATTTATTTATTTTTTATGCTTCTCACCATAATACCACAGTAGATTTATTGTATAATGTTGTTATATTTACAAGGATACCAAATTCAGCTTGGATCCCCCTACCCCTCCCCAACACCACCACCACCAGACCCCTGCACGCGCCTATGCCCAGTCGCCTTGCCCAACAGCCCCATAGTATAATGCCCCCACATAGTATAATGCTCCCATAGCTGCCCCCACACAGTATAATGCCCCCATAACTGCCCCACAAATTATTATGCTCCCTCATAACTGCCCCATACAGTATAATGCTCCCCATATCAGCCCCCACAGTATAATGCCTCACATAGCTGCCCCCAAAGAGTATAGAGCCCCACATAGCTGCCCCCATACAGTATAGTGCCCCCCATATCAGTCCCCATACAGTATAATGCCTCCCATATCAGCTCCCCATACAGTATAATACCCCAATATCAGCTCCCCATACTGTATAATCCCCCCATATCAGCTCCCTATGCAGTATAATGCCCCCACATATCAGCTCCCCATACAGTATAATGCCCCCATATGAGCTCAACATACAGTATAATGACCCCATATCAGCTTCCCATACAGTATAATGCCCCCCATATCAGCCCCCCATACAATATAATTCCCACGTATAAGTGCCCCATACAGTAGGCTCAACGCAGCACAATACATTACAAGACAACACAATACATTACAAGACAACACAATACATTACAATACAAACTTTACAGCTCACCTGGAGTCCTCCGCACTGGCTCTTCCACGCTGGCTGGAACGCCCCTAACGTGACGTCACGGTCACATGGTACACTAAGTGTACCATTTGACCGTAACCAGGAAGTGCCGGCTTCACGGCACAGAAAATTTATTTAATCAGCACGCTGTATGGCAACAGGGGGCCCGTGGGCCCCTCAGGCTTAGTGTCCCTGTCGCAACTGTGACTGCTGCAACCCCTATAGCTATGCCACTGTGTACATGTCTTTAAAAGTTTGTATTACATTAATTTAACAAAAAAAGTTCTTCAAAAGAATAAGTTTATTTCATTTTTCTTTTTTTCCTCTTGCAACTTTTGCTTTTTTATTTTTTTCTTATTCACTCCTTGTAGTAGACTTTAACTTTTTATTTCTGTTTCTTTTTTTTGTATTTTGTAACTTTAATGTATTGGAATACATGTGTATTCCACACATTCGTATCCATGTGTTGGCATCTATTAGTTATGCCCTAACAGGCATTATTTTCAAAGTGGAATTAGTGGCACTGCATGAAGATAAATGCTTAAACTTGATATTTATTTTCAAGTATAGTAAAATGAATGACGATGAAAACCGGACATTTTGGTCGATCCCGGACCTTTCTCAATGAGCATCTCTGTGGTGACACACTGATAGAGTGAGCTCACTGTATTTGAGAATAAATATCAAGTTTACGCATTTATCTCAGTGTAGGAGGACCACTTTGAAGACTGCCAAGCCATATTGGCTCTACGGGGCACATGCAACCTTCATATGGTGTACTGATCAACTCAACTAATCTAACAGACATTAAGACATTACGGACTTGGGTGCCTTTTTTAGCCCTGGGCTGTCATTAGCTGTCTGTCAGCTCTGGCGAACACGTCCGAACTGACAGAGGTTTTTGTGCATGACCTGCCTAATCTCGGTTCTACCACAGAGTCTCACTTGGGCTCAAGTCATGACTTTTAGAGAGGATAAATACTTTCTCACTGCATTGGATGTTTGAAAAATGTTGACGCTGCCGGGTTCCAGTTAGGCATCTTTAGTGATGAAATTTAAACTTTGATGAATGAATATATTGTCTGTTCAACTGCATAGGAGTATGTCCGTGTCTTGCCTTAAAAGAACTGTTAGTCAAAGTACTGTCTCATCCTTTCATAGTAACTCATTGATCTATCCTCTCTCTCTAATTTAATTGATGTATTTCCAATACCATTCCAATTTTAATTAGCATTTTGGCCTAAGCTCAATTGTGAAGATTTGTCAAAACTAGGGCAAGAACAAAAGTGACGGAGTTGCACAAAGCAAGCAAACAAATCCTAGCTCTAAATTAGACTCTTTTAGAAAATGGGAGCAACATTATTTAATTTAGGCTATATTAGCTATTTACTGTAATTGCATAAATTGTTATGTTTAATGGATTTTTCAGGGGCCTAACCATATATTTAAATAAAATAAATGTGCTATAAATGCAAATGTAAGACAATTATAAATAGAAAGTTATTTAGATTTTTCCCAGGGCTCCCATTGTGGAAAAACTGTGGCCATATGTAATCAATATAATCCCGTTAGGACATGCACATATAACCATATAATACAAGCTTATGGACAACAAGTTCATGCAGCTATTACATGGGACTGCATGGACTTGATGTCACCAGTGTTCCCCCAAAGCTGAGCGCTCTGGAAAGCATATACTAATAAGGTCAATAAACCCGATAACAACACTATCTAACTGCAGGGTGCAACTTTTTTAGCTCTATTTTTCCAGAGCGCACAGGCTAGGGCAGGTTCTAATAGGCTGTTGCTTAGTAAAACACTGACAGGAAATAATACACTGCAGTAGAGGATTACTGCAGTGTATTATGTAAGTGTTAGGGTATGTTCACACGGCAGCGTCCGTTACGGCTGAAATTACGGGGCTGTTTTCAGGAGAAAACAGCTCTGTAATTTCAGCCGTCATGGCATGTTGAGGCGCTTTTTCGCTGCGTTAATTACGGACGTAAATGGAGCTGTTTTTCCATGGAGTCCATGGAAAATGGCTCCATTTAACGTCTGAAGAAGTGACAGGCACTTCTTTGACGCAGGTGTCTATTTACGCCCCGCCTTTTGACAGCGGGGCGTAAAAAAAATGACCGTCGGAACAGAACATCGTTAGACCCTTTCAAATGAATGGACAGATGTTTGCCGACGCTATCGAGCCGCATTTTTGGATGTAAATCGAGGCGCAAAAAAGCCAGAATTACGTCCGTAAATAAACCGTGTGAACATACCCTTAAGGAGATCGCATATTCAAGTTCCATGATGGGACTAAAACAAATCATTAACAAATTTGTAAAATAAAGTTTACAGAAATAAAACATAAAAAAACCTATGTGGAAAAAAGACACTATATATGATTGGAATTGCAGAAAATATAACAACCTGTATTTTTTTAATAATTACGTTATTTGTCACGTATAGTCAATGAATGGTGAATGCATAGCAAAAAAACGGAATAAAAATTCATGTGTACCTTGTGTCATTCAGTGTCATTCAGTTTTCTCAGAAACAAATATAATAAAAAGGAATTTATTATCCTGTTTATTTATTTATATATTTATTAACTTTTTTACTTATTTTAACCCCTTAATGACAAGGCCATTTTGCGCGTTAATGACCAAGGATTATATTTAGTTTTTTCACGGTCGCATTCCAAGAGTCGTAACTTTTTTTTAATTCTGTCGACATAGCCGTATAAGGGCTTGTTTTTTTGCAGGACGAGTTGTATTTTGTAATTGTACCATTTTTAGATGCTTTTTATAATATATCGATTAACTTTTATTAACTTTATTTTAGGAGAGAATTGAAAATAAGCAGCTATTCCAGCATTGATTTTCACATTATAAATTTACGCCGTTTACTATGCAGCGTAAATAACATGTTAACTTTATTCTATGGGTCGGCACGATTAACCCCTTAAGGACGCAGCCTAGTTTGGGCCTTAAGGCTCAGAGCCTATTTTTGAAATCTGATATATTTCACTTTATGTGGTAATAACGTCGGAATGCTGAAACCTATCCAAGCGATTCTGAGATTGTTTTCTCGTGACACATTGGGCTTTATGTTAGTGGTAAAATTTGGACGATATATTCAGTGTTTATTGGTGAAAAACTGCAAAATTTAGAGAAAACTTAGCATTTTTGAGAATTTAAATGCATCTTCTTGTAAAATAGATGGTTATACCACCAAAAATAGTTACTAGTTCACATTTCCCATATGTCTACTTTAGATTGGCATTGTTTTTTGAACATTCTTTTATTTTTCTTGGACGTTACAAGGCTTAGAACATAAACAGCAATTTCTCATATTTTTAAGAAAATGTCAAAAGCCTTTTTTTTAAGGTACCTGTTCGGTTCCGAAGTGGCTTTGAGGGGCCTCTGTATTAGAAACCCCTAAAAAGTATTCAAAACAGCATTTAGAATGTTTATTTAACCCTTTAGGCATTTCACAGGAATTAAAGCAATGTAGTGGTGAAATTTGCAAATTTCATTTTTCTTGCTGAATTTCAATAGTATTATTTTTTTTTTCTGTAACACAGAAGGTTTTACCAGAGAAACGCTACTAAATATGTATTGTCCAGATTCTGCAGTTTTTAGAAATGTCCCAAATGTGTCTCTAGTGCGCTCGTGGACTAAAACACAAGCCCCAGAAGCAAAAAAGGACCTAGTACATTTTGAGGCCTCTTTTTTATTAGAATATATTTTAGGCAGCATGCCAGGTTTGAAGAGGTGTTGAGGTGCCAAAACAGTAGGAATCCCCCAAAAGTTACCCATTTTGGAAACCACACCCCTCATGGAATTCATTTATGGTTGTTGTTACCATTTTGACCCCACAGTTTTTACACAGCACGTATCTGAATTGGGATGGGAATTAAAACAAAATATTTTTTTTCCAATAAGATGTAGTTTTAGCTCAAAATTTCATATTTTCACAAGAAATAAAATACTCCATTTTGTTGCCCAATTTTTCTGAGTGCGGCAATACCCCTTTTGTGGTGATAAACTGCCGTTTGGGCCCATGGGAGGGCTCAGAAGGAAAGGACCACCATTTGGTCTACTGGGGATTTTCTGGTGCGAAGTCATGTATGCAGAAGCCCCTGAGGTACCAGTACAGTTGAAACCCCCAAGAAGTGACCCCGTTTTAAAAACTACACCCCTTAAGGCATTCATCTAGAGGTGTAGTGAGCATTTTGACCGGAGACATACACCCCATAAACTCTAATGTGGGTTCTCACGGGTATGGCAATACCTACAATGTGGCTGCTATCAGCTGCCTGGGCACGCAGCAGGGCTCAGAAGGGAAAGACGAGGGGGGATAAGCTGTGCGGAGTGCATCAGATAAGTAAAACTGGGGTAGATTAAAAATCAAGGGATGTATGATACATTTTAAAACACTCAGAGCTTTGGTTTTTCGGGACACGTGTCACATTGATATATTGTATCCTTCCTTATCCCCCTCTTATAGCAGACTTTGCGCCTTTTGACTTATGCCCTTCTTGCCAGTTTGGGGAACTTCTCCTGGAAAGTGTTGCCCTGGTACGATGCGTGTGGCCTCGCTTCCAGAAGTACTGGGTGCCCCCTTCTTGGTCCCTAAAAATTTGTTTTTTGATAACCACCTCTTGAAATTCCAGGAAAGTTCCCCTCTGGCCTGTACATAGACGTAGCATCTACGCATTGTACAATGCCATTGGTATGATGTGCACGTCCAGCTTCTTATACCACACTGCATGGCGTTGTTGGGCTTCAGGACTTGATCTGACAAGTCCACCCCTCCCATGTACCTATTGTAGTCCAGGATGCAGTCTGGTTTGGGGGTCTCTGTACTGGTACCTTGCACAGGTACATGGGTGCTGGTGTGGCCATGTATTGTTGTCAATACAAGGACATCTCTCTTGTCCTTGACACACAATATGTTGCTGCTAGAATGTGCCCTGCTCTCACCCCTTCTTGTTTGCCCAAGCAGAGTCTTAGGGAGGCCTCTCAGATTTCTTCTAGCAGTGCCGCATGCCGCAGTACTTCTGGAAGCGAGGCACTTGAAGAGTGGGACGCTGGTATAAAAATTATCCAGGCAGAGGTGGTAACCCTAGTCCAGCAGTGAAGGCACCAAATCCCACAGAATTTTTGCATAACTCCCAGTAAGGCTGGATTCACACACACTATTAACGGACGTAATTCGGGCGTTTTAGCCCCGAATTATGTCCGAAAATGCATCTCAAAAGCGTCGGAAAACATCTTCCCATTCATTTGAATGGGTCTTACGATGTTCTGTGCCGACGGTCATTTTTTTTACGCGCCGCTGTCAAAAGGCGGCACGTAAAAAAGACGCCTGCGTCAAAGAAGTGCCTGTCACTTCTTGAGACGTAATTGGAGCCGTTTTCCATTGACTCCATGGAAAAACAGCTCCAATTACGTCCGTAATTAACGCAGCGAAAAGCGCCTGCACTTGCCATTACATCTGAAATTGCGGAGCTGTTTTCTCCTGAAAACAGCTCCGTAATTTCAGCCGTAACGGAGGCTGCCATGTGAACATACCCTTAGGGGGAGCATTATGGGGGCTGAATACTGGTGCCCTTCCCTTCATATAGCCTAAATTTGTAGGTATACCCTGATGCCCTCTTGCACAGCTTATACATCTTCACGCCATACCTTGCCCTCTTACCCGGCATGTACTGGCGGAATTGAAGCCTCCCTTTAAAATGTACCAAAGACTCATCAATAGAAATACAATTCTCGGGGGTGTATGGTTTGGAAAACCGGGCACTACAATGGTCTAATAGGGGTTTATACAAACGGTCAAAACTGGGGTCCTCTCGGGGTGGGCACTGCTCATTATCAGTATAATGTAAGAAGCGAAGTATTGCCTAATTTATTTATTTTTTTAGGATCCAGTTCAGTTCTGAAGTTGCTTTGAGGGGCCTATATATTAGAAACCCCTATGAAACACCCCATTTTAGAAACTAGGCCCCCTCAAAGTATTCACAACAGCATTTAGAAAGTTTATTAATCCTTTAGGTGTTTCACGGGAATTTATAACAAAGAAGAGGTGAAATTTACATATTTATCTTACCATTTTTTTTATAACACAAAAGGTTTTATCAGAGAAACGCAACTCAATACGTATTGCCCAGATTCTGCAGTTTAGAGAAATATCCCACATGTGGCGCTAGTGCGGTAATGGACTGAAGCACCGGCTTCCGAAGCAAAGGAGCACCTAGTGGATTTTGAGGCCTCCTTTTTATTAGGCACCATGTCCGGTTTGAAGAGGTCTTGTGGTGCCAAAACAGTGGAAACCCCCAAAAGTGACCCCATTTTGGAAACTAGACCCCTTAAGGAATTCATTGTAGTTTTCATGGGGTGCATGCAGCTTTTTGATCAGTTTTTATTCTATTTGTGGCGTGGTGACTAAAAAACAGCAATTCTACTATTGTTTTTTTATTCTATTTGTTTTACAGCGATCACCATGCGCTATAAATGACATATTCACTTTATTCCGCAGGGCGATACGATTACGGCGATACCATATGTTTATAGTTTTTTTTTTTATGTCTTATGGCGTTTGCACAATAAAATACTTTTTGTAAAAAATCTTTTACTTTTTGTGTTACCTTATTCTAAGAGCCATAACTTTTTTATGTTTCCATCAAGAAAGACGTGCGAGGACTTGTTTTTCGCGTAACGAACTGTAGTTTTGATCAGTACCATTTTTAGGTACATGCGACTTTTTGGGAGGTGAAGTAACCAAACAATTGTGATTATGGTGTGGTTTATGATTATTTTCTTTTACGGCGTTCACCGCGCGGAATAAATAACAAAATAATTTTGTAGTTCAGGCCGTTACGGACGCGGAAATACCAATTATGTACAGTTTATTTGTTTGTTTATATATTTTTATTAATAATACAGGACTGATAAGGGAAAAAGGGGGATTTTTACTTTTATTACTTTTAAAACTTTTAGTTTCTTATTTTTACACATCTTTTTTTAATTTTTTTTTAACTTTATTACTTTGTCCCACTAGGGGACTTGAGGGCAGGAGGCCTTGATCGCTATTCTAATACACAGCACTACATGCGTAGTGTAGTGTATTGGAGCTGTCAGCTACTCACTGACAGCAAGCATAGTGGGTCCTGACTTTGTCA
Source organism: Rhinoderma darwinii (assembly GCF_050947455.1). Taxonomy (NCBI): domain Eukaryota; kingdom Metazoa; phylum Chordata; class Amphibia; order Anura; family Rhinodermatidae; genus Rhinoderma; species Rhinoderma darwinii. Next base: position 174,613,241 of record NC_134691.1, read on the forward strand.
GGACCGACAAGGCTTCCATCGATGGCATAGCCAGACGCCATTGTTAGGTGTCCAGTTGCCATAGTCACCATCGCCGGCCGCTATCGTGTAGCAGGCCGGCGATGGTAGCTTAACCCCTAAAAAGCAGCGATCGCTATTGAATGCGGCTTTTAAGGGGTTAATCAGCGGGGACACAGCGATCGGTTCCTGCTATAGGAGCTGCGGCAACTGCTGTACGAGACAGCAGCTGTCACAGCTCATGCATGTGTTGGGAAGACGACCGAAATGGCCGTTACTCCCGTGACGTACTATTAGGTCATGGAGCGCGAACGATACTGTTACTATGACCTAACAGTAGATCCGGGAGCGGAAAGGGGTTAAGGGGATATCAAATATGTAAAGGTTTTATATGTTTTCCTACGTTTGCACAATAAAAACCCTTTTAGAAAAAAAGTACTTGTTTTTGCATCCAAGAGCCGTAACTTTTTTATTTTTCTGTCAATGTGGCCGTATGTGGGCTTGATTTTTGTGGGCCAAGGTGTAGTTTTCATTAGTACTATTTTGAGGTACATAGGACTTATAGATTAACTTTTATTTAATTTTTTATGGGGGGAATGAGAATTTTCCCGTATTTTTTGAGTTTTTTTGGACGCCGTTCATCCGGCGGTTTAATTCATGTGTTCATTTTATTGTTCAAGTCGTTACGATCGCGGAGATACCATATATGAGTATGTGTTATTTATGTTGACACTTTTACTAAATAAAACCCCTTTTTGTGCAAAAAAAGTTTTATTTTATTTTAACTGTAAATGTAAGGGCAGGGGGGTAGGGAAACAGACAGTGAGCCCTAATCTACCCACCACTCAGTCCCTGCCTACTTGCAATGACCCGCCCTAGGCGATGGGGTACAACTGGGCGACGGTCCCTACGCTCAGTAGGTGCACGACAGACAAACAGACAAGGGGACACAAGCAAAGGGAAATGGGACAGTTGCCCACGGCAACACCGTGAGCAACAAGAGAGGTGAACGAGCCGAGTCAAAGCAGGAATGTACAAGGTACCAAACGCAGAGCAGGAGAGTAGTCAGTAAGCCGGGGTCAGTATGAAGCAAGGTCAAATAGCTAGGAGCTGCAGCAAGGCCAGGAAACCACACGAGAAGAATCACAAGCAAAGGAGGAACAGGAAAGGCAGGTATAAATAGACAGAGGGCGGGAGCTAGCTCCGTCTGGCCAGGCTGCGATAGCCTCACCCACTCCTAAGCCTGCCATCCTGAGTGGTGGAAGCTGGAGTCAGTCTTAGAGACATAGAACCAGGTGCAGACTGATTACCCATGGGCGTATACACAGAAGTTATGCCTGGCAGATCCTTTACAGTAAATTTATTTTTTTCACAGACTTTATTTTAGGGGGGATTCACACGAGCGTGATTTTTGTGCGTGCAGGCCGCGTTTTTTTCGCGCGCCACGCACAGCCCTATAGAAGCCAATGGGGCAGTTCAAACAGTGCGTAATTTTTGCGCAGCGTTTGTTCGCTGCGTACAAAATGCGACAGGTTCAATATCTCCGCGTATTTCGCGCATCACGCACCCATTGAAGTCAATGGGTGCGTGAAAACCACGCAGGTCGCACGGAAGCACTTCCGTGCGAACCGACTGAAACAGCGCACCAGCTGTCAAAAGGATGAATGTAAACAGAAAAGCACCACGTGCTTTTCTGTTTCCAAACATCCAAACGGAGTGTCTTTGAGATGAGCGAACCCGGACAACCGAACCGAACTTCACCGGGTTTGACCGAACTCGTTTAGGCCGAACCCGGCAAAAAAAATTCCGGTACGCGACGTCAGGAGATAGTCACTGTCCAGGGTGCTGAAAGAGTTAAACTGTTTCAGCACCATGGACAGTGACTTCCGATCCCAATATACATGAACCTGTAAAAAAAAAACGAAGTTCTGACTTACCGATAACTCCCGGCTTCTTCCTCCAGTCTGACTTCCCGGGATGACAATTCAGTCCAAGTGACAGCTCCAGCCAATCACAGGCCAAGCACAGACTGCCGCGTCATCCATGGAGGTGGGGCCCGATGTCAAGAGAGGCGTGTCACCAAGGACGCGTCACCAAGGCAACGGCCGGGAGGGAAGTTCTCTGTAAGTACGAACGTTTTCTTTTTTTTAACAGGTTTCTCGATATTGTGTTCGGCATTCACTGTCGAGGGTGCTGAAAGAGTTACTGCCGATCAGTTACCTCTTTCAGCACCTTGGACAGTGACGGGCGTCGACTAGCCTCATCTCTATGATGGCGGCTGCGCGAAAATCACGCAGCCGCGCATCATACACGGATGACACACGCAGCTGTCAAGTGGTTTTTCCCTAAAGGGAATGTGTCGCTAGAAAATTGTTTTTGTTTTTTTTAGTTAAACAGTTAGTGTATACATGATTAGACATTGTTATAATTTTTTTAATTTTTTCACAAGTCAGGAAATATTATTAATTAGATTCTAATTTATAACATTTCCCTGTGCTGGTCACTAGAGGGAGCAATTCCCAAAATTGCAGCATTGGCATGTGGTAAAGCAACCACATTGCTTTATGCTGCAAAATTTGAGAAAACACACTCGTTCTAGCATCCTCAAACAATCCCACCTCCTTTATCCTGGCTAGTGCCAGGAGAAAGGAGGGGATTGAATGTTCAAACCTCCTACACTGTGTGCCGCCATTTTTTGAGCGAATACACAGTGTAGTAGGCTTACATACAGTGGTAATCACACACTAAAACACGAACATACGCAGACATAACTTACCTGCTCCTGCCGCCGCCGCTGCCGCCGTTCCCTCCGGTCCGTCTGCTCCTAGTGCTTGCTTCTAAACACATGTCCGGAAGCCGCGACCGGAAGTAGTCATCTTAATGTCCGGCCGCGGCTTCCGGTCCACAAGAAAATGGCGCCGGACGTTGCTCGGCCGAAGACCTTCCATTCGGACTGTGTGGGAGCGGCGCATGCGCCGTTCCCACACAGACGGCGTACACCATAGTGAATGCGAACGGCTCCCGTTCGCATTCTCTATGGGGATGTATGTGCCGTATTCCATCTCTGTATGTTTCGGTAATCGACACATAAAGAGATAAAAAAAAATGGCAGCCCCCATAGTTAAGAAAAAGTTAGATAGATAGATAGATAGATGGCTATGTGTGTATATATATAAATAGAGAAAATCGAAGATAGGAGCAGCACTGTGGTTCCACGCCTGGTAAGGCCGGTGCTATGCTTCAAAACAAGGAGTGACCTCTCCTTGTATAATGCACGAAAATGAAGAGAAAGGGCGAAGCAGCACTAAAAAAAATTGGGTTTATTCATCCAACATCCACTACAACGTTTCACCTTCTCAATGAAGGCATTTTCAAGCTACCGTTCAAAAGTTTAGCGTCACTTAGAAATTTCCTTATTTTTGAAAGAAAAGCACAGTTTTTTTCAATAAAGATAACATTAAATTAATCAGAAATACACTCTATACATTGTTAATGTGGTAAAAGACTATTCTGGCTGCAAACGTCTGGTTTTTAATGCAATATCTACATAGGTGTATAGAGGCCCATTTCCAGCAACCATCACTCCAGTGTTCTAATGGTACATTGTGTTTGCTAACTGTGTTAGAAGGCTAGTGGATGATTAGAAAACACTTGAAAAATCTTGTGCAATTATGTTATCACCGCTGTAAACAGTTTTGCTGTTTAGAGGAGCTATAAAACTGACCTTCCTTTGAGCTAGTTGAGAATCTGGAGCATTACATTTGTGTGTTCAATTAAACTCTACAAATGGCTCGAAAAAGAGAGCTTTCATGTGAAACTCAACAGTCTATTCTTGTTCTTAGAAATGAAGGCTATTCCATGCGAGAAATTTCCAAGAAACTGAAGATTTCCTACAACAGTGTGTACTACTCCCTTCAGAGGACAGCACAAACAGGCTCTAACCAGAGTAGAAAGAGAAGTGGGAGGCCCCGCTGCACAACTGAGTAACAAGACAAGTACATTAGAGTCTCTAGTTTGAGAAATAGAAGCCTCACAGGTCCTCAACTGGCAGCTTCATTAAATAGTAGCCGCTAAACGCCAGTGTCAACGTCTACAGTGAAGAGGCGACTCCGGGATGCTGGCCTTCAGGGCAGAGTGGCAAAGAAAAAGCCATAACTGAGACTGGCTAATAAAAGGAAAAGATTAATATGGGTAAAAGCACACAGACATTGGACAGAGGAAGATTGGAAAAAAGTGTTATGGACAGACGAATCGAAGTTTGAGGTGTTTGGATCACACAGAAGAACATTTGTGAGACGCAGAACAACTGAAAAGATGCTGGAAGAGTGCCTGACACCATCTGTCAAGCATGGTGGGGGTAATGTGATGGTCTGGGGTTGCTTTGATGCTGGTAAAGTGGGAGATTTGTACAAGGTAGAAGGGATTTTGAATAAGGAAGGTTATCACTCCATTTTGCAACGCCATGCCATACCCTGTGGACAGCGCTTGATTGGAGCCAATTTCATCCTACAACAGGACAATGACCCAAAGCACACCTCCAAATTATGCAAGAACTATTTAGGGAAGAAGCAGGCAGCAGGTATTCTATCTGTAATGGAGTGGCCAGTGCAGTTACCAGATCTCAACCCCATAGAGCTGTTGTGGGAGCAGCTTGACCGTATGGTATGCAAGAAGTGCCCATCAAGCCAATCCAAATTGTGGGAGGGCCTTCTGGAAGCATGGGGTGAAATTTCTCCCGATTACCCAAGCAAATTAACAGCTAGAATGCCAAAGGTCTGCAATGCTGTGTTAATGTTTTGTTTTTTTTAGAAATAAGTATCAAAAAGGCAACACTACAAAAACTGTGGTCAGATTAGATCAATTAGTTATAGTTAGAGTTTTCTTAACAGCTGAATATTTTTATGAAGATCAGGCAAAGAAAGAGCTTGATTTTTAGGACACGTGTTTTGTTTCTTATTACAAAGTTGTCACACACAGAGAAGCACAGTTGTTTTAGATGAAGGTATTGACCGAATTCCTGTCATATGGATCCAGCCATTCACACTGACATACTTCTTTTGTGTGACAGAAAGTACTGAAACAATCGGAAATATAAAAGATAATACCATAGACTTTAATATAGACTACTAAATAAAGGAACATAAAGTGTGTTCTGCATTGATTAACCCCTTTAGGACACAGCCTGTTTTGGCCTTGTGGACACAGCCTATTTTTTCAAATCTGACATGTGTCACTTTATGTGGTAATAACTCCGGAATGCTTTTACCTATCCAAGCGATTCTGAGATTGTTTTCTCGTGACATATTGTACTTTATGTTAGTGAAAAAATTTGGTCCATAAATTCAATATTTATTTGTGAAAAACTTCAAATTTTAGCAAAAATTTGCAAAAATTAGCATTTTTCTAAATTTAAATGTATTTGCTTGTGAAACAGATAGTAATACCACACAAAATAGTTACTAGTTAACATCCCCCATATGTCTAATTTATGTTTGCATCATTTTTTTTCACGTACTTTTATTTTTCTAGGACGTTACGAGGCTTAGAACTTTAGCAGCAATTTCTCATATTTTCAATAAAATTTCAAAAGGCTATTTTTTCAAGAACCAGTTCAGTTCTGAAGTGGCTTTGAGGGCCTTATATATTAGAAAGTCACCATAAATCACCCCATTTTGAAAACTGTACCCCTCAAGGTATTCAAAACCACATTCAGAAAATATTTTAACCCTTTAGGCGTTTCACAGGAATTAAGGCAAAGTAGAGCTGAAATTTACAAATTTCATTTTTTTTGCCGAAATTCATTTGTAATAAAAAAAAATCTGTAACACAGAAGGTTTTACCAGGGAAACGCAACTCAATATTTATTGCCCAGATTCTGCAGATTTTAGAAATATCCAACATGTGGCCCTAGTGTCCTAATGGACTGAAACACAGGCCTCAGAAGCAAAGGAGCAGCTAGTGGATTTCGGGGCCTCCTTTTTTTAGGAATATATTTTAGGCACCATGTCAGGTTTGAGGAGGTCTTGTGGTACCTAAACAGCCGAAACCCCCCCAAAGTGACCCCATTTTGGAAACTACACCCCTCAAGGCATTTTTCTAGGGGTATAGTTAGAATTTTGACCCCACAGTTTTTTTGCAGAATTTAGTGGAATTAGTCTGTGAAGATGAAAATCACCTATTTTTCTGTGGAAACATAGAATTTTTTCATTTTTACAAGGAATAAAGGAGAAAAAGCACCCCAAAATTTGTAAAGCAATTTCTCCCGATTACGGCAATACCCCATATGTGGTCGTAAACTGATGTTTGGAGCCACAGCAGGGCTCAGAAGGGAGGGAGCGCCTTTTGGATTTTGGAGCGCAGATTTTGCTGGATTGGTTTTCAGTGCCGTGTCGGGTTTGCAACGCCCCGGAGGGACCAAAACAGTGGAAACCCGCCAAAAGTGACCCCATTTTGGAATCTACACCCCTCAAGGAATTTTTCTAGTGGTATAGTGAGCATTTTGGCCCCTCAGGATCTTTTTTAGAGCTAAGGTGACCAAAAAACAGCGATTTTTGGCGCTTTAAATTCTTTATTTATTACAGCGTTCACCGTGCGCAATAAATTACGTTTTAATTTATTCTGCCGGTCGGTACGATTACGCCGATACCATATGTGTATAGTTTTTTTTACGTTTTGCAGCGTTTGCACAATAAAATTAAGTTTCTATAAAATAATTTATTTTCTGGGACACGCTATTCTGAGCCGTAACTTTTTTATTTTTTCATCAAAAAAGCTGTGGGAGGTCTTGTTTTTTGCGGGACGGGTTGTAGTTTTTATTGGTACCATTTTGGGGTAAATGCGACTTTTTGATCACTTTTTATTCTATATCTTGGGAGGGGTGGTGACCAAAAAATAGTGATGCTGACAGTTTTCCGTTTATTTTGTTTGCAGCGTTCACCGTGCGGAAAAATTAACATTATAGTTTCATAGATTGGGTCGTTACGAACGCGGCAATACCAAATATGTGTACTTTTTTTAACGTTTTCATTTAAATGACTTATTATAGGAAAACAAAACCTTTTTATTTTTACACTTTTATAAAACATTTTTATTAACTTTTTTTTACTTTTTACACTTTATATTTTTGTTTATGAACTTTTCTTTTACTTTTTACACTTTCTTTTTTTGACCTGCAGCTCTGATCGCTGCTAAAATACATTACACTACCTAGGTAGTGTAATGTATTCCAACTGTCAGTGTGACGTCACAGTCACTCTGACAGTTGGTCTACGAGGATCAGCAGAGGCTGATCCTCATAGGCTGACATACATGGCAGACCTGGGGTCCGTTGTCTGGCCCCCGGGTGCCATCACAAGCATCAGAAGCCCCCACGATTGCATGGGGGCTGCTAATGCGCTACAAACCCGCTACATGCGGAGATCGCAATCGAGCCCCGCATGTAACGGGTTAATTGCCGAAATCAGCGGCGATGAGCCGCTGATCGGCAACACTGGAGAGTGTCAGCTGTCGGGGACAGCTGATCTCCAAGTTCCCGATGCACACTGTCACCGACAGTGTGCATCGGGAACGGCACAGTGACTTTCTGTCACTCTGACAGGAAGCCTATCAGGACCAGCCGAAGGTTGGTCCTGATGGGCTTCTGTCCATGGCAGACCCGGAAGCCATTGTTTGGCTTCCGTTTGCCATACTAACTATCGGCAGACCCCGCGATTTCGGACGGGGGTCTGCCGATATGTTAGAAACCCCTAAAATTCGGCGATTGCACCCGATCGCCGAATTTAAGGGGTTAATGCGCCGAAATCAGCGGCAAAGGACCGCTGACCGGCAAGAGGGGAGTGTCAGCTATCGGCGACAGCTGACCTCCTCGTTCCCAGTGCACACTGTCGCCGACAGTGTGCACCGGGATTAACTCAGTAACTGTACGTCCTCGTGCGGGAAGTAACTTCCCGCAACGACGGACAGTTACGTCCTGGTGCGGGTAGGGGTTAAAGATGTATGTAAATATGGTGAAATGGTTAACAGGCTGCAAAATATATCTCAAGTAATTATTTGTATAGGTATGTGTTCAAGTGGCATTATATACACTGATCAGCCATAACATTAAAACCACTGACAGGTTAAATGAATATCATTAGTTATTTCATTTCAATGGCGCCTGTCAAGGGGTGGGATATGTTAGAAAGCAAGTCAATACACAGGTCTTGAAGTTAATATGTTGGAAGTAGGAAAAATGGGCAAGCGTAAGTATCTAAGCAACTTTGACAAAATCATATAGTGACGGCTGGATGACTGGGTCCGAGTATCTCCAAAACTGCAACTCTTCAGAGTTGTTCCTGCTATGCAGTAGTTAGTACCTAAGAAAAGGGACTGCGCTATAGAATCCGTAAAAAAACGGAAGTCTTATGGAACGGGGATAAACGGAAACCATTTGCAATGGAGGTGTGAAGGTGTGAATTCTAGTTACAGCACAGCTTCTGCCCCTGTAAATACTAAGGTACACAATGTGTGCAATTCAATCTGCATGCTTAGAAAAGTTGCACTTGATTGTCAAAAGACAATAGTACTCAAATAATAATGGACATTTTGCAACAGCTGCTCAGCTAAAAAAGATAATGGTTAGTAATGATACCACTAAACATAAGACACCAATATGCCAGCTCTACAATTGACTCCCAGGCTCTGGTATGTAAAATGTACCAATGACCACTAGTGAATAAATACTGAATGTTCCACTGAGTACTAGATAAAAGACAATGACCCACATTTATTATTCAGTTTACGCCTGATTTTGTCAAAAGCTGTGACGTTTGTTTACTTACTCCAAAAAAGCAAACAGGCAAGAAAGTGGGCACGGTCAAGCTGTCAATATACTTTTAGACTAATTTATCAAAGATAAAAGTTAGCAAAGGCAAAAATTAGTGGTGTAAATGTTCTTTATGATAGGTAAAGCCATACAAGTTATGTGATTACTGTGTAACGCCGATGTCTCCCAGCATGCACATTTTCCAGTTACCTTTGGTATACACTGTACGGTTCCTGGATCTTCACACCGCACTTCCTTTTGCTGCTGGTGTGGCAGAGTATGCCAAAGGCGGGTGCTTGCTCACTTCCTAGATCTTATAGGGTCAGCCTATCCCTGTCAATCGCAAGGTATATTAGTCTGCTTCACGGGTCACACCCTGCCTGAGCAATATTGGAACAACCTAGAGTTATCCAGCAAAGGTTCCTGTGTGCACCTGATCCTGTATGCTATTGTTAACAGTTATCAGCCTGTATACAGTTGTCCGTTATCAGACTGACTCCTGTCTGCTATTGCTTTCAGTTGTCAGCCTGTATCCAGTTGTCCGTTACTATCCTGTATCCTGTCTGCTACTGCTATCCGCTACCAGCCTGTATCCAGTAATCTGGTACCAGCCTGCATCCGGTAATCCGCTACCAGCCTGCATCCAGTAATCCATTACCAGCCTTTATCCAGTTACCTGCTGTCCACCAGTGATCAGCTACCTGTTACCTGCCTGTGTCCTGCTACCTGCCTGTGACCAGCTACCCACCATCTACCTGTGACCTGTTATCAGTTGCCAGCCGCTACTCACACCGGAGGAGAAGACCAGTGGGTCCACAACCCGCTGGTCGTTACATACTGTAGGTAAAAAGCATAGTCTTAACAGATGCCATACTGAGTGAGTGTACTGCATAATTCAATGCATAAGTTCAAGTTCTGGGAGGTTTAGTGAAGGCTTTTGTGGAGCACTGGGTTTGCAGCACAGGCTCCTGTAGACTTGTATATGTACACTATATGGCCAAAAGTACCTCTACTAAATATTAAGTTGTTACTAATTTCTCAACAAACTTTGCATAAATCAATAATACAAAATATTATAAGAAACTTGTGTATATATATATATATATATATATATATATATATATATGTATATATATATATATATATATATACACACATATGTATGTATGTATGTATGTATGTATGTATATATTAGAAAAAACATATTTCTTTACTTATCAGGCACTTCTCCCCTTAAGCCCTGCTTTCCGTGTTAATCATTCATTTAAATTCACTGCTGAAATCTGTCTTGAGAGTCGAGAAGGATTATCAGCTCATTGGAGGATCAGGTTACATTCTGCCCATATAAGTCTATGGAGAGGGGAGGGAGAGGAGGATTTAGAAGCAAAGTGAGAAAGAGGCAGAGAGAGACGCAGGGACGCTGCTGCAGCTTCTAGTAAGTGTTCTATCTCACTCAGTGCTGGATTCACAGCTACACTGCTCATTCTGAGGATGTGCGACAAAGAGATTGGGGAGCAATATGCTCTCTTCTCTATGTGTGCTGTGTGTGGAAGAACTCCACTGATTAGCTCAGGGAAAACTGAGAACTAAAAATAGAGCATGCAGGGGCATAACTAGAATTCATAAGGCTGTAAGATGATTGCCGCAAAGACAGAGAAAAGATTCTTTAATTTTTTTTCAAATGGCTTTTATTAAACTTTCGATACCCTTTAGGTAATCTACTCCTTTTCAATATATTTTTAGAAAGGATTGTTATCTTTAACCCACCAGACTATGGCCCAGGTTCATGCACTAGACAGCAGTAGAGCCTAGTGTTCTCACACGTGGCAAACACCACACACTTCTGGCCCTCCTCCTAAGCTGCCTCTATTTAAGCTCCTCTTTACGTCTACACACTCGGTAGGGTGCTGCTATGCACATACGTGTTCCCCCTCCCACACAGTAGGCATAGAATTCCCTCCACCCTCTGTGTCAGCGGAATCACATTATGACACATGATACTACTAAGCTTTGTTCCCATAACAACAACAACGATCACTTCCTCCGCTCAGTTTTGGTGCTGACTGCTCCCTTGCTGAGTGTCGTGAACCTACCTCCACTGATGCCTCCATCTCCCCTTGTTCCAAACAACAGCAGATGGAACACAGGAAACATAACGCCACACAGAAGGATGCATACAACTGGGACAAAGACAAGACCTAAGAGGGCACTTGTAATGAATGGGTGGGTGGCTTCAAGTGATACTCCCCCTTACAGGGCTCATAGTAAAATGAGATGGTCACCGCACCACCAAGTGACAGGAACCTGAAACAGCAGCATAAGTAACTATTATTGCAGGATAAAAGTGCCGTATATCAGAGAATCCACATAATAGTTCTAGATAGCAGAAAGTCACCAAATTGTTAGGCCCCATGCACATGACTGTAGATATCATCCGTATTTGCAGACCTCAAATATGGTTCACAATTACAAACCCATTTGCTTTAATTGACCACGGACACCTTCCCGTATATTTGCGGGAAGATGTCCGGGCCATAGAAAGCCTCCGCAAAAGATAGGACATGTCCTATCTTTTGCTTTTTATGGCCCGTGCTCCCATAATTATATGGGAGCACGGGCAAAAAATGTGAGTGACTGTCCACGGACGCCAGCGGCCATGTCCGTAATCACAAACCATGGTTACGGGTACGGCTGTGTGAATGAAGCCTTAGTCCAGACAAAAAGTAACAATGTTAATTAACCTGAGTGGGTCCCCTCAACCCCTGGGCCCCATAGCAGTTGCTATGACTTCTACAGCTATAAATACGCTCTTGATACAAGTCATATAATGTCCAGAAATAGTGTTATTTCTCATGTAAAGACAAATGACAGCTTATTCTGAAGGTCATCTGACAGTTATTTCAGTGTTTTAAATACATACAATGCAAACAGGTGCATGAAATCAAGCACATAGCCATGGACAAACATTGGTAGTACTAGTAGTATTTGACATACTTAAGAGCTTAGTGACTTAAGACATCGCACTGTCATGATCTGCCAGGGTCAACTGTAAGTGCTATCATTGTGAAGTGGAAGCCTCTCAGAACAATAACAGCTCATTCACAAAGTAATAGACCATGCAAACTTAAAGAGCGGGACTGCCAAGTGCTGGGGCGTTTAAACATTGCATATCTTCTTTTGCATCACTCATTACAGAATTACAAACTGCCTGATAGTAATATCATCACAAGAACTGTGCGCCGGGAGCTTGAAATAAGTTGTCATAGTCGAGTAGGTGCACACAAGCCATTCACAATGCAAGCATCGACTGGAGTGGTGTAAAGCACGCCACCACTGGACTATGGCAAATTCTCTGCAGTGATCAATCATCTTTCATTATCTGGCAGTCTGATGGACCAATATAGGTTTGGCGGATGCAAGGAGAATGCTACCTTCCATAATACATAGTGCCTACTTTAATATTTAGTGGAGGAAGGATAATGGTCTAGGACTGTTTTTCAGGGTTTGGGTTAGGTCAATTATTTCAAGTGAAGGGTAATGTTAATGCTACAACATACAAATATATTTTTTAGACAATTGTAGACTTACAACTTTGTGGCAACTGTTTGTGGAAGACCCTTTTCTGTTCCAGCATGACAGTGCCCCTGTGCAGAAAGTGAGATCCATAAAGACATAATTTGACGAGTTTGGTGTTGAGTGGTCTGCACGGAACCCTGACCTCAACCCATTGATGAATTGGAATGTCAATTGTGAGCCAGATCTTCTCGATCAACATCAGTGCCTGACCTCATAAAAATTGTTGTGACTGAATAGGCAAAAATACTCACAGACACATTTTAAAATCTTGTGGAAAGCCTTCCCAGAAGAGTGGAGGCAGTTATAGCTGCAAAAAGGCCCCAACTCCATAAAAATGCCACTGGTTTTGGAATAATACATCCAACAAGCTAATATTAATATAATGGTCAGGTGTATATCCTTCCTATATGTAAACCTTCAACTATAAGCCATGGCCCATGGACATGAAAATGCAAAGTGAACCTAAAATAAATCTATAATATAGAACAACCTTAACCTGTGTAGTAATCATCAACAAATAGAACCATTGCATGATGTGTATTCACATATAGAACAAAAAACTACTGGAAATTCCCCACTGCATGAACTATTATCCACTTCGAGTCCTAACCTTGGGAAAGAGGCACTTTATTCTTATTGACGTAAAATGCAGTACATACAATTTCTAAAGAGGATGTACTTTATAAGTTTTATTACTTTGTGATAATATTGAAAGCTGCGCTAAGGAATGTTTAATGAAGTCAATGAAATTAATGTACAGTGCATTTACAACATAAGTAGGGTAATCAGAAATTAAGAAGATGCTCTGTTTATTTTGCAAGAGGCATTGCCAGGCAAAAGTATTTCCTTCTGTGTAAATATGCTTTAACTGCTATCTGTATGTATGTAAATTGTACTACTTATTTATTTGTTAATTTAATGTTGCTATTCTTACTACTATTTTGTTATAATAGCAAAAATATTATTATTATTATTATGGAGCCCTTCAACATAAGACTTCAATTGATGCAGCTCAGACACTGAAAACAGCCTAATTTAGGTTCAGTCAGGTATGTCTGTTTACTTGGTCTAAGCGAACCAGTACCAGCCTTCACCAGTCTGTCTCTCAAACTTCTGGATCTACTGTAAGAAAGCAGAGGGTAGTTTGGATCTACGACACATCTTTGGATTTACAACACATCTATGTTGCCAGTATCTTCCTTCTGGGAATGTGGTGATGGATACTGATAGAATGTCCATTGACCCCTTTTCCCTCTCAATTCCCATATCATGTGTATAAGGGGTCTTATGGGTGTTCCATAATCCACTCCTTTGGGATGTTACAGAAGTGTTTTTATACAGACAGTCATTTTAAACATGTGCCGTTTTTTTCAATTACTCTCCTCAGGTACTTAATATCTTGTCTCATTATCCTCTAATATCTAGGGGCACCTCTATATAATATATTTTGCTGTTTTGTGTCTTTTTAGACACTTAAACAGTTGCCCTATATTGACTTACCTTCTTTCCCTGTTCCAAGATGGCCGCAACTGCATCTTCTTTTCACGGCGCATGTGCTCATGATTGACGGATATCCTGGATACACTGAACTTGTTAAAATTTCCACGCATGCGCAATAGCGCTACATGGGCGCCGCCATGGCGGTTTTGTGATTATGAGGTCCCAGCGAGTGAATTCCTTTCAATTTTTATATATTTTCACTCATCACACATGTTTTGCCACTTTTATTTAATTGGATAATTTACACTTGGTGCTATTTTTTTAGAACATATTTTATGTATTATCCAACATACTATGACACAATGTGTTTGTATTTCACGTACTGTTTGACATTGTACAATTTGTATACTTTTGTATATTGTTTTGGCATCTATTATGCTTGATTGCTTATATTTTGTATTTCTGATTGGCACCCTGTTATAAACTTTGAATGTTCACATGTTAGTTGCTTGAGAAAGGGTCTAGAGGCCAGAGCTGAAACGTTGCACATGGGGCAATAAAGTATCCTCTTTTTTTTTTTTTTTCACATACAACAGAGCACTGCCTGTTTTCTGACTGCTGTATAGCTGGATCCTTGGTCTGTTCCTTTTGCACCCAAATTCTACCTGTGTTGCGGGACTTTCTGTTTTTATATATATATATATATATATATATATATATATACACCATTTCAACAGTTTAACCCCTTCCCGACATTTGACGTATCCATACGCCAAAGTCGGGTGGGGGAAGTATGGAGCGGGCTCACGCAGTATTGCAGTATATCGTGCAAGCGATCTAACAATCGCTGGTTGAAGTTCCCTAGGGTGACTAATAAAAAAAGTAAAAATGAGTTAAATAAAGTTTTTTTTTGTGTAAAAAAAAATGAAAAGTTAAAAAAAAAAAACCCTTTTCCCATTTTCCCCCTAGAGCATAGTAAAAAAAGAAATAAATAAACATAACTGGTATCGCTGCGTCCGTAAAAGTCTGAACTATTACAATATATCATTATTTAACCCGCACGGTGAACGCCGTAAAAAAAATTGTAAACGCCAGAATGTCTATTTTTTGGTCACCGAATCTCCCATAAAAAATGAAATAAGAAGTGATCAAACCATCGCATGTACATCAAAATGGTATTAATAAAAACTACAGCTTGTCCCGCAAAAAATAAGCCCTCATACAACTTAACCGACGGAAAAATAAAAAACTTATGGCTCTCGGAATTTGGCGACGTAATATAGATTTTCTGTTTTACACTTAGGTTTTTACATGTAAATGTAGTAAAATATAGAAAAAACTATATATATTTGGTATCGCCGTAATCTTATTGACACAGAGAATAAAGTTAACATGTCATTTTAATTGCACAGTGAATTCCGTAAAAACGGCGCGCAAAAAACCATGGAGGAATCGCTGTTTTTTGTAATTTTGTACCCCACAAATATTTTTTTTCCCGTTTCCTAGTACATTATATGGCAAAATATATGGTGCTTTGAAAAACTACAACTCGTCCCGCAAAAATCAAGCCCTCATAGTACTATATTGACGGAAAAATAAAGGCGTTATGGCTTCTGGAATGTGGGGAGGAAAAAACGCAAATGAAAATCTGAAAGTTGTTTACGACGGGAAGGGGTTAAGTTGGATTATGATACAATTCTGTATTTTATCGCCTCAAATGACCTGTGCAAACTTGGTGGGGGGTTTAACACTGTTGCCTAGGGTTTCACATCATCTACACAGCTGAGGCATGGATTTTACTACTGTACAGCTAAAATGTGACAAGTGTTTTTTTTACCTCTGCACTGTTAGTCTCATTACAACAGTTAACCCCTACACTGCTGAACTCCTACGTGTATGTTTTGCTGTGATATAATTGAGAGCATACGATCAGTTTTGTGTTATAATTTTTCTGTATGCCTTCATTGGTGTTAATATATTTTCAGAATTTTTAGCATTTATAAATCTTTACGGTTTTACTTTTGTTATTATTATTATTATTGTTTTATTATGTTTGGGTATCATTAAGCCTTTTCTCTGTATAAATTACAATCAGCGCCTCCTAATGACATCAAGATATGTAAATGCTCCATCTCCAGCATGACTTTTTAGATTTCTGTGCAAAGTTGGGGAGTGCAGATGGATACCAGGCATAGCATATACAGATAATAAAAAAAGAAATGTTGACAGTAAGAGTAGTACATTGCTTATTACATATAACTTCAATGCAATGTAAGAATACAGGACTCCACACCTGAATGAGAAACTTGCCCAGTTTTGAAACATGTTTTGTAAAATGAAAAGAAATAACAAAGCAGCGCTCCTAGAATAGCCTCCTATTCAACTGTTAAAAATTAATTCTACTGGACTATCTCAGATAGTTGGAGGAATGGGAATTAGCATTGCATACTGTACACTTTGGTGTGCCAGTTTTGCACAACTACTAAAGGTGGTCTACTTTGTGGTACCATGCCCCAAAAATGTTTTGCACTAGGGCGACACTCTTGTTTTCTTTTTTTTAGACTACTAAGCCAGGGAGAGTTTCTCCATATAAACAGCATTTGATCGAGCATGCACTAATTTTATTTTTGACTATAAAAGAAAAAAACTTCATATGTAACAGTAGAGGTCTCTATTGGATGAGGCCTGAGTTCCTTAAATTTCTTATGCCTTTAAAAAAACAACTAAACTAGGTCATGACTAAATTTAAAAATATTGAACCAGTCAAGTCCTTGTACTTTTATGGGAGAATCGGGGAGATTCGTACATATGACATGACACAACTTTTTTTTTTCTTTCAGATTTG
Organism: Rhinoderma darwinii; assembly: GCF_050947455.1. Taxonomy (NCBI): domain Eukaryota; kingdom Metazoa; phylum Chordata; class Amphibia; order Anura; family Rhinodermatidae; genus Rhinoderma; species Rhinoderma darwinii. The sequence continues at coordinate 174,629,902 of NC_134691.1, forward strand.
CACAGAATCAAACAGAAATTACCTCTGTATCTGTTTGTATGAAATTGGCCCAGTAAGGACCATGTTCATTGACTCTAACAATGCATTGTTGCTCACTTGGTGGTTTATGTGTGACAATTACTAGATTTGAGATACCCAAAACACACTCTCTGGCACATGCAACCAAGTTTTGATGAAAGTAAAGGCTCTATCACACCAGCCCATTTTTGCCATAGCAACGATCGCCGATCAACGAGACAGCTCATTGATCAGCGGTCGTTTGCTCCTGTCACATGGAGCTATGTATGGGGACGAGCGTTTGTTACTCCCATCGCTCATCCCCATACATGTCTATCATGTCGAAAGCGCATCGCCCTGGGAGATGTGCTACCGACAACGATAATATTTCAGTTTGTTATGAAAAATTACGATCGTTTGCTCGTTCATCTACTGACCGTCTGTTTACACAGGGCAATTATCAGCAACGAGCATTCTATGAATGCTTGTCTGCCCGATAATTGCCCAGTGTAAAACCCTCTTAACTCTTATCAGATTACATTTCTTCCCAATGCTAGTGTTTGGTCTGAAAAACAACTGGACTTCTTGATCATATCTGCATGCTTTTAGATGATTGACATGATTAGGTGATAAGGTTTTTTTCATGAATATGTGGATGTAAAGGTCAGTAAAAAGTGGCCTTTTAACTTCTGTAAGTTCTAGTTGCTTCATTTGTACAATTCCAATAACTAGAATTAGGGGAACTGTATACTGTGTTTGGCATCCACCTGAAATGAGCATTTGTAGAAGAGTGTCTTGCCAATCAGCTTGAGAATGCTACTAGTAAAACTGATTGACTGAGAGCAGCTGACTGCCACAGTGAACCCCTAATGTTTTTTTTTTTTAAATCTAGGTAGTAGAGATTGTATAAAGTAACTTCCAACATTTTAGTTCTGGTAGCTGTATAATAGGATCTCTTTGCATTTATCCCAAACTGGTTCACCCCTTTATTGATACCTTACAGATGCCATTGTTCAGAGTACCAGTGTCTCATTACAGTTGTGCTTTATTCCAAAGTCTAAGGAATTCTATGTGATGGAATGAAAATCTAATTTATTGATTGTCTGCCTACTTTTCTTTTTCTCTCCCTAATATCTTTCAATCTCTTTATCTTTCACTCCCATTTGTGCATTTTTTTTTTTTTTACCTTCTTGAAGTTTTAATGTGATAATAGATTGAGCCTTCATTGATTTACACAGTGCAAATTGGGGTCAAATAGCAAAGTTGTTGAATTCTTTTGTTTACCTCTTTTATTGAAACTGTGAGATGCTAAAGTGGTCTTGATAGCACGAGCTTAAGCCACTTTGATTAGATTCAGAAATTTCATTGGCTGGGCACTTCATACGATCTTCTGATTGTTTGCCTCTTGACTTTTAATAAAGACATCAGTAATTGTAGAAAAACAAGTACTATGTCTCACAAGTGTTGTACTTTGAAAGCTGACTTAGTTATATGTATGTTAAAAGTGTAAAGTGGACAGGATGCAAAAGAGTAAAGGTCCTATTACACAGCTCGATGAGGGTCGTGTAGAATAGCACCGATCAACGAGACAGCTCATTGATTGGCGCTCGTTTGCTCCTGTCACAAGGAGCTATTTATGGAGAAGAGCGCTCGTTACTCCGATCGCTCGCCTCCAGACATTATTATTATGTCTTCAGTGAGATGTGCTGCCGACAACGATAATATTTTGATTTTATAAAACAATACGATCAGCCGCTGAACGAGCCATTTGCTCATTCATCTGCTGATTGCTGCCCTTTACACAGGGCAATTATCGGCAGCGAGCGAATGAACAATCGTTTGGCCGATATTAGGCCTATGTAAAAGGGTCTTTACATATATTGTAGTTACAAGCGTGAAGCAGAAATAATTCAATGTATTCACAAATCTATCAAGAGTTGTGTATATAATTACAAGAGAAAAGTTTACGAGTTGAATTTTTCGTTAATTAAAGCAACCTCTATAAATATATTATAAAAACAATAAAAATTGTTGTATATATTATGAGTCATACAAGTGTCTACCGTTTGTAACAAAATGTAACTTGTTATTGTTCAAATGGTCGGTGAAAATGTTTGAACTAAGCAATTCGTTATAATTCTAATATTTATTACAGGTAATTGTAAATGATTTGATTTTTCTTGAACAAAATTGTTATGTTTTTGGCACTAACACCATTTTTTTCTGGCACATGTAAGTGAGCTCTATTGGAAAATGTTATAGCACACAATGTTTCTTAAATTATCAGTGGTAAATGTAGTTTGATAATGTTATGTTAAAGAAATATACATGTGGGTTATAATATGTTTCATAAGAAAAATCATTTGAATGGATGAAAATGCCTTAAAGAGGCTCTGTCACCACATTATAAGCGCCATATCTTCTACATGATATGATCGGCACTGTAATGTAGATTACAGCAGTGTTTTTTATTTAGAAAAACAATCATTTTTAACGGAGTTATGGCCTATTTTAGATTTATGCTAATGAATTTCTTAATGCCCAACTGGGCGTGTTTTTACTTTTTGATCAAGTGGGCGTTGTGGAGAGAAGTGTATGACGATGACCAATCAGCATCATACACTTCTCTCCATTCATTTACTCTGCACATAGTGATCTTGCTAGATCATGATGTGCCGTCACATACAGACACATTAACATTACTGAAGTGTCTTGACAGTAAATAGACATCGCTTCCAGCCAGGACGTGATGTCTATTCACAATCCCGACACTTCAGTAACGTTTGTGTGGGACTTACAGCACAGCAAGCGTGATCTAGCTGTAAGTTGTCATTTGCAGCGTGATCTCGCAAGATCACGCTTGCTGTGCTGTAAGTCCCACACAAACGTTACTGAAGTGTCGGGATTGTGAATAGACATCACGTCCTGGCTGGAAGCGATGTCTATTTACCAGTCTATTTACCAGTTGGGCATTAAGAAAGTTATTAGCATAAATCTAAAATAGATCGTATCTCCGTCAAAAATGATTGTTTTTCTAAATAAAAAAACACTGCTGTAATCTACATTACAGCGCCGATTACATTATGTAGAAGTTAGGCCACTTATAATGTGGTGACATAGCTTCTTTAACCCCTTCCCGCTTCGGCCACTTTTGACCTTTCCGACAGAGCCTCATTTTTCAAATCTGACATGTTTCAATTTATGTGGTAATAACTTCGGAATGCTTTCAACCAATCCGAGCAATTCTGAGATTGTTTTCTCATGACACATTGGACTTTATGTTACTGGCAAAATTTGTTCGATATATTCAGTATTTAAATGTGAAAAACACCAACATTTTGTGAAAAATTGCAAAAACTAGCATTTTTCTAAATGTAAATGTATCTGCTTGTAATACAGGCAGTTATACCACACACAATTGTTGCTAATTAACATCCCCCATATGTCTACTTTAGATCGGCATCATTTTTTGAATATTGTTTTATTTTTCTAGGACGTTACAAGGCTTAGAACTTTATCTGCAATTTCTCACATTTTCAAGAAAATTTCAAAAGACTATTTTTACAGGGGGCAAATCAGATGTTAAGTGGCTTTGAGGGCTTAATATATTAGAAACCCTGAATAAGTCAACCCATTTTAAAAACGTTACCCCTCAAATTATTCATAACAGCATTTAGAAAGTTTCTTAACCCTTTAGCCGTTTCACAGAAATGAAAGCAAATTAGAGGTGAAATTTCCAAATTTCCTTTTTTTTTGCAGAAATACATTTTTAATCAAATTTTTTTGTAACACGGAAGGTTTTACCAGTGAAATGCAACTCAATATTAATTGCACAGATTATGCAGTTTTTAGAAATATCCCACATGTGGCCCTAGTGTGCTAAAGGACTGAAGCACCGACCTCAGAAGTAAAGGAGCACCTAGTGGATTTTGGGGCCTCCTTTTTATTAGAAAATATTTTAGGCACCATGCCAGGTTTGAAAGGCTCTTGCGGTGCCAAAACTAAATAAAATGGTCGCTAGTCGGCGGCACATCTTTCTGTGTAAATACGGAGATGTGCCGTCAACTTGAAGGAAGTGTTTGAGGACTAATGGTGATTGTTCGTCACCATACATTATCGATCATAACTCTTAGTGAAAGGAGCAAACGAGTACCGATCAACGAGCTATTGATATTAAGTCATGTAACATGATGCTTAGGACTTATTTGATTAAAGATTGCATGAGCTTTAGCTTCAATGCTTAGGCGATATCCAGCCAGAGGTAATTTTTTTAGCTGTCAAGAGAGCAGGGAAGATAACATGAGTCAGGTCTTCTGTCAGTGCCCTCATTACAATATGTTTACAATATTAGAGCAGATTCAGAAGGAAAATACAAAAAAAATATTATTATTTAAAATAAGAACAAATTGTTTGGTTATTGTCTGTGAAAGGAGCCAAATGAGTGGGTTATTAATGTGACAAAAAAGGAGAGAAATCATTACACTGGTAAAGTAGGATCCAAATGGAAGACTGGAACCAGGTATTTATGGGGCATAGCTAGGGGGCAGGCACAACTAGGAGGGAAGGAAGGGGGTCGCTACAGCAGGTGCTGCTGGTACAACTTCTGCCAGTGGCAGAAATGCAGTGATAGCAAACCGCGGCATGAGGGGGCCCTCGTTGCCCGGCCCTTAACGTGCCAGGCCAGGCGGCCCAGGCCCCCTCATTCCCGGAGGTGTCGCTTGCACCGGGCATCCAGGATGCCGGGCAACTGCCACATTCAATTGTGTCTGCGTCCTTAAGACACAAATCCAATTGAATACTATAGAGGAGCATGGAGCTAGCTCACTGAGGCCGGATCCCTGCGCAGGCCAGTGCGATGACGTCAATGGATCAAGCCGGCCTACGCAAGGATTTAGTCTCATAGGCTGCTGAGAAGGCTATGGAGCAGTTCCGTTCTACAAGAGGGGGCTGTGTGGCACTATCTACAAGGGGGACTGTGTGGCACTATCTACTGGTGGTGTATATGGCATTATCTACAAGGGGGGTGTGTGTTTTTATTTACAAGGGGGGTGTGTGGCACTATCAACAGGGGGGGGGTTGCTTGGCACTATCTACAAGGGGAGTTGTGGCACTATCCAAATGGGGGGTTGTGGCATTTTCTACCAGAGGAGAGTGTGGCAATATCTACAAGGGGGCGCTGTGTGGCAGTATGTACAAGGGTGGGGTGTGTGGCACTATCTACCTGGGGGGCTGTGTTGCAGTATCTACAAGGAGGGGTGGCACTATCTACAAGGAGGCTCTTCATTATGTCACCATATAGTCTCATTGGCCTCAGTTATACAATCTGTTTCAGTCAGGCACACTGACCTCTTTACTTAATTTTCTTTTCATTTATTGTTATGTTAACTACCTTATATAACTATATTGCTTGTAAAATGTAAAAATGGTTTTATGCTAGAGTTACATAAAAAAAAAGTGAAAAAAATTTACACCTTATTAATTGGTAGAGAAAGCAAAAATGGTGAGCGGAAGGAGATGTTTGCAAAAGAAGTTGGGGGGGCAAACAGAATCTCTGCCCTGGATGCAGGAGAACCTAGCTATGCCTCTGGCTTATTTAACCCCTTAACGACCGACATATAGCCTTTTTACGTCGGCCGTTCAGGGTAGTTCTTCTGAAGTGCTGCCTTTTCACATTGGCAATTCAGAAGATCTTTTCCCGCATTGGGCGGGGTGCACTTGAAGACCGGGCTGTTGCTAACAGCCTCGGGCTTCAGGGCAACAATCGGAGACTACTAGCAGTGGTTTCCGATCATATTTAACCCCTCAGATTCGGCGCTCAATAGCGTTCGTCACATCTGAGTGGTTTTTTGAGGGAGGGAGCACCTTTCTCTTACCCCTTGGCACCCCGCGTGCATCGCAGGGTGCTGATGGTTTCTATGGCAGTCTGGGGGCCAAAAAAAAGGTCCCCAGGTCAGCCTTAAGTAATTACCTGTTAGGCCATGTCAGATACTTGTCAGTTTTACACTGACAGGCATAATACACTGCGATACAGAAATATTACATAGTTACATACATAGTTACATACATAGTTCGTACGGTTGAAAAAAGACAAATGTCCATCAAGTTCAACCAAGGGACGGGAAAAGGGATGTAAAAAATGTATACACATAAGAGCTTATATTTTTTTGTTCTAGGAAATTATCTAAGCCTTTTTTAAAGCTATCTACTGTCCCTGCTGTGACTAGCTCTTGCAGTAGACAATTCCACAGATTCACAGTTCTCACAGTAAAGAAGGCTTGTCGCCTCTGCAGGTTGAACCTTTTTTTTCCAAACGGAGGAAGTGAGGGGGTTTTACATGGTTTTACATGGAACAGGATTTCACCATATTTTTTGTATGTGCCATTAATATTTTATATAAGATAAACATGTCCCCCCCCTTAGTCGCCTTTTTTCAAGGCTAAATAGTTTTAGTTATTTTAATCTTTCCTCATAGCTTAGATTCTCCATGCCCCTTATTAGCTTAGTTGCTCTTCTTTGCATTTTTTCCAACTCCAGGGCATCCTTTCTATGAACTGGAGCCCAGAACTCAACTGCATAGTCTAGATGAGGCCTCACTAATGCTTTGTAAAGTGGTAATATTGCATCACTGTCCCACGAGTCCATGCCTCTTTTAATACACGACAATATCTTGCTGGCCCTTGAAGCAGCTGATTGACATTGCATGCTGTTATTTAGTTTATGATTTACAAGTACACCCAGATCCTTCTCAACAAGTGACTCCCCCAGTGTAGCTCCCCCTATGACATATGATGCATGCAGGTTGTTCGTACCCAGGTGCATAACTTTACATTTATCTACATTAAACCTCATTTGCCAAGTGGACGCCCAAACACTTAGTTTGTTTAAATCCACTTGCAATTCACGAACATCTTCCATAGACTGAACATTACTACATAGCTTGGTGTCATCTGCAAAAATAGAAATAGTGCTAGTAATCCCATCCTCTATATCATTAATAAATAAGCCCACTCCATCTGTTTATATAGCTGAACTTCCATCTCCTCAGTTATATTGGGGTGTCTATAGATTACACCAAAAGTTATTTTTTCAGTGTATACCTCCCTTTGTAATTCCACCCACAAGGTTTCAACCTCCTCACAATCTTCACCCACTAATGTCTCTTTCACACTCACCTTCATATCACTTCTTACATACAGACATACACCACCGCCTTTTCTATTTGTCCTGTCTTTCCGAAACAGTGTAAAACCCTGTAGCGTTACAGCCCAGTCATGTGAAGAGTCTAGCCATGTTTCAGCAAGACCAACTATATCTATATTTTCTTCCAGTATCAAGGCCTCCAGCTCCCCCATTTTGTTTGCTAGACTTCTGGCATTTGTGAACATACACTTTAACTTGCCTTTCAGTTTTTCACTTTTATTATCAGAAATGCGATTATTTGACATTATTTGGGCATTTTTATTTTCATTGCTGTTTTGTAATGAAAGGATCTCCTTATCTTGTTGCCTTGTCCTCTCCCCACAGTCTGTTTCTCCCCCCACCAATATGGTCTGACCCCTCTCTAACCTAACTACCCCTTTATTTTCTACATTGACCTCCCTCCTCAGCCCTGGTTTAAATTCTCCACCACCCCAGCTAGAATTCTCTCCCCCAGCACAGAGGACCCCCTTCCATTTAGGTGCAAATCAGCTGCAGAATACAGTTTGTACCCCAATGAAAAGTCAGCCCAGTGCTCTAGGAACCCAAAGCCTTCTCCTCTACACCAAGACTTAAGCCATGCATTTAACTCCCTGAGACCCGCTGTCTTTCCTGTGATGCGCATGACACAGGCAGTATTCCTGAGAATACTACTTTGGAGGTCCTTCCCTTCAGCTTGTAGCCTAGTTCTTTAAAATTATTCTTAAGGCTCCTCCACCTACCATTTATTCTGTCGTTGGTACCCACATGGACCACAACAGCTGGATCGTCACCAGCCCCTCCCAGCAATTTGTCCACCCGTTCCACCACATGTGGAACCCTGGCACCAGGGAGACAGCAAACCATTCGGTTGAGGCGGTCTTGGCGGCAAAATATTCTATCCGTCTTCCTGATTATAGAATCCCCTACAACTATCAATTGTCTTGCCTTACCTGCATTATCATCCCGCCGACTACTAGCTGGGCTGTTCTCCCAGCTGTTAGGGAGATCAGTATCCACTAGGGCTGCCATTTCTGAGACCGACACCCACACATCATTACCGAACACGGCAATTTTTCTTGGAATATCAGAAACAGGAATGGCCTTCCTTTTCTTGGAACCCTTTCTAGTGCCCCTAACTACATTAACCCAGCTACTTTCCTGATCCTGCTGACCCATGTCTTCACCCTCCAGATCTACCCCATTAACTGCTTGTTCCAATCAGCAGCATGCTCCGCTCAAGATTGTCTATCGTCCTCAGTGTTGCATTCTGCTCCTCCAGTTCTCTAATGTGAGCTTCCAGGTGACCAACATGCTCACATCTGCCACAGAGGTGTTCACCCTGGAACTCCGGCTCCAGTTGTGCATACATATGGCAAACTGTGCTCTGAAGAAAACCTCCAATCTTGCTGTCTATTATCCCAGTTACAAAAAAACTGAACAATTGAAGAAGTAAAAGAAGAGTACTTACAGGGGCTTTAACTTCTCTTTTTAACTCCGGTTTTATAACTCCACTTATATCACAAGCCACTTAATTCAGCTAGCTCAGAGCAGAGCTTGCAGTGTATTATAAAAGCGATCATAAGGTCGCAAAGTGAAAAGTTAAAACAAGTTAAATAAAGTTTGAAATAAACAAATAAAAGTACCAAGTAAAAAAAAATGAAAAACCCATTCCCCCATGTTCTGTTTTCAGTGCCTGAACCGTCGCTTATTAGTGCAGCGCCGGCCGCATCACCTCATGCTGACCATGTGCACTTCCTGTTAGGAGCGGGGCAATGACTGTATTACACAGCCGCAGCCCTGCTCTAACGGCGGAGATAAGAGAAACCTCTCATCTCTGCCGCTATTCCCCTGAATTCTGCGATCAAAGCTGACCGCAGCATACAAGGGAAAAATGAGAAGGGGGATGCCCCTTGGATCGCATCATAGGAAATCCCTGTGATGCGATTGAGGGACATACAATATATGGGCAGACAGCCCAGGGTCCATTGAAGGACCCCAGGGTTGTCTGACCATATTTCTGTTAGGGCATACTTAGGTATGTCCTAACAACTACCTGTGTACTATATACTATATGCCAGTACATTAAAGTTTAAAAATAAAGTAAAAACATAGCGATGTTAAATAAAATAAATACACACACACCTGTTTTATATTAAACATTAAAATAAGCCTCAATACATAAAATTGGCGTGGCCGTAATAACCAGCACAACATTTTTTTGGCATCATTTATGATGTGTACCCTCTAAAAAAAAATATTAAAAACTGCTTTCTTTCACGTATTGTGAGGCACGAGGTGTGATGAATTTAACCTCCATGTGCCTCACATTAATAGTTATTAACCCCATCATGTACCTTACTCATTAACCCATTATGACTGAGAAACATGATGGGGTTAATTGCTATTAATGTGAGGCACATGGAGGATAAATTCACCACACCACATTCCTCACATCAGAAAAAAACCTTATTTTTTTTCTATTACTGTTGGCAAAGTATCGTTTTGGTATCGAAATCGCAATACTACACAAAGTATCGGTATCAAAGTCCAAATTCTGGTATCGTGACAACCCTTGGCAGTTGAGGACGAATGATCGGAGTAACGACCGCTCGTCCCCATCTATATCTCCGTGTGACAGGAGCAAACAAGCGCCGATCATCGATGTCTCGTTGATCGGCGCTTGCTGCACCGGCCTATTGTCGGCCAGTGTAAAAGGCCCTTTAGAGAAGCAGGATTCATAGAGATCAGCTGATCACCGCTTCAGTTTTTATCAAAAAAGGGATGTCTTTGTGAGATAAAGCACATTTGTAGCCAATTTAGCATTTATATACCTTTTAATTTGCTTTTCTACTCACCCTTATATGTTTTGGAGAATCTGCACTACTATTAATGTATTTTATACAGCGCCAACATATTCAACAGCGCTGTGCAGACAATTTAATTCTATATTTTGTGCACAATAACAAACAACACATCATGATTTAAAAATTATTTATGCCAAATGATAAAATAAAATCTGCTACATGAAGAAATTCTTCACTGTTTAATTTTTACCCATAAGGTTAATATGAGAGAAAGGAAAGTTGTCCTGTAATTATCGAATTGCATAAAATGCTCTAATATATTCTTTGTTAAAATTGGTCCCCATGGTGACCATGGTTACAGGGGATGTTAATGCTTGTTTATTATATACTGGTCCATACGCAGGGGACATGTGCGTAGATCTCTTTGGATATATACATTGACGGCAGCTGCAGCCCTTTAGACCTGTGGCAGTGGAATTTCATTTAACACTGCAGTATGATTGAAATTCACGTTGGCTTTTATCTAAGCTACATTTCTAGAAAGCCGTAGAACCTCTTTAAACATTAAGATTAATTCTTGTCAGACGAAAAATAGAATATATCCATTCGTTATCCATTACATTTCTGATCTCAATGGCATTTGCCATGAAACATGAGAACAAATGAATCACAAGGCAATTTTTCTATATTTATCGAACCTTTATCAGTCTGAAGAAAGACACAAAGAAGCCATTTATCATTCAGGCTTTGCTCTAACATTAACAGTAAAGATTCTGTTGTTCATTTTTTTTATAAGCTTGAAGAGCAAATGTTAATGTCTGAGGTTTTTTGCCTCAGATAATTCAAATTGTTTTTGATAGGTACGTGGAATTATCATATGTCAATCTGCAAAGTTGGTTTGAAAAATTTGACCTTGTGGCTTATTCAGATTCCATGAACTGAAAGCTGACAGGATACGTGCACATGATCCTTAATAATCAAGGAAGCAGAGCACTTTGAGCACTGACTTGGATGAAGAGGAAGATTAAAAATGGTTACAGAGTTCCGCCTGAGTTATTAGCTGTCAGTACGCTGTAAACATGACTAACGGATAATGGAATTAGGTTAGCTGAGCAGAAATCATTTAGATGAGCCAAACATTTCTCCCCCATCATTAAATATACCCTGGAAGAGAATAACATCTCTGTGTATGATTTCAGGAGAAAGGGTGGGTTGAACAATGATAGAAATAGCAATGTCTACAGCAGGCAGGAAGAAGAGCTTTAGGATCCATTTGGAGGTTTAATATGCATATAATTTTTTTTTTTTAAATGGATTCTTTGAAATGTAATCTATTTTTAATACGCTATCTGTATTGAAAAGATATGAAAGTGACAATCACAGGTTTGTCTTATAACAAAATGATCTATTTGCCTTAGCTCTGGTTGACATTTTCGCGCAAACATTATTCTGTGCATTGACCTATTGTAAATAAAAAAAATTCTTGTCAACTCGTTTTTACAATGTCTTATTTCTCCTTTTCTTGAAAAATAAATTTATGCACTGACTCTGTAACTAAGTTGTGTGATGATCAATGTTCCTTTATTCACTTGGAATATATATTACAATGACTGAATACAGGAAAACCTAAATAAAATACAACAGATGAAAATAATGTTAAGCTTATGGGATAAATTCTAGCTAGATTGTTGTTTTTTTTAAAATAAACCCTAAAGACATAATCTTAATGGGGTTTAGAAAGAACACATTAAAAAGTCCTATTTGGGAAATCTGAGTTAATAGAGGGGTCGCTCCTCCAGGACCTCTCTACAAGGCAAAGAGGATAGTGTCTAAATAAAGCGCGTCTCGCAGGGCAAGAACCGGCATGTCCGGTTAGTATACAGACAGTCCATTGATGTAAATGGAAACTGTATGTAATAGTTCAGCCTATTGTTGAACATTTACTGCCAGGTTCCCCCACAGATTATAACTGATCACTGGGAGGCCTAGAAGTGGGACTACCTGTGATCAGTTTATGGTCCAGGAACTTTCCAAAATGGATAACCCTTTCATATAATTTGTCTGAAATACTGTATACTATATTAAATTTCAGTAATCAAATTGTAATCTGTCAATATGTATACTACAAATATCATATTGCTATGTAAAACTTTGGACTCTATTACGATTGAATTATATTACTAGTATATTTAATAATACATAAAACAATCATCAGTTGGACGGCATCAGTCTCTGCAGGACACTTTTTGTCCAGTTATCACCACATGACATCAGATTAGAAATCATCTGCAACAAGAAACATATCTTTTCTGAGTTTATGATGTCATTTGTAGCCCTTTTTGAAGGAAGAAATACTTGCATAAACCACAATTACAGCTTTTTTTTTTTTTTTTTCAGAAGGTGAAATTTATTTTTATACCTATAGACTTTCCCAACTTTACACTGATGCAAGAATTAGCCTTTAAGCCATACTTTAAATTCCACAGGTTTTCCTTTATAGATGGAAGTCACTATTGGCTCTAAATAATGCAGAGCTTCACTCTTTATGCTCCCCTATAGAGATGATCTATTTCGTGCTGAATGGAACCTGTCTAAAGTGTGTCATTAACTGATGAGCAATGACCTCTACTATGGTAACACCTTAATCCAGTGCTTCTCAAAAGGTGAGGCAGGCGTCACTATTGAGGCGGTTTTGCTAAGGCGCAGCTGGAGAGACAGTGATCATAAACTATTCCAACTTTTCTCTGTCTGCAGCAATCTCTGGTTTAAAACATAACTGACTCCTTGTGTACTCATTTTAATGTTATACTGTATTTAGAAGATAAATAAAAGGTAAACTGAAATCAATTTTAGCAGTGGCATAGACTTTCTTCTGAAATGATTGAGAGGCCTAGATTTAATCTTTAGGTCAGCCTAGTATTAAGCCTTATACCTCATATGTTGATGTCAACATTTTATAATAAACATATACATTGACTGTACAACTTTTCTTTACCTGTGTAATAGGACTTATTTTCTATATGCTTTATGCTGCTAGTCAATTCTATGATGTAACTTAGGCCCTCTTCACATCACGTTTATAAACTACATTTATTGTGTACGTTGGGAAAGCTTCCGTCGTACATGATAAATGTGTCCATAGGGCTCCATTAGCCTGACAGAGGTCAAAAGAGTCTCAGTTTGTCTGGTATGTGTCAGTATAGCTTTTTTGAAAGATGGAATAGCTTAGTAGACTATGCTATTCTATTCTGAGGGATACCGTAAAAAAAAAAAAAAGTATGCCGCACAGTATACTTTTTTTTTTTAAATGGGAGCTTATGGGTGACAGAAGCAACTGTCAGACATCAAACACAGAATACATTAAACAGTTATATTAACAGTTATGCCACTGGAGCTTCCTACACAGGTCTTTGGCCGGGGCCTCTGGCCCTTTGGAAGCTCCCGACGTCACTGTCCATATTTTGATGCGTCCTCTGCCAGGGACTCCAGCCTTGGGGAAGCACCTAAAGTCCCTGTCCCTATGTGTCATATATGCAATATATGGCATATATGCCACACAGTGGGATACATTGCATCCTACTGATGTGTACCTCCAATGGAAGACCAAAACGCAATGTAAAGAGGGCCTTAGTAGTATTTATTTTACTGCAGTACAAAAGATCAACTCTCCTTTATTTGTCTATGCGTTTTCAGTACCTTTAAAGGGGTAGTTTTAATTAAGGCAAGCCCTGTCCATATGTCCTATTGAGGCATATGGACGTTATAGAGGGCATTCCCTGTTCCTCTATGAGCCAGAATGGGGAGCTGAAGATGTCAATGTATTATATCTGAAAGGCCGCTTTTTAATACTTCCCCTGCAGCAGTCACTGTAGGGAAAATGTCAGGCAGGCTGTGCCAAGATAGACATTTATCACCTATCCACAGGATAGGTGTTGAATGTCTGATCGCTGGGGGCCCAACTGCTGGGACCAGCACAGCCGACCACCCCCGATCACTAGAATGAAGGTGCCAAGCCCCCATTCCGCCTCACTGCATGACTGCCATACATGGCATGGAACTTTGAGAGGAGTGGCGGTCGATCATGAATGATGCCGCTGCATTCAAAGTCTATGAGACTGACAGAAATAGCACTTGGCTGTTTCTGTTAGAATTATAGAGCATGACATTGAATGAAGCATCATGGCTTAACCACTGCTCCATTCAAGCTCCTCTTGAAGGGTGCAGTGAGAAGGAATAATGGGCTCAGGCCCCCAGCGATAAGAGGTGAGAAAAGTCTGATCGCTGGCGGCCTGAGCTTATGTTTTAGACATATGTTTTAAGAATTGTCAGTGATTTTTTTTCCAACTCATTACCAATGTTAAAATAATATCAAGAAAGGTTGTCGTTTTCAATCTGGTGACTTAGGCCTGATTCACGCTGTGTTTTATCCTTTCTGTTGGAGGTATACTTCGGGAGGAGTCCCAACGTATACATTCGACATAGCCATACAATGGGATATGTCACCCGAATTCCCTGGGCAAATGACTACTTGAAGGGCTATTCCCAGGGAAGCCCCTGACATCACTCTCCATGTATGGACAGTAACATTAGGGGCTTTGTATTGCCAGAATCCCCGGCCAGAGTGAAGGAAATGCTCATGCTGGGGATTCCGCTCCGAGAGGGAGCCTCTGATGTCACTGTCCATATATGGACATTGATGTTAGGTGCTTTGAGATGGCGGAATCCCCTGCCAGAGATCTACCAATGCTCTGATCGGTGACTCCATAGTTGCAAGCCCCTGACATCACTTTCCATATATGGACCTTGAAATCAAGGGCTGCCCCATGCCCGGAATCCCCGGGCCGAGGGCTACTTAAGGCTCTTCCTGGGGACTCCAGTCCTGGGGAAGCTCCCCAAGGTATGTGTTTAACGTATACCTCTAACGGATGCCATACAGTGGCATCCATCACACATTTGCTACTATGTTAAAAAAACGCATACCACAGAGTATAGTTTTTTTTTAGCTGGACCCCTCAGGATGGAATAGCGTAGTATACTACGTTACTCCATACTGCAAAAAAAAAAAAAAAAAAGGTCCAGCGGAGGCCAAAAGGACACTCTGTTGGTCTCTATTGGGCTAATGGAGTGCTATAAACACATTAATCATGCACATTGGGAGCTTTCACAACAAACACGATAAACTTAGGGCACAAACATGATGTGAATCAGGCCTTAGCCTCATAATAGACTGACACTTCCTTTTCTGTAAAGATCACTGTAAACATCACATTATCATGTCAGTCAGGATTGCAATGAAAGGGAACAACGCTATTATAAAGCTGGAGGCACATAACACATGACCCACCATTAATGATAGGTGCCCATCATTGATTAATAATCTGATGTATATATAGATGAAGGGTTGAGGGCTTTTTCTTTACTAAATGCCAGAAGTTACATTAAAAACTACAAGACAATTGGAGCTAGTTGCCATATTAGCAGGATCAGGGTTCGTTTGTACTAAAAAGGGTTGCAGCAAGTAGACAGAATCGCCCCGAAAAAAAGGTGTTGTACGGAACTACAAGGAATATAATCTGTGCTAGAGTGAGTGAATAAGTCACGGTGCTGATAAAAACATCAAATTTATTAGGAGGCGCCTCTTAATAAATTTGGTGCTTCATTGGCTGTTCGTACATCAGAGTGTTCAAACCGACGCCTCTTATAAGTAGGTGTAGATTTGTGCCATAATTTACTTCAATTTCTGACGTAAGTTATAGTAATTCTATTGGTTTTGCCCCACTTTTGAAAAGTGGCGAGAGGAGTGAAAATTTTTGCGCAAATATGGCATGTGTCAAAATGTATTCTTTTTCTATGCCTCTATTCCAAATTGTTTAATAAATTCCCCCTATGTCATACATAGGACAAAACAAATGCAATGATTTTTTTTTTTTTTTACCGATGATGCTATCAATACATCAATAATTTAATATAAATAAGTGAAATTTAGAATGAAAACCTAGAAATGTTATCTTCATTTTTAAATTTTTAATCCTGTACAGGATACAATATACACCAGCAACTATCGATCACTGTAAAGTGTCTAGTGATTGAATGAGGAATACGCTGAAGGTCATCTATATATGTGCTACTGATACCTTTTACCAGGGGTCAGTTTCATAGGATCAATATGCAATATCTCCTAAGGCAACACATTCTAGTATAGTATAGCAGAAGTTCTTTCATTTTGCGCTGAAATAATGTTACATTTTTTCTTATCATCTTCTATTATTTGGTCTGTAGTTGAAAGATTTCATATTGTATCTTTGTATATCTACTGGAGAGAATCTAAAAAATTATGAACATAAAAAAACACACATGTGATAGACCAAGTGTTTCAAAAAGCATTATGATTTCCCGCTGGGTTAAGAATTGTTATTACTGAATGTTCTCTTCTCAAAAGACTACACAATTTTCTTTGTTACTTCTGTATATTTTGATTTAGCTACATCTTTAAAGAAATAGAGCCTAAAAATACACTCATGAAAAAGTCATTTTCAGAATAATGAAGACTGTAATGGTACATATAAAAGTTTAACATGGAAAACTTTAATCTCTACGCCATTTCATTCTTTATAAATTTACTTTTCTCCGGTATACAGTTTTTAATTCCCATGACTGTGCTATTGGTAATTATTTATCAAAACTGTTTAACAGAAGAACTGTCCTTGTAGCCCACAGCAACCAACCATAAATTTAGAGGTTGTTTCAAATGTAATGCAAAGTTTTTTGTGCGGAATCTAACCATTGAGGGCTTGTTCACACAGTGCAGATATGCCGCAGATATTGCATGCATATTTTATGCTAAAACCAGGAACGGAAACTAAACAGAAGAAATATATAAAAGAAGGCCTTATAGGTTGGCGCTCATGGATTCTATTCTAGTATTGGCCTAAAAACTGCATGCATAATCTGCAACAAATCTGCACTGTGGGAAAAATGGCTTATAGTACAACACAAGTAAGTGGGGTTATTAAAACCCGATCCACACATAGCATGCTGTGGATGTCCAAATCAGTAGCATGTTCATTCTGTTGCGGAAATGTTGTAGATTTACACAGTGGATGTTACTCCTTGCACTGCAAATTCTTGGAAAATCCACTTAAAATGCATTAAAAAGTAGGAAATTTTGGTGCATGCCATTTTTGTGCGATAATTTTCAACATTTTTTTATTTTTATTTTTACGCTCCAGTAACCACTAACATATATAAAATATTTTTTTTTACATGTCAAAGGTGTCCGTATCCTTTAAATAAATAAATAACACGGGTTTGCAAAAACATTAAACTGTGAATTACAGATTACCCTTAGCATATAGGCATAATATTTGGTAGTGGTATAATTTTTTCATAAACCACTGTTGTGACCTTTTTATGGGTTTACTTTGCTCCATACAGATATCTGCCTTGTGATATATTCTCTTTAATAGATAGTATTTGTAGCATTACTGCCGCTACCCTCACCCCTTTGTACATCTTTGTTTTTATTTCTCCCTAGATACACATGTTTTTATATATTTGTGTACAGTTATTCATGTGACAATAAAGATTTGTCATATTTTGTTACTAGCCTTGTCAGTTTATCTTTGACTATTAAAGAGTTTTTTTCTTTTTTTGGTTATATGATTTAATTTATTACTTTAACGTAGCTTTTAAAAGAGATTGAAGTAGAAAAAGGAATCATTAAAATTTTAGAGAGAACGAGGGGCAGTTATAGTATTAGACATCCCTGTTACATTCCTGTAGACAAGCTCCTGAGCCCTCCAGTGGTTTACAGTGCAAAGCAGATCAGCATGGAGCATTGCAAACTATTATATAAGGTTCAGCAGCAGATATAAATTAAGTTGTTTGCTACATAAGCATAGCAAGAAGCATCCTTGCAGACGACAGCTTAGCCGAATAAAAGAAGCTTTACAGAGAGACAGAAAGAAGGTAACACTATGTCGAAGCCTGCTGAGAAGCACTGCTACAGTGAAACGGGTGGCCCATATTAAAATAAGTCTTCGTTGGCAGATACAGTATGGCCTTATCACTTTAGAATGAATATATTTAGGTATTTGAAAGACCCACATCAAGTATTGAAGCATATCAGGCACATATAGCTTATATTTCAGGTAAATGAAATAGAACAAACGCAAATTGAGTCATATTTGGCATATCCCCCAAGATCATAGCAAGCTATAGAGGACACAAAACCCCAGCTTGTGACTTTAGTAGCACAATTCAGGTAATTAGTGGGATGAGTCAATGTTGCCTAGCGAGGTAGCGAGGATAATACTGATGGAAATGTCCATAAGATCTTCGCCAACAACTTCTCAAACCACAGATTGTTGATCGGTGATTTAAAAAGTTATTGGGGGAATTTATTAAGACCAGCGTATAATATGTCAGTCTTAAACTGAACTGCATTGTAGCAAAATGCGCCAATATTTGTTAAAAGGATATATAAAGTACAGTGAAGTTTACCGCTCAGACGGCACTGGTAACAGTCCAATATCATTCAGTATAGACACTCTCTCCCAGAAAAATGCAGTGGACAGTCCGCAATCCAATGAGGGTGTGGATGGTAATTCTTATCCTTGTAGTTCCACCAAGCTCCTTATCGTCTCCCTCCACATTCAAAGAACTCCTGGTAGGAAAAGGATCTTATGTCTCTAATAGATGGAAAAAGGAAGACACATAGTGCAACACCCTCTGCAAAAAGATTGCTCCACGCCAAGTTTAATCCATACTCACAGAAGTAACAAGAAATAAAAGCATCAAGGTAAGTAAAAATCTTTAAAATTTCTAGGCGGCACGCCAAACACTCTCGCCCGACCCTGGGTTTCGCCCTTCCGGCTTCCTCTGCCCCAGGTGTAGATTTGCATTATACAGATGTAGTGATGGTGGCAAGAAATTTTAACTTGATTTTTTCAATGAGTTTTAATGGCTTAAGTGAATTTGCAGCAATTTCTGTTGTAAAATAATAGTAAATCTGTCGGTTTGCTGGAGGTGATGCCTCTCCTGCTAAATCCTGCATACTTTTCTCGACACTTTTGAAAAATGGAGGGAGAAGCGTTAAACATCCAAGACTCGCAAAGTAGTGTGTAAATATGGCACATGCCATTATATGCAACTACTTAACGCCACAATAGTAGCGTAAAGCTGTAAATAATTTTTCCCCATTGTGTATAAATGGGCTTTACACCTTCATAAGGACCATGACTTTCTGCCTAGATTCCTTGGGAAATTGTGCCTTTATTAAAGCAGAACTCAAAACTTTGAAGCCTCAAAACCATTTTAAAAGTTCACATTATTTTCTGTCGTTTTGACAGGTGCCTTGAAAGTATGAGCTATTACTGAGACAACTATTACAGGCAAAAATTCAGTTTGAGCAGGCTATGCACCAATTCCCAAGGAGTGACATCTATGTCTATAGCCAACATATAGGTCATGCTGTACTCCTGAATTTTACCTAATCTTACCTACATACAGAAGTATCATATTTGTAATACAGTTAGGTCCAGAATTATTTGGACAGTGACACAAGTTTTGGCATTTTAGCTGTTCACCAAAACATATTGAATATACAGTTATATAATCAATCTAGGCTTAAAGTGCAGACTCAGCTTTAATTTGAGTGCATTCACATCCTAATTTGAGGAAGGGTTTAGGAATTACAGCTCTTTAATATGTAGCTGCCGCTATGTCAAGGGACCAAAAGTAATTGGACAATTATCTCAAAAGCTATTAAATGGGCTGCATGGGCTATTCCCTCGTTATTCCATCATCAATTAAAGAGGAAAAATGTCTGGAGGTGATTCCAGGTGTGGCATTTGCATTTGGAAGCTGCTGCTGTGAATCCACAACATGAGGTCAAAGGAGCTCTCAATGCAAGTGAAACAGACCATCGTTAGGCTGAAAAAAAATATGAAGAAATCCATCAGAGAGATAGCACAAATGGTAGGAGTGGCCAAATCTACAGTTTGGTACATTCATGAAAAAAAGAGCGCACTGGTGATCTCGTGAACTCCAAAAGGTCTGGATGTCCATGGAAGACAACAGTGGTGAATGATTGCAGGATCCTTTCCATGGTGAAGAAAAACCTCTTCACAACATCTACCCAAGTGAAGAACACTCTCCTGGAAGTGGGTGTATCAGTATCTAAGTCTATCATGAAGAGAAGACTTCATGAGTGCAAATACAGAGGGTTCACCACAAGGTGCAAACCATTAATCAGCCTCAAAAATAGAAAAGCCAGATTAGACTTTGCCAAACAACATGTAAAGAAGCCGCCCAGTTCTGGAACAGCATTCTTTAGAGAGATGAAACTAAGATCAACCTGTACCAGAATGATGGGAGGAAGAAAGTATGGAGAAGGCTTGGAATGGCTCATGATCCCTAAGCACACCACATCCTCTGTAAAACATGGTGGAGGCAGTGTGATAGCATGGGCATGCATGGCTGCCAAAGGCACTGGTTTACTAGTGTTTATTGATGATGTGACTGAAGACAGAAGCAGCCGGATGAATTCGGAAGTGATCAGGGATATACTTTCTGCTCAGATTCAACCAAATGCAGCAAAGTGGATTGGACATTGCTTCACAGTATAGATGGACAATGACCCAAAACATACTGTGAAAGCAACCCAAGAGTTTAAGGCAAATGAGTGGAATATTCTGCAATGGCCAAGTCAATCACCAGATCTCAACCCGATCGAGCATTCATTTCACTTGCTTAAGACAAAACTTAAGGCAGAAAGACGAACAAACAAGTAACAACTGAAGACACTGTAGTAAAGGCCGGGCAAAGCATCACAAAGGAGGAAACCCAGCGTTTGGTGATATCCATGGGTTCCAGACTTCAGGCAGTCATTGCCTGCAAAGGATTCTCTACAAAGTATTAAAAAAAAACATTTTATTTATGGTAATGTTAATTTGTCCAATTACTTTTGAGCCCCTGAAATGAGGAGGCTGTGTAGAAAAATGGTTGTACTTCCTAAACGTTTCACAGGATATTTTTGTGCATCCCCCATGTGGTGGCATGCAGAGCCCAAATCATGAAGATTGTGTCACTGTCCAAATAGTTCTGGACCTAACTGTATGTATAAGAAGTTGCCTCCTTAATGGCCGAAGTTCTGTCTCAGATGCATACATAATTTGCTGTATAACAAAATGTCAACTTTTACCATTCACTTCTGCTGCCCATAGTCTATAACAAGTACTGAAAATGTGCAATATTTAAAAATGGGCAAAATTGTGAAGAAACAATGTAATTAGTCAGTCCTAGATCTATTGCTGGCAGCCTGTGTACTCTAAACAATTACATTTCCTGCAGTTTTGATGATTCCCAAGTCAAAACCATTTTCTATCCAGTGTAATTCCTTTATTTATTTATTTTTAACTTTCTAACTGCGTAGAAGCCGCCTTCATTTAATTTGGGAATGTATTTATTCAAGTTTTTCATATATTGATGCTATGATGGTAACATTGACAGTAAAGAAAAAAGCAGTGGCTGATGGTATAAAAAATTATTAGAAATACTTGATGCATTACTTAAGGTTAATTAAGCATATTTATTTTCTATTTGGTATTATATGCTAATAGGAATAATGCAATATAGCTGATTTAAGTTAATTTAAGTGGCATAGACAGTCACTTGTAAACTATCATACAAGTGGCTGGTCCCCTGTCAATCAGACACAGACTATTCTGACAAGAAAAACTTTTTTTTTTGTAAATTCATAATATATTTATATGTATATTGCACAGTACAAACATGACTGTACAATAAACAGATATATATATATATATATGTATATATATATATATATATGCCTGGGAAATGTTGTTTTGTTTGATGGAAAATTGCATATCCTGGCTTTCAAAAATAATTATACTGTACACCATTTTTAAGCATCTAGTTGTTTTTACACTAGACAAATAACATACAGTGCTGTATAAAAGTATTTGCCCCTCAGCTGATTTATTTTTTTTTGCTTATTTGTCACATTGTTACATTTCTTCCAACTAATTTTTTTTTGTTAATATACAGTATTTTTATGACATTTTTTATTTAAAACTTGACAAACAGTGGTGAAATATCAGCGCACAGAGATCAAGGTATTAAAATATAGAATGGTACAAAGTACAAATTACGAACAGCAACCAATGTTATTTCGATAGAATGAGAATACAGTGTTAAGGTCAAGTGAAATTGAGACATATCAGAAATGAAACATAGGTCGTACACAGTAGGGTGAGTTCGATATCACGTAAAAACAATATTAGACTTTCAAATATAAGAGCTGGTTATATATTTAAGGGAAGGGGGGAATGAATTAAATTCCTATGACTCTTCCACGATTGTCATATCGAAATGAAAGTTTTTTGTTTTTTTTGTATGAGCCTCCCAGTGGGAAATTTCTTTACACCTACAGATTTGATGTACTTTACTCATCCACTGTTTCAGGGCTGGCGGTTTTGGGGCTAACCTGTGTTGGGGGATAATATGCATAGCAGCAAATACCAACTGTCTAAAATGGAGAGTGAATCAGTTTGGGGTATTTTCTGGGAACAGGGATAGTAGGCCCAGTTCAGGAGAGGCAGGAAATTAAGTATGGCAAATGGAGTTACGTCTACTAAAAATCTTTGTCCACCTGGGAATCAGCTTGCTTCAGGATCACCAAATGTGGAGGAATGTTCATTTATCTCCCAGACATCTCCATCATAAATCATCCTTTTCTGGGGCAAATTTGGCACACATCTATACATTTATTGTAGGTCGGTTTCCCAGTGTCCAATATACGCAGGATATCTAAGGACAATAGGACTTGGAAGCTTTTTATATATTTGTGAGATCATTTTATCTGGGTAACGAGTTTGTCAGTAGATCCTCAAACCACTTAGGGCCCATTCACATGAGCGTGAATAATGTCCATGTGCTGTTCATGTAAATCACGCACAGCAGACGGACCCACTGCATGTCCTATATTGGTGCGTTTGCATCCATGTGCGGTGCGTGGTTTTCACGCACCCATTGACTTCAATGGGTGTGTAGGTACGTGAAAACCATGCACCGCACATGGATGCACATCCGTGTGCGATGTGTGATTTTCGCCTCAATTCGTTTGAAAATAAGAAAAAAAATATGTGCTTTGCGAGTGCGTGAATAACCGCAATTACAGGAGCGTTGCTATGCGACGTCAGGGGATAGTCACTCTCCAGGGTGCTTTCAGCACTCTTTCAGCACCCTGGACAGTGACTTCTGATCACAATATAGATCAACGTCTAAAAAAAAAAATAGAAGTTCATACTTACCCAGAACTCCCTGCTTCTTCCTTCAGTCCGGCCTCCCGGGATGACGTTTCAGCCCATGTGACCGCTGCAGCCAATCACAGGCCAATCACAGGCTGCAGCGGTCACATGGACTGCCGCGTCATCCAGGGAGGTCGGGCTGGGTGTCGAAAGAGGGACGCGTCACCATGACAACAGCCGGGTAAGTATGAATTTATTTTACTTTTACTACAGAAAGGGCTTTCCCTTCTCTCTATCCGGCACTGATAGAGAGAAGGGCTGCCAATTAGTGCAGTGCAATATTGCAGCGAAAACGTGCCCGTAAATACGGGTGGAATACTGGTGACACCGGACCCGTATTTACGGGAATGGGTCCAGAAATACTGGTGCAATACGGGTCGAATACGTGTGACCAAGGACCCGTATTTACGAGAGGAAAAAAATACGTTCGTGTGCATGAGGCCTTACACCAATTGTCAATTGCATTTGGTTAACTGCTTGATTTCGTAGCTAAGGGGACAATTACTTTTTCACATAGGCCCAGGTAGGGCTGAACAGCATTTTTGCTTCAGTAAATGAAATTATCATTTAAAAATAGTATTTTAGTTTTCTTGAGTTATATTTGTCTAATAATAAAATAGTTTGATGTTCTGAAAACTTAAAGTGTGACAAATATGTAAAAATAGAAGAAATTAGGAAGGGGACACAAACTTTTTCACAGCACTGTAACTTGTATTTTAGTTAGAATCTATAGTATAAATTACTTTATAGCAAATATTATAATATCAAGAGGATATGGCTGTATAAGTTCCAATTTCTTAGCATTAAACCAGCTCATGGGCTGCAGGGTCTAAATCAACAAATAAATGTTAATTTTGTCATTCATGACCACAAGCAGCACTCTAAATGTCTGTAACTATCGATCAAGGTATTATCTGATAAAAAGCCTACTCCTTCTATTTCAGGAAGTCTGATAAGGAATTTATATTTATCCAAATTGAACCATATATATAACCAAGATAAGTATCTACCAACAGGTTCTTTATTACCTAGCGCAACAAGGACAACTGTGAAAATTACCAGTTGATTGTATGGCAACAAAAGTAATCAGGAGTACTTAGTAAAGGAGCTAATTTTAGAGAAGGCTGGCAGATGAAAGAGCAATAGTAGGGGCTTTAATTCCTTCTTGGTTTTTTTAATAGGCACGTTATATAGCTCTGATATAGCCCACAATTTGACTGTATATTTGATTGCTTTTGAATTATGGAAGAAAAAAACTGCAGGGCTTCTCATTATCAAATATATGATAACTATGAACACTATTAGTATAAGTAGAATAGATAAGTAGATTAGATTATTGTGTATGTATATATATATATATATATATGTTTCATTGCACTTGCCTGTGCAACATAAACTATAAATAATTATTTTCTGTTCTAACCTGTTTGCTTACACAAGCGTACCATTACATTCTAATTGCGCTCTATTGACCACAATAGGATGTAATGGAATGATTAGTGGATGGCACAGCTGTAATATACAACCAGCATCCTGTTGCAATGACCTGGATCGGAGTTAATTCCAGCTCCAATCATTTAACCCCTTAGATGCAGCGGTCAATGTCGACCGCGGCATCTAAGGGGCTTGAAAGGGAGGGGTCTCCCTCTGTCACCCCATCTTTGACCCATGCCAAGATTGCATGGAGCCGATCGGTTGCCAGGGCAAAATAAGGGGCCTAAAAAAGGGCCCAAGGCTTGCCATGGCTATATGACTATAAGGGTATGTTCACACGGCCTATTTACGGACGTAATTCGGGCGATTTAACCCCCGAATTACGTCCGAAATTATGACAAACAGCTGAAATGACGGGGCTGTTTTCTCCTGGAAACAGCCACGTAATTTTGGCCGTTACGGACGCTGCCGTGTGAACATACCCTAATACTGACAGGCAATAATGCTGTGGAATACTGAGTGTACTAAAGCACTATATTAGTGATCAGAAGATCCCTGGTGAGACTAAAAGAATAGATGAATCAAGTCCTTCACAACAGCCATACGGCTATATATATATTCCAACTGCCGATGCCCTGTGCAGTTGTCACCTAAATAAACATTGGCAGCCTGAAAAAGGGTTTAATATGTGCAGTGCTGCTTTCATGTCTACTGGGGATTTCAGATGCCCAAAATACCCCCCCACCTGTACATTGCACCACACACAACCCCCCTGTAGATAGAGCAAACCCTCCTGTAGATAACGCAAACCTCCCTGTAGATAACGCGAACCCGCCTGTAGATAGCACCACCTAAGCTCCCTCTAGGAACGGAATTTCATACCAGAGTGTTACCGACACTTCGGCTGGGAATTCCACTCCTAGAGGGAGCTCATGACATCACTGTCTATATATGGATAGTAACATCAGGGGCTCACTCTAGATGCGGAATCCCTGGTCAGACGGAGCCCCTGACGTCACTGTCGTATATGACAGAGTCGTCAGGGGCTCCCTCTAGGAGCGCAATCCCCGGCCAGAGTGCTCTGACTGGGGATTCCGCTCCTAGAGGGAACTTAGGTGGTGCTATCTACAGAGGGGCTGGTGCTATCTACGGGGGGTGGTGCTATGTACAGGGGGTGTGGTGCTATGTACAGGGGGGTGCTATCTATGGGGGGCTGGCACTATATGGGCTTTACTTACAGGGGACACTATGCGCTATCTACATTGGCACTGTGTGTGGCAGTATGTGGGCACTATCTACAGTGGGAAATGTGGAACTATGTGGGCACTGTGGCACTATCTAAAGTGGGTACTATCTATATGGGCACTGACTCTATCTACAGTATGAACTGTGGCACTATTGAAAGAGGCATTGTGACACTATCTACCTGGGCACTGTGGTGTTTTCAGGGAGTTGGGACAAAAAAAATCTAACAAGTAACATTCATCTATTCTTTTAACGGCCATGAAAAATGGATGCCAAATGGCGGTTAAAAACAGTCAGATGGCCGGGACATGGATTCAAATTTTGAGACACACTGATGCAAAACAGACAGTTGATCTGTTTTAAACTGCCTCTTTTTTTTTACGTAGTGTGAATATAGCCTTATAGCCCTCTCCACTCTCCCCTCACAGAGATCTAGGCTGACAGAGAGTGAAGACTAATTGTTATAGAGCTGTAACAATGTATGTATATTATATATGTATATATATATATATATATATATATATATATATATATATATAAACACACATATATATGAAATATAGATAAATACACATAAACAATTACAAAAAAGTGTTTTCAAAAAGTGGTTTTAATGTGCAAAAGTAGTAAAATATTATATATATGTATAAATATAAATTTGGTATTGCTTTAATCCTAACGACCCCCAAAATAAAGTTATGTGATTTTTACTGCATGGGGAACACCGTGAAAAGTAAACTCAAAAAACAATTGCAGAATTGTTGATTTTTTTTTTCCACTCCCTCACCAAAAAAATCTAATCAAAGTTTTTAATGCATAAAATGTACTCCACAATAAAAATACAACTCGTCCCACAAAAAAAAGAAGCCTTCATTTGGCTACATGGAAAGAAAAAAAGAAAAAGTTAAGTTCTCGGAATGCAGTGATGAAAAAAATAAAAATAAATTGCTTCATCCTCAAGGCAATTGCAGCATCCTCAAAATTGCTGTATCCTCAAGGCCCAAAATTGCTGCATCCCAAAGGCCCTGAAGCGACTAAAAACTGTTCATTTTGTTGTACATATGAAAATAAGCTCATTATTCCATCCTAATGTGTTAAATTTGTATTTACATGAGTCTTTTTGTTTGCGGCTTTCATTGAGTTTTTGTAAAAACTGCTGTGGTTTTTAACGCATATGAAAATTGTGACAAAAATTACTCGTAAATACACCCTAAGCCAAGCACTTTGCTGCTACTACAAATCAGTAAGTACAGATGTGTCCTTCCCTACCTTTCCTCATATCTCAATATATCCTGACATGTGTTGTGCGAGATGACCAACTTTGAAAAAGAAAACATGATTTTGTGATACTCTGTCACGTGGAAGTTATACCATATGAGTCTATGTGTGGCCACCCAGTGGTTGTTATGTAAGTTGTAGCCTGTCAAAAATGTTGCTAGCATGTCGCGATATTCTATTGAATTGATTTCATGAGAAATTGAAGTTCTTAACCACATTCAAAGAAAGGTAAGGGTGGAAACATTTGTACTAACAGTTGATTTCCCCTCATCACATGGCTGAGTTTCCTAAACAGCTGGTGGTCTTGCAATGAACATTAATAAAAAGTTAGATAACACTCTGTGGTTTGCTGCAGTTAGCAGTAGATGGCTGGTTTTCTCACTCACAAGAATTTTTCAGTAAATCCATTGAAGACATCTCCAGAGAGCACTTTGGAGCTTAAAATTACATAAAAAAGGAAAATACCAAGGTTATTTACAACGTGAAGTTGTCATAGCATGAGAACTTTTACATGTTGATCTGTAAAGGTCTTTTTGTTTGCGGCTTTCATTGAGTTTTTGTAAAAACTGGTGTGGTTTTTAACGCATATGAAAATTGTGACAAAAATTACTCGTAAATACACCCTAAGCCAAGCACTTTGCTGCTACTACAAATCAGTAAGTACAGATGTGTCCTTCCCTACCTTTCCTCATATCTCAATATATCCTGACATGTGTTGTGCGAGATGACCAACTTTGAAAAAGAAAACATGATTTTGTGATACTCTGTCACGTGGAAGTTATACCATATGAGTCTATGTGTGGCCACCCAGTGGTTGTTATGTAAGTTGTAGCCTGTCAAAGATTTTGCTAGCATGTCGCGATATTCTATTGAATTGGTTTCATGAGAAATTGAAGTTCTTAACCACATTCAAAGAAAGGTAAGGGTGGAAACATTTGTACTAACAGTTGATTTCCCCTCATCACATGGCTGAGTTTCCAAAACAGCTGGTGGTCTTGCAATGAACATTAATAAAAAGTAAGATAACACTCTGTGGTTTGCTGCAGTTAGCAGTAGATGGCTGGTTTTCTCACTCAGAAGAATTTTTCAGTAAATCTATTGAAGACATCTCCAGAGAGCACTTTGGAGCTTAAAATTACATAAAAAAGGAAAATACCAAGGTTATTTACAATGTGAAGTTGTCATAGCATGAGAACTTTTACATATAGATCTGTAAAGGTCACAAGATGAACTTTCACATTAGATAATCTAGTGTCTTGTATATGAATTATTCAAGTTGATGGATATCTGTTTTTTTAGGTAATTCTAGGTAAACTGATTAAAATAGTCTGTTCATATTCTCAGTCATATGATTATCAATAATGTATACATGTCTGCATTAATTTACCTTTTCAGCTCTGTTGTAAATGGTGCTTACAGTCTTTTTGTGCTAGGAGCTGACGCTGCTTTTCTTCGCCTGTGGAAGGGTCAGCTTGTTTCTCTCCCTGTTATGAACCTCGTATAAGCTGTAAATGAACTCGATCTCTCTACTCTCAGACTATCACTGGTATTCCTCTTTGTTACAAGGTTTAAGAATAAACATATTTAATATTCCTCTAATAAATGAAGAAGGCTCTGCCTAGGAAAAGCAGAGGCAGGATCTGTATGTCCTGTAATAAATAACATTCACACTATCTGCATTAGTATCAGCACAATAGATAAGCAAGGAGGAGGCTGTATTGGCATTATTGTATAATGTCATATTCAGTGATGGAGGCATAAGGGAATAGAGCACCACCAAGTATTCTAGGAAAAAAGATGTGAGAATAATCTAGTCATTGACAAGACACACTGAGCCACTTTTACTAGCATGGCTTACCAATGAAAAAATACAAATGGTGTAACTGATAGATATAAGCTGAGGGGGTTAGGAAGGCCTTGTGGGCATTGTTTAATTGAGCTTTCCTTTATTCTGCCTGAAATTTGCCTTTAAAACAGAGCCAAGTGCATTAGTTTGTAATACAATTCTACTTATTCTCTTTAGAAGAAGCCCTAGAATATGACTCAAGTATTAGCTAACCAAAGATACCCATTTGTGTGCATATCACACAAATGTAGTCTTTCGGGTGCCAGTCACAATGCAGGGATCTAGTTGGCTGTGGGATTTTTTATACAGCCCCACTGGAATACTCACTGTTCTTAAGAAGAAAAAAAACAAACACACATCCTAAGTCTCTACTGGATTTAGAACTTGACTTACAGTTTATCCCTAGTCGTGGGCACCGTATAGACACCAGAAAGAAATTCCTACCTGACTTTCCGTTTGATTTCCCTTGAGAGGAGTCAATATTTTAAAGAGACCCAATAAGGCACACTCCCGGATAAATGGATATATTGTGTTATGTCTAGTTGCATGACTTCTGTTTTTTGTGTTGTTTGCATCATGCACCACACCCTCAGGCATTGCACTAGGTATAACACAGCGTATAAGTTTAGCCTGAAGTGTTACTTTTAATTATTATTATTAAAGGGGTAGTCCAGAGAAACCAAACTACTGCTTATTAATCATATAAATAGATATTAACTTACCAATAATAATGAATTTTAGCGTTTGTACAGAATCGCTAGACGGGATCACGCTGATGTGACCCCGAAGCTCTGTCGTTTCAGCCTACCTGATGACGCGCCGACACAGTAACATGTGACCTCTGCCGGCATCCTACTTCTGTTGGTGTCAGCGGGTCATCAAACTTGTGATCTAAAGGGGCTGGTTTGGAAAAGCAGCAGTCACAGTGCCAGCCCCTTTAGGTCAAATGTTCTAATTGCAGAATATCTCCGCAAAAAGAGAAGTCTAGTGCAGTATATCATATATATGCACTAACTGCGCATGCTTAATACCTCACACTCAATTAAATCTTATTGAGTGGGACGTAAAAAGCTCCGGTTTGGGCCGACTTATTGATGATTTAGCAAAGAGGGTGGGGATTAGGCAGTAGAAACAAGAGCATGGCATGACAGGTTATGTAATTCCGGAGCGCCCAAGTCCTGCCTTCAACCCGAAAGCGAAGGAGCGTTTGAGGCGCAATATGAGGGGTAAGAAACTTCTAGTAAAATGTATTTATTAGGTAGATAAGGAGGTATTAACACTAGAAAAGCATTTTAGATATGTTTGGGAAATTTTATTTTTTTTGTTGGTGGCCTTCAGACCGTCCCTTTAAGGCGTATGAAGAATGATTATATGTTATGCACGAACACCCTAGCACTTTAAAGTTTGGTTGCACAAATTTTATGCTGCCAGTTTTTCCAAAAGATACATTTTATAGCTTCTTTAAATAATGTATCTACAACTTAATATGTCAGTTCTGCGTTTTGACGGGACATTCATATATAGTGCTTGAACTTTAAACACAATCTGATGATATATTCAAGTATATTTTACCTTCATGAATAAATAGATGGGCTTCATGGATTTTTTAAAAAAAATTGTTGCTTTATACCTTTTTAGCTTCTCTGTGTAGAAGTATTTGCAAGAAAATATTCTTTAAATGGACAGTAGCATTTCAAATAGATTCCAGTAAGTGAATGAAATTATACCTATGGTAAAAAGACCTTTAATAGCATTTATTCCTGTTGTACTCTTTGCACTCCTGGAATAAGTACATTCAGAATAGCAACTTCTGTCCATTATGTTTTAGCTTCCATTAATAATTTCCCATAATGTGCACAATTGTTGCTTAATAAAATGTACATTAATTCAAAGATGTGCCACCAGAGATAGGGCACACTAGTTAAATGCATAGAGTTTAATGAGCCACGTTATATTTTTTTCATATGAGCATTAGTACATCACAGCATGTTGGAACCTAATTTTAGATTAAAAGTTCTCATTAGTTCCTCTATGTTACATGGAGGCTTATTTCTTTAAATTAATACGTTTAAGCATGACTCTAGTGACATTTCTCATTGCATGTAAGTTTCATATATTACATTATATGTTAATCTGGGACATGATTTTTATCTGAAGCTTCTTATTTTCCCTGCACTAATTGAAAGAAACTTCCAACCAATGAAATCTTCAGTATTCTATACTTTTAGAACTGTTTTGGATTGAGTTTAGTTAAAGCTGAATAAGCCCGTAAAGCCTGTTCACTTCAGAGGAATGGTTTTAACCCCGTAACAACAACCAATTTTGGCCATAAGAACCAAGAGAACTTTTTTAGATTTTGCCTCCTCGCATTCCTTCAGCCATAACTTTTTTATTTTCGAAAGCCTACTCTCATGAACAGATACACAATAAACAGTGAGGTCCCTGTTCTTCCCAAACCTCTGTTCCTACGTACTTGTACGACCCGACCTAAACGACGGCGCACAACTGGGCGGCGTTCCCTATACTGGTACAAGTGAAGCTGACAAACAGATAAGACAGAGACATTACGAAATAACAAAGGGTAACCTGTGAAGTACACGGAGGGAGAGGCAGGACAATTGCACTGCGGACAAGTCCGGGCTCAAAAGGCGGAGTCAGGCAGGCAGGGTCAAACCGGGAGAGTGCAGAAAAAACAAAAGTCAGAAGGCAAAGAAAAGTCAGGAGTCCAGCCGAGGTCAGTTCAAAAGAAGTCAAAAAGCAAGTCGCTCAGGGGAGTCTGAAACAAGGGAAAGCACCAGGCAAGGAAACTCTAATTACAGACAAACGCCAACTATCCCAGGCTGAAATAAATAAGGAGAGGGCGGGAGCTCAGGAACATCAGCCAGGCTTTGATTGGCCTGACGCTCCTCAGCTCCAATTGGCTGCGGACTGCCTCAGTCTGCCTCAGTCTGCCAGGCCGGGCGACGCCCGAGTGAGTAACTCTCGATGTCCTGGAGACCGAGGGAGCCACAGGCAGAGAATACGTGACACCTACGTAGCTATTTGAGGCCTTGTTTTTTTTTTTGTGGGATGAGTCATATGATGTTTGGATAATTTTGGGGTAAATATATGGTAGCATTTAATTTATAGTACTTTTTTGTATAATGAATGTATGAAAAAATACAATTCTGCCATTGTTTTTTTAATTTACTTTTTAATGGCGTTCATCGTGAAAATTAATAGAGGGCATAATTTTATCATCATAACAAGTTGGAAAAATATAAGTATATGTTTTACATGTTTTGCAACTTTGATTAAATAAAATTGATCTATTTTAAGAAAATGCATCTTTTGTATCTTTTTGGATTGCAATGTGATTTTTTTTTAATCATTTATTTTATTAACATTTAAAAAAAAATAAAAAAAAATCTAATCCCATTACGATATTTTAACTTTTTTCATATGACAATACATTTCTGTCTGTGCATGTAAAACAGACACTTCAGACACTATTCCTTTATAAGGATCAGGGTTTTCATGATTTTCCGTTCAGTTCAGGCAATTGCGTTGCCAGGGCTGACAGGGACAGGTCAAAGAAAGCCCCCTCTCTTTGTCCACACTATGATTAGCACTGATCCTGGTGCTTGAGGGGCTAAATGATGTTAGAACAGGAATGTGTCTGTCGATCACTCTCGTTCACGATCGAAAGGGCAAAACAGTTGATCAGAGATGACCCATACTTACGGAATCCTGTGGGAACTACATCCCGCCAATGACATACATGTACATCACTCTGCATTAAGGGTTTAGGGGAAAAGGAAAAATGTGCTACAATTAGTTTTTACTTTGTAAATTTCAAACATACAGCTTGCTTCTTTACGCAAATCCTCCGTTGTTTGTGCGCTAATTTTAATTAAGTTTATATTAAGTTGTATCAATAACATAAAGTGCACCACCAGCCAAAAATTAAACTTGATTGTGCTCTTGAACCTTTATGTGCAATAACTATGTAAAATCTCTTTCAAGTTGTTGAAAGCATGGCTGGCCTTAGATAGGTTCGACCAGTGCGGTCGCACAGGGCACCAGACACCACACTGCAGGAAGGGGTGCCAGCGGGTGTGTGTATCCCCGCGCCGTTGCAACTACCAACGGGTCAGGTACCACTCGCTAACTGCACCCAGGGCCGAACTTAGGCAGGCTCCTTTCCGCCCGGGCGCTTCTTCACTTAGTGTCCGTCGCTATCGCTGTAGTGGCCATAGCGGCTACTAGCGGCGACACCGGGCATGAGGGCAGTGGCGCTGCTAGCAGCCGCTGTTGCTGCTATAGCGGTAGCGACGGCACTATAGCAGAGCAGGGAGGTATCTCCCTGCTCTGCTATCTACTAGCGCCTCTGTAGCTCCCTGAAGGAGCGGAATCCCCATGTGGCCGGGGATTCCGCTCCTGGAGCGCTGCTTGATGTCTCTGTCCATATATGGACAGTGACATCAGGGGAAACTCCTGAAGCAGAATCCCCGGTCACAGCGTTTCAGACGCTATGACCGGGGATTCTACTCCCGGAGAAGCCAACGACGTCATGGACACAGATGACAGGATCTTCTCCTGGAGTGGAATCGACGGTCACAGCGTCGGCAACGCTGTGGACAGGGGTTCCGCTTCAGGAGTTTCCCCTGATGTCACGGTCCATATATGGACAGAGACATCAAGGAGCGCTCCAGGAGCGCTCTTTCAGGGAGCTACAGTGGCGCTATCTATACTGGAAGGGGGTGGGGGTTGCTACCTACAAGGCTGAGGGCTGTGTGGCACTACCTACAAAATAGGACAACTGTGCAGGAGCACACAAAATACCTAGCTTTCCCGGCTATCAAATAAATGTGTGGAAATAAACTAAGATATAACTTTGATGTAATCTAGCTAAAAGGATTAATCCTTTAGCTAGACTAAATAAAAGTTATATCTTAGTTTATTTCCACACATTTATTTGATAGCTGGGAAAGCTGGATATTTTGTGTGCTCCTGCACAGTTGTCCTTTTTTGAATGTCTATTACCCGCCAGCTATCAGGGTCATTACAAAGTCCTTGCACTACCTACAAGGGGGCTGTGGGCAGTGTGGCACTACCTACCAGGGGGCTGTGGGCTATGTGGCAATACCAACCAGGGGGCTGTGAGCTGTGTGGCACTACCAACCAGGGGGCTGTGGGCTGTTTGGCACTACCAACCAGGGGGCTGTGGGCTGTGTGGCAACACCAACCAGGGGGCTGTGGGGACTACCAACCAGGGGCTGTGTGGCACTCCCTACCAGGGGACTGTGGGCTGTGTGGCACTCCCTACCAGAGGGCTGTGTGTCACTCCGTACCAGAGGGCTGTGTGGCACTCTGTACAGGGGGCTGTGTGGCACTCCCTACAGGGGACTGTGTGGCGCTATCTACAAGGGGGCTGTGTGGCGCTATCTACATGGGGCTGTGTGGCGCTACCTACAAAGGGGCTGTCTGGCGTTACCTACAAGGGGGCTGTCTGGCGCTACCTACAAGGGGGCTGTGTGGTGTTACCTACAAGGGGCTGTGTGGTGCTACCCACAAGGGGGCTGTGTGGTACTACCTACAAGGGGCTGTGTGGCGCTACCTACAAGGGGGCTGTCTGGCGCTACCTACAAGGGGGCTGTGTGGTGTTACCTACAAGGGGCTGTGTGGTGCTACCCACAAGGTGCTGTGTGGTACTACCTACAAGGGGCTGTGTGGCGCTACCTACAGGGGGAGTCTGTGAGTGCGGGGCTGACGGTCATTTTACTGTGAGTGGGGGGCTGATGGTCTTTAAGTGGTTTCCGCCTCTGACCTCCAATTAAAATTAATAGGAGGCAGAAAATACCTGTGGCGCTCGTTTGGAGCTGAACAAACCCTACGAGTGTAGTGGTTGTTCTTAGCCGTTTTCTGACTTTCTCGAAACAATTTTTGGTAGGGGTGACCTGAGGAAATTTTATTTTTTCAGTGCTGCCTCGAGTCCGAAAAGGTTGGGAAACTCTGTACTAGGATACAGGATCCCGTCATGGAGCAGCTCAGTTCGCCATGGGAACGGGGCCTAGGTGAGTAAAATGTTTGTTTTTGTTTGGGGGCACTGTCTACAAGGGGGAGGTGGGGGACTGTATGGCACTGTCTACACGAGGGAGGTGGGGGGATGTATGGCACGATCTACAAAAAGGAGGTGGGGGATTATGGCACTGTCTACAGGGAGGTTATATGGCAAAATCTACAGGGGGGGCACTATACTGTGTGGGGGCCCTATAAGCGGACATTATACTGTGTAGGGGTACTACAGGTGGCATAATACTGTGGGCACAATTAGAGGACAAAATACTGGATCCTTGAAGGGGTTGTAATATATTATTAAATATTATTATTATACTGTATGGGGGCACTAAAGGGGCATTATAGTTTTTTTATGGGGCATTTCTTTTGATGATGAGGTGGGGCGCGGAAAGATCATTTCGCACAGGGCGCCATCTATCCTAGGGCCGGCCCTGGTTGTAAGCTCAGCCATTTGTTCTCCAGGTTTTTCCTAATTTATAACTTGTTAGTCTTATAATTTCTAACTTTTAAACTTCAGTTGGCTAAAAACACAACAATCTTGTTATATATACGCCACAGTTTTTCATTGTTTTTGTTGACACTGTTTAACTAGAGAAACTGGGTTAGAAACTGAACAGGAACAACATCTGAATGTACTGTATATTCTCCCAATTTTTGTGTGGGTTTCCTCCAGGTACATCGGTGTCCTCTTTAACTCAAGAACATGTTGATAGTTGAATTGGAGTTCTTCAAAACTGGCCCTAATGTATATGTGTGTTTCCCCATTGGGAACAGGGACTGATGTAAATGATGAAAGTGTTGTGGAATCTGTTGGCATGGCCGTCTCTACCGCCGAGGGTGCCGACTCTTTTAAAAGTAGGTGGGTGCAGCAAATTGTTTGAATTTTTTTCAGTTTAATAGCCATGCGCTAGCGTCACTGTTGCATTTGGTAACATCTAGCAGGAACGGGCATCTGTGCCGGAGCAGGCATCAAGCACCAACACTCCTCCCCTCCTCTCTGAATTTTGGAGCAAACTACAGCAACAGGAGAAGGAGGCAAGGAGCAAGAAAGGCACTCCAGCGCGTACTCATAAATGTGGAGCGAGTAGCGGCACCTTGTGTAGCACTGCAGCTAGCAGGCTGTGTGCTAAGAGTCACAGCGTTCTCAGCCTCCTCCATGTCTTTTTAGACCACTGGAGAATGAAGAGGACATACCTAGGGCTGAGGACAGAGTCTCAGCTCTATCAGTCTGTCTGAAAAGTTCTGGAAGGAGGGAAGGCCTTATTTAATATACTTTTAGCACTGGCAAACTCTATCAATGCTATGTCTCAGTGCATTAGGGAGGTGTCAGAGAGGGACAGTAGTACAATATAACTACCCCTCTCTGACACCTCTAAAACTCACAGTCAGAACAGCAATATAATACAGTGTGGAAATAAAAATGATGCAAGAAATGTAATAATTCCCATCTTAGACATTTATGGCATATCCAAATGATATGACATAGATGGCTTATGCGGGTTCCAGCTTTGGGATGAACACCAATTTTGAGAACAGGAGTTCCCTGGTGAGGCGGCTGCTGGCCGAGAGTAATTTAATGTATGAGGCCATGATTTCATTATGGTTTGGAAATAAAAGCCATTTAAGCTATTTTATAATTTAAAGGTGTGTTCCTATCTTAGACTTTTATGGCATATTCACAGGATTCACATATTCACATTGATCTAATTATGCAGCCTTTATCTGCATTATTAGATGTTATGGAGGAAGTGTTTTTTTGTTTTTTTTTATCACTGTTGGCCAAATTTCCTAGAATCTTCCCTGTATGTTGGCACTGAATAAGCAACAAGAAA
Source organism: Rhinoderma darwinii (assembly GCF_050947455.1). Classification (NCBI taxonomy): domain Eukaryota; kingdom Metazoa; phylum Chordata; class Amphibia; order Anura; family Rhinodermatidae; genus Rhinoderma; species Rhinoderma darwinii. Next base: position 174,666,908 of record NC_134691.1, read on the forward strand.
TTAATTAAGAAATCATTACAATAATTAACATTCATATATATAGAATCCCTATAAATCTAGCACGTTTTTCTCTAAATGTAAAGTTATTTATTTTAAGAGGTTGTAGGGTTTGGATGATCTCTTTGTTTTAGATGGGACATCTGATGACTAGATGATTGCAGGAGGTCCAACTTGAACCACCCCAGTCAGTTAGTTGACAGGGGAAGCAGCCGATGCTACAGAGGAAATTACATGATGCAAATTGAAATCAATTATCTGGGTCCTCTGAAACAAGAGTAATACTTTAAAGGGGATCTTTGCTTTAGTTGATAGGAGGGGGGGGGTCTACTTTAGTCAATATATACCAAAATAGGACATATGCATAATCTTAACCAAACAACCCAATGAAAAGGTTAACAAATGATGAAGTGTGGCATGTCCAACTCATTACGTTTCTCGGTATCAATGCTATCAATGCTTAGAGGTACAAGCCTGAAGTCTTCAGCTGGTATACTCCTGTGACTCATGACAACACTGCCTGTTCTGATACCTATATAGTTCAGTGTTATCACAGGGATATTGTGTGAGTCAAAATAACCATCTTTTACATTGTGCACACATATACACCGACATTTATATGAATAGTGTGTTACATGCATTGCAAATGAGTCTGAATATTGGTTATCAACAAAATCTACATTACTTTTAGTAACAATCATATCAGACATCCAATTACAATACAATATTGCGACATGCTAGCAAAAAACTTGGCCGGCTGAAATTTACAACACAACCACTTGGTTGCCACACATAAACACACATACCAAAGACATCCCATTGTGAAATCATGTTTTTTTTTTTCAAAGCTGGTCATCTTGCGCCACACAACTAAAGATATGTTGAGATATGAAGTAAGGGAGCACACATCAGTATTCTGAGCATTGACATTAAACACTAGTCAATAGATGTGTACAGCCTAAAAGTCTATAAAAGGACTAAATATATTGCCTATTAACATTTTCTTTACAAATCAAAGATCCTTTTTGTAACAGTTTTGTAATAAATTAAATATGCTTGACTCAGTTGTTTCCGTCATTCCTATCGACTTTGCATGGAGCGGCAGCGCGCATGCTCGACCACCGCTCCATTCAATGTCCTCCTCACTACAGTCGAGCAGGGATGAAGAACGGGGGTTTGGGACTGCCCTTCTCACGATTGGTGGAAGTCCCAGTGGTGGGGCCCCCAGGCTTTAGAAAATAATTTCCTATTATCTGGATAGCTAATCATTTATGATTGTGGGAAAACCTCTTTAAAGAGACAACGTTGTTGAATACAGTCCTATGAAAAAGTAAGAGAACCCATGTGAAGTATTTAAGAGAAGCTCTAGGCACGTGATTGTGAAAACAAATTCTAGCCAGTATATAAAAGCTAGGATTCTGCTTTCAGAGAGGTAAAGCAGCTATGTGTGATACTTGGTCGGGGACATATGTGTTATTATCCCTCCAAATACTTCCGCAAAAATCCATTCATAAGGCCTTACGCACACGGCCGTGCCCATAATCACACCCTGCGATTGCGGGAATGGCTGGCTGCCGACACCCGCGGGCCGCGGGCCTAATTTTCGTGCCATGCTCCCATACAAAGTATGAGAGCACGGCCCGCAATAAACGAAAATTAGGACATGCTCCATATTTCCTGGCTCGGTTCCACGACACGGACACCCTTCCGTAGCGATACGGAAAGGTGTCCGTGGCTAATAGAACCGGGCCGGTCCATAATTGCGGATCGTATTGCAATCCTCAATTACGGAGTTTTTTTTACGGTCGAGTGTATGTGGCTTTGGTCTGCTGATGGGGCATGTCCTCAGGTCTCCTGTGTGATGATTAACAGCTGCTAATAACACTGCTGAATGCTGCTGTGTGTAGTATTAATCTCTGAATACCAATGTGTTTAATGAGGATTTGTTTTGGAATTAGTCCTTTGTTTTCATGTTAAACACCTGACCACCAATAATGTGTTTACCTGTGCTATCCATAGCTGCCATTTTCTTCCCAGCATGTAACCTATGATGGCTCTTTCAGCTAGGCAGAAATAACCTATTTTCTTATGTCCACACTCTAAAGGATGCCATACACATTAGATTTACTATACTTTGGCTGAATCCGCCAACTTTGGCTGTATATAATATATTGAATGTTTGGCCAACATTAGTTCAGCAGATGTTGGGGAAAAAGGGATCGGTCTAGTTGAATTTCTACATGCCAAATTGTTTGTTCTCAAAGGAGATAACTTGCCGCCAGAGGTGCCAGGCTGCACCTTATTCTCCTATCCCCATTGATTACACTTGCATGCTCAGACGAACCGACCATGCATGTGTTTGAGGAGGTCAGAAGAAAAGGCTGTGAGCCAAATGAACACTCGGCTGACAGCTATTGAAGAAGTATTGCCACATAAGGCAGCAAGGCTTACAATTACATTGTGTAACTATGCAAAAGCATACCAGTAGTAAATCATTGGTGCTTAGTGGGTTAAATTAAGAGAAGCTGTTATCTCTGCCTAGCTGTAAGAGTCTATATGACTACACTCCATCACAGCCTACTAATCAGTTTATGAGGGCTCCCCCTAGGCAACTAACAGCAGTATTACATCACAGATTTATTACAGTGGGCTGCGAGAGGCTGCATTTTAGTAAGAAGACATCTAAAGGAGTAAAACAAATATATTACAAAGGTTTTTTATTTTTTTGCACAAGCAGGCCAATTAGCTGAATTTGTATAATGGTGGATCGTTTTTTTAACATACATGAACATATGATCATTTGATCTTTATTCAAACACTATATAAAGATAAAAGTGATGTCATGTAGCCTGTTGCTTTAATTTGGTGTTGTCCCCCTCGGAAGAAACAGCCTTTAATTTTGTCAGCAATTGACAGCTTCATTTGTTGCTAAGCCGATTTAAATCTATCTATCACCATCTCTTTCCCTCTCCCTCACACACTCTCTCTCTCTCTCTCTCTCTCTCTCTCTCTCTGTCTCACTCTCTTTCTCTCTCTCTCTCTTTCTCTCACATTCAGAAGATTATCAAAGATAAACACAAAATATACAATAGGCCTCTAGTATTAAAACGTCCTAAGAGAAAAACTGCCTTTGTTGCCTAAATAAAAAAATTCATAAAATGTAGTACAATGAAATTATAAGACAAGATCTTTTTTTACCCATATTTTACAGTGACATACTCCATTGTGACATTAGACCAAATAGAACAGTTTTGAAACATTATTCTTTTCATGTAGTGTTTCTACCAATAACGTTTCACTGAATGCAATCTAGTTCAATTGTAAACCCCTAAAAATCCCTTGTATATTTTCATATTTTGTAATTCATAATTCATAAGTTAGAGGACATTGAGTTTTCTTCGGAACAGGCTTTTCATATAAAGTCTTAGTGACTCCGTCTCTGATCCGGCAAGGGTTTACAGTCAGAATGTAATTTGTCTTATGCATCTTCCCCAGTGTGTCTTTTCTTTGTGGCCATTTACATTCAGCGCACATTCACTATTGCTCTCTCTAGACTTCCTAGTGTGTTCCTCTACTTATCTTAATATCAATAGCTGTCTCATTTCTCCTCATCTCCTTCTTTGAGTTACTACACTCTATTGGTGGTGGCACGTGCAAGGCTGGCACAGAACTGAATATGGCATTAGCTTGAAATATTCACTAAGAAAGAGATCTATTATTGACATAAGGGTTTGCAGAAGAAATGCATAGCAAAAGAACTGTTTATTTCCGCTTTATGCAAACACACATTTTGTAAACCGCTCTCCACTTTTTATTTCGAGTGGCTTCGCATATTGACCTTTTTTTCTATTAGCATTATCTCACTTGTATCCTGCTGTAGATAAGCAGCATCTCTGCTACATTACCTTCTCATCTACAGTATTTTCAGCAGAGAAAGAACTGCAGTGCCTTATTTTATATCATTGCTATTGAAATAGCTACTAAAAAGTAAATTACCAGACAACAACACAGTGTGGGAAATATTTCACCACGGTACACTGTCAAAATCAATGAATTGGAAAATTAGCAGTTTTTCTTTCTTTTTCCATATGATTTTGTAAGAAGAGAAGTTAAAATAAGTTTAAAGTAGTATTACGCCTGTGGAGTGTAATGTTATTCAATACATGATTAACATGTACAGGTTGGACACATTTGTAAACATACCTCCATAGTAAGCAGAATATCCTTCAATACAAAAAAAAGAGCATGGGTGAGTGGAATGTACAGTAAGATACAGTTTCCATAAAGTCGGTATTGTACTCTGTATATATATATATATCTATATATATATATATATATATATATATATAGATATCTATATATATATATATATATATATATATATATAGATATCTATATATATATATATATATATATATATATATATATATATATATATATATATATAGATAGATATATATATATATATATTTAAAAAAAAATATATATATATATATATATATATTACCCTAATCACTCATTTGTCTTATGTTGCCTAATGCTTACAGTCCATATAAAGATTAAAAAAGCAGTTGCAATATGCCCACAGTCCTATTAGTCCATCCTTTCACAAGTGCCATAAAAGATGTCTGAATTCTGTTGGTGGCATTGGGAATGCAAATACAGGGATATGGGATTCTACAATGGTTGCCTGATTTGTTACCATCTTTAATGCTGGTATCTGCAAGATAAAACCTAACTTTAAACTTTTTTGCCAGTGTTTTTGTGACATTCGACATGAAGGATTGCTATTAACTAGGACTTGACACATATCTGGTGAAAATTGAATCGGTCAGGTCAAATATTTTCAGCATTTTATATGAGATGCTTCATTGCTCTTGGACCTGGTGAAGTGTTGTTTCTGAAACAAGAGTGTGTTTGTAGTCATGCAATAGTTTCCACTGTGCCACAGACAGATAGTCTAAAAAAGGTCTATCAGTATATAGGCCAAACTACCTGTTATTTCAAAATCCTGTTGCGCTAGTGAGCTGGTAACATTTTTTTCTATTGTCTGTAGACAGATTTACTAATAAGATGAATATTAGTAACAGGGAATCAATTTGAGATATCATTTTTAAATACATGTACATTGACACCAGGACAAAAAGATTATTATAATTTTTTAAAGTGCTTATCTGGTTTATTAAAATTGATGGCCTATCCTCAGAATAGACCGTTAATATTAAATCGGGGGGGGGGGGGGTCCAACTGTCGACCCTTTACATTTGCAGTGGCAATGCAAGATATTGCACCTCTGTAACATTCAAGTGGATGGGACAGTGGTTCAGTACCTGGCACGGCCGCTACAAATGTAACGGCGCCTGCATGAACAGAAAGAACCATGTAAAGAGTGAAGAGGTTGAAGTGCTCGTACAAGCGCCGCAGCCCCTTCAATCAGCTGGTCAGCTGGGGTGGCAACAGTCGGACCCACACCGATCTTATATTGTTGGCCTCCCAAGAAACCGTTTGTTACCCATCACCCATTTTAATGTCCTAGCAATAGTTATTTTATACATGATTATACATTCTCTCCTTTATATTCTCTTATTATATAATATACGATAAATCAGGGATTTGAATATAGGTATTCATATGCCTTCTGTTTCCATAGTCAATCAGTTTTTATTATATTAGGACAATTGTCCCTCCCCATACAGTCAAACTTTGAACAAATGAATGATATTTGCCTTTACCGGGCCTATTACATGGTGTTATTTCTAGCATTGCGCACAGAGATTTTAGCGCATGCGGAATATTCTACGTTTCATACAATTGCAGAGCAACGATAAAACTTCCGATTAAAATAATACGACAAGCGCAGTGGCCCCTTAAGGACGCCATATAGTTAACAATCGCATGGTCTGGTGTAACTACTTTGCCAGTAAGGATTTACATATTTCCTCTCCGATTGGTGAGTGGCTGAAATCCCAACCCTAACACATATTGCTGCATTTTTGATTAAGCATAAATCAAGTTTATATATGTTTATTGTAATGTTTGATTATGTTTTTTTCACTATTAACTAGTCACTAACAGGTATACACAGCTTTTTGATGAATGTTTTATATTATGTATACTTTTGTATCCTGTACATACCACAATCTTTTATTGATTACTCACTATGTAAATTAATCACTTGCTTTATATACCATTGTATCAATGTAACACTATGCTTGAGAAAGGTCCTAAGTTAGGACATAAATGTTGCATCCTTGTTGATTGAATAAACCAAATTTTTTGCTATACTGGAGTGCTGCAGGATTTCTTCAAATACATATATTTGCTGATATATATATATGTATATATATATATATATATATATATATATATATATATATATATATATATATATATATCTTTTATTTTCCCCTACATTTTATTTATGTTCATTATTGTTCTTAAATTGATAGGTGCACTATATGTATTGCCTGCATTGCCCTTTTTAACTGCTTTTTATATTGCTTTTTTCATGTATGCATTTGATTGGCTATTGTGACTGCCATTCATGGCATCATTATGGCTATTTTGGCGTTTCTTGATGCTTTAAAAAACACAATCTACTTGGTGCCTCATGTATATGGTCTGATGAAGACGCCAGTTCGGTGTCGAAATGTGTCACCCTATTAAACCTTATTAAAACGGAATTACGTATTACTTACTGGAGGACGTCTTTAATTTGTGACGAAGTAGCGCTTTTTGGCTTCCACGTTTTTCTGGATTTAGTGCAAAACTACACGATGGAACCCTGTTGCCCCACTGGTTAGGAAGCAGCTGCAACTACATCATTTATTGCTTATAACCAGTGTTGTGCCTGGACATCGCACAACCTGCCCAGGTGACTTTCACTCCTACACCTGTATCATGTATTTTCCAAATTGCATTGGGGTTTCTTCACCATGAGGCGCTTTTTTCTTTAATTTTACACAGATGATCAAGTATCCTGACTCTGAGGATAGTTTATAAACCTGGATAAACCTGTAGCGCCGGTGGCTGTGGGTCTCACTCATCCTAGTGGACGCCAGCCCTCCTGACCTCTACGCCGGTGACTCTCTGCTCTGGGACGCCGGCGCGCTCTGCTCTCTCCACTGTCCTGTGCCCATAGGATGCACGCCCGCACTCGTCCACATTCTTAAAAGGCCAGCGCGTGCACCAGGAGCATTGATCCCTACCTATCCCAGCACATCCTGGACTTTATAAGGAACTCTGCCCACTTCCTCAGTGCCTGAGCAATGTTATTGCTAACCTAATGTTAGTCTGCAAATGTTCTGAAGTCTGTTCCTGATTTCAGTATCTGTGTCCGGTGTCCGTGTCAAGTCCAGAGTCCGTGTCAAGTCCAGTCTCTGTGACAACTTCAGTATCCGTGTCCGTGTCAAATCCAGTGTCTGTGACGACTTCAGTATACATGTCCGTTGTCCGTTTCAAATCCAGTGTCTGTGACGACTACATTATCCGTGTCTGGTGTCCGTGTTAATTCCAGTGTCCGTGACAAGTCCAGTATCTGCGTCCAGTGTCCGAGACCAGTTCTGCTTCCGTTTATCCAGCACAAGCCAACTTCCAATAATCCAGCACATACCAGTTTCCGATAATCCAGCACACGCCAGTTTCTGATGATCCAGCACCAGCCAGCTACCGATAATCCAGCACCAGTCTGCCATCCAGGTACCACCGACCAGTGAATGTCCTATAGTGTTTGACCAGCTCCTACTACGTTACGGCAGAGTGGCCCAGTGGGTCCACAACCCCGGTGGACATTACAGTTTGCTCAGGCCATGGGTCCTACTGGTCAACCCAAGACGGCAGTTCAAGCCATGCAAGCAGACATGCGAGATCTCCGATCACGCCAGGATCAGCTGCTGCAAGCGTTCAATTCTATCGCCAGTCGTCTGGACATCGCTCTTTTTCCTACTTCGGCATCTCCACAAGTGTTAGCCCCAGCTACTCTTCAGCCAGCCATAGTTTCAGTCAGCTCCGGAGCTGGAATTCAATTTCCACTTCTACCCCGCTATGATGGGGACCCCAAAACCTGTCCAGGCTTCCTCAATCTATGTAAGAAGCACTTTCATCTGCATTCTCATCTGTTTCCGTCTGACCAGATTAAAATAGTCTTCATCATCTCCCTGTTGTCTGGCAAGGCCTTGGCATGGGTGAATCCCCTCTGGGAACGTGAAGGACCGGAATCCACTAATCTGCAATGCTTCCTGGACACCTTTCACACTGTCTTTGAGGAACCAGGCCACACATCTTCTGCCTCTGCTTCCCTTCTGTCCCTTCATAAGGAGGTTAGATGGTAGGAGAATATGCCATACAATTTCTAACTCTCACAGGGGAACTTGATTGGAACAACAAGGCCCTAGTAGCAACCTTCTGGCAAGGATTAGCCAGTAGGATTAAAGATAAGCTGGCAATTCATGATCTCCCTACCACTCAAGATGCCCTGATTGGCTATCCGCATAGACTTGAGGTTCGGAGAACGCTATCAGGAAGTCCTCCGAGAGAGAAAGCCCTCTAGACTGGCGCCTAATTTTCAGAGACCGATGCTACTTCCTGCCGCTACTATCTCTGAAGATCCAATGCAGGTTGATGGGGTCATATTATCGGACCAAGAGCGGCAGCATAGACGTGCAGCTAAGCTATGCCTGTACTCTAAAAGAAAGGGTAAATTTGTGCGGCAGTGTCCTTTGAAGCCAGGAAACTCCCGCAGTCCAGTGCGATCACTGTTCCTGGCCGTTAATCCAGGGTGTCAGCTATAATACACAGATGATGCCCGCAATGGATAGAGCATGCTCAGCATGTGAGTCTTCTCTAGACATCACCCTCGCTCCATGGACGTGCTATTACACGAAGAAATAATGACACAAAAGTGAACATAGCCTTAGAGTGTGTTAACCTTTTGACTGCTGAAGAGCGGTGTGTGTGGTAGGCTCTTATCAGCCAAGTTGTGTGTCTGGTATGTGTAGACTGTGTTGGGATATGATGTATTCTCAATTACCAATCCGAGTGGAAAATTGAGTGAGTGGAAATAGATTGACCCATTTCACTTGCACCCACATCACATGCGGTGCAGGTGTGTACATGACAAATAGCCTTAATTTAACTTCTATCCATCTAGTGCAAGTTAAGTAAACCAATGATCTGTCTGACATATAATAATAGCTTTGTGTATATAGGGTGAATGATCAAAAAATACATGACAAATTGCTAATTTCTCATTAATTTAAAAAAATCCTCCCATGTATGTTAGTTTACAGTTATGCTTGTTGGGTATAAACAAAAACTGGAACAAAAGAGATATGCAACAAATTGCATTAGTGAACTTTGGAATATTGTAAATTATTTTATTTTTATTATAACCATGAACTGACATTCTCACATTTATTTGTACAGAAATTTAAATTATATTATATTTAGTTTAATTATTATGCACTATTATAATAATTATTGCTGTCATTTTAATGGTTTCATGTTTTTCAAAGAAAAATGTACAAAAGCATGGAGGTTAGCTAATGTGTAAATCCTGTATGTTTTGTGTAGACAGTAATGATTTTTGTTATCTTTCCTAAAGACTTTACACAATATACAATTCCTAGATAAATATATCAGAGAACTTAATTTACTTTGAAGTTTTGCTGGCAGAGAAACAAACCTTGGTAAAAGGCCATGAGTCATATCTAAAAAAAAAAACCTGACAATTTTCTGTTTTAAAAGATTATTTCACAACCTTAATTTAACTTCTTAAATAAATAATGTATTCTGAATCTGCATGAAGGAAATCATGAATCAAATAAAAAAATGTTAGCTCCATACTAGAATCTTACAAAAAGGGATTCTTTATGCTCTAAATGTGCTATACAGTTACGTCCTTCAGCAGCACAATAATAGGGTATTTCTGCCCCTGTGTACTAGTAGGACAGATGAAAATGTAATGAAATGAAACACTAATTAAATAGAGCCCCCTCCCTACAAAAGGATGTCTATCCCCTCCCACATTGTGTCTTTTTCTGTCCTTTGTGGATTTGGCCAGCAAATCTACCCTGTGTAGATGAAGTATAGAGGCTAGACTGGCTTACGTTTTTAGAACTCTGATCCACTTCATTTTTCGAAAGTCCACTCTACTAGAGCAGTATCCACGTCTTGGGCTGGATAAAGTCTGATCCAGCCGGATCAGATTTGCTGTGCAGCTTGGAGCTCATACTTAATATTTCTCAACCATTATAGGCTGAATTTTAGGTTCTCCGAGGAGACGTCTCCTGAGTGGTCAATTTTAGTTCCACCAGACCAGAGGGTCCTCCCTATGGGGTCACTTCTTGCTACATCCCCATTACTGTGCTGCTGTTGGGATGTAAGGGAAGTGTACATTGCTAATGTTAATCTGTTTTCCCTTAGTCCTAAAAGCAGCACAAGCTTCCTGTCCTGATTAAGGCTACTACTTTATAATAAACACAAGGTGGGAGGGGTCAGATGTCCTTTTATAGGGTCAGGTGGCTCTAGTTAATTAGTGTTTAATTTAATTTTATTAAAAATTCCATCTGTCCTACTAGTACACAGTGGAAGAAATACCCCATTATTGTGCTACTGTTAGGACTAATGGAAAGCAGATTTTTGTTAGAAATCTACACTTTTTTGTAGAAGAGTAGGAAAAGCATTGTAATGGAACTAAAGAGAAATAATTAATTTTTTTTTCTTTAAGTGAATCTCCACCTTTTAATATATTATTTTTAAGTTCAGAATTCTGTGCTGATTAATTTCTTACTATTATTTTGAAGGGGTTTTTCATTCCCTAAAAATTGATGGCCTATCCTCAGAATAGGCCATCAATAGCTGATCAGTCGGGGCCTGAATCCTGGGTCCCCCACCCCTATCAGCTGTTTTGAAGTTTCGTACGAGCGCTGCTTCCCCTTCATTTCCACATGCTCACTGTGAATCGTCGACACAAATTTAGCGGTGATTCACAGGTATTGCAGCCTTCTTCTCCTATTGAAGTGAATGGGAGAAAATGTGTCGACTATTCAAAGTGAGCAAGTAGGAATCAACTTAAAGATTCACTGCATTAACATAAATTTGTTCCTATATTTGGACGTACTATCACATCGTAATTGCATTTTTCTTATCGTAAAAGTATGTCCAGTAAATGGCATGGACACAGGAGCTGTGTCTGAACAATCAGCAGAGGCGGGCTGAGGGCTGTAATATACAGTCGTCATCCTATTGCAACGACTTGCTAAGGTTATTTGCCTATTGGGCCTTTCCAAAGGTGTCACCTACTAGAGTGTCTGTCAGTTTATTATTGACAGGTAATAATGCTTTTGTACAGCAAAGCATTATAATAGCGATCAAACTATGGTAAAGCATTGCATAATCCCATTGTATAGCAGTGGGACTGAAAAAACAATAAAATAAAGTTAAAGTTTATAAAAAAATAAATACATGTTTTGTGTGCAAACTGTTAAAAAAAATCCTATACATATTTGGTTTTGTCACAATTATAACGGCCCGATTAGCAAGTTAACACATAATTTATACTGCATGGTGAACGACGTAAACAATGGAATTGCTTGTTTTTCCAACTGCCCCTGCTACATTGATGAAAAAAAAACGTTATGGTTATCGGAATGCAGCAACATAAGGGCTTATTTAGACGAACGTATAATAGGTCCGTGCAACGTGCTTGATTTTCACGCGCCTCGCACGGACCTATGTTAGTCTATGGGGCCGTGCAGACAGTCCGTGATTTTCACGCACCGTGTGTCCACTGCGTGAAACTCACAACATGTCCTATATTTGTGCGTTGTTCGCGCATCGCGCACCCATTGAAGTCAATGGGTACGTGAAAATCACACGCAGCACACGCAGCAAAATGCACACGCTCGTGTAAATCCAGCCTAAAAATGATTTTTTTTTATCATAAAAAATGCTTTTATTTGGCAAAAGTATTAAATCATAAAAAAAACTAGACATGTGTATTACAGTAATTGTACAAACCAATAGAATAAAGTTAACAAATTATTTATACTGCATTGTGAATGGCTTAAATAAAAAATAATGTTTTTTTCCTTTACCACTAAAAAAAGTTAATAAAACTTAATTAATAAGTTATATGTACCCCAAAATGATGTCGTTGGAACATACAACTCATCTCTAATAAAAGGTGCCATAATGCCATTAATGGAAAAAAAAAAAAAAACAATGGCAGAATTGCCCCCCCCCCAAAAAAAAAGTTACATATTAGTACGTTTGGAAAAAGACACATGTCCATCAAGTTCAACCAGGGAATGGGAGAAAGGGAAGGGCTGAAACAAAATTTCTACACATAGGAGCTAATATTTTTTTGTTCTAGGAAATTATCTAAGCCTTTTTTAAAGCCATCTACTGTCCCTTCTGTGACCAGTTCCTGTGGTAGACTATTCCATAGATTCACAGTTCTCACGGTAAAGAAGGCTTGTCGCCTCTGCAGGTTGAACCTTTTTTTCTCCAGACGGAGGGAGTGCCTGCTTGTCTTTTGAGGAGGTTTTATATGGAGGTTTTCACTATATTTCTTGTATGTGCCATTAATACATTTATATAAGTTAATCATGTCCCCCTTTAGTCGTCTCTTTTCGAGGCTAAATAGGTTTAATTCTTTTAATCTTTCCTCATAACTTAGATTCTCCATGCCCCTTATTAGCTTTGTTGCTCTTCTTTTTATTTTTTCCAACTCCGGGGCATCCTTTCTATGAACTGGAGCCCAGAACTGAACTGCATATTCTAGACGAGGCTTCACTAATGCTTTGTAAAGTGGTAATATTACAGCCCTGTCCCGCGAGTCCATGCTCCTTTTAATACACGACAATATCTTGCTGGCCTTTGAAGCAGCTGATTGACATTGCTTGCAAGTTAATAAAATGTAAACAAAAAAATGAAATTTACCCCCTAAATGGTGCCATTAAAAAAAATGTTCTGCCCTGCAAAAAAAAAAAAAAAAGCTACATCTTTAGAAAAATTAAAAATTTATAGCTCTTGGAATGTGGAAATGTAAAATCTATTATTTTTTCCCAAGAAAATTGCTTTGATTGTACAAAAGTAGGAAAACAAAAACATTATACATATAGTCGTAATTGTATCGAACCATAGAATAAAGTTAACACATGATTTTACATTGAACTATACAATTTCATATACATAAAAACAAGCCTATATATGGTTACATTGACTGAAAAAAAAAGTTATGGCTCTCTGAATGCGCATTTTGAATAACAAATCTGCAACATCACGTTAAAAGACAGAATTTCATTTTAACAATAGAATGCATAGTACAAAGGCATAGTACAAAGAAAGAATTTAACATTTGAGGCAGTCCTGGTGAAGAACATTTGTCACAGTCAATTATGTGAAAAGCCGGCCGCTATTTGCACTGTGGTAACATGACAGAACTTATTCCTCAAACATATTCAACTGTATACCTGTGTGGCATTCTTTTGGCATTTGTTTGGGTAATGATAGCCTATGGTAGCCTATGGTTACATTAAACGTACATGTTAGGAGAAATGCAGTGTAAACCTAGCCTAACATGGTTTTTGTAAGGTCATGATAGTAGATAGATAGGGTAAAGGTGGGCATAAACATTAGATAAATGTCAATCATATGGCATGAGCGCCATAGCCCCCTCAAAACAGCTGATCGGTAGAGGTGCCTAGTCGGACCCTAATCGATCAGATACTGATGGCCTAGCCTGAAGATGGGCCGTCAATTTCTTCTAACAGGAAAACCCATTTAAGCAAATACGCTGCATCATATGCAGTGAGACATAGGTAAATTCTCAGATCTGAAACTATTTACAATTACGTGTTATTATGTATGTATATGATATCATTTATTCAGTATGTGTGTTTTATGACAAAACAAAAAGATTAGTCTTTCCTTCTTTCTTTTCTTTCTTTCTTTCTTTCTTTCTTTCTTTCTTTCTTTCTTTCTTTCTTTCTTTCCTTTCTCTCCTTTTATTAAAAGGACTACTCCATGGTTCAGAAAACATTTTGCCAGACCACTTGAGATGTTAATTTTCTTGGGTAAACAGTTCCAGTAAATCTTTTGTATGCATGAGATGCATTGTAAACACAGTGTTTAAGGATTTTCTGGACCATAGGGGGAAATTATCATGCAAATCCATGTAATTACTTTCTCGGCTGCTAAGCAATAATGCAGTTCCTTTTTAATCACCATTAACAAATATGATATAAAATGTTTCTGTTACTTATCCTCTTCCCCATGCTCTGCTCTTATTTATAAACAGTAAATTCACAAAGGTAGTCTCTACAGATTAGATAGATAGATAGATAGATAGATAGATAGATAGATAGATAGATAGATAGATAGATAGATAGATAGATAGATAGATAGATAGATAGATAGATAGATAGATACCTTGATATAAAAAATTAAATGAGTCTCGTGTATATCTTTTTGAACATTTGAGACGACTAAATACTATTGTGCTTACATAATTGAATTGTATTATTTTGAGCACAAATCTCTGTGGGCACTACAGTGTGAGCACAATTTTATTGTGTGTATTTTGTAATAATGTTTATTTTGTAGCTCAATTGTGTGGGGACATTCTGATACATGGAACAAATTATTATTGAAGTTGAAGTCACTCAGATGCCTAACCGTTCCCCAATGGCAGATTTCAGGGTAAAACTATCCGACATATTGGATTTCAGCATACCCAATCCTTGGTTTCCCCAGGAGATAAGCACCGCCAGAAGTGTCTGGCAACAGCTTATCCCCGCTCTTTATTGAAAAACACATGTATGCTTGGCTAAACCCAGAGTGCATTTTAATGGGATAGTCAGGATCAAAAGCTGTTGGCCAAAAGAGCATTTGACCTACAGCTATCTAAAGTAAATGGCTTACCTTACCTTCGTCACATGTCTGAGTGATAATTGATGCCGTTTGTACCAAAAATAATGATAATGACCATCTGTAGCCCATATACTGTATTTTTGAGTAATAGCTACTTATCTGAGGTTACTATAATGCTATGAAATAAAGTATAAATCCATTTGCATGTTTCAATAGAATTTCTAGTTTCAAACATGCATCCAAATAAATGCAAATAATGTAAAATGTGAACATGATATTTCTATGTTATCAATATGTTCTGTATATC
Source organism: Rhinoderma darwinii (assembly GCF_050947455.1). Classification (NCBI taxonomy): domain Eukaryota; kingdom Metazoa; phylum Chordata; class Amphibia; order Anura; family Rhinodermatidae; genus Rhinoderma; species Rhinoderma darwinii. Next base: position 174,682,086 of record NC_134691.1, read on the forward strand.
TTAAAATAGATTAAATCGGGGATATTAGAGCTTATGTTTTGAATCACTATTTTGTCATTGAAACATATTATTTACATTGCTTAAAGGAAATTCATTTTGCTGCAAAATTAAGAATGGATGCAATCTCTCGGACATCAGAATTGCTGGAAAATTAGTAATAATAGGGGAATGGCTATGTGCTCTTCTTCTTTATCTTTTCTGCTTGCACATGTTTTTACTGAGATAGAAGGTTATGTAAAGACAAGTATGTTTTTATTGTTTAAGCGGTAAGACGAAGTAGAAAAAGTTTTTTTTACCATTTATTCATGAATTAATTTATTCATATAGTAAGTTTTTTGGACTACCTTTATGGGGTTAGCCTCAATCACTCATTTATTCAACAAATGGGATCACTTTTTCTCTTCTCTGTTTACTCCTGTAACGGTCTAGCACAGAAAAGAACAATTTGCCAATTGTATTATTTTGCTTACATTATACAATTAATAAAATATCACATATATATAATTTTAAGTTCATTATTTATATTTAGATTGTGCTTTATGGCATCTGCTAAAAATATGAGTTTTTGACCTCAGAATCTTGCCTGAGTTAGAGCTGGTTTAGTTGGGAACTGCATATATTTGCAGCTTCTTTTTTATCCTTCGTGGAAGAGGAAACGGCGGGTGAGCAGGGAAGATGCTGGGGGAGGGGTGATATGAATTTTTGTTTATGTTATCACCCCCCCCCTTATCAATCAGGGAGCATACTAACTACTTGCTCTCTGATTTTCACATATGAAGGGTCTTTCTTGTTTTTTTTTAGAAAAGGAGTGAGAAGATGAGCAGTTGCTCATCTAATGAACCCTCTGCACCTAGAAAAGCTTGTTATTTTCTCCACGACCTGGACGTTTACCGGCATCTGGACAGCGGCATGAAATAAGTTGCACCAAACAATTTTACACACACACATCAATAAAGTTGATACATTTTGCACTGTCTGCTTTTCTAGCGATAACTGTTGCATACTACCGTCAAAGCGACAATGATTATCACTAGAGGAATGTCTGTGATTTCTGATAATTGGAAAAGATTTTTGTCAGCAGAAAATTAATTTTTGTTCACTGACGGTCACCATAAATAATTACGTTCAACTAGTTCTACAGCAAAATTCAGTTATAGAAGATAACGCATTAGATTAGGTTTAGGGATTTGCGATTATTGACTAGGTTTGGGCTGTGTTCACACGTCACAGTCAATTTGTCTTTTCTTGCAGTTTTACCATCATAATTTTTTAAATCACGACAAAAAATGAGCATTGACCGCGACGTGTGAATACCGCCTTATACCGAGTTTGTATACGGAGATGGAAATTAATATACAGACAAAATTCCCAATATATATGGTCACTAACTTTTTAACAAACTTTGCATAAATCAATAGGATAAGAGAATAAAAGAAACCTTGTATTACATATATCACATTAGAGAAAAATGCCTTTTTCTCCACTTATCAGGCCCCACCAACCTCCTAAGGCTTCATGCCCACTTCAGTCTTTTTCTTCAGGGTGCTAGCCGTTTTTCAGACGGCTAGCACCCTGACCCATTTATTTCAATGGGGCCATGCACACTTCAGTTTTTTTGACGGTCCCGTTGCTCCGTTCCGATAAAAGTAGAGCATGTCCTACTTTGGTCCGAGATTCCGTGACCGTGAGGCCCATGCAAGTCAATGGGGCCGTCAAAAAAACTGAAGGCACAGGCCGGCCGAGCGGGTAGAGGTACACATACAGACAGATACTGCACTAATCGGCAGCCCCTTCTCTCTGTCAGCACTGATAGAGAGAAGAGGCTGCTGATCAGTGCTTAAACGCAGCGATATTAATAAAAATAAGTTCATACGTACCCCGGCCGTTGTCTTGGTGACTCGTCCCTCTTCTGACATCCAGTCCGACCTAGAGAAAATGTAGGAGGGAACCTCCAGCTCACCTTAAGGCAAAAAATGTCCAATGCCTATTGCGCCAGGATCCTCGTGTCGGCACACGATGGTAGAGACACAGCAAGAAAGTGGGTGTGATCCAGCGCAAGAGAAGAATCATTCAAATTGTATTAAAATGGAAACTGGTTCCGATTTTATTGGAAATGCAAGTAAAAAACAGGGAGAACTTGCTCCCACGGAAGAAGGGTGGATATATGGAGAGAAGATGGGTGTGTGAAGCCTACGCATTTCAGACGATCTCCTCGTCCTTCATCATGGCTGAAAATGAATGGTCTGACACTTGGGGTTAGGGCTTATATCCGGTTTAATACAGATGTATTAGATTGCGGTTCAGGAGAATTTAGATGGAACGCAAACATGTGACTAGTTCTACATCAGCTCGCTTCATCTGTCAAGCTCTGGACGCATGAAAACCACTACGTGGAAAACCGCGATGTACTTGCGGTAAGTATGTACATAAACTTTCGGTGTATTTATTAGTGACAGTTACCTATGTCAATGATATTCTCAATATCGGAGTATATGCAACATTTATTTTTTGAAAATGTTAGTTTATTGAATTTAAACCGGATATGACCCCTAGGTAGAAAACACCTCACTGGTCAGAAATACAGTTGGGTAAGGAATGTTGTGTGAGTGCACTCTAAATGCGGGATATTTAAAATGAATAAAAAGTGACTAGTATTGACATATATATTTACATGCGAGGAACTAGTGTTTGTACACCAAGAAGCATAGTGTACCGATACGACTTTGGCAGTTAGAGATGTTGGTGCGCTGCAAACATAACTATAGATGTAAAGTCAGAGCACATTAGACTGTGACATCCTTGTACCCACAAACACTGGCTGAATGATCTGGTAGGACGAATTTTGTGGAATTTCTTTCTTTGTGGACAACGAGTATAGTGCTTTTATAAGGCTGCTGAATATGATTCAAGATATTTCAATGAATATTAAAAGGAAAAATCTTTCAAATACAAAAATATAATTATGATTATATGTGTGTCTATTTATCGGTTTATTGTTCGGAATCAGGTTCTGCTCTCCTATTAGCTTTGTATTTTTCGAATTTACGAAATGTCATAAGGAGAGGAAAAAATAAAAACCCGACAACCTTTCTTATATTCCAGTCCGACCTCCCTGGATGACGCGGCAGTCCATGTGACCACTGCAGCCTGTGATTGGCTGCAAGGGTCACATGGTCTGAAATTTCATCTCAGGAGGCCGGACTTGTGGAAAAAGCATGCAAGCAGGGAGTTCTTGGTAAGTAGTAACTTTATTTTTGTTGTGTTTTTTTAAAATGAACCATTAATCTATATTGTGAGCGCTGCGCATGGTATTCCCTGTGCAGCGGTAGTCTGTCCAGGGTGCTGAAAGAGTTAAAGGGCTGCACTGATTGGCAGTAACTCTTTCAGCACCCTGGACAATGAGTACCGCTGGACCGGGAATAGCATGTGTGGCACTCACAATATCGTGTACATAGTGTGAACGGGTTTCAGTTTCCACTCACACACGGGAAGCACACTTTTCCAATGATGGACACACGGATCCATGAAAAACGGCCGTGACAACGGTGATGGAAGTGTGCATGAGGCCTAACTGTTCACTCTCTCTAAATTCACTGCTTTTTCCATCTCTCTAAGACGAGACAGACTATCAAATCACTGAAGGATCAAGTTAAAGCTGCCTATAGATGTCTACTGAGAGGGGAGGAGGGAGCAGGAGAAGAGTAAGAGAGAGGCAAAGAGAGAGAAAGATGCTGTTGGAGCTTCCAAGTCAATGTTAGATCTCACCCCAGTGATGTATTTACAGTTACACTGATCATGATTGCTGTATAATCTCCTACATGTTGCTTCTTCCTCCTGTCACTTCTGTAGCGTCTGTGTGAGACTACAGCACAGCACAGAGATCTCGCTGTAAATGACAGCTTACAGCGTATTCTCGCGACACTACGCCTGCTATGCTGTAAATCACAGAGAAGTGCAGAGAAGTGCCAGGATTCTGAATACACATCACGTCCTGGCTGGAGGTAATGTATATTCATTGTCAGGACACTGCAGTAATGTTATAGTGTGTTTATGTGGCTGCACATAGCGATATAGCTATATCGCTATGTGCTGTATAAATGAATGGAGAGAAGTGTATGACGCTGATTGGTCACTGATTGGTCAGCGTCATACAATTCTCTCCACAATGCCCACTTGTCCATATAGTAAAACATGCCCAGTTGTCCATTAAGAAACTCATTAGCATAAAGCTAATATAGGTCATAACTCCATCAAAAATGATTGTTCTTCTAAATAAAAAACACTGCTGAAATCTACATTACAGCACCGATCACATCATGTACAATATAGGCCACTTATAATGTGGTGACAGAGCCTCTTTAACTGGTAAAACAGCTGTATTACTAAAGTGCATGCATTGATTGGCTGTCGAGATGCGCCTCATAAGGGCATGGCCACATCTGGCGTATTTCTGCAGACACTGTCCGAATCAATGCCGCACATAATCTGCATTGCAGATTCCTTTGCGCCTTTGCCTAAAATTTGAAGTAAATTGCTGCGGATTAGTCGTTGCGGATTCAGGTGAAGAGTTCAACCTGCTCTCTTTTAAAACATTCCATCTCAGTCTGGCTATAGACCTCGAAACACATAGGTCCAGCCAGAATGAAGAAATACCCTGTTCGTAAAACCAATCCGCACCGCAACACACATAACATCTGCGGATTTAATTGCGTAATTTTGAAACTCCATTGAAGTCAATGGAGAAATTCTGCAATAAGTCCGCAACAAGTCCGCAACAGCCAGTGTATGCTGCGAACACCAAATTCCGCACCACTGCCTATGGTCCGCAACTGAGTTTTCCGTCACGTTTGCACGAACATAACTAAAAAGGTGTGGAAACCAATGGAGAAACGGTCCGCTGCAGATTTCCGCAGTGGACTGTCCGCAGCGGAATTCCACAGTAATTCCGCCACGTCTGGCTGTGCCCTTACAATACAGTACAGTACAGTACAGTACAGTACAGTATAGTACTGTAAAGTACTACATGTCCTGTATTGCTCTTTTCCTATGCCAGGATGAGCCGCTCCTTTGGACACCAAGTGAGGGCGGTGCAATCTTATTTTTCCTGTACATTGTGTGTACTGTACAGGACACTGAAGAAGCCTCTGTCCTAATCGTATGAGGGTGATTTACAGCTTCCAGCAGCTCTTTCTGACTTTTATATGTAAGGACTTGTTTCATCTGCATTAGTTATTAGCTTAATTATTTTTTTCTCTATTTTTTGGTTGATATTTTGGGGGCTTCAAAACCAATTACTAGTTTTCCATATAGTTATTGTTTTAAGTTGCAACAAATTCAAATTACAATGCTCGTCCCGGAACTAATTACTATTGTAACTTGAAGGACCACTATAATAATAATAATAATAATAATAATAATAATAATAATAATAAATCTATGGAAGAACCATAGAGTCAGCACATTTATCAGTGTCAAGCCTGATTCAAGTATTCAAATCCAAAAATAGCCCCTTGATTATAAAGTTAAAGAGTGCAACAGGTCTTATATAGTGGAATATAAAGTGAGCGTAAGGCACAGAACAATGATCTTTCCCTGCAGGTGGAAAGAGAACATTATTTTCATGCAGTCGTAGCCTTATGTTATCCGCAAAGAACAATGGAAATAGTGCCCATAATTCAAGGACCAAAGCAACATAGTAATCTAATTTCTTAATGTTTCATTTCATAATAGCGATTTTCATCCCTTTGAACTTGTTCACAGCAGAATAAATTATTGCTTTTTGAAGTTTAGATTAAAAGAAAAAATACAACCTTAACATTAGTATGCCATTTAAAATGAATCAGTTAATATTAATTAATTAAACAATTAATTAGGCAGTAATAAAAATCAACTTACCTTCTGGGGTTACAACCTGGTAATCTCATGTCAAAATAATATAGTTTTAGATAAAGAGATCTAGCTTATAGTATGCCATATTGATAAGAACTCAAGCTGTTTAAAGATTATGCTTTAACCCCTTAATGAACAGCGCTATTTTGGACTTAATGACCAAGCATTCTTTTTTATTTTTCTCATCTTCACATTCCAAGAGTTAAAAACGTTTTTATTTTTCCGTCGACATAGGCGTATGGGGGCTTGTTTTTTTGCAGGACAAGTTGTGTTTTTCAATGGCACCATTTTTGGTGCATATATTATATTGATGAACTTTTATAAAAAAATTTGGGGGGAGAGAATTAAAAAAAACGTATTACTGCATTTTTTTGTGTTTTAAATTGATGCCATTCACTATGCGGCATAAATAACATGTTACCTTTATTCTATGGGTTGGTACAATTTAGGCGATACTACATATATATAGGTTTTTTATGTTTTACTATGTTTGCACAATAATAAACCTTTTAAACAAAAATAAATTTTTTTTGCATAACCACATTCCAAGAGCCGTAACGTTATTATTTTTCCATTGACATTGCCATATGAGGGCTTGTTTTTTGCGGAACAAGGTGTAGCTTTCATCGCAACTTTGGGGTGCATGGGACTTATTTATTAACTTTTATTATATTTTTTTTGGTTGGGGAATGGAGAAAAAAGTGATTTTGTCGTTGTTTTTTTGTGTTTTTTTGTACAGTGTTCACTATACAATTGAACTAATGTGTTATCTTTATTCTTTGTGTCGTTATGATTGCAGCAATACCATATATGTGTAATTTTCATGTTTTTTTACAGTTTTATTAAATAATACCACTTTTTATGGAAAAAAGGGTTTTACTTTTTTTACTGTTCACATTTATTTTAAAAAATTTTTACAACTTTACTTAACTGTTTTTGATTTTTTTTTAGTCCCACTAGGAGACTTCACTTTGTGATCTTGTGATCGCAGATATAATGCTTTGGTATACTTAGTATACCAAAGAATTATTGCCAGTTAGTGTAAAACTGACAGGCAATCTATTAGGCCATGCTTCTGGCACGGCCTAATAGGCAAACAGCCAGGGAAGGCCTGGGGGCATTTGTTAGATGGTGGCAGCATCTACAGAGGGCACAGTGGCAGCATCTACAGAGGGCACTGTGGCAGCATCTACAGAGGGCACTGTGGCAGCATCTACAGAGGGCGCGGTGGCAGCATCTACAGAGGGCATTGTGGCAGTATCTACAGAGGGCACTGTGGCAGTATCTACAGAGGGCACTGTGGCAGTATCTACAGAGGGCACTGTGGCAGTATCTATAGAGGGCTCTGTGGCACGATCTAAAAAGGGGCTGCCTAATTTTGACATTTGTGTGTCTGCTAAACGCTGCCAACTGAACTGCCGGACTGCATTTAGTGACACTTAAACTGTAAAACTGGATTGTTGAAATAAGCACGTGGAGAAATCTCGCAAATTTCCGGTAAGTTTAAACCTAGCGGTATTATTATAGTAATATAGTGTTATAGTAATTCAAATAACTAATTAATTAACAATAATTTAGTATTGTATCAAATTTGAAAGTAATGCGGCCCATCAACTTCAGATTTTTTTCTATATGTGGCCCACTTACCCAGCCGAGTTTGAGACCCCTGTCTTAAACTATGTCTGCTAATATTTTTGAGAATATTTTAACCCCTTCAGGACACGGCCAATTTTGGCCTTGAGGACAGAACAATTTTTTTATATTTCCCTCTTTGCATCCCGATGCTCATAACTCTTTTATTTTTTGTACGACGTGGCTGTTTGAGACTTTGTTTTTTGCGGGACGAGTTGTACTTTATGTAGGTACCATTTTTTTTGTACAAATACATTATCGTTTAATTTCTATACATTTTTATTTTGGCGAAAATGCAGAAAAAAAGCAGTTCTGCTGCAGTTTTAATATTTTTTTTTTTTACACCATACACCGATCATCATAAATAGAGATGAGCGAACCGGGACAACCGAACCCGGTTTCGGTCCGAACTTCAGGAAAAGTTCGGTTCGCAGCGAATCCGAACTTTACCGGGTTCGGCCGAACCCGTTTTGACCGAACCCGGCTACATTTTGGCGCCTGCCACATGTTACATCTAAAATGGAGGATTACAGAAGATCACCTGACATCAGGCTACCCCATAATGCCTTGCAAACGGCTCTCCCAGCCAATCGGGAGGCAGCATAGGGGCGGGCTCAAGCCTGCAATAAAAGTCTATGCACGGAGCTCAGCGGCCATTTTACAGACAGGAGCTGTAGGAATAGCATCTCTGTGCAGTAAGGGAAAGCTTTAGGAATCTAAAAGGCAGGAATTCAGAAATCGAAGGGGCTCATCCACTACTCACTACTCAGCCAGTGTGTGAATACGCTTTTATAAGGGGCTCATCCCCGTTGCATCCAACTTGCAATACAGGCAGCCTTTGTAGTAGTGGTAGTAGTACTATAAGGCCCAGCATTCCCTGAGTGCACTGCAGCGAGGCTGATTGAAATTCTCATTCATTGCCATTTGCCAAGCCAGTGTCCGTGTGTGAATACGCTTTTAAAAGGGGCTCATCCCTGGAATAACAATCCAACTTGCCATACAGGCAGCCTAGTAGTACTACAAGGCCCAGCATTCCCTGAGTGCACTGCAGCGAGGCTGATTGAAATTCTCATTCATTGCCATTTGCCAAGCCAGTGTCCGTGTGTGAATACGCTTTTAAAAGGGGCTCATCCCTGGAATAACAATCCAACTTGCCATACAGGCAGCCTAGAAGTACTACAACGCCCAGCATTCCCTGAGTGCACTGCAGCGAGGCTGATTGAAATTCTCATTCATTGCCATTTGCCAAGCCAGTGTCCGTGTGTGAATACGCTTTTAGAAGGGGCTCATCCCCATTGCATCCAACTTGCAATACAGGCAGCCTTTGTAGTAGTGGTAGTAGTAGTACTACAAGGCCCAGCATTCCCTGAGTGCACTGCAGCGAGGCTGATTGAAATTCTCATTCATTGCCATTTGCCAAGCCAGTGTCCGTGTGTGAATACGCTTTTAAAAGGGGCTCATCCCTGGCCGTTATTAACAGGATAACAATCCAACTTGCCATACAGGCAGCCTAGTAGTACTACAAGGCCCAGCATTCCCTGAGTGCACTGCAGCGAGGCTGATTGAAATTCTCATTCATTGCCATTTGCCAAGCCAGTGTCCGTGTGTGAATACGCTTTTAAAAGGGGCTCATCCCTGGCCGTTATTAACAGGATAACAATCCAACTTGCCATACAGGCAGCCTAGAAGTACTACAACGCCCAGCATTCCCTGAGTGCACTGCAGCGAGGCTGATTGAAATTCTCATTCATTGCCATTTGCCAAGCCAGTGTCCGTGTGTGAATACGCTTTTAGAAGGGGCTCATCCCAATTGCATCCAACTTGCAATACAGGCAGCCTTTGTAGTAGTGGTAGTAGTAGTACTACAAGGCCCAGCATTCCCTGAGTGCACTGCAGCGAGGCTGATTGAAATTCTCATTCATTGCCATTTGCCAAGCCAGTGTCCGTGTGTGAATACGCTTTTAAAAGGGGCTCATCCCTGGAATAACAATCCAACTTGCCATACAGGCAGCCTAGTAGTACTACAAGGCCCAGCATTCCCTGAGTGCACTGCAGCGAGGCTGATTGAAATTCTCATTCATTGCCATTTGCCAAGCCAGTGTCCGTGTGTGAATACGCTTTTAGAAGGGGCTCATCCCCATTGCATCCAACTTGCAATACAGGCAGCCTTTGTAGTAGTGGTAGTAGTAGTACTACAAGGCCCAGCATTCCCTGAGTGCACTGCAGCGAGGCTGATTGAAATTCTCATTCATTGCCATTTGCCAAGCCAGTGTCCGTGTGTGAATACGCTTTTAAAAGGGGCTCATCCCTGGCCGTTATTAACAGGATAACAATCCAACTTGCCATACAGGCAGCCTAGTAGTACTACAAGGCCCAGCATTCCCTGAGTGCACTGCAGCGAGGCTGATTGAAATTCTCATTCATTGCCATTTGCCAAGCCAGTGTCCGTGTGTGAATACGCTTTTAAAAGGGGCTCATCCCTGGCCGTTATTAACAGGATAACAATCCAACTTGCCATACAGGCAGCCTAGTAGTACTACAAGGCCCAGCATTCCCTGAGTGCACTGCAGCGAGGCTGATTGAAATTCTCATTCATTGCCATTTGCCAAGCCAGTGTCCGTGTGTGAATACGCTTTTAAAAGGGGCTCATCCCTGGAATAACAATCCAACTTGCCATACAGGCAGCCTAGTAGTACTACAAGGCCCAGCATTCCCTGAGTGCACTGCAGCGAGGCTGATTGAAATTCTCATTCATTGCCATTTGCCAAGCCAGTGTCCGTGTGTGAATACGCTTTTAGAAGGGGCTCATCCCCATTGCATCCAACTTGCAATACAGGCAGCCTTTGTAGTAGTGGTAGTAGTAGTACTACAAGGCCCAGCATTCCCTGAGTGCACTGCAGCGAGGCTGATTGAAATTCTCATTCATTGCCATTTGCCAAGCCAGTGTCCGTGTGTGAATACGCTTTTAAAAGGGGCTCATCCCTGGCCGTTATTAACAGGATGACAATCCAACTTGCCATACAGGCAGCCTAGTAGTACTACAAGGCCCAGCATTCCCTGAGTGCACTGCAGCGAGGCTGATTGAAATTCTCATTCATTGCCATTTGCCAAGCCAGTGTCCGTGTGTGAATACGCTTTTAGAAGGGGCTCATCCCCATTGCATCCAACTTGCAATACAGGCAGCCTTTGTAGTAGTGGTAGTAGTAGTACTACAAGGCCCAGCATTCCCTGAGTGCACTGCAGCGAGGCTGATTGAAATTCTCATTCATTGCCATTTGCCAAGCCAGTGTCCGTGTGTGAACACGCTTTTAAAAGGGGCTCATCCCTGGCCGTTATTAACAGGATAACAATCCAACTTGCCATACAGGCAGCCTAGTAGTACTACAAGGCCCAGCATTCCCTGAGTGCACTGCAGCGAGGCTGATTGAAATTCTCATTCATTGCCATTTGCCAAGCCAGTGTCCGTGTGTGAATACGCTTTTAAAAGGGGCTCATCCCTGGCCGTTATTAACAGGAATAACAATCCAACTTGCCATACAGGCAGCCTAGTAGTACTACAAGGCCCAGCATTCCCTGAGTGCACTGCAGCGAGGCTGATTGAAATTCTCATTCATTGCCATTTGCCAAGCCAGTGTCCGTGTGTGAATACGCTTTTAGAAGGGACTCATCCCCATTGCATCCAACTTGCAATACAGGCAGCCTTTGTAGTAGTGATAGTAGTAGTACTACAAGGCCCAGCATTCCCTGAGTGCACTGCAGCGAGGCTGATTGAAATTCTCATTCATTGCCATTTGCCAAGCCAGTGTCCGTGTGTGAATACGCTTTTGAAAGGGGCTCTGAAATGTCTGGGAAAAAAAAGGTTGTGAAAGGACGGGGTAGAGGAAGAAACACCCATGCCGTCTCCTCTTCCAGTCCAAATGTTGGATCTGTTGGTGCCAGACCCAGTAGCAGCATTTGTGGCACAAGACATGTGCCCAGTTCCACTAGTAGCAGCTGCCATGTGCCTGCTAGTAGTAGTATCAGCAAGCCAGACTTGTCCATCTCCTCCGGTGGGCGGGTTACTTTAGACAATACGGCCATTGTGGACTGGTTGGCTGGCTCGCGGTCATCTCAGCAGGAAGACTCTGACGATCTGGCTTCAAGCCAGGTTTCGTTGGATTCCAGATCCTCTACAGTTCCTTGGCACGGTGACAGTAGTAATATAGGTATTTCTAGCGTTTCCATTCCATCATCTATGTCTTCGCTCCCCCTTCCTAGCGGGAAGCCATCTTTCCTGAGAGTCCTAAGAGACATCTCCTCGGGTGCGAAGGAAGATACTGAACAACATAGTGATGATGATGATTTGTTTTCCGCGAGTCAGCCAACGGAGTGTGTTGCGGCGGTGGTGGAGGTGGAAGCGGTGACCGAGACGCATAGCTGCGGTAGTGGGGGTGTTGGTGGTGGTAGCCGTGGTGGCAGACGCAGTAATGAGGGGGGGCATGGAGCCCGCCATGATGTCACATCACATTCACAACACAGTGACAGAAGTGGCGGGGATGATGAGGAAGGCTATGATGATGATGTTGTTTTAGACAGGACGTGGGAACCAGGTGACGAGGTGATGACGGCGTCAGAGGAGGAGGGTAGTAGTGGCGGCACTGGATGTGATAAACAGCCAAGCCGAGGTAGGGGCAGAAGTCAATCTGCAAAACGTTGCAGCGGTAGGGTCAGCTCAGGAGCCGGTGACGGCGACACAGATGCTGGTGTAGGTTCCCGAAAAAAGCCTGCCAGACAAGGGGCAAGCTCGGGTGGTTGTGGTGGTGGTGGTGGTGGTGGACGTGGTACTACCTCTTTACGGTACTCTGCCGTGTGGCAATTTTTCTGTACCTTCCCAGAGGAGGAAAACATGGCACAGTGCCGTATCTGCAAGCAGAAAGTAAGGCGTGGGCAGGGCAGCAATGTAGGAACTACTGCTCTACGTAAACACATGGAACGGCATCACAAGGCCATGTGGGACAATCAACATGCCCCACCATCATGTACATCTAATGAAGACCCCTCTTCCGCTGCTGCTGCTGCTCCGAGTCCCTGTCATCTAAGTAGTAGCCAGGCCTTATCCACCATGTCGTTGTCATCATCATCATCACTGTCATCTAGTGCTCCTCCTATGTCCCGTCAGTTATCCATTACGGAATCGTTGTCCAATAAGCAACAATATATACCCAGTCATCCACTTGTCGTGCGGCTTAATTCACACCTGGCAAAGTTGTTGGTGGTGCAGTCGCTGCCGTACCACCTGGTCGACTCCGCCGGCTTCAAGCAATTGATGGCGTGCGCTCAGCCTAGGTGGCGAATACCTAGCCGACATTACTTCTCCAAAACAGCTGTCCCTGCCTTGCACAAGCATGTGGAGGAAAAGGTGTCCAAGTCCTTGCAATTATCCGTGTGCAGCAGGGTACATGCCACCGTCGACACGTGGAGCAGCAACTATGGGCAGGGACAGTACATGTCTTTCACGGCCCACTGGGTCAATATTTTGCAGTTCCGATGCACCACCGCAGCAATGCCAGGCATTACCACCTCCACGCTTGTATGTTTCTAGTTCAACTCCGGACACCAGGCGCCTACCATCCTTCTCCTCCTACTCCTCCTCCTCCTCCTTGCCTTCCTCCTTGGAGGTCTTCCCGTCCCCGACAGGACACAGCGTATCTTCCACTCCTCCTCCCTCCTCTTTTCATAGGTGCAAGGTGAAGCGCCACAACGCTGTCTTACACCTGCTGAGCCTGGGCGAGAAAAGCCACACAGGGCAGGAGCTGCTGCTGTGCATCAAGGAGGAAATCGCACGCTGGCTGTCTCCTCTGAAACTCACACTGGGCAATGTTGTCTCTGATAACGGCAAGAACGTTGTGGCTGCACTGCGTCTAGGTCACCTGACACACGCTCCTTGCATGGCACATGTGATCAATCTGGTCATAACACGCTTCTTAAAGTCATATGTTGGTTTGAAGGGTGTGCTAGCCATGTCCAGGAGGGTTTGCGTTCGCTTTAGACGTTCGTATGCATTTAAGCACGCCCTCCTGGACTTGCAGCGTCAAAACAATCTCCCAGAACACAGCCTGATTTGCGACGTTCCAACACGATGGAATTCCACCCTGCACATGTTGGACCGTCTGTACGAACAGCGGAAAGCCGTGAATGATTTCCTGATGCAGCAGACGGGCAGCGTTTGGAGCCAGTGTAATTTCGAGCTCAGGCACTGGCAGCTGGTTAGAGACGCATGTCGCGTTTTGAGGCCCTTTGAAGAGGCCACACGATTTGTGAGCCGTGACGCTAGCGGAATGAACGATGTTATGCCGCTGATATTCATTATGGAGCAAACGCTCACAGCGATGATTCAGCAAAGGATGGAGGAAGGATCACATCTGGCTATGGATGTTGAGGAGGAGGAGGAGGAGGATGAGGAAACAGGACCTGAAGAGGAGCTGGATTTGGAGATGGAATCACAGGAAGGGATAGGGGACGAGGCAGCCGCACAACATGACAGTGATGGTGGTGATGACGAGTCTGACGACGACCTTGATGATGGACAACCATGGCAGTATGGGGCGGAGATGGAACCAACCGGGCCCTCTGAAACGCTGGCCAGGATGGCGAGCTGTATGCTTCGTTACTTGCGCGCTGACTGTCGTATTGTTAGCATGAAGCAAAGAGATGACTACTGGATAGCCACACTTTTAGACCCTCGGTATAAAGCCAGAATGGGGGAGTTTTTTGCGCCTTCCGAGAGGGAGGCAAAATTGGCTTATTATAGAGAGAAGCTATGCAGCCAGCTTGTCATGGCTTTCAAACGGCAGACACCCGCTGCAAGCATGTCTGACCGGGGGGCCACTCTCCGCTCCCCACTGTCTCATCGTTCCACCGCCTCTGGCAGAGCTACCTCTGCAATAGGCGGCAGCCGTGGCAGCAGCGGCAGCAGCAGCAGCAGCAGCAGCCAATTCAGTTTGGAAAATATGATGACAACATTTTTACATCCAATACCCCGACCTGACACACATCGTAGCACTAGTCACCAAAGGGATGTTCACCATCTCCAGGTGCAGCACCTAAACAACCAGGTTCACTCGTACTTGGACTGTGCCCTTTCTCCGTCAGAAATGCTGATCCCAGACCCCATGGACTTCTGGGTCAGCAGATTGGATCATTGGCAAGAACTGGCCCAGTTTGCCATGGGTGTACTGTCTTGTCCACCCTCCAGTGTAGCGTCAGAGAGGGTATTCAGCGCAGCAGGGGGCTTCGTCACCCCTAAGCGAACAAGATTGTCCGCCAACAGCTTGGAAAATCTCACGTTTCTGAAAATGAATCAAGCGTGGATCGGTGAGGATTTTAAAACCCCTGTACCTGATGCCACTGATTAGATCTTACATTGCTGCTGCTGCTGCCGCTGCCGCCTGCTACTGCCGCCTGCTACTATGGGATTCTGTCCTGTCCACTCTTTTTTTAATGTGCCGCTGTTGGTGCTGCAGCTGCTACTACTTCTACCACCAATCCACCCCAGTGCCGTCTGCTACAAGCAGGCCTGCCCCACCAGAGGGCTTTGTCCTGTGACTCTCCAGTCTCTTTTTTTAATGTGCTGCTACTACTGCTACTACTGCTTGCACCCTTGCTGTCTGTGTTGGCTAGTACCTCTACTACCACCAATACACCTACACTGCCATCTGCTACAAGCAGGCCTGAGGCCTGCCCCACTACAGGGCTTTGTCCTCCTGTGACTGTCCAGTCTCTTTTTTTTAATGTGCTGCTACTACTGCTACTACTGCTTGCACCCTTGCTGTCCGTGTTGGCTAGTACCTCTACTACCACCAATACACCTACACTGCCGCCCGTCTGCTACAAGCAGGCCTACACCACCACAGGGCTATGTCCTGTGACTGTCGTCCAGTCTCTTTTTTAATGTGCTGCTGCTACTACCAGTCCTACCACCCTTGCTGTCTGTGTTGGCTAGTCTACCTCTACTACCACCAATACACCTCCACTGCCGCCCGTCTGCTACAAGCAGGCCTGAGGCCTACCCCACCCCAGGGCTTTGTCCTCCTCTGACTGTCCAGTCTCTTTTTTTAATGTGCTGCTACTACTGCTACTACTGCTTGCACCCTTGCTGTCTGTGTTGGCTACCTCGGCTACTACCACCAATACACCTCCACTGCCGCCCGTCTGCTACAAGCAGGCCTGAGGCCTGCCCCACCACAGGGCTTTGTCCTCCTGTGACTGTCCAGTCTCTTTTTTTTAATGTGCTGCTACTACTGCTACTACTGCTTGCACCCTTGCTGTCTGTGTTGGCTACCTCGGCTACTACCACCAATACACCTCCACTGCCGCCCGTCTGCTACAAGCAGGCCTGAGGCCTGCCCCACCACAGGGCTTTGTCCTCCTGTGACTGTCCAGTCTCTTTTTTTTAATGTGCTGCTACTACTGCTACTACTGCTTGCACCCTTGCTGTCTGTGTTGGCTAGTACCTCTACTACCACCAATACACCTACACTGCCGCCCGTCTGCTACAAGCAGGCCTACCCCACCACAGGGCTATGTCCTGTGACTGTCGTCCAGTCTCTTTTTTTAATGTGCTGCTGCTACTACCAGTCTACCACCCTTGCTGTCTGTGTTGGCTAGTCTACCTCTACTACCACCAATACACCTCCACTGCCGTCTGCTACAAGCAGGCCTGAGGCCTGCCCCACCACAGGGCTTTGTCCTCCTGTGACTGTCCAGTCTCTTTTTTTTAATGTGCTGCTACTACTGCTACTACTGCTTGCACCCTTGCTGTCTGTGTTGGCTACCTCGGCTACTACCACCAATACACCTCCACTGCCGCCCGTCTGCTACAAGCAGGCCTGAGGCCTGCCCCACCACAGGGCTTTGTCCTCCTCTGACTGTCCAGTCTCTTTTTTTAATGTGCTACTACTACTACTACTACTACTACTACCACCCTTGCTGTCTGTGTTGGCTACCTCTACTACCACCAATACACCTCCACTGCCGCCCGTCTGCTACAAGCAGGCCTGAGGCCTGCCCCACCACAGGGCTTTGTCCTCCTGTGACTGTCCAGTCTCTTTTTTTTAATGTGCTGCTACTACTGCTTGCACCCTTGCTGTCTGTGTTGGCTAGTACCTCTACTACCACCAATACACCTACACTGCCGCCCGTCTGCTACAAGCAGGCCTACCCCACCACAGGGCTATGTCCTGTGACTGTCGTCCAGTCTCTTTTTTTAATGTGCTGCTGCTACTACCAGTCTACCACCCTTGCTGTCTGTGTTGGCTAGTCTACCTCTACTACCACCAATACACCTCCACTGCCGTCTGCTACAAGCAGGCCTGAGGCCTGCCCCACCACAGGGCTATGTCCTCCTGTGACTGTCCAGTCTCTTTTTTTAATGTGCTGCTACTACTGCTACTACTGCTTGCACCCTTGCTGTCTGTGTTGGCTACCTCGACTACTACCACCAATAAACCTCCACTGCCGCCCGTCTGCTACAAGCAGGCCTGCCCCACCACAGGGCTTTGTCCTGTGACTGTCGTCCAGTGTCTTTTAATGTGCTGCTACTACTCACCCTTGCCAATAAAAAGGGTCAATTTTTGGAGGGCTTGTGAAAAGCCATTGCTTGTTGCTTTTACATCCATGTATGGAAGAACCCCGGCAGGCATCTGCCAATAAAAAGGGTCAATTTTTGGAGGGCTTGTGAAAAGCCATTGCTTGTTGCTTTTACATCCATGTATGGAAGAACCCCGGCAGGCATCTGCCAATAAAAAGGGTCAATTTTTGGAGGGCTTGTCAAAAGCCATTGCTTGTTGCTTTAATGCTTTTACATCCATGTATGGAAGAACCCCGGCAGGCATCTGCCAATAAAAAGGGTCAATTTTTGGAGGGCTTGTGAAAAGCCATTGCTTGTTGCTTTAATGCTTTTACATCCATGTATGGAAGAACCCCGGCAGGCATCTGCCAATAAAAAGGGTCAATTTTTGGAGGGCTTGTCAAAAGCCATTGCTTGTTGCTTTAATGCTTTTACATCCATGTATGGAAGAACCCCGGCAGGCATCTGCCAATAAAAAGGGTCAATTTTTGGAGGGCTTGTCAAAAGCCATTGCTTGTTGCTTTAATGCTTTTACATCCATGTATGGAAGAACCCCGGCAGGCATCTGCCAATAAAAAGGGTCAATTTTTGGAGGGCTTGTCAAACCCATTGCTTGTTGCTTTAATGCTTTTACATCTATGTATGGAAGAACCCCGGCAGGCATCTGCCAATAAAAAGGGTCAATTTTTGGAGGGCTTGTGAAAAGCCATTGCTTGTTGCTTTTACATCCATGTATGGAAGAACCCCGGCAGGCATCTGCCAATAAAAAGGGTCAATTTTTGGAGGGCTTGTGAAAAGCCATTGCTTGTTGCTTTTACATCCATGTATGGAAGAACCCCGGCAGGCATCTGCTAATAAAAAGGGTCAATTTTTGGAGGGCTTGTGAAAAGCCATTGCTTGTTGCTTTTACATCCATGTATGGAAGAACCCCGGCAGGCATCTGCCAATAAAAAGGGTCAATTTTTGGAGGGCTTGTGAAAAGCCATTGCTTGTTGCTTTAATGCTTTTACATCCATGTATGGAAGAACCCCGGCAGGCATCTGCCAATAAAAAGGGTCAATTTTTGGAGGGCTTGTGAAAAGCCATTGCTTGTTGCTTTTACATCCATGTATGGAAGAACCCCGGCAGGCATCTGCCAATAAAAAGGGTCAATTTTTGGAGGGCTTGTCAAAAGCCATTGCTTGTTGCTTTAATGCTTTTACATCCATGTATGGAAGAACCCCGGCAGGCATCTGCCAATAAAAAGGGTCAATTTTTGGAGGGCTTGTGAAAAGCCATTGCTTGTTGCTTTAATGCTTTTACATCCATGTATGGAAGAACCCCGGCAGGCATCTGCCAATAAAAAGGGTCAATTTTTGGAGGGCTTGTGAAAAGCCATTGCTTGTTGCTTTTACATCCATGTATGGAAGAACCCCGGCAGGCATCTGCCAATAAAAAGGGTCAATTTTTGGAGGGCTTGTCAAAAGCCATTGCTTGTTGCTTTAATGCTTTTACATCCATGTATGGATCCATGTATGGATAGAACAAAAAAAATATTAGCTCCTATGTGTAGAAATTTTTCCTTCCCTTTTCCCTTCCCTTGGTTGAACTTGATGGACATGTGTCTTTTTTCAGCCGTACTAACTATGTAACTATATATGTAACTATGTAACTATGTATGGAAGAACCCCGGCAGGCATCTGCTAATAAAAAGGGTCAATTTTTGGAGGGCTTGTCAAAAGCCATTGCTTCTTCTTTTACCACCTTATATGTATGAACCCTGGCAGGCATCAGCCGCCTAAAATGGTAAATTTTTGTACCTTTTTTAACAATGCATTAAGCATACAACATGCACAAGTGCAGTGGTTTCTGTTAGTTATCTCCGTGTCCCATCCGTTTTCCTAGAGCCATACATGTTGGCGTAACTTTGACACCAACTTTGCATTAAAGACAGCTCAAAAGTACTTGGATACACTCATGGGTGACCTAAGAGTGTTATACAGGGCTTCTAGGGCTTTAAAACAGTGTTATACACGATTTTTAGGGGCTTTCTTGTATTACAGGTTCGGTCAGAACTAGTTCGGTCCGAATCGAACTTTTGCACGAAATTCGGCGAACTTGCCGAACCGAACTTTTCATAAGTTCGCTCATCTCTAATCATAAATAATGTTATACATTTGTTGTACAGGTTGTTACGGTCATGGCGATATCAAATATGTCTATATTATTTCATGTTTTGTGACTTATTTTTTAAAAAGTTTATTTATTATAAAAAATGTGTGTTTCTGTATATTTTTTTTACTTTTTATTTATTTATCATAAAAAAATGTACATTCATTTAGCTTTTTTTTTAATCCCATAAAGGGATTTATCATTTTTATTTTTAACTGTAATGTACTGGCATAGATCTATATGCCAGTACATTAGCCTGTGTACTGATTGTACACAGGCAGTTGTTAGGGCATACCTCAGTATGCCCTAACAACAGAAAATATGTTCAGACAGCCCTCGGGTCCTTCAATGGACCCTTGGATGTCTGGCCATACGAGTTATGGGCTTTGATCACGTCACAGTTATTTTCTGTGACGCAATCAATGTGCAGTCCCCCCTCCTTGAACGATGCAATCAGCTTTCATCGCGACATTCCAAGGGTTAACGGCGGAGAGAAGATGTTTTTATTCTCTCTGCTGTCAGAGCGGGGCCGTGGCTGTGTATTATAGCCGTTGCCACGCTCTCGATCGTGCGCACAGACGGCTGTCTCACATGACGGGAATGCGCGTCCTAATGCGCGAAGTACCCGCTGCTCTGGACGAGCATTCTCGTCCTGTGTCGGCATCCAGTTAATATCCACATTTAATAAAGAGATGAGTCTGTTATTATTCTTACCTTTCCTGGGTCCAGCGCTGGAGCCACAATGTCAGCGAGCTGGGTCCTATATCTAATTCTATCATGTGTGATACTGTCTGCTGAGGCACTGTATCTAATCATATCCATAGATATAGGGTCGTAGTGCTATAGATATTCAGTCTCCTATACACCCATATACAAACACACACATTTTCTTGTGGGGGACATATGTATTGGGGCTATTTCCCCTGACATTTTAAGACCTTAGTGACGCCCCTGGCTGCTAGTGCTGTATTGTTGGGTCACTTAGGAGACCCAGCGATGCAACTGAAAGCTGCGGGCTGTCGGCCATGAGAAGTTTGCGGGGGCAATAAGAACTTTTGCATCAGGGCCCATGAGCCTTTAGCTACGCCCTGTGTGTAAACCGCACCGATTTGTAGTGAAACGGCATGTGCTACGTGTTGTACTGGACACTTGTTGTTGCGATCTGATTGTTTGCATTAAACCAGTGTTTCTCAAGGTAAAGTACACGTACCACAAAGGGTACATGCTGCACCCACAGGGAGTACGTGTTTAGCACAACCCATTAGGGTAGGACCATACTATGCAGAATCAGGACTAATGTGCTGTGTAAAACTACACAGCATATCCGCCCTTGTAGCCGCAGAAGATTCCGTCCAAAAAGCTGCATCAAATTGTGGTGTGGTTTTTGTGGTGGTATGTCTGCTGTGCTTTACCCAGTGTATTTGTCCTTATTCCGCCTAGTGTGTTCATATCTTAAAAGTTGCCCTACCGTTCAAGACTCATTTTTAATTTGTTGGCAGATGATTGATGTGTGAGCCGACTTGCTTACAGAGTGAGGGCAAGGATACACAGGACGGATACGCTGCGTAAAAGTACACAGCACATCCATCCTGGAAACTTCAGGAAATTCCGCCCAAATGATTGTACCAACTTGTGGTGCAATTTTTCAGGCGGAATGTCCGCTGCAGAACATACTGAAGGAAAAAAAAGTTTATACTTATCACTCGGGCGTCGTCATGGCGATGCGTCCTTCTTCTCTGAGAACAGGTTTTTTCTGATTGGCAATTTTTGCAGCGGAATCAGAGCTTTTCCGCTCCAAAAATTTAACGGAAACCTCACTGGCTTAGCTCGCTCCATACATAGCTGATGATGGCTGTGTTACGCAGCTGACACTTCATTGCAATGGGCGGAATCAAAGATCACTTTGATTCCGACAGTTTATCACCTTAAATGCCGTGGTCAACGCGACCGCTGCATTTAAAGTGTTAGAATCAGGGGGGTGCCCCCTCAAACAAGCCATTGTGACCCCCTGCGGAACGATTGGCCGGTAACAACGGTTGTTATGGCAGCCTGGGGGCCTAACAAAGGCCCCCAGGTCCGCCATCTTTGTACTTTTTGAAGCTCTGCCTCCGTCAGGGCTTCAAAGGAGACTGTCAGAATCCCGATATACTGCAATACAGTAGTATTGCAGTATATTATGCAAGCGATCCAATGATTGCTGCTTCAAGTCTCCTATGCGGTACAATAAATGGTGCCATGAAAAACTACAACTTGTCCCGCAAAAAACAAGCCCTCATATGGCTATATAGACGGAAAAAAAAATATATATAGCTTTTGGAAGGTGGGAAGGAAAAAACCAAAGTGAAAATCCGAAAAATGGCTGAGGAGGGAAGGGGTTAAGAATTATGATGACAGATCCTCTTCAAGATCTGTGGCAACAAAAACTGCTTTTATTTATTTATTATTCTCTCTATTATTCCTGGAATAAAAATCTGACTTATACAGTGTATTCTAAATTCAAACCAGGGGGTTATCAGTGGTATAGTACATTGAAGAATACAGTAATTATGGTTGTTTTGCTTGTAAAAGGAAAGTCGTACTCTAACCTTGATACTGTATATTTTATTTTGCTTTCAACACTATTGTCTTGAGCAAACATGTCAGCTTTGTTACAGCACATCAAACTGTAACTGTAGCAAAATTTTCAAAAAACAGTTCTACAGAAAAAAATAATAATAAGTAAGACTTCTGCCATCATGTATAACTGACCTTCCATTGTTCACTGTAAATATGTGAAATACAAAAGAAAAAAAACATGACATAACACTAAGGATAGGATGTCTCTAGGATGTAAAATCTTACTCGTGATAATCCAAATATTATATTTTTAGTACAATAACAGGAAAAGTTTTCTTTTATTTAAAATAACTTTTAAAAGAACTTTCAAAAAAGTTTTTATTCTGTATCTTTTGTGAACTTTTCATGTAACTTTTTTGTAATTATAAAATGTCTTGAGCGATTTTTTTTCCAGCTATATTGGGTTAAAATTTTTACACAGTAATTCTTTGTATGATAGTTAATTCCCTGAATATAAATACAGAAGTGTGTATGTTATACATTTTTGTACTGATGTTGCTACATTATCCCTATTCTGATGGATATTTTTACTAAGCTGTGCATGTATTATGTAGCTGTTTACGCCGTATCAGCAGGGGTCATGAACATATGTATACTTGGGGAAAAGTTATCTGTTCCCTAATACATCTATACCTTGTCATTGTTCTGTATATCATCTCAGCTCTACCACTCTCCATTACGGTTTATTCCCTTCTCCTTTTTTATCCTGTATTATATATTTTTTTTATGTATGTTCACAATAAGGCAAGTTTTGTATTTTTCATATACACCAATTTGTCCTGTGTTTTTATGAAAGAGTAGCCAGAAAAAAAGCCATTGCCTTTAAAGAAAAACATAAGAAAACACGTTTTCAATTTGCAAAGCATTATGTGGCAGACTCCTCAACACATCATTCTGTAGGGATGCTTTTTATTGGCAGGCAATTGAGAATTTGTAGCATGACTTGAAAACTGCTGCACACCAGCACAACCCATCTAACTTCAAGGAGTTGGTGCAATTTTGCCTGTAAGAATGGGCACAATTTCCAGTGTCTAGATGTAAACAAATAGAGACATAACCCAAAAGACTTGCATTGTAATTGCAGCAAAAGGGGGCTTCACAAGTATTGACTTTCAGGGGGTGAATACTTATGCACATTAAAGTTCTCTGTTTTTTTGTGTTGATTATTGTCTGTGTCATAGTAAAAAATATTTTGCACCTTCAATGTAGTAACCCCACAAATATCCAGTGTAGTGTGCAGTGTATTGTACCAGCGATCTAATGATCACTCGTTCTAGTCCCCTAGGGGGATTAATAAAATGTTTAAAAAAAAAGTTAAAAAAGTTATTATTAGTGAAAAAAATATATAATATATTCAAAGTCCAAAAAATCCCCCTTTCCCATGTTTCCTCTAAAGTAATGTAAGAAATAAAAAAATAAACAAAATTGGTATTGATGCATCCGTAAAAGTCCAAACTTTTACAATATACCATTATTTAACTCACACTGGGAACGCCGTAAAAAATAAAGAATTTAAAACGCCAAAATCTCAGTTTTTTGGTCACCTCAGCTTTTAAAAAAAAATCATAAAAAGTGATCAAAACGTTGTATGTAAAAAAAATTGTTACCAATAAAAACTACAGCTTTTCCTGTAAAAAATAAGCCCTCACACTGCTCAATCGACCAAAAAATAAAAAAACTGATGCCTCCCGGAATGTGGTGAAACAAAACGTTTTGTTTTTTTAACAAACTGTTTTTACTTTGTAAAAGTAGTAAAATATAAAAAAAACGGTATAAATTTGGTATCACCGTACTTATGGTACTTAACACAAAAGGTAATTAACAGCTCCGTATGTCAGCTGCGTATGATGCGTGGCTGCGTGATTTTCGCGCAGCCGCCATCATTATGACACACTATTTGTATGCTTGTAAACAAAAAAGCACGTGGTGCTTTTCTGTTTTCATTCATACTTTTTACTGCTGTTGCGCGAATCATGCGCGTCACACGGAAGTGCTTCCGTGTGCTGCGTGTGATTTTTCACGCACCCATTGACTTCAATGGGTGCGTGATGCGTGAACAATGCACAAATAACGGACATGTCGTGAGTTTTACGCAGCGGACACACGCTGCGTGAAACTCACGGACAGTCTGCACGGCCCCATAGACTAACATAGGTCCGTGCGAGGCACGTGAAAATCACGCACGTTGCACAGACGTATATCACGTTAGTCTAAATAAGCCCTAACGGACAGGAACAGCGATCGCACTGTTGTAGGTGCCTGTAAAAATGAAAATATACTGCAATACATTAGTATTGCAGTGTATTGTACCAGCTATCTACTGATTGCTGGTTCAAGTCCCCTAGGGGGATTAATAAAATGGGTAAAAACAAAAGTAAATAGTTATAATTAGTGAAAAAAATATATATATATTTAAAGTTAAAAAAAAACCTTTTCCCATTTTTTCTCTAAAGTAATGTAAAAAAAAATTATTAAATACACAACATTGATATCACTGTGTTTGTAAAAGTCCAGACTATTACAATATACCATTATTTAACTCACACGGTGAACGCCGTGAAAAATAAAGAATTTAAAACTGCAAAAGTGCAGTTTTTTGGTCACCTTGGCTCTACCAATAAATATAATAAAAAGTGCTCAAAAAGTTGTATGTACCAAAAAATGGTACCAATAAAAACTACAGCTCGTCCCGCAAAAAATAAGCCCTCAAACCGCTCAATCGATGAAAAAATAAAAAAAGTTATCACTCTCGGAATATGGTGAAACAAAAAAAACTTTTTTTAACAAATATTTTGTACTTTGTACAAGTAGTAAAATATAAAAAAACAATAGAAATTTGGTTTCACCGTAATAGTATTGAGTGGCAGAAAAAATGTAAGTTGTCGTTTTTACTGCACGGTGAATGCAGTAAAAACAAAAAACAATGGAGGGATCGCAGTTTTTTCCAATTTCTGCCTACAAAGAATTGTATTTTCAGTTTCCCAGTACATTAAATGGTACTTTAAGGGCATGACCACACATGGCGGAATTCCTCCGCAACTGTCCGCATCAATGCCGCACCTAATCCGGGTTGCGGATTACGGCTGCGGATCTGCCCAAAATGTGCAGAAAATTGATGCGGACTGGCCGCTGCGGACTGCAGGAAAAGTGCTTCCCTTCTCCCTATTCAGTGCAGGATAGAGAGAAGGGACAGCACTTTCCCTAGTGAAAGTCAAAGAAATTCATACTTACCGCCCGTTGTCTTGGTGACGCGTCCCTCTTTCGGCATCCAGCCCGACCTCCCTGGATGACGCTCCAGTCCATGTGACCGCTGCAGCCTGTGCTTGGCCTGTGATTGGCTGCAGCCGTCACTTACACTGAAACGTCATCCTGGGAGGCCGGACTGGAGACAGACGCAGGGAGTTCTCGGTAAGTATGAACTTATATTTTTTTTTACAGATACATGTATATTGAGATCGGTAGTCACTGTCCCGGGTGCAGAAACAGTTACTGCCGATCGCGTAACTCTTTCAGCACCCTGGACAGTGACTATTTACAGACGTCTCCTAGCAACGCTCCCGTCATTACGGGAGCCCCATTGACTTCCTCAGTCTGGCTGTAGACCTAGAAATACATAGGTCCAGCCAGAATGAAGAAATGTCATGGTAGTAAAAACAATACGCTCCGCAGCACACATAAGATCTGCGGACTTCATTGCGGAATTTTGACTCTCCATTGAAGTCAATGGAGAAATTCCGCCATGAGTCCGCAACCAGTCCGCCACTGCTCCGCAACAGACAGAGCATGCTGCGGACACCAAATTCCGCTCCGCAGCCTATGCTCCGCAGCGGAATTGTACGCATCGTGTAAACGAACACTGCTAAATTAAAGTGAAAGTCAATGGAGAAACGGCTCCGCTGCGGATTAACGCTGCGTAGTGTCCGCAGCGGAATTTAAGTGAAATTCCGCCATGTGTGAACCCGCCCTAAATTGTGTCAATTGAAACTACAACTCCTCCAGCAAGAAGTAAGCCCTCATGCTACTCTATTGATGGGAAAATAAAAAAGTTATGGCTCTTGGAATGCGGGGAGGGAAAAATGAAAAAGAAAAAGCAAAAAATGGATCAGTCTAGAAAGGGTTAATTCATTTCTAATGAAAAAACATTTAGAACCACATGTAGGGTATTGCCGTACTCGGGAGAAATTGCTTTACAAACGTTGGGGTACTTTTTCCTCCTTTATCCTTTGTGAAAATGAAAAAATTCAACATTTTAGTGGTTGATATTCATTTTCACGGCCTAATTCTAATACATTCTGTGGGGTCTAAATGCTCAGTATACCCCTAGATAGATTCCATAAGTGGTGTAGTTTCCAAAATGGGGTCACTTTTGGAGGGTTTCCACTGTTTTGGTCTCCTAGGGGCTTTGTAAATACGACATGGCACCCGAAAACCATTTGAACTAAATTTGAGCTCCAAAAGCCGAATAGCGCTCCTTCCCTTCTAAGCCCTGCCGTGTGTCCAAACAGAAGTTTATTACCACATATAGCATATTTCCGTAATCGGGAGAAATTGTTTTACAAATGTTGGGGTGCTTTTTCTCCTTTATTCCTTGTAAAAATTAAAAATGTCTATGTTTTTTTCAGAAAAAAAAGTAGATTTTTACCTTTACAGACTAATTTCAATGAATTCAGCAAAACAACTGTGGGGTCAAAATGCTAACTATACCCCTAGAGATTCCTTGAGTGGTGTAGTTTCCAAAATGAGGTAATTTTTTGGGGGTTTCCACTGTTTTGGTCCTTCCAGTGCATTGCAAATGCGAAATGGCACAAAAAACTATTCCAGCAAAATCAGAAATCCAAAATCCAAATGGTGCTCCTTCTCTTCTGAGCCCTGCTGTGGGTCCAAACAGCAGTTTATTACCACATATGGGTTATTACTGTAATCGGGAGAAATTACAAATATTGGGGTATTTTTCTCTTTTATTCCTTGTAAAAATTAAAAATTTCTACTTTTTTTTGAGCAAAAAGTAGATTTACATCTTCACATACTAATTCAAATAAATTTAGCAAAAACACTGTGGGTTCAAAATGCTAACTATACCACTAGATAAATTCCTTGAGGGGTGTAGTTTCCAAAATGTGGTCACTTTTGGTGGGTCTTTACTGTTTTGGCACCACAAGACCACTTCAAACCTGACATCGTGAGTAAAATATATTTTTAAAAAAAAGGAGGCCCCAAAATCCACTTTGCTTCTGAGGCCTTTGTTTCAGTCTATTAGCACTCTTGGGCCAAGTGTGTGTGTGCATGCGTGCGCGTGTGTGTGTGTGTGTGTGTGTGTTTGTGCATGTGTGTGTGTGTGTGTGTGTGTGTGTGTGTGTGTGTGTGTGTGTTTGTGTGTGTTTTTCCCCTGAAAATTTTTTTTATATAGAAAATATTGCTTCTGCTCTCAGTTGCAGTCAGTTGCAGGATGAAAAAAATAATGATTTTAATGCACTTTGTGAAGTTGAAGTGAATGTGTAAAAGTAGAACATAAAAGTTTAGTAGCATTGCATTTGTAAAACGTATTTAAAGGAAACCTATTAAAAGAAATATATGAAAAGCCCTTCAGTGTTCATGGTAAAAGGTAAAAACAGTTTTTATATAGCTTACTTTTACTAGTTGCATTAATTCTAGGTTCTCATGATAAGACGTTATGTCCTGATTCCTGTAAGTTTACATAAAAACGGAAAGGAAAAATGTTAAATACTGGCCAACTGTGGATACAATCGGTGTACTAAATATGTCGTACACAGCGCAAATTGTCCTAAATACATTGAAAAATGTGTATCTTTCTATGGATCCAAATCACCATTCCCATCAATGCCCACAATCTAATTGGGCGGAATAGTAGCACTTATGCATGTACAGTATATTTGTGGACATTGATGTAGAGGGTGATTTGGATCCACATAATATTCCTAGTATAATATTAAATGGACAGAAATCAAAGTAGTATTGTCACAGTAGTACTGCTGCATGTTTTGGGCCTATAACATCAAGTATTAACCCCTTGAGTACCCAGCTCATTTTGGCCTTGAGGACCAGACCCATTTTTTCAAATCTGACATGTATCACTTTATGTGGTAATAACTCTGGAATGCTTTTACCTATCCAATTGATTCTGAGATTGTTTTCTCGTGACATATTGTACTTTAGTTTAGTGCAAAAATTTGGTCGATAAATTCATTGCTTATTTGTGAAAAACACCAACATTTAGCGAAAATATGAAGAAATTATGATTTTTCCAAATTTAAATGTATCTGCTTGTAAAACAGATGGTAATACCACACAAAATAGTTACCAATTAACATCCCCCATATGTCTACTTTATGTTTGCATCGTTTTTTGAACATCCTTTTATTTTTCTATGACCTCACAAGGCTTAGAACTTTAGCAGCAATTTCTCATATTTTTAAGAAAATGTCAAAAAGCTATTTTTTCAGGGACGAGTTCAGTTCTGAAGTGGTTTTGAGGGCCTTATATATTAGAAACCCCCATAAAACACCCCATTTTGAAAACTGCACCCCTCAAAGTATCCAAAACAGCATTCAGAAAGTGTTTCAACCCTTTAGGCGTTTTACAGGAATTGAAGGAAAGTAGAGCTGAAATGTTCAAATTTCATTTTTTTTTACAAAATTCATATGTAATACATTTTCTTCTGTACCACAGAAGGTTTTACCTGAGAAACGCAACTCAATATTTATTGCCCAGATTCTGCAGTTTATAGAAATATCCCACATGTGGCCCTAGAGCGCTAATGGACTGAAACACAGGCCTCAGAAGCAAAGGAGCACCTCTTGGATTTTGGGGCCTCCTTTTTTCAGAATATATTTTAGGCACCATGTCCGGTTTGAAGAGGTCTTGTGGTGCCAAAACAGTGGAAACCCCCAAAAGTGACCCCCATTTTTTAAACTACACCCCTCAGGGAATTTATCTAGGGGTATAATTAGCATTTTGACCCCACAGGTATTTTGCTATATTTTCTGGAGTTAGTCTGTGAAAATGAAAATCTACTTTTTTTCTGGAAAAACGTAAAAAATTCTAATTTTTGCAAGAAATAAAGGAGAGAAAGCACCCCAACATTTGTAAAGCAATTTCTCACGATTACGGAAATACCCCATATGTGGTAATAAACTGCTGTTTGGACCCACAGCAGAGCTCAGAAGGGAAGGACCCCCATTTGGATTTTGGAGCTCTGATTTTACTGGAATGGTTTTCAGTGCCGTGTCACGTTTGCAACGCCCTGGAGGGACCTAAACAGTGGAATCCCCCCAAAAGTGACCCCATTTTGGAAACTATACCCCTCAAGGAATTTTTCTAGTGGTATAGTTAGCATTTTGACTCCACAGGTTTTTTGCTGAATTTATTGGAATTAGTCTGTGAAGATGAAAAGAGACTTTTTTTTGGAAAAAACACAGAATTTTCTAATTTTTATAAGGAATAAAGGAGAAAAAGCACCTCAACATTTGTAAAGCAATTTATCCTGACTACGGTAATACCCCATTATGTGGTAATAAACTGCTGTTTGGACCCACGGCAGGGCTCAGAAGGGACGGAGCACCATTTGGATTTTGCAGCTCAGATTTTGCTGAATTGGTTTCTGGGGGCCATGTCGCATTTGCAGAGTCCCTGAAGTACCAGTACAGTAGAAATTCCCCAGATGTGATCCCAATTTGGAGACTATACCCCTGAAAGAATTAAATTAGAGGTGTAGTGAGCATTTTGAGCCCTCAGGTGTTTTATAGATTTTATTAGAATTGGTCCGTGAAAATGAAAACATTTTTTTTTTTTAATAACCTGTAGTTTTAGCTCAGAATTTTTCATTTCCACAAGGAATACAGGAGAAAAGACACCCCAAAATGTGTTACACAATTTCTCCTGATTACGGAAATACCCCATATGTGGTTGTAAACGGCTATTTGGACATACGGCAAGGGTCTAAACGGAAAAAGTGCAATTTCGTTTTTGGAGTGGAGATTTTACAAAATTTGTTTTTGACGCCATGTTGCATTGCACTGAGGTACCAGTACAGTGAAAACTCCCAAGAAGTGACCCCATTTAGGAAACTACACCCCTCAAGGAATTCATCTAGAAGTGTAGTGAGCATTTTGACCCCCAAAGGTTTTGCAGAAATTAGTACACAGTGGATGTTGCAGATTGAAAATTGACATTTTCCACATATATGCTATTTCAGTGCCCAATGCGTTGGGCCCAGCTTGTACCACTGGAGACATACGCCCCATAAATTGTTAAGCGGTTCTCCAGAGTACGGTAATACCCCATATGTGGTCATAAACTGCTGTTTGGGCACACTGCCAGGCCCAGAAGGAGCGCCATTTGGCTTTTGGAGCGCAGATTTTGCTTGGTAGTAGTTTTGTTTAGTGTTTTACTGGTGTTTCAGTTTATAATGTGGGGGCATATGTAAGCTGGGCGGAGTGTATCAGGGTATATGTAAGCTGTGTGGAGAACATCAGGGTATATGTAAGCTGGGCGGAGTACATCAGGGTATATGTAAGATGCGCGGAGTACATCAGGGTATATGTAAGCTGTGCAGAGTACATCAGGGTATATGTAAGCTGGGCGGAGTACATCAGGGCATATGTAAGCTGGGCGGAGTACATCAGGGCTTATGTAAGCTGGGCGGAGTACATCAGGGTATATGTAAGCTGGGCGGAGTTCATCAGGGTATATGTTTGCTGGGCGGAGTGTATCAGGGTATATCTAAACTGTGCGGAGTACATCAGGATATATGTAAGCTATGTGGAGTACATCAGGGTATATGTAAGCTGGGCGGAGTGCAATAGGTCATAATAGGGTGATGTAATAATGGGGAGAATGAATAATAAAATTAATTATCCCTGGATAGTGACGTACGCTTTGAACCAATCCTTTATGCACAGGCCGGATTATTGGGTGCAGGAGTCGCACTTCTAAAGGGTGTCTGTGGTGTTGTACAAAATATCCGCACTCCAGTATTGCCTAATCTTTGACTTCTTCACTAGCCCCATATGTAGCACAGACCCCAAAATGTCATAGTTTTCGCTGCATTTACAGGGTCTACCAATGGGGGCTGCAAATGATGACGTGGGGTTTTAGGTGAAGAACTGCTGCACATATAAATTAGTCTGGGCCGTCGTTTTGCATTATTGCGTTCCAAGAGTCAGAACTTTTTATTTTTCCGTTGACGAGCTATGTGAGTGCTTGATTTTCATGGAACGAGCTGTCGTTTTTATTAGTATCATTTTGGGGTACATGCGATAATTTGATCAGTTTTTATTCAATTTTTTCTGAGGTGAGGAGACCAAATACCAGAAATTCTTTCACAATTTTATTTATAATTTTTTACCAACGTTCTCTGTGCAGTATAAACAACATGTTTACTTTATTCTGCGGTTTGATACGATTATGGCAATACCAAATTTATATCGTTTTTTATATGTTTTACTACTTTTACAAAAAAACAACAACTTTTTGCTAAATGAAATGTTTTAGTGTCACCATGTCCTGAGAGCCATAACTTTTTTATTTTTTTGTCGACGGAGCTTTGTGAGGGCTTGTTTTTTGCGTGACACACTGTAGTTTTTATTGGTACCATGTTTGGCTATGCGCGACTTTTTGATCACTTTTTATTCCATTTTTTTGGAAACAACGTGACCAAAAAAGGAAATTCTGCCATTGTTTTTTATGGTATTTTGTTTACGGTGTTCACCGTGAGGGATAAATAATATGATATTTTTTTAGGTCAGGCCAATACGAACGCGGCGATACCTATTATGTCTAGTTTTTGTCTTTTTTTTCATTTTTTTTCTAATTATAAAGGGCTTGATCAGGGAAACAAGGCGATTATTGTTTTTATTACGTAAAACTTTTTTTTCACTTTTTTTTCACTTTTTTTTTTTACACATACTAGGGGACTGGAAGATCTGATCTTCTGATCCCCTGCACAATACACTGCACTACTTCTGTATGTACTGATGTAGTGCAGTGTATTGTAACTGTCATTTTACAACTGACAGTTGAGCCTATTACATCCTGCCTTGGGCAGGACCTAATAGGCTCCCGTACCTGGCAAACAGGAAGCCGTTGCTAGGCTTCCTGGTTGCCATTGCAACCATCAGAACCCCGCGATTTTTCGCGGGGGGGCAATGGGGTGCAGAGGGAGCCCCCTCCCTCTGTATCAATCACTTAAATGCCGCTGTCGCTATTGACAGCGGCATTTAAGGGGTTAAACTACAGCGATCGGAGAGGACAGTGATCGCTGTAGTTGCAGTGGGATGTCGGCTGTATATTACAGCCGACATCCGATGAAGATGGAGCGAGCACAGATCCTGTGCCCGCTTCATCCTCAGAGCGTTACTATACGCCCATTTTCGGGAAGGGGTTAATAAAAATAGTGGTTTTTTTTTTACACCGCTTTCTCTGATCTCCTCACGTATCTCACAGAAGTGAGGAGATCAGAGAAAGTGACAGGAGCTTTCTCCTGCAGACGACGTCACAGACGGCTGTGATTGGTCAGTCTTCAGAGACTGACCAATCACAGCAATCGCCGGCATTGGGGACTGCTAATTGGTCCCCAGGTCGGTAGCAGAGATGGTTATCTGTCAATGACAGCTGCCGCCGCTGTTATGTCACTATGTGACTTCACATAGTGACAGTTTATTCCTGCACCGTAATAGTACGGCGAAGGTACGCTGGAATAAGCGGCCAGCGACGTACTATTACGGCGAAGGTACGCAAGGGGTTAATAACTAAGTCAAGTAAATATTGAGAATTCTTTCCCCACAATAGAGGATCTTTCAATCTGTTTATTACTGTTTTTCTCTTGTTTTCTTGTCTTGCATTATGAAAACATACAAATTGACTGGTGGGAGTGATTCTAAAGATTCATGCCAGGGTCATATTTGCAATTCCCAAATATAAATCTATGGGCTTATATTGTATGTCATGTAGGCACACATGTTTTTTTTTTTCTGTGGTATGCTCCATGTGGTCTTACAGAGCTATTCTCCCATAGAAGTATTGCTTTTAGGTGAGTATATGGTGATTGGGAAATCTTAGGTGAGTATATGGTGTCTCACGAGACCATTCTAGGTCTGTACAGAAAATATATAGTGCAGTCTGTATACCACTGAATGGCTCAGTGTGCATGGAATAGCCATGTGTATGAGGCCCAAAGGTTATTAAAAGTCTGACAAAACACTGGGTGAAAAGGTTTTCTCATTCGATTTATGCAGTATGGCATTAATAGAAAGAAAAATAAATCAGTATTCTATTATCAATTTGCATAACCTCACATAAAATTGAAATATTATGAACTTGTTCCATTAAAAACGAATGAAATGAGCCTACCTACATTATACTAAGACTTCTCCAGATCCTAAATAAAATAGTCATGTAGTAGAAATTCAGCTTTTGTGTCAATGATAAATTCTCACTGTTAAACATGAAGTATAGCAGCAAAAATCGAATTTCTCCATCTTTTTCTATCACCCGGTTTACAGGTAGGGCTTAAAGAAGACTTTCAATGTATCAGAATATTTTATATGGACAAGTTGTAGTGCAGCAAGTTTCTCACTGAATAAAAATGTACAACAGATTCCCAAGGGTTATTTTGCATATTGCTTTATGCAAATTCTATTTGAAGGAATATCAAGAGAATATTCTCCTCCATGATATTATTAGCATTTCCCTGCCAATGGAAAGTAATGGCAATTCATATAACACTGTCCCTGGGGAAGAAGTAGAGAAAAGATACCCACATCTGAAGTAATAATTGTGCAAGTATTGTAGTGAAGATATAAATGTGCTAGTAAGTATGAACATACACATATTTTAATAACAATAAAATATGATATGGTAAGCACACGATAGGTTATAGTGTATGTATTTGCATTATGTTGTACACTGACTGACAGAAATCTTTATGTCTAATGTGATATCTTTTATGCAAAATGGCATTTACTATTTGAATTTAAATCTGACAGGCATCTGTTAGGGTAGGGCCACACGGAGCGGCCCTGACACGGTCGCAACGCAGCTAACAACCGCGCCGGCACCATGTTCGGTGCAGCTACCAAATAGCCTGTTAGTGGCCGCATGTTAACGCGGGAAAAAGCGAGCCTTTATCTGAAAAATTGTTCGGCCATTATTTAATACACCCTTTATGGCCGCACGATTTTGCAAATTACAATAACTTATTCCCTATTCATTCTCTATGGCAGCGCCGGAAATAGCCAAACACTACACTCGGCTATCTGGCGCTCCTATAGAGAATGAATGGAGCGGCAGTGCGCATCCGCATGTAACCGAAATACCTCTTAATGAGGTATTTGACAGCCGCTCCAGCGTGGTTGTTGGCCGTGTCAGGGCCGCTCTGTGTGGGCGTACCCTAATTGAGAAAGTTATTTTGCTCTTTAACCCTTTCGGGACCGAGCTCATTTTGGCCTTCAGGACCCGCCCCATTTTTTTCAAATCTGACATGTGTCAATTTATGTGGTAATAACTCTGGAATGCTTTTGCCTATTCTGAGATTGTTTTCTCGTGACATATTGTACTTTATGCTACTGGAAAAATGTCAATATATTCAGTGTTTATTTGTGAAAAACACCAAAATTGAAAGAAAATTTGCAAAAATTATGATTTTTCTCATTTTAAATGTAACTGCTTGTAAAACAGATAGTAATACCACACAAAATAGTTACTATTTCACATATTCCATATGTCTACTTTATATTTGCATTGTTTTTTGAACATTCTTTTATTTTTCTAGGACATTATAAGGCTTAGAACTTTAGCAGCAATTTCTCACATTTTCAAGAAAATTTCAAAAGGCCATTTTTTCAAGAACCAGTTCAGTTCTGAAGAGTCTTTAATAGCCTTATGTACTAGACAGACCCCATAAATCACCCCATATTAAAAACTGTACCCCTCAACAAAGTATTCAAAATAGCATTCAGAAAGTTTCTTAACCCTTTAGGCGTTTCACATTTTATTTTTATGCTGAAATTCATTTGTAATACATTTTCTTCTGTAACACAGAAGATTTTACCAGAGAAACGCAACTCAATATTTATTGCCCAGGTTCTAAAGTTTTTAGAAATAATCCACATGTGGCTCTGAATGGACTGAAACACAGGCCTCAGAAGCAAAGGAGAACCTAGTGGATTTTGGGGCCTCCTTTTTTTAGAATATATTTTAGGCACCATGTCAGGTTTAAAGAGGTCTTGTGGGGCCAAGACAGTGAAAATCCAACAAAAGTGACACGGTTTTGGAAACTACATACCTCAAGGAATTTATCTAGGGGTATGGTTAGCATCTTGACCCCACAGCTTTTTTGCTATATTTATTGGAGTTTGTCTGTGAAAGTGAAAATCCTACTTTTTTTCTGAAAAAATATAAAAAAAATAATATTTGCAAGGAATAAAGAATAAAAACCCCCACAAAACTTGTAAAGCTACTTCTCCCGATTATGGCAATACCCCATATGTGGTACTAAACCTCTGTTTGGACCCACAGTAGAGCTCAGAAGGGAAGGAGCACCATTTCGATTTTGGAGCGCAGATTTTGCTGGATTGGTTTTCAGTGCCATGTCGCGTTTGGAACACCCTGGAGGGACCAAAACAGTGGAAACCCCCCAAAAGTGACCCAATTTTGGAGACTACACCCCTCAAGGAATTTTTCTAGCAGTATTGTTAGCATTTTAGTGAGTTTTTTTGCTGAATTTAGTGGAATGAAAATCTACTTTTTTTCTGAAAAAACATAGAAATGTTTAATTTTTACAATGAATAAAGGATAAAAAGCACCACAAAATTTGTAAAGCAATTTGTTGTGATTTCAGCAATACGCCATATGTGGTAATAAACTGCTGTTTGGAACTACGGCAGGACTCAGAAGGGAAGGAACAATATTTGGCTTTTGGAGCTCAAATTTAGCTGGAATAGTTTTTGGGTGTCATGTTGCATTTGCAAACCCCATGAGGTATCAAAACAGTGGAAATACCCCAAAACTGACCCCATTTGGGAAACTACACCCCTTAAGGAATCTATCTAGGGGTATAGTGAGCATTTAGACCCCACGGGTCTTTTGCAGAATTTATTAGAATTAGGCCGTGAAAATGAATATCAACATTTTTTCCACAAAAATGTTGAATGTTTTCATTTTCACAAAGGATAAGGGAGGAAAAAGCACCCGAACATTTGTAAAGCAATTTCTCCCAAGTACGGTTATACCCCACATGTGGTCATAAATGCTTTTTCAGTAGGAATTAAGAAACCCTTTCAGGACTGATCCATTTTTTTGCTTTTACATTTTAGTCTGTCCCTCCCCGTTTTCCAAGAGCCATAACTTTTTTATTTTTCCATCAGTAGAGTGGAGGAGGTAGTTTCTAGTAACACAATTTAAAGTACCATTTAATGTACTGGGAAATAGAAAATAAAATTCTTTGCAGGCTGAAATTGGAAAAAGCTGCGATTCCTCCATTGTTTTTTGGGTTTCGTTTTTACAGCTTTCACCGTGCGGTAAAAACAACCACTTAAATTTTTTCTGAGACTTAATACAATAACGGTAATTCCAAATTTATACCGTTTTTTTAAAAATATTTTACTACTTTTACAAAGTAAAAACTGTTTGTTAAAAAAACAAAACGTTTTGTTTCACCACATTCCGGGAGGCATCCGTTATTTTTTGGTTGATTGAGCGGTGTGAGGGCTTATTTTTTGCGGGGTGAGTAGTAGTTTTTATTGGTACCATTTTTTTTTACATACAACTTTTTGATCACTTTTTATGATTTTTTTTTTTAAAAGCTAAGGTGACCAAAAAACAGAGATTTTGGTGTTTTAAATTCTTTATTTTTTACGGCGTTCCCAGTGCGAGTTAAATAGTGGTATATTGTAATAGTTTGGACTTTTACGGATGCAGCGATACCAATTTTGTTTATTTTTTTATTTCTTACATTACTTTAGAGGAAACATGGGAAAGGGGTATTTTTGGGACTTTTTTTTACACATTTTATTAATCCCCCTAGGGGACTGAAACGAGTAATCATTAGATCGCTGGTACAATACACTGCAATACTAATGTATTGCAGTATAATGTCATTTTTACAGGCTCCTGTAACAGCGCCATTGTTGTTCCTGTCTGTTATTCCTGGGTGTCAGCTGTAATACACAGCTGACACCTGCAGAATATGGAGCGGGCGCAGCGCATGAGCCTGCTTCATACATAACCCCCCGCACCACGACATGCTATTAAGTCATAGTGTGGAAGGCGTTAATGCACAGTGGTTGGTGAAAAGTGAAAATTAAAATTTTCCACTGATATGCCATTTTAATTCACAATATGTTGTGCCCAGTATATGTAAGCTTGGCAGAGTACATCAGGACATAATAAGAGGATATAATCATGCGGTAAATAAATAATAATTCATAGATATGTGCCCGGTGTCGCACTGATAAATGGCGCCCGATCTTATCCGCTTGTGGACACTGCACAATTTCTGTCGCTATATTCTGAGAGCCAGAACTTTTTTATTTATTTCACCACCGGAGCTGTGTGAGGGCTTATTTGTTGTGGAACTATCTGTAGTTTTCATTGGTATTATTTTAGGGTACATGTGATTTTTTTATCACTTTTTATTAGATTTTTTTGGCAAGCAAAGTGACAAAAAAACATAAATTCTGACAATGTTTTTTGTCTTTTTTTTTTTTACAGTCTTCACCGTGCGCTATAAATGACATTTTACTTTATTCTGCGGGTCAATACGATTATGGCGATACCATATGTATATCGGATTTTTTATGTTTTGCGGCGTTTGCGCAATAAAATCCCTTTTCGATAATATTATTTATTTTTTGTGTCACCGTATTCTGAGAGCCATAACTTTTTTATTTTTCAGTCAAAAAAGCTGTGTAAGGGCTTGTTTTTTTGCGGGACGGGTTGTAGTTTTTATTGGTACTATTTTGGGGTACATGCGATGACTTTTTGATCACTTTTTATTCTATATTTTGGGAGGGGTGATGACCAAAAAAATAGTGATTCTGACATTGTTTTTCAATTATTTTTTTTGTTCATCGTGCGGGAAAAATAATATTATAGTTTTATAGTTTGGGTCGTTACAAACGCGGTGATACCAAATATGTGTACTTTTTTAAACATTTTAATTTTTTTCCTATAATAAAAGTCTTATCATAGTAAAAAAACATTTTTTGTTTTTGTAACTTTTATAACTTGATTTTACACTTTTATAAGACATTTTTGTTACTTTTTTTTTACTTTTTACTTATTTTACTTTGACCTGCAGCACTGATCGCTGCTATAATACATTCCACTACCTAGGTAGTGTAACGTATTATAAACTGTCAGTGTGACGCTGAGACTCACACTGACAGGAAGCCTATGAGGACCGGCCTCCGGCTGGTACTCATAGGCTGCCGTGCATGGCAGACCCGGAGGCTGTTGCATGGCCTCCGGTTTTGCCATGCAACCGACTGCAGCATTCGTAATCGGTGCCCGGGAAAGTTTGTTATAGCAACAACCTTTCCAGTTTGCTACAGTAACAAACTTTCCAGTTCGTTGCTACAACAAACTTTCCCTGCGATCACATGATCGGGACCTGGATCATGTCTCCGGGACCAGAGGCAGGGGTTAACAGTGCGATCTGGGTGTCAGCGCTACTCTGAGACACCCAAATCGCGCTTTTAACACCCACCGTGAATTCACGTTGGCACTGCACAGAGCCCAGAAAGTACCGACGTGAATTTACTGTGGGCGGTCGGGAAGCGGATAATAAGATGTAGTATTGATTAAAAGACTTGTTTTGTGCTAGAATATTTTAACTATTTAGCCTTCTAGCCATAAAAGCCAAAAAGTAATCTAAAAATTAGAAAGATTTTTTCCTAAATCAGTTTGGTATATAATGAGTAAGGGAAAAGATGAGAACTAGATTATACGCAATTCTTAATGTAATCGCATGAGCAGTCATTAGCTGAAATACTATAAAGTGTTCTTAAGGGAATAGTATTAATGATAAGGGACAAACACTCAAAATGATAATGTGCTTTAAAAGCAAACTCACCGTAAAATACTCAGCTGGTTATTTTGGAGTTTGATCCATCCAACACATTGTCTCCTGATGCCCATTGGTGCTTGGCAGACACTGTTTTGTTTATTATATTTCTAACAGCCTATTCACTAACATTTAGCTGAAGTATCTGCATCTCATTGTGGCTTATATTTGTGACACTGGTGTATTTTCACTTTAGAACTTGACCACAACATCTTGGCTGAAGCAAGGCTAGGTTCACACTACTTTCAAGGGGGTTTCCCACTGATCACTTTTATCACCTATCCACAGGATAAGTGTATGATAGCTCTGGGCCCCACCACTGGGACCCTCACGATCACTAGAACGGGGGTCTCAACTTCTGTTCCTCCTCACTGCACGATCGCAGTAAGGGCAAAGCCCCACGTGGCGGAATTGCTCTGGAATTCCGCTGCGGACACTCAACAGCGTTAATCTGCAGCGGACCCATTTCTCCATTGCCTTCCACTTCTTTTTAGTAGGCTTCGTTTAGACGACGCAGAAAATTCAGCTGCAAAGCATAGGCTGCGGTGCGGAATTTGGTGTCCGCAGCATACAATGGATGTTGCGGACCTGTGGCGGACTGGTTGCGGACTCATTGCGGAAGTTCTCCATTGACTTCAATGGAGATTCTAAATTCCGCAATGAAGTCCGCAGATGTCATGTACATATTATGTGTGCTGCGGAGCGTATTGTTTTTTTAACATGACATTTCTTCATTCTGGCTGGACCTATGTATTTCTAGGTCTACAGCCAGACTGAGGAAGTCAATGGGGCTCCCGTAATTACGGGTGACTATGTGTGTGCACCCATAATTACGGGTGACTACGTGTGTGCACCCGTAATTATGGGAGCGTTGCTAGGCGACGTCAGTAAATAGTCACTGTCCAGGGTGCTGAAAGAGTTAAGCGATCGGCAGTATCTGTTTCAGCACCCTGGACAGTGACTACCGATCACAATATACATCAACCTGTAAAAAAAATAGAAGTTCATACTTACCGAGAACTCCCTGCTTCTTTCTCCAGTCCGGCTTCCCAGGATGATGTTTCAGTCTAAGTGACGGCTGCAGCCAATCACAGACTGCAGCGGTCACATGGACTACCACGTCATCCAGGGAGGTCGGGCTGGATGCCGAAAGAGGGACGCTTCACCAAGACAACGGCCGGTAAGTATGAAATTCTTTTACTTTCACTAGGGAAAGTGCTGTCCCTTCTCTCTATCCTGCACTGATAGAGAGAAGGGAAGTACTTTCACCTCAATACGCAACGGCCAGTCTGCACATTTTGGGCAGATCCGCCACAGAATCTGCAACGCAGATTCTGTGCGGCATTGATGCGGAAAGTTGCGGAAGAAATACACCACGTGGGGCCATGCCCTAAAGGAGGACTTTGAATGGAGTGGCGGTTGTGACAGTCTATGAGAATGACCGAAACAGCCAAGTGCTGAACTCGGTTTTTTCCATCGGGTCCATAGACATTGAATGGAGTGGCAGTGCATTGCCACTCCATTCAAAATCCTTCTAACTGTGATCATGCAGTGAGGAGGATGGGGGGTCGGGCCCCTAGAGATCATACAAATACCACCTATCCTGAGGATAGGTGATAAATGTGATTAGTGGGAAAACCCCTTTATGTCCGGCGGGACATGTTTAAATGTTTGGTCCAACATAGGCCATAGATGTATGCAAATGTACTAATGCATATATATGACCATTGACTCCCATGGTAAAAAAAAAATTAAAACATGCAGCAAAACATTTTTTTGCATACAGTCATATTGAAAAGTATACTTGACTATGCTTTGTAATACATTTGAGACAAAGGACACTCTTTTGACATATGTTTGGCTACTGTTATTCAGAATGTTAGATGCATAAATCAGGAGTATTTCCTGGTGTATACATTGAGTGGAGAACTCATATGTGATGTGGACCTACCATTACTTGATTTAGCAAATGCAACAGGGTCTCCTGCAACCTCTGTGGTATAAGTGCTACAGGCAACAGTAAGTAACTTTGTGTGACTAGCTGTATGGTTAGGCTCAACATATTTTGGATAGTGGAGCATTCATTGCTTTAATTAGTCAGTTTTGTTTTACATTTGTTTTATTTTGTCGTTTTGCATTCAGACATTT
Organism: Rhinoderma darwinii; assembly: GCF_050947455.1. Taxonomy (NCBI): domain Eukaryota; kingdom Metazoa; phylum Chordata; class Amphibia; order Anura; family Rhinodermatidae; genus Rhinoderma; species Rhinoderma darwinii. Next base: position 174,723,209 of record NC_134691.1, read on the forward strand.
ATAAGTTGTTTTTTTTAAAATCTGATGTGGCTGTATGAACTCTTCGTTTTGTTTTTGTTTTTTTTGCAGGACAAATTATACTTTATTTACATGTCATTTTTGGTGCATGCAGTATGCGTTAGAAATTCATTTATATAAAATTTTCTTTTGGCAAAAATGCAGAGAAAAAAATTCCATTTCAGTTCTTTTTTTCTTACTTCATACACTGATTATCATAAATTGTGTAATTATACAGGGTGTCGCAGGTCAGAAAATACCAAATATGTATATATTGTTTTATGTCTTGGGGCTTTTGATTGGTCAGCGGCATACACTTCTATTTACAACGCCCAGTTAGTAAAAAGAGAAAACACGCCCAGTTGGTAAAAAGAGAAAATATGCCCAGTTGTCTATTAAGAAACTAATTTGCATAAATCAAAAATAGGTCATAACTTGGTCAAAAATAATCGTTTTTCAAAATAAAAAGCACTACTGTTATCTATATTGCAGCGCCAATCACATTCTGTAGGAGATAGGGATTTTATAGTCCGGTGACAGAGCCTCTTTAATAACATTTACAAAAAAAACAATGTTGGTGTGGTTTTTTTTATTTTTTACCGATTTCTTTAACAATTTTGTTTTTTTTACATCTATTATTTTACATTTTTTGACGTTTATTTTAAAACATTTTAAACCCATGTGTGAATTAAAAAAAACAACAAAAAAACAATAGTGTTTTGGCATATATCTATATGCAAATACATTGTCCTGTGTACTAATACAGTACCTTAAGTATGCCCTAACAACAGGGAATAGGGTCAGACTGTCCTTTAATGGACACTGGGTTGTCTGCCCATACAAGGGCCCGATCGAGACACAGGAATTCCCTGTAATATAATTAAAAGTGGATCCCCATCAGACTCCCCCTTTGTATGTGTTGATTGCAGCATACAAAGAATTAAATGACAGAGTAGAAAGGTTTCTCTGATCTCCGATTTAGCGGGGCTGCGGCTGTGCTTGTGATGGTGCGGATACTGCCTGCTGCACATGACGTGATGTTAATGTTTTGCCAACCGGTTAAGATAAGGCTTAGTATTTGATGTTTATTTCAACATCCTCATCTCCATAGTCTTCTAAACTAATATTTTTTAACAAGATTTTACCAATTACCTGCAATAAATGTTTTCAAGTAAATCTCTGTAATACTGAAAAATAAAACTTACAGTAAAATCAACATACGTCTGGTTATATAATGATACTTTAAAAAAAGAAGGTTGATACAAAACAAAATATGATCGTTTATATATGCATGTGAATATACAATATCTAGAAGTTGTATTTTCACCTTTAAATAAAGCCATCAGATATTCAGTAGGTCTAGTTTCATTATAATTACAATTAATGTTGACACAACTTTAAAGGTTTAGCAAGAAATAGTCATTCCTGCACAGTTCTTAATCCATCCGTCTCAGGAGAAAGACAGCAAATTAGTGTAGTGAACACTAGGTCACAACATGCTGCATCTATTAAATTGGAGATTTAGGAAAATGTATGAGCATGGCTCTGAATGCTTTAAATGGTAATAGTATTCATAAAGATAGGCATAGAACCCCCCCCCCCCCCGCCAAAGTTTTGACTTTGACTCCAAATTTTGGACTCAAATTGGGTTTTGATTTCACGAAAAATAAAATAAATAAACATGGTTTGAGAAATTCTGATTTTTCCTATCCTATGTTACGGCTCTAGAAACCTATATTTTGTATTCTGTACTAGGGATAAGTATGTTTATGGGTTCGCACCGATGGACCCATACACCAACTGGAAGTTTTCCCTTATTTTCTTTTTACGGAATTGTAATGCTGCAGTAATGGCTATTAGGGTTTGGTAATGGGAACAGGAAATCTGGGATTGCTTGCATTTGCCGTGTAGCCCTTTTTTCACACTGAGGCTGGGTTCACACGACCTATTTTCAGACGTAAACGAGGCGTATAATGCCTCGTTTTACGTCTGAAAATAGGGCTACAATACGTCTGCAAACATCTGCCCATTCATTTGAATGGGTTTGCCGACGTACTGCGCAGACGACCTGTCATTTACGCGTCGTCGTTTGACAGCTGTCAAACGACGACGCGTAAATTGACTGCCTCGGCAAAGAAGTGCAGGGCACTTCTTTGCAACGTAATTTGAGCCGTTCTTCATTGAAGTCAATGAAGAGCAGCTCAAGATTTACGAGCGTCACAGACGCCTTGCATAATGCGAGGAGGAGCTTTTACGTCTGAAACGACGCAGCTGTTTTCTCCTGAAAACAATCTGTCTTTTCAGATGTAAAAGACAGTTCACGTGTGCACATACCCTAACAGTATGATGCTAGGTAAAATCGGATAAAGAAGCAAGGTTACAACCAGCAAATGCAACTAGCAAAGTAGAAGACTGCTGCGAGGACATGATCTAAGGAACACTGGGCACTGCTGCTGAGTTCTGTACACTGACATATATAGTGGTGCTGTGTCACATGACTTCGAACAACATTGTTAATGAACAGGTTTTTGTTTTTTTGCCAAATCCCACAGACTAATTTTGCTGAGAATCTCAAATGCAGAAAAAAAATCACTTATCTCTAGACTCACACAATGCGGTTTTAATGCGTTTTTAAACGCTTTATACACATATTATAAATTATATCACAAACACTTGTCATTACCTATAATGGCATTTACAGTATCCCATGTTCACCCTAACCAATAAGATTACTTTTCACAACTTAAAGACATGGATGGGAATAGCATTGAACTAGCCAATCATGGGTAGGCTAGTAATTGAGTCCCCAATTATACAATAATAGATTGATAAGAGATTTAAATAAATCATATAGAGAACATGCAACTTGTTTAGAATACAGAAAAATATATTTCAACCCTATAATTTTTGTGCTTTGTTAGCAAATTCCTAATCACCATTTTAAATACATTGCAGCCAAGGATTACATAGTAAAAGGAAAAATAAATTCTCAGCTTTGTCTGCCCATTGTATTATCAACAAAGAACCAAGAAAACAGCTCTACATTGTTTGACATATTGTGCATGCATCTGTTTCACTCTGCTTTCTATAATCTAGCACACGTCTACGAAATGTTCCGTTTTCACAAGGCAAAACACATTAATTTTTTATTCGTTCTATAACAGTTATTTACTAAAAAGCAAATAGCGGCAATGTTTTACTGAAGGTTGAAAAACATCACAGCACAGCCTGAAATTATGTGGAAGAGCTTCACTTTTTATGACTGATAAGATGTAGCTGGGATAGGGTGTAAATATTAGCGGGTTAATTATACTGACATTGGCTTTCGGAAGACTTCCTATTTTATATTTTGAGGCTAGAAGTTATTAGTAAGGCCTCATGAACGTGACCATATTCGGCTATGTACACATCTGCATCAGGGCTCCGTTCGACTATGGTATTCATCTCGTCAAAACGACAGAATCCTTGCACACCGGAGACAAACTGAAACCATTGGCATCGGATCCGTCAACATTGAAATCAATGGTGGAGGAAACGGAAACCTTTGGTTTCAGTTTGTGTCAGTCAGGGCTCCGTTCCGATGGAAAGCTCCGATGGAACGGAGCCCTGACACAGATGTAAATGAAGCCTTAGGAAACCATAGGAAGAAAAATCAATGATGCAGCATTCCAAAAAAGCCATTTTTATTGCCCAATAGTACAAACAACAGCAACGTTTTGGCTGTAAGTGAGCCTTGCTGCTGGTGTCTGTACTATGGGACAATAAAAATATTTGCTTTTTTGGAATGCTGACATTATTGTTTCTTCTTCCTGTGAGCCCTTGAGTGAGCTGGAGCTGGCCCATAAAGACATTTAAGGGCATTCTAACATCCCCATTTGAAGTGACGGTGGTGCTGTTCTCATCCCTATTTCTACATATTGGGAAACGTTTCACACAGATCCCAAATACAGTGCTAAATGGACACTAACTTTTAAAACAAGTTATGCTAATATAACAATATGCAGTACTGCACACACCGTGTACACATCCGCCTCTTACAGGAGTCTAAGTTAATAAAGAGGGGTGCAATAGCATCTAAAGTGCAACACATTGTACTCTAAAGACACTCCACAGTCCATTTTTTTAGGTGTTTATTAAACCAGAGCACTATAGACAACTCAGATTTCCCAATCTCCAATTCGACTCAGGTGCATATACACAGGCAATCTATGTATGAGCATTACTATAAAAATAACCACATAGATCTTAACCAGTTGTGGACCGGCCATAGACTATGAATGTCTGGGCGGCCTGCACTTATCTCTGCAAAGAAGTTCCAGTACGTGCGGCAGTTAGCTAGTTTGCCGCTCCCCGAAGGCATTTAGCTCCGTGATACAGCTGTCTCTAGACAGCTGTTTCACAGGGCTTCAAATGGAGACCACTCAGCATTGTCTCCTGTCGTGGTCGTTGTGACAACCTGTCACAACGATCACATTAATCCGCCCAGCAGTGCTAACGCGTCCACTGTGAGGAGCTCTGTCATACAGCAAAAAAATCAAAACTGTCGTGTTGCAGTTACTTGCAGGTCGCAACGCGACCACATTGACTTTCGTTACTTGTGGTGTAGGCTATGGGATATAACGATATTTGACTGTGCCACTTATGTCGTGGCCAAAGTCACCATGTAGTCCCAGCCTTAGCGTGATTTTACACGTGGTGGGTTTGCACTGGTAAAGACTGCAATGGATTTCAGTGCAAGACAAGTAGATGAGATTTTACAAATCTCATCCACATGCAGCAGACATTTTTCACTGCAGATCAGTCGGGGCCCGACACTCGGCAGCCCTGCCGATCAACTGTTTTGAAGGCGTCACAGCACTTGTACGAGCGTTGTTTCCCCTTCACTTCCTTTACTGCTCACACTGTGAATCGCCAACACATTTGTAGCGGTGATTCACAGCATTACAATCTGTTCACTTTAATGGGAGAAGGCTGTAATACTGTAAACTACCACTACAAGTGTGTTCGCGATTTACAGTGTGAGCAGTAATGGAAATGAAGGGGAAGCAGCACTCGTACTAATTACACAGGAAGATGTGCTGTCCACAACGATGATTTTTAATTCTGCTTAAAAGAGAAGATCACCCTGTGAGCGAGCGTTTGCTCATTTATTGGCCAATGACCGGGAATGAGCATTCATATGAAAGGCTCGTGTAATAGGGCTTTTAATTGAATCTGTTTTTATCTTTGGCTGTCTAATCAGAGGGGAGCCCCTCTCTGCTGGACAGCATTACCTTATCTCTGTATTGTTGTACTATCTTCAAGGAATGGACTCTGGTTTAATAAACACCTAAAGGAATGAACTGTGGAGTGTCTTTAGAGTACAATGTGCTGCACATTTTAAATGCTACTGCACCCATCCTTATTGACTTAGGGCCCTGGAAGAGGCGAATGTGCACATGGTGTGTTATATAGACACTATGTGACATATCTACATCTAACGTTGGCGATGTGCCTCCATTCGTTTGCAGACGATTGTCCCGTCTGGATTATATGGTCCTTGAGGATAATGATGTACTAGGTCCTTAAAGAGGCTCTGTCAGCAGATTGTAAATGCCCTATCTCCTACATAATCTGATCGGCGCTGTAATGTAGATAACAACAGTAGATTTTATTTTGAAAAACAATCATTTTTTGAGCAAGTTATGAGCAATTTTAGATTTATGCTAATTACTTTCTTAATAGACAACTGGGTGTGTTTTTACTTTTTACCAACTGGGCGTTGTACAGAGGAGTGTTTGACGCTGACCAATCAGTGACCAATCAGCGTCATACACTTCTCATTGTTCCAGCCCAGCTACTTTCACTGCACAATCACACTGTAACAATGGGCTGGAACAATGAGAAGTGTATGACGCTGATTGGTCAGCATCATACACTCCTCTGTACAACGCGCAGTTGGTAAAAAGTAAACGCCCAGTTGTCTATTAAGAAACGAATTAGCAAAAATCTAAAATTGCTCATAACTTGCTCAAAAATGATAGTTTTTCAAAATAAAAATCACTGCTGTTATCTACATTACAGCACCGATCCGATTCTGTAGAAGATAGGGCACTTATAATCTGGTGACAGAGCCCCTTTAAGACCTCCAACAAAAAAGGTTTGACTGATAGGGCAAAACAGTGGAGGTGTTGTTTGTTAAATATAAGCTCCTGGGTTACAATGATGTGGAGATTTATCTCCTGTTACAAAACACTGTATAGAGCCCGTATCAATATATTACGATTATCTTTTATTTCTAGAGTATATCAGTAATACTGTGCCCTTAGTTTAGATGGCCGAAAAGCCTATAGAAGCGCACTGAGCATGCACCGGATTGGTCTTATAGGCTGTAATATGCGCTGAATACAAAGGACTCATCATGACTCTTACTAATTGCAATGTGCACCCTGCGCATAGGCACAATGAGAATGCCGAGTTGTCTGTCAACTTTCACCATATCACAAACTATATGATGAGGTGGGCCGTCGAATGGTGAGACTGATAGCTAATAATTTATTTTCAACTTTTGGAACTGTAACCTAATAATAAGCATTTAGCACTTTATGAAATATAGGAGACAGAGTTATGGCATGTATGGCTAACTTTGTACTTAGAAGATACCTGTATGAATTGCACAGAGTCACCTTTGGTATTTGTTTACACTGTTCATATTCATGTAATATACATTTTAATGTTTGATTAATTTATAGTTAATTGATTAAATCTGTGTATTTAAGCATTCACTGCTCACTAGTCACATTGCTTGAGAAAGGCCTCATTGAGAAGTCATGTTTGATTAAATAGATGATCCTTATTTTTTCACTAACATTAGAGTGCTTCCTCATATTTGGATTTTTGGCTACAAAACTTATGACACTGGTCATGTGTCTGGCAAGGATTTGCACCCTATAATACTAAAGGTGGTGCTGCTTTTTTAGGTATTTATACATAAACATATATATATATATACGACAAAAAAGTTTGCAGCATATATATATATATATATACTATATATCTGCCTGCTCTTAATATACTGTTTACAGTACATATTTTATTTGAGTTTTTATATTGCCCATTCTTTGGTGTCTGCCTTTCCCAACCAATCTGAAGTGTGCACATGTGCCGACATACATAACGCCACTCGGTCTCTGTATCCTGGCAACGGCATTCTCATGTCACGCGCTATGTAAGTCAAGTGGCGGCGTGTGAGTGTGATCGCATCTGTGACGCCAGGAGACGCAGTAATCCGATACAGGGCGATGGCCAGCATTGCGGCTCATGACACCATGTACGATTTCAGATATGTGGCAGGTAGGACAAACAACTCTCTGATGGTCAATGTACCATATATCACTGCCCCTGTGAAGAGATGACGCCACCCCCAGACCAAGGCTGTACCCAAATGCGCTTCGGGGTTGGCACCATCCCGATTTGCAACATACAGATGGGTAGGCATGAAGGCATTGTATTTTACATGATCCATTGTTCTATACATGTTATTTACACGCTGCTATTTATATATACCACTATATACGTTTGTATATTTCTGTGTCTACTCACTATATTTATGACACTCGTTTCTATGCAACTCTATAATTGGCAGCACGTAGCACTTTATTACAATATTTACCTATGAAATATATACCAGTTGACTTGAACATATGTTATTTCTGTATGCCTCAAACCGGTGATGTCACTTTATCCATTGTTGGACACTTATTGTGTTTCATAGGCTAATAAAGATATTTTTTCTATATTCTTTTATATTACTGTGGTGCTTTATCCCATTATTTTGTAGGTTTATATAGCTATTGACATCTGTTTACAGCTGATGTGCCCCATGAAATCCTCCTGAAGTAAGTCTACTTCATTAAGTTTTTAGGCAAGGCAATCCATGACCTGCATACTTTAAATATCATGGAGCGCCGAGGGTTAAAATATATTTATGACACCATTTCCCTAATATATTTTGTATAATGGGCAAATATAGAATTTTACATAGAATGGGAGGTTACAGTGAAAAAGTTATAGATATTTCACAACACTTAATTCTCTCATATATGCCCACACATGCAGGCATCCAATGTGTTGCTCTCTTATGCAAAAAAACTCATACACATGACCACAATACAGATCTGTGCTGTATAGATATGTAATCTGATGCCCATAGTCTGCTATGGACTAATACTATTCTCTGTGTGTCCCTATTTTTATACAGACACACGCAGATTCTCATGGAAAGCATTATAGAGTGACACAAACAGTGCCTATGGGACTGTAATATGGACCCATAGGGATTCCAAGTGATGCTATACAGGGTCTGTGCATGTTAGAGGGTCTGTGCAGGAGGCTATACCATATCAAGTGCATGGACCCATATGCCTAGGGCCTGTTTTCAGCTTCTGTAGATTAAGTAGGTATAATAATATACCTGGAGATTCAGGGATTTAATTAGACCTAAGTATTTAGTGTTTGTTTTTAATTTTCAAAGCATTTGGGTTGTAATGGTCTATAACTTCTGTGGTTGGCTCATCACATATGTAGATCCTTTTGTATTTTGGTCTGCTTTTATGATCAGTTTATGGTATTGCAGGACAGACCCTATGGTATGGCATGATTGACTAGTGGATGTGGTAACTCAGTACTGTAATATCTCAACCGGATGTAAGAAATGGACAAATGTATGCCTGATTCTGCAGGTTTGAAGGCCATCTCTTTAAGCAGCCCTTCTATTTTTATAAATAGCTTTTGATTTGTACAAAGTTCCTTACTTTCATGGAGCATGTTAATGGACTAGTAGCAAAGGATTTTTTTCCCCCAATACTGTATATTGCTCTTAATATAAATGAATCCTTGATATCCTGTAGAGAGATAGGAATTTGCTTCAATTTGTTACTAACGAACAATTCCTTTATCCTTTGATCTTCATTTCGTTCATTCATATGGAATGATTCAATAAGAATGGGCCATTAGGATAGTTAGTTAATTAATTACCAGAGAAGAACGCAAAGCAGTTATTACTTTAGAAATTAACACGTCCATTAAATTCCAAGCATATGTCAGTCAGTTTATGCATTTGTGGACATCACACTTGAGTGCATTCAAATCTGAAAATGTTCGCTAAACGCATAATTATTCATCATCACTATATTTTTACACAGTTCAGTATTTAAAAAAAGTAAAACATTTGACCCACTTATAAATTTGTATTATACATTTATGCAAAAACTTAATAGCAGAAGGACATATAAACATTGATTAAAATGGTGATAAGGATATATTAACACTTGGCAGATTTGTTGCAGAAGTTTCTGTGACTGTTCCATTCATCTGCGTTGGACATGCAGAAATAACCTCATTCAGATATATGGAAAGGATTTCAAGATGCAGAAGTGTTTGCAACAAATCTGTTGCATGTAAATATACCCTTTGTGTATTTTGAATTAATAGTGGGTGTCAGGGATGGCTTAAGTTTACCATGGGCACCGGGCAGTTCACAAAGTGTGGGCCCCACCCCAGAACTCTGAAGACACTACCGTATATTTGCAGATTTGTGTTTAGGCGGCTACAGATCTGGCACGGTTTTGAATTTGCTATAAAAGCAGAATGAGCCATACAGAAGAGAAAAAAATGAATATTTTGAGAGCCTAAAAAGGTCGGGAGCTTTAAATTGTTTGTTGTTTCCGTTTAAAAAAATCTGCTGTACATGAATATATATAGAACCCACCAGATCCAAGCTCAGTACATATATACAGCAGCAGAACCAAGCTTAGTACATATATACAGCTCCAGAAACAATCTCAATACATAAATACAGTACCAGAACCAAGCTCAGTTCATATATACAGCACCAGAACCAAGTTCAGTACACAAATACAGTACCAGAACAAAGTTCAGTATAAATATATAGCACCAGAACCCAGCTCAGCACATACATACAGCACTAAAACAAAGCTCAGTACATATATACAGCACCAGAACCAAGCTCAGTACCTAATTAGAGCACCAGAACCAAGCTCAGTACATAAATACAGCACCAGAACAAAGCTCAGTACATAAAAACAACACCCACCAGAACCAAACTAAAGTATATACAAACTGCTCCAGAAACAAGTTCAGTAAATATATACAGCACCAGAACCAAGCTCAGTACATATATACAGCACCAGAACAAAGCTCAGTACATATATAAAGCACAAGCATAAATACAGCTCAGTACAGAGATCATTTGAAAATTCAGTTTAACCCCTGCTATATAAGTTTGTACCATGTGTAACTACAGCTCCCAGCATTGCCTGATCAATAATTAGGACATGCTGGGAGTTGGCATTTCACAAAAAAAAGGGAGAATAAACATTCACATTTAGACTCACAGGTGATGTCTTCTAAGATTCTAGTAGTTCTTTTTTTCTTTTCTACTTCATCCTGAACAAACATCCATGATGATGTTTCCCGGCCACAAACCATTTCTGCAGTTTGCCGCTCATATGTCTTCAGTTCCTCACTTTTCCAATATTTCTGCACCCATAAACTAAGATACTATTCTCATGGTGCCCCACACTGCCCATCTGATTATAACAGCATCATACACTATGCCCCTGAATATAATAGCACCATACACTGTAAAATAGTGCATCATACACACAGTGTCCCCTCTAGATAATGCCACAGTGCCCTATGCAGATAGTGCCACAGTGCCCTCTATAGATAGTGCCACCCCCTGTAGATCGAGCTACACAGCTCCCCTGTAGATGGTGACACACAGCCTTCCTGTAGATGGTGATACACAGCGCCCTTGTAGATAGTGCCACACATCTTTCTGTAGATAATGCCACAGTGCCCTCTGTAGATAGTGCCACACACCCCTCCCCATAGGTAATGCCACAGTGCCCTCTGTAGATAATACCGCAGTCCCCATTTGTAGATAATGCCATCAGCCCCATGTAGATGGTGCTACACAACCCCATGTAAATAGTGCCACACAGATGCCGGGATTCCTCTCCTGGAGGTGCCCCTGATGCTACTGTCCATATATGGATAGTGATGCCAGGGGCTCCTCCAGGAGCGGAATGCCCGGCCAGAGCATCAGCAACACTCTGGCCGTGGATTCTGCTACAGCAGCAGAGAATGGCTGAGAAGGGAGCGGATAGTTTCCCGCTCTGCCATAGTATTCAATTTTATCTGTGACCTGAGGGCACGGATTCAATTAAACATGGCATTTGCCCGGACAAGTCCAGAACAGCAATTTGCCGGGACTGTCTTCAGAACAGTCCCAGAAAATTCTGGACAGTTGGCAATTATGAATTGGGGGCAAGGAGTTTGGCCCCCTTTTAGCCTCAGGCCCCATGCACTTGTCCAGATTGCCCTCATTATAACCTGCCCCTGGTCGGGGGTTCCCGAATTAGCAAACCCCTTTAACTGACAAGGTGAAACATATTTGTTGAGCAGGAATTCAAGGAGCAGCTGCACAATAAAAAAATATATTTTTTTCATTATATTTGGAGGATTATTTGTTATACTTATTTTTTATTTACACTTATAATAATATTTCTGAGATATAAGTATATAAGTCTGAGATGCTGCAAGTAATAGGGTTGTTTTGACTTTTTATGGTCATATGCTTTGTAATTGTATTTTTACGGTTTTACAGTGGTGCTTGAAAGTATGTGAACTCTTCAGAATTTTCTATATTTCTGCATAAATTTGACCTAAAATGACATCAGATTTTTACAAAAGTCCTAGAAGTAGATAAAGAAGAACAAATCAATCAAATGAGTCAAACATATTAGACTTGGTCATTTATTTATTGAGAAAAATATTCCAATGTCACATATCTGTGAGTGGCAAATGTTTGTGAACCTTTAGGGCTAGCAGATAATTTGAAGGTGAAATTAGACGCATGTGTTTTCAATTAATGGGATGACAATCAGGTGTGATTTTGCGACCTGGTTTATTTAAAGAACAGGCATCTATCAAAGTCTGATCTTCACAACACATGTTTGTGGATGTGTATCATGGCACAAACAAAGACGATTTCTGAGGACCTCAGAAGAAGAGCTGTTGATGTTCATCAGGCTGGTTTAAGGTTACAAAACTATCTCTAAAAAGTTTGGACTCCACCAATCCACAGTCAGACAGATTGTGTACAAATGGAGGAAACTCAAGACCATTATCACCCCCCCCCCCGCCCTCCCAGGAGTGGTCGACCAACAAAGATCACACTCAGAGCAAGGCGTATAATAGTCTGCAAGGTCACAAAGGAACCCAAGATAACTAGTAATCAACTAAAGGCCTTTCTCTCATTAGGCAATGTTTATGAGTCCAGCATCAGGAGAACACTGAACAACAATGGTATGCATGGCAGGATTGCATGGAGAAAGCCGCTTGTTTCCAAAAATAACATTGCTGCCCATCTGCAGTTTGCTAAAGATCACCTGGACAAGCCAGAAAGCTATTGGAACATTGTTTTGTGAAAAGATGAGACCAAAATAGAGCTTTTTGGTTTAAATGAGAAGTGTTATGTTTGGAGAAAGGAAAAAACTGCATTCCAGAATAAAAACCTCATACCATCTGTGAAACATGGTGGTGATAATATCATGGTTTGGGCTTGTTTTGCTGCATCTGGGCCAGGATGGCTTGCCATCATTGATGGAACAATGAATTCTGAATTATACCAGCAAATTCTAAAGGAAAATGTCAAGACATCTGTCTGTGAAATGAAACTTAAAGAGGCTCTGTCACCAGATTTTGCAACCCCTATCTGCTATTGCAGCAGATCGGCGCTGCAATGTAGATTACAGTAACGTTTTTATTTTTAAAAAACGAGCATTTTTGGCCAAGTTATGACCATTTTTGTAGTTATGCAAATGAGGCTTGCAAAAGTCCAAGTGGGTGTGTTTAAAAGTAAAAGTCCAAGTGGGCGTGTATTATGTGCGTACATCGGGGCGTTTTTAATACTTTTACTTGCTGGGCGCTCTGAAGAGAAATAACATCCTCTTCTCTTTAGAACGCAAAATCTGGTGACAGAGCCTCTTTAAGAGGGTCATGCATCAAGACAACGACCCTAAGCACACAAGTCATTCTACCAAAGAATGGTTAAAGAAGAATAAAGTTTTGAAATGGCCAAGTCAAAGACCGGACCTTAATCCAATAGAAAGGTTGTGGAAGGACCTGAGGCGAGCAGTTCATGGGAGGAAACCCACCAACATAACAGAGTTGAAGCTGATCAAGCCGATGTGCAGGACTAATAAACAATTACCGGAAATGTTTAGATGCAGTTATTGCTGCACAAGGGGGTCACGCCAGATACTGAATGCAAAGGTTCACAAATGTTTTTTACTGACAGATATGTGATATTTGACCATTTTCCTTATTAAATAAACAAACAAGTCTGATATTTTGACTTATTTGTTTGATTTTGGTTCTCTTTATCTAATTTTAGGACTTGAAAATCTGATTTTGTTTTCAGTACATTTTATGCAGAAATTTAGAAAATTCGGAAAGGGTCAAAAACTTTCAAGCATTACCATAAGTGTTTTTGAGCTTCTATTCATGCCATAATTGTCCATACAGTTGGTCTGGAACAAAAACACTCAGATGTATAAATGTGTCCACCCTTAACTTTTCCTGAATTGTGTAAAGTTATACAATTTTTCATGATATCAATTCAATACAGTTTTATGCTATCCAGTGAAAAAAAAGTTTACCTAAGCGGATACATTTTTTTTCATGGGAGTCTATGGGCGATGGATGGCCGATGGATTGCATCCGTCAGAGTCATTTCTCCAGGTCCAGTTAAAAAAATAACATATGCATTAAACGTATACCTTTTTAACATGGGAGCATATGTGTGATGGATGGCTGATGGATGGCATCTGTTGCTGACTTCCTCGAAGGTATACTTTTGTTACATGTTTCTTTAACATTTCACTACACGCATCTCGGAATATGTCAGATTTAGAGATAAGTTAAGAGAGGACACATCTGTATACTGTACAGCATCCATAGATTGTAATGGGGGAACACATATAATAAAGTGTGTAGTATATGTCAGACAGGTTTCTGGCAGGATAACTTTTTTTTTTACTGTATAGAAATGTGTTGGCAGGTATACATTTTTAAAAAAAGGAAACCACTTATAAACAATATATATTGATGTTTGTTTGCTTCTTTGTAGTTTTAGTAGTCAATGGCAGACAGATCCAAATGTAAGGGTACACATTTAATACACTAGAAAAGTTTACATTTGTATCTTTGGATTTATCTAACAGGACCAAAATTTGCGCAAATGTATACATAGAACAGTAAACAAAAAACAAGTATATAGTTAGCATAATGTTGCATCCCATTTCTGCTATATGCATTTCTCTTAAACAAAAATAAATTAATAAAAATCAATGATATGGACAAAAGTATTGGGACACCTACACATTACCCCTACAGTAGATTTTATGATATCCCATGCTAAATCCATAGGCATTAATATGGAGTTGGTCCCCCTAAAACAGCTTCCACTTTTCTGGGAAGGATTTCTACAAGGTTTTGGAGTGTGTCTGTGGGAATTTTTGCCCATTCATCCAGAAGAGCATTTGTGTGGTCAGGCATTGATGTTGGTCGAGAGGGCCTGGCTCACAATCTCTGTTCTAGTTCATCCCAAATAAGGTTAATGTGGTTAAGGTCAGGGCTCTGTACAGGCTAGTCAAGTTCTTCCACACCAAACTCCCGCAACCATGCCTTTATGGACCTTGCTTTGTGCACAGAGGCACAGTCATGCTGGAACAGAAAAGGGCTCTCCCGACACTATTCTAACAAAGTGGGAAGCATATAATTGTCCAAAATGTTTTGGTATGCTGAAGCATTAACATTTCCCTTCACTGGAACTAAGAGGCCTAGGTGAACCCCTGAAAAAATAACCCCATAGCATTATCCCTCCTCCACTAAACTTTACAGTTGGCACAATGCAGTTAGGCCGGTAACGTTCTCCTGGCAGTTGCCAAACCCAGACTCGTTCATCAGACTGCAAGATAGAGAAGCTGGATTCGTCACTTCACAGAACACGTCTCCACTGTTCTAGAGTCCAGTGGCGGCATGCCATACACCACTCCATCCAACGCTCGGCATTGTGCTTGGTGATGTAAGGCTGCATGCAGCTGCTCGGCTATGGAAACCCATGCCATGAAGGTCCTGGCGCACAGCTTTTGGGCTGATTTTAATAGCAGAGGAGGGTAAAAACTCTGCAGTTATTCAGTCAGCAGAGCGTTTGCGACTTTTATGCATTATACGCCTCAGCACTCGGCGACTCCGCTCTGTAACTTTACATGGCATGCCACTTTGTGGCTGAGTTGCTGTGGTTCCTAAACGCCTATACTTTGCAATAATGCCATTCACAGTTGATCGTGGAATATCTAGGAGAGAAGAAAAATGACGAACCAGCTTGTTGCAGTGGCATCCTATCACAGGACCACGCTCAAATTCAGTGAGCTCTTCAGAATGACCCATTTTTTCCTCAAATGTTTATAAAGACAGACTGCATGGCTAGGTGCTTTATGTTATACACCTGTATATATATATATATATATATATATATATATATATATTAATATATATATATATCTGTCTATATATATATATATATATCTATATAGATATATATATATATATATATATATATATATATATCTATATATCTATATATATCTATATATCTATATATATATATCTATATATATATATAGTTTGAAACTGCACAAATGTGGTGTAAACCCAACCTCTTTTTATTCATCTTTGCTTGTATGATAATATAAACATTTTATAGATATATTTGTCTTATAAGGTGTGCATTATCATTATTTTTTTTGCCAGGAGCACTGTGTTCTTTATTACCTTTTCATCATATATTTATAACATAACATAGTGCAGATGTTTATTCCTGAATTACAAAATATAAAATCACAAGACAAGTTAGTCTTGTGCAATCAAGTTAGTTACAGAATGTAATTCCCAATTTGAGACAGAATCACTTAACACATTTTATATGCATAATGCAAGTGTTATCATTATGAAAAACCGGCATGAAGTTGCTGAGATTAGCACATTTTAGATGTTGTCCATTTAAACAAAAGTTTGCAGGAGTTAATGTAAGCAATATTGTATGATATAAAATATCCAACTAGCCAGGAAATGTAATCGTGGATATGAGTCATCTTGCAAATGTTACCCCAGCTGTTTGTGCAGACTAGGACAATTAGAAATAAAATCATCAGTTACTTACAAGCAGCAATTACAGTCATTTTTATAGTCAGAATGTCCAGCATTCACAAAATGTGGTTTGACTAAGCAACAGTTATTTGTCGGTAAATCTGGTATTTGAATTTAGTCAATACCATAACTTGAAAAAAAAAAAAACCTTGACCCTGGCTCAGTTGTGGTAAATAATGTAAAATGATTACAGGAGTCTAAAGAAGATTACGTAACATTATGTATGGCTTCTGATTAAATATTTCACAATTCATTTGGTTGGATTTTATTACTAATATGACGTCAATGTGACTGAAGAATAATATCAATAATACTAAAAAATTGTGATGAAGAATCAGTTCATGTAATGTTTTATTGTCCGTGGGACTGTTCACACCTATCTGTTATTGTTTTTTTTCTACTTTTATCAACATTTTGTAAGAAAAATATTTTTGGAAATGGGTATCAAAAAGTATCCTATTTATTTCAATGAGATTGTGTTCAATTGCTTTTCATCACTGCCATCGTCTCCTTTCCAGGTCAAACAACGTCTGTACCATATGTTAGAACATTAAATACTAAACAATATAACCCAAAAGATTTCAACAAGTATAATGTATGCTGTCAATGTCCGATTGGTGTGAGTCTGACTGCTGTGACTCCCGCCCTTCGTAAGATAAACAACAATGATTAATAATATTTAATTATATAATAATAAATATAAATATTAAAACTAACTAAAAAACAGAAATTAATAATTATATATAACACAAGTAATAATAAAAAACTAAAGAAAACTTATTACAATAAATTGAAAAAATGTAATGTTTATAATGACCAATAAAATAATACCTCTAATAGGCCAACCATGTGGCCTTTTAAAAAAGTGATGCCGAGCCGCCAACAGGAACAAAAATGGCATGGTGCTTTCCCACTGCTAGCACCTTTTTACAGCAATCAGCAGAGTTGCTAAGATTAAACCCCCATCGATTAAACATTGTTGGCATATCCTAGAGAAATGTCATAAATGTATTAAAAAGGATCCGTCACTAATTTAGTAATGCCTTATTTCCTAGCTAATCTAATAGGTGCTGTCACACTGATAGTGCAAGGGAAAATTGTGTCTTAAAAATGTCATTATTTTAGAAGTTAGGAGCTTTTTTTCTAAATATGCAAATGAGGCTATACTAGACAAGAGGGTGTCAACACCAGCGGTTCTCCTAAAGTTAAATATATAGTAATTGATGGCTCTTCACTCAAAATGTGTTATGGTTAAACTTGACCAAAGCAGGTAAAAATTAAATGTTGGGTGAAATCTTTAACCCCTTCCCGCCGCAGCCCTTTTTCAGATTTTCATTTTCATTTTTTCCTCCCCAACTTCCAAAAGCCATAAAGTTTTTAGTTTTCCGTCGATATAGTCCTACGAGGGCTTGATTTTTGCGGGACGAGTTGTAGTTTTTTGTTATCTTTATTCTGTGGGTCAATACGATTACGCTGATACCAAATATATAAAGTTTTTTCTATATTTTACTACTTTTACAAGTAAAAACCTAAGTGTAAAAAAAAAAAAATTATTTTGTGTTGCCAAATTCCGAGAGCCATAACTTTTTTAATTTTTCCGTCGATTAAGTGGTAAGAGGGCTTATGCTTTGCAGGATAAGCTCTAGTTTTTAATAATACTATGTTGGTGTACATGTGATGTTTTGATCACTTTTTAGTTAATTTTTTGTGGGAGATTAGGTGACCAAAAAATAGAGATTCTGGCGTTTACAATTTTTTTTATGGCGTTCACCGTGCGGATTAAATAATGATATATTGTAATAGTTCAGACTTTTATGGACGTGGTGATACCAATTATGTTCATCTATTATTTTTTTACTATGCTCTAGGGGGAAAATGGGAAACTTTATTTAACTCATTTTTACTTTTTTTTATTAGTCCCCCTAGGGGACTTCAACCAGCGATCATTAGATTGCTTGCACAATTTGCTTCAATACTAATGTATTGCAGTATATCGTGATTCTGCTGGGGCAGAGCTTAATGGGTGCACAAAGATGGCGGACCTGTGGGCCTACATTAGGACCCCAGGCAGCCATAGCAACCATCACCCCCTCACGATTGCGTTGCGGGGGGTGCGATGAGCTGTTAGAGGGTGTCGCCCCCCTCTTTCTAACGATTTAATGCTGTGGTCGCTATTGACCGCAACATTTGATGAGTTAAATGAGCGGGATCACACTCAAGCATGATACCACTAGTTACTCTGAAGTGTCGACTGTAACAAACAGCCGACACCGGCATTGTATGGAGCGGGTTCACTCCGTGAGCCCGTTCCATACTTCCCCTACCCGACTTTAGCGTATGGATTTGTCAAATGTCAGGAAGGGGTTAAAACCCCAAAATTATGAACAAATATATAGATCTTTTTACCGCTCAAACGATCAGTAGTAAAGGCAGTCCAAACGTCCAACAGTATTTTCGAGGGCATACTCTCCTCCAGCCTGTGTGCAAAAATATATTCCAAGTCCACCTTGTGTGCTCTCAGGTCTTGTTCACCTTGTAGTTCCGCAAGGGGTACGGTCATCTCTCGATCCAGGATCTCCTAATCGGTCGCTAACCTATATCTTCAAATAGGAAACAAGGGAACAGATAGTGCAACACCTTTTGGGCCACTTCACTTCACACTTTTATTCCATACATACAAGATAAATGAGCATAAAAAAATCAAAAAGCATGCGGCACGCCAAACTCTCTAGCCCCGGGCTAGACTGTGACAGACTGTAACAACCCTTTGAGAAGGGTCAAATATTTAGTAAAGCAGGTATGTCAGGAGAGCTGACAGGACCTCTTGTATCAATACTCAATTTACAATATCTAAACATTTGTAACATTGTTTGCCAATGGCTTCAAATATGGACATTGGATAATTATTTACAAAATAACCTAGTAAGGTTGAAAAAATCAAAAGTCTATCTAGTTTAACCTATAATACCACAGTGTTGACCCAGAGGAAGGCAAACCAACCCTTATGAAGTAGAAGACAATTTCCCCATCTTAGGAGTAGACTATCCTTCCCTACTCCAAATATGACAAAATATACTATAAGGCTGACAACTTTTTGTAAACAATATCCAGTCATTCATTATTCTATTGTCTACTCATGGTTTATGGGTCAAATCCATATCCATATGCTGTTATAAAGATCCTTAAGGTCTGTCATTGCATATAATTACTTTAACCACTCTAGATTTGTCAACAGGCAGCCAATATATTAACACACTATTCTAAGGGAATGTTCACACGGTTAACAAAATATGGCTGAAAATACGGAGCTGTTTTCAAGGCAAAACAGCTCCTTATTTTTAGGCATTTTTAAATCAAACTATCGTTTTTCACTGCGTCTTTTACGGCAGTTTTTGGAGCTGTTTTTCTATTGAGAAAAACGGCTCCAAAAACGTTTCAAGAAGTGACATGCACTTCTTTTTATGGGGCGTCTTTATATGAGCCATTATTCGAAAATGAGGCGTAAAAAAACGCCCCATCGTAACAGAATGGCGTATTTCCCATTTAAATCAATGGGCAGATGTTTGTAGGCATTCTGCTTCCGATTTTTCAGCCGTGTTTGGGGACGTTTACAGCCCAAAAAATGGCCGAAAATAGCCCGTGTGAACATACCCTAATACTGGTGCAAAATGGCAAGTGTCTTAATACTTTATATTCCCCAGGATATCATGAAGAAAGAGATTTCTTTGCAATTTTTAGTGTGCATGTGTTATATAAATACTTTCACATCAGCATCATATATTATAGATGGCTACAGAATAAATAACACATGCTGTACTACTTATGCTTTTCACTTTTCAGATTAAATATTGTATCTAGCTTTTCCTTTTGGTGCATGCAATATTGAAAAGTAGAGGAAGAAAACATTGAGGCAAATTACAAATCTTGACATGTCAGGGAACATGGAATGGAAAGATAAGAAAACAAACAGTTTAATTGTCAGCCAGTGGTTTTAAGACAAATTAATGGTAGAATCTCATTTTCAATTCATCCACTATTGATATAATAAAACTGAAATGGAAAAAAAAAAAAACTGAATATCAGCGGCATGAAAATGGCCCTTTAATAGAGTTTTGGACATGATAGGTGCTCAAAGTGGCAAACCCTTATCACACATTCAGAATAGCATAAAAGATAACCTGTAGGCCTGTCAATTTTAGAATGATGACAATCATCAGTTGTGGAAAATATTTAAAATGTTAGGAAACTTCAAGAAATACATTGGAGAGAAAAAATATTTATTATTTTACTTACATTTTCAGTTAAGCTAGTTTAAAAAATATATAATGACTATTTTTTTTAAATATTTTTCATATTATTTACATTTTGCACAATTAGTATCGAGCAGGCCAGGCTTTCAATGTATTGGAAACTCAAAACGGCAATACACTTCATTTGTTCAGTAAGTTTTTTCTTATATTTCTTGATTCCATTTAAAATTTTGTAAACAGCATGTGGAATGTAACTAAAATAATTTCTTCCAATATGTTCTATCACTAAACAGATGTATTACTAAACAGCTCTGTATTTTCAGACATATTTTGTTAATCGTGTGAACATACCCTAAGGGTATGTGCACACACAAAGTCAAAAACGTCTGAAAATACGGAGCTGTTTTCAAGGGAAAACAGCTCCTGATTTTCAGAAGTTTTTTAAGCCATGCGCGATTTTCACTGCGTTTTTCGCTGCATTTTGCACAGCTGCTTTTGGAGCTGTTTATCTATAGAGTATATGAAAAACGGCTCCAAAAACATCTAAAGATGTGTCCTGCAGTTCTTTTTCATGGCCGTTGTTTTACGTGGCCGTTTTGAGAAACGTCCGTGAAAAAAAAAACGGCCCGTCGGAAGAGAACGCCGTTTTTTCCATTGAAATCAATGGGCAGATGTTTGAAGGCCTTCTGCTTCCGATTTTTCAGCTGTTTTTCGGGACGTTTACGGCCTGAAAAATGTCTGAAAACACTCCGTGTAAACATACCCTAATTCTGCATAGTACTGAGGTCTTATTCAGACAGGCGTATTGTTCCCATCTTTAACAGTCTTTATTCCCGATGTTACACACAGATTCCTACTGAGCCAAATTGACAGTATCATAAAGAACTTACAGCACCATATATTCGGTACAAGAGAACAGCAGGGGGTCCAGGTGTTACATCCGGAATAAGAACTGTTAAACACAGGTACAATACGCCTCTCTAATTGAGGCATAATTCTGTATTGTTAAAGGAAATCTTAGAGACACATGCAATAAAGTGTGGAAATACTTGGCATGCAAATAGAAAAACAGATGTATTAATGCAAAACCCATCTGGTCTTAATGTTCTGTAGAGCAATGCAATATATTTACCATGTTTAAGTCATGGAGTAGGTTACTATTTAGTATTTATAGGTGATGGCTAATACTTATGTTCTCTTATTTAAATGTATTATATATTAAGTTCCAGATTGTACAAGATCAAAAAAACAACTAAAACTTTTCTTATATAACAGTCTAATTACCATCTAACAAGAAATTCCATTCCTACACAGAGGCAAATTCCTCTCTTATTTACTGTTTTGTATTTCATAGTCATTACCAAATGGACAATTTTCTCTCTAGTGTCACTTATACATCTGGAGTACAAAGAAATAGCTCTGTAGATACTTGTTATTTTAGTAATGGATTATAGCCAACAGTTGTAACTATATTATATTTTGTGTATTGATTTCATCACTGTAATACTGTGTTGCATTTTTCATTCAATAATGTACTGTACTTTATGCATGCATTCAGAGAATGTAATCTTTAGGGCATATAAACAGCACTTCTCATCCAATGGTTTACATATTTACACTGGAGTATTCTACATTTATATGCTTAGTTTCTTCACTTTAATGTACATTAAATATTTTAGACTTGACAGATTCTACAAAAGTAAAACATTAAGGCTTAATTCACATGACTGTGAAAAAAAATGTCCATTAAAAACTGATCAACTGACAGCTTTTCATGGCCATTTTGCATCAGTGTGTCTCTAAATTTTCATCCATTTCCAGTCTGTCTGTGTTTTTAATGGTCGTTTGACTTCCGTTTTGCAACAGTTTTTCATGGCCATTAAAAAACTGATGAATTTCAGTTGTCAGTCTTTTTTTGTCCCAACCCCCTGAAAACCCCCAAAGGAAGGTCACATGTTCACCTAGACACTATTTACAGCCTCCCTGTATATGATGCCACACACATCCCTGTATATAATGCCACACATCTCCCTGTATATGATGCCACACATCTCCCTGTATATGATGCCACATGCCTCCTGTATATGATGCCACACACCTCCCTGTATGTGATGCCATACACCTCCCTGTATGTGATGCCACACACCTCCCTGTATATGATGCCACACACCTCCCTGTATATGCCACACAGCTCTCCTGTATATGATGCCACAAAACTCTGTATATGATGCCACACACCTTCCTGTATATGCCACACAGCATCCCTGTATATTCCACACAGCCTCCCTGTATATGCCACACAGCCTCCCTGTATATGATGCCACACAGCCCTTCTGTATATGATGCCACACACCTCCCTGTATATGATGCCACACAGCCTCCCTGTATATGATGCCACACAGCCCTACTGTATATGATGCCACACACCTCCCCATATATGATGCCACACACCTCCCTGCATATGCTGCCACACACCTCCCTGTATATGCCACAAAGCCTCCCTGTATATGCCACACAAACTCCCTGTATATGAGGCCACGCAGCCTACCTGTATATGATGTCACACAACTCAATGTATATGATGCCACACAGCCTCCCTGTATATGATGCCACACAGCCTCCCTGTATATGCCACATCCTCCCTGTATATGATGCCACACAGCCCTCCTGTATATAATGCCACACATTTCCATGTATATGATGCCACACACCTCCCTGTATATGCCACACACCTCCCTGTATATGATGCCACACAGCCTCCCTGTAGATGACACACAACCTCCCTGTAGATGACACACAGCCCCTTTGTATATGATGCCACACAGCCCCTATGTAGATGATGCCACACAGCCCGACATGAATGCCCTACATACTCACTGATGCAGCGCTGTCTTCTTCAGGTAACATCTCTCATCTTCACGGAATCTGCGAAGGCGGCATGATGACGTCAACATGTCGCCTTCGCAGAACCCGTGAAGATGAGAGACCACACCTGAAGAGGTTGGCTCTACATCGGTGAGTGTGTCATCAAGCCGCCAATAGCCAGCAAGGGAACTAGTAATTCCCTTGCCAATCCCCATGTCACAGATTTGTTTTTAACGGTTGTTACATGTATTGACAGCCGATAAAAACGGATCCATTGACTTCTATGGGGGCCATCAGGCTGTTAAAACGGCCAAAAATAAGACATGTCCTATTTTTTGATGGCCAATATTCACGAGCCATTAAAAAAACGACCATGTGAATACACCCATAGTACATCATTGTTCGTGTGACGAACGTTTTTCACTGTTGTGTGAATAAGGCCTAAGTGGCCTGTTGTTGCTATATTTAATATATTGAATGTTTAACTGAACATCTCAGTATTTTGACTAATTTTCTAAATGTTTTTCACAATTTTTTTTATTAGAAAACTGGCAGTAAATAACAACAGGTGAGACCTCGCATTGTTCCTTAGTGATGGCTATATCTTCTAACATGCATGCACACTATTGGAGAATAAAGCCCTCACTACCCTGCTTTATAGATTAGTATACTGATAAACCGGTATACCAGTCATTATAAATACCCCTTTGATGTTAATGAAATTCTCTAAAAATATAACCCATACACACACACACACACACACACGCACACGCACGCACGCACACACACACACACACACACACACAGTTCTTGAAGTTGATGTGGTGGAAGCAGGAAAAATGGGCAATTGTAAGAATCTGACAGATTTTGACAAGGGACAATTTGTGATGGATAGACAACTGGGTTAGTGCATCTTTTTTAAATACCAGGTCTTGTGGGATATTCCCGATATGCAATGGTTAGTGCCTGCCACAAGTGGTCAAAGGAAGGAAAACGAATGAACCGGTAACTGGGTCATGCGCACCCAAGGCTCAATGATGTGTGTGGGGAGAAAAGACTAGTTCATCTGGGCAGATCCCACAGAAGAGCTGCTGTAGCACAAATTGCTGAAAAAGTTATTGCTGGCGATAATATAAATTAGTCAGAACACACATTGCATCACAACTTTCTGCTTTTGCAGCTGCGTAGCTGGAGACCAATCAAAGTGCCTGTGAGCATCAGAACTGGAAGAAGGTGATCTGGCCTGATGAATCACATTTTATTTTACATCAAATTAACAACCGGGTGCGTGTGCATTGCTTATATATGGAAAATAAGACTCCAGGGTGCACAATGGGAGGAAGATAACCTGGCAAATTCAGTGTGATCTTCCGGGCAATGTTCTGTTGGGAAACCCTGGATCCTGGCATTCATGTGAATGTTACTTTGGCATGTACTACCTAACTAAACATCAATGCAGACCAAGTATTCCTAAGTATATACCATGACAATGGTATTACCTAACAGAAGGTGCCTCTATAAGCAGGATACTGTGCCCTGCCACACTACAAAAATAGTTTAGAAATGTTTTGAGGAACATGATAAGGAGTTCAGGGTGTTGACTTGGCTTCAAAGAAACCCAGATCACAATCAGGTCAAGAATGTGTCACGGTCACAGGGTATGTGGACCCACTAGGCTGCTCCACCATAGTGGAGAGGCAGCTGACCATGTCTCAGTCTATACAAAAGTCTACAGCAGTTTGTAACACTCGGGTACCTGAAATAGTCCAGACAGTAGCTGTGGCTTCAGCATGGATGGAGGTCGGTGCAGCAGTTTGCGCCAGACGTGGTGGGCAGTACAAGATGTGGCAGAAGACACTGGACGTGGCAGAAAACACTGGGTGTGGCAGAAGACACTGGACATGGCAGAAGACACTGGACGTGGCAGAAGACACTGGACGTGGCAAACACTAGTAGGCAGGAACAAGAACACAGCACGGGATACAGGTAACAGGTAACAAGGCACGGGTAACAACTGGAACGGGAAACACTAAGGGACCATTTGCAAGACAGACTTGGGATAAACTAACAACGCTCAGGCAAGGATCAGAAGGGCTAAGGCCTTCTTATAGACCAGGAAATCATGTTGGTGGATGATGATGATTTTCATGACCCTTTAAGAGCGGGCACGAGCTTGTGCGTGCGCACCCCATGGGACACAGCGGGCCGCAGCGGAAGTGAGCGCTGGTGTCTCCTAGGAAGGAGATGGGGACCAGCGCTCACAGATCCATGGCTGCGGGCGTTGGGTGAGTGAACCCGACAGCCCGCGGCCATGGACTCTACACGATCCATGGTAGGCCCACCTTGCAACTTACAGGACTTAAAGGTTCTGCTGCTAATGGCTACAGGACACCTTCAGAGGTCTTTTGGGGTCCATGCCTCAACAGGTCAGAGCTGTTTTGGTGGCACACATATATAGTGTGAAGCAGTGGCCAAAGGGGATATAAAAGTAAAATATTTGTTTCTAAGAAATCACACACTAGATTTTTTTTATGCAGTAAAAAAAGGAACAAATAAAAATATGTTGGGAAAAAACCCTTTCATTCTTTTTATCAATGATCTTATGATGGAATAGAACGTAAATTGTACGTTTTTTGATGACACAAAATGTAGAATACCAAAAACTCATCTTAATTGTGAATTATTACATGATGTGTGGAATTTAATATTGATAACTGTAAAGAAATTAACCCAGCTGATAGTAACAGTATGTCTGTCTGTACATTTAATGATATACAATATGGGATAATAGAGCAGGATAAAAACGTGGGCATAGTGGTTACTAGTAAAGTCAGCCACAGAACTGAATGCCAACAGAGACTAGAGGATTTAAAAGCAAATAACATTGTGTGTGTGTGTGTGTGTGTGTGTGTGTGTGTGTGTGTGTGTGTGTGTGTGTGTTAAAAAAAGTATAATAATTGGTTATTGACCCTATATAATATAAAAATATTCTTTGATTTAAATACATAAAATAAATATTAAACCTTTTTTGATATTGTCTGGAACATGTAGTCCAGTTTTAGTATCCACATTGTAAAAAGTATATAGGAGAGTTGTAAAATATTTAAAGAATTGCAAATAGATTAATAAATTTGATGGAGAGCTCTTATAATGAATGTCTGGAACATTTGGGCTTGCTCAGCTTTGAATAAAGGAGATTGTACTGATATGTATACATATATACTAGGTTAATGCAAAGAATTAATATATTCACTATTTATTTAAAGATCTCTGCAACAAAGTTATAATTAATAAGTGGGGAGAATGATATTAAATTGATCCAAGAAAATTAAATTGAATTCAATTAAATTTGTTGGGTCAGTAAATAATTTGGGGGGCTGGGGCTAATAATCATTGGGCAAAAAAAGACACCCACTCACTATTGATCACAGAATTGCAAGGGTTATCACAATAGGCTGGATCAGAGAGGTCAGACTTTGGCTGTTGCCACGGAATGGAGGCTGTGGATTTCAGCTGCTCACGTGTGGATGATTGCGTGGGTGCATTCACTGTGCCCCGGTAATCACAGCACCTTAAATGTAAGATGCTGGGAATTAAGGGCATGCTCCCAGCCTCGTACATTTTTGGTTCAGGGTGGAAAAGAGTTTAATAAAAAATACAGCCTGTAATTCACATTTCTATTAGTTAAATGCAGACATTTTCAGTGCACAAAATGTACCTCACTATGCAGAATAATCGTTAGATTATTTAAATCAATGTTAACCTTGTGATAAATTCTTTTTTTTCTACTTGTTAACTGCTGTAATACATCTGTGGAAAGTGGAGAACTCCAGAGATTAGATGCTCTAAATCCTTTTTTTGAAGGTCACAGATGTAGTGAACTTGTTATAATTTTACAATGATATTACTATTAAACTATTGTCTATTTTTAAATTTGTATTTTAAAATGCTTAAAGACTTTACCAGAAGTAAAACTATGATTAAATTATATAAAATTTGTTCAATAAATGTTGTACTGTAGGCTTTAACAAAAGCGTCTATTAACAGTATACTCCAATTATATCCGATCCTATTATGCAATATAGATTTGTCATTGGGCCCAAGAGCTTTAAGCTACTCCCCTGGTCAAAGGGTTACTGTAATTTAAAAATATTTGACAAGTTATAGTGACTCTGCGCAATGTTGTACAGCATCAGCTCCTGTCAGCTTTGATCTGCTCTTGGAAAGCCGTGTACAGACCATAGAAACATCTCTCTGTGGAGTTGTTAGGAAACGTCTGTCACTTTTAGGTTGTCATGACTACTAGCTAAGCTTCTGGTTGGCCTTGGTTTGAAATGCAGAGCCAATCTGTTTTCTCTGTCTGCAACCTATCAGGGCCAAGGGTGGCGTATTTGTGTCTGTTCAGTTGTTTGTTTGTTGCTTGTGATTTTCTTGCGAATGCATGTGTCGGATCAAGCTCCTGTTTACACCCTGAATCACCTTGACTACTTGGACTTGAATTAGGGGCCTCCATTGCAGATCAGGCAGAGATTACCGGAAAGCTGCGCTATTGTTTCTGGTAAAACCACGGACACCCCGACAGAAAGCCGACAGAACCCATTTAAGTCAAAGAATTCCATCAGCCGCAGGTGGTGTCCGTGTTGCAATGGAACCGTTGCATCCGGCATACACTTGTTCTGCTCCTCTGATGGAGCAGGACAACGGAATGCCCCAAAGAAGATGTGCATAGGGCCTTAGATCGAGGTCTGCAACCAAAAATATAAATAATTCTTAAAATAATAAAATTAAATATCTAAATAAAAAAATAATAAAATATCTAAATAAAATACTAAAATAAAATCTCAAAATAAAAAAAAATATTATTAACTCAATCAAATAGTACACATAATAAATAAAATACTACTTTTTTAATCTATAAAATGATGATGAGTTTTGTGCTAATCATATTAATTCCATATTTTATTGCATACATGTATTACTACTGGTAAAAAAAATTGGATGAAATTGATATTTCACACAATATTGTAGAGATGCATGCTTGCAACACCTTGCATAATAAATTTGGCAATAAAAACCAGCTATTTTCTATATTTAATATAAGACAGTCACTGCTATATTTTATAGACTTAGCCTGCACCAGCGTTATGTATTTTCTCTTCTGTAACATTTGGTAGTCGACTGCAGTCTCATAAATTTGTGGCACTGTTAACATTTGGATTTCAAATAATTTGCAAACTGCACACAGGAGCACAAAATTTCCACTGTCACCAACTATAAAAATGTGGCTAGTGAAGCAGATATTTATTTGAATTATTTTCTCTACAGTATCAGTTTTTTAAATAATGATCTTTTAATAAGCTACCGACACATAAATTAGAACATAACAGCTTTTAATGTGAGATATTTAATTCTAAAATTGCATTATCACTCAAGGTAGAGTTGTAAATTAATTCTAAGCTTGGAGCGTAATGCATGAGGGAATTTCTTGCAGTTACAAATCACAAAAATATTCTCATGCAGCCAAAAATCCATATGCTTCAACAAATATTGCAAATACGCAGTCGCTGAGAAAATTTTACTCCACCCTATTGTTCAGGTTAGCAACAACGATAAATGTTATGCCAGATTGAATGATAAAATAATGCTTATAGTTTTTTGTCATATATTATTGACATGTTTATGTGAAGAGGCCAAAATCTAAGTTAACTAACATATAAAGGGGGTGTCTACTTTTGGGCAAGCCATTTTCAAATGCTATTTTAGCATGAGAGAAGGGGAAACATTCCTGAAATATCTATAGTATGCATAGAGTGATGAGTAATTTCTGCTATGCATCGTATTCATGTAACCGGTTCAGGACCACGCTGTTTGAGCCTTCAGGACCAGACATACTGTTTTGACATTTTTAGCATGCGTTAGTTAAACTGCTATAACATTTTTATTTGTTGAACTAAGGACATAATTTTATACATATACTTTTTGCTATTTTCTAATTTTTAGGCTTTCAGTTTTAAAATATTTATTTAAAAAAATAAGCTTTTTTACTTTTCAGCTAATTTTTTTCTCATAATAATATAGTTTTATCCCAGAATAGAGTTTTTATTTGTTCATCATTGTCTACCATAAATTTTGATATATTACATGTCCATTTAAGGCTTAAGGGTTAATAGGTCAGGGCTAGCATTAAGTCAATGATTTGCATGGAGAACTTTTTTGGGGGAGTATTTTATGTGTTATTTTTATTTAATTTATTTTTACTTTATTTTACTTTTATTTTCTTATTATTATAGCTTGTCCCTCAAAGGGTCAGAAAAGAACTTTGGAGGACTTTTTTTTTTTCTTTAACACCATACTTTTCCACCTCAACTGGGGCGACAGAAATCAGCCCTCTTAGGGTATGTTCACATGGCTTATTTTTGGCCGAAAAATCGGAAGCAGAATGCCTACAAACATCAGCCCATTTATTTCAATGGGAAATACGGCGTTCTGTTCTGACGGATTGTATTTTTACATAAAAAATGCTGCAAAAAACATGAGTTGCTTGAAAAATGGCTGAAAATCAGGAGCTGTTTTCCCTTGAAAACAGTTCCGTATCTTCATACGTAATTCCATACGTATTTTCAAACGTTTTTTAGTAAGCGTGTGCACACACTCTTATAGTGGCTATTGTCACTGATACCGCTGTGCTGGGTCTTATTAGACTCAGCAGCAGTCTTCCACCAATGGCATTTCAGTGATCATGCTGCCAATGCCTCTATTCTATACACAGCGCTAATTTGGCACTGTGTATAAGAAATCAGAGTAGACTATCTTTTCTCCAGGGTTCCCGGGCAGCCATCTTAAACCCATGTCGTAAATACACTATGGGGCGGGTTTTAAGAACCTCGACCACCCGCCGTATAATTACCGTGAGCGGTCGGGCACCAGTTCACAAATTAGACAACCTAAAAGCATTTAAACAAAACTCAAATACCAGCTACTGTATAAGAAGAAAATAACATCAAGCAATGTGGACTGAATAATAAATGAAAATACAATAAATGATCTAAAAAAAATAAATATATAAGGGCTTGTTCACATCACCGTTGCCCTTCTGGTGAGGAGTTTCGTTAGGGGTTTCCGTCGTTTTAACCCCTTAATGGAAAGGCAAATGGAAACCTAAGCTTCCGTTTCCCTTACCATTGATATCAGCCCCCAAAGTTTCATGTAAGGGGCCTTTACAGAGATCCCCTGGTGTCCCCTACAAGGTGGCGGCTGAAGCCTGTGCTGACCCTAACAATAGAGCAGTGCCGTCCTGAGACACTTCAGAGACAGTATAGGAAATATACCCAAACAGAAACACGTGATTTTACAATGATGACTACACCCCTGCAGGATATTATGAGAACACCAGTGATGATGAGGCTTGGACAATGTTAACATGTATAAAAACCTATTTCAGTCAGGCTCCATGATACATTGTTCATTGTCCCAGCCTGGGAGGGGCTTACTTATGCGCACCCGCCCACCAATATCTATGTAAGGAGAGGTAAGTAACATGCTGCTGACTCGATGTCATGGAGTGATGGAGATAGCAGCCACTTGATGCTGCAATGTAGAAAATACGTAGTAACAGCAAATAATTGAAGCACAAAGCATTTACAATGTAAAAGTAAGGAACACATATAAACATCATGTGCTAGATGATTTTTTATTGAAGTGATCCAGGGGACTTTTTTGTGGTTTTGTTGACTTTTTTTTCAGGTTGCTAACTATATTATTTTATTAAAAAAACAGGGCTTCTACTTGTACTTGAATTGCAGTATTTCTTTTTTTGTTAAACACTTATCTTTTGGTAGGGGATCTTTGGGATTAAAAATATTTTTACAGAAATGTATACTTTCAAGGTTCTCACATGATTAAAAGGTTGCAAAAGACTTTTATATGACATCAATCTGTTATTAGAGTCTGAACTCTTGAACTCCCTCCAATCACAAAAACACCATGGCCTCTTCATAGTTCTACCAGACACAGCACCACTTTCATCTATGCAATTGGCCTGCTATTGCAGCTTACTCCCATTCAAGTGAAAGGGGTTAAGCTGCAATGCCTGAGATATCAACTTTACCCTAGCAATGACTCTGAACACATGACACCTTATATTGCAGAATGTTGCAATTTATTAAAACTGTGAAATAGATGTTAAAAAGGATGTCCCATAATCAACAATTACAATTGTATGATCGTTGGGGGGCCCCACCGTTTGGACCCCACCTAAGGTGAGAACGCGAA
This sequence comes from Rhinoderma darwinii, assembly GCF_050947455.1. NCBI lineage: Eukaryota > Metazoa > Chordata > Amphibia > Anura > Rhinodermatidae > Rhinoderma > Rhinoderma darwinii. Next base: position 174,754,870 of record NC_134691.1, read on the forward strand.
CCCCTAGATCCTCCTGACTGCATCCCTGCAGGAGCTTGAATAAAGTGGCGATCGAGCATGGGACTGACTGAAACAGACAACCGCTGTACTCGGCTGTTTTCCTCATTCCCATAGACTTTGGATGTAGCAGCAGTGCGCATAATTGATTACAGCTCCATTCAAAGTCCTCCTCACTGCGGTCAAGCAGTGAGGAGTAACAGGGGGTTCAGGAACCCCCTTTCTTTCAAACTGTGGCCTCCAGCAATTTAGACAATTATCATATATCCTATTGATCGGTAATATTGTCGAGTACCTATGATACCCCTTTAATTTATTCGATTTTCATTTTTTTACCTCGTTGACTATGATTATCAAACATTTGATTGTGTGGGTCTCATGAATCAACAGTTTGATTGTTGCATCCTTTTAATAGATATTTTAAATTTTATGCCTGTTCAGTGTTAGATCTTTTTTGCATATTTTACCTGTTGTACAAGAAAAAAAAGGAATATGAGGCTACTATCAGAAGTGTGGCTAAAGGAGAACAGAGGTAGCAGTGCCTGAGGGGGCACAAAAGACCCCTCTGCAACTTAAAAAGACACCAGTATTATAAATTAAAAACGCTCACAATCGCACTCCTTCCCCTCAATAATAATATCAATTAATCTTCAATGCCAGATAACGAACATGAATGACAGGTATCTGCAGAGTAAGCCACAAGTAACAATTTTAGTTTAGCATAAAGACAAACTGACTGACCTCATTGGCAATTTGTGCCTGTACTTGTGTTCCAATAGTCCTCTAACATTAGTCTGTTTGACAAAGAGGCAATATGCTTTGTTCTAGTCTCATCCACAAAAAAATATCTGGGAGTGTAAATAAAAACGTACCTGTCATCCATGTTGGCATTTTGTGTTTTACAATTTACTGTCAGCAAGTGTCGGCTGCTTTCGTAACTGACATTTACTACTATGGGCGTTACGGAAACAGCATAGCTCAGTGATATGTCATAAATGTCCCTCATGGGAAAACCACAATAGCGACTGCGGCATTTAAACCCGCGAGCCCAACTGCCCCCCCTGCAACGCGATTGGGGGGGCAATGTTTGTCACGGCAGCCGGGGGGGGGCCTAATGAAAGCCCCCAGGTCTGCCTTCTGTCTGCCTCTGCTAAGACATGTCTCTGGCAGGGCTTAGCACAAGCCTGTAAAAATTACAATATACTGCAATACTGTATTGCAGTGTATTGTACCAGCGATCTTGGTGTAACTAATAAAATGTGTAAAAAATTTAGATACATTTCCAGGAGTGAAAAAAACTTTAATAAATATTAAAAGTTAAAAAATTCCCCATTTTTCCCCAAGCACAATGTAAAATAAAAACAACAAAAACAACTGGTATAGCTACGTCCATAAAATGCATAATTATTACAATATACCATTATTTAACTCACACGGTGGACAGCGTAAAAAAAATAAATATATTTAAAACAGCAGAATCGTTGTTTTTAGGTCACCTTAGGGCTAAAAAACAATTAAATAAACTGTGATCAAAAAATCGTATGTACCATAAAATGGTGCCAATAAAAACTACAGCATGTCTCGCAAAACATAAGCCCTCACACTGCTCAATCTATGAAAAATATAAACGTTATGGCTCTCAGAAAGTGGTGAAACAGAACATTTTTTTCTTTGTAAAAGTAGTCAAATATGAAATATTTTTTTCCTCTTTTCTGTTGTCTGGGTGCGTCTTATAGTCCGAAAAATACGGTATATAATATCTATCTATATATTTTTATATACACACATATATATTGGTTTTGGATACACCTCGTTTTGGTTTTGAATGTCTGTGGCACAGGTGTCCATCTTTTTTTGTGTATTGCAGCATTAGAAACGGCAAATGGTAGATAGGGGCCCTGTTACAGATTTTGCATTGTGGCCAAGGAGTTACAAGTCATGCCCCTGGCTTCCGTCACTTTAAAATACACTCTGTTTCATGAAGCAATTACATTGCCTCAAAATGATTCTCTCCTGTGATTACATGGTTTGGAATTGGAGAATGTGAATGGAAATAACATATATGATCAAAATGCAAACTTCCTCAACAAATAGGAATGCACTGTATCAGTGTATATATATATATATATATATATATATATAGATGCATGTATATATATATATATATATATATATATATATATATATATATATATATATTTAGATGGATATTCTATATAATATTTTATATATATATACAGTTCTTAATATTTATAAAATATTGTTTCTTTTCTCTTACAGGTCATATATACTGTAGTTTGTTCTTTTCTCAAATAGTCCAGAAAACCGGGGCTTGAAAATTTATTTTTTCTCAAAGTCTGTGTGTCAGAAAAATATGAAGCTGTGAAATTCAGTATCTGATGAGGAACATATGAAACTATAAACGCTTCCAGGAACGGACCACGGTCTTGTTGGAACTGTCAGTTATGATGGGTCTCTCAGAGCCTTTGTGTTAGTAGATAATCCATTGCCTATTTGGAAAGGAAGTTTTCTTATATAAAACAGGTGAGAGGAATAAAATAATGATTTTTATAAGCAAAAATTAGAATTTAGTATGATTTGGTAGCCATGTTTTTGTAAATATTGCAATATATATGTATATAAATACCTGTACACAGTACAGTTGTTGCAAATTTAAAGACAAAGGAGTTATTTTTTTGCACCTTAATGGATTAATTAACACGGTACAAGAAATGTAAAACAATTATATTTCAATGTTTTATCATTACTTATATATAATACTGTAAACAGTGGACACGTTAAATTTGTTAATGTTTTCTTTTCTATTATGACTATATAAGTGAAATGTTAACCTTCTACGACACTGAATTGTAAATGCAACGGCAGAGAATAATATATATGAAGCCAAATGACAATATAAAATACAGTATTTAATTTAAATCAGAACTAGATTTATTTTTAAAGCGTAGCTAACATTTCGGGTGACTTTTCAGAATAAGCTGACATATGTGTGTACATGAGACATAATACTATTTCTGGCCATTATATGACTTGTATTCTGCATTTTGTTTTAGCAGTTTTCTCCTTTGCAGACTCTATCTCTAATTCTGAGTTGTCTCTGAACTAGTGGGTAGAGCCTAACGGCTATCATGTCTTCTGTACACTGCACACAGAGAAGAAGATAATCCTGCTCTCTTATCTCTATCTATCACATATATAGAAGCTGCAGCATCATGTAGGGCAGCAGTACTGAGTAGTGTAGCTAAGAATCCAGCACTGGAGTGACATAGAAATCTTTCCAGCAGCTGGAGCACGTGTCTTTCTCATACTACTCCTGCTTTCTCCCCCTTTCCCCCTCCCCTCTCCATAGACTTCAATGGTAGGCAGTGAAGTGACAAACCAATGATAACGACCCTCTGAATATAGTTATTATGTTATTTACACCACCCGGTAAACAGCGTAAATTTCAGACACAAAAAAAGAGTGGCGAAATTTATAAATAAATTATATGTAACCCAAAACGCTATTAAAAAATACAACTTATACAGAAAAGTTCTTATACAGATATATTGAAGGAAAAATAAAAAAGTTATAGCTCTTTGAATGCGACGATGGAAAGCATAAAAAATAGCTGGGTCATTAAGGTTTAAAATACATTCGGTATTAAGAGGTTAAATACTTAAGGGGAGTCTGACACCAGAAATTTGCACTGTTTTAATTTTTCAGATGAGTGGCTCCGTTGCAGCAATGATCACTTTATTCCTCATGTGCAATGAGCTTTTTGAAGCAACGAGAGCGTCACCGTTGCTCCAACCTGCTCTACCTTCTGTCCACAGTCTGACTCTCCCTCCTTTCCTTCTTTGATTGACAGGACTGAATCGGTGCATGAGCAGTACATCACTGAAGTTTCTCCAGTCTAATTGGCTGTGCTGCGCATGCGCCGATTATGTCACACTATACACGGTTGTAGTGTGACGTAATCGGCGCATGCACAGTATAGCTGATCAGACCAGTAAAACTTCAATAATGTACTGCGCATGCACTGATTTGGAAGCAGAGGCACGGGCGCACTCATGGAGAATATGGGGCTAGGCGTGATCACGGCTTCTACACTGCATGGCCCTGTCATTTACAGAAGGAAGGGAGGGTCATTGCTCAAAAAATCTTGAGGAATAAAGTTATTATTGCTGCAACGAGCCACTCATCTGAAAAATGAAAACAGCATTATATTCCAGTAAGGCTACACTATATTACTGTGCTGCTGCTTTGATAGGCCAACTTCTGGTGTCAGGGCATGACCACACATGGCGGAATTCCTCCGCAACTGTCCGCATCAATGCCGCACCTAATCCGGGTTGCGGATTACGGCTGCGGATCTGCACAAAATGTGCAGAAAATTGATGCGGACTAGCTGCTGCGGACTGCGGGAAAAGTGCTTCCCTTCTCCCTATCAGTGCAGGATAGAGAGAAGGGACAGCACTTTCCCTAGTGAAAGTAAAAGAAATTCATACTTACCGCCCGTTGTCTTGATGACGCGTCCCTCCTTCGGCATCCAGCCCGACCTCCCTGGATGACGCGCCAGTCCATGTGACCGCTGCAGCCTGTGCTTGGCCTGTGATTGGCTGCAGCCGTCACTTACACTGAAACGTCATCCTGGGAGGCCGGACTGGAGAAAGAAACAGGGAGTTCTCGGTAAGTACGAACTTCATTTTTTTTTTCAGATACATGTATATTGGGATCGGTAGTCACTGTCCCGGGTGCAGAAACAGTTACTGCCGATCGCTTAACTCTTTCAGCACCCTGGACAGTGACTATTTACAGACGTCTCCTAGCAACGCTCCCGTCATTACGGGAGCCCCATTGACTTCCTCAGTCTGGCTGTAGACCTAGAAATACATAGGTCCAGCCAGAATGAAGAAATGTCAAGTTAAAAAAGCAAGACGTATCCGCAGCACACATGACATGTGCATGACAGCTGCGGACTTCATTGCGGAACTTTGAATCTCCATTGAAGTCAATGGAGAAATTCCGCCATGAGTCCGCCACTGCTCCGCAACAGACAGAGCATGCTGCGGACACCAAATTCCGCTCCGCAGCCTATGCTCCGCAGCGGAATTGTACGCATCGTGTAAACGAACACTGCTAAATTAAAGTGAAAGTCAATGGAGAAACGGCTCCGCTGCGGATTAACGCTGCGGAGTGTCCGCAGCGGAATTTAAGTGAAATTCCGCCATGTGTGAACGTGCCCTCAGACTCCCTTGTATCATTATAAATAAGCAAATATGCACAGTTTGAAATTTGTGGCAAATACTGTATTTGTTGAATTGACGACTAAAACCAGAGTAGCCTTTTGTATTACTGTATCTCTAGAATTTTGGATTTTTACTTTTCTTTTCATATTACAGATATACAATACATATACAGTATGTAATATTTAGAAGTCAATTGATAAAAAAACATAATAAGACTTAATCAACTTCTATGGAAAAATAAAGATCACATATTTTTAGATTCCATTTAGCTTATCAGACAGAAACATACTAATAACAAATTAGCATGCTCACAAGCACAAATAAGCAGACAACAATCTATACGTATTAGGCCTCATTTACACGAGCGTATGCGTTTTGCGCGCGCAAAAAACGCTGCGTTTTGCGCGCGTATGCATGGCGTATGCACTGCGTATACGCAGCCTTGTTGCGTTTTAAACGCGCAAAAGGCATTTGACAGCTCCGTGTGTCATGATGCGCGGCTGCGTGATTTTCACGCAGCCGCCATCATAGAGATGAGGTAGTCGAGGCCCGTCACTGTCCAAGGTGCTGAAAGAGCTAACTGATCGGCAGTAACTCTTTCAGCACCCTCGACAGTGAATGCCGAACACAATATACACCAACCTATGAATAAAAAAAGACATTCAAACTTACCATGAACTGCCTGCTTCCTCCAGTCCGGTCTCCCGGCCGTTGCCTTGGTGACGCGTCCCTCTCTTGCCATCCGGCCCCACCTCCCAGGATGACGCCGCAGTCCATGAGACCGCTGCAGCCTGTGATTGGCTGCAGCCTGTGCTTGGCCTGTGATTGGCTGCAGCTGTCATTTGGACTGACTGTCATCCCGGGAGGTCGGACCGGAGTTATCGGTAAGTCAGAACGTCTTTTTTTTTTTACAGGTTCATGGATTTTCGGAGCGGAAGTCACTGTCCATGGTGCTGAACCAGTTTAACGCTTTCAGCACCGTGGACAGTGACTGTCTCCTGACGTCGCGTACCCGAACATTTTTTACCGGTTTCGGTCAAAACGAGTTTGGCCGAACCCGGTGAAGTTCGGGGCGCTCATCTCGAATTTGACACTCCGTTTGGATGTTTGTAAACAGAAAAGCACGTGGTGCTTTTCTGTTTACATTCATCCTTTTGACAGCTCTGGCGTGATTTTCGCGCATGCAACGCAGGACCGTCAGTGTGGCATGCGTTGTTTTCACGCACCCATTGAAGTCAATGGGTGCGTGTTGCGTGAAAAACGCAAGATTATAGAACATGTCGTGAGTTTTACGCAACGCACTCACGCAGCGCAAAATACACGCATCGTCTAAACAGCCCCATAGACTATTATAGGTCCGTACGACACGCGTGAAAAGCACGCGCGTCGCACGCGCGTATAATACGTTCGTGTAAACGAGGCCTTACACTTATGTACTGAATACTTCAATTAGCTCCATTAGACAATTTTTTTTCATTCTTAACCCCTTCCCTCTTGACCACTTTTGACCTTCAGGACAAAGCCTTATTTTTCAAATCTGATAGGTTTCATTTTATGTGGTGATAACTTCAGAATACTTTTACCTATCCAAGCGATTCTGAGAATGTTTTCTCATGACACATTGGACTTTATGCTACTGGCAAAATTTGCAATATATTCAGTATTTAATTGTGGAAAAACACCAAAATTTAGCGAAAAATTGCAAAACTTAGCATTTTTCTAAATTTAAATGTATCTGCTAGTAAGACAGATAGTAATACCACACAAAATTGTTGCTAAGTAACATCATATGTCTACTTTAGATTGGCATCGATTTTTGAACATCATAAGCATAAGATTTACCAGAGATATGCAACTCAATATCTATTGCCCAGAGTCTGCAGTTTTTAGAAATATCCCACATGTGGCCCTAGTGTGCTTATGGACTGAAGCACAGGCCTCAGGAGCAAAGGAGCACCTAGAGGATTTGGGGCCTCATTTTTATTAGAAAATATTTTAGGCACCATTTAAAGTTTGAAAGGCTCTTGCGATTCCAAAACAGTGGAAGTCCCTCAAAAGTGACCCCATTCGGGAAACTATACTCCTTGAGGAAAATTTCTAGGGGCATAGTAAGCATTTTGACCCCGCAGGTTTTTTGCAGAAATTATTGGAAGTAGACCGTGAAAATTAAAATCTACATTCTTTCAAAGAAAATTTAGGTTTAGCTAATTTTTTCTAATTTCCACAAGGACTAAAGGAAAAATAGCACCACAACATTTGTAAAACAATTTCTCCCAAGTAAAACAGTACCACACATGTGGTCATAAACATAAGCTGTTTGGACACACGGCAGGGCTTAGAAGGGAAAGAGCACCATTTGGCTTTTGGAGCTCAAATTTAGCTGGAATGGTTTGCGGAGGCCATATCACATTTGCAAAGTCCCTGAGGGACCAACAAAGTGACTCAATTTAGAAAACGACACCTCTTGAAGAATCCATCTAGGGCTGTAGTGAGCATTTTGACCCCACAGAGTTTTCATAGATTGTATTAGAATTGGGCAGTGATGATTAAAAAAAATCTTTTTTTTCCAATAATACGTAGCTTTAGCTCAAAATGTTTCATTTTCTCAACAAATAAAGGAAAAAAAGAACCCCAACATTTGTAAAGCAACTTCTCTGGAGTACGGAAATACCCCATATGTGGTCATAAATTGCTGTTTGGGCACATGGCAAGGATCAGAAGGGAAGTAGCGCCATTTGGCTTTTGGAGCACAGACTTTGCTGGATTGGTTTTTCTGCACCATGTCGCTTTTGCAAAGCCCCTAAGGTACCAGTACAGTGGAAACTCCCCAAAAGTGACTCCATTCCGAAACTACACCCCTTGAAGAATTTATCTAGGGGTGTAGTGAGCATTTTGACCCCACAGGTGTTTCATAGATTTTATTATAATTGGGCAGTGAAAGTAAAAAAAATCCTATTTCTTCAATAAGACGTAGTTTTAGCTCAAAGGTTTTCCTTTTCCCAACAAATAAAGGAAAAAAAGAACCCCAATACTTGTAAAGCAATTTCTCCCGAGTACGGCAATACCCGATATGTGGTCATAAACTGCTGTTTGGGCACAGAGTAGAGCTTAGAAGGGAGGTAGCGCTATTTGGCTTTTGGAGCGTGGATTTTGCTTGGTAGTGGATTTGTTTGAATATTGCTGGTGTTTCCGTTGATAATGTGGGGGCATATTTAAGCTGGGCAGATGTCACTGCGTGGGGTTTGGACCCACTGGGCCGTACCGCGTAGCGGGGTAGCAACTGGCAAACAAAGAACAAAACAATGTCTATAGTTCAGAACGGGTACCTGAGGCAATGTAGACAGTAGCAGAAGCACGACTTGACTTATACAGCGGTTGGCACCGTGGATGCAGCCGAAGACACAACTTGACTTTATCAGCAGGTACGATAGCATGGGATACAGGGTACAGGCGGCAGGAACGGATAACACTGGAAACTAGGAAACACTAGTAAACAGGAACTAGGAAACACTGGGAGACCATTTGCAAGACAAACTTAGGTAAACTACAATGCTCAGGCAAGTAACAAGTGGGCAGAGCCCCTTATTATATTTCAGAAGCCATTTGGGCTAATTATTGATGGGTGACAGCTGGACGGGTACTGGCCCTTTAAGGACGTGGTCGCGCGCGCCATGCAGGAAACAGTCCGAGGACCCGGAAGTGAGTGACGGCATCTCCCTGGAGGGAGCTGACGCCGCCAAGACAGATATCCATGGCTGGGGCCGTCAGAGGGTAAGTCTAAACAACGGCACCCGGCCATAGATGTTACAGCAGAGTACATCAGTGGCATAGTCAGGTGGTATAATAATGGGTTGAAAAAACAGAATAAAATAATCCATAGATGTGTGTTACGCTGTGACACAATCCTTTATGCACAGGCCGGTGTCGCACTAATAAATGTCCTTCCTTATCCCCCTTTTGGTCCACACTCCGCACCTTTGCAGTTTGGGGAATTTTGCTGGGAAGTGTTGTCCTTGTATAATATGGGCACCCTCGCTTCCAGCAGATATGTCTGGGCCCTACCCTTCCTGGTTCCCTAATTTTAGGGACCTTGATAATTTGCCACTTAAAACAGAAGAATTGTTCCCCTCGGACCTGCACAACTGCATAGTTTTTCTTTCCTGACTTATTGGAGCCTTCACTAATTTAATTTTTTCATAGACGTAGTGACATGTGGGCTGTCTTGTTGTGGGACGAGCTGTAGTTATTATTGGTACCATTTTGGGGTACATGCGATTTTTTGATCACTTGTTATCCTTTTGTTTTTGAGAGGCCTGGTGACAGAAAAAACAGCAATTCTGGCATATTTTTTTTGTTCTTTTTATATAACGTTCACCACGCGTTAGTACGCGTCAGTACGATTCTGGCGATATCTAATTTTTCATGCATCCATTAACCCCTTCCCGCTCCTTGACGTACTATTACGTCATGGCAGCTGTATCGTTCGCGCTCCATGCCGTAATAGTACGTCTCGGGAGTAACGGCCGTTTCGGCCGTCCTCCCGACACATACAGGAGCTGTGACGCTGCTGTCTTGTTCAGCAGCTGTCACAGCTCCTACAGCGGGGACCGATCGCTGTGTCCCCGCTGATTAACCCCTTAAAAGCCGCGTTCTATAGAGATCGCGGCTTTTTAGGGGTTAAGCTGCCATCGCCGGCCTGCTACGCGATAGCGGCCAGCGATGGTGACTATGGCAACCGGACACCAAACAATGGCGTCCGGCTATGCCATAGACGGAAGCCTAGTGGGTCCTGACAACGTCAGGACCCAATATGCTTGCTGTCAGTGAGTAGCTGACAATTCTAATACACTGCACTACGCATGTAGTGCAGTGTATTAGAATAGCGATCAGGGCCTCCTGCCCTCAAGTCCCCTAGTGGGACAAAGTAATAAAGTAAAAAAAAAGTTAAAAAAAGATGTGTAAAAATAAGAAAATAAAAGTTTTAAAAGTAATAAAAGTAAAAGTCCCACTTTTTCCCTTATCAGTCCTTTATTATTAATAAAAATATATAAACAAACAAATAAACTATACATAATTGGTATCGCCGCGTCCGTAACGGCCTGAACTACAAAATTATTTTGTTATTTATCCCGCACGGTGAACGCCGTAAAAAAAAATATTAATAAACCGTACCACAATCACAATTGTTTGGTCACTTCACCTCCCAAAAAATGGAATAAAAAGAGATCAAAAAGTCGCATGTACCTAAAAATGGTACTGAAGGAAAATACAGTTCGTTACGCAAAAAATAAGTCCTCGCACGGCTTTATTGATTGAAAAATAAAAACGTTCTGGCTCTTAGAATAAGGTAACACAAAAAGTGAATGATTGTTTACAAAACGTATTTTATTGTGCAAACGCCATAAGACATAAAAAAAAACTATAAACATCTGGTATCGCCGTGATCGTATCGCCCCGCAGAATAAAGTTAATATATCATTTATAGCGCACGGTGAACGCTGTAAAAAAAAAAGTATACAAAAACAATAGTAGAATTGCTGTTTATTAGTCACCACGCCACCTAAAAATGGAATAAAAACTGATCAAAAAGCCGCATGCACCCCATGAAAACTACAATGGATTCCTCAAGGGGTCTAGTTTCCAAATTGGGGTCACTTTTGGGGGGTTTCCAATGTTTTGGCACCACAAGACCTCTTCAAACCGGACATGGTGCCTAATAAAAAAGAAGGCTCAAAATCCGCTAGGTGCTCCTTTGCTTCGGAGGCCGGCGCTTCAGTCCATTACCGCACTAGGGCCACATGTGGGATATTTCTCTAAACTGCAGAATCTGGGCAATAAGTATTAATTTGCGTTTCTCTGATAAATCCTTTTGTGTTATAAAAAAAATGGTATAAAAAGAGTAAATTTCACCTCTACTTTGCTCTAAATTTCTGTGAAACACCTAAAGGGTTCATAAACTTTCTAAATGCTGTTGTGAATACTTTGAGGGGTCTAGTTTCTAAAATGGGCTGTTTGATAGGGGTTTCTAATATATGGGCCCCTCAAAGCAACTTCAGAAATGAACTGGAACCTAAAAAAATAAATAAATGAGGCAATACTTCGCTTCTTACATTATACTGATAATGAGCCGTGCCCACCCCGAGATGACCCCAGTTTTGACCGTTTGTATAAACGGAGACCCCTATTAGACCGTTCCAGTGCCCGGTTTTCCCAAGCATACACCCCCGAGAAGTGTTTTTCTATTGATGAGTCCCTGGTACATTTTAAAGGGAGGGTTCAATTCCGCCAGTACCTGCCAGGTAAGAGGGCAAGGTATGGCGTGAAGATGTATAAGCTGTGCGAGAGTGCATCAGGGTATACCTACAGGTTTAGGATATATGAAGGAAAGGCCACCCCCAAACCAGACTGCATCCTGGACTACAATAGGTACATGGGAGGGATGGACTTGTCAAATCAAGTCCTGAAGCCCTACAGCGCCATGCGGTGTGGTATAAGAAGCTGGCCGGGCACATCATACAGATGGCTTTGTACAATGCGTATGTGCTACGTCGATGTGCAGGCCAGAGGGGAACTTTCCTGGAATTTCAAGATCTAATCTTTAGGGACCAGGAAGGGGGGGGCACCCAGTACTTCTGGAAGCGAGGCCACACGCATCGTACCAGGGCAACACTTTCCAGGAGAAGGTCCCCAAACCGGTGGAAAGGGAAAGAGTCAAAAGAGGTGCAGAGTCTGCTATAAGAGGGGGATAAGGAAGAACACAATATACCAATGTGACACGTGTCCCGAAAAACCAGGGCTCTGTATAAAAGATTGTTTTAAAATGTATCATACATCCCTTGATTTTTAATTTACCCTGATGCACTCCGCACAGCTTACCCCCCTCATCTTTCCCTTCTGAGCCCTGCCGTATGCCCAGGCAGCTGATAACAGCCACATGTAGGGTATTGTCGTACCCAGGAGAACCCACATTACAATTTAAGGGGTGTATATCTCCGGTGGCGCATGCTGGGCACACTATATTGGACACTGAAATGGCATATACATATATAAAATTGCAAATCTCACACTGCACCATCTGCTGCGCATTATCTTTTACACAGTACCTGTGGGGTCAAAATGCTCACTACACCTCTAGATGAATGTCTTAAGGGGTGTAGTTTTTAAAATGGGGTCACTTCTCGGGGGTTTCAACTGTACTGGTACCTCAGGGGCTTCTGCACACATGACTTAGCACCAGAAAAGCTCCAGTAGGCCAAATGGTGGTCCTTTCCTTCTGAGCCCTCCCATGGGCCCAAAGGGCAGTTTATCACCACAAATGGGGTATTGCCGCACTAAGGACAAATTGGGCAACAAAATGGGGTATGTTGTTCCTTGTGAAAATAAGAAATTTTGATCAAAAATGACATCTTATTGGAAAAAATATCATTTTTTTCATTTCACAGCCCAATTCAAATAGGTGCTGTGAAAAAACTGTGCGGTCAAAATGATAACAAAAACCAAAAATGAATTCCTTGAGGGGTGTAGTTTCCAAAATGGGGTCACTTCTGGTGGGTTTCCATTGCTTTGATACCTCTGGGGCTCTGCAAATGCAACATGGCACCCGAAAACCAATCCAGCAAAATCTGGACTCCAACAAACACATAGCGCTCCTTTCCGTCTGAGCCCTCCCATGGGCCCAAACGGCAGTTTATAACCACAAATGGGGTATTGCCGCACTAAGGACAAATTGGGCAACAAAATGGGGTATGTTGTTCCCTGTGAAAATAAGAAATTTTGATCAAAAATGACATCTTATTGGAAAAAATATAATTTTTTTCATTTCACAGCCCAATTCAAATAGGTGCTGTGAAAAACCTGTGCGGTCAAAATGATAACAAAAACCATAAATGAATTCCTTGAGGGGTGTAGTTTCCAAAATGGGGTCACTTCTGGTGGGTTTCCATTGCTTTGATACCTCTGGGGCTCTGCAAATGCGACATGGCACCCGAAAACCAATCCAGCAAAATCTGGACTCCAACAAACACATAGCGCTCCTTTCCTTCTGAGCCCTCCCATGGGCCCAAACGGCAGTTTATCACCACAAATGGGGTATTGCCGCACTAAGGACAAATTGGGCAACAAAATGGGGTATGTTGTTCCCTGTGAAAATAAGAAAATTTTATCAAAAATGACATTTTATTGGAAAAAATATCATTTTTTTCATTTCACAGCCCAATTCAAATAGGTGCTGTGAAAAAACTGTGCGGTCAAAATGATAACAAAAACCATAAATGAATTCCTTGAGGGGTGTAATTTCCAAAATGGGGTCACTTCTGGTGGGTTTCCATTGTTTTGATACCTCAACGCCTCTTCAAACCTGGCATGCTGCCTAAAATATATTCTAATAAAAAAGAGGCCTCAAAATGCACTAGGTGCTTCTTTGCTTCTAGGGCTTGTGTTTTAGTCCACGAGCGCAGTAGGGCCACATGTGGGACATTTCTAAAAACTGCAGAATCTGGACAATACATATTTAGTAGTGTTTCTCTGGTAAAACCTTCTCTGTTACTAAAAAAAAATTGAATAAAATTGAAATTCAGCAGAAAAAATGAAATGTGCAAATTTCATTTCCACTTTGCTTTAATTCCTGTGAAATGCCTGAAGGGTTAAAAAACTTTCTATATGCTGTTTTGAATACTTTGAGGGGTCTAGTTTTTAAAATGGGGTGTTTTATGGGGGTTTCTAATACATAGGCCCCTCAAATCCACTTCAGACCTGAACTGGCACCTTCAAAAAAAGGCTTTTGAAATTTTCTTAAGAATATGAGAAATTGCTGTTTATGTTCTAAACCTTGTAACGTCCAAGAAAAATAAAATAATGTTCAAAAAACGATGCCAATCTAAAGTAGACATATGGGAAATGTGAACTAGTAACTATTTTGGGTGGTATAACCGTCTGTTTTTCAAGCAGATGCATTTAAATTCTGAAAAATGCTATTTTTTGTAAATTTTCTCTAAATTTTGCAATTTTTCACAAATAAAGACTGAATATATCGACCAAATTTTACCACGAACATGAAGCCCAAAGTGTCACGAGAAAACAATCTCAGAATCGCTTGGATAGGTTTAAGCATTCCGACGTTATTACCACATAAAGTGAAATATGTCAGATTTGAAAAATGGGCTCTGAGCCTTAAGGCCCAAACTAGGCTGCGTCCTTAAGGGGTTAAAATAGATATAAAAACAGTATAATGCCCTTTGAAACCAGCATTTATCAGTGAAGTCAAAGCATTCTCAGGGCAACCTGACATTGATATTGTTTACAGAGTGTCCTAATATTAGACAAGGTTTTATTTTATTCAAAGTTATGCCTCTATTCTGAGGCATTTTGATTATTATATTAGGGAACTGTATTATGGACAATGTCATAATACAATAATCAGATTTTATACATATACAAGCAGCAACAATTCCTGCAATAAGATGGTAGGGCGGCAGAAATGTCAAATTCCCTCTATTTCTCTGCGGTCAGTGTCAGCAGAATAGAGGAGCTGCTTACATCAGCTTGTATATTGTGAATTGAATTTTTACAGTGTTTCTTGTGAAGCACATTAACAAAATCTGATCTATATAATAGCATGCATACTTCAATAACTACTATATTACTATAACTACTATAATAACATAATAATAGAAAATTACTTGTGATGCCATTCCCATACATAATAGTAAAATGGTTTCAAACGAAATGTTATTCACAATACTTTAGGGAGACGTTTTGATTTTTTATTTTTTTTTACACGTATTGAACAAACCTTTATCTATTCACAAATGAACTGGTATATTCTAGTTCATAATTATATAATAATCACTGACATACTGTCATAGAAAACCAAACTATTTTGTAGCTGAGATTAGTTTTTCCCTGCTGGCACAAAGTTGTATCTAAACATGATCCTCCCAGCTGAGCACCATCTGTTTGCTCATAAGGTATGTACTTAACATGTCTTGCCTATTCTGAACTGCTTCCACTTTAAAGATAAATGTTTTAATGTCCCATTGAAAACACATCTGTAGTTTATCTGCATAATGCATACGGCAAACAGATCCATTGATGGGTGTTTCTAAATTGTAATTTGACCATTTACAGACAGTAAAATAAAACCCTACCAAACCTTTTGCAAAAAAATAAATAAAAATTGTAGCAGCATTTCACATTATTGTGCTTAAAATCTCCAATTGTTCATATGTTATAGTCTTCATTTCTGTCACTTGTATTGTATCATCCATGAAATGAGAAAAAAAAATGTACAGATTTCCAGGCGTAACCCAATGATGTTATCAATCATTATATTACGCACCTCAACATGCTCCAGTGCTGGTTGAACCTCCTGCCCCAGGTTGTGGTGCATTACTGTGGCAATCAAACCTACCATGCTCCATTTCCTGGCTCCTAAATAAATCTAGATACATCCCTTAGGGTATGTGCACACGTAGTGACCAAAAACGTCTGAAAATACAGAGCTGTTTTCAAGGGAAAACAGCCCCTGATTTTCAGACGTTTTTTGAGCAACTCGCGTTTTTCGCGCCGTTTTCGCGGCGTTTTTTACGTCCGTTTTTGGAGCTGTTTTCATTGGAGTCTATGAGAAAACAGCTCCAAAAACGTCCAAAGAAGTGTCCTGCACTTCTTTTGACGAGGCTGTATTTTTACGCGTCGTCGTTTGACAGCTGTCAAACGACGACGCGTAAATTACAGGTCGTCTGCACAGTACGTCGGCAAACCCATTCAAATGAATGGGCAGATGTTTGCCGACGTATTGTAGCCCTATTTTCAGACGTAAAGCGAGGCATAATACGCCTCGTTTACGTCTGAAAATAGGTCGTGTGAACCCAGCCTTAGTATATCATTTTGGATAAAAATATCAAGTTTTGAATGATGAGATTAGAAACTATGTAGACCATTTTAGCACATACAGAAGTGAACTGGAGATCAGGAGAGCACTTCAAACTGTATTGTGCATTGACTGATGAAACATTGGCATGCCAAGCAGTTCTTACCAAATCGACTTGGCATATTTTGAACTGCAGGAGGCACTGTTGAAGTCTTGGGTAAAGGAACAGAAAGATAACGAGTAACCAGATGAGCAAAGAGATTTTAGAGAGTCTGGATAATCTGATTTTGTTTGCTACCTACCTGATGACCATAGCCAGGTCATTCACACATCAGAAGTGGCCTGAATGTATGGTAACGGACCTGTTTGTGGATCCCCTGCCAGAAGAGAAATCAGAGAACAGAACCAACAGATGATTGGAATGAGAACGGCAACCCATAAGACAAGACAGGAATCACGAACCAGGATTCAGAGCTGCCTTAAAGGCAGATGTTAATAGTCAAGGATAAAATCACGTAGCAGTCAAGGCTAGAGTCAGAAATATACACTGAAGCTCAGGTCAAAAATGGCTGAACAAATCAAAGTCAAATAATCTGTTGGCTGATAAAAAAAATCATTGGGCTATGCTGGTTTCCTAGAGCAGGAGGTAGAAGTAGTACTGGAGCATGTGGAATCGAGTAAAATAACCCGGCAAATTCCCTCAAGTACTGTCCCCTCACCCTGCACTACAGTTTGTATAATACATATACTGTGGTGTTGGAGTACTACATTAATAGGGGTTGTGGGAGCACAAACATTCTGGGCAATGTAATTGTTGCCTGGAATACCATTTTAAGTATAACTTGAGGGTAAGGCCACACAGGGCGGCATTGGCTATGAAAAGCACTCCGGCATGCTATTTGGCGCGGTTGTCAAATTGCTTGTTAATTGCCGGTAAAACTGTTGTTTACCTGTAAAATTGTACGCCCATTAATGAATAGACCTTTATGGCCGCACAACTTTTCAGGTAACCAGCAGTTTTAACCACAACACCATGCACAAATTAACAAGCAATTTAAACATTTCCGCCTGTATCGTTCTTGAGTTATTGCGCTCCGTGCACCCTTACCCTGACTGTGTGAAGCTTCATTAGAAATGAATACTTAATTTTAATTAAAAAATAAATATACAAAAATGCCTATTTGAACTTAACATCATAAAAATAGATTTTTGAGAAGGTAGCAGGTGTCTACTAGTTTTGTGTACATCCCCAACAGTGACTACCGTTTTATGCATCAGTCTACTCTATTTGTACATTATTATTCATGTCTTACTTCCAGGTGTCATCTCTTATCTTGAATTATTTGTTCATTTTGTTTGTTTTAGTCAGTTGGCTGGTCTTCCCTGATGTGAAGGTACAAGTGATAATGTTAAGTACTCTTGTTCATTAAATCTGCAGAGGGAAAAAAAAGCATTTTAAGTAAACAAACAGACATTTCAGCTTCCTTAAGACATGGTTTGGGATTAGAAAACATGTCTTCAATTTATTCTTCACCCTTCTTATTAACAACTCCATCTGTTCTCCGAGATAGAAGTTGTGATTGGAGTAATATTAGACATATGTTCAAAATAGGATTCTGCACATAGTTAGTTAGTACGGCTGAAAAAAGACACATGTCCATCAAGTCCAACCAAGGGAAGGGAAAAGGGAAGGAAAAATTTCTACACATAGGAGCTAATATTTTTTTGTTCTAGGAAATTATCTAACCCTTTTTTAAAGCCTTCTACTGTCCCTGCTGTGACCAGCTCCTGCGGTAGGCTATTCCATAAATTCACCGTTCTTACTGTAAAGAAGCCTTGTCGCCTCTGCAGCTTGAACCTTTTTTTCTCCAGACGGAGGGAGTGCCCCCTTGTTTTTCGAGGGGGTTTTACAAGGAACAGGATATCACCATATTTTTTGTATGTGCCATTAATATATTTATATAAGTTAATCATGTCCCCCCTTAGTCGTCTTTTTTCAAGGCTAAATAGGTTTAATTCTTTCAATCTTTCCTCATAACTTAAATTCTCCATGCCCCTTATTAGCTTCGTTGCTCTTCTTTGTATTTTTTCCAACTCCAGGGCATCCTTTCTATGAACTGGAGCCCAGAACTGAACTGCATATTCTAGATGGGGCCTCACTAATGCTTTGTAAAGTGGCAATATTACATCTCTGTCCCGCGAGTCCATGCCTCTTTTAATACACGACAATATCCTGCTGGCCTTTGAAGCAGCTGATTGACACTGCATGCTGTTATTGAGTTTATGATTTACAAGTACACCCAGATCCTTCTCAACAAGTGAATCCGCCAGTGTAGCTCCCCCTAGGACATATGATGCATGCAGGTTGTTGGTACCCAGATGCATAACTTTACATTTATCTACATTAAACTTCATTTGCCAAGTGGACGCCCAAACACTTAGTTTGTTTAAATCTGCCTGCAATTCACAAACATCTTCCATAGTCTGAACTATATTACATAGCTTGGTGTCATCTGCAAAAATAGAAATAGTGCTATTAATCCCATCCTCTATATCATTAATAAATAAGTTGAATAATAGTGGTCCCAGCACTGAACCCTGGGGTACACCACTTATAACCGGTGACCATTCAGAGAAGGAATCATTGACCACAACTCTCTGGATACGGTCCTTGAGCCAATTCTCAATCCAATTACAAACTATATTTTCTAAACCTATAGTCCGTAATTTACCCATTAGGCGTCTATGGGGGACAGTGTCAAATGCCTTTGCAATGTCCAAAAACACTAAATCCACAGCGGCCCCTCTGTCTAGACTTCTGCTTACCTCTTCATAAAAACAGATTAGGTTAGTTTGACAACTTCTGTCCTTAGTAAAACCGTGCTGGCTGTCACTTATAATGCTATTTATTGTCACATAATCCTGTATATAGTCCCTCAATAGCCCCTCAAACATTTTCCCCACGATGGATGTTAAGCTTACTGGTCTATAATTACCCGGGGAAGACCTAGAGCCCTTTTTGAAAATAGGCACCACATTTGCCCTGCGCCAGTCCCTTGGCACTATACCAGTCACTAGAGATTCTCTGAATATTATGAAAAGGGGGACAGAAATAACTGAACTAAGCTCTTTAAGAATTCTAGGGTGTAACCCATCTGGTCCCGGAGCCTTGTGCACATTTATTTTATTTAATTTAGCTTGGACCATCTCTACATTCATCCAATTCAGTATATCAGCCGATATATTAACAGCACTGGCACCGGCTACATCAGCTGCTCTTTCTTCAGTTGTATATACAGAGCTAAAGAACCCATTTAGTAACTCTGCCTTCTCTTGATCCCCTGTGATCAACTCCCCATTACCATTATCTAGGGGTCCTACATGTTCAGACCTTGGCTTTTTTGCATTTATATGCTTGAAGAATTTTTTAGGATTTGTTTTACTATCCTTGGCCACCTGCCTTTCATTTTGTATTTTTGCTAATTTTATTACATTTTTACAGATTTTATTAAGCTCTTTATATTTTACAAAGGCTACAGCTGTACCCTCAGATTTGTATTTTTTAAATGCCCTTTTTTTGTCATGTATTGCCCCTTTCACAGAAGGTGTAAGCCATGTGGGGTTTAATTTGAGTCGTTTATACTTATTACCTGTAGGAATAAATTTTGCACTATAATAACTCAAAGTAGATTTGAAAATCTCCCATTTATCATTTGTTCCATTATTTGACATTAGTTCTTCCCAGTCCATATCCTGAATTGCAGCCCTCATCCTGGGGAAATTGGCTTTCTTAAAATTAAATGTTTTTGCCCTCCCAGCCTGCGTTTGTTTTTTACAGTATAGGTAAAATGTAACTATATTGTGATCACTGTTACCGAGGTTTTCACGAACATTGACATTCCCAACAAGATCTGCATTATTAGAAATGACCAGATCCAACAGAGCTTCACCTCTAGTCGGGTCTTCCACAAACTGGCCCATAAAATTTTCCTGCAACAGGTTGAGGAAATGTCTCCCCTTTGCAGTTGAAGCCGAACCATGACACCAATTAATATCCCGGAAATTAAAATCTCCCATTATCACTACAGTACCCGCCTGTGCAGCCCGCTCCATCTGTTTATATAGCTGAACTTCCATCTCCTCAGTTATATTGGGGGGTCTATAGATTACACCAAAAGTAATTTTTTCAGTGTTTACCTCCCTTTCTAGTTCCACCCACAAGGTTTCAACCTCCTCACAGTCTTCACCCACTATTGTCTCTTTCACACTCGCCTTCATATCACTTCTCACATACAGACATACACCACCACCTTTCCTATTTGTCCTGTCTTTACGAAAAAGTGTAAAACCCTGTAGATTTACAGCCCAGTCATGTGAAGAGTCCAGCCATGTTTCAGCAACACCAACTATATCTATATTTTCTTCCAGTATCAAGGCCTCCAGCTCCCCCATTTTACTTGCTAGACTTCTGGCATTTGTGAACATACACTTTAACTTGCCTGTCAGTTTTTCACTTTTATTATCATAAATGTGATTTGACATTAATCGGTCCTTTTTATTTACACTGATGTTTTGTAACGAAAGGATCTCCTTATCCTGTTGTCCAGTCCTCTCCCCACATTCTGTTTCTCCCCCCACCAATATAGTCTGACCCCTCTCTAACCTGGCTACCCCTTTTTTTTCTACATTGACCTCCCTCCTCAGCCCTAGTTTAAATACTCCGCCACCCCAGCTAGAATTCTCTCCCCCAGCACAGCGGACCCCCTTCCATTTAGGTGCAAATCATCTGCAGAATACAGTTTGTACCCCAATGAAAAGTCAGCCCAGTGCTCTAGGAACCCAAATCCTTCTCCTCTACACCAAGACTTCAGCCATGCATTTAACTCCCTAAGCTCCCGCTGTCTTTCCTGTGATGCGCATGGCACAGGCAGTATTCCTGAGAATACAACCTTGGAGGTCCTTCCCTTCAGCTTGTAGCCTAGTTCTTTAAAATTATTCTTAAGGCTCCTCCACCTACCATTTATTCTGTCGTTGGTACCGACATGGACCACGACAGCTGGATCATCACCAGCCCCTCCCAGCAATTTGTCCACCCGTTCCACCACATGCCGAACACTGGCACCAGGGAGACAGCAAACCATTCGGTTGAGGTGGTCTTGGCGACAAATAATTCTATCCGTCTTCCTGATTATAGAATCCCCTACGACTATCAATTGTCTTGGCTTACCTGCATTACCATCCCGCCGACTACTAGCTGGGCTGTTCTCCCGGCTGTTAGGGAGATCAGTATCCACTAGGGCTGCCATTTCTGAGACTGACACCCTCGCATCATCACCCAACTTGGCAATTTTGCCTGGAATGTCAGAAACCGGATCGGCCTTCCTTGTCTTTGACCCCTTTCTACTGCCCCTAACTACATTAACCCAGCTACTTACCTGATCCTGCTCACCCATGTCTTCACCCTCCAGTTGTAACCCACTAACTGCATGCTCTGTGAGCAGCAAGCTCCGTTCAAAATTGTCTATCCTCCTCAGTGTTGCATTCTGCTCCTCCAGATCTCTAATACGAGCTTCCAGGTGAACAATATGCTCACATCTGCCACAGAGATATTCACCCTGGAACTCCGGCTCCAGTCGTGCATACATATGGCAAACTGTGCACTGAAGAAAACCTCCAATCTTGCTATCCATTATCCCAGTTACAAAAAAAACAGCGAACAGGTGTTAATCAAAAAGATAAAGAAGTAGAAGAGCACTTACTTGGCCTTTAACTCCTCTTTTGAACTCCGGTTTTTGGAACTCCACTTAATATACAAACCACTTGGTATTCAAGCCACAGAGCAGGCTCTACAGAGTAGTGAGGCCTGATTTATACCACCTGGTAGCAGCTAAGCCCTCCCCCTTACTCAGCTACTCAGGAAACTGCAAAGGAAAAAAAAGGTTACAAATTATGTCACTTTTGCAAACTTTGTAGCAAGCAAGCAATCAATACATATATCACATACAATGGCCCCCCACTTTGTCACACACAACACAGTAAATCAATCCGGTTTTTGGAACTCCACTTAATATACAAACCACTTGGTATTCAAGCCACAGAGCAGGCTCTACAGAGTAGTGAGGCCTGATTTATACCACCTGGTAGCAGCTAAGCCCTCCCCCTTACTCAGCTACTCAGGAAACTGCAAAGGAAAAAAAAGGTTACAAAATATGTCACTTTTGCAAACTTTGTAGCAAGCAAGCAATCAATACATATATCACATACAATGGCCCCCCACTTTGTCACACACAACACAGTAAATCAATCCGGTTTTTGGAACTCCACTTAATATACAAACCACTTGCAATTCAAGCCACAGAACTAGAATATCATGAGATAATAAAACAGGGTCAACTTTAGAAGTTTATACTTTGGAATATGTTTTATTACAGTATAAGTCAAGTACAGGAGTTCTCTGCTGTCTACATTTTTTACTACAATCATAAGTGCACAATGCTAAACAGAAGCTCGGCACCATCGACAACCTTATAATCCCATTATTACTTAGATTCCCCTTGATTCTGAGCAACAGATACTTGAAGACATGCAGTTTATTATCTTCTCTAGTGCTGTGCAGATCATCAGTCTGTTTCAACTCCCTTGTGACAGATACATATTGATATATTTTGCTGAAACTCATACGTGGCATAGTAATACAATAACCGCTTTCCTGCAAGTATTTTCATCAGAAATTCTCTACCTTCTTATTTCGCTGCATCAATAGACAATCTTTCTTGAGAACAGTATAGCATACCAACGTACCTGTAGCCCAATATCTATTGAATAACTGCAGCATGTCTAGAGTGTGTGTATTAATTCAGTACAATATAACACGGGTATATCTTTCTATTGACAGCATACACATGACGCACTTGGTGTGGAGAAACAGAATACTCTGCGTTGTTGTGCCAATGGGGAATCAGTCTTTGTAGCTATGTAAGTATATTGCTCAATTGTTATGCATATATATATATATATATATATATATATATATATATAAATATATATGTTTCTTTATAACTCTAGTGAATAAGAAATATTTATTTAGGGAGACAAAATGGATGTTCAAATAATAGAGAAGGGGGTCGAATGAGATTAGAAAAAAATGGTTGGTGCGCCATTTATCTTCATGGATTATGTCTGGTATTGTAGCTCAGCCTTCAAGTAACACTGGACATGTAGAGCAGATAAAAATTAGGTTCAAGAAAATGTGTTATTTATGGTGATACATTTTTAAATATCAACATAGAGTAAAAACACCAAAATTATATTAAAAAAAACCTATAACTATTTATGACATAACTAAAGAGCCCCTACAGCAATAACAACATAAAAATGAAAAAAAATCATGGCTGTTAGAATTTTTTTTTAATTTCTCTCTTCCACCATGTAGTACCTCCTTTTTATGTATGATTAGACAGAACTGTTGTGATTTGACTGCCACATCCTCCTTGATGATCATCAAAAGTAGTGTATTTGTGCTTGTATTGCCATCATTTCTATCCAATCATGCTTTTGCAAATTTTATTTGCTTGTGGGGGTTGTTATATTAAGGTGGCTTTGCATGCCAATGCTTTTTGTGGCATTTTTCCTGGAGTTTTTTATTCAAAAAATGCTGTAGCCAAATGTTATCTTGTAGTAAATCTAAAATTCTTAAACCCTTCCCGTATACTTACGTCATAGCTGGGTAGAGGGGTATGGATCTCGCTCGTTTACCCCTTAGATGCCAGCGTCTTAGCTGTTAGAAAAAGGGGAATGGACCCCTCTGACAGCCCATCGGCCCCTTGACCCAATCGCATCTCGCCAACGGTTGTCATGGCAGCCTGAGTGCCTAATGTAGGCCCCCAGGTCCTCTTTGTACTCTTTGTACTTATGTTCAGCCCTGTCTCTGTCTTAATAGGAGGCTGTCAGAATTGTGAAAGCAATCCAATGATCACTGGTTCAAGTCCCCTAGGGGAACTGATAAAAGAAAGTAAAATAAAGTTTTTTTTTAATGTACTTTTATAATAAAAGTTAAAAAAAACAACTTTCCCCACTTTTCCCCTAATGTATAATTTATTTGAAAAAACGGGACCCCATACGGCGCTGCTACTCAGGAACGGATACAGTAGTAGTTTAGAATTGAAACTTTATTGTAGGCTACGCGTTTCAATGCCGCACCGGCATCTTCCTCAGGCCACAAACATTGTAGTGCTGGGGGAGAGAATTCTAGCTGGGGTGGCGGAGTATTTAAACTAGGGCTGAGGAGGGAGGTCAATGTAGAAAAAAAAGGGGTAGCCAGGTTAGAGAGGGGTCAGACTATATTGGTGGGGGGAGAAACAGAATGTGGGGAGAGGACTAGACAACAAGATAAGGAGATCCTTTCGTTACAAAACATCAGTGTAAATAAAAAGGACCGATTAATGTCAAATCACATTTCTGATAATAAAAGTGAAAAACTGACAGGCAAGTTAAAGTGTATGTTCACAAATGCCAGAAGTCTAGCAAGCAAAATGGGGGAGCTGGAGGCCTTGATACTGGAAGAAAATATAGATATAGTTGGTGTTGCTGAAACATGGCTGGACTCTTCACATGACTGGGCTGTAAATCTACAGGGTTTTACACTTTTTCGGAAAGACAGGACAAATAGGAAAGGTGGTGGTGTATGTCTGTATGTGAGAAGTGATATGAAGGCGAGTGTGAAAGAGACAATAGTGGGTGAAGACTGTGAGGAGGTTGAAACCTTGTGGGTGGAACTAGAAAGGGAGGTAAACACTGAAAAAATTACTTTTGGTGTAATCTATAGACCCCCCAATATAACTGAGGAGATGGAAGGTCAGATATATAAACAGATGGAGCGGGCTGCACAGGCGGGTACTGTAGTGATAATGGGAGATTTTAATTTCCGGGATATTAATTGGTGTCATGGTTCGGCTTCAACTGCAAAGGGGAGACATTTCCTCAACCTGTTGCAGGAAAATTTTATGGGCCAGTTTGTGGAAGACCCGACTAGAGGTGAAGCTCTGTTGGATCTGGTCATTTCTAATAATGCAGATCTTGTTGGGAATGTCAATGTTCGTGAAAACCTCGGTAACAGTGATCACAATATAGTTACATTTTACCTATACTGTAAAAAACAAACGCAGGCTGGGAGGGCAAAAACATTTAATTTTAAGAAAGCCAATTTCCACAGGATGAGGGCTGCAATTCAGGATATAGACTGGGAAGAACTAATGTCAAATAATGGAACAAATGATAAATGGGAGATTTTCAAATCTACTTTGCGTTATTATAGTGCAAAATTTATTCCTACAGGTAATAAGTATAAACGACTCAAATTAAACCCCACATGGCTTACACCTTCTGTGAAAGGGGCAATACATGACAAAAAAAGGGCATTTAAAAAATACAAATCTGAGGGTACAGCTGTATCCTTTGTAAAATATAAAGAGCTTAATAAAATCTGTAAAAATGTAATAAAATTAGCAAAAATCCAAAATGAAAGGCAGGTGGCCAAGGATAGTAAAACAAATCCTAAAAAATTCTTCAAGCATATAAATGCAAAAAAGCCAAGGTCTGAACATGTAGGACCCCTAGATAATGGTAATGGGGAGTTGATCACAGGGGATCAAGAGAAGGCAGAGTTACTAAATGGGTTCTTTAGCTCTGTATATACAACAGAAGAAAGAGCAGCTGATGTAGCCGGTGCCAGTGCTGTTAATATATCAGTTGATATACTGAATTGGATGAATGTAGAGATGGTCCAAGCTAAATTAAATAAAATAAATGTGCACAAGGCTCCGGGACCAGATGGGTTACACCCTAGAATTCTTAAAGAGCTTAGTTCAGTTATTTCTGTCCCCCTTTTCAAAATATTCAGAGAATCTCTAGTGACTGGTATAGTGCCAAGGGACTGGCGCAGGGCAAATGTGGTGCCTATTTTCAAAAAGGGCTCTAGGTCTTCCCCGGGTAATTATAGACCAGTAAGCTTAACATCCATCGTGGGGAAAATGTTTGAGGGGCTATTGAGGGACTATATACAGGATTATGTGACAATAAATAGCATTATAAGTGACAGCCAGCACGGTTTTACTAAGGACAGAAGTTGTCAAACTAACCTAATCTGTTTTTATGAAGAGGTGAGCAGAAGTCTAGACAGAGGGGCCGCTGTGGATTTAGTGTTTTTGGACTTTGCAAAGGCATTTGACACTGTCCCCCATAGACGCCTAATGGGTAAATTAAGGACTATAGGTTTAGAAAATATAGTTTGTAATTGGATTGAGAATTGGCTCAAGGACCGTATCCAGAGGGTTGTGGTCAATGATTCCTTCTCTGAATGGTCCCCGGTTATAAGTGGTGTACCCCAGGGTTCAGTGCTGGGACCACTATTATTCAACTTATTTATTAATGATATAGAGGAAGGGATTAATAGCACTATTTCTATTTTTGCAGATGACACCAAGCTATGTAATATAGTTCAGACTATGGAAGATGTTCATGAATTACAGGCAGATTTAAACAAACTAAGTGTTTGGGCGTCCACTTGGCAAATGAAGTTTAATGTAGATAAATGTAAAGTTATGCATCTTGGTACCAACAACCTGCATGCATCATATGTCCTAGGGGGCGCTACACTGGCGGATTCACTTGTTGAGAAGGATCTGGGTGTACTTGTAAATCATAAACTCAATAACAGCATGCAGTGTCAATCAGCTGCTTCAAAGGCCAGCAGGATATTGTCGTGTATTAAAAGAGGCATGGACTCGCGGGACAGGGATGTAATAATGCCACTTTACAAAGCATTAGTGAGGCCTCATCTAGAATATGCAGTTCAGTTCTGGGCTCCAGTTCATAGAAAGGATGCCCTGGAGTTGGAAAAAATACAAAGAAGAGCAACGAAGCTAATAAGGGGCATGGAGAATTTAAGTTATGAGGAAAGATTGAAAGAATTAAACCTATTTAGCCTTGAAAAAAGAAGACTAAGGGGGGACATGATTAACTTATATAAATATATTAATGGCACATACAAAAAATATGGTGAAATCCTGTTCCTTGTAAAACCCCCTCAAAAAACAAGGGGGCACTCCCTCCGTCTGGAGAAAAAAAGGTTCAAGCTGCAGAGGCGACAAGGCTTCTTTACAGTGAGAACTGTGAATTTATGGAATAGCCTACCGCAGGAGCTGGTCACAGCAGGGACAGTAGATGGCTTTAAAAAAGGGTTAGATAATTTCCTAGAACAAAAAAATATTAGCTCCTATGTGTAGAAATTTTTCCTTCCCTTTTCCCTTCCCTTGGTTGAACTTGATGGACATGTGTCTTTTTTCAGCCGTACTAACTATGTAACTATGTAACTATGTAACTATGTAACAGCCCTTTAAATACACCACGCGGGAGAAAAAAACCGCCAATGTAGACAGGGTTAAAGTGCAAGATGACGTAATCACTGTGAACAGTTCAAACATGACAGGTACAAAAAAAGAAATCCAATTATGTATAATGCTAATTTAAACTAAAATCGGCAGAGTGGAAATAAAATGCGGTATGGGATCTTGTCATAAGAAAAAAGGGGGGGGGGAATTGCAGACAATCATATAAAACATTAATATCCATATCGATGAATTTAAGCAGTTGCTAAAACACAATAAAATATACAGAAGTTTAGCGATGTATCGTACTTGCAATATTTCGCGGTAATTCACCATTTAATTAGGATGAAAACGAATTGAAACAAAATAAACTGAATAAGTGAAAATCATAAAAACTGCTATTGAACCCATATAGCTGGGAACTCAACTGGACGTGGAAACCATAAAAATAATGTATATTTCAGTGAAAAAACAACAATCAACCATTAAGTTGATCTGAATGTCATTTATATTTTTATTTCTAGTAATTATCCTATGGAATAAAATAAGAACATTCCATCATATAAAGATGTAGGTGTCAAGTAATTTGGATGAAAGGGAGGGCTATTTTAGACAATCTAAAATATGATTAAAGATAAAAGTTTTAAAAGCTCAAGAAAAAATACAGAAGTTTGTGCTGTATCAAAACAGCGATATTTTGCGGTAATTCACCAATTATTTGCAATCCAAACAAATTTATAAAAAAATGGATTCAGGAGGAGAAAATGATTAAAAATACTATAAACCCGTAGCGGCCAGACCCCAAAATAATCAGGGAAATTTCACCCAATGATATTAATATTAATAGAACCATTACTCATCCTTTACGATGATCATGATAGTATTAACAGTGATTACCCTGTGTAGTAAAATGTGGAAAATTCACTACAGATTCTACCAAAAAAATATATAAGTATTAAGTATACATATATAAGTAAGAATTGGGTCCTATATGCTAAAAAAACACAAATGTAACTGTGATAAAAAGGGGCATTAATCAAGATTAGTTTCTGAAATGTCATTCAAACCGTTTGGATGTAGGGTCAATAATTTAAATATCCCAAAATTTTCTCGTTGCTTGAGTTTTTGGAACCGGTTGGGAACGTCACAAGGAATTTGCTCAATAGGCGTAATAATAATTCTATTAAACTGGCAGTTATGGGATGAAGCACAGTGTCTCGAAACACTGTGTTTTAAAAACCCCTTGAGGACGTTATATCTATGTTTGTTGATTCTGCTTCTCAAACATTGAATGGTCCTCCCAACGTACTGTAAGTGGCATGAACACTCAAGGAGGTAAATTACAAAATTACTACCACAATTAAGGAAAGCCTTAATAGGGAAAATTTCTTTGGTTGTATTGGAACAGAAGGTCAGTTTTTTGTGTGAGATATTATTACAACACAGACAAAGTCCTTGGCTACACTTAAAGGATCCATTCAAAACTGGTAAAACTCTGGGAATAGAAGGTTTAAGATTGTTAATACCACTAGGGGCCAATATATTCTTCAAATTAGCTGACGGTCTAACTCAGGCAACCACTACTATCAAAAAATATTCCTCCTAACAGAGTTGCATTTACCACAGATGTACTTCAATATTTGTCTCCTACTTTTGTGAGGTCTTCTAGAAATAACCCGAAATATAGAAGTAATGAAATCCCACATTCAGGGATCAAAAATCCTCAACGTAATTTTAATATAACTGGTTCTACCACTTGCCCCAGCAATGCTAATGGTATCATCACTGAGAATAAGAATCCATCCACATGCTCTCGGTCTACTAGTTCTGGTGGCATTATGTGTCCATCCGATCACCGACTTTCAAACATACCCATTAACGCCTTCAAGTCCATAGATCTTGAGACGGAACTATTGCGTTACAATATAAAGACCGGTGTTTCTTCCCCTAAATGCCCCCCGTCTCCCCATCACAATGACTCAGTTTACACTCTAGATCAGGATAGTAATTCATCATTGATGCAATTGTCTGTGCATAACAATTCTAACGAACAATTTGACCTGTCAGTACATGATGTGGAGTCATCCCTCATTTCTGATGACTCATTTTGTGATGACCGACAGAATGTATCAATTCAAAAACCATTAGGAGTTCCCTCTGACCATCCCTCCTTATGTATGGACAACACACTTTCCGCTGTTTCTTTTTTAGGGCTCCCGTCCCAATTAACTATGCCTCCAATAACCCCAACATTAAAAAGCAAGGACTGCTTGGTACCATACATTACGAGTCCCAAAATTCAGACAATAACCAGTTTTTTTCCTACCATTCAAAAAATGTCGACAAAAAGAAAATTAGAAGCAGACAAAGATATAGAGGAAAGAGGGGTGGAAGGAGCCGTAAATCTGTCACTAATTCACTTGCAGTCCAAAAAACAAAGGAACACACAGTGAAACTTTTTAATTTGTCCACCTACAAATTGAATATTTGGGAAACCAGTTTATTGGGCAAAGGGCTTTCCTTTTGCCCAGTAGCCCCTCCCGACACTTTTGAACTCTTCATGGACCTCAATAGGTTTGTCAGGAAGCTGACCCTATCCAGACATTTTTCCTTGGCCGATGATTCCTCATTAGCTCCTCCTAAAAATGATTCAGTTGAAAGGATGCCTAGCCAATTGGCTCTAAGTGTGGATGTACATCCCAAATCCAATTTTTATCCAATACATCACCAAGGTCCGTTTCTGGAAATCTTCTCCACACTCGTTGGAAATGAATTTAGGTTGCTTGATAAACCTCAATTTATGCCAGACAATTTATCCAGTATAGAGAGAAAAGCTATCAAATCCCTACGGAATAATAAGGAGATTGTGATCCGCTCCGCAGATAAAGGAGGGGGCATCGTTATACAGAACAGGTGTGATTATCTCAAGGAGACCTCCAGAATTTTATCAGACAGTTCATTTTATTTAAAATTGGAGGCTAATCCTCTTTCCTCATATATAGATGAATACAGAACCTTCATAGACGCAGCTTTTTCAGAGGGTTTACTGACCAAAAAAGAAAAAAATTTCCTTAATATGCCATGTCCTAGTTTACCATTTATATATCACTTACCAAAAATACATAAATGTATGAATAATCCTCCTGGCCGTCCTATCATTTCTGGCATTGGATCCCTTACCAGTAATTTGTCACACTATATAGATCTACATCTACAGCCTTTTGTATTACAACTACCCTCTTATTTGAGGGATTCCACTCAACTTATTAATGATTTACAAAATCTTTTGACTGTACCCCCCTTATCTAAAGTGTGTTTCTTAACAGCCGACGTCACAGCCCTATATAGCAATATTCCCCATGACAGAGGCCTTGAAGTGATTGAATCGGTCTTAGCTTCGAATCCCAAAATTCCAACTGCACAAATTCTGTTTTCAACGAACTGTGTGGAATACATCCTCAAACACAATGTGTTTAGCTTTGGAAACAATTTTTATAATCAAATAAAGGGCTGTGCCATGGGCTCCAGATTCGCTCCGGCATATGCCAACTTATATATGGGTGAGTTTGAGGATAAACACATTTTTAACGGCCATAATTTTAAGGAACAAATTTTACTCTACAGACGTTTTATAGACGATTTATTTATTGTATGGAAAGGTGAAGAAAAAGAAGCTACTGATTTCATGGAAACATTAAATAGGAATGACTTTGGAATAACTTTCACTTATACTTTCTCCAGTACATGTATTGACTTTCTAGATTTAACCATTGATTATGATGACATTAACAGCAATTTTAATACCAGAACACACTTCAAAAACGTTGATGTTAATAGCTACATCGATTTTAGAAGTGCCCACTACCCCCCGTGGATTAAAAATGTACCCTTTGGCCAATTTAGGAGAGTGAGGAAGAATTGCTCGTCTGAAATTAATTTTTTAAGGGAATGTGAGGTTTTGGAAAGTAGATTTAAGGAGAAAAATTTCCCTAGACAACTTATTAAAGGTGCACGTTCAAAAGCCACAGAATTGACCCAAAAGTCCTGTGTTAGCCAAACTAAAAAGACAGAGGATACTACCGATTGCACTAATAAAAATGGAAAAACTAATACCAACAAGATTAAGTTTACAAATAATTTTATTACATCATATAATAGTGGACATAAATTGGTGAGATCTATTTTGTCCAAACATTGGCATATCTTGAGAAATGATCCTTTCCTCAAAAATTCTCTACCTGACAAACCAAATATCAC
This sequence comes from Rhinoderma darwinii, assembly GCF_050947455.1. Lineage (NCBI taxonomy): Eukaryota > Metazoa > Chordata > Amphibia > Anura > Rhinodermatidae > Rhinoderma > Rhinoderma darwinii. Next base: position 174,786,627 of record NC_134691.1, read on the forward strand.
CTTTAGACGGTCAGCTAATTTGAAGAATATATTGGCCCCTAGTCGTATTAACAATCTTAAACCTTCTATTCCCAGAGTTTTACCAGTTTTGAATGGATCCTATAAGTGTAGCCAAGGACGTTGTCTGTGTTGTAATAATATCTCACACAAAAAACTGACCTTCTGTTCCAATACAACCAAAGAAATTTTCCCTATTAAGGCTTTCCTTAATTGTGGTAGTAATTTTGTAATTTACCTCCTTGAGTGTTCATGCCACTTACAGTACGTTGGGAGGACCATTCAATGTTTGAGAAGCAGAATCAACAAACATAGATATAACGTCCTCAAGGGGTTTTTAAAACACAGTGTTTCGAGACACTGTGCTTCATCCCATAACTGCCAGTTTAATAGAATTATCATTACGCCTATTGAGCAAATTCCTTGTGACGTTCCCAACCGGTTCCAAAAACTCAAGCAACGAGAAAATTTTTGGATATTTAAATTATTGACCCTACATCCAAACGGTTTGAATGACATTTCAGAAACTAATCTTGATTAATGCCCCTTTTTATCACAGTTACATTTGTGTTTTTTTAGCATATAGGACCCAATTCTGACTTATATATGTATACTTAATACTTATATATTTTTTTGGTAGAAATCTGTAGTGAATTTTCCACATTTTACTACACAGGGTAATCACTGTTAATACTATCATGATCATCGTAAAGGATGAGTAATGGTTCTATTAATATTAATATCATTGGGTGTAATTTCCCTGATTATTTTGGGGTCTGGCCGCTACGGGTTTATAGTATTTTTAATCATTTTCTCCTCCTGAATCCATTTTTTTATAAATTTGTTTTGATTGCAAATAATTGGTGAATTACCGCAAAATATCGCTGTTTTGATACAGCACAAACTTCTGTATTTTTTCTTGAGCTTTTAAAACTTTTATCTTTAATCATATTTTAGATTGTCTAAAATAGCCCTCCCTTTCATCCAAATTAATTACTTGACACCTACATCTTTATATGATGGAATGTTCTTATTTTATTCCATAGGATAATTACTAGAAATAAAAATATAAATGACATTCAGATCAACTTAATGGTTGATTGTTGTTTTTTCACTGAAATATACATTATTTTTATGGTTTCCACGTCCAGTTGAGTTCCCAGCTATATGGGTTCAATAGCAGTTTTTATGATTTTCACTTATTCAGTTTATTTTGTTTCAATTCGTTTTCATCCTAATTAAATGGTGAATTACCGCGAAATATTGCAAGTACGATACATCGCTAAACTTCTGTATATTTTATTGTGTTTTAGCAACTGCTTAAATTCATCGATATGGATATTAATGTTTTATATGATTGTCTGCAATTCCCCCCCCCCCTTTTTTTCTTATGACAAGATCCCATACCGCATTTTATTTCCACTCTGCCGATTTTAGTTTAAATTAGCATTATACATAATTGGATTTCTTTTTTTGTACCTGTCATGTTTGAACTGTTCACAGTGATTACGTCATCTTGCACTTTAACCCTGTCTACATTGGCGGTTTTTTTCTCCCGCGTGGTGTATTTAAAGGGCTGTTGTTCAGACTACAATGTTTGTGGCCTGAGGAAGATGCCGGTGCGGCATTGAAACGCGTAGCCTACAATAAAGTTTCAATTCTAAACTATTACTGTATCCGTTCCTGAGTAGCAGCGCCGTATGGGGTCCCGTTTTTTCAAATAAATTATACATTTACATCGCGGTGGTCCTTCAAGATTGACCGACTGGGATCTCGGCAGCAGCACTCATCCATTATTTATCTACCTACTATACGCTCCTGACATTTTCACCTGTGGTAAGCCTCCATCTGTCAAACTAAGTTTGTTATTTCTTGGGCTTACTCACACTATGTGGCGCCGTGCTTTTCTCTCTCAATTCACTTTTCCCCTAAGGCATTGTAAAGAAAAATAAATTAACATAATTAGTTTTGCCATGTCCGTAAAAGTCTGAACTATTACAATTTAATGTTATTTAACCCGCACAATGAACAGAGTAAAAAACACACACACACACACACACATATATATATATATATTAAATGCCAGAATGCTGGTTTTTGGCCACCTCATCTCCCCAAAAAAATTGAATAAAAGTAATGAAGAAACTTACATGTACCCAGAATTTTTATAATTAAAAATTACAGCTCGTCTCACAAAAAAATAAGCCCTTTTACTGCTCAATCAACAGTAAAATAAAAAAACTTATGGCTCTCAGGATGTGGCGACACAAAACAAATTAGTTTTTCCTGGTAAAGGTGGTAAAATATAAAAAAAAAACTATACAAATTTAGTATCACTGTAATCATATTGACCCGCAGAATAAAGTTAATATGTCGTTTTAACCACACGGTGAATGCCGTAAAAATGAAACCCAAAAAACAATGGATGACTTGCTGTTTTTTTTCCCATTCCACCCCAAGTAATTTTTTTCCAGTTTCCTAGCACATTATATGGTAAATAAATGGTGTCATAGAAAACTACAACTCGTCCCACAAAAATAAAGCCCTTAAACGGCTTTATCGACAGAAAAATTAAAAAGTTATGGCTTTTGGAAGGTGGGAAAAAGGAAAAAATTAAAATAAAAAAAAATGGCTGTGGCGGGAATACACTAGAATCATTGTTTTTTTGTGGATTTTTTCTAATTTGTCTTGCATTTTTTGAATCAGTGGCATATTTACAAAATCTCAGCTTTGGCTTTTTTTCCGAGCATTTAGTGGTGTTTTTCCCCCATAGACCTTCATAGGTTTTTTTTGCCTATTAAAAATAACTGCAATTGTCAATTTGTGTGGTATTTTTTTTATGGCTTTTCTGGTGCCATTTTTTCAGAATAAATGATGTGTGCAAAGGGGAATATTTGCATCACATAATTTGAAATGTAAAAAATGCATATAGTAAAACACACAATTTTGGAAAATAATCCACAAAAAAACTCATTACCATTTTCCAAAAAAAACTATCTTAAGGGCACATTCAGACGTGGCGGAATTGCTGTTTAATTCCGCAGTGGAATTCTGCAGCAGCCGTTTTTTACATTTGTTTCTATACATTTTTAGGAAAGTTAGTTCAGATGTTGCAGAAAATAACTGTGCGGAATTTTCCCTCCGCAGCTTGCACATTACGTTGCGGAGAAGCAGCAGAATTTCACTGCGGATTTCAGCATTTGCACTGCAAAGGCTGAAATCTGCAGCAAGTCTGCTGTTATATCCACAACGTCTGAGTTACCTGTCAAATATGAAAAAGTTGCTGCAAATTCGCAAAGAATCCGCAGCAACATTTTCAGCGGAAAAATGTTGCCACGTCTGAACATGGCCTAATAGATGCATTTTTTGTGCCAAAAAAACTCAAAATGTTTGTGTGAAGGAAGCCTTAGGGCATGTTCAGACGTGGCGAAATTGCTGTTGAATTCTGCTGTGGACAGTCCGCAGTGGAAATCCGCAGCAGCCGTTTTTTTCATTGGTTTCTATACTTTTTATGTAACTTGGTTCAGACGTTGAGAAAAATAACAGTGTGGAATTTAGGCTGCGGTGCAGAAATTTCACGCCGCAGCATGCACAGTCTGTTGCGGAGGAGCAGCGGAATTTCACTTCAGATTTCAGCCTTTGCAATGCAGCAGAAATGTTTTGCCACGTCTGAACATGCCCTTATAGTACAGTCAGACTTCAATCTCTGGACCTCTAGATTAAATGTCACTTCTTAACAAAAAGTTCTATGCAAAAACTTGAGTTTTACCTAGACTACGGTTGATCTTAGATCTTTACAGCTTATGTGGCCACCAGGATTCGATACATCGGGCAGTCTCCTACAGTATGCTTGATGTGACATAGTAGAGCTTAGGGCTTGCACAGAGGAGTGTGTGTGGAACATGTAGTCAAGCTAGTGAAAATCTAACGTCATACTGTTTTATCACTGCTTGTTTTTCAGGAATTAATTTGGAGTGTAATACTTCAAAAGAGGCTCGAGCCTTTTGTTCTATGAGGCTGAGAAGAACATTTTTGTGCTATCAGCCATTTAATCTTTAAAAAGTCTGAACTGCAGAAAAACCTTTTGATACATTTATTATAGTAAAAACGTACACAACAATGGAAAGCTATGACCATGATTTTATGCTCCAATAACTTTAATCAAGGTTGGTTTCTACACTTTAATGTGTAGTGGTCTCTTGGTGAACTACAAAAAGGATGCAGAGCTTTTAGAGACCAAATCTTCTTGCAAGACTTGTACTTGTAGTAAATATGCTCTCACTGGATTATATGTCCAAAAACTAATGATGCAACTGCAAGAAAATGTTTTCTTATGCACTTAGCTTAATCTCACTTTACAAAATGTTGTTTAGAGTAGCATGCTGCTGACAAAGTATTACGTTGGAATAAACATTAATACCATCTTATTCTGTTTTTATGGTGTTCATTTTTTGTAATTGGAATCTCATTATTGAGTTGTCATGATCTGGTTCATAAAACTTTATAGTTTTGTTTTCCATGTTGCACATACATAAATGCTATATTGTTTTATCTCATATATAATGAAACATTTTTACAGTACATCCTGCAGTGCTCTCTTGCTTTGCTCTGTTCTGCAATTGCATATTTGTGTGCAGTTTCTAGTATCTGTTTTAGCTTGACTTATAAGTTCATTAAAAATAGAATTGGGCCTACTAAAGTATTCTTGAAAATGTTTAACAATTAATATAATTTGTGCATAAGTCATCGATGCTCAAGTAGTATGATGTAGAACAATAGAGAGATAATAGAGTGCAATATGAGACACTGTGAATGTAAAGAGGAGTTAACAGAATTCTAAAGGGGTCATCTGGCTTAGAAAATACATTAAAAAATACCTTATTACCTTAAAGTGTAGATATGCGTTTGACACACTTCTGAAATATCAAAGTGACATGTCAGAAGTTTGGATTGGTGGGGGTCCGAGCACTGAGACCCCAACCAATCGCTAGAACGAAGCAGCTGAAGCACTCGTGTGAGCGCTCAGCCGCTTTGTGTCTGTTCGGCTTTTTTCCGGAAAGCCGATGTATCGGAGAACGGGCTCATAGACTTTCTATTGAGTCCGTACACAATACATTTATTTCCGGAAAAAGCCAAACAGACACGAAGCGGCTGAGGGCTCACATGAGCGCTTCAGTTGCTTCGTTCTAGCGATTGGTGGGAGTCTCAGTGCTCAGATCCCCACTAATCCAACTTCTGACATGTCACTATGACATGTCAGAAGTTTGTCAAACATTTAGCTACACTTTAACTAATTCAGTCAAAGTTTTAAAGACAGATACAATTTTAAATATTAGAAGAAAATAAATGTCTGTAGCAGAGAAAAATGATCCAATCCTTCTTTCCATGATACTTCAATAACCCCCTTGCTGCCAATTTAATTTGGCAAAAAAATTACTTTAGCACCTATTTTGTATTCCAAAAGGTATTTTTATTATTTTACTCTAAGGCTTCTAACATTTGTGCTGCACTAAATTTAGAAACAAGGCTTCATGGGTGTACACGAGATCATTTCTCAAATATATATATTTTTTTTAGGTTCCCACCCCCTCATTAAGGAGATAGCAGGAACTAATGTAGTTCAGCCTCAGCCATTCCTCATGCAGTCTTCAAAGAATCCAAACTACTGTAGTTCACACTACACTAATTATGTTAAATACAAATTAAATTGCTTATCTCTATATAGTAGATACATTTGATAAGCTTAGATAAGAGTTAAGGTTTTAAGGCTACCGTTAACATTACTTCCTGACTGAAAGTCGTTTCAGCCATTATCAGATCAGATCTCCATCTAATCACATTAGCATAATCCTAGAGCGAATGTTTTGAAAACTACTTGTTGATATGCCCTAGCAGCGCTTTTGCTCAATACCAGGAAAGTACTCTGTTCTGCAAAGGGGTAAGGAACTTTAGTGCAGTCACTTATTCACAGCACAATTTTTTGGTAGGTGCCAAGCACATTTTTCTTTTTAATAAACTTTAATCTATTACATACTATTTATTTTTTTAGGTTTTACAGCGGTAGCACTTTTATTTTTATTTGTATTTTTTTATATATTGAAGTTTTATTTAAATTTTGTAATACAAACGGAGACAACAGAATAATTTTACATGCAAGAAATATCTGTCTTTACACACATAAGTAACAAGTATCCATATGATTGCACTTTTATGTATGATACATTTCATACATTACGTAGATACTTGCACAATAAACAAAAAGAGAAGTCAAAAGACTAGACTATAAGGGGGGGCAATAAAGGGATGAGGATGTGACAATAAAGACATTAACGACTGTCTACATGGAATATGAAGTATCCACAAACCTCCAGCTGTCAAGACTGCCTCCTTACGCTTGGGAATATTATTTCAAATGTATAAACAGTAGATAAAATCAATCCATACAGTATTAATCTTAAACCCACCCCTCCCAATCAGAGCCGCAGATAGACAATCTGTTACCTGGGGCAAAGGTTTTGTTTGCTACCGCTATCCCTGTATCTAAATACGCTATCCTGGTGAAGGCAATGTGGCATGTTGACACCCCACCTGGCTACCAGCACTCGGGGGAATATGCCCCTGGTACCCCGCCCTTCAAGCTATGTCCCTGCTCCCAACTCCTTAAGGTTACATAATAAACACAGAAAATAAAAACAAAATAAAACTTTTTTAGTTTAACACGAAGCATTTTATGTAAGCCTAGGCTACCTTATTCTAACTAGGGTTTCCATAATTATTTTTTCAAACTGCTCACCTAGGTTATAATTAATATACCAATTTTTTTTCATATTCCATTACATGGTTAACTAAATTCTGCCACTTTGAGATCCATGATATTGTAGAGCTGAGTGAATCTTTGAAAATCTGCCATGTCTGCATTTTGCCAATGGGTGAATTTTCTATTATGTTGATTTTGCCACATATAAGACAATGGATACAGAAATACAGATCAATTTTCTAGTATTTCAGTATCCATTGACTTATATGCAGTAAATATTGCTCCATTAAAAGAATTGCCTGTCAGCAAAACTTCAACATAGCGAATTGTAAAAAATTCGCTCATCTCTAGTGTCTAGCAATCGCAACGCATATATAGATTCTGTCTAGGAAATACACTGCATAAAAAAAAAAAGGTTTTATTATGAAGTCTGGATGAGTCCCTAATAAATAATTATTGCACAATGAAAAACTAGAGTCGATTTTGTTGGATTTGTAGATAAAACCTGTTATATTTCCAATTGTTCTTAATAATATACTAGGCGATTTTATATACAGAAATTGATATATTATAAATACATATTTCCATATTTTCATATTATATCATAAACACATTCCCAAATTGACATAGTTTAACCCCTTCCCGCACCTTGGCGTAACTGTACGTCCAGATAAGCAGTAACTTCGCGCACCTGGGCGTACAGTTACGTCCGCGCTTTAAAAGTTAACCACTGCGCGGCGCTGCACCGCAGCGGCGGTTAACTGTGCAGGGTGTCAGCCCTGCTCTCCCCGTTGCCGATCAGCGGCCTGTCGCCGCTGAAATCGGCAATTAACCCCTTCGATGCGGTGGTCGATTGCGATCACCACATCGAAGAGGTTTACAGCGGATCGGCAGCCCCCCACATGTATTTGCGGGGGCTGGCGATCCTTATCATGGCAACCAGAGGCCAGACAATGACCTCCGGGTTGCCATGTACGGAAGCCTCGGAGGATCAGCCTCCGGCCGTTCCTCCTCTGCTTCCTGTCAGTGTGACAGTTACGTCACAATGACAGTTAGAACACATTACACTACGTGTGTAGTGTAATGTGTTCCAGCAGCGATCAGAGCTGCCAGTCTAAGTGTCCCCTAGTGGGACAAGTAAAAAAAGTTAAAAAAAGATAATAAAAATGTTTTGAAAAAGTGTAAAAATCAAAGTTAGAAGTGACATAAACAAAGAATGCTTTTTTTCCTATAATAAGACTTTTATTATAGGAAAAAAATTAACACGTTAAAAAAAGTACACATATTTGGTATCGCCGCGTTCGTAACGACCCCAACTATAAAACTGTAATGTTATTTTTCCCGCACGGTGAACACCGCGAAAAAAATAAACGAAAAACAGTGCCCGAATCACAATTTTTTGGTTACCAACCCTCCCAAAATATACAATAAAAAGTGATCAAAAAGTCGCATGTACGCCAAAATGGTACCAATACAAACTACATCCCGTCCCGCAAAAAACAAGCCCTTACACCGCTTTTTTGACTGAAAAATAAAAACGTTATGGCTCTAAGAATATGGTGACACAAAAATTTATTTATTTTATAAATAAGTGATTTTATTGCACAAACGCTGCAAAACATAAAAAAATTATATACATCTGGTATCGCCGTAATCGTATCGACCCGCAGAATAAAGTATAATGGTCATTTATAGCCCAGGGTGAAGGCCATAAAAAAAACAAATAAAAAACATTGTCAGAATTGATGGTTTTTGGTCACCTTGCTTGCCAAAAAATGGAATAAAACGTGATAAAAATTTTTTCTGGTACCCCAAAATGGTACCAATGAAAACTACAGATTGTCCCGCAAAGAATAAACCCTCACACGGCTCCGGTGGAGAAAAAATAAAACAGTTCTGGCTCTCAGAATATGGCGATGCAAAATGTGCAGAGTGTTCCAAAAGCAGATAAGATCGGGCGCCATTTATAAGTGCGACACTGGCCACATATCTGCGGATTATTATTTATTTACTGCATTATTATACCCTCTTATTATACCCTGATGTACCCCGCACAGATAACATGTACCCTGATGTATCCCGCACAGATTACATATGCCCCCACATTATAAACTGAAACACCAGTAAAACCCCAAACAGAACAACTACCAAGCAAACTCTGTGCCCCAAAAGCCAAATGGCGTCCCTCCCTTCTGAGCCCTGCAGCGTGCCTAAACACCAATTTACGTCCACAGATATGGCATCGCCATACCCGGGAGAACCCGGTTAATATTTTGAGTTATTTGTCTTCAGTGGCACAAACTGGGCATAACATATAGTGCACTAAAATGGCATATGAGTGGAAAATTTTAATTTTCACTCCGCACCATGCGCTGCGCATTAACCCCTGCGCGCACCATGACATAGCATGTCGTAGTGTGGGGGGTGATGTATGGAGCGTCTCACGTAAAAAATAAAGAATTTAGAACGGCAAAATCGCTGTTTTTTTGGTCACCTTGGCTCTACCTAAAAATGTAATAAAAAGTGCTCAAAAAGTTGTATGTACCAAAAAGTTGCACCAATAAAAACGACCGCTCGTCCCTCAATAAATAAGCCCTCATACTGCTCTATTGACTGAAAAATAAAAAAGTTGTGGCTCTTGGAACGCGGGGAGGAAAAAACTAAGAAGGAAAAGAAAAAAATGGATCACTCCAGAAAGGGTTAATTACTTTCTAATGAAAAACCATTTATGACCACACGTGGGGTATTGCCGTACTCGGGAGAAATTGCTTTACAAATGTTGGGGGGGCTTTTACCCCCTTTATCCTTTGTGAAATTGAAAAAAATGCAACATTTTAGTGGAAGAAATGTCGATATTCATTTTCACGGCCTAATTCTAATAAATCCTGCAAAAGACTTGTGGGGTCTAAATGCCCACTATATCCCTAGATAGATTCTTTAAGTGGTGTAATTTCCACTTTTGGGGGGTTTCCCCTGTTTTGGCGCCTCAGGGGCTTTGCAAATGCGACATGGCACCCAAAATCCATTTCAGCTAAATTTGAGCTCCAAAAGCCAAATAGCGCTCCTTCCCTTCTAAGCCTTGCTGTGGGTCCAAACAGCAGTTTATTACTACATATGGCATATTTCCGTAATCAGGAGAAATTGTTTTACAAATGTTGGGGTGCTTTTTCTCCTTTATTCCTTGTAAAAATTAAAAATGGCTACCTTTTTTCGATTTTTAACTTTACAGAATAATTCCAATGAATTCAGCAAAACAACCGTGGGGTCAAAATGCTAACTTTACCCCTAGAAAAATTCCTTGAGGGGTGTAGTTTCCAAAATGGGGTCACTTTCCGGGGGTTTCCACTATTTTGTTCCCTCCAGTGCATTTCAAACGCGACATGGCCCTGAAAACCATTCCAGCAAAATCAGAATTTCAAAATCCAAATGGTGCTCCTTTCCTTCTGAGTCCTGCTGTGGGTCCAAACAGCAGTTTATTACCACATATGGGGTATTGCTATAATCAGGAGAAATTGCTTTACATATGTTGGGGTGTTTTTTCTCTTTTATACCTTGAAAAAATTAAAAATTTCTACGTTTTTTCAGAAAAAAGTAGATTTTCATCTTCACAAACTAATTAAAATAAATTTAGCAAAACAACTGTGGGTTCAAAATGCTAACTATACCCCTAGATAAATTCCCTGAGGGGTGTAGTTTCCAAAATGAGGTCACTTTTGGGGGTCTTTATTGTTTTGGCCACACAAGACCTCTTCAAACCTGACATGGTACCTAAAATATATGCTAAAAAAAGAAGGCCCCAAAATCCACTAGGTGCTCCTTTGCTTCTGAGGCCTGTGTTTCAGTCCATGACCAAACTAGGGCCACATGTGGGGTATTTCTAAAAACTGCAGAATCTGGGCAATAAATAATAAGTTACATTTTTTGGGAAAAACCTTCTGTGGTATAGAAAAAAATGTATTACAAATGAATTTTGTATAAAAAAAATGAAATTTGTAACTTTCACCTCTACTTTGCTTTAATTCCTGTGAAACGCCTAAAGGGTTAATACACTTTCTGTATGCTGTTTTGAATACTTTAAGGGGTGCAGTTTTCAAAATGGGGTGATTTATGGGGACTTTCTAATATATAAGACTCTCAAAGCCACTTCAGAACTGAACTTGTCCTTGTAAAAATCGCCTTTTGAAATTTTCTTTAAAATATGAGAAATCGCTGCTAAAGTTCTAAGCCTTGTAACGTCCTAGAAAAATAAAATAATGTTCAAAAAACTATGCCAAACTAAAGTAGACATGTGGGGGATGGTAACTAGTAACTATTTTGTGTGGTATTACTATCGGTTTTACAAGCAGATACATTTAAATTTAGAAAAATGCTAATTTTTGCAATTTCTCGCTAAATTTTGGTGTTTTTCACAATTAAATACTGAATCTATCGGGCAAATTTTGCCAGTAACATAAAGTCCAATGTGTCACGAGAAAACAATCTCAGAATCGCTTGGATAGGTAAAAGCATTCCGGAGTTATTACCACATAAAGTGACACATGTCAGATTTTAAAAATCGGTTTCGTCCTGAAGGCCAAAACAGGCTCAGTCCTGAAGGGGTTAATATCAATATCTTGTATTCTAGTAATATAAGAGTTTAGAGTGCATGGGACTCCTTTGCACTCAGAGCAATACTATACCTTCAATTGTTTATAATATATTTACTCACATATGTCTTTATTCAGTATACCATATTAAAATGCAATAACTGTTGTTAACTCTACTCACTATAATGTTTATTAGGATAACTATCTACTTTACTTTACTACGTTTCTATACGATCTATGCAAAGAATAACATTTATTTTGTGTTATTACAGGAATCCATTGGTTAAATTCAATGTGAGGTCAAAACTGCCAGCTGAAGAAATACTTTTTATGCTCTTTTTACAACAGTAGAACTTGTATGGTGTGGAAAAGGTGCACATCAAGCTGGATCCTACAGTTTTTCAGCAAGTGTTGGAGTTTTAACTACCAGGCTGTAGGGACGTCTTTTCCAATGCTTACAAGGAACTGCTTATCGCTGCTTCTTTGGTTCCTTTTTGATGGAGGTCTTTTAACACCACTGCATTCCCAGCAGCCACCACAAACTTCAGCGTCCAAGCAAAAAGAAAATGTTATCATCACAATGTCGGGAAGGAGATCAGCAGCACAAAGAGTTAAACGTGGTTGGGTCTGGAATCAGTTCTTTGTGCTGGAAGAATACATGGGATCTGAACCACAATATGTGGGAAAGGTACTGTTTTTATGAGACTGTTTAGTACCTGATGTCAATATATGTAGATATAAAAGTGCTAAATGAAACTCAGTGGGCAGATTTATCAAAAATAGTGTAAGGGGAAAGAAAAGCCACTGCCCATAAGAACCATTAACATTCCAGCTTCCATTTGTATAAGTACCTTTGTAAAGTGGAAGTAGTGACTTAAATGGTTGCAATGGGCAACTTCTCCACTTTTTCCTTGCACTAGTTTTTAAAAAACTCTTTCCAAATTTTATTTGTGTTATATAAGATCTATAGTATAGAGGGAAAAGCTACACCTGTTGAGTTTTTATCTCATTGGGGCATGTTTATCAATGCAATTGTGACAATTTTCTGGTGCAATGGTATTGAAAAGAGTGGCATTAAGGTCTAATTTCCCATTTACTGAGCTCTAAGGCTATGTTCACACAGGGTATTTTGTCGAGTTTTTTGCCGCGGAAACCGCGTCGCAAAACTCGGCAGAAACGGCCCGAGAACGCCTCCCATTGATTTCAATGGGAGGCGTCGGCGTCTTTTTCCCGCGAGCAGTAAAACTGCCTCGCGGGAAAAAGAAGCGACATGCCCTATCTTCGGGCGCTTCCGCCTCTGACCTCCCATTGACTTCAATGGGAGGCAGGAGAAAGCGTATATCTCGCTGTTTTATGCCCGCGGCGCTCAATGGCCGCGGGCGAAAAACGGCGCGATAATTGCCGCGAAAATCGGCGTGCAGGGAGAGGAATATCTGCCTCAAAGTTCCAAACGGAATTTTGAGGCAGATATTCCTCCCCCAAAATACTCCGTGTGAACATAGCCTAAACCTTTCTTTTTCCATCACTTGTAAAGTGTGGGGAAAAGGGGCATGCTAAAGTTTCATGCTTTAAAGTTTTATGTTTTGTGACATATAAAAGAAAATACAGTACCGCCATTAATTCACTCAAAAATGTCACAGTGAGCTATAACAGGTAATACCTTGTCACACATGCAGATTTGATGCAGCTTTTGGTGCAGTGTTTGATGCATTTTGTTTTTCAGCCAAAGCCAGTAATGGATCCAAAAGAAATAAAATATATAAAGGAAAGACTTATATTCTTTTATATACCCTCCTGTTTTGAGTGATAATCTTAAAGGCAATGCATCATCAGAAAATAACATATTATTTGAATAAAATTGTTATTATTAAATATTTAAAGTCATGGCATCACAAGCAGCCTGTTCAGGGAAGGCATTCCAGTGTCTCATAGCATATAGGCCTAAATTAGCTGAGGAGGCCTGTAGCTCTTTTTGCCATGATAGGTGAATATAAGTCTTATTTAATGGGCCATTACTACTGAGTTCAGGGCTGAAGGGCACCATTACTGAATTGGGGCACAAAAGAAGCTCAATTACTGATTGGGGCACTAGAAGACATTATTATTGCGTGGCGGTAGTAGGAGGCATTATTATTGAATGGGGGCACTTAGGGTATTATTACTAAGAGGGGGCCATAGGGGGCATTATTACAAAGTAGGGGGCAATAGGGGTTTTTATTACTGAGTGGGGGGCACTAAGAGGTGACCTATGAGGCATTATTACTGAGTAGGGGTACTAGGGGGGATTGTTACTGAGTGGAGACACTACGGGGCAATTTTACTAAGTAAGGGGCACTAGGAGGAATTAATACTGAGTGGGGTCACTAGGAAACATGGAGGCATTATTTCTGAGTGGGGGACTATGGGTCATTTTTACTGAGTGGGGGGCATTAAGAGGCATTATTGCTGAGTGGGGGCATTAGGAGGTATTCATACTCAGTGGAGGCGCTAGAGTCATTATTACTAAGCGTGAGCACTAAGGGACATTATTACTCAGTGGGGGGTACTAGAAAGCATTATTACTATTTAGGGGCAGAATGAAGCTCTTTAGCAATAAGGTCATTTTACAGTTTTTTGCTGCACAGCGGTGCAACCCAGCTGTGCAACTGTGTAGGGTACTGCAACCCAGCTCCTAAAATGGGGGGTTATCAATGAAAGGAGTTACATTTCAGTTGGGGAGGGGGTGCCAAACTAAAGTTTTGTGAAGAAAAGTCTAGCTAGGCCTCTGAAATAATGGTAGATAAAAGAATCACACAATATGCTTACATATAGAGAAACTATTTTTTACATTTTGGTTTACTCATCATGTAGTAATACATGTGGACTACTGCTCTCATATAGGAGATATTTTGCATATCTTTTAAATTATATTATAAAATTAGTTTTTTGTCGCTATATTCTGAGAGCCATAACTTAATTTAATTTTCCATCGATGGAGCAGAGGAGAGGGCTTGTTTATGAGGTACTTATGACTTTTTTTTATCACAATTTGTTCCATTTTTTGGGGGGAAGTGTGGTGACCAAAAAACAGCAATGCTTGCATTTAGATTTTTTTTCCTACGGCGTTCACCCAGCGGGATAAATATTGTGATATTTCACAATTTTTTTGTTTACTTTTTATATTGCTTACATACTGTATATTTTTGTAAAAAATTGGAAAATGTTTTTTTATCCTTTAGTGAATTTTTTATATACATCTTTTAAAATGTTTTTAAAACTTTTGATTTAGTCCCCTCAGGGGACTTCATTATGCGAGCATTAGATAAATAAACTGACATGCTTATGTGTTGCAGTGTATTACCTTTATCTATACTCTACTATTAAGTCTTGCCTCTGGCAAGGCTCAATAGTAGGGCACTGATGACAGACCTGAACCTTCAATAGGCCTCAGACTTAAATGGCAACCATTCCTAACCTGAAGATTTAGTCGCTGGGAGAGCGATCAGAGGACAAAGGCAGCCCTAACTTTGTCTAACCGCTTAGATGCCGCAATTGCTATAAACTGGTGTGTTTGAAAGCCTGCACCATCTTGGGGTAGCACATATCCGACATACTTCTACGTCAGATGTTGCTACGCAGTTAATGTAATTAAGACAAACTAGGACAGTAGTTTTCTTACAAATGGATCTGGATAAGTTGGAGACTTGGGCAGAAAAATGGCAAAGGAGCTTTAACACTGATAAATGTACGGTTATGCACTTGGGAAGGAAACATACATGTCATCGTTACATACTAAATGGAAAACGCTGAATAAAACTGACATAGAAAAGGACTTAGGAATTTTATTTCACAGTAAACTTATAGGGAACCTGTCATCCACATTATGCTGCCCTCACTGAAGACTGCATAATGTAGTGACAGATGCTCTGATTTCAGTGGTCTACTACTTATTTGCTTGTAAAGCCATTTCTGAGAACTTACATGCAGAGCCTAGGCAGTTCTGCCACTTTATAAATCTTTGTCAGACTGCACATGGAATATTGTGGACAGTTTTTGGCACCAGTGCACAAGAAAAACCAAGTAGAGCTTGAGCAGGTTTAAATGCGGGCAACTAAAGTAATAAATTGAATGGGTGGACTACACTACCTAGAAAGATTAACAAAATGAGGGTTTTTTAGTTTAAAAAAAGATAGCGGAAGCATGACCTAAAAACTATGTATAAATATATCTTTAAAGAGAACCTTTCACCTCCCCATACATGTGCAGCTGAATGCAGCATGTAATGGGGAGGGCTGCACAAACCCTGGGGCACTTAACATTTTTTTTCTACATCCCTCCGTTATTTAGATATCGGTGCCGTTATATCTGGCGCCCAATATTTAAATAACCCCCTGAACAGTCAACGGGGCATGTACTGGCCTGGGGGCATGTTACTATGGCTGTGACACTGTCCAATCAGATATGGACAGTGCCACAGCAAGAGCGAGGAGAGAGAGTGTGCGATTGCTGTCTTTTCACCCGAACTGGCAAGGGGGCGTGTCACTGCTACGGACATTGCAAGAGCTGTGGAGAGGAGAGCGCGCATGCTCGCTCTCATCTCTTCAGCTCTTGTGAGAGAGCAGTCTTGTATTGTCTGCCGAACTGGCAAGGGGGCGTGTCACTGCAACGGACAGTGTAAGAGCTGGAAAGCGCTTACACTGTCCGTAGCAGAGACACGCCCCCTTGCCAGTTCGGCAGACAATACAAGACTGCTCTCTCACAAGAGCTGAAGAGATAAGAGTGTGCTCTCCTTTCCCCAGCTCTTACACTGTCCGCAGCAGTGATATGCCCGCTTGCCAGTTCGGCAGAAGACTAATCTTGAAAGCTGAAGAGTGAGAGTGAGAGCGTGTGTGCGCGCGCGCACACACTCTCCCCTCGCTCTTTCTGTAACACTGTCCATATCTGATTGGACAGTGTCACAGCTATAGTAACACGCCCCTTTGCCAGTACACGCCCGGTTGACTGTTCAGGGGGTTATTTAAATATCGGGCGCCAAATATAACTGCACAGATATCTAAATAACGGAGGGAGGTAGAATTTTTTTTTTAAAGCTCCCCAGAGTTTGTTCAGCCCGCCCCATTATATGCTGCACATGTATGGGGAGGTGAAAGTTTATCTTTAAGGTCAATACAGAAATCTCTCTCATGATCTTTTTATGCCCAGAACTGTAAATATAATAAGGGGACATCCTTTACGTCTAGAGAAAATAAGGCTTCTACACCGACATATAAGGGGATTCTTTACTGTAAGAGCAGTGAGACTATCATAATGCCCCTATAGCTGCTCCCATACAGCATAATGCCCCTATAGCTGCCCCATACAGCATAATGCCCCTATAGATTCCCCATACAGTCTAATACCCCCATAGCTGCCCCATATAGCATAATGCCCCCAAATCTGCCACATAAAGCATAATGCCCTTATAGCTGCCCCTATACAATATAGTGCCCTATAGCTGCCCCCATGCAGTATAATGCCCCATAGCTGCCACCATACATTATAATTCCCCTACAGATGCCCCATATAGAATAATGCCCTATAGCTTCCCCCATACAGCATAATGCCCCTATAGCTGCCCCCATACAGTTTAGTGCCGCCTTAGATGCCCCCATACATTATGATTCTCACTTAGATGCCCCTAGTGCCAGTGCCCACATAGATAGTGCTACAGTGCCCATGTAGATAGTGCCCACATTACCCATGTAGATAGCACCAGGGTCCCCTGTAGATAGTGTCCCTATATAGTGCCACAGTGCCCATGTAGATAGTGCCACACTCCCTTGAAGATAGCACCTACCGTCCCTGTAGATAGCGCTCACTTCTAAACTAGAGCCATTGGGACTCCCACTAGGAGCGGAATCCCCAGCTAGAGCATAGGCCGGGGATTCCACACCTAGATGCTACTGTCCATATATGGACAGTGACGTCAGAGGCTACTTCTGGAGCGGAATCTCCTGCGATAGCATCGGCAATGGTGATTACGCTTCAGAGAAGCCTGAAGTCACTGTCCATATATGGACAGTGACGTCAAGGGCTTTCCCAGGCACAGCGCTTAAAGGATCGCTGTGCCCGGGAATTCCACGGCGAGCGGAGGAGCTCCCCCTGCTCCTCCGGTCTGAAATAATACTGAAGCAGGGAGCTGATGGTTCCTTGCTCCACCATTAAGTTCAACTTTATCTGCGTTCGGAGGAAACAGATACAGTTGACTGCGGGACATACCACCGGCTGCCGGGGACGGTTGGGAGGTATGATTACTCACCTGGAGGAGGAGCCCCTGACGTCACTGTCCACATATGGATAGTAATGTCAGGGGAGATTCTGCCCCAGGAGGAGTATTTAATTGTATATGCGCCCGGCCCAGTGCCCCCCCTAACTTCTCTCACAGTTACGCCCGGGGCACATGCCCCGTCTGCTCCCCCTCCTAGCTATGCCCCTATCTTCTGGATCAACATTGCAGAATAATAGGCTGAACTGGATAGAATTTTGTCTTTTTACAGCCCTACAAACTATTTTACCATGTTGCTACAGTGAAGGAAATAAGTATTTGATCCCTTGCTGATGTTGTAAGTTTGCCCACTGTCAAAGACATGAACAGTCTAGAATTTTTAGGATAGGTTAATTTTACCAGTGAGAGATAGATTATATAAAAAAAAAAAAAACAGACAATCACATTGTCAAAATTCTATATATTTATTTGCATTGTGCACAGAGAAATAAGTATTTGATCCCTTTGACAAACAGGACTTAATACTTGGTGGCAAAGCCCTCATTGGCAAGCACAGTAGTCAGACGTTTTTTGTAGTTGATGATGAGGTTTGCACACATGTTAGATGGAATTTTGGCCCACTCCTCTTTGCAGATCATCTGTAAATCATTAAGATTTCGAGGCTGTCGCTTGGCAACTCGGATCTTCAGCTCCCTCCATAAGTTTTTGATGGGATTAAGGTCTGGAGACTGGCTAGGCCACTCCATGACCTTAATGTGCTTCTTTTTGAGCCACTCCTTTGTTGCCTTGGCTGTATGTTTCGGGTCATTGTCGTGCTGGAAGACCCAGCCACGAGCCATTTTTAATGTCCTGGTGGAGGGAAGGAGGTTGTCACTCAGGATTTGACGGTACATAGCTCCATCCATTCTCCCATTGATGCGGTGAAGTAGTCCTGTGCCCTTAGCAGAGAAACACCCCCAAAACATAATGTTTCCACCTCCATGCTTGACAGTGGGGACGGTGTTCTTTGGGTCATAGGCAGCATTTCTCTTCCTCCAAACACGGCGAGTAGAGTTAATGCCAAAGAGCTCAATTTTAGTCTCATCTGACCACAGCACCTTCTACCAATCACTCTCAGAATCATCCAGATGTTCATTTGCAAACTTCAGACGGGCCTGTACATGTGCCTTCTTGAGCAGGGGGACCTTGCGGGCACTGCAGGATTTTAATCCATTACGGCATAATGTGTTACCAATGGTTTTCTTGGTGACTGTGGTCCCAGCTGCCTTGAGATCATTAACAAGTTCCCCCCGTGTAGTTTTCGGCTGAGCTCTCACCTTCCTCAGGATCAAGGATACCCCACAAGGTGAGATTTTGCATGGAGCCCCAGATCGATGTCGATTGACAGTCATTTTGTATGTCTTCAATTTTCTTACTATTGCACTAACAGTTGTCTCCTTCTCACACAGTGTCATACTTATGGTTTTGTAGCAAATTCCAGCCTTGTGCAGGTCTATGATCTTGTCCCTGACATCCTTAGAAAGCTCTTTGGTCTTGCCCATGTTGTAGAGGTTAGAGTCAGACTGATTAATTGAGTCTGTGGACAGGAGTCTCTTATACAGGTGACCATGTAAGACAGCTGTCTTTAATGCAGGCACCAAGTTGATTTGAAGCGTGTAACTAGTCTGGAGGAGGCTGAACTCTTAATGGTTGGTAGGGGATCAAATACTTATTTCTCTGTGCACAATGCAAATAAATATATATAATTTTGACAATGTGATTTTCTGTTTTTTTTTTATATAATCTATCTCTCACTGGTAAAATTAACCTATCCTAAAAATTCTAGACTGTTCTTGTCTTTGACAGTGGGCAAACTTACAAAATCAGCAAGGGATCAAATACTTATTTCCTTCACTGTATGTGCACCTTTTTGGGTGCAATTTGTGCAATTTTTGTCATCTCATTAATTTTTGCAGCTACAATAGAATTGCTAACACCTACCTACTTATCATATATTTATCTAAAGTCTGTCCAAAAAACCCAAAATCTACCTTTTATCCATGAAAACCTACATCTATGCTTTATCTGTGCTGCTTATTAGATAAAGGGATATTTATTCCTTTAGCATTTCCCTTTTTGGTTATATTTATTAGCCAGCTAATGGTTGGCCTTTCTTTACATAAGTTATATTGCTTAACACAATCACAACTACTTTGAAATAGCCTTGAATTGGAGCCAATGTCTTTGTGAAGGCTGCTTCAGGCAAAAAAAAAACCTTGTGCAGAATGTTAAGTGAGTCGGTGCTTACACAGGTCATGGTTTGGGCAGCAACAGGTTGTCGCTCTCCAGGTAATATGTACAGTAAGCTTGAGGCACATAACTGCAAGGTTAGTACAGCTTTTTAAAATAAGACAGACAAAGTTTACATCTCCCTTTGAATGGTCTATTGGGAAGAAAACAGTCAGGATCTCACATATAATTTAGCAGACACCATTTCTGGGATACAATGACATTTACGGTAAAACAGAGCAAAAGTTTTTTTTATCATTTATTTTTATTCTAAATATTATTATGAAAGGAATTGCCTCATGATTGCTAAAAAGATATGTAAAGATAAATATTCCTTTTGATGCATTCTGTAATCCACTTTGGAATTAACTGGGCATGTTGGTTAAACTTTGGCCATAGAAGCTTATTATCAAATCTCCTCTGTTTTTTTCTCCCCAAAGAAGCAGTGCCACTCTTGTCCTTGGACTATATCTGGTATTGCAGCTCACATATCAGGATTGTGCTGTTGTTTTTTTTGCATAGAGAATCCGTTGGGATGTATATGGCATAATATTTTTGTATTTTTATTGTATAATTTTGGTACATTGATTTGAATAGTAATATATACTTTATAAAAATAAGCAGTATGTATATTTGTTATTTGTAATTGACCTCGCAACCGGAAATTAACTTGTATGATTCAGCTGTTTGACAAATGATAGGTACTGCAATAATGTCATTGTGCTCAAAAGTATAAAGAAGGACGAAGAAGGATGGTTCGGCCAGAAAACTGGCTTCAGGGCTGAGGTGGAAATTTCCCTGTATGACTTGCATACAACTGCGCTGTGGAGCCTGTCTCTTTTCTATTTTGATCGGAGCTCCCTATTTCACAAGCAGCAGTGCATAACCAACAGAGTGTAGATTCTAGACTCCAGTTATGAGACATTCCTCTTAACACTTAAAAGCTATGTACACCTTTGAAATCTTTTTTTTTTTTTTAACAAAAATGTCTATCAGTGTGTTTGGTTCAACTTTCTAGAACTTTTTATTAAAAATTATTTTTACTTTTTGAGATACAGCTACTTTGTATCCTGCATATAGAGTAGCTGGTTCTAGCTCTGAAACCGGTATCCATCTGGTCAGCGGCAATGATGGGTTCAGTGTCAGTGGGTCCTGCTTGTCCCACATCTGAGTTCATATTTAGAAAGTTGTGCCAAATACACTGATAGGCATTTTTATAAAAATTATGATTTTAAAAGTGTACATAGTCTGTGATTGCAATGTTAAAAGAAGGTTGGTCCTTCCTATATGAAGTCACTGTGAACTCTTTTTCACATGCTTAGAAAGGCAGCCTAGGTCATTTGAAAGGTATGCTCTAACAGATGCCTAGGTATATTACTATGCATAGACTTAAAGTATATACATATACGAGTATATTACAGTTAGAACTAATGAGCAAAATTAAAATTACCTTAATGGGCTGTGAATTTTTTTAAATAAAAATGATTAAAAAAGTTGTAAAACATACATTAAATATATCACACAACAGTGAATATTAAATACAGATTTGGTATACACATGAAAATCAGTGCTATAAAGTTAACGAATAAAATGTCCAATATAGTGAATAGTGTAAAATGTAGGATGGAATCATATTTTCTGCATTTCCTAAATTGTATGAATTAATATAAATTAGACCATATGGTGCGTAAAAATTGCAACTCGTCTGCAAAGAAACAAAGCCTCATATAGATACATTGACGTGAAAGTTAAAAAGCCATGCCCGCTGAAATGAGGAGGGGAATAAATGAAAATAATAAATCTATTGGTTCTTAAGGTCAAGGCCTCATCACAGACTGCCTTTGATTTTGCTGGGGGAAGCTACGACCAGACAGACTTTTTCTCTCTCTCGGTAGTACGTGGACAGCCCAAGTTTGACAGAATGGTAGACGCTTTGCCCATAGAGGAGAGTCCCCCCCCCTATTACCTATAGTATATAACTCATATGGCATATGGATAAGGCTTGTCTTGAAAGGACAACCTCTTTAAGGGGTTCATATATTGTCTTCTTAAACTTAGAATAGAGCTTTTAATTATTATTTTTTTTTAAACTGTCACACTGAGATATTAATATCTTTATGTAAAAAGTATGAAGTCTCCAAAAAACCAGTCAGTCATTAAATGATTCAGTTTATTAATTACTGGCTAATTTTGTTTGTGAGGCCGTACACACGACCACAATGTTGTTTACATGCAGTCCATTTTATTTTCCTTTATAAAACAAAGCCAATGTTGGGCTTATGCAAGTCAAGGGAGCAATGCACACGTGTTTTCACCGCCATATTTATGTACAAACGTGCATGACTCAGAACACAGCATGCTCCATCAGATGTCAGATATTAGCCATTATCACCCTAAGGAAGTCCATGAAACAGGAAAACAAAGGGAACAGTAATAAGGATGCATATTTAACATTTATAACCTAGATGAAAATAGACAGGAACATTTTAATAAAAAATTGTTTTGTATTCAACATTTGGGCTGATTAATTTAATGATATAATTTCATATGGGTTGAAGTTCCATATCCCCTGCTTCCCTTCACATGGCCAGAGAGTTCAGATCAATATTTTGAAATCTGGGACCAATGGAGGATAAAAATAGGGACGTAAAAAAACGGAACATTCTGACTATATGTATTATCATTTGAATGTGTGTATTAGTAATGTATATTGTGCTTTATAAATTCATGTTTATTTCCACATTTGTTCCATATTCTCTTCATATGTTATAGGGTGCTTGCTATAGGTCAACTCTTACCCGCCAGGACTTCAATGTAAAATATTTCATATGGAACACATACAGATGTAAATTGTCCATAATTCATCATCCGATAAGGCATGCTCGTTCTGCATGAAAATGCGGTCAGTTTATGAAACTTCGTTCATAAGCAAATAAGCAGCTGCCGTATGCATCATGTTTTTAATCTATTTAATCTGCATCTTATAAAAATGTAGCCCTTTCACAGATATAATACAGTTCTCTGAATAATACTTCAAAGATTAAATTGTTGCTTCCTGCAGTCATCACAAATGGGGAAGCTTACTGCGTACAAATATATTGTATATAGCTCCCACTGGATGCAATAATAAATCAGTCTACAATAAGCTCCCCCTTGTGGTAGCTGCAGGCAGCCAGAATTTTATAATTTAACTCATAAGCTGGGTGATGGGAAGCAAAGCCTTTGAAGCTCTGTATCAGAAAAACAAACTTTGACCATTCTAAATCTGTTATTAAATTAAATTAATCAGCACAACATTTTTTTACATAAAAATGAAACGATGTTAAAAGTTTGAAGTACACTTTAAAAAATAAAATGCTCACACAAAACTGACATAAATATAGAGCTAGACACAGACATCTAGTCCTTACATCCCCTTCGAAGTATTCATCATAACAAATCAACAAAGCATTTTAACTGAATCATTTCATCTTCACTCAGTGTGAAATAGAAGTCTGAAAAAAAAAGAAAACATTAATCTAGTCAATATTATCTGTCAGTATTTCAAAAACAAGCTGGGCTATTTGTGCTTTGAGCACTGCCAATAGATGGAAGCACAGCAGGCTTATACCACTCTACATTCCTATTCATACTCGAATATGGAGGCCGCTACTAAAGAGGTTCAATTGCTAATGTAAGGTAAATAGTTTTGCATACTGTGCTTGACTTATTTTTCAAATCTTCTATAAATGTTTCGGATTTATCTGGCCGAATACGTGGAACTCTTTAACATTGGAATTATTCCATCTATCTATCTATCTATCTATCTATCTATCTATCTATCTATCTATCTATCTATCTATCTATCTATCTATCTATCTATCTATCTATCTATCTATCTATCTATCTATCTATCTATCTATCTATCTATCTATCTACGTGACTTCTATGTATGTGTCACAGTCAGTGAGTATGTGGACCCACTAGGCCGCACCGCTGTAGCGGGGAGGCAGCTAGCCAAACAACAGAGCACCCAATAAATACAAAGTCCAGCACAAGGGTACCTGAATAGTCCAGACAGTAGCAGAGGCTTTAGCACGGATGGGGCTGGATGTGGCAGGTTGCGCCAGACATGGCGGATGACAGCAGGTTGACCTAGATGTGGTGGACGGCAGTAGGTGCTGCAGGTCACGACTCCAACACTAGACAGGCTCAGGAACAATGCACAGCACAGGATACAGGATACTGGTAGCAGCGCATAGGAACACTGGGAATAGGATAACACTGAGGGACCATTTGCAAAGACTAAGATGGGAATGACTAACAACGCTGAGGCAGGGAGTAAAGGGGCAGGGCCCCTTAAGAGAGATTGGGGCTAATTTAAAATATAATTAATGTGTGTGTGCTGGCCCTTTAACCCCTTAATGACCAGCCTATTTTAAACCTTAATGACCAAGGTATTTTTTAAGTTTTTCCATCGTCGCATTCCAAGAGCTATAACCTTTTTATTTTTGCGTCGACATAGCTGTATATGGTCTTGTTTTTTGCGGGACAAGTTGTATTTTTTAATAGCACCATTTTGAGATACATATTATTTATTGATTAACTTTTATAAACTTTTTTTGTGGGGGGAATAAAAAAACCTGAAATTTTGCCACTCGTTTTCGCGTCCTAAATCTACGCCGTTTACCGTGTGGTATAAATAACACAATAACTTTATTCAGCAGGTTGTTACAATTGCAACGATACCAAAATTTGTATAGATTTTGTATGTTTTACTACTTTTACACAGTAAAAAGTTGTTTTTTTCAAAATTATTTGTTTTTGTGTCTCCATATTTGAAGAGCCATAACTTTTTTTATTGTTCTGTGAATGCAGTTGTATGAGGGCTTTTTTTTTGTGGGAAGACTTGTAGTTTTTATTGGTACCATTTTGGAGTAGATGCGACTTTTTGATCACTTTTTATCACATTTTTTTAAAGTCAGGATTCACAGAAAACAACATTTTTTCCATGGTTTTTAATTTATTTTTTTTACGGAGTTCACCATGCGGGTTAAATAATGTAATAGATTTATAGTCGGGGTCGTTATGGATACGGCGATACCAAATATATGTAACTTGTTTACTTTATTTTGGTTTTTTAATAGCAAAGCAGTTTGTAAGGGGAAAAGGTGGGTTTTTAATTTTTTTTCCACATTTATTTTAATTAACTTTAT
Organism: Rhinoderma darwinii; assembly: GCF_050947455.1. Classification (NCBI taxonomy): domain Eukaryota; kingdom Metazoa; phylum Chordata; class Amphibia; order Anura; family Rhinodermatidae; genus Rhinoderma; species Rhinoderma darwinii. Next base: position 174,811,674 of record NC_134691.1, read on the forward strand.
TAAACTTTTTTTTTACTTTTTTACTAGTCCCACTAGGGGACTTTAATATGCGATCATCCAATCGCTATTATAATACACTGCAATACTTTTGTATTGCAGTGTATTACTGCCTGTCTGTTTAAAACGGACAGGCATCTGCTAGGACATGCCTCCGGCATGAACTAGCAGGCATTCAGTACAGGCAGACCTGGGGGCCTTTATTAGGCCCCCGGCTGCCATAGAAGACACCGACACTTGGCGATCTTATCACCGGGTGCCGGTGGGAGAGAGAGGGAGCTCCCTCTCTCCAAAACAACTCAGATGCGGCGCACGCTATTGAGTGCCGCATCTGAGGGGTTAAATAGGTGAGATCGATACTTATATCGATCTCACACGTTAAAGCAGGGATGCCCCCAGCTCTCAGCTACATCTGGCAGCTGACAGCAGGGAGATTTGACAGCTCCCTGCTCTGTTTATTTATTCTGATGCAGCGCCGTAAAAAGGCTTACACATCAGAATAAAGCCCATTAGTGGCCACCATGAAAATGCGTATTGGCAGTCACTAACGGGTTAAGGCTGGGCATGAGTGACTCCTAGGAGTAAGATCCCAGCCAGCACTCACAGATCCATGGCCGTGGCCGCCGAGGGGTGAGTAGGAACGGCGGTTCGCGGCCATGGATGCTACAGTATTCCCCCCTCTTACGCCCCCTCTTCTTGGGACCAGAGAGAGAGAGAAATTTCTTAATGAGGGTAGGGGCATTAAGGTTCTCTTCTGGCTCCCAGGACCTCTCCTTAGGACCAAACCCTCTCCAGTCCAACAAATAGAAAGTCCTTCATCTTACCCTCTTGCAGGTCAGGATCTCCTTCACCTCAAACACATCAGATGACCCGCTGGGAGCAACTGTGGGACTAGGAGTCTTACTGTAGCAGTTTCAGGAGCGACACATGAAAGGAGTTGCGGATTCTGAGGGTAGGAGGCATCCAAAGCTTATAGGAGACAGGTTTTATCTGTTGTAGTATCTCAAAGGATCCGAGGAACCTGGGAGTAAACTTGTACGAAGGCAACTTTAAACAAATATTCTGTGAGGACAGCCAGATTTTGGTATCTGGAAGATACTGAGGTGGCTCTCTCCTTTTTATATCCTGCTTTTCGCTTCATGTGATCGACTGCTAGCAGAATAGAGGACCGGTTCTGTTACCAGATCTGCAAAAAGTCCCCAAATGCAGAGTCAGCAGCAGGTACCTGAGATGTAGCCGACACAGGAAGAGGGATTCTAGGATGTTGACCGTACACAATGTGGAATGGTGTGGAAGTGGTGGACTCACTTGTGTGATTGTTGTATGATAACTCGGCCCATGGAAGAAGCTGTGCCCAGTCATCATGCAGCATGGAGTGGTGGAGATAATTCTCCATGATCTGGTTAATCCTCTCTACTTGACCATTGCACTGGGGGTGATAAGCTGAGGAAAAGTCCAATTTCACTTCCAGAAGTCTACAGATGGCTCTCACGAATTATGAGGTGAACTGAATCCCCCGTTGTGAAGGGGCAAGCCATGCAAACGGAAGATGTGCTGGATAAAGAGATTTGCCAGTCAAGGAGCAGATAAATGCCGGTCAGCAAAATAAAATGTGCCATCTTTGAGAACCGGTCCACCACCACCCAGACAGTGTTGCATCCTTCTGAGGGAGGAAGGTCTGTGACAAAGTCCATCACAATGTACTGCATTGTTTACAGGCAGAGGTTGGCGCAGTCTGGCAGGCTTGGAGTGAGCAACCTTGTTAGAAGCACACTCCGTGCAGGAAGAGACAAAGTCCACAACATCTTTGGGTAGCGTAGGCCACCAGAAATGACGAGTAATCACATCTCGGGTCTTATGAACACCAGCGTGCCCATCCAGCTTAGAGCTGTGTCCCTAGCGGAGAATTCTTCTCCTGTCTGCCAACCGAACTAAAGTCCTCCTCAGAGGCATATCTCTAGCTTGCAAAGGAAGGTAGTGACAATGCAGGACGGGTCTATGATACTTTGAAGGGTCTCCACCATGTCATCCATCTCAAATGACCTGGACAGGGCATCGACCCTCACATTTTTGTTAGCAGACTGTAGTGGAGCACAAATTGGAATGGGTGAAGAACAGCGGCCACCTGGCTTGACGGGGGTTTAGTCGTTGAGCCAACTGGAGATAGGTGAGGTTCTTATGGTCGGTGTATATCAGGATGGGGTGAGCTGCGCTTTATAGCATATGTCTCCACTCCTCCAAAGCCAATTTGATGGCCAGTAGCTCCCAATCTGCAATAGAGTAGTTGTGCTCTGCAGAGGAAAAAAGTATTGAGTAATAGCCACATACTACTGCCATTCTTTTGGATCTGCTCTGGAACAGAAGTGAACCTGCACCAACAGAAGAAGCGTCCACTTTCAATGAGAACTGTCGAGACAAGTCAGGATGATGAAGGATCGAGACTGAAGTGAAGGCTTTCTTGAGGCTATTAAATGCAGATTCTGCCTCTGGAGTCCACACCTTGGTGTTCACACCCTTCTTGGTAAGGGTAGAGATGGGAGCCGTCAGTAATGAGAAGTTTGGGATAAAATGCCGGTAGAAGTTGGCGAATCCCCAAAAAAACGCTGTATGGACCGCAGGCCCTGAGGACGTGGCCATTCCAGGACCGACTTTACCTTCTCAGGGTCCATCTTGAGACCTTGATTTGAGATGATGTAGCCCAGGAATGGCAGAGAATTTTTTTCAAAAACGCACTTCTACAGCTTGGCATACAGATGATTCTCCCTTAATCGCAATAGAAATTGACGAACATGCCTCCAATGTGTCGTCGGATCTTGAGAAAAAATCAAAATGTCATCGGGATAAACCGCAACACAGACATAGAGGAAATCTCGGAAGATATCATTGACAAATTCCTGGAAGACCGCGGAAGCGTTACATAGACCAAAGGGCATCACCAGGTATTCTTAGTGCCCGTCGCGGGTGTTGAATGCCGTCTTCCACTCGTCGCCTTGACGGATTTGGAACAAATTGTAAGCCCCACGCAAGTCTAGTTTCGAAAAAATCCTGGCTCCTCGTATACGGTCAAACAGTTTGGATATTAGTGGCAACGGGTATTTGTTCTTGACCGTGATCTGGTTGAGATCACGGTAGTCAATGCAGGGTCGAAAAGATCCGTCTTTCTTTTTAACAAAGAAGAACCCGGCCCCGGCCAGGGAGGAAGACTTTTGTATGAAACCCCTCTCTAGACTCTCCTTGAGGCTTACATGGCAAGGAGAGAGTATATACCTGTCCACGGGGAAGAGAAGCATTTACAACCAGTCCAATTGGACAGTCGTAACACCGGCGTGGAGGAAGCATCTCATCCTCCTTATTGCTAAAGACGTCTGCAAATTGAGAAAAATGAGTAGGCAATCTCGCCAATGACTGAGGCAGAGACGGCTGGATGGGATGGATCTGTAACAAGCAGCGGTGGGAGCATTTGGTGCCTTATTGGAGAAACTCTCCGAACTCCAATCCAGGACAGGAGCATGCAGTCTGAGCCAAAGCAGGCCCAGTATAACGGGATTGATGGCTTTAAGCAAGATTAGGAAGGTAATTAGTTCAGTATGAAGGACTCCAACTTGGAACCTCAGTGGCTTGGTTTCAGACAAGATTTGGTCAGGCAGAGGAAAACCATTCACCGAGGCAACAACCAAAGACGTCTCCAGAGGAACGGTAGGCAACTGGAGAAGATCCACTAGGTCTTGCTGGATGAAGTTTGCTGCGGATCCTGAGTCCAGAAAGGTAGAAACCCGGTGTGTCTTCTCGCCGGACACTATGGTCACAGGAATGGTCAGTTTGGAAGATAATTTTTTATTTAGTGCCGTTCCGCCTAGGGTTGTCTCTCCAATCAATCCTAGGCACTGGGGTCTTTTTGGCTTCTGGGGACACAAACGCACAACGAGGCCTCCGAGGCCGCAATACAGACAAAGTCCTGAGGTGCATCTGCGTTGTTTCTCCTGGGTACACAATTTGGCCTGGTCCACCTGTATAGGCTCCTCTGGTGGGACGACTGAAGAGGACAGTAGGGATTGCTGGAAAGTAGAAGCCAGCCTAGGACATCCTCTCTCCCGGTGAACCTCTTGGGAAAGCACCCGGATCCTGATGTCAACCCGGGTGGCTAGTAAAATGAGATCATCCACTGTAGGTGGTAGATCGTGAGCAGCAAGCTCGTCTTTAATCCCAGAAAACAGTCTCTGCCAGAATGTAGCCAACAAGGCCTCGTTGTTCAAGGTTAGTTCTGCAGCCAGGGTACAGAACTGAATGGCATACTCGCCCACGGAGAAATCTCCCTGGTGTAGGGTCAGCAGGAATGGTGCAGCAGAAGAAACTCTCCCAGGTTCTATAAATACAGAACACAAAAGTCTGTAAAAAAATACTGCAAGTCACGAGTCTCTGATCCCTGATGTTCACAAAAAGGGATTCGCCCATGCCAGGGTTCTGCCAGTAAGGAGAGAGATTATGAAGGCGATTGTTGAGTCATCAGAGGAGAAGGCCTTTGCATGTAGTCTGAAGTGGATCTGGCACTGGTTCAGAAATCCCCTGCAGAACATTGTGTCTCGGTCATAGCGAGGAGGTAGCGGCAGGGAGCATCGGGGGTCGGCACTGTTACTGACAGGAGGTGTAGCAGGAGGAACAGCAGGAATAGGTGCGGTGATGACTCTGGCTTGTGATTCCTGCCAATGTGCAATAGCGTTCACTGCCAGGAGAAGTTGGTCTTGTCGTGACTGAAGTTCTTGCATGTCTGTCTGCATGGCTTGTGTCGTCGTAAAGGTCTTGGGTTGACCAGCGGGGTCCATAGCCTGAGCGCACTGTCACGGTCTGTGGGTATGTGGACCCACTAGGCCGCACCACCATAGCGGGGAGGCAGCTGGCCAAACAGCAGAGCACACAATCAAAACAAAGTCCAGCACAAGTGTACCTGAATAGTCCAGACAGTAGCTGAGGCTTTAGCAAGTATGGGGCAGGATGTGGCAGGTTGCGCCAGAAGTGGCGGATGACAGCAGGTTGCACCAGATGTGGCACACGGTAGTAGGTGCAGCAGGACACACTCCAACACTAGACAGGCTCAGGAACAACGCACGGCAAGGGATACAGGATACAGGTAACTGGGCACAGGAACACTGGGAACAGGATAACACTGAGGGACCATTTGCAAAGTCTAACATGGGAATTACTAACAATGCTCAGGCAGGGAGTGAAGTGGCAGGACCCCTTAAATTGTCTAGAATGATTGGGGCTAATTAAAAATATAATTCATGTGTGCACACTGGCCCTTTAAGGCCGGCCACCCTGCGGGACTGTGCCGAGCGGAGTGGAAGTGAGTGCTGGCCTCTCCTAGGAGGGAGGCCGCCGAGGGGTGAGTAGGAATGGCGGTCCACGGCCATGGACGCTACAGTATGCATCTATCTACGTCATCTATCTATCAGTCTATCTATCTGTCTATGTAATATCTATATATTTATCTATTAGAGGCATATACTGTAGCTAAGAATATAAAAAACCTTGATAAATTCATTTTTAGATGGTTGTAACCCAAGATTCCTCATTTCTATTAGACTAGTGACACTAGTTTCTTACACACCATGATATATTGTATGCCCTGCAGTAACCTATTGCAGAATTTTGATCTAATGGCATACTTAAAAAAGAAAAAAAAGAAATTTGAAAAAATACAGTATATATGCACAACATATTCTGGAGTTTATCATTTTAAGGTTAGAACCAATTTCAGAAGAACTAGAAATGTTTAGGATTCATTTAGATGTCACACTTATATGACCAATTGGGCATTTAACACAATAAAGAGTAAAAGTAGAAGCTTAAAGCGATTCTCCAATTGGAGGATCACATTTCATAAAAAGGCAGTTCCTAACTAGCTGTATTCAGCGCTGACATTTATAGCAATAGAAGTTGCCATAACTTCAGACTACTGCTTTCTCATAGGAAATAAGGAGAATCAGTAGTCTGAAACTACCTCCAGGGACAGTACTGAAAACTAGTATTAGGCATTTTGCGGCATTTTTTGTGGTGTTTTTAACCCTTTCAGACCGAGCTCACTTTGGCCTTTAGGACCAGGCCCATTTTTTCAAATCTGATATGTGTCAATTTATGTGGTAATAACTCTGGAATGCTTTTGCCTATCCAGGCGATTCTGAGATTGTTTTCTCATGACATATTGTACTTTATGCTAGTGGAAAAATTTGGTCAATAAATTAATTTCTTTTTTGTAAAAAACACTAACATTTCAAAAAAATTTGCAAAAACTATGATTTTTATAATTTTAAATGTATCTGCTTGTAAAACAGATAGTAATACCACACAAAATAGTTACTATTTCACATACTCCATATGTCTACTTTATATTGGCATTGTTTTTTGAACATTATTTTCTTTTTCTAGGACGTTACAAGGTTTAGAACTTTAGCAGCAATTTCTCATATTTTCAAGAAAATTTCAAAAGGCTATTTTTCAAGGACCAGTTCTGTTCTGAAGTGGCTTTGAGGGCCTTATGTACTAGAAAGACACAATGAATCACCCCATATAAAAAACTGCACCCCTCAAAGAATTCAAAACAGCATTCAGAAAGTTTCTTAACCCTTTAGGCGTTTCACAGGAATTAAAGCAAAGTAGAGAAGAAATGTACAAATGTTATTTTTTTTGCTGAAATTCATTTGTAATACCCTTTCTTCTGTAATACAGAAGGTTTTACCAGAGAAACGCAACTCAATATTTATTGCCCAGATTCTGCAGTTTTTAGAAATATCCCACATGTGGCTCTAGTGTGCTAAAGGACGAAAACACTGGCCTCAGAAGCAAAAGAGCACCTAGTGGATTTTGGGGCCTCCTTTTTTAGAATACATTTTAGGCACCATGTCAGGTTTGAAGAGGTCTTGTGGGGCCAAAACAGTGGAAATCCCCCAAAAGTGACACTGTTTTGGAAACTACACACCTCAAGGAATTTATCTAGGGGTATAGTTAGCATCTTGACCCCACAGGTCTTTTGTTATATGTATTGGAGTTTGTCTGTGGAAGTGAAAATCTACTTTTTTTCTGAAAAAAATATAGAAAAAAATAATATTTGCAAGGAATAAAAAATAAAAAGCACCCCAAAACTTGTAAAGCTACTTGTCACGATTACGGCAATACCCCATATGTGGTACTAAACTGCTGTTTGGACCCACACTAGAGCTCAGTAGGGAAGGAGCGCCATTTGGATTTTGGAGCGCAGATTATGCTGGAATAGTTTTCAGTGCAATGTCACACACCCTGGAGGGACCAAAACAGTGGAAACCCCCCAAAAGTGACCCCATTTTGGAGACTTCACCCCTCAAGAAATCTTTCTAGGGGTATAGTTAGCATTTTGACCCCACAGTTTTTTTTTGCTGAATTTAGTGGAAAATCTACTTTTTCTGAAAAAACATAGAAATGTTTAATTTTTACAATGAATAAAGAAGAAAAAGCACCCCAAAATTTGTGAAGCAATTTGTTCTGATTACAGCAATATGCCATATATGGTAATAAACTGCTGTTTAGACCCACGGCAGGACTCAGAAGGGCGCTGCACAGAGCCCAGCAAGTGCCAACGTGAATTTACTGTGGGCGGTCGGGGAGCGGTTAAAGGTGTTTCTTGCTGCGTTTTATCATGCAGTTTTAAGTGCAGCTAGATTTTACATTAAAGGCTATAGTAAAATATCAAAGGCACTACACACAACTGGGTTTTGGGTTGTGGCGTTTTTTAGGTAATTGTGTGGTACGCAGTATGCTCTTGGTATGGCAGTTTTTTTTTCCAGGTATTTTTCCCATAGGCTTGTCGATAGGACCTCACAAACACCAGAAAAAAAAGCATGTACAAAATAACTTCAAATAAAAATGCCCCAAAAAATGAATGTTACGTTTTTTGATGAAGTTTAAAATGCCCAAAAAATTCTGTGTGTCAAGGAGGCCTTAGACATCACAACAGTGACCTCTATGGAGGAGGCAGATAGAAGCTATTGACATAATCCACTAGCATTTGCCCGCCCGCATCACAATGTAGTGCTTCAATACGAAAGCATAACATTTTCTTTCTTTTTTTTATATGTAGAACTATGTTTTACATGCTATTTATAACGCAAAGGGAACTTGCTCAGAGGGCAAAAGTCCCACTTTAATCATGTTACTATATTCTATTAATCCTTACCCATGGCTTCAGACTATCATCCTTTAAGGCCTCCTTCACACACAGAACATTTCTGGTGTTTTAAACTGCATAAAAAAAAACACTTCTAAATATGCCTATAGATGTCAAGTGGTGTTTTAATACCTTCCACCAAAGGTTTTTTGAAATATTAATGCTCTATTTGGAATTGATGAACAAATCACTGGAATAAGGATAGAGCTTATAAAATATAAATTTTACTTCTTATTTGTTAAAAATGTGCAAATACATACACAAAGAACAAATTTATAGGATAAAACTGTACTCCCTTTTGTGAGAGAAAAATGACATTCTGTTTGGTCATGAATTACCCATTTGTGCAGGTTGTGACCACTTTTGTACAGCGTAAATACAAAGCTCCAAATGTTACTGCATAAGGAAGAGGTTTATTTGGGGTAATCCACCCCCCTACCCGTTCTATAGTGTATCCAAGTCCATCTTGATTCTGTAGCTGGGGACTGGGAAACCTTCTATTTTCCTTTTATGTGTATCCAGACAACTAGTGTTATGCCTTCTCCCTAAAAATGCCTAGCAGTTTTCAAATGTAATTTGTTTTTAGTGGCATTTTTTGTGGCATTTTTCATGTTGTGGCATTTTGTACTTGCTTTTTTTCTGTCATTTTTTAAGTCCTATAGAAAAGCCTATGGTAAAAATGCCTGAAAATATGCCATACCCAGAGCATGCTGTGTTTGTAAAAAACGCCACTGACCTCAAAATTGCCTCAAAAACGCCACAAATTAAAACACAGTTGTGTGTAGCGATTTGATATTATAAACTTTAGTGTAACATCGGACCGCAATAAAAAAATCCATTTAAAAACGCCGCAGAAAACGCAATTTAAAATGTCAAGAAAAGCGCACAAAAACACAGCAAAATGCTGTGTGAATCCACCCTTTGTCAGATATTATTGACTATTGTAAAACATTGGTGATATATCGCTAGGATATGCCAACATAGTCAGATTGGCAGGAGTCCAACTGCTGTGAACCCTTGTAATCATAGAACAAAGTGACAGCAGCGCTAGTTTGGCTTTCTTCAGAGGCTGAATGATTAGCCCATTATAGTTAATGACCAACCTTGCCACCTCTTAGAAAAAGCCAAGCGGAGCTGCCACTTTATTCTAACAATCTGTGGGGGTTACAGCAGTAGGACCTCCCTATATGCCTATTTGATGTAGTTAGCCACCAGGGCATGGAGCTAGCTTCCCTTCCTCTGATGCTGACCAATCAAGCTGCCTCACGCTGATTGGTAAGCATCAGAGGCAGGGAAGCTAGCTCCACTCCAATGGCTAACTACAGCAAATTAGCATATTGGGAGACAACAAAACAGTGGGTTGTATCTCTGGAGCAGGGGGGTCCAGGGAAAAAAGAAAAACACAGCTGGAATCAGTTAGACAGGTCAGTTGCCTAGTTTAACTTATATGACCTACTGACAGGTCCTCTTTAAATTCAAAATGAGGAGTAAATGCAAAGAAGAGAAGTATAAATCTTTCTTTTCTATTTCCCCTGTGTTTAAGATCCAGTCATGTTTTTGGCTTACAAACTCTGATGTAAAATACTGACTGAGGCCCCATGCACACGGCCGTAATTTTGATCCGCAATAACGGACCATAATACGGACCCATTCATTTCTATTTCACACGGACACCTTCCCATATATTTACGGGAAGGTGTTCGGGTCGTAGAAAGCATCCGCAAAAAATAGGACATAACCTATTTTTGATTTTACAGATCGTGTCCCATACTTTATTATGGGTGCATGGCCCGCAAATGGGGATGACTGTCCGCGGCTTGTAATTACTGATCAGGTAACGACAAATGAAATTGTGGACACATTTATTTCTATAGACCACGGACACCTTTCCGTATATTTACGGATGTGTGTCCGTGCCGTAGAAATGATCTGCAAAATATAGAACATGTCCTATTCTCGTCCGTGACGCAATAGAAGTCTATGGGCGCTTCCGCAATTGCGGACAGCTACTGATGTGCATCTGTATTTGCGGATCCGTATTAGCGGACAGTAAGGGTATGTTCACACGGCGGGGGTCCGTAACGGCTGAAATTACGGGGATGTTTCAGCCTGAAAACATCCCCGTAATTTCAGCCGTACCGGCATGTGCAGGCGCTTGAACGCCGCGTCAATTACGGCCGTAATTAGCGCTGCTATTCATTGGAGTCAATGAATAGCGGCTCCAATTACGGCCAAAGAAGTGACAGGTCACTTCTTTGACGCGGGCGTCTATTTGCGCGCCGTCATTTGACAGCGGCGCGTAAATATACGCCTCGTGTGAACAGACAAACGTCTGCCCATTGCTTTCAATGGGCAGATGTTTGTCAGCGCTATTGAGGCGCTATTTTCGGGCGTAATTCGGGGCAAAAACGCCCGATTTACGTCCGTAAATAGGCCGTGTGAACATACCCTAAAAGCTCTTACGGTCGTATGCATGAGGCCTTAATCTGCAATGTGTATATTACTTTACAGTATTTTTTTTTGTTTCTATCAGTGATTATACCAGCAGTATGATTCATTGTTCAATACCTTCATATAATAAGCTTATGTTACAGTTATAAATAATGTTGATTTTTATTTAGTGGAGACCAAAGTCCGGTCTATCCTACTTAACTGAAGGCAGTTGCTGAGGAGTCAGTCATCCATTCAGAATCAATAGAGCAGAATAGAAATATATTATTCTGATCCACTGAATCAGACTAAATGGTTTGAGACATGTTACTGCTTGTACAATAGTGTTTCCCCTCAGATATGTTCTGCTTCACTCCCAGTTTTATGTCATCAAGTCCAGGTGGAGTGACAGGGCTTAGAAGGGATGTGAAAATATACTGTTTTTATCTACAATGTTCTCATATAAATGTAGCAGGCATCAGTGTGTCACTTGAATTTTTTTATCTAGGTTCCAGACTTATACAAATAAAGATGAATCAGTACATAATGAGAAGTTATGCAACTTTCTATTTTACTTTGCACTACTTTCAAGATCGCTGCCTGCTGTTTACAAATTAGGTTAGCACTCTGTTACAATGTATCAGCATAGAAAAGAGCTATCAGCCTTTACAAAAAAAGAGAGAGATCTGTGCTGTTATTGTGTTTATTTCATAAAGAATTGGCTAGAGTCCAGTGGTCTGCAATCAGCAGCACTTCAGCTGTTGTGATACTACAACTTCCAGCATGCACTGACAAACTGCGCCTGCCAGGGCATGGTGGGAGCTGTAGTTTCACAATAAGGCTGGGTTCACACGACCTATTTTTAGGCGTAAACGAGGCGTATTATGCCTCGATTTACGCCTGAAAATACGGCTCCAATACGTCGGCAAACATCTGCCCATTCATTTGAATGGGTTTGCCGACGTACTGTGCCGACGACCTGTAATTTACGCGTCGTCGTTTGACAGCAGTGTATGTCCGCTGCATAAAACTCACGACATGTCTTATACTTTGCCGTTTTTCGCGCATCACGCACTCATTGAAGTCAATGGGTGAGTGAAAATCGAGCACGGCACACAGAAGCATTCCGTGTGACGCGCGTGATTCGCTCAACAGTAGATAAAGAAATGAAGGAAAAAAAAAAGCACTTCCATAATTTATTTTTCTAAACATCAAAACTGCGTGTCATAAGCATGGCATATGCGTGAAAATCACGCAGCCAAGCAGCACATACTGATGACACACGCAACTGCAACACGCAAAAAACGCTGCGTTTTTTCACACGCGCAAAACGCACACGTTCGTGTGAATAAGACCTTAAATGTATGGACTCAATAGAGGAACAAGAATGAATCAGACATTGTTGCTGTATTCCTTATTGATGTGGTTACGAAATTGGGAATTGAGTAACAATGCATAGGGGCTTGTCTAGAGATGTGAATGTTCCTAGAAGCCCTTAAAGACTGCCATTATTCCTAGATGGCAGTGTAAGGATGGCACTTTTTCTGGAGAAACTGTATGGCTAATATTATGCTTTTGGGCCTTGTGTGGCTTGTACTCTTCCTTTAAGCATTATCAAAGGGGGCACCATATGGATGCCGCTAGCACTGTTCTTTTTGGCACTGTATGTTAGACACTGCATCCTGGCCATTTAACTCCTGAAATTCCACAATTTGTTGTGATCACAGCATCAACAAAGGGAGGGATCTCGCTTTGTGCTATTATTGTCATCCAGGGCATTGTGATCATACAGTGAAGCAACAAAGGTTCCTAAATGGTTATTCCCAACTGAGAGATTTATGGCATATCCATAGGACATGTCACAAATGACTGATAGATTTGAGTCCCAACCATTGAGAACGGGTGTCACCTGACCCCATTTTTGCCTGGCAAGAAGGTGGCTGACTGCCAAATCCAGACGGGGACTAAGTAGAGAGGGCACCACATATGCGCCTGGCTCTCTCCATTATGTCCTGTGGAAGTTACAGAAACAGCCAGGCTGCACTCCATTGTGGGCTGCCACCTCTCCACTTAGTCCAAACCTGGAATTAGTAGTTAGCGGCCCACCTCACCAGGCAAAACGGGTTGGGTGACCCCCGTTCTCAATATAGGTGTGGGTCCACGGAATATGCTATAACTGTCTAAAAGATGCAGGTCCTTGCACTGGGACTCACACCTATTTCCAGAACAGGGTAATCCAGCCCCTGTCCTACCTGCTGGGGCAACTACCAGTGGCAGACTAATTAAAAGTTGCCCGCTACTCTCTCTATATATTTGTAATGTCAGGATAGGGAGACAGACAGATGAGCCCTAATCTACCCGCCACTCAGTCCCTGCCTACTTGCACAGCCCGTCCTAGGCGACGGCGTACAACTGGGCGACGGTCCCTACGCTGAATATGTGCACGACAGACAAAACAAGACAGGGTACACAGAAGCAAGGGAAGTGGGGCAGTTGCCCACGGCAACAACGTGAGCAACAGAGTAGTGGACGAGCCGAGTCAAACCAGGAGTGTACGTGGTAACAAATGCAGAGCAGGAGAATAGTCAGTCAAGCCAGGGTCAATATTTAAGCAGAGGTCAATGGTAACAGCAGAAACAGCAGAGCCAGGAAACAGGAGAATCACAGGCAAAGGACAAGCAGCAAATGAAGGTATAAGTAGACCAAGGGTGGGAGCTAGAACCATCTGGCCAGGCTGCGATAGGCTCTCCTACTCCTCAGCCTACCAGCCTGAGTGGTAGCAGATCGAGTCACTCTAGCAGACCTAGGAACAGATGCAGGCTGATTAACCACGGGCGTCGACACAGAAGCTGTGTCATGCAAATCCTTTACAATATTCCTATTGGAGATACAGATACAGCTGAGCGATTTCCAGTCATGCTCAGCCTGGATGTGGGGGCAGGGGTTAGACGACCACCATTCTGGAGATGGATTCAGGTCTCAAAGGTTACACCTGTATCTATCAGATATTTGTGGCATATCACGTGGATATGCCATAAATGTCTGAGTTGGGAATAACCCTTTACAGACAAAATTGGATGTGTCCTTAAGAGGTTAAACAAAATTGTCTTTGTTTAATAAACAAATGAGTGGAGTATGGCGCTATATTTTGTAGATATTCTCACTTAGAAGAATGGAACAATAGCTCCATAAGGGAGCGTCTCATGGAGCATGCCATGATTTTTTTCTGTTGCTCCAATATGTAATCTGTAAAAAAAAACAATAACATTGTATGCCTCCTTATAAAGTAGGAAGAATACAGAATATATGTAACACCCATGGCCATGGGCCGTTGGTAGGTGAGTAACAGCCGCAGCCATGGATCTGTGAGCGCTGGCCCGCATCTCCTTCTCAGGAGACACCAGCGTTCACTTCCGCTTCATTCTGCCGTGTCCCGTAGGGTGTGTGCGCACGCTAGTGGCCGTCCTTAAAGAGCCAGCACGCACACATGAAGTAACTATGTAATTAGCTCAAACTCACCCTGGACTATAAGATGGGCCCTGCCTCTTCCCTCATTGCCTAAGCATTGTTGTGTTTACCTGTGTTAGTCTTTGGAAATGGTCCCTTTGTGTTTTCCAGTTCCCAGTGTTCCCGTGCCTTCTACCTGTATCCTCTATCCTGTGCTACCTTGTTCCTGTGGCATAGAGAGTTGGAGTTGTGATGTGCCATATACTACACCTTCTGTGTTACACCGCGCCTGGTGTCTGCCTGCTGCCAAGGTCCCATCCGAGCCTAACCATTGCTACTGTCTGAATTACCACAGTTACCGTTATTCGAACTATAGACATTGACTTGGTATCCTGTTGGCCAGCTGCTATCAGGCTAGGGCGGTACGGCCCAGTGGGTCCACATACCCACAGATCGTGACAATATAGAGGTACAGTTGGACCTTACAGAAGTCTACTGGTGGCGTATTATTGCTCCGTATAGCTCAAATGGTGTGAAGAGCCGTAATACACTTGTGTGCATGAGGCCTCTATTTTTAAATAATGTTGTTTTCCCCCCAAAAAAATTATAATGGTTTTGTTAGATTAGGTAATATTATTAGGGACCATAAAATAATAAATGAATAATTTGTGCAGGAAATGTTACAATATACCAACTTAAGGTTCTCTAAATAAAATTACACTTTTCTAAATTTTTAGAAATCTTTTAATCACATATATGTCTAAATCATCATGGAATAAGATACCAAAGTGTAAAGGCTAAAATGCAAAGCAAAGAGTAAACGAAGGGAAGGCACAAAGACAGGAAATACTGAGATACATCACATGAAAGGGAAAAGAGGTCTTTGAAATTGAAGGCAAAATAAATTGTGTGGGAGCTTAATCTCCAGATCTAAAAATGTCACACATCCATTTAAATTCCTATAGGCACATTTTTTAATGACAATAGAATGGAAAATTCCACCTTTTGTATTATTTTAGCATAGTATAGAGAAAAGGCAATAGAGAATATAAGCAGGTGTTCTTGAGCTGGGACCTAACCAATTTTCATAACAAAGGCACTGCGGTGCTCTCTTAAAGCACCCAGTCCCCACGAGATCTTGTTTTAATCCTCCCAACACATAAAGCCCCACTAATGTTATGTGCTCACATGCCTCTTTAAACTGAAAACATTACAGATGGCTCTGTTTTCATCAATCTTATATGTAACCAATGATATATAAATTATATATATATATATATATATATATATATATATATATATATATATATATATATAAAATTATATTTACATACGACCTCTATCATGAATGGCAATGTGAGTTTGCCTTCATAGCTCTAGTTCTAGGAATTAACTAGTTCATACATTTTTGATTCACCCGCTGAAAATCTGACAAGCGGATGTGTATTGCTAACTGTAGAATTTATTACAGTAAAAATAATGATCAGCGGCTATTTTTCATAACATTTTATTGCCAAATTATTTTACAGCACACAAAGCAAGATCCATAAAAAAGAGGGTTTCCAAGCTTGCTGTGGTGGGACTTGACTGGACTGCACAGAGCTCTAACATCTACTTAGACTGCACGTCTAATCCATCAATCATCCTTGAGGTGAAGAGGAATGAAAAGCCAAGCCATATTGCCAATAATTAGTGTCAAACAGCTCCGGATTTACATCTCCAAGAGCCTATAGACACAGATTATGTGTGGCCTTAGACTCTGCCCATCAAGAAGGTCACAACATAATTTATAGTATGTATTTATATTGTTTGCAAGATTAATAAAGTAGAACATTATGGTGCACTCCTGACGGCATCTTGTACCCCAGGGGCTTCCATAGGAGGGTTTCCTTGCACCCCAAAACCCCTTTTCAGTCATTCAGTAGTAAACATAGTTAAATGATAAAATTCTTTAGCATCTGCTTCTGCATTCGGGCGGTTGCTAGGTAAACCTGTGACTTCATATAGGCCTGTTTACATCACATTTGTGATATTGCATATATGCCAGGAAAGCTCTAAATGTGTTAATAGGGTTACATTAGCCCGACGGAGGAAAAAAACGTGTGTCATTTTGGACTCTGTTGGGCCAGTAAACATAAATAAACATATAAAAAAATGGTGTTGAATAGCATAGTAGACTATGCTATTCCAAACAATGGAGAACAGAGTTCCGTAGAAAAGTGCACCACGCTATGGAATACGTCACAAGCATCTGTTTAACATATATGTGACTTTTTCATAGTTTTTATGCTAAACGTATGTCATAATAGCTTATGGGTGATAGATGCCACTGTTATGCATACGTGACAACCTTCATTTAATGAACACTTTTTCCTGAAGTTGTGCTAAACCTATTGCTAAAAACGTGATGTGAATAGGTCCATAAGTATGGTATTTTTAAACTCTAAAAATGTATCATATTACTACTAATATATCTACAATCTATGGAAAGATTTACTAACATAAAAAAAGTTAATTAGAAATAATTATTTTAAACTAAAATCTCATCTTACATACTATATAGTAGCTTTTAAAGAAAGATTCCTAGCAATGCTGATATACTAGGGGAGATATATCAAAACTGGTGCAAAGGAAAGTGGAGTAGTTGCCCACAGGCTGCTGTTTCATTTTCCAGAAGGTCTCTGAAAAATGAGAGGTGGAATCTGACTGGTTATTATCGGCAACTGGTCCACTATTCCTTTGCACCAGTTTTTATATATCTCCTCCTCTGTGTTATGCCTAAGGCATGAGGAGGTGGTGCATGACACCGAGATTCCCTCTTTGCTGCTCTTTAACTCCTAAACGACCGCCCACTGTGTTTTGATGGCAGGTGGTGCAGGTGCTTTGCGACGTCTTTTGGCATCGCTGTAGAAGAGGCTGATGAGCGCTCCTGTGAGCAGGAGTTGTAACTAACAGCTCCTGAACGTAGAGCAGCCTGCTGACGACAGCTGGGATTGAAAAACATTCCAACCCCAGTTTTTTAACCCTTTGATCGCGTTGGTCCGTGACCG
Source organism: Rhinoderma darwinii (assembly GCF_050947455.1). Classification (NCBI taxonomy): domain Eukaryota; kingdom Metazoa; phylum Chordata; class Amphibia; order Anura; family Rhinodermatidae; genus Rhinoderma; species Rhinoderma darwinii. The sequence goes on from NC_134691.1 coordinate 174,828,792, forward strand.
TGGCACGATCAAAGGGAACTCACCCCTTTGATTGTGCCACTGGAAATCCGGTGGCGTGATCGAAGACTGGAGAGTCCCTCTGCAGTCAGCCCTGGGGACCTAGAAAGGACCCCAGGGCTGTCAGTTCAGTTTTCCTGCTGTTAGGGCACACTAAGTGCTGCCCTAACAGAAGCCTGTGTCATAGTGACACAGTTTAATGTATTAGCATACAAGACTACAGTATGCTAATACATTATAAGTAAAAAATAAAGTTGAAAATAAAGTAATCCCTTAATGGTATTAAAAAAAATAACAAAAAAACAAACAAAAAGTCATTATTTTGCATAGAATATATTTGATTGCCCATACGGTAGACTACATAAAAATAAAAAACCTACACATATTAGGTATCTACACGACCGTAATAGCCTGAACAATTAATTTAACAGGTTATTTAGCACTAAACATGAATAGGATAAAAAAGAAACAAAAAAAAACAATGCAGAGTATTGCTTTTTCCTATATTCATGCCATAAAAAGAAATTATATAACTTAGACAGTGAATTTTTTTCTACTCCCAAACTGTGCAAAAACAGAATACAATTTCTCCTGCATAAAACCAGGCCTCATACAACCACGTCAATGAAAAAAATAAAAAGTTATGACTGCAAGGAAAAAACAGAAAAATTTAGCTGCTCATTAAATCCCTGCAGTATGCACCGCCCCCTCAGGTTTGCACTAGTCATAATAATGTGTATACATTTTGCACAAAGTCTTTCTTTAAGAAATGTATACAATGCTGTGTGTACATATATATATATATATATATATATATATATATATACTGTATATACATATATTCTGTATATATAACTCTATATATATATATATATATATATATATATATATATATATATATTATAATGTACTTCCCATAGATTGCCATGATAAGTAGCTTTACGCTGCTTTAGTGTAGCAGAGCGCAATTAAGTTACAGGTTTAAAAATGCACAGCAAATTAGTATAATATATTCTAAACATAATAAAAGTTCACAGACTGAATCATTAACCACGAAAAAAGTGCTTTCAGATTTTTTAGAAGCTAGACCGTAAGAAATTCATTCAGCTTTGGATTTTAATATAGCATTAATAGAGAAAATGTAAAAGCTCGTATTAGGATTATAGTTACTTAGCAAATTTCCGTAGTGTATAATAACTAATTTTACGGAAGTGTTTTAATATATTGAGCATAATAAGGTGTTTGTTGTAGGATTACTGTGGTAATAATGCTTGCATTTAAAGATTTTCAATGAAATAATATTGCATAACCACTCATAACTGCTCATGTTTTATTGTACTCTATTTGTCTAAATCTTGAGACGTATATAATATGTCTCTGCTTGATTATTGAAGGTTTTATTAGAAGCCAATAGACTTGCATAATGATTCAAATATAAAACAACGCAGACCATGTCATAATAGCTCGATTTTCAGCATGAATAATATAACATTTTCCATCTGAATACATTGACCAGGCAGCTGCAATCCAAATTCCCAAATACACTGTCAACCATCGAATGACCACCGACAGCTGGTTGCATCTATAGCCTACAAGCTACGTTCACACAGTGCGTTTTTGTTACATTTTTAACATGCATATTATTTTTATTTTATTTTGAGAGTTCATGAACGAAATAAAAAATAAATAAATAAACCTTCTGTAAAGTGACCTTGTCCCGCAAAAGGCAAGATGACTGGATTTTTTTTGACGGTTGCAAAGTCACTCTTGACTTTGCTTTACATGGGAAAACACAGAAGTAGCTTTGTGGATTCGATAATTCCTTAAACATTTACCTTGACTAACATACTGCCAAATGTTGCTGTTAAGTCTCAGGTTAAATTCACACAAACATGGGGAAACTCGGACGTGAAAAAAGTGACGTTCTTCACGTCCGAGGTGCCCCCGTGCGGGTCCCGTTTTCACGGATCCCCATAGACTTAAGCCTGAGGAGAGATCCATGAAAACGGAACAAAATAGGACAGGTTCTTTATTTCAACGGACCCTTCACATGGTCCATTGAAACAACGGCCGTGAACGGGCCCATTGAAAAACATGAGTCCGTGTTCAACGCTCGTGTGAATTTAGCCTTAGATAGTAAACTATCTTTTAAATCCTCATAGAAGTAATAAGTTCTTTTAAAAATTGTATTTTTGCATTATTATTATTATTAGTAATAACAATTATAATAATAAAAACATTATAATTATATACATCATATAAATTAGGAATATGACATCTCTGATAAATTAAGGCTCATAAGTGTCACAAAGATTAAGAATGTGACTAATATGTATAGTTCTTTTTTAAAGTGTTTTGAATTTCTTAGATCAATGGGTTTTACCAGGCAGGGCCATTATCTATTTGTTTGCATATGCTTCCTTCTTCCTGTGCTCAAGTTCTTTCTCACAATTCTCAAAACATGCCTAGGTTAATTGACTTCCTATGATATTGACCCTAGAGAATTTGTGCTTAAGGTAGGAAAATTAGATTTTAAGCCTTACAATCAGAGCCTTTGACATGTACTGGTCTTATGTAACTATGGGCTAAATACAAAATAAAATGCACATGGCTTGAAATAATGGTGCTTCATGAAAAAATAGATTTTATTATATATAATAATAACTTCTATTTCAGAAATATCTATGACAAGGCATATGCCCTCTTAGAATGAATTAGATGCCCAAACACTAAAGTAAGAGACCATAGGCAGTTCAAATGACGTGAAATTACCATGCATTATAGCGGTGATATGCAGAAGAGCAGCTCTGAAACAACAGCACACTAAGCTTTAAAGTGGATGGTCCATAGAAGCAGAAGACAACACTGGGTTCACTTATTGTCAACTAAGAACAGGAAACTGGGGCTGCAGTGAGCACAGACTCCCCTAATATGGGCAGGTAAAGACTGGAAACAGCTAAGGTAGAGATCTATTAAGTGCATTGTGCCACTTTTAAAGTTGGCGGGGCTCGAAGCGCAGGCCTACCTACAGCCTGCTAAAATTTACACCAGAAATTTGCGTAAATTATAGTGGAAATCTTTGCTAGCTCATAACTGACATAGATTTCAGTTTGTGGTGCATGGACAGTCCAAAATGTTGCCATTTTATTAAGAGGTGAGTGCCTCTGAATACATTTAGCACGTCTTCCTCCTGCAGCCTCTTATAGGGTTCTTCACTGTATATAGTTCTCATTTGATTTTACTGTTTAGGTGGGACATGTGGCTGTGCTATATATATATAGGGGAATGTAGGTGGACTTTATATGGATGGCATGTGGCTGGCACTGTATATGAACAGTAGGTGGATGGCACTGTATTTGGGAGCCCTGTGGTTATCACAGTATATGGAGACGAGTGTAAGAGGTGTTGTTGCAGGCCCTACATTTGCTCCCTGCAGTTGGCATTGTTAAAGAGAACCTTTCACATGTCCATACATGTGCAACTGAGTGCAGCATGTAATAGGCAGGGCTTCACAAACCCGGTCTCACTTTACATTTTTTTCCTATCTTTCTCCGTTATTTACATATCGGTGCTGTTATATTTGTGGTATTACATTTTCTTGGAGCATGTTAAGGTACGGGTCTGAGGTAACCGTTGGATTGCACAAGATAGGTCCAATTACCCCTTTACATGAAAACTGTAGCCCCAGGTTGATTCAACTGTTCTTCAATTGTTGCAAGGGGGTTTTCTGTTGAGTAATAAACACAGTTGTGCCTATTAACAGCACCTGAAATTTTTAAGTTGGCTTCATCGGACCAACGGACAAAGTTATTTTTCTAATAATGACGTCTCATTGTGTTTCTTCATTATAAATTTTCTCACAAAATTTTAATTAAACTGTTTGAAAAATCTCCCCCTGTATACCCACTTATGCATCCCCCTGTATGTATATATATATATATATATATATATATATATTTTTTTTTTTTTTTTTTTTTTTTATTTGGAATTACCATAACTGCCTGTACTATAAGATTTACATATAAGCATGATTGCTGAATAGCACAAAACAACCTTTAGTAAAAGATTTTTCCCTACATTATCTGCATAATAAATATCTATATAACTTAAATGCTAAGTTATCTTTACCCCCAGAATGGTGCCTAGAAAATAAAACTAATATGACAGAAAACCAAAGTATCATGGCCTCATGATATCCATACTTTGAGAGGTTGAATCCATATCTTGAAGAATTTAGTATGTTCTTAGAACAAAGGGAGGTACTACCTAGTATTATAAGGGTTTGTGCACATGGCTGTATTATGGATCCGTGTTATAAAGATCCATAATATGGAACTCACAGAAATGTTATGGACTCATACTGTACCTATGTATGCCTCTGTTTTTATATGGAGGCATACGGTGGCGACATGTTCCATCACATGCTGTATTTTACGGAGCTATTAGTTACTAGAAGCATTGCCTCTAGGGAAGAATATGGTGGCACCATACATCAGCACACAGAGCGCATGCCATCCCCCAATACTGAACTTAATCCCACTGTACAGCCAAAGAAGGGTGCAAGAGGCCTAAAATTGTACCTAATAAATTGGCCAGAGTATATATACTGTCAAGCCGTACAACAAACAACCGGAAAATAACGAGCATATACTGTATAAATCAGTCCCACATTAAACAAAAATTTTTTATTTCTCTTTCTAATGGTCATTTACCAGATATAAATTAAGTTAAAATGAATGACTATTTATATTGTGTCATGCCTTTATTGTGCTAATAATTAGTAGTTATTTATTTTAGAAAAGACGACCAAGCTGTGCAATTTGCATAATGGGCTCATATTTTGTAGGCATTCATTATTATCCTATTATATTTGACAAAAGAGTATATTTCATCAAGCTTTGTAATAATAGTATAGATATCATGCAACATGTTGTATTGGCAACTTGTAGTATAAATATTGTCATTTATGAAAAGGATTTCTAAATGAATAATCATCTCCGCTATAGTTGTATGATGTTGGAGTAAATTGCAGTTTGCATGGCTTAACAAAAATCACTTATTGTTGATGTAATGCGCTTAGAATAGTAACTGGTCTCTGACCTAATTAATTAAAATGACTATTTGCCAAGGGGTAAAGAATCATAATTTGTATTGCATTAGTTATGGAAAGGAAGCACTTTGGTTTCTATAAATGATTCAAAATGAATTAAACATATTTCTGACAGCCGTGTGTCTTTATTACTTCTAAGCAATGAGAGAATTGTTAACACGATTTAATAAATTCAAAGTATGGTTATTGGATAAATAATTGGATTTGTCTCTTAAAGGGTAAGAGGGAAAGTATCTATTTTACAGCATAACGTAGTCACAGAATTGGGTGCCCATGCCCATGACATCCCAAAGCTCAGAATATAGATTAGAGCCGCTTACCGTAAAAGTAAATTGTACTGTAAAAAGTAATAATAAGATAGAAAAACACATATTTTCTGCAGCTGGCACACCTAAGAATAACTGCTTTGTACAAAAAATTTAGAACACCTTCAAAGACCACTGAATACTACTAAATAAGAAAATCAATGGAAAATTAGCAATAAAGATTTATTATTACTGGATATACGGTAGTTCACAACAAGATATATTTCCTTTGTTCTTTTTTACATAAATGGAAAATATTAACTGCCCTGTAAAGTGAGAGGCTTCTTCAGTACCAGAATACCAGATGCCTAAGGATGTGTTCACACATGAGATAATAGCTGTAGAAATTTTTGTGACAGAAAAATCCATTCCGTGCACCTGACTGTGGTTGGTTTGGTGGCAAGCACATGGATTTCTCTAAGATTTATTTAGGTAAATTTAGATAAATGGGACAGTCTTTCTGCAAGAAATTACTGCCACATGTGAAAATAACAGGAAAATGAACCTATTAATTACCAGACATTTATCGGCTATCAGGACTGAGAATTTTTTTTATTTTTTTAATTTACACATTCCACGAGACAAAACGCTTTTATTTTTCTGTCGCTATAGCTGTTTAATGTGTTTTCTTTGCGGGATAAGTTTTAATTTTCACTGCCGCTATTTTGGATTATGTATAATTAGTTTATTCACTTTAATAAAAAAAATGGTTAAGGTATTAATGGGAAAAAAAACGGGTGTCAAATCGGCCATGAAAAACTTCCATTTTTCATAGCCTTTTTGCACCCGTGCGAGTACCCGTTTTCACAAATCCCTCTTAGACTTGAGTCTATTGCACTTAGAGAAAGCTCCTGACCAGGTCCCTGTATAACAGGTGGTTCTGCACTAACAATGGGGAAAGCTAAGACCAGAAACTCCCTCAATGGTTCCCAGACGACTGGGGCATGAGATGTTCCAATTAGGAACTTTTTTCAGCTGCTCCAAGAAACGCCATTGTCGACAGAAAGTGAGTCAGGCATTAACTCGACCCTGCCGGCGCCATCTTACCCATCTCTTGAGGCCGCTGCACCTTTTCCGGGACCTGCCCAAGAAACTGTGGAGGACTCTAATCACCATGATGCTGGGCACACTGACTGGGGTAAGAGAATACCTGCCGCCTTTACTCTGTTTCACGATCCGGATGGACCAGACTTACGCCACCGAGACCCGCTATCCACTCTTGCAAATCCGCTGAGCACCGGAGCCGAAGTGGCTATATTAGGGAATGATGCCACCACTTCCAGCGGAATTGTGACACCCTCAAAACCCGACTTTGCTGATCCACACACTATGCACAGGCAGACTCCCGCCAATGGCCCTCTCAACCACCGTCACCCTGAAGAAGCTCAGAGGACGGTCTTAGCCCTCTCCAAAACATACCCTGCAGTGTTAACGGGATCGGCCGTGACCCCCCAATTATGCTGAACTTCAGGACTCTTCTTCAAACGATGATGAACCTCCAACCATCCAAAATCAAACCTGACAGCCACGCTCCACAGACTTTTGGGAGATATAAAGAAACCTCCAGCACTTCTGGCTTGCCTCCACCTGACAAAGCGTCTAATACCTTAAGACTCCCAGAATTACAGGCATTACTAGGCCTTCTGCCTACCAAGACTGATATGACCCTTCTAACTGCAGATCTCAAGACAGCCTGGCGCCAAGACCTTCGTCAGGTTTGAGCGGAGGTCAGTGAATTGTATATTAGAGTAGATGTCTTGGAAGCGCTCAAATGTTCCATCTCAGAGACTGTGCAAGATTTAAAACATACCTCTGCAAATCATACTATGCAGCAGCGTTTTCTTATTTCACAGCACGACAATTTTTAGAATAGGAGAGGCCTTCCGGAGGCGACACGCATACCTGACCTTCTTCCTACATTTAAGGGTATCTTCAATGGCCTCCTGAAAAAAAACAGTAGACTCTCATATTGAAATTGATAGGGCTCACCGTGCACTTCGTGCTTGTAGTGTCAATCCAAACAAACCACGTGATGTAATTTGCCGCATTCATTATTTTGCGGTGAAAGAAGAAATCATGCAAAAGGCTAGAGCTCTCCAGACTATTGACTTGATGATGCTGAACTATCACTATTTCCGGACTTATCACGACGTACTCTTAGACAAAGGGCATCTTTGAAACCACTCCCCTGGTCGAGAATGGTTTACAGCAGCCTTTTACAAATCGTTCGCTGATGAAGTTTCCCTGGCTTTGTTTGAGGCTGTACAAGCCCTTTCCCGAGGTTTTCCAACCCCCCCCCCCCCCCCCGAGTTTTTACTTGCACACATCACTGTAAACCCCAAAGAGGGCAAAGACCCTCAACTATGTGCTAGTAACCGTCTTATATCCTTGATAAACACTGATGCGAAAATGGATACAAAGCTTATAGGAAATAGACTGGGTGGCCTACTTGAGTCCCTAGTTCAACCGGATCAGGTTGGCTTTGTTCCTTCTGGAGAAGCTTGTGATAATACCCTTAAATCTTTCTCTTATTAATTACGCCAAACGTAACTCTATTCCATGTACTGTATATTACTCTCGCTAGACTCAGAGAAAGCTTTCCACCGGGTGGACTGGGGATTTCTGGTGGAAACACTGGTGCAGCTTGGGGTTGGTCCGGAAATTCTTCAGAGTATTAGAGCCCTTTATTCAGGTCCCCAGACCGAGGTTCGTGTGAATAGCTTTTTATCTCCCACTTTAAAAAATAGAAATGGCATGCGCCAGGGATGCCCCCTGTCTCGATGTTCTATGCCCAAGTGATGGAACACCTTCTGAATGCAATAAGAAACAACACCGACGTTAGAGGTTTTCAGATTGGACAACGTCATGTTAAATGCTCAGCTTTTTGATGTTGAAGTTATTTTATATATTTCTCAGCCTCTTACTTCCCTTCCCACACTAATGTCTAGTATTGGGAAATAAAGTCAGAACAGCAACTTTAAAATCAATCTCACTAAAAGTAATGCTCTAAATATCTCTCTAGACACTCACCTTGAACAGTCCCTAAAGCCCTCTTTTTGTTTTCATTGGCAGCATAAAGCCATTAAATATCTGGGCATCATGATACCATCAGACCTCACGAACACCTATACTCTCAATTACCTACTACATATTATCCGATGAGATCTCACTAATTGAGAAGGTAAATTACTGTCTTGGCTAGGCAGACTAAATATCTTTGTCCTGCCCCACTTGTACTTTTATCATACATTACATGTACGCCCAAAAACATTATTTCACAATATAAATACAATTTAAAATGCTTTGTATGGGCGTCCAAAGGCCCAAGAGTAGCACGTCACATTTTAGTGCAGAAGAAATGGAAAGGGGGACTGGCACTGCCGGACTGCTTCTTTTACTATATGGCCGCAACCTTAATGAGAGTCCTTGATATTTCACATGATCCCTCCCGCAAACTGTGTATACAGCTAGAAAGTGCCCAGATGGACTTACCCCTGATGTCTCTTCCCTGGTCCCCCGGGGCGACTTGGTCAAAAATCCACTTTTCTGAACCTGCCATATGTAATTGGGGGTGTAATCACAACCTGTAAGATGTATTTATCTAAGACTGGACTTTTCTGAAGAGTTGGATCCTCGCGCTTCACGGCGCCAAAAGCAATTGCTCTCATTTATGATCTTCTGTTAAACAAGGGTACTGATGTGAAACCCTCCTACAGTGAAGGAAATAAGTATTTGATCCCTTGCTGATTTTGTACGTTTGCCCACTGTCAAAGACATGAACAGTCTAGAATTTTTAGGATAGGTTAATTTTACCAGTGAGAGATAGATTATATAAAAAAAAAAAAAACTGAAAATCACATTGTCAAAATTATATATATTTATTTGCATTGTGCACAGAGAAATAAGTATTTGATCCCTTTGGCAAACAAGACTTAATACTTGGTGGCAAAACCCTTGTTGGCAAGCACAGCAGTCAGACGTATTTTGTAGTTGATGATGAGGTTTGCACACATGTTAGATGGAATTTTGGCCCACTCCTCTTTGCAGATCATCTGTAAATCATTAAGATTTCGAGGCTGTCGCTTGGCAACTCGGATCTTCAGCTCCCTCCATAAGTTTTCGATGGGATTAAGGCCTGGAGACTGGCTATGCCACTCCATGACCTTAATGTGCTTCTTTTTGAGCCACTCCTTTGTTGCCTTGGCTGTATGTTTCGGGTCATTGTCGTGCTGGAAGACCCAGCCACGAGCCATTTTTAATGTCCTGGTGGAGGGAAGGAGGTTGTCACTCAGGATTTGACGGTACATGGCTCCATCCATTCTCCCATTGATGCGGTGAAGTAGTCCTGTGCCCTTAGCAGAGAAACACCCCCAAAACATAATGTTTCCACCTCCATGCTTGACAGTGGGGACGGTGTTCTTTGGGTCATAGGCAGCATTTCTCTTCCTCCAAACACGGCGAGTTGAGTTAATGCCAAAGAGCTCAATTTTAGTCTCATCTGACCACAGCACCTTCTCCCAATCACTCTCAGAATCATCCAGATGTTCATTTGCAAACTTCAGACGGGCCTGTACATGTGCCTTCTTGAGCAGGGGGACCTTGCGGGCACTGCAGGATTTTAATCCATTACGGCGTAATGTGTTACCAATGGTTTTCTTGGTGACTGTGGTCCCAGCTGCCTTGAGATCATTAACAAGTTCCCCCCGTGTAGTTTTCGGCTGAGCTCTCACCTTCCTCAGGATCAAGGATACCCCACGAGGTGAGATTTTGCATGGAGCCCCAGATCGATGTCGATTGACAGTCATTTTGTATGTTTTCCATTTTCTTACTATTGCACCAACAGTTGTCTCCTTCTCACCCAGCATCTTACTTATGGTTTTGTAGCCCATTCCAGCCTTGTGCAGGTCTATGATCTTGTCCCTGACATCCTTAGAAAGCTCTTTGGTCTTGCCCATGTTGTAGAGGTTAGAGTCAGACTGATTGATTGAGTCTGTGGACAGGAGTGTTTTATACAGGTGACCATGTAAGACAGCTGTCTTTAATGCAGGCACCAAGTTGATTTGGAGCGTGTAACTGGTCTGGAGGAGGCTGAACTCTTAATGGTTGGTAGGGGATCAAATACTTATTTCTCTGTGCACAATGCAAATAAATATATATAATTTTGACTATGTGAGTTTCTTTTTTTTTTTTTATATAATCTATCTCTCACTGGTAAAATTAACCTAGCCTAAAAATTCTAGTCTGTTCATGTCTTTGACAGTGGGCAAACTTACAAAATCAGCAAGGGATCAAATACTTATTTCCTTCACTGTATGCGCTTAGCTTGGAAAAATAATTAAATGTTTCAATATCTTCTATTTAAAGGTCTAAATCATTCACTTTATGTCATAAATTCTCAATTTCCTGTAAGGCTCAAAAAACAAACTTTAAAATATTATCTAGATGGTTTAAAGTTCATGTACTCTTGCATAGGATTTATCCTATCACGTCTAATCAATGCTGGTGTTGTGGACGGGCGAGGGGGACAATGACTCACATATGGTGGGAATGCCCACCGATACACTCGTTTTGGTGTTTTATTGTTTCTCTGATTCAGAAAATTACTGAATTCCCATTGGATAATAACCCAGCTACATTGTTACTATCCATAATTCCGGGTTCCCCTAAGTGTCTATCACGTACTCTACTTGGCTATCTGCTGGTTGCAGCTAGAACGGTAATTCACAGGCACTGGAAGAGCGCTGTTAGCCCCACTATCTCTGAATGGTCCATGGAGGTGACTCATATACAAAATAAGGAAGAATCAATGGCCCTTTCTCACCAGCGCTCAGATTCTTATTTTAAGGTTTAGCAAAAATTGCTGAATTTTCGGAACTCACTGGACTTTCATGCTCACTTGTCACTGAGTCCCTGAGCTCCCCTAATCCCTAGCATCTAGATCAGGATTGGATCTGCCAAGGGGATCTTTATTTGAGTTGGTCTGACCTGACACCGATTTACACTCCTCCTGCCTAAAATATCTCTCTTCTTATCTTCTATAGCTTATCCAGACTCCCTACCATTCACATTTACCCTCTCCTGCCTCCTTCCCCCTAGAAATTACCCTTGTTAACACTTGATTTTAATTCCATTTGTCTGAATGATGCCTACTGTCTTAAGAACTCTGTATATCCCTGTTGATATATGCTACATTGGCTGACTTGTAACCTTTTCATACTTTATGCCGTGATATATTGACTACTGTGTTAACTGATCAGATGCATGTTATAATGTTTAGTATTCATTGACGATATGTATTTCATTGTGCAATTTCTTTGTTCAGTCCCCTTCCCTTTTTTACTTTTTTGTATCCCTTTTGCAATATTTTGAACAATTCTCTTAAATTAAGAATTTAACAAATAAAAAAACAATGGTCATGTGAATAGCCCCATAGACATGCATTGATTTTAAAGAGGCTCTGTCACCAGATTTTGCAACCCCTATCTGCTATTGCAGCAGATCGGCGCTGCAATGTAGATAAGAGTAACGGTTTTATTTTTAAAAAACGAGCATTTTTGGCCAAGTTATGACCATTTTTGTATTTATGTAAATGAGGCTTGCTAAAGTCCAACTGGGCGTGTTTAAAGTAAAAGTCCAACTGGGCGTGTATTATGTGCGTACATCGGGGCGTGTTTACTTCTTTTACTAGCTGGGCGTTCTGACGAGAAGTATCATCCACTTCTCTTCAGAACGCCCAGCTTCTGGCAGTGCAGACACACAGCGTGTTCTCGAGAGATCACGCTGTGACGTCACTCACTTCCTGCCCCAGGTCCTGCATCGTGTCGGCCACATCGGCACCAGAGGCTACAGTTGATTCTGCAGCAGCATCAGCGTTTGCAGGTAAGTCGATGTAGCTACTTACCTGCAAACGCTGATGCTGCTGCAGAATCAACTGTAGCCTCTGGTGCCGATGTGGCCGACACGATGCAGGACCTGGGGCAGGAAGTGAGTGACGTCACAGCGTGATCTCTCGAGAACACGCTGTGTGTCTGAACTGCCAGAAGCTGGGTGTTAACGAACAGAAGTGGATGATGCTGATTCGTCAGCATCATACACTCCCATTCCTAACGCCCAGCTAGTAAAAGAAGTAAAAACGCCCCGATGTACACACACAATACACGCCCAGTTGTACTTTTACTGTAAACATGCCCAGTTGTACTTTTGCAAGCCTCATTTGCATAAATACAAAAATGGTCATAACTTGGCCAAAAATGCTCGTTTTTTTTAAAATAAAAACGTTACTGTAATCTACATTGCAGCGCCTATCTGCTGCAATAGCAGATAGGGGTTGCAAAATCTGGTGACAGAGCCTCTTTAATGCAGCTGTGTGACGGCCGTTAAAAAAACTGCCGTCACACTTCTTATTAAACCTGTCGTGTTTATAAGCCCTTACTCTACGGGTCAGTTAGAATATGACGATACCCAATTTTTATAGCTTTTATATGTTTTAGTTCTTTTGCACAATAAATTCATGGTTTATAAAAAATTATCATTTTTATTTTACCAGTTTTTGTTGTACTATTTTGGGGTAGATTTAATTTATTTAACCCCTTGGCTACATATAAATGGCAACTGCCAAGGATGAAATATGAAGCGGGCTTAGCCTACTAAACGGGTTTCAGCTGTGTTACAGCCAACACCTCACTACAACCTACAAGATCAGATATCTCCAATTCCGGCCATTTAACCACTTAGATGCCACGCTCAATAGCAACCGTGGCATCTACGACGTTAGAAATTACATAACCAGTTTTGCTGCATCCATAAAATGTAGAAGTAATCAAATATATTGATATTTAAATGGCATGGTAAATGCTGTCAAAAAAATGCTAGAATTTATATTTTTTTGGTCCCCGTAGCTCCCCAAAAGAATTTAATAAATAAATTATCAAAAAGTCACATGTACCCCGAAATCATACCCATAAAAACAAGACCTCACATTACTCAATCGAATGAAATCTAAAAAAAAGTTATGGCTGTCAATATATGGCGACACAAAAAAAAAAATGCTATTTTTTTTCTTTGTAAAAGTGGTAAAACATAAAAAAATATATCAAATTGGTATCGCTGTAATTGTATAGACCTATAAATCAAAGTTAATGTATTGTTTTTGCCACACAGTGAAGTTAGTTTGTCTTATTTTCCTCCAATGTGGAAAATGTATATGTATAATTATTCTAGTGATTTCTAGCTAGTGATTTTTTTGCATATTATTTTCTCTTTTTTTAAATTCAGAAATGTTTTTGCATATAAGTACCTATGTCGTACAGCACAAGGCACAAGATTATTGGTCAGTATGGCCGGGGCAAAGAATTTCAGCCTGGACAGGTAACAAATGTGCAGAACTGTTCCTGTTCAGGTATATGTGTGTAAAGGGAGACAGTCTGCTGCAAGAGCTTTACAGACATGGAGACAGCCTGCTACAACATCTGCTTTGCAGGGAGAAGCTGCATCACAGAGCTAGTGCCACAGAAGCTGCATCACAGAGGGAGAGATGCCATGACCTGAGAGGCCTCCATGGAGATCCCAGTCAGCGTCAATACCTGGGGAAAGTGGAGGTGGAACCCAGAGCTAAGCTGCAGTGACCAGACCAAAGAAAAAGGACACCTGGTGTATAGAGCAACTAACGTAGAGGGATATACAGACATCAGCTATTACAGAATCTGTCCTAAAAGTTTTCCATACAGTTGGATAGTTCCAGTAAGATGGGCTATAACCTGGTGCTTTCATTGTTGCAAGGAATATAAAGACTGCTTAAGCACCAATATTGAATCATATTCATGCCATTGCTATTGCACTGTTCTAGTTTGTTTGTGGCATTCTTTAAAGGAAAGAAAGAGTTAACTGCAACTATGTCTCAGACATTTTGCCCATCATCCTGCACCTTACAACTTAAGATTCTTTGCCCGGCTTTAGAAGGAAGAAGAGACACTGTCCCAGTCTGTGAAGGGCCTACAGGAAGTGATGGAAATGTTACAGCGGAGATAAGAACAATGGGCCATGTCCTTTACTAATTCTGAAGTCGTGCTGCAGGATCACTTTGTGTTAGGCCTTAGAAATAGCCAATGTGGAGAGCTCTGCTGTAAAAACACAAGTGGGAGCCTGAATTGACTACACACCAGGTGCTAATTACTTAATTGATGTTTGTGTGTGTTGCCACTGCTTGGTGCAACTTATTTGATGCGGCAATCCAAACACTCATAGCCACCTGGGTCGTGGAGTTAATAAACTACCTAATTAGGCTACTGCTCATCTTTTCAATCCTTTTCTGAGAAAAACAAACCCCCATATGTGACAATCACAGAGCAAGTATGCTCTCTGATTGATAAGGGATGCGATAACATGAAGTTCATGTAATTCCACTCCTGGGGTCATTTAGAGCCATACAGGAACAGTAGTAGTATCACAGCATGTGCCCTTGCCACCCTCTCTTCTCCTTCACACAAGCTGAAATGGAAGCTGCGTATATATGCAGCTTTTACTTCAACCAATTCTAACTCAGACTGGATTGTAGCTAGAGTTAGATTCTTAGCTTTCAAACAAGCCCTGCATCGCAGCTAACAAAGACGTATCAGGTACGTCCTTCGCTACTGAAGTGCCTTTCTGCCAGGATGTATGAGATATGTTAACGGAGTTGAGATCTCCTAGCTAGGGGATATCACATCCCAAGTGACAACCATGGCCGTGTTTGAAACTCATATCTCCTCCTTGTTATGTGAAGAATACTGGAGCAAATGGGGTGTGCCTTAAGCTAACTGCTTGCCCATCCCCATTGTAGGAGTGATGCAAGTAGACATTTCACTATGGGGCCAGGAGTTGAGAAATAAATAAGTGGTGGTGTTGGAGAGTGTGATTGATTCGGATGTTTCAGTAATTCTTGGGATAAATGTATTGCAATAGTTAGATAGACTCATGGCCCGTGAGATGCTTCTAAATTTGCCCGAGAGAATAGGATGGGCATGAGGGCTCCCCCTCCAGACCACTAGAAGTTCCAGCTGGCCATGTAGTATTACTGCTCCTACCAGTCGGCACCAGCCAAGGATTAAGAGGAGTCACCGTTTTGACAGAGGCAGCACTGCAAGGAGAAGGAATAGTTGTGGCCAAAACCCTGTGCACTGTCTAGACCAGACAGTTACTGCTGGGAAGGGTAAATGTCACCAAGCATAATGTGACACTTGCGCCCTGGAAACTGATGGCAGAAGTGTTCCTATAAGAAAAGAGGTTGAACAAGATTCGCCCTGGCGGAGTAAGCCTATATAAGTGCACCGCTAAACTCAGTGTGTCCAGTCAGCTGTAGTTCAATGACTAATACTGGGAAACAGCTCCTAAGAAGGACAGCTGGAAGGTGGGAAGCTGTCTGCCTTTGAAGTGGGAGAGGTGGCTGAAGTTCCTAGAGCGAAACCCAATGCTTGCTTTCAGAATAAGGCAGATTTTGGGTTGACCCATACCCTGGTTATGGGTTGCTAAGAAAGACCAAGCAAAGCCACATTCATAACACCAATGGGGCTTTTCAAGCAAATGCAAATGTACTTTGGCCTCACCAATGCCCCAGCAACCCTTCACAGGACCACAAAATAGTGGAGAAGTAAACGGTGGCAAGAAAAGCTCATCAATGGGTGCCATCCCAGCCACCGGGAAAGAGAGTGTCTCACTTTCACAGGAAGGCGACTGCTAGAACAGCAAGAATGGTGGACCATTCGAGCAGGATTGCTATATCGATGGGTGAAATTGCCAAGTACCCAGATGGATGCATGAAGAGAAGGGACATTTTGAGCCTGTGGAAATGTTTGCCTAATTTTGTCGGGTGGTGGTGTCAAATACACCTAGGTTGCAGTGACAGCAACCGTTAAACAGGGAAAAGGTGAAACATACAGAGACACTGCTATAGCATCTAACTCCTATATACCTGTATTATACGGCAAAGGGCGCCAGGCAATTGGTCAGGATGGCTTTGAAAGTAGACAGGAAACGGATGTGCAGAGATGTTCCTGTTCAGGTACCTCCGGGGCATGGAGATTTGTCATGGCCATAAAATGGTGAAACATGTACGCGGCTCTTTGCAAAAGTGATCTCTGACAACATGAGCAGGACAGATTTTCATTTTCTGAAAGGAAACAGTAAAGGTTTGTATGGACAGCAATTATTAAGTATGTTACAAAATTGCATAGCTATTCATTATATTATGTATTTTTCTTGTAATACACAATGCAATGCTTTACTTGGGGAAACCAGACTACCAGCAATGGTTACATACAGTAGTTACATAGTTGATAAGGTTGAAAAAAGACACAGGTCAATCAAGTCCAACCTATAATCCTACCTTTTTTAGAACTAGAGGATGCCCAATTGTCCTTGTTACAGGTCTAGGTGTAAAAAGATCATTAGAAAGATATCTGTCCTGTCCAATTATATTTTTGTACATTGTAATTAGATCGCCCCATAAACATCTTTTTCTAAACAGAAAAGCCCCAAATTTGATAACCTTTCTTGGTACTGCAATTCCATTCCCTTAATTAACTTGGTCGCCCTTTTTTGCACCCGTTCTACTTCAGCCATGTCCTTCTTATACACAGTCGATGTGTGGTCTGACTAGGGATTTGTATAGAGGCAAAACTTTATACTTGTCATGAGAATCTATGCCTCTTTTGATGCATCTAATGGTTTTATTTGCCTTGGCAGCAGCTGCCTGGCACTGGTTGCTAAAGGTAAATGTACTATGCACTAATATCCCCAAATCTTATTTAGCAGTAGTTTTACGCAGTGTTTTACCATTTAATGCATAATTTTAAAATTTGTTTTGTTGGCCCAAGTGCATAACCTTACATTTATCCACATTAACCCCTTAATGACCAGCCTATTTTAGACCTTAATGACCAAGCTATTTTTTTACGTTTTTGAATCGTCGCATTTCAAGAGCTATAACGTTTTTATTTTTGAGTCGACATAGCTGTATAAGGTCTTGTTTTTGCGGGACAAGTTGTATTTTTTAATAGCACCATTTTGGGGGACATATTATTTATTGATTAACTTTTATTAACTTTTTTTGGGGGGGAATAGAAAAAAATCAGAAATTTTGCCACTCTTTTTTGCGTCCTAAATCTATGCCGTTTACCGTGTAGTATAAATAACACAATAACTTTATTCAGCGGGTTGTTGCGTTTGCAACGATACCAAATTTGTATAGTTTTTGTATGTTTTACTTCTTTTACACAGTAAAAACGCTTTTTTTTCAAAATTATTTGTTTTTGTGTCTCCATATTTGAAGAGCCGTAACGTTTTTATTTTTTCGCCGATGCAGTTGTATGAGGGATCTTTTTTGCGGGAAGACTTGTAGTTTTTATTGGTACCATTTTGGAGTAGATGCGACTTTTTGATCACTTTTTAATCACATTTTTTTAAAGTCAGGATTCACAGAAAACAGCAATTTTTCCGTAGTTTTTTCTTTAATTTTTTATGACGTTCACCGTGCGGGTTAAGTAATGTAATAGATTTGTAGTCGGGGTCGTTATGGACGCGGCGAGACCAAATATGTGTAACTTTTTTACTTTATTTTGTTTTTTTTTAAACTAAAGCAGTTTGTAAGGGGATAAAGTGGGTTTTTCATTTTTTTTTCACATTTTTTTTTATTCACTTTATTAAACTTTTTTTTTCACTTTTTTACTAGTCCCACTAGGGGACTTTAATATGCGATTCTGCGATCGCATTTATAATACACTGCAATACTTTTGTATTGCAGTGTATTACTGCCTGTCCGTTTAAAACGGACAGGCATCTGCTAGGTCATGCCTCCGGCATGATCTAGCAGGCATTCATTACTGGCAGACCTGGGGGCCTTTATTAGGCCCCCGGCTGCCATGGGAGACACAGACACTCGGCGATCGTATCGCCGGGTGTCGGTGGGGGAGAGAGGGAGCTCCCTCCCTCTCTCCAAAACCACTCAGATGCGGTGCTCGCTATTGAGCACCGCATCTGAGGTGTTAAACGGGTGAGATCGATACTAATATCGATCTCACATGGCAGAGCAGGGATGCCCCCAGCCCTCAGCTGCCTCTAGCAGCTGAGAGCAGGGAGATTTGATAGTTCCCTGCTCTGTTTACTTATTCCGATGCCGCGACGTAAAAAGTCTATGGCATCGGAATAAGGCCCGTTAGTGACCGACGTAAAAAGACTATGGGCCGGTCACTAACGGGTTAAACGTAATTTGCCATTTCTCTGCCCAAACCCCCAGCTTTCCCAAATCCCTCTGTAATATCACATTATCCTGCTCTGTGTTGATTACGTTACAGAGCTTATCTGCAAATACTGAAATTATTCTCTGAAAATAAGAGGGTCCAATACTGATCACTGTGGAACCCCACTGGTAACTGTGACCCACTCTGAAGATGTACCATTAACCCCTTGGTGACCACCAATACACCTTTTCACGGCGGTCACTAAGGGGCCTTAGCTTAGGCCACTGCCTTTTCACGGCGGCCCAGTCTAAGTCCTGCACGGTTGTCCTGTGCAGGCTGGAGCCGGGACTTGGCTGTCTGATGACAGCCGGTCTCCTGCTCCACAGGCCACGATCAAAGTTTACTTCGATCATGGCCGTTTAACCCGTTAAGTGCCGCGGCCAATAGCGACCGGAGCAGTTAAATCATTTGCAGAGGGAGGGAGCTCCCCCTCTCACCCATCGGCGGCCCGCAAATGTAATTGCGGCCCTCCAATGGGGTGTCATGGCAGCCGGGGGCCTGATAAAAGCCCCCAGGTTTGCCCTGGGCATATGCCTATTAGGACGTGCCAGAAGCACGTCCTAATAGATTGCCTGTCAGATTTATACTGACAGGCAATAATGCTCTGGTATACTAAGAATATCAAAGCCTTTTAACAGCGATCTGAAGATTGCATAGTAAAGTTCCCTAGTGAGACAAAAAAAAATAAGTAAGTAATGTGAAATAAAAATTATTAATAAAAATGACAGTAAAAAAATAAATAAAACAATTTTTTTCCATAAAAAGTGTTTTTTTTTAGTAAAAGTGTAAAAAATATATAGACGTACACATATATGGTATCGCCGCAACCGTAATGACCCAAACATTAAAGTTAATATGTAATTTAAACCGCAAGGTGAACACCGTAAAAAAACCGCAAAAAACAATTGCAAAATTGCTAATTTTTTCCATTGCCCCCCAAAAAAGTCATATTAAAAGTTAATAAATAAGTCCCACATACCCCAAAATAGTACCAATCAAAACTACATCTTGTCCAGCAAAAAAATAACCCCTTAGCTAACTACATTGATGGAAAAATAAAAAATGACGGCTCTTGGAAAGCGACGATGCAAAAAGAAATAATTTTAGTTCAAAAGTGTTTTTTTGTGCAAAAGCGGTAAAACATAAAAAACCTATACATATGTGGTATTGTCGTAATCGTGCCGACACATAGAATAAAAGTAACATGTCATTTACGCTGCACAGTGAACGGTGTCAATTTAAAACGCATGGAACAATGGCAGAATTTCAGGGTCTTTTTCTATTCCCCCCCAAAAAAAGTTTATAAAAGTTAATCAAAAATTATATCTACACCAAAATGGTGCCATTAAAGAGTACAACTAATGTCACAAAAAAAAGAAGTCATCATACAGCTATGTCGATGGAAGAATAAAAAAGTTATAGCTCTTTGAAAGCTCTATTCCTTATAAACCCATGCTGATGCTGCGATAACATTTTTTTTTCTATGAGATACTCCAGGATAGCATCTCTTAGAAAACCCTCTCATATTCTACCTACAATGGAGGTTAAACGTACAGGACTAATGTTTCCGGGCTCATTTTCTGACCCCTTTTTGAATATTGGCACCACATTTGCTATGTGCCAGTCCTGTGGAACATTCTCAGTCATTATAGAATCTTTAAATATCATAAATAAGGGTCTGTCTATCACGGTACTTAATTCCAGCAGAACTTGGGGGTGTATACCATCCAGACCTGG
This sequence comes from Rhinoderma darwinii, assembly GCF_050947455.1. NCBI lineage: Eukaryota > Metazoa > Chordata > Amphibia > Anura > Rhinodermatidae > Rhinoderma > Rhinoderma darwinii. The sequence goes on from NC_134691.1 coordinate 174,849,212, forward strand.
TGATTTGTCTATTTTAGAGTTTTTAAGGTGGCACTGCACTTCATTCTGTGTTAATCAGGTGACATTTAATATAGAATTTACTTTATCTCTAATCATGTCGCCTGACATTAGATTTTCCTGTGAAAATACAGTAGAGAAAAAGGCGTTTAATAGACTGGATTTTTCGTCATCCTCTTCCACCATTATACCCAAATTATTTTTGAGAGGGCCTACATTTTCAGTTCTCGGTTTCTTATTATTTATGTATTTGAAAAATATTTTTGGGTTATTTCTACTTTCGTTGGCAACGAGTCTCTCTGTTTTATTTATGTGTGAACCATAGATAAGTCAATAGTAAAGTCCCAAATCCCACAAGCAATTAGTTGCAGTAACGTAGTAAAGGCCCATTTACACGGGCCAATAAATTGTAAGAAAGCTTGTTTCCATTTATTGGACCATGTAAACATGACAGTGATCAGTCGACAAACGTGTAAATGCTCGTTTGTCGGTTGATCACATCTTTTCTGCAGCCTAAAAAATAATATGCCGATAAAATGCAATTTGTATGGAAACAAAACAATTGTATTAACTTTTATGAAAGGGCTTTTAGACGAGCTCCAATCAACATAAGGCCAACCAGTTCAGCCTATTATCCTGCATTACTGATCTAAGGAAGGCAAAAACTCCTATGCGGCCAATTTTCCTCATCAAGGGAAAAAAAAATCCTTCTCGACCCTAAATATGGCAATCAGAATAAGTCCCTGGTTCAATAACCCAACTCCAAAAATCGAGTAACCATAACTTGTCATTTTATTACACTCAGGAAAGATATCCAGTCCCCTTTTAAACTCTTTAGTCAATTCACCATGACAACCAGAGGCGTAGCTAGGTTCTCCTGCACCCGGGGGAAAGAATCAGATTGGCGCCCCCCCCCACTTATTTCCTGACATCTCCTTCCCCCTCGCCATGTTTGCTTTCTCTACCAATCAATGAGGTGTCATTTTTTTCAAAAAATTTTTGAATGTAACTCGAGCATAAAAGCATTTCTACATTTTATAAGAATTATAGTTATATAACGTAGTTAAAATAAAAATAAATTAAAATTAAATTAATTAAAGAGGCCACACAGAGGCCCCTGTAGATAATGCCACACACAGCCCCCCTTGTAGTTAACACCACACAGATCCCCTATCGTAGATAGCACCACACAGCTCCCCTGTTGTAGATAGCGCCACACACCCCCCCTTGTAGATAGTGCCACACACATCCGCCTTGTAAATAGCGCCACACGGACCCCCCTTGTAGATAGTGCCACAAACATCCCCCTTGTAGATAGCAACACACACAGTCCCCCTTGTAAATAGCACCACAGAGCCCCCCTTGTAGATAGGGCCACACACAGCATACTTCCCCCTTGTAAATAGCGGCACACTCCTCCCCCCTTGTAGATAGTGCCACACAAAACCTGCTGCCCCTTTGTAAATTGTGCCACACTCCCCCCTTGTAAATAACGCCACATTCCCTCTCTTTTAAATAACGCCACACTCCCCCCTTGTATTTAGCGCCACACTGTAAACAGAGTGGCGAGCGGTAGCCCCCCCCCACTTATTTCCTGACATCTTCTTCCCCCTCGCCATGTTTGCTTTCTCTACCAATCAATGAGGTGTCATTTTTTTCACAAATGCCCCCCCACTTATTTCCTGACATCTCCTTCCCCCTCGCCATGTTTGCTTTCTCTACCAATCAATGAGGTGTAATTTTTTTCACAATTTTTTGGAATGTAACTCGAGCATAAAAGCATTTCTACATTTTATAAGAAATATAGTTATATATAACGTAGTTAAAATAAAAATAAATTAAAAGAAAATTAATTAAAGAGGCCACACACAGGCCCCTGTAGATAATGCCACACACAGCCCCCCTTGTAGTTAACACCACACAGATCCCCTATCTTAGATAGCACCACACAGCTCCCCTGTTGTAGATAGCGCCACACACCCCCCCTTGTAGATAGTGCCACACACATCCGCCTTGTAAATAGCGCCACACGGACCCCCCTTGTAGATAGTGCCACAAACATCCCCCTTGTAGATAGCAACACACACAGTCCCCCTTGTAAATAGCACCACAGAGCCCCCCGTGTAGATAGGGCCACACACAGCATACTTCCCCCTTGTAAATAGCGGCACACTCCTCCCCCCTTGTAGATAGTGCCACACAAAGCCTGCTGCCCCTTTGTAAATTGTGCCACACTCCCCCCTTGTAAATAGCGCCACATTCCCTCTCTTTTAAATAGCGCCACACTCCCCCCTTGTATTTAGCTCCACACTGTAAACAGAGTGGCGAGTGGTAGCCTACCGCTACCACTCTCCGCTCTGCCTGACGGGACTTACCGGTGGAGCCGAGGAGGTCCTGCTGGTGCAGGCAGCGGCGGAGTTCCTTCTGACTAGGCTCGGTGACAGCCAAGGCTGGCTTTAGGTTGGATGGCGCCCTGTGTGGGACTCTCTATTGCCGCCCCCTACACAAACCAAAAATTAACCACATATATATATATATAGACACACACATCCTGAAACATACATACTGTACATACATATAGACAGTTATTTAGACATACAGGCAAATATACATACACACACATCTGGAATGTATACATACAGATGTGCAAACACATACACACTCACACATACACACACACACACACACACACACACACACACCGACAGATAAATACACAGACAGGAACATATACAAATACATAAAAGGCACATATATAGAAGCACAAAGACACATTCACAAACAGACCCATACATACCCAGTACAGATAATGTCGTAGATTTCATGTGCAGCCCTATGTAACACCACAGATAACACAGTAATAACGGAGTACATATAATGTAGTAGACTTTACCTGCAGTCATATGTAACACCACAGATAACACAGTGATAACTCTCTGAGTACAAATAATGTAGTGGATGTTATCTGCAGTCTTATGTAAAACCACAGATAACACAGTGATAACTCTATGAGTAGAGATTATGTAGTAGAGGTTACCTGCAGTCCTATGTAATACCGCTGATAACACAGTGATAACTCTCTGAGTACAGATAATGTCGTAGATGATAACTATACCCACAGACACATATAAACACACACAGAGGCATATATATAAGGGCAGCTGGGTAAATAAGGGCAGCTGGGTAAATAAGGGCAGCTGGGTAAATAGGGGTCAGCAGGGTATATAAGGTGCAGCAGAGAATATAAGGGACAGCAGGGTATATAGGGACAGCAGGGTATATAGTGGGCAGCAAGGTATATAAGGGCAGCAAGGTATATAAGGGGTAGCAGGGTATATAGGGTCAGCAGGGTATATAAGGGGCAGCAGGGTATATCAGGGACAGCAGCGTATATAAGGGGTAGCAGGGTATATAGTGGCATCAGGGTATATAAAGGGCAGCATGCTATATAAGGGGCAGCAGGATATATAGGGGACAGAAGGGTATATAGGGGCAGCGGATTATATAGGGGCAGCAGGGTATATAGGAGGCAGCACAGATATCTGCATTTTATCTGTTCTACTTTAACCCCTACCCGCACCAGGACGTAACTGTACGTCGTTGCGGGAAGTTACTTCCCGCACGAGGACGTACAGTTACTGAGTTAATCCCGGTGCACACTGTCGGCGACAGTGTGCACCGGGAACCAGGAGGTCAGCTGTCGCCGACAGCTGACACTCCCCTCTTGCCGGCCAGCGGTCCTTTGCCGCTGATTTCGGCGCATTAACCCCTTAAATTCGGCGATCGGGTGCAATCGCCGAATTTTAGGGGTTTCTAACATATCGGCAGACCCCCGTCCGAAATCGCGGGGTCTGCCGATAGTTAGTATGGCAAACGGAAGCCAAACAATGGCTTCCGGGTCTGCCATGGACAGAAGCCCATCAGGACCAACCTTCGGCTGGTCCTGATAGGCTTCCTGTCAGAGTGACAGAAAGTCACTGTGCCGTTCCCGATGCACACTGTCGGCGACAGTGTGCATCGGGAACTTGGAGATCAGCTGTCCCCGACAGCTGACACTCTCCAGTGTTGCCGATCAGCGGCTCATCGCCGCTGATTTCGGCAATTAACCCGTTACATGCGGGGCTCGATTGCGATCTCCGCATGTAGCGGGTTTGTAGCGCATCAGCAGCCCCCATGCAATCGTGGGGGCTTCTGATGCTTGTGATGGCACCCGGGGGCCAGACAACGGCCCCCAGGTCTGCCATGTATGTCAGCCTATGAGGATCAGCCTCTGTTGATCCTCGTAGACCAACTGTCAGAGTGACTGTGACGTCACACTGACAGTTGGAATACATTACACTACCTAGGTAGTGTAATGTATTCTAGCAGCGATCAGAGCTGCAGGTCAAAAAAAGAAAGTGTAAAAAGTAAAAGAAAAGTTAATAAACAAAAATATAAAGTGTAAAAAGTAAAAAAAAGTTAATAAATTTTTTTTATAAAAGTGTAAAAATAAAAGGTTTTGTTTTCCTATAATAAGTCATTTATTATAGGGAAAAAATGAAAACGTTAAAAAAAAAGTACACATATTTGGTATCGCCGCGTTCGTAACGACCCAATCTATGAAACTATAATGTTAATTTTTCCGCACGGTGAACGCCGCAAACAAAATAAACGGAAAACTGTCAGCATCGCTATTTTTTAGTCACCACCCCTCCCAAGATATAGAATAAAAAGTGATCAAAAAGTCGCATTTACCCCAAAATGGTACCAATAAAAACTACAACCCGTCCCGCAAAAAACAAGACCTCCCACAGCTTTTTTGACGAAAAAATAAAAACGTTACGGCTCAAAATAGCGTGTCCCAGAAAATAAATTATTTTATAGAAACTTAATTTTATTGTGCAAACGCTGCAAAACGTAAAAAAATCTATACACATATGGTATCGCCATAATCGTACCGACCGGCAGAATAAATTAAAACGTAATTTATTGCGCACGGTGAACGCTGTAATAAATAAAGAATTTAAAGCGCCAAAATCGCTGTTTTTTGGTCACCTTAGCTCTAAAAAAGATCCTGAGGGGCCAAAATCTCACTATACCCCTAGAAAAATTCCTTGAGGGGTGTAGATTCCAAAATGGGGTCACTTTTGGGGGGTTTACACTGTTTTGGTCCCTCCGGGGCGTTGCAAACCCGACATGGCACTGAAAACCAATCCAGCAAAATCTGCGCTCCAAAATCCAAAAGGCGCTCCTTCCCTCCTGAGCCCTGCTGTGGGTCCAAACATCAGTTTACGACCACATATGGGGTATTGCCGTAATCGGGAGAAATTGCTTTACAAATTTTGGGGTGCTTTTTCTCCTTTATTCCTTGTAAAAATGAAAAAATTCTATGTTTCCACAGAAAAATAGGTGATTTTCATCTTCACAGACTAATTCCACTAAATTCTGCAAAAAAACTGTGGGGTCAATATGCTATCTATACCCCTAGAAAAATGCCTTGAGGGGTGTAGTTTCCAAAATGGGGTCACTTTGGAGGGGTTTCGGCTGTTTAGGTACCACAAGACCGCCTCAAACCTGACATGGTGCCTAAAATATATTCCTAAAAAAAGGAGGCCCCGAAATCCACTAGCTGCTCCTTTGCTTCTGAGGCCTGTGTTTCAGTCCATTAGGACACTAGGGCCACATGTTGGATATTTCTAAAATCTGCAGAATCTGGGCAATAAATATTGAGTTGCGTTTCCCTGGTAAAACCTTCTGTGTTACAGATTTTTTTTTATTACAAATGAATTTCGGCAAAAAAAATGAAATTTGTAAATTTCACCTCTACTTTGCCTTAATTCCTGTGAAACGCCTAAAGGGTTAAAATATTTTCTGAATGTGGTTTTGAATACCTTGAGGGGTGCAGTTTTCAAAATGGGGTGATTTATGGGGACTTTCTAATATATAAGGCCCTCAAAGCCACTTCAGAACTGAACTGGTCCCTGAAAAAATAGCCTTTTGAAATTTTATTGAAAATATGAGAAATTGCTGCTAAAGTTCTAAGCCTTGTAACGTCCTAGAAAAATAAAAGTACGTGAAAAAAAATGATGCAAACATAAAGTAGACATATAGGGGATGTTAACTAGTAACTATTTTGTGTGGTATTACTATCTGTTTCACAAGCAAATACATTTAAATTTAGAAAAATGCAAATTTTTGCAAATTTTTGCTAAAATTTGAAGTTTTTCACAAATAAATATTGAATTTATCGACCAAATTTTTTCACTAACATAAAGTACAATATGTCACGAGAAAACAATCTCAGAATCGCTTGGATAGGTAAAAGCATTCCGGAGTTATTACCACATAAAGTGACACATGTCAGATTTTAAAAAATAGGCTGTGTCCACAAGGCCAAAACAGGCTGTGTCCTAAAGGGGTTAATATTGAACACAGACTTTTACAAAGAGACATAAACACATGCAGAGACATATAGACACACACACACACACACACACACACACACACACACTGCAACATATACACATACAAACACAGAGACACATACTGTGTACCCACTACACACACATATGCACACAGACACACATAGACACTCACCATGTCTCCTTGCTGTCAGGATCACAGGTTTCTTGCAGGATGGGCCGTGGGCGGAGCTTCCTCCTCTGCTACTCGGCTGTTATTCACGCCGTGTGTGTAAAAACAGAGCACAGAGTAGAGGCAGAGCCCAGTGGTGTCCCCTACATGCTGGGAGGGTGGAGCGCCCTGTGCGCTCGCACACCCCTAAGTCCGACCCTAGTTACAGCCTGGGCGTGGACCAGTCCAGTCACCTGACCTAAATCATCTGACCTCATGTCACTGATGTGAGGTCAGATGACAGGTCAGGTGACTTTACTAGTCCACTCCCTGGCCGTCACAGACCCCAGTCAGAACGCCGCTGCATGATCTCCTGGCTCCTAAAGCTGATCGCTGCTGAAGGTGTCCGACATACAGGGCGCCTATCAGCTCGATCAGCTGCTCTGCGGCGCCCCACACTTCCCTACCACCTAGTTGTGCCCGGGCATATGCCCCGCCTGCCCCCCATAGCTACGCCCCTGATGACAACTTCCTCTGGCAGAGAGTTCTATAGTCTTACTGCTCTTACAGTAAATAAACCCTTTCTATGTCAGTGTAGAAACCTTCTTTCCTCTAGATGTAAAGGATGCCCCCTTGTTATCGTTACAGTACTGAGTATAAATAAATCATGAAAGAGATCTCTGTATCGACCTTTTATATATTTATACATAGTTATTTGCTCACCCCTTCAGTCATCTTTTTTCTAAACTAAACTGCACTAATTTCTGGGTTAGACAGGTGACATTTAGTGGAGAGCTTACTTTATCCCTCTGCAATTCACCTGATTTATTTTCCTCTTGGAACACAGTGGAGAAAAAGATGTCAATACAATTGCTTTCTCTTCACCCCTCTGTATGACTTCTCCCTCATTACTTTTCTAGGGACCAACACATTGTCCTTTTTACTATTTAAATAATTGAATAACTTTTTAGGGTTAGTTTTACTCTCTTTGGCAGTGTCTTCCTGTCTCCAACTTTGCTGCCTATCTATTTTTTCATTTTTTTTTCCTTATAGCTTTTCAGTGCTTCTTCACTGCCTTCCTGTTCCAGTAGTTTATTTTTTATTCCCATACAGTACTATATGTCCCTCTCACAGTAACAATTTCAGGTGTTTTTAAAAATATCCCATTTAGTATCTGTATTTATATTTTTTAAGACATTGTCCCAGACATTGAGGTTAAGACAGGGGAAGTTTATTATATAATGTTCGCTATTTTCTAGGTGCCCCGCTGTAAAGGATCTGCCAGACACAGCTTCTGTGTCGACGCCCGTGGGTAATCAGTCTGCACCTGCTCCTAAGTCTGAGAGAGTGACACGATCTTCTACCAGTCAGGCTGGAAGGCTGAGGAGTGGGAGAGCCTATCACAGCCTGGCCAGATGGAGCTAGCTCCCGCCCTCTGTCTATTTATACCTGCATTTCCTGCTCCTCCTTTGACTGTGATTCTTCTGTGTCCTGGCTCTGCTGCTGCTTGAACATTTTGTCCTCTGCTTCATTTTGACCCTGGCTTTACTGACAATTCTCCTGCTCTGCGTTTGGTACCTCTTACACTCCTGGTTTGACTCGACTCGTTCACTACTCTCGTTGCTCACGGTGCTGCCGTGGGCAACTGCCCCCTTTCCCTAACTTCTGTGTACCCTTGTCTGTTTGTCTGTCGTGCACTTATTGAGCGTAGGGACAGTCGCCCAGTTGTACGCCGTCGCCTAGGACGGGCCGTTGCAAGTAGGCAGGGACTGAGTGGCGTGTAGATTAGGGCTCACCTGTCTGTCTCCCTACCCTGTCATTACACCCACAATCTGAACTTGTTATTCTGTCAGGTCTATTGATTAATATTAAGTCCAAATGGGTTTTCCATTCAGGAAAGGTATCTTTAGTAATTGGCAGAAACCGGTTTCCTTTATTAGATCCACAGGTTTCAGTTTCCCAATTTACTGTATATCTGGGTAGTTGAAGTCCCCCATAATAATAAGCTCATTGTTATCTACTGCCTGATATATTTCCCTTACTAAAAGATATTCTGTGGATTCTGATGTATTTGGTGGCTTATAGCAAACCCCTATCAGTAATATATTATTTGTCACGCTTGTGGGGTATGTGGACCCACTAGGCCGCTCACCGTAGTGGAGTAGCAGCTGACCAAACAACAGTCAATAACAGTCTTTGGGGTGAGAGTACCTGGGAAGCTGATCAGGCAGATACTCTAAGTAGCAGGCACGTGGTGTAGCAGACACTTGGTACAGATGATGCTTGGTGTGGCAGATGACACTGGACATGGCAGATGACACTGGATGACACCAACACTAGCTTACAGCTCAGGAATAAACACAGTTATGTGATACAGGCAGCAGGATACGGGAACACTGGGAGCAGGATAACAACTAAGGGACCATTTGCTTAGACTAAAGTTGGAATACAACAACGCTCAGGCAAGGAGTGGAAGGGCAGAGCCCTTTTTATAGTCCAGGACAATCTGGGGATTGGTTAGGGAACATGTGCAAGCGCTGGCCCTTTAAGGCCGGGGCGAGCGGGTGCAACACTTTCGGACACTGCAGAGCAGTACGGCGGCATTACGGCAGCAGAACGGTGTGCTGCCGTCTCTGTGGAGTGAGACGCCGGCAGGAAGTCTGAGGTCAGAGGTCTGCGGTCACGGCTGCCAGGAGGTGAGAGAAGGCGGCTGTCCGCCACCGCGTCCGTTACATTAGTGTTTTGTCTTCCATGTATTTTTTACCCATATAGACCTACATGTTCATTGCCCTCCCATATATTGTCCCGTAGTGTGAGCTTTAAACAGGACTTTACAGAAAGGCAAACCCCTACCCCTTTCCATTTTTTATCATCCTTTCTAAACAAACTATAACCCTGTAAGTTAATCGCTGTCATATCTATCATCCAGCCATGTCCCCGTTATTCACACTATGTAATATTTTTACTAAGATATTATTAATTAATTCTAGTTAATCAATTTTATTTATTAGACTTCAAGTGCTCAGAAAAGTTCTTTAAAGTTTTAAAGCTATGGGATGCCATAATAGATTTGTTTTAACATAAAGTATTTTCACATATTAATAAACAATACCCTGAATATACATTTTTATTAAATTATTCCATAAGAAATGTAAACACAAAAAATAGAGTTGATCAGAGAACCTGTAAAGTGTTTACTGGGTTACCACCACCACCTACTGATGGGCCTTTGTTGAAACTGTACATGATATGTTTTAAAAGTAGCTGATCTGCTGCATGACGTGTGGACAGTGCATGAAGGGAAGAATGATCGTCCAGGGATTAATTATACTAGACTTTTGACAACTCAACAGGAAATCACTTGGAGCAAATGCATCAAAAGGAAACTATTTCAACAGATCTTAAATGTCAAACAAAGTTTTATATTCCCATTTCAAATAATCTGTCTAAGCTATAGAAAAGTAATTTTGCTGAAATAAGTAAAAAAAAAAAAAAGAAGAAAACAATGTATAGAAGATATTTTTAAAATATGGTTCAAATGTTTCCATACTGACTGTACTTGTAATTGTATCAACCCCACAACTTAGTGGGGTTGATACAATGTCAGTGGCATACTTTTCATAGAGACAAACCACACGGCTGCTATGGGGTCCATGATGAGAGGAACTGAACTGCTTCTACTGCTTCCCAACTCACTACTAGGGGAGCTCACTGCATAGAGATTTTTACAGATCAATTTGAGTTTAATAGGAGTTGTATAAATTGATATGCACTAAGCTACCCCTAATGATGGTTGTATGCAGATAGAATTGTATAATTCACTGTGTGAAGGGAAGCAAAGGATTCCAAGCTCTGCCTGTGTGGAACCAGAGCTCCAATCTGATGCCCCATATTCGCAGATAGAGAGATTTGCAACTTTGCTGTTTTACCTATCAGTAAATATTTTGCCTATTTGAGACAATGATGTCTTAAATTTAGATAAGTAGTTTAGCCTCCAATTAAGATTTTGTTCCCACATGCCTGTCATAGAAAAATACATTCAGCGTAAATATTTGGCACATAGTAAATTATTATATTAGAATTAGAAATGTCAATTGTTTCCAAGGGAAAATTTTTGGAGTAATAGATCAATATTTCTGTGGATATCTAGATCCAATAAGAATTACAATTAGGTGCATCTGCTCAGAACCTGAAGGCGAGAGACTGCTGAGGTGTACCTTTTAATTTTGGATTCATTTCCTTAGACATATGATGAATGCTTATGAACTACTAACTGGCAAGTATAATTTATGTTAGGTGTCTTTTCTCCTGAGGCAGGTAGCTAGCAATCTATCTGTCTCAAATGACTCAACTGTTCAACAAAAAGCTTTATTGGCACTGTGCTGCATAGAGAAGAGGGAGGCACATAGCAAAATAATTAAATGGGCTCCCCTACTGGTTTATGTCATCACCACCACCACACACACTATCATTACTCAAAAAGAGAAAACAGTATCCCCTGCTGGAGATCATTTATTTACCTAATGTTGCCGGGACTTTAGAAAGATTTCACACCCGTAGTTCCTACCAACCAATGGTTCCTACCACTTATGGGGAAGGTGAAGGGGAAGAACCTGTACTGGACACCCCTTCACCACCTGGGCACCTTTGCAGCTCAATAATATGCATTCTCTTACTGACAACAAAGATGAGAAAAGCATCTTAGCAACAGTGCAGACAACATTGTGGTATCATGGTACACTACAGGATCTAACATAGGAACATGAGAGGTCTAAAGTGGCAGGGCCGGTGTTAGGGGGGCAAACTGGGCAATTGCCCAGGGCCCGCATGCCTAAAGGGGCCCCCTCCTTTAGCATTGTTGTTCAGCTGCCCGTCCATGAAAGCAAGTGGGCGGATAGCTGAAAAGCACAGTCAGGTCGAGAGTCTCTGCCAAAAATCAGCATGAAGACAGGAGGCGGCGGAACATAAAATAAAGCAGCTACTTCCGCCCAGCAGAAAAGAGATCCCGTCCACCAGTCAGGACGTCTCCTGAGAGCGAAACATTAGCGGGTACCTGCAGTAGGATCATCAGCAGGCATCAGCGATTCCCCTGCTCCTTAGAGACTGCAGAGGGCTGTGACCATAACTACACCACTCCTACAGTAAGTGATCCCCCAATCACTCATCTTTACATGACTTTACATTTTTTCCCCAATTTTGTTGCGTTTTGTGCTGTGATTTTCACAATCGCGGAAATACCGCACCATTTTTGCCACGATTTTTGTAATTATTTATTAATTTCTTAAAATCTTATCTACTTTGCTGCTACTGTATTATGCTACGGATTTTCTGCAACAAAATCCATTGCACAAAATCTGCAGTATTTACTCTACGTGTGAACTTACTGTGGGTTGAAAATACAGTATTTTTGCTCCTTTATTTCCTGACATGACTTGTACAAAATCGTGAAAAGAAATTAATGGAAACATATCCTAGGGCCCTATTTACACGCTGGGGATTCTTTCAGGATTTAGGTATGGATTTGGTTCCTAAATCCAAACAGAATCCGCCAACATTCCATCAGCAATGCAGTATTTTTTTTTACCTTATTCACAGCCTCAGGACAAAAGCTAGAAAACTGTGGTTTAGGGCCTGTTCACATTACCTTTGCCTTCTATTTGGTCTTTCCGTTCATCTGTCCCGTCAGAGGAATGGATGAACGGAAACATAAATGTAAAGTATTGTTTCCGTTTGCATTACTATTGATTTTAATGGTATTTTTTTGGTTTCAGTTTGCTTCCATTTCGCTAGGTTTAAATTTTTTTGATGGAAAAAATAGCGTAGTGTGCTAACTCCAAGCTGCAGTACTCAAGGGAATGTAAGCAGATTTGCAGTTCCGCAGCACGGCACTATGCAAGGTACGGAGCCATCTGCTTCTGGCTCTGTACACTGCATAACATCCGGTGCTCGGGGACAGTTGTCTGGTCTGGGGCCTGAATTTTTTTTTTTAAATTCTCGGTTATTATGACATTATTATATTATGACATATATTATCAGTGATCTGAATATATATTGCTGCAATAATACTATGCAGCCAGAGTAAAGTAATGGAAGGGAAGTAATGGAAGGTTGGTGTTCTGTAGACCAGTAAGTGTGGTCTGAGCAGGTTAATTCTGGAAGTAAGTGTGGGGCCAGATGTTGTAATTTTATTGTGCATTTTGCCTTTTCCAAAAAATTGCCATTGAACTGTGCTAAAACAGCATAGGTATCGGGTCATTAGCCCCGATACCCCTGAAAACGCTACATCTGTAGCGAAACATGTCGGGGGGGGGGGGCTTTTCTTGAATTTTAATGCATGGTCTTGCTGACTCCCTAGAATTTAACTGTGAACTTGAATGCTGCGAACTGCAGTCGCCAGCACTCTCTTTTCTCTGATTGAGTCTTGACACATTGCACTATGCTGATCTTTGTCAGCAATGGACCTGAAATTTTAATTTTCATGTAGTCTGTCTTTTGTTAAAAATACCTAATAAAAATGTGTTATTTTAATTAGTGGTAGTTGGGAAACAGGGCTTTGTTTGCCGGCAGGCATTCCTTGCATTGAATTTTACGTGCCCACCAACTATTGGGGTCCATCCCTTTAGTAAAAACAGCAAAAGAGTCGCTAAGTGTGACCGCACCCTAAATGGAACGGCTCACTTTTTCTTTCTTCTCTGGACCTAAGGTACCTGGCCATGCTCAGAATACATAGTAAGATTAAAATCAGGCATCAGAATACAGTTTACTGTACAGTATAGCCTCTGGTGATTGGCACAGTCCATTGTATATACCTGTATGGCTCTATGTATCAACAATGCACATATGTTAAAAATTTCCTTTAACATGGGACTCCTGAAAAATATAGAATAAGGAAATATTAACATTTATAGAAAAATATTGCATCATGTCTATATGTTTTAGAAAGAGTTCCTTCTTTGTCAAGTATTGCAAATAGCTATGCCACATCAGAAAATGATATTCACTTTGATCTAATTTTTAAAGGAATTCAATATAAGCTTCTTAACTTCACTTATGAAGGATAAAATAGACAGTCAGAGTTGAAAATCTTTTATACATTTATATATTTTTTGGCCAGCTCAAACATAAAACAAAATGGATAGTAAATAGATAGATAGTAAACATCAATGGCATGTTCTATCCTTTCTTTCAAGCATATCCTTTGTTAACCTGGTTACGATAAATTTTTACTTTATGTTCAAATACATATATATTTATGGTTCATAATTTATACACTTTTAACTTTTAAGGTTCATTTATGTTTTGATGCTTTTTCGTGTGCACGCGCATGTATGTGTGTGTGTGTGTGTGTGTGTGTGTGTGTGTGTGTGTGTGTGTGTGTGTGTGTGTCTTTCTGTAAATGTTCAGAAAGCTCTTCAGTACCTAAAATATGTGTATAGTGGTCATATTTCTGATGCAAAGAATAGAGTGGCATCATTTGATGGCAGTTCTGTTCTCCCTGCCCCAGACTATTCAATGCATGACCTGGAAGATGCATTTAAGCCACCATGAGGAGCTTGCATGTATCTGTCAGGTACTGCCCTTCATTGGTCAAGCAGGGAAATGTAAGTAGTAATGGGGAGCAAAGTGGCTGGTGGCACTAGCAAGAGAGGGACTTCGACTCTCACTAATGGTTGTACTGTTATTGGCACTAATAAGGGGACTGTATCTGGCACTAATGGTGGTTTAGGGGGTTACTGATAGGGAAGCAATGTGGCTGTCACTGTTATGAGGGCACTGTGTCTGTCATCATTATAAGGAGCACTTAAAGGATAACTGTTGCTGGCACTAATAAGAGGGACTGTGACTGGCACTAATGGGAAAAACTGTATCTGGCACTAATGAACGGCACTATGGCTGTCTCTACTAAGGGGGCACTGTGGTTGTCACCCTTCTATTTTTAGAAACTTAAAGGACTACTCTGGGCAAAACTGATACACTGTGTCATGACTAGTGCAGGGTCTGAGGGGACTATGCATGACACAGTTTCTCACTTTGTTGTGCTTTAACCCCTTACCGTACCACAATGTACATTTATGCCATTAGCAGGAGATAGTTCCTACACAGGACAGCACGTGGTGGCACAAACTCAAGAGCTGAGACCACGCCATCAGTAGCGAGTGTCATCTGTCACATGTCCGCATGTAATATTTAACCCCTTAGATACCATGGTCATTAGCGACCACACCTAAAGGATTTTACAGAGAGAAGGGGATCGCTCTGTAAGCCCATTGGCACCCCCGTGTTGCAATCACAGGTGTGTAGATGGGTTGCCATGGCAGCCGGGGGCCTAAAAACGGTCCCCGGGTCTGCCATGGACTTAAGCCTATTAGGACCTGCCTAAAGCAGGACCTAACAAGCTGCCATTCAGTATAACACTAACAGGCATAATACTCTTAAATACATAATTATTACAGTGTATTATAGAAGCACTCAAACAAACGAATGTTTAACTCCTCTAGCAAAACAATTCTTTTTTTAAACTCATAAATAATAATATAAATAATAAAGTTTATAAGAAAAAAAAAATTACCTGCACAATAATGCTTTATTATGAGGAATAAATAAAAACACATACTGTAAGTATTGGCACATCTGTAACGACTTGCACTAAGCAACAATGCCAGAAAAGTTCTTTGTTTGTCCCGCCTCCGCCCCAATAAATGGAATAAAAAGTAATCAAAAAGTCATATGTACCCCAAAATAGTACGAATAAAAACTTCAACTGGTCCTGCAGAAAAAAATAAGCTCTTATAGAGCTATAATTACAGAAAAATACATGTTTTTATTATGAAAAATTAGTAAAACGTAAAAAAAATATACAGAGAATAAAATGATCATGTTATTTATACCGCACGGTGAATGCCATAAAAGCAAATCTCAAAAAACTATGGCGGAATTGCTTTTTTTTCCAATCCTCCACAAAATGTTATAAAATTCATATAATACATTATATGTACCCCAAAAATGGACCATTAACCCCTTGTCGCCGCAGCCATTTTTGGTTTTTCATGTTTTACTTCCCGCCTTTCAACTTATCGCCTTTCAAGCCCTAACTTTTTTTTTTTTTCGTCAACATAGCCATATGAATGCTTTTTTTTCTTGCGTTATATGTTGTCGTTTTTAATGACAACATTAATGTACCAGATAATATACTGGGAAATCATTGTAGGGAGTAATGGAAGAAAAACAGGGATTTCTTCATTGCCTTTTCGGTTTAATTTCTACAGCTTTTACCGTATGGTAAAAAACGACATGCTTACGTAATATGATTACGGCGATACAAATTTTATCTAAATTTTCTTTTCTATAATGTACTACTTTTACAGAGGAAAAACAATTTGTTAAAAAAAAATTGTGTATCGAGAATTTTTTTTGTGGCCCTTGCAAGTTTCACAGAAGGGGAAGCAGCTGAATTGTCTGTCTCTCTCTCTCTCTTTTTCTCTGAAACTACATGCTGTACAAGAAGAGGGGGAAGACATCTGATTGACTTTTACATGACACTAGAAAGAATCACCCCAGGAGACATGGAGACAGAAAACATGTCTTTTTTTATTTGGAATGGTATGCTTTACTTATGTATGTGTATATGTATAGATTATATGCACTGTGTATGAATACATGTAGGGTTCTCTGATTACAACACAGCATGTTTACATGCAAACCGTGTTTTAAATAGAAAGAAGAAAAATCAGTTGTAGAATGGCAAAAGCATAGTGTGCTGCTTCAGAAAAGCTTGTGAACAAATAACCATGACCTTAGCATTTACTGTGCTCATTGTACCAAATTCATAATAACATGGAAGAAAAGGAAAAAAATAATAAGTTCAACTGCTGCATGTTCCTTATTTAAATACTTATGCAGGTCCTTTCAGCTTTCTACAAGCCGTATACTAAAGATCAAATGTTCCCCTGCTAATCTGCCTATGCGCCACGACAATTTTCAACGGGCATTTTAAATATTCTGGCACTATATTATTGAAATGGTACTGTATTTTATTTTAATTTATATTGTGGCAACAAATGTTGTAGAATTGTACACAGAATGCACTCATTTCTATAGCTTTATGTCCGCAGTGGGGCTCACAAACATATAAGCTAAATTATATGTTATGTCAATGGCTTCATACCTGCTGGATTAGTGTTGTAAAAGTTGCTCATATTGTGCATATCTAATTTATTTTTAAACCCTCACCAAAATATGTGAAATTTAAAAAATGATTGTACTTTATTTGCTCTAATGACCTTCTAATAAACTCTGATTATTTAGTAATCACATAAAACTCATTTTTGTATATTCTTCATTTAATACATTTTGATCTGCCTTATCAACACTATGTTGAATTTACATTATTTGACCTTATATTTTATTTCTAAATACTTCTCTTCCTCTATATGTGCATGTTTAGTCAGCTTATGAATAAGAATGGTTGTCAGTATTTACTGAAGACAAAAAAAGGAAAATGTACAAGTTGACCATAGTTGTGGAACTCAATTTCACCCAAACAGGCCACATAGCAATCTTGTACAGAGCTTAACTAATACTCTCATATAGTGCTGACATGATACAACTGTACAATAGCTAAATATTACTGAAATGCAATGCTCTATTATCTGTGCTCTTCTATACCAATATAATATTCATATACACTGCACTTAACATAGCAATCAACAATACCATCATATAGTCCCCATATACCATCACCATATCATGCCCAAATAATAATGTAATTGAAGGCGTTGTGTCACTTCATTCATTTTTGGCGTATCCTGTTGATATGCCATAACTAATAAATGCGGATCCCACCTCTATCTTCTTAACAGGGATTCCCGACCACCCACTCTGCCTGGTGAGGCAGCCACTGACTGCCACATCCAGACGGAGCATAGGTGCACAACAGGGCGGGAATCTGGAAACAGCTAAACTTCCCAAGGAGGTGAATGGGAGTAGTGGAAACAGCATAACTCGCTGCACTATGCTGTTTCCATAACTCCTATTCACATCTATGGGAGTTACAGAAACAGCGTAACTCAGCGAGCCCAGCTGTTGCGGGATTCCCATACCGTTCTGCACCTTTGCTCCACCTTTGCTCCACCTGGATGCGGCGGCCTACGGCCGCCTCATCAGGTTTAGAATGGGATTGGGATTGGGAGACCCACATTTGGGAGATAGGTGCGGGTCCCAGAGGTGGGACCCACATCTATCAGACATTTATGGCATATATTGTGTATAGGTCATAAATCTCTTAGGCGACACAACCCTTTCAGTAGCAAAAAAAAAGTTGCTTAGAAGCACATTGCCCATATAATACCATGAGAAACTGTCCAAATAACAGTAGTATAGTAATATAGTGTAAACATTATACGGTACTCAAACAATACTGCCATATGCTGTCCGAATGATACTGCCATACATACGTAGTCTAAATCTCTTATTCTATCAACAACATCCCTATTAGCCAGAACATGCTTATGCCTGACGCTCACCAGTGGTCATGCCAAAATTAAAAAGATTGTATTTTTCTCCAGAACTCAGTATAACAATAAAATAAGCAGACAAATAGTCAATAATGTTGCTAAACCAGTGAATTCTGCAGCCAGTAAAAGGCTTGTGAAGCATATGACCCCTCCTCATAAACAGTGAAGTCTGCCTCACAGTTTGAAAAACACTGGTCTAAATAATACTGCCATTTAGTGATCAAATAATACAGTTAAGATACGGCCATATGGAGCTCAAATAGCCACAAAAGTATTGCTATACAGTGACCACTCTACATTATATGTAGCAGGGGCAAAACTAGGAAACACTGGGCCCCATAGCAAACTTTTGACTGGGCCCCCTCCCCTGGGTGCCACACACAGCCCACCCCTGCAGATAGTGCCCTCCTGTAAATAGTGCCCTCCTGTAAATAGAGCCATACAGCCCCCTCCTGTAGACAGTGATATACAGCCCCCCTGTAGACAGTACTATACAGACCCCCTTGTAGAGTGCTATACAGCAACCCTAGGGACAGGGCTATACAGCCTCCATATACAGTGCTATACAGCCCTCCCTGTAGACAGTGCTATATTTTCAAGTATCACAAAGCAGGACAATCGATGCAGCGTGTAGTGGAATTTTTTTTTAAGCCACGCCTCTAATCCCACCCAATCCTCGCCCATACAAACCCAGTCCAGCCCACACAGTATCATTCCCCCATAGTACCCTTCACACAGTATAATGCCCCCATAGCTGCCACCATACAGTATAATGCCCCCACAGTGTAATGCCCACACAGATGCCCCATACAGTGTAATACCTACACAGATGCCTCATACAGTAAAATGCCCACACAGATGCCCCATACAGTATAATGCCCCCACAGATGCCCCCATGCAGTACAATGTCCAAACAAATTCCCCCATACAGCATAATGCCCCACAGCTGCCCCATGCAGCGTAATATCCCCTTAGCTGCCCCATACAGTATAATGTCCCCCCATAGCTGACCACCACGGTGTAATGCTCCCCATAGCTGCCCCACACAGTATAATGCCCCATAGCTGCCCCCAAAGTATATTGTTCTCCATATCAGCCCCAACAGTAAAATGTGCACATATTATAATGCCACCCATAGCTGCCCCATACAGTACTATGCTCTCCATAGCTGCACCACACACAGTATAATGCCCCCATAGCTGCTCCAAACAGTATAATGCCCCTCATAGTTGCCCCATACAGTATATTGCCCCATAGCATCCCCCAGAGTACAATGCCACACACAGTATAATGCCCCCTCATAGCTGCCCCATACAGTATAATGCCCCACTTAGCTGTCCCAACAGTATAATGCCACCCATAGCTGCTCCACACACAGTAAAATTCCCCCCATAGCTTCCCCCATACATTATAATGCCTACATAGCTGCCCATAAAGTATAATGCCCCCATAGCTGCCCTCACAGTATAATGCCCCACAGTATAATGCCCCAACATTATAATGCCCCATAGCTACCCTGACAGTATAACACCCCTATACAGCATAATGCCCCTCATACAGTATACTGCCCCCATACAGTATAATGTCCCCACAGTATAATGTACCCATAGCTGTCCCCACAGTATAATGCCACCCCTATAGTATAATGCCATAATGCCCTCATATAGTAGAATGCTCCTATAGCTGCCACCGTATCAGCCCACCTTCCCTACCCAGTATGATGCCTCGTAGTGCCTAATAGAAAAATAATAACATAATTACTTACCTATCCCCATTCCCGCAATGGGAATGGGCCACTCAGGCTTAGGGGCCCAGTTGCAATTGCGACCGTTGTGACCCCCTAGAACTACACCACTGATATGTATCCATATGAACAAGATATACGATACAGACAAAAAACAGGTCAATGCCCTGCAGCTGCAGTATAATAGATTCACAGCCCACACGATGGCCATTGTTACGTCTTGACCCGTATGTGTGATTGTGGCAACACTCAGATACAACCTTTACCCCACGTCCACACAATAAGCAAATTTACAGTAAAGTGTACAGTGACTGCAAACTTGTTCAATAATAACACAGAAAATACAGAGAAAGTAATAACACAAAAAAACTCACTCCAACCCACACACTCCTTGGCCAACATGCCTAGTTAGCCTAATTTAGAGGAACAACGAGAAGTCACAGGAGAAAATAAAAAAGGCATTTAGAAATTTTCCTTGTGAAGACAATGATCCCTGTGTTGACAGGCATTGCCTCACAAAGCATTAAGCTCCATCTAAGATATAACTGGCATAAGCAGAGATGTTAATAATGTATGTATGTGGGTACTCAATTACTAATTTGATTCTAGGGGAACCACAATGGTGTCCAACAATAACTTTTGGAAATGCTAGTGACTTTGTTGGCAGCAATTCCCATTATTATAATCTAATAAGAACCCAATTTTCTCTATTACATTGTCACCCAAAGCTTTCACTTCTGAGGGGGAAAGTAGTTGTTCTTGCTGAGGTAAAATCCCTGATGGAGAAGTTTGCATAAAGACTGAATGAAGCTGCAAATGTGTCATGTTCCTGGGTTGTTTTCCACTTTATACACTCAGATAATAAAAATAAAATATATGTATTCCAACTTGGTAGAGAACAGCAGAGATAAAATTGACTGAGGGATATTGAAAACTGACACATACCACAAAGTGACCGGCACATCCAGCTTGTATCCACTTTTATAAAACAACAACATTTTAATAAATCCTTTAATGGTTTTGAGTAAATAATGAAGTCAAATGGTAATTCCAATGAATATATTTGATATATAACGCAAGGTTTAATAATGTTTTTAAGTCAATATTGATTAAAAATCAGCAGCCATGCAAGCAAATGTGTCTAATGTCTAAGATTAGAATCTCGTCCAGCAAATGTTTTCTGTTTTCTTGTCTTTCCTAATAGCACTCTGCTTGCAGCTGTTGATAGTTCATTACCATGGGAATAAATTAGCTAACTAGCAGTTTAAATGTCATTGGGGCATAGTCATTAAAGACCAATTTTGTTAATGTACAGTAAAATGAAGAAGTAAAAGCAGAAAAAAAGGGAGGAAATAAATTGACAATGGATAAGAGTTAAACTGTTGATTTAAAAATACGTAAATTTTATCAGTCAGTTAATGGGTAACCGTAAAGTTTTCTTTCTATTTTTGATATTCAGTTTTTTCGATTGGGAATATTCTCACCTGAATGAAAGAAATTCAGTGCTTAGGACAAAGTCTCGTAAAGAACATGTCTCATGTATTTTTATTTTTGTTTCATTAGTTAGATGTAAGGCTATGTTCAGAGCTGCGTTGTGTTATTTCATCGTTCTACTCTGTCAGAGGAGCAGACCAAGGGTGTAACGGTAGCAACGGTTACGTTGCACAATGGATACCACTGGCGTCTGACAGAACCCATTGACTTTCACGGGTTTTGTCGACTTTCCGTCGGGGTATCCGTGGTTTTACCGGCAACAAAAGCAAAACATACTGCGCTATTGTCTCTATTGGCAACGAAGGAAGTAATGGGGTACAGCCTCCTCCCCCAGAGATCAGGGAGTGACTAGGGGACATATATACAGAGGATATATGTGTATAGTGTTGCTATCATACCTTATCTAGGCCTCCAACAGTACAACAGAGCTGTTATTATCTTGCCCACCCTCTAATGATAACGAGATGACTGCTCTGTCTCACTCTGTATAGCAAAGCTGACAAGTGAGCTATAGGACACTGGAGGCGGGTGTGTACTCCAGCGGCCAGTGTGAAAATGGCAATATTTTGAGATTATTTTTTTTATGTAGAGTAACAAAAAAAAACACCCCAAAAAATGTTGTTTATAATAAAAACCTGATTTAAATAATACATAATGATATGGTCCCTTTAAAAACTATATTTTAAACAAAGAATCATAAATCCTATATGTCTGAATTTGATTATGTCAAACAAATATCCTTTGTTGAATTATCACATGACTAGAGTATTATTTTTTCTTATACCACTGGGAGGGAGTAGTGAACCTCATAGAGTGATGCTTCTATTGTTGTAGTCATTGTTTTTCGTTCCAGTGTGGGGTATTGAATTGCTGAATGATCTTTATTGACCTAGTGCAGATCTTGAAGCCTACAGAGAACAATAGATTGCATTCAAGTACAAAAAAAGAAAGATAATATAGAGTTTAATGTATACAAGAAATAGAATTCAACTGTTTCTTTCAGAGATTATGTTATGTCAGATAGGCACGTTATTGAGTGCTTTTAATAAAACCTATAACTACCATGATTTTCCATTATAGTACCATAAAATCACTAGATATTGAAAATGTCCCATTTTTCTTGGTCGATGCTTTTTTTCTTTAAAATAAAAAAATAAAGCAACATATTCAATGTAAGAAGGTAAAAGAACACCTTTTGTTTGGCTTTAGCAATGGTTTTAACCCCTTAATGACCAGCCTATTTTAGACCTTAATGACCAAGCCATTTTTTACGTTTTTCCATCGTCTCATTCAAAGAGCTATAACCTTTTTAATTTTGCGTCAACATAGCTGTATAAGGTCTTGTTTTTTGCGGGACAAGTTGTAAATTTTAATAGCACCATTTTGGGGTACATAGAATTTATTGATTAAATTTTATTAACTTTATTTTGGAGGGAATAGAAAAAAAAAACAGCAATTTTGCCACACTTTTTTGCTTACACTCCCTTTACCAGGACCATACTGCTGGCCCGTCAATAGAGTGTCTGCTGTGCTGTCCAATGCACCCAATTAAGGTACTACAAAAACAGTATAAGAGCCAAGCAGATACCACCTCTAAAAATGATTATGACATACAGATGGTGGCCAAAAATAATTATGTACCCAACAGCAATAGTGTTGACCTAGTGCCCCCAAAAATAATTGTCCCAAGTAGAAAGTGCCTATGACAGTATATTGTGCCCCAAAAATCATTAAATCTAATACTCACCTAGCAACATTTTTACATCACATGCAGCAGTGCTGGCTGCAGGCCTCTTCCATTCTGTAGCCAGAGTTGTCTGCAGTCCAATGCAAGCTGGCACAATGATGTCATTGTTGCAGTCTGCACCAGAGATTCACCCTCTGATAGGCTGCAGGGCTCATTAGTGTGTTTACGGTGGCCACTAACGGGCTTTATTCCGATGCAATTGCCTTTTTATGGCGCTGCATCGTAATAAATAAACAAAGCGGGAGCAGTTGAATCTCCCTGCTTGAAAGGGCGGGATCGATATCAGTATCGATCCCGCTTGTTTAACCCCTCAGTGAGCGCCACATCTGAGTTGTTTTGGAGGGGGGGCTCCCTCTCTCACCCCACTGGCACCCTGCTATACCATTGCAGGGTGCATGTGTCTTCTATAGCAGCCCGTGGCCTCATAAAGCCCGCCAGGTCTGCCTCTAGTTAATGCCTGCTAGGCCATGCCAGAGGCAAGGCCTAGCAGATGCCTGTCCATTTCACACAGATAGGCAGTAATACACTGCAATACAAAAGTATTGCAGTGTATTATAAAATCAGGTGATCGTATAGTGAAGTCCCCTAGTGGGACTAATAAAAAAGTAAAAAAAAGTTTAATAAAAGTTTATAATAAATAAATAAAAATCCAAAGTAAAAAAAAAAGAAAAACTCACTTTTTCCCCTTACAAAATGTTTTATTATGAAAAAAAAGTTACAAAGTTAAACAGAAATGTATTCATGTGTTCGTAACGACCCCAACTATAAAGTTATAAGTAAAAAAAAAAAAATGCCCTCATACAGCTGCTTCGGCAAAAAAGTTATGGCTCTTTAAATATGAAGACACAAAAATAAACAATTTTGAAAAAAAGCTTTTTTACTGTGTAAAAGTAGTAAAACATAAAAAACGATATCAATTTGGTATTGTCGCAATCGTAACAACCCGCTGAATTAAGTTATTGTGTTATTTATACCACACAGTAAACGGCATCAATTTAGGACGCAAAAAAATAGTGGCAAAACTGCTGTTTTTTTTATATTCCCCCCCAAAAAATTGAATAAAAGTTAATCAATAAATTATATGTACCCCAAAATGAAGCTATTAAATAATACATCTTGTCCCACAAAAAAACAAGACCTTTTACAGCTATGTCGATGCAAAAATAAAAAAAATATAGCTATTTGAATGAGAAGGAAATGATGGAAAAATGTAAAAAATAGCTCGGTCATTAAGGCATAAAATAGGCTAGTCACTAAGGGGTTAAATGTTGCCCTTTCCAGAGCTTTCATTCTCATTGTATACTGATTGACAGCGACAAATTCCCCACATGTAGACATGTGCCCAGGGGGCTCAGTACTAGCAATGCCACTGGTAACTTCACCGCAACATGGCAGAACAATTCTGGAGCCCAAATAAGTTTTACATTGGAAATTTTTTTTACATATTCCATTTACCCACAAGTTCATTGGGTAGAGGGCAAAATAATGATAGTAAAAAACCTAGAAAGTGCTTCAATAATGTTTGAGTGTTGTACTGCTGATAGTGGGTGAATAAGATACCTATATTTCATGTGGATTCAACAGCTTTTCTTTCCTTTGGCAATTTTTTTTATAAACATTGTAATAGACTTTAATTTAGTTTATTATAACATTATGATGTCAGCTACTTAATGGGATCCGACACAATGACAATTTTATATTAGATTCAATTTGAAATATAAGCTGCCTATCAGGAGTCACAATTTAGACAGAATGTAACCATGTCTCAATAACTCCTCTCCAGATATATAGATTGTTACGCAAATAGTGTTTAAACTACTTTCACTGATCAGTAGTATTTGTTTTCTTGGTGAAAACAAAAAGCAAATCTGACTTTGTAAATTACATTTTGCACTGATTTTGAGGTTGATTTTGAAGGTCACTTTTACTAGAAACTATCGGAAAATATCACCCAAGGCATAGCTGTAATTATGAAACAATTTCTCAAAAGGTACATTGTATTCAGCCTATGGTCTTGAATTTCCAGCATACAGATTACTAAAATTTCTTGTTACTTTACTTAAAAAAAAAAAAAAAAAAAAATAGCTATACCTTTTATACCTACTGTATTTGAAAAAGTTCTACTCATTATAGAGAAAACCGATGAGCATCTACCATGTATTTTATTTCTATTTTTTTTTTTTTTGCATAATGTGAGCGTTTCAGGGTGATTGTTTCATCAATCTCTGAAAATTGCAATTCACATGGTAATGGAAGAATGAGCTCTAATGCCCACCAGGTCTAACGTAAAAAAAAAACTATTACTAATAAATAAGACATTTTAGCTCTACTTTCCGTTGTACATTATGAGAAATATTGATCATGTGCAGACGGAACATTACATCAAACAAAGCAGTAAGTGGGACTTTCATCACCACAGGGAATAATTCTGTTTTATATATAATTAGCAGCAAAGGTGCATCATCCAAACCAAGAAGTTGAAAGATAGCTTGTACTTAAAAAGGAATATTTATTGACAGCCAACATTCAACATAATTTAAAGAAAACCTGTCAGTACTCCTGATAAATCTGTTTTAGTAGATACTTATATTCACATATAAGTACATTGAATACATTGAAAACTGGGTTACAATTCAATTTGTTAATTTGGGGGCTACACAGTCTGACACTGACAGCACTCATTGGACAGTGTCAGACTGTGTATGGGCTTACCGCATTGACAATCAGAATGGTACAGCAGTTGTCAATTTATTTATACATTTTCAAGAGGAATAACAGAGGAACAGCCCAACACAGAGTTCTAAGAAAAGATGCATCAGAATTGCTATTTCAAGGGCAAAACAAGTATATACTAAATCAGACATGTCAGGAGAGATGACAGCTCCTCTTCAAGGAGGCTCTGTCACCAGGTTATAAATGCCCTATATCCTACCTTATCTAATAGGCGCTTTAATGTAGATAACAACAGGTTGTTTTTTTAAAAAACAAAGTTTATTTTTGACGAAGTTATGATAGTTTATAGTTTTATGCTAATTTGTCCTTAATGCCCAACTGGGCGTTTTTTAGCTTTTCACCAAGTGGGCGTTGTAAAGAAAAGTGTATGACGCTGACCAATCAGCATCATACACTTCTCTTCATTCATGCGCACTTGTTTCACACCACAGCGTGTTCTCGGGATCACGCTGTGACGGGACTTCCTCCCACAGGTCCTTCATCAGAGCCATGGAAGACTGAACAGATATCGTCTCCAGCCGCTGCAGATTCGGATAAATGTCCTGGCATGGCTGGAGGCGATGTCTGTTGACTCTTCCGTCGCTCCCGTCACAACGTGATCTCACGAGATGACGCTGTGCTGTGAAACAAGCTGGGCATGAATAAAGAGAAGTGTAAGATGTACATTGGTCAGCGTCATACACTTTTCTTTACAACGGCCACTGGGTGAAAAGTAAAAAAATGCCCAGTTGGACATTAAGGACAAATTAGCATAAAACTAAAAATGATCATAACTTGGTCAAAAATAAAAGTTTTTAAAAAAAACGTAAACTGTGGTTATCTACTCTAAAGCACCTATTAGATTAGGTAGGAGATAGGGCAATTATAGACTGTTGATAGAGCCTCTTTAAGCTTTATCAATAGTAAAATACAATGTGCTTTGTAAATTAAGTGTTCTTAACAACCTAACTGGTTATGCATTAATACATATACTTTAGAATACTTAGTTCATATTTTTCTTCTTTTAAAATATATGAAAACTTGTCTTTTCTATAATGCCCCGAAAATGTGCTTTCTGACAGATACAATTTATGCAACATTTTTTCATTTAACCTTACAGCACTCTATACTAAGCTATAATAACATTTGCAATAAAGTACTATGAAATATCTTAAAGTATCTTTCCAGTATTATGTAACTGAAGATTAAAGTGGTATTCCCCACTTTGCCATTTACGGCATATCCTCGTAACATTCCATTACTGTATAAAATTTGTACTATCCAGCACTGGGACCCGCACCTACTTCCAGTATAGGGTTCACCCAGCCCCCCCACCCTGTCCCACGTGGTGAGGTGGCCGCCAGTGAAGGATAAATGGAGAGATGGCTGTGCGCCTCTCTCCACTTTTTTCTATGGGAGTTATAGAAACAGCTGAGCATGCTCCATTCAAGCTCTGCCTAGATGTGACGGCTGGAGCAATCCTGCACCAAATTAGGCTCACTGGGTCAATGTTTTACTTGTCAGCCTAGTTTGGTGCAGGACTGCTGCAGATTTATGATCCTAAAGGTACTTTTAGACCGGCCAATTTTGGCCGGTGCAACGAGCGCCGATCAATGAGACAGCTCGTTGATTGGCGCTTGTTTGTTCCCTTCACAACGAGGAACGCTCATTCCCATACATTTCTATTATGTCAGAAGCACGTCTCTAAGCATCTTTTGAATATCTCTGTTTGTAGTCAGTGAATGGGAAGCTTCATTTTTTTCTTTCTAGAAATTTTATATTTGTCCTGGTCATGTGATGAACACACCGAAGCTTGGTCCGTTACAAGACAGAGCTCTGATAGACATACCGTAACTGTAAAAAGTCAGGCACCTTTGTGATTATCACATGACCAAGATGCATCTTCATCTTTTGGATGTTCACATTCACTTAATACAAGCATAGATCTTATAAACCGTGAGGAATTATTAATAGTATATTAGAAAATTGCATAAACTATCATTATATAATAAATATGATTTATTTGCTGAAACAGGAATACCCCTTTAACTAGACATTGTAACTCCTGTATTTGTATTTGAGAAATTAATACACATGAAAGTCAACAATAAAAACTTTGCATATCAACTTTTTTGTATTATATTTGACACTTTAGGCTATGTTCACAAGTTGAGTATTCGATATTTCATCGGAATTTGCATCAAATCCACTCATAATCCACCTCCAGTCCAACTGAATTAGATTTTTGTAAACTTATTCACATGCTTTGAAAAAAAAATCTGTACAGATTCCCCACCACAAAAGAAACAAAAAAACAGTAGGTAGAATGCTCATTCTTCTCCTGGATTCAGCATGGAAAAGCAGCTGATTTGCCCCCATTGAATTGCCATGTTACTCATGAGGAACTGCTGACACATCTGTCGTAGAAATACCATTGTCAGGCTTGGATTTCTCCCCCGCATTCTTTTAAAAATCCATGCCGGATTTGCCTATGGTAACGCGTGATTATACCCTTAAAGGGGTTTTTCCATCTTGATATGCCATAAATGTGTGATAGATGCGAGTCCTACCTCTGAAATGTGGCTCTTTCCGTAACCCCCAACCATCTAATCAGGAAGTGGCTGGGAGGCAGCGGGAGCCAAGTTAGGTAGAACATGGTTTAGGGGGCCCCTTTCTAGGGATAGGTGCGGGTCCCAAAGGTGGGACCTGCATCTATCAGACATTTCTGGCATGCACTGTGGTTATGGCATACATGTCCAAGATGGTAAAATCCATTTAAAGAAGCTGTAATAATGCAGTGAACATATTTTTCACGCACATGTCTTTTATCCACATAAAACAGGTCTCCTACCAGTCACCTGTCTATCATATGCTCTAATCTCATATCACGCTGAAACAAGCTGTAAATATGTTGTATAGACTTTTACTGTCTAGCTGAATTACAGTTATGACTTCCTATAGTTTAGTAAAAAAAATATTAGTAGAATGATGGGTTTGCAATAAAATATTAGTTTAAAATTCCAGTTATATACATACAACAATTTACAAGATCCTGCATGGAGATACTGAGTGCATCAGCGATCAAAGTGACAGTGTATCCCAGAATGATGAAGCAATTTCTCACATATTACAGCATTTATCACCTATCAGTTATGTATTCAAATTGAATTTACTGCTTGTCAGTTAGGTTAGCATGATAAATTATTTTCTATCCCGGGGAATATAACTTTCAAGTATAAAGCCATGCATTAAATACCAAATAAAAAGACTATTTGAAGAAAATAACATCTCTTCCCAAGTCTTGCTCACAAAAGTAATTGAAAAAGGAAAGTTTATTGCTAGTTTTATGTCTTTTTATTATTAAAATAAATGTTGTAAAATCTTTGTGCAAAATGTAAAAACGTATAAACGATCCTGCATTTTTGTTCTTCATTCATATACTATAGTCCTCAGAAAATTGTATATGGTGGAAATAGTATCAGCATTATTTCAATTAGGTTCAGCTCTTCTTATAATGTTTGTGGTGGCATCCCTAATCCCAGCCCTGAACAGTCTTCGTCCTCTTGAAGACACATTTGGACGGTCTGTTCTCCTGTAGGTCTTTTTAGAACAAAAGGAGGATTAGATCATGGCACAAGGCAAAGGGAAAACATTCCCTGTGCAACATTCCCTAGTGTTATGAACCGATCCTCCTGTTGATCAAAAAGGACTTACGGGTCAGCAGATTTCCCAAATGTGATGTCCATGGGGACTTAGTCCACCCCTGTTGTTATTGTTTTAGTTATAGACGTTAAGAAATATTTTTTTAGAATTTTTACATATAACGTTGAATCGCCCCAAGAGAATAATGTAAGTTAGATAAAAATTTTCCCCCCAAAGATGATCTAAAGAGATTTTTAATAGAAAAATGCAATAATAAATAAAATATAATATTTTTCCCATATTTCCGTTTTGACAGTTAGAACATCCTCATAATTTTGAATAAAATGGAAACAAATTGTTCTCTAAATTATTAGGATACCAAATCTGTGCTCAAAAAGTGTTATGTTCTAAAAATGTTATTCGAGTGACATGTATTAATAACAATTTTAATTTTAAAAGTTTACAAATTCATTACAAAAATGTCAAAAGGATAGTTCAAAAACGTATTACAACTTTAACCCCTTCCCGCTCCTGGACGTACTATTAGGTCATGGCAGCTGTATCGTTCGCGCTCCATGACCTAATAGTACGTTTCGGGAGTAACGGCCATTTCGGCCGTCCTCCCGACACATACAGGAGCTGTGACAGCTGCTGTCTCGTACAGCAGCTGTCACAGCTCCTACAGCGGGGACCGATCGCTGTGTCCCCGCTGATTAACCCCTTAAAATCTGCGTTCTATAGAGATTGCGGCTTTTTAGGGGTTAAGCTGCCATCGCCGGCCTGCTACACGATAGCGGCCGGTGATGGTGACTATGGCAAACGGACACCAAACAATGGCGTCCGGCTATGCCATAGACGGAAGCCTAGTGGGTCCTGACAACGTCAGGACCCACTATGCTTGCTGTCAGTGAGTAGCTGACAGTTCTAATACACTGCACTACGCATGTAGTGCAGTGTATTAGAATTGCGATCAGGGCCTCCTGCCCTCAAGTCCCCTAGTGGGACAAAGTAATAAAGTAAAAAAAAAGTTAAAAAAAGATGTGTAAAAATAAGAAAATAAAAGTTTTAAAAGTATTAATAAAATTAGTAACAATCTTATAAACCTGTTTTCGTTCTGTTAAATTCTCTGTTTAAGAAGAGAACAACATCTAATAGAGTTAAGTCTTGAGCACGGTGATGCTCTACGCATGGATTGCTTCTGGTAATCCAGTGCTAGATCCCCATGTGAATAATATATCCTCTTTTCGGATCTCTGACGTTACTAGGGACGCTGAGCGTCTGGACTACCCTAGATTGGTTGCCGAGATAAGGAGGCGCGCCACAGTCCTGACAGGTCACTAGTGACGTGTCGTATCTGGATTGGCGGCGGTCGTGGGCATGTCAGTGTAGGAGGAGGGCTTGAGCCGTTTAAAAGACCGGCACCTCGCCGGCTCGTGTGCGACTATTATACCACAGTCGTGCACGGGCCGGGAGGTTATATGAAGCACACAAATGTGCGATTCGGCAATATTGTGAAATAACAATTTAAAATACCAACAATCCCTGATGATGCACCATAAACACTGGTGGTGCAGAAACGCGTAGGATTAGCGCAGTATATCACAATAAACATTGAGTGAATGTGGGGCAGCAATTGTAGAACAAGGTGTATGCTACTTATCACCGGAAGTTGTTGGGTTCGATTGCTGACCATATCACTGTACTTGGCTTAAAGAGCCAGACTAGCGCGGTGTAGCGCATGGTATAGCGTGGTACAGCGCAACTACCTTTCAATTATTGTGGTTCAGCAATTATAATATAATAGTAAAGACTGGTCTGGGGGTTAATACTACCTATTGCCTTTTAGGCCATGTCTTTGCTGCTGACCCTATGATTGAGCCTGTTATTTTTGGCTTTAAGGGCCCATTTTAATGATTATCAATTAAAATTAATTTTAATCGTTCATTTCAGGCAGTAAATTTTAAAAGTATTAAAAGTAAAAATCCCCCTTTTTACCTTATCAGTCATTTATTATTAATAAAAATATATAAACAAACAAATAAACTATACATAATTGGTATTGGCGCATCCGTAACGGCCTGAACTACACAATTATTTCGTTATTTATCCAGCACGGTGAACGCCGTAAAAGAAAATAATAATAAACCGTACCACAATCACAATTGTTTGGTCACTTCACCTCCCAAAAAATGGAATAAAAAGAGATCAAAAAGTCGCATGTACCTAAAAATGGTACTTATCGAAACTACAGTTCGTTACGCAAAAAATAAGTCCTCGCACGGCTTTATTGATGGAAAAATAAAAAAGTTATGGCTCTTAGAATAAGGTAACACAAAAAGTGAATGATTGTTTACAAAACATATTTTATTGTGCAAACGCCATAAGACATAAAAAAAAACTATAAACATCTGATATTGCCGTAATCGTATCGCCCCGCAGAATAAAGTGAATATGTCATTTATAGCGCACGGTGAACGCTGTAAAAAAAATAGAAAAAAACAATAGTAGAATTGCTGTGTTTTAGTCACCACGCCACCTAAAAATAGAATAAAAACTGATCAAAAAGCCGCGTGCACCCCAAGAAAACTACAATGGATTCCTCAAGGGGTCTAGTTTCCAAAATGGGGTCACTTCTGGTGGGTTTCAATTGCTTTGATACCTCTGGGGCTCTGCAAATGTGACATGGCACCCGAAAACCAAACCAGCAAAATCTGTACTCCAAAGAACACACAGCGCTCCTTCCCTTCTGAGGCCTCCCATGGGCCCAAACGGCAGTTTATCGCCACAAATGGGGTATTGCTGCACTCAGGAGAAATTGGGCAACAAAATGGAGTATTTTGTTCCCTGTGAAAATAAGAAATTTTGATAAAAAATTACATCTTATTGGAAAAACATTACATTTTTTTAATGTCACAGCCCAATTGAAATAGGTGCTGTGAAAAAACTGTGAGGTCAAAATGCTAACAACAACCATAAATGAATTCTTTGAGGGGTGTAGTTTCCAAAATGGGGTCAATTCTGGTGGGTTTCCATTGCTTTGATACCTCTGAGGCTCTGCAAATGCGACATGGCACCCGGAAACCAATCCAGCAAAATCTGGACTCCAACAAACACATAGCGCTCCTTCCCTTCTGAGCCCTCCCATGGGCCCAAACGGCAGTTTATCACCACAAATGTGGTATTGCCACACTAAGAACAAATTGGGCAACAAAATGGGGTATTTTGCTCCCTGTGAAAATAAGAAATTTTGATCACAAATGACATTTCATTGGAAAAAATGAAATTTTTTTCATTTCACAGCCCAATTCAAATACGTGCTGTGAAAAAACTG
Source organism: Rhinoderma darwinii (assembly GCF_050947455.1). Taxonomy (NCBI): domain Eukaryota; kingdom Metazoa; phylum Chordata; class Amphibia; order Anura; family Rhinodermatidae; genus Rhinoderma; species Rhinoderma darwinii. Next base: position 174,881,944 of record NC_134691.1, read on the forward strand.
TGCTGTCAAAATGGTAACAACAACCATAAATGAATTCCTTGAGGGGTGTAGTTACCAAAATGGGGTAACTATTGGGGGATTCCTACTGTTTTGGTACCTCAACACCTTTTCAAACCTGGCATGCTGCCTAAAATATATTCTAATAAAAAAGAGGCCTCAAAATGCACTAGGTGCTTCTTTGCTTCTAGGGCTTGTGTTTTATTCCACGAGCGCAGTAGAGCCACATGTGGGACATTTCTAAAAACTGCAGAATCTGGGCAATACATATTTAGTAGTATTTCTCTGGTAAAACCTTCTTTGTTGCAGAAAAAAAATTGAATAAAATTGAAATTCAGCAAGCAAAATTAAATTTGCAAATTTCACCACCACATTGCTTTAATTCCTGTGAAATGCCTGAAGGGTTAAAAAACTTTATAAATGCTGTTTTGAATACTTTGAGGGGTCTAGTTTTTAAAATGGGGTGTCTTATCAGGGTTTCTAATACATAGGCCCCTCAAAGCCACTTCAGAACTCAAGAGGTACCTTAAAAAAAAGGCTTTTGAAATTTTCTTAAAAATATGAGAAATTGCTGTTTATGTTCTAAGCCTTGTAACGTCCAAGAAAAATAAAAGAATGTTCAAAAAACAATGCCAATCTAAAGTAGACATATGGGAAATGTTAACTAGTAACTATTTTGGGTGGTATAACCATCTGTTTTACAAGCAGATGCATTTAAATTCTGAAAAATGCAATTTTTTCAAAATTTTCTCTAAATTTTGCATTTTTTCAACAATAAACACTGAATATATCGACCAAATTTTACCACGGACATGAAGCCCAATGTATCACGAGAAAACAATCTCAGAATCGCTTGGGTAGGTTTAAGCATTGCCACGTTATTACCACATAAAGTGAAATATGTCAGATTTGAAAAATGGGCTCTGAGCCTTAAGGCCAAAACTAGGCTGCGTCCTTAAGGGGTTAACAAGAGAAATTTCTGACATATACTGTATACTATATCCATCCAGGCTGTCGTATACTGTATGTACTACTGTTTTTTGCTTTACAAAACACCAATATATTATGATTAAATATATGTTACAATATATTCAACTTCCGTTTGCTCATACTCAAAGAAACCTAGGAAGCTGAGTTAAAGGGCTGTGTTTTGAGTCAACTCATCTTAGAGCTTTACTTTACCTAATAGTTATTTTTGAGTGTCAGAACTATGTTTTTTTTTATATTATTATTATTTTTTATTATTATTTAATTACTATATTTTCACTGGCGGCCACTCGTGGTCATCAACTATTCAATGTGACGACCTCACTAAGCAATCATCCATAGGTCAGCTTCTTGTACCCTTGCTGTAAGTTTGACATAGGAAGACTGAAATACTAGGTTAACTGCAGTTACTGACAACTAAATTTCCAGATTAGGCTTCAATGTGGAAGCACTCTTATTGGGTATCTAGTCTAAAAATAAAAATTCTAAAGTGAAATAAATTTCAAATTTAAGCATATAGACATGATATAGGAAAGCCCCCGCTATAAGCCAGAAAAGAGCTCTGCTTTCAAACAGCGGACCCAATCCATCCTAGTTTCATATGGATGGCCATTTATTTGGATGGCCGTAATGAAATGCTACATTTTTTTCTCCAGAGGCCACTGCTGATGAAATGTCTGGCCAAAATGTGGCTCCCCCAATGATAACAGCTGATCCCTAGGGGGTTAGAGAAGCTATGCCGGCTTCCATTTGAAAAGGTTTGTTCTTAATAAAACAAACCCTATAAAATCAATAAAAAGTTAAACAAAAAAGCTATGACATTGAACTTTATTTGTTGTTTGTCTCATTTTGATTCAGTAATTAAATATATGATAGTTTACAACATCCGTACTGTTCCCAGCGTTAAAAGTGTGGGGGGGGGGGGGGACGACTGCATCTGATATAGCTTGGTGAAAAAATTACTTGTATTATAATAATCTGTTCTACAAATGAATTTCAAACACATACATATGCTAATTTGATGGATTTAGATATAGGCAGAGATTTTATAAGACGAGACTAGCAGAGGAAATATATTTAGGCCTTCTGTCCGATCATAAACCTTGTGAAACTAGGTTCTTGCTTATAAATTATGATAGCTATTATAAAAATAAAATAAATCGAGTTTGGTTATAAACAAACTTACACAGTAATGTAATGGTAAAGGAATGGATAGTATGTTTTGACCTATATCAACTGATAAAAAAACAAACAAAAATAATCTTAAAATGCCTAGTCTAAAAAAAGATCTAGTCTATTTCCCCTGAGGAGTTAAATTGGTTAACTTGTATATGCAAAAATCAATGTATATAGTTTTTACAATTCACTGTGTTATTAATCATATAATATCCAAGCGTCTTTGGTAGAAAGTACATAATACAGTTACACAGGCTATTAATCATTTGACCTCTTCCCTTTGTATTTTATAGCTTCACTCTGACATGGACAAGGGCATTGGATCAGTGAAATATACCCTCCTAGGTGATGGAGCTGGTACAATTTTCACAATTGATGACACTACAGGTGATATCCATGCTATTAGAAGTCTGGACAGAGAAGAAAAACCATTCTATACATTACGTGCTCAAGCTGTGGATATAGTTACTGGGAAACCAGTGGAGCCAGAATCTGAATTTATTATCAAAGTTCAGGACATTAATGATAATGAACCAAAGTTTTTGGACGGCCCTTATGTTGCCAGTGTTCCTGAAATGTCTCCAGTTGGTGAGTAAAAAAAGAACAAAGTTAATTCTTTGTTCTGCATTATGCTTTATTACAATACAAAATTATTATAATAAAATTATCTTTCATAAATAATAGACAAAAATCGTCTATTATGCACATATTGTTCCAGAACCATTCCACTCCTTTTTGGTTAATAACAGTTTACTTACAGTAATGTGTTACCAGGACAGGTACTCTTTAGATTATGACATGTCCTATCAAACCTGGACTATATCTACTGAATGACCCCTACGCAAAGCACAAATCTGTGGCCCAAACAAAAAGAACATAAACCCTCAAATTCTTGGGACCAGAAATATTCCAAACAGGGTTGCGGAAAAGTGAATCATATGACCCCTCTCGACTTTTCTCAATTACATTTTCTAAATCATCATGGAAATTGAAAGAAAGTGTATACAAATGTCTAAAGTGTCATACATTTAGTTGACTGTTACATAACAACCTAGTATATATCAGCCTACGGCTGTCAGGGCTTGCTCAGAGCTGTAGTTTTGTCACACATCTGGAGAGCCACCGGTTGGAGACCACTGCTAGACATAAAAAGTAACGATTATTACATACATAATAACACTTATACGTATAACTTATTCATACAGTATAATAATATACAGTATAATAAATTTATAAAGAAAACAAAACTTTTTTTTCACTAACATAGAACACGTATTTATGTAAAGAGGGTAGCTGTTGAATATTTATGTTCAGAGACTCCAGTATGTAAAACAGGTAGGATTTGCCTTTGGCAACACACAGCAATAAAGTTGAAAATCCTTTGAGAAATGATGATCATTGAGAGGGAAAAGCATTTTTGAAAGAGATATGAATGGCAATAGTGCATTGGTATAAAGAGTTGACATATTTAATTGTATTTTGACTATTTTTTTACTATGGTTTAAATCCTCAATTTTCCTACTGTATAAACTACTGCATTTATATACTGCTGTTAAACTACTGAGACACTTTTGTGCTTCGTCTTTTAGAATGGGCATGACAGGGATGTGGCCTGTTATTCTAAATTGAGTGACATATTTATAATATTTTTTTCTTACAAAAGTGGAGCACATTTGGGACAGTCAAAGCCGGTGTTGAGATTGCGTCTGTTTTGTTTTTTTAATAGAAAACAGTGTTGGACTAGGGTTCCCTAGTAGACCAGAAGAAATTATTCTCAAGGGCCACTTTCAATCTGTACAGAACTTGTACACTTCCACTTTTAATTGCATCATAAACTTTGTTATCACTGCAAACACCGAACATATCCTTAACCCCTTCCCGCTCCTTGACGTACTATTACGTCACGGCAACTGTATCGTTCGCGCTCCATGACGTAATAGTACGTCACGGGAGTAACGGCCGTTTCGGCCGTCCTCCCGACACATACAGGAGCTGTGACGCTGCTGTCTTGTTCAGCAGCTGTCACAGCTCCTACAGCGGGGACCGATCGCTGTGTCCCCGCTGATTAACCCCTTAAAAGCCGCGTTCTATAGAGATCGCGGCTTTTTAGGGGTTAAGCTGCCATCGCCGGCCTGCTACGCGATAGCGGCCGGCGATGGTGACTATGGCAACCGGACACCAAACAATGGTGTCCGGCTATACCATAGACGGAAGCCTAGTGGGTCCTGACAACGTCAGGACCCACTATGCTTGCTGTCAGTGAGTAGCTGACAGCTCTGATACACTGCACTACGCTTGTAGTGCAGTGTATTAGAATAGCGATCAGGGCCTCCTGCCCTCATGTCCCCTAGTGGGACAAAGTAATAAAGTAAAAAAAAAGTTTAAAAAAGATGTGTAAAAATAAGAAAATAAAAGATTTAAAAGTAATAAAAGTAAAAATCCCCCTGTTTCCCTTATCAGTCATTTATTATTAATAAAAATATATAAACAAACAAATAAACTATACATAATTGGTATCGCCGCGCCCGTAACGGCCTGAACTACAAAATTATTTCATTATTTATCGCGCACGATGAACGCCGTAAAATAAAATAATAATAAACCGTACCACAATCACAATTCTTTGGTCACTTCACCTCCCAAAAGATGGAATAAAAAGAGATCAAAAAGTCGCATGTACCTAAAAATGGTGCTGATCGAAACTACAGTTCGTTACGCAAAAAATAAGTCCTCGCACGGCTTTATTGATTGAAAAATAAAAACGTTATGGCTCTTAGAATAAGGCAACACAAAAAGTAAATGATTGTTTACAAAACGTATTTTATTGTGCAAACGCCATAAGACATTAAAAAAAACTATAAACATCTGGTATCGCCGTAATCGTATCGCCCCGCAGAATACAGTGAATGTGTCATTTATAGCGCACGGTGAACGCTGTAAAAAAAAAAGAATAAAAAAACAATAGTAGAATTGCTGTTTTTTAGTCACCACACCACCTAAAAATAGAATAAAAACTGATCAAAAAGCTGCATGCACCCCAAGAAAACTACAATGGATTCCTCAAGGGGTCTAGTTTCCAAATTGCGGTCACTTTTGGGGGGTTCCCAATGTTTTGGCACCACAAGACCTCTTCAAACTGGACATGGTGCCTAATAAAAAAGAGGCCTCAAAATCCACTAGGTGCTCCTTTGCTTCTGAGGCCGGTGCTTCAGTCCATTACCGCCCGAGGGCCACATGTGGGATATTTCTAAAAACTGCAGAATCTGGGCAATACGTATTAATTTGCGTTTCTCTGGTAAATCCTTTTGTGTTATAAAAAAAAATGGTATAAAGAGGATTTTCTGACAAAAAAATTTTTTAAATTACACCTCTACTTTGCTCTAAATTTTTGTGAAACACCTAAAGGGTTCATAAACTTTCTAAATGCTGTTGTGAATACTTTGAGGGGCCTAGTTTCTAAAATGGCGTATTTCATAGGGGTTTCTAATATATGGGCCCCTCAAAGCAACTTCAGAACTGAACTGGTACCTTAAAAAATAAATAAATGAGGCAATACTTCGCTTCTTACATTATACTGATAATGAGTCGTGCCCACCCCGAGATGACCCCAGTTTTGACCGTTTGTATAAACGGACACCCCTATTAGACCGTTTCAGTGCCCGGTTTTTCCAGCATACACCCCGAGAAGTGTATTTCTATTGATGAGTCCCTGGTACATTTTAAAGGGAGGGTTCAATTCCGCGAGTACCTGCCGGGTAAGAGGGCAAGGTATGGCGTGAAGATGTATAAGCTGCGGGAGTGCATCAGGGTATACCTACAGGTTTAGGATATATGAAGGAAAGGCCACACCCAAACCAGACTGCATCCTGGACTACAATAGGTACATGGGAGGGCTGGACTTGTCAGATCAAATCCTGAAGCCCTACAGCGCCATGCGGTGTGGTATAAGAAGCTGGCCGGGAACATCATATAGATGGCTTTGTACAATGCGTTCGTGCTACGTCGATGTGCAGGCCAGACAGGAACTTTCCTGGAATTTCAAGAGGTGATTATCAAGAACCTAATCTTTAGGGACCAAGAAGGGGGGGCACCCAGTACTTCTGGAAGCTGGGCCACACGCATCGTACCTGGGCGGCAACACTTTCCAGGAGAAGTTCCCCAAACTGGCAAGAAGGGAAAAAGTCAAAAGAGGTGCAAAGTCTGCTATAAGAGGGCGATAAGGGATGACATAATATATCAATGTGACACGTGTCCCGAATAACCAGAGCTCTGTATGAAAGCGTGTTTTAAAATTTATCATACATCCCTTGGTTTATAATTTACCCCAATTTTACTTACCCTGATGCCCTCCGCACAGCTTATCCCCCCTCGTCTTTCCCCTCTGAGCCCTGCTGTGTGCCCGGGCAGCTGATAACAGCCACATGTAGGGTATTGCCATACCCGGGAGAACCCACATTACAGTTTATGGGGTGTAGGCCTCTGGTCAAAATGCTCACTACACCTCTAGATGAATGCCTTAAGGGTGTAGTTTTTAAAACGGGGTCACTTCTTGCGGGTTTCAACTGTACTGGTACCTCAGGTGCTTCTGCATACATGACTTCGCACTAGAAAATCCCCAGTAGGCCAAATGGTGGTCCTTTCCTTCTGAGCCCTCCCATGGGCCCAAACGGCAGTTTATCACAACAAATGGGGTATTGCGGCCTTCAGAACAAATTGGGCAACAGAATGGGGTATTTTGTTTCTTGTGAAAATAAGAAATTTTCAGCCAAAACTACATATTATTTGAAAAAAATAATTTTGTTTTCATTCCCAGCCCAATTCAAATTAGTTCTGTGAAAAAACTATGGGGTCAAAATAGTCGCAACACCCATAAATGAATTCCTTGAGGGGTGTAGTTTCCAAAATGGGGTCATTTGTGATTGGTTTCTATTGCTTTGATAGCTCTTGGGCTCTGCAAATGCGACATGGCACCCGAAAACCAATCCAGCAAAATCTTGACTCCAAAGAACACACAGCGCTCCTTTCCTTCTGAGCCCTCCCATGGGCCCAAACGGCAGTTTATCACCACAAATGGGGTATTGCCGCACTCAGGACAAATTGGGCAACAAAATGGAGTATTTTATTTCTTGTGAAAATAAGAATTTTTGAGCTAAAATGACATATTATTGGAAAATATATATATATTTTTTAATTCCCAGCCCAATTCAAATAAGTTCTGTGAAGAAACTATGGGGTCTAAATGGTCACATTACCCATAAATAAATTCCTTCAGGGGTGTAGTTTCCAAAATGGGGTCACATCTGGTGGGTTTCCATTGCTTTGATACCTCTGGGGCTCTGCAAATGCGACATGGCAGCCGAAAACCAATCCAGCAAAATCTGGACTCCAAAAAACACACAGCGCTCCTTCCCTTCTGAGGCCTCCCATGGGCCCAAACGGCAGTTTATTGCCACAAATGGGGTATTTCTGCACTCAGGAGAAATTGGGCAACAAAATTGAGCATTTTGTTCCCTGTGAAAATAAGAAATTTTGATAAAAAATTACATCTTATTGGAAAAAATGTCATTTTTTAATGTCACAGCCCAATTGAAATAGGTGCTGTGAAAAAACTGTGTGCTCAAAATGCTAACAACAACCATAAATGAATTCCTTGAGGGGTGTAGTTTCCAAAATGGGGTCACTTTTGGTGGGTTTCCATTGCTTTGATACCCCTGAGGCTCTGCAAATGTGACATGGCACCCGAAAACCAATCCAGCAAAATCTGGACTCCAACAAACATATAGCGCTCCTTTCCTTCTGAGCCCTCCCATGGGCCCAAACGGCAGTTTATCACCACAAATGGGGTATTGCCACACTAAGGACAAATTGGGCAACCAAATGGGGTATTTTGTTCCCTGTGAAAATAAGAAATTTTGATCACAAATGACATTTTATTGGAAAAAATGAAATTTTTTTCATTTCACAGCCCAATTCAAATACGTGCTGTGAAAAAACTGTGCGGTCAAAATGGTAACAACAACCATAAATTAATTCCTTGAGGGGTGTAGTTTCCAAAATGGGGTCACTATTGGGGGATTCCTACTGTTTTGGCACCTCAACACCTCCTCAAACCTGGCATGCTGCCTAAAATATATTCTAATAAAAAAGAGGACTCAAAATGCACTAGGTGCTTCTTTGCTTCTAGGGCTTGTGTTTTAGTCCACGAGCGCAGTAGGGCCACATGTGGGACATTTCTAAAAACTGCAGAATCTGGACAATACATATTTAGTAGTATTTCTCTGGTAAAACCTTCTGTGTTACAGAAAAAAAAATGAATAAAATTGAAATTCCGCAAGAAAAATGAAATTTGCAAAGTTCACCTCCACTTTGCTTTAATTCTTGTGAAATGCTTGAAGGGTTAAAAAACTTTCTAAATGCTGTTTTGAATACTTTGGGGGTCTAGTTTTTAAAATGGGGTGTTTTATCAGGGTTTCTAATACATAGGCCCCTCAAAGCCACTTCAGAACTGAACTGGTACCTTAAATAAAAGGCATTTGACATTTTCTTAAAAATATGAGAAATTGCTGTTTATGTTCTAAGCCTTGTAACGTCCAAGAAAAAAAAAAGGATGTTCAAAAAACGATGCCAATCTAAAGTAGACATATGGGAAATGTGAACTAGTGACTATTGTGGGTGGTATAACCGTCTGTTTTACAAGCAGATGCATTTAAATTCTGAAAAATGCAATTTTTTCAAAATTTTCTCTAAATTTTGCAATTCTTCACCAATAAACACTGAATATATCGACCAAATTTTACCTTGAACATGAAGCCCAATGTGTCACGAGAAAACAATCTCAGAATCGCTTGGGTAGGTTTAAGCATTCCCACGTTATTACCACATAAAGTGAAATATGTCAGATTTGAAAAATGGGCTCTGAGCCTTAAGGCCAAAACTAGGCTGCGTCCTTAAGGGGTTAATAATGTCTAGTAGGTTGTGAATCAACCTAGAAGAAAAAACCCTAGTGGCAAATGATTGGCTGCAAAGTCTGATCCAAATGAGGGTGTCTTCTGATCGCTCTATTGTGCCCATTATTGTGTTATAGCCTGTGCCCAACAGAGGACCCTATGGTACTCAGGCAGACCAGTTTGACACAATTGTTCATTTTAGTAGCAAAAGTAGCTATTACAATATTTATCATAAGTCTTCCAATACAAATATATTACAGATAGAAGACAAATTAGTGACATAGCACCAACACATGTACCTGTATAAATAAAGATGAATCTATGAAAATGTTGAAATAAAACAGGTTATACACTTGAGTGTAGAGTTCTCAGAAATAAAAGGGGTTGTCCCTTTTTATTGGAAAGGACCCCTGAAAGAATACTGATCGCAGGGTATCCTGCTGCTGGAACTGTCTACAATAATATACTAACATGTATACTTATGTATAATGTAACATGAATAATATTATTTTTCTTTTTTCTTTCAAGTCCCCATTGCTTGAGGACATATGAGTTACCTCATGGGATTTTTGATTGACTTTATCTTTCTTCAACACTTGCAAAATGTCAAACTACAGTATTTAGAGTTCTAAATGTGTTATGAATTTTAAAATGCTATTTTTACATGCTATAATGATTTACAATCCTTTGTGCAAAAGTTCCAGGATACAGAATCTCTTCCTAAGGTCTAATACATCTACCACCTCGGTATAATATATATATATATATTTTTTTTAAAAAGCCACTTAAAGGGAATGTGTCGCTAGAATTATTTTTTTTCAGTTAAACAGTTAGTATTTAAGTGATTAAACATTGTTTTCATTTTTTCACAAGTCAGGAAATATTATAAATTAGATTCTAATTTATAACATTTCCATGTGCTGGTCACTATAGGGAGCAATTCCCAAAATTGCAGCATTGCAATGTAGTAAAGCAACCTCATTGCTTTACGCTGCAAATTTGGTGTAGACACACACGCTCCAGTGAGCTCACAGAATCCCCCCTCCCTTATCCTGGCTAGTGCCAGGAGAAGGAGGTGGTTGAATCTTCTAATCCTCCTACATGTGCATTGTACGGAAGGCACGGTTCTTCTTTTTGTACCATGGAAGAAAGTGGTCAGTCATGAACTCTATGTACTTTGCAGAGGTCATTTTCACACCGTCAGGGACCCTAAAGGGGCCTACCAGCTCTCTCCCCATGATTCCAGCCCAAAACATGACTCCGCCACCTCCTTGTTGATGTTGCAGCTTTGTTGGGACATGGTGGCCATTCACCAACCATCCACTACTCCATCCATCTGGACCATCCAGGGTTGCATGGCACTCATCATTAAACAACACGGTTTGAAAATTAGTCTTCATGTATTTCTGAGCCCACTGCAACCGTTTCTGCTTGTGAGCATTGTTTAGGGGTGGCCAAATAATAGCTTTATGCATACTTGCAAACCTCTGGAGGATCCTACACCTTGAGATCCGCGGAACTCCAGAGGCACCAGCGGTTTCAAATACCTGTTTGCTGCTTTGCAATGGCATTTTAGCAGCTGCTCTCCTAATCCTATTAATTTGTCTGGCAGAAACCTTCCTCATTATGCCTTTATCTGAACGAACCCGTCTGTGCTCTGAATCAGCCACAAATCTTTTCACAGTACGATGATCGCGTTTAAGTTTTCTTGAAATATCCAATGTTTTCATACCTTGTCCAAGGTATTGCACTATTTCACGCTTTTCGGCAGCATAGAGATCCATTTTCTTTCCCATATTGCTTGAAACCTGTTGCCTGCTTAATAATGTGGAACGTCCTTCTTCAGTAGTTTTCCTTTGATTGGGCACACCTGGCAAACTAATTATCACAGGTGTCTGATAATGATTACAATGACCCAAAGAGCCCTAAGACACAATACCATCCATGAGTTTAATTGAAAAACTAATAATTAAATGTTTATGACACTTAAATCCAATGTGCATAATAATTTGGAACAAGGTGTATAGCAGCAATCTGAAGATCGCACAGTGAAGTCGCCTAGTGGGACTAAAATAATAAGTAATTAATGTGAAATAAAAATTATTAATAAAAATGACAGTAAAAAAATAAATAAAACCATTTTTTAACATAAAAAGTGGTTTTATTTAGTAAAAGTGTAATAAATAAATAAAAGTACTATCGCTGCGACCGTAGTGACTCAATTAATTAAGTTAATATGTAATATAAACCGCAATGTGAACACAGTAAAAAAAAACGCAAGAAACAATGGCAAAATTTTATTTTTTTCCATTGCCCCCCAAAAAAGTTATAATAAAAATTAATCAATAAGTCCCATGTACCCCAAAATAGTACCAATCAAAACTACGTCTTGTCCCGCAAAAAAAAAGCCCAACAAATCACTACATTGATTGAAAAATAAAGACATTACGACTCTTGGAAAGCGACGATGCAAAAACAAATAATTTTAGTTCAAAAGTGTTTTTATTGTGCAAAAGTCGTAAAACATAAAAAACCTCTACATATGTGGTATCGTCATAATCGTACCGACCCATAGAATAAAGGTAATGTGTTATTTACGCCGCACAGTAACGGCATCAATTTAACCCCTTCCCGCTATTGGGCGTGACTGTACGTCCAAATTCAAAGTGCTTTCCCGCACACGGGCGTAAAGTCACGCCCTGTAGATAAAGCGAGCACAGGAGCTATGCGTGCTTTATCTTCAGCGTCTGTCAGCTCCCTTTGTACCCCCCCCGGGTCCCCCTGCGATAGATCGCGGATGGCGATGGTTGCTATGGTAACCAGGAAGCCAGTGCTGGTTGCCCAGGTACGGTAGCCTATTAGGTCCTGCACGAGGCATGACGTAATAGGCTAACTGTGAGCTGAAGAATGACAGTTACGATACACTGCACTACATAAGTAGTGCAGTGTATCGTACCGGGGATCAGAAGACCAGATCTTCAAGTCCTCAGGTAAGTGTAATAAAAAAAGTGAAAAAAGTAAAAAAAAATGTGAAAGAAAAATAAATAAATAAAAGTTTTCACTAATAAAAACAACACTTGCCCTGTTTCCCTGATCAACTCGTTTTATAATTAGAAAAAAAATGAAAACATGAAAAAAACTATGCATAATAGGTATCGCCGCGTTCGGAACGGCCTGATCTATAAAAATATCACATTATTTTTACCGCACTGTAAACCCCGTAAAAAGTTTTAATAAAAAACAATGACAGCATTTTATTTTTTGGTCATCTTGTCTCAAAAATTTTTTAATAAAAAGTGATCAAAAAGTTGCAAGTAATGCAAAATAGTAGCAATAGAAACTACAGTTCGTCACGCATAAAACAAGCCATCCCGCAGCGATATCAACTAAAAAATAAAAAAGTTATGGCTGTCAGAAAATGGCGACACTAATACATGATTTTTTTAGAAAAGAGTATTTTTATTGTGGAAACGTAGTGAAACGTAAAAAAACTATATAAATTTGGTGTCGCTGTAATCATATTGACCCGCAGAATTAAGTTAACATGTTGTTTATACTGCACGGTGAACACTGTAAAAAATAAAAAAAACAAAACCGTGCTGGAATTGCTGTTTTTTGGTTTCCTCATCTCCCAAAAAATGGAATAGATAGTGATAAAAAAAATTGCATGTACCCAAAAATAGAACCAATAAAAATTACAGCTCGTTCCACAAAAAACAAGCCCTTACACAGCTCCGTCAACGGAAAAATAACACGTTATGACTCTCAAAACGCAATGATGCAAAATGATGTTAAATGACGGCCCAGACTAATTTTTGTAGCCCTGATGTACTACGCCCAGCTTACATATACCCTGATGCACTCCTCCCAGCTTACATATACCCTGATGTACTCCGCCCAGCTTACATATACCCTGATGTACTCCGCCCAGCTTACATATACCCTGATGTACTCCGCCAAGTTTACATATACCCCTGATGTACTCCGCCCAGCTTACATATACCCTGATGTACTCCGCCCAGCTTTCATATGCCCCCACATTATAAGCTGAAATACCAGTAAAACACCAAGCAAAATCTGCACTTCAAAAGACAAATGGTGGTCCAACTGAGCCTGGCAGTGTGCCCAAATGACAATTTATGACCACATATGGGGTATTACTGTATTCTGGAGAACCCGCTTAACAATTTATGGGATGTGTGTCTACGGTGGTACAAGCTGGGCACAACACATTGGGCACTGAAATAGCATATCTGTGGAAAACAGCAATTTTCATTCTGCAACATCTATTGTTTACTCATTTTTGCAAAACACTTGTGCGGTCAAAATGGGGTAATTTTTCAGGGGTACCATTGTACTGGTACTATAGCTCAATGCAACATGCTGTCAAAAAACGAATCTTGTAAAATCTCTGCTCCAAACACTAAATGGCGCTCCTGCTCCAAATAGCAGTTTATGACCACATATGGGGTATTTCCCTACTCTGAAGAAGTTGCTTTACAAAGGTTATGATGCTTTTTCTTCTTTATTTGATGAGAAAATGAAAATGTTTGAACTAATGCTATGTCTTATTGGAAAATGATGTAATTTTTAATTTTCACTGCCCATTTCTAATAAAATCTATGAGACACCTGTGGGGTCAAAATGCTCACTACCCCCCTAGATGAATTCCTCAATGGGTGTAGTTTGCCAAATGGAGTCACTTCTGGGTAGTTTCCACTGTACTGGTACCTAAGGGGCTTTGCAAAAGCGACATGGTGCAGAAAAACCAATCCAGCAAAATCTGCTCTCCAAAAGCCAAATGGCGCTCCTTCCCTTCTGAGCCCTGATATGTATTCATACAGTGGTTTATTACCACATATGGGATATTTCCGTACTCTGGAGAAGTTGCTTTACAAATGTTATGGTGCTTTTTCTCCTTTATTTGATGAGAAAATGAAACATTTTAACCTAAAGTTACGTCTTAGTGAAAAAAAATGTCATTTTTCATGTTTACTGCCCAATTCTAATGAAATCTATGAAAAACCTGGGGGGTCAAAATGCTCACTACACCCCTAGTTGAATTCCTCTAGGGGTGTAGTTTCCCAAATGGAGTAACTTTTGGGGGGTTTCCACTGTACTGGTACCTTAGGAGCTTTACAAATGTGAAATGGTGCCGAGAAATCAAACCAGCAAAACCTGTACTCCAAAAGCTAAATGGCGTGCCTTCCCTTCTGAGTCCTGCCGCTTGCCCAAACAGCAGTTTATGACCACATGTTGGGTATTTCCATACTCTGGAGAAGTTGCTTTACAAATGTTGGGGGGCTTTTCCTCACTTATTTGTTAAAAACATAAAAAATTTCTGAGGTAAAGCTACAACTTATTGGAAAATAATGTAATTTTTCATTTTCACTGCCCAATTCTAATGACATCCATGAAATACCTGTGGGGTCAAAATGCTCACTACACCCCTAGATGAATTCCTCAAGGGGTGTAGTTTCCTAAATGGAGTCACTTTTGGGGGGTTTCCACTGTACTGGTACCTTAGGAGCTTTACAATTGCGACATGGTGCAGAGAAATGAATTCAGCAAAATCAGCGCTCCAAAAGCTAAATGGCGTGCCTTCCCTTCCGAGTCCTGCTGCTTGCCCAAACAGCAGTTTATGACCACATGTTGGGTATTTCCGTACTCTGGAGAAGTTGCTTTACAAATGTTGGGGTGCTTTTCCTCATTTATTTGTTGAAAAATGTAAACATTTTGAGGTAAAGCTACATATTATTGGAAAATAATGTAATTTTTCATTTTTACTGCCCAATTCTAATGAAATCTATGAAACACCTGTGGGGTCAAAATGCTCACTACACCACTAGATGAATTCCTCAAGCGGTGTAGTTTCCAAAATGGGGTCTTTTTTGGGGTGTTTCCTTTATTTTTGCACCACAAGACCTCTTCTAACCTGACATGGTGCCTGAAATATAATTTAAGAAAAGGAAGGCCCAAAAATCCTCTAGGTACTCCTTTGCTTCTGGTGCTTTTGTTTCAGTCCAGTAGCGCACTAGGGCCACATGTAGGATATTTCTAAAAACTTCAGAATCAGGGAAATAAATATTCAGTTGTGTTTCTCTGGTAAAAACCTTCAGTATTACAGGAAAAATGGATTAAAATGGAATTTCTGCAAAAAAAAATGAAATTTGCAAATTTTCCTTCCACGTTGCTTTAATTCCTGTGAAACGCATAAAGGGTTAAGAAACTTTCTAAATGCTGTTTTGAATACTTTAAGGGGTGCAGTTTTTAAAATGGGGTGATTTGTGGGGGTTCCTAATATATAAGGCCCTCAAAGCCACTTCAGAACTGAACTGGTCCCTAAAAAAATAAGCTTTTGAAATTTTCTTGAAAATTTGAGAAATTGCTGCTAAACTTATAAGCCTTGTAACGTCCTAGAAAAATAAAAGGATATTCAAAAAACTATGCCAATCTAAAGTAGACATATGGGAAATGTTAGCTAGTAACTCTATTTTGTGTGGTATAACTATGTGTCTTACAAGCAGATACATTTGAATTTAGAAAATGCTAATTTTTTGCAAATTTTCTCAAAATGTTGGTGTTTTTCACACAAAAATATTGAATATATGGACCAAATTTTTTCACTAACTTAAAGTACAATATGTCACGAGAAAACAATCTCAGAATCGCTTGGATAGGTAAAAGAATTCCCAAGTTATTACCACATATAGTAACACACGTCAGATTTAAAAAATGAGGCTGTGTCATAAGGTCCAAAAGTGGCTGCATGCTTAAGGGGTTAAAACGCATAGAACAATGGTGGAATTTCAGGGGTTTTTTCTAATCTCCCCCAAAAAAAAGTTATTAAAAGTTAATCAAAATATTATATGTACCCTAAAATGGTGCCATTAAAAAGTACAAATAATACTGCAAAAAAACAAGTCCCCATACAGCTATGTCGACAGAAAAATAAAAAAGTTATAGCTCTTTGAATGCAACTATAGGAAAACGAGAAAAAAAAATAGCTTGGTCATTCGGGCCTAAAATAGGCTGGTCACTAAGGGGTTAAGGATACATTTTATTGGGATTTACCTTCAAATGCCTTTATAACTGCTGCCCCTTCCACACTTATCTACGAATACTCCCTGAACCACTCATACTTCACCTTTTTCCTATTTTCCTGCTTTCTTCTCTATTTTACTTTTTCAAATAACGCATGGTTGGTCCATTATAGTCAATCATTGGTATAGTGAATCGCTGGTCCTTTCCAGTACGGCTACCACTTTGTTCTAGCAATCGATTATGGTCACAGCAGTTGCTGCCCCACCAATTGGACATTGATGGCATATCCTAGCGCTATGCTTTCTATGTCTTTAATGAGAAGACTCCTTCGTGCAAGGATTTTAGTGGCTTATCATTAAAACATAGCTTCTATATATTGAATACCAGTATTTACAAGGCAACATTTTCTTACAGTTCAAATACAGATCAAATAATGTAAGCTGATTAAAGTGTTACCTGCATGAATTGGTTAAATAACTGTACAAGTATAATAAATTAATTGGTACTGGAAGATAGATGTTATGCCAGCCTGTGTGAATTGACACATAAAATATGCAATTTAGTACAAGTGAAACGGATTTTGATACTTAGGGCTACATTGCTACAGGTCTCAGACAGATTAATGTGATTGCCCACAGCTGTATGTTCTACCTCAGGTCTCATTCTATCTTTTTCATAAAGTGTAGGCCAAATGACATTTTTGAAGAAATGAATAATGCATCTATTGATTTTCTTGCATGTTCTACCAGGTTACATAAACTGAAACAGCACTCTTGTGATTTTGAGAGGGGAAAACACACAACATTACCTTGATTGTATATGAAGGAACTTCGGGCCTCTAGCTGTCCTTAAAATCCAAGGTCACCATAAAATAGTTAAAATATAACAAATAGTTGATTATAGTTTAAAAATTACAAAATCACAATGTTAACACTGTCTAACCCATCTATATATGTCTATTTTTGTGAATTTATAGCTGAAATACTGTACAGTATTACATAAAAATAATCTGTCAATAGCTAATACTTGAGAAAGACTTAAAGGGGTTTTCCTTACGTAGACATTTATGGCATTTCAACATGATGTGCCATGAATGTCTGATAAATGCTCTGGGACCCCGCAACTATATAGAGAACAGGGGTCTACCGACCCCCGTTTCATCTGGCAAGACGGCAGCTCATAAGAACGCACATTTGCAAATCAGGCGTCTCAAGCACACCTCATGCAGCGTATCAAGGGTTTCATTAGTTGTTTTAGGTGTAAACACATCAAATACCTGGACTGGTTAGGGGTTTGTTGACTGTGATGTCTGATTACATATTAGAAATATGTCAAGAGAGTGGTCTAAAAAATAAAGAGAAGAGATCATTACCATGCACAAAAAAGGAAAAGGATACAAAAAGATAGCAAAGTCCCTGGATGTTTCTAGAGATACAATTGGAGGCATGGTTTGTAAGTACAAAGTTAAAGGAACCCTGGCAGAAAGTGGAAGCTGTCACCAGCTGCCACCTGATTCCTGAGGAGGCATGTGGTCAAAAACCCTCGAGTGATTGCAAAATACCTACAACCAGATTTGGTGGCAGCAAGCACAGAGGTTTCAGTTTGCAAAGTAAGGCGCATACTAAATGCTGAAGGTCGCCATGCTCGGACTCTAAGAGGTACACCTCCAATGACCCAAAAGCACAAAGAAAGTCTGCTCAAATATGAAAAAAATTCTGGGATTATGTTCTGTGGAGCAATGAAACAAAAATGGAACTAATTGGGCCTATGGATCAGCGGTTTGTCTGAAGGAGGAAGAATGAAGCATACACTGGAGAGAACACCCTGCTAATAGTGAAGCATGGTGATGCTCTGGGGCCGCTGATTTGCTACCTCTGACACTAGGAACCTGCAGCATGTTCAAGCAAGATAAATTTAAGCAAGTTCAAGGAAATCCTAGGAGAAAACGTGATGCCTTCTGTGAGGAAGCCGAAGCTTGGCTGTCATTGGACTTTTCAACAGGACAATGACCCCCAAGCATTCCTCAAAGTCCAGCAAAGCTTGGTTTCAGAAAAAGTCCTGGATGATTCTGAAGTGGCCGTCACAGTCACCTGACTTGAACCCCATAGAAAACCTTTGGTGGGATTAGAAGTCGGTTGCAGCACACAAACCCAAGAATATTAGTAAACTGGAGGCCATTGCCCATGAGGACAGGGCAGAGATTCCTCAGTAACGCTGTCAGAAGCTGGTGTCTGGATATGCATCACGTTTGCAGTCATAACAGCAAATGGTGCTCTACTAAGTACTAAAGACGCTAGTCATGAAGGAGTTCAATAATTCTGACACTGCAGTAGCCATTAAAAATGTCATTTTGTGTTACATTTTGAGAAACCATTTGTTATATTAGTTGTGTTGAGCTATTTTAATTGTTCTTGTTTGATTGTTTATTGCAAACAGCTAAAAATTTGAAAATGTTGCTAAAAAAACGATTTTGAAATATGGGCTAAATAGTTTTGATTGCAAAATGCTGCACATGTATGTCATGGTGATAGCACAGACACAGCAGCTGCGCCTGCATGGGTATCAGCAAGATGCCAGCTGTTATTGACAGATGTACTCTGGTATTATCGGCCATAATGAGCGAAAACTACAACCCCAGCCTTTTTTACGTCTAAAGTGCAACAATCAATACAGAATGTGATGCTAACAACGGCAGGGTGATCCTTTAGTAAATTCTCTGTAGTTCCAATATTGTACAGGCAGTGGGCCTTCAAGATTGCACACCTCTGCACCCTCTATAAGTACACCCCTGAAAACCTAACCTTAAAAAGCCCTAATGCAGTCACTAGTGGGGAAATACATGGGTTTTCTCAAGGAATATTTGTAGGACTTTCAAAGGAGATCCATTGGATCAGAGCTGCCATTGTCAGGGCGAACACCCTGCATTTTTGGCAAAGGGTCAGACCCAAGTAGAGAATAGGTCAATGTAAAGAAATGATCATCACCTGAATGTGCTTGGATATACGGAGAGAAAACTATGCAGAGATTAGAATGTTATCGCTTATTTGAGATTCCTATGACTGGCAAATGTTACTAAACCCATTCAGGAGTAATTTGCTCTTCTTTTTGCTCCTGTGTTTGGGTTCCAGCATTTTTTGTTCTAGATTTTGTTAATATTGATAACACAAATGTAATAATACAGCACAGCATAGGCACAATTCACACAGCGTTCAGTGTTTATTTTGGGCCAGGCCATTTGAAACAGTCCCGCCAAACTTATGTCTAGATGTATGCAACTGTATGGATAAACAGTTAACAGATATAGTATACGTTTCAGATATGGTATACCGTTGTATTTTTTTTTATATTAGCCTTGCTTTTTAATACAGTTGGAGCTTAGCAAAGTGGCCAAACACATGCCAATAGGGCACCCCTCATGCGACAATTAAAAAAGTCTATGGGCAAATATGTCTTAAAATGTTCCTATTATATGACCCAACTGTGCACAACAGACCAGACGTGATGTCAATTGTGTCTTAATCTGTACATATGCATAGTTTATATAAGAACTTTCCTCTGCAGGAAATGGCATGTAGAAAGACTAGACATAGCTTCCATATCACATTTTGGCCATACAGTTTATAGGCATACTATACTTTACTTATAGGCATACTATACTTTTTATGTATTTTCTTGCTTAAGAAAAATGCAAATGCGTTTACAGCTGTATCACATGCAGATGTACGTAAAACTACAAAGCATATCTGACCAAGAACCCGCAGGAAATTCCACCCATAAAACAACAAAAATTGTGGTGCAGGTTTTCCGGCGGAATCTCCGTTGCGGAAAGCGGTTGTAAAAAAAAAAGAACAAAAAAGCCCATGCTTATTCTCGGCCCTTGTCATGGCGACTCGTCTGTCTGTTCTGAGTGCAGCCCGGCTTCCTGGGATGACGCTGCAGCCCATGTGACCGCTGCAGCCTGTGATTGGCTGCAGGTGTCACATGGGATGAAACGTCATCCCAGGAGGCCGGGCTGCACTCAGTACAATTCAACGTGTCGCTATGAAAATGGCTGGGGTTAAGTATAACCTTTTTTAAGAATCTTAAATCAAATAAAGCATTTTTTTTTTCTTATTTCCATTTTTTGCGGAAGAATCACAGCGTTTCCGCTGCAAAAGTTGCAACACTTGGCTATATTTTTCAGGTTTTGAATTTAATGGGTAAAACCCGCAACAGAAAAGCAATGAATACGTAGCATAAATTGGCATACAGCGGGTTTAAATACTGCACCGCAGGTCAATTTATGAACAGTAGTTTATGTTATTACCATATTCTACGGGAAAACTCTTTTTTTTGTTACCATACTGACTGACACATTGCATGTGTGCCAGAAGTATCCATAGGGCCCCAACATTAGATGGATGCCAAAAGAGTGTCATTTTGGCATCCGTCGGGCCATACACATTCTTATACCTTTTTTGTCAACTCTTTGTAATAGTGTAGTGGTCTACGCTATTCCATACAAAGGAATCCATAAAAAAAAAGTAATCATAAACAGATGTAGCAATCTTTTAACTTGATACTTAACAGGTTAAATACACTGTAGCAAGAAACTTTAACTTGTCTTTTCAATGTCTTTTCAATGGCTATTGTTGTGACATATCACGCTACGGCAAATTATCAGAGTCAAGTTAAACTTTGCTGCATCTGCACCGCACAGTAAACTTCTTTTACAATGGAAGCCCATGGGCAAGGAATGCCACTGAATGCCTATACATAGGCATACGTCCTAGGCATACGTCATGTCAGAGGTATACATAGGGAAATCCTCCTGATGCATAGTACCGATGTACACTGCGAAAGAGTGTGAAAAGAGCCTTAGTTCTTTGAAGAAAATATGGTGTGTTTCTACCGTTCAAAAGTTTAGGGTCACTTAGAAATTTCCTTATTTTTGAAAGAAAAGCACAGTTTTTTTCAATGAAGATAACATTAAATTAATCAGAAATACACTCTATACATTGTTAATGTGCTAAATGACTATTCTAGCTGCAAACGTCTGGTTTTTGATGCAATATCTACATA
This sequence comes from Rhinoderma darwinii, assembly GCF_050947455.1. Classification (NCBI taxonomy): domain Eukaryota; kingdom Metazoa; phylum Chordata; class Amphibia; order Anura; family Rhinodermatidae; genus Rhinoderma; species Rhinoderma darwinii. The sequence goes on from NC_134691.1 coordinate 174,903,156, forward strand.
GGTGTATAGAGGCCCATTTCCAGCAACCATCACTCCAGTGTTCTAATGGTACATTGTGTTTGCTAACAGTGTTAGAAGGCTAATGGATGATTAGAAAACACTTGAAAACCCTTGTGCAATTATGTTAGCACCGCTGTAAACAGTTGTGCAGTTTAAAGGAGCTATAAAACTGACCTTCCTTTGAGCTAGTTGAGAATCTGGAGCCTTACATTCGTGGGTTCGATTAAACTCTCAAAATGGCTAGAAAAAGAGAGCTTTCATGTGAAACTCGACAGTCTATTCTTGTTCTTAGAAATGAAGGCTATTCCATGCGAGAAATTGCCAAGAAACTGAAGATTTCCTACAACGGTGTGTACTACTCCCTTCAGAGGACCGCACACACAGGCTCTAACCAGAGTAGAAAGAGAAGTGGGAGGCCCCGCTGCACAACTGAGCAACAAGACAAGTACATTAGAGTCTCTAGTTTGAGAAATAGACGCCTCACAGGTCCTCAACTGGCAGCTTCATTAAATAGTACCCACAAAACACCAGTGTCAACGTCTACAGTGAAGAGGCGACTCCGAGATGCTGGCCTTCAGGGCAGAGTGGCAAAGAAAAAGCCATATCTGAGACTGGCTAATAAAAGGAAAAGATTAATATGGGCAAAATCACACAGATATTGGACAGGGGAAGAATGGAAAAAAAGTGTTATGGACAGACGAATCGAAGTTTGAGGTGTTTGGATCACACAGAAGAACATTTGTGAGACGCAGAAGAACTGAAAAGATGCTGGAAGAGTGCCTGACGCAATCTGTCAAGCATGGTGGAGGTAATGTGATGGTCTGGGGTTGCTTTGGTGCTGGTGAAGTGGGAGATTTGTACAAGGTAAAAGGGATATATACACTACCGTTCAAAAGTTTGGGGTCACCCAGACAATTTTGTGTTTTCCATGAAAACTCACACTTATATTTATCAAATGAGTTGCAAAATGACTAGAAAATATAGTCAATACATTGACAAGGTTAGAAATAATGATTTTTATTTGAAATAATAATTTTCTCATTCAGACTTTGCTTTCGTCAAAGAATGCTCCATTTGCAGCAATTACAGCATTGCAGACCTTTGGCGTTCTAGCTCTTAATTTGCTGAGGTAATTGGGAGAAATTTCACCCCATGTTTCCAGAAGTCCCTCCCACAAGTTGGATTGGCTTGATGGGAACTTCTTGCGTACCATACGGTCAAGCTGCTCCCACAACAGCTCTATGGGGTTGAGATCTGGTGACTGTGCTGGCCACTCCATTACATATAGAATACCAGCTGCCTGCTTCTTCCCTAAATAGTTCTTGCATAATTTGGAGGTGTGCTTTGGGTAATTCTCCTGTTGTAGGATGAAATTGGCTCCAATCAAGCGCTGTCCACAGGGTATGGCATGGCGTTGCAAAATGGAGTGATAGCCTTCCTTATTCAAAATCCCTTTTACCTTGTACAAATCTCCCACTTTACCAGCACCAAAGCAACCCCAGACCATCACATTACCACCACCATGCTTGACAGATGGCGTCAAGCACTCTTCCAGCATCTTTTCAGTTGTTCTGCGTCTCACAAATGTTCTTCTGTGTGATTCAAACACCTCAAACTTCCATTCGTCTGTTCATAACACTTTTTTCCAATCTTCCTCTGTCCAATGTCTGTGTGCTTTTGCCCATATTAATCTTTTCCTTTTATTAGCCAGTCTCAGATATGGCTTATTCTTTGCCATTCTGCCCTGAAGGCCAGCATCCTGGAGTCGCCTCTTCACTGTAGACGTTGACACTGGCGTTTTGCGGGTACTATTTAATGAAGCTGCCAGTTGAGGACCTGTGAGGCATCTATTTCTCAAACTAGAGACTCTAATGTACTTGTCTTGTTGCTCAGTTGTGCAGCGGGGCCTCCCACCTCTCTTTCTACTCTGGTTAAAGCCTAAAAACCTATAGGGTTGAGGGTTCAATTAACACATGACAATGTTGTATGGAGAAAAATACAAACTTTATTCACAAAAATTGTAACAATATAGATTAAAAGATGAGTCATGCAGAGCATAGACAGGGCGTCGCTCCTTGCAGGGATAGTATATTCACAAACTATGTAATACATGGGCATGAATGAATAAATGGATAAAGTAAATGGTGCAAACTGTTCTATGTCGACAGTTAATCCCAGATTGAAGCGGTTGCTAATGACACATAAAGAAAAGTAGCTGTGCCTGGAAACATTGTGCCTGGGAACATGAAAAACTGCTGTTACATACCCATGTGGTGAAGCCTGCTGGAGAGAGACGCCAGACCCGACGCGCGACTCTAATGTACTTGTCTTGTTGCTCAGTTGTGCAGCGGGGCCTCCCACCTCTCTTTCTACTCTGGTTAAAGCCTGTTTGTGCTGTCCTCTGAAGGGAGTAGTACACACCCGTTGTAGGAAATCTTCAGTTTCTTGGCAATTTCTTGCATGGAATTGCATGGAATAGCCTTCATTTCTAAGAACAAGAATAGACTGTCGAGTTTCACATGAAAGCTCTCTTTTTCTAGCTATTTTGAGAGTTTAATCGAACCCACAAATGTAATGCTCCAGATTCTCAACTAGCTCAAAGGAAGGTCAGTTTTATAGCTCCTCTGAACAGCAAAACTGTTTACAGCGGTGCTAACATAATTGCACAAGGGTTTTCAAGTGTTTTCTAATCATCCATTAGCCTTCTAACACAGTTAGCAAATACAATGTACCATTAGAACACCGGAGTGATGGTTGCTGGAAATGGGCCTCTATACACCTATGTAGATATTGCATTAAAAACCAGACATTTGCAGCTAGAATAGTCATTTAGCACATTAACAATGTATAGAGTGTATTTCTGATTAATTTCATGTTATCTTCATTGAAAAAACTGTGCTTTTCTTGCAAAAATAAGGAAATTTCTAAGTGACCCTAAACTTTTGAACGGTAGTGTATATATATATATATATATATATATATATATATATATGTGTATATATATATATATATATATATATATATATATATATATATATACATATATAAATCGAATTATTTATATTCAGATAACTTTATCTGAATTAGAAATCCTTGTTTTTGGGGCAAAGAAGCATTTGTTGATCTTTTACAGTCAATTATTATTATTATTATTATTATTATTATTATTATAAAAATAATATTAACATGATGACCTGGCAGCAATAGGCATCTGTAGGTAATGTCTCTTAAAGTGCAGCTTCTATTGTTGCACAAAAAAACTGTAGCAAACCTGAAATTAAATGGATAATTATTTATTTATTTGTATTTATCTATTTATTTATTTATTTATTTAGTATACATTCCTAAAAATATTGAAATAATATTGATGATACTAATAATGTATTTTTTTTTTATATTGCCCATAAGTGGTCATGTTACTGGAGATAAAATAACCTAATTAGCTATAAACATGTCTATTACTGTGTATTACACCCACTACTTAGCCTGTACAATGCAGGTCACATGGCCACTGTATGCAGCTGTTCTACATTCAATATAAATAGAGAGGGGTGAGCCATGTATGGGCTAAACTACATTGCATTGTTTTACATGTGGTCACTGCCAGCCAGTATGGAAATAAAAAATAATAAAAGGTACAAAATAATATATAAAAATCAATTAAAAAGTTATCTTATATCCAGTAAAATGACCACTTATGGCAATAAAAGGGAAGCAAAACTCAATACCAAAAGATCCCTTTAAAAGCTTATTCCTATCTTAAGCGTTATTTTTTTCCACTGATGCAACAGATGATCCAAATTAAACCTACTCGATATCTCTGACTAATCTACCCCATTTTCTTCATTATCAGACACATTTGTAGGCTGTACAAGCCCTCCCCTGATGTCATGCCTTGATGCTGGTGCACTCTCCCGATGCTGCCAGACTATGATATTACAAGAGTTGGGATTTTCAGTGTCCCTTTTTTATTGGCTCCTGTTTGCTAAATACAATCCAGCAATCCAGTCCATGTTGTAAGCTGTAGATAAATCCATTGTATGAGGCAGTGACCTGCTCTGTCTCCTGTGCTCACATCGGCAGTACAGTAGCCCTCACTGATACACTGATACAGGGGTGGCTTCCTTACAGCAGATGGGAGCACAGGAGACAAAACAGAATGCGGTCTCATGCAGCCGATTTATGTACAGCTAATAGCACAGACATCGGCCAGTCCATTCTTGTGTATAGCATAAGGATGTAACAGTCTATACTCGGCTACTCTTCACTCATGTGACGAAAACAGGATGACTCCAGGGCTACTGCGCATGCCTGGGGGCCATCCTATAGACTTGAATAGAACTGAAGAGAGGTTGTTGGGCAGGGAGCTACTCTAGCATGCCCGGGGGCCATCCGATAGACTTGTATAGAACTGAAGAGAGGTTGTTGGACAGGGAGTTACTCTAGCAGGCGCGCTTTCCAGATCCTGGCCATCTTCACTGCAAAATAAAGCGGTAGAACACCCTAGCGGTGGTCGTAACAATAAGCAACAGATTACAAACAATGAAAGGGAGCTTGGCTGGAGAATAATTCATTTCTGCAAAATAGTACACATTTTTAAAAGATTGACAATATCTAACCGTTAAATATGATTGCTGAGATGGGAATATCCCCTTAAGCAAACCTCTAATATATTTGTGTAGCTTACTAATTAGATATTTTCTTAAATTTAGAATTCAGACCTTGAATTTGATTTGCATGGGGATAATATGAATCTGTAATACAAATTCATTATACTAGTCCAGTTTGCTTTGTCCCCATGGAAGTCAATCTGCAAGTATTTTCATTCTAAATTTTTAAAACAAGGGTGGACATTTTTTAATGTAAAACCTAATATTAAATTAAGTTACTTTTAAATTACAAAATCTATAAAAAATAAAAAGATAAAACATCTACCTGCTTGTCAGTCTGCAAGATCTTCAAGTCTCCTGAAAAAAAACCTAAAGCCTGGTAGCTATCGGGCCTTGAGAAAACAGCAGTTGTTTCAATTTTTGCTATAAAATCTGTGTAAGGGTGCATTCAGACGTGGCAGAATTGCTGTTGTATTTCGCTGCGGACAGTCCGCAGTGGAAATCTGCAGCAGACTTTTTTTTACATTGGTTCCTATGCATTTTTAGGTAACTTAGTTCAGACGTTGTGGAAAATAACTGTGCGGAATTTAGGCTGTGGTGCAGAATTTTCACTCCGCAGCATGCACATTTTGTTGCGGAGAAGCAGATGAATTTCCCTGCAGATTTCAGCCTCTGCTATGCAAAAACTGACATTTGCGGGAAGTCCACTGTGAGATCCTCAACGTTTTAATTACCTGTCAAATATGCAAATGTGCTGCAGATTTGTTGTGTAATTACCTTCTTCACACATAAATATTTTTCTGCAGTTTTTAAAATATGAGGCTTGAATGACACATGCAGTTTTTGTGGCAGTTTTTTTTAATCTAAATCTATAAAACACTGCTAAACCACCAGCATAACCCCTTCACGCACCTGGATGTACCATTATGTCCTGGTGCAAGGGGTGATGTTTGAAGCACGCTCACGCGCTGAGTGTGCACCATATGCAGCAGGTGTCAGCTGTGTTTTACAGCTAACTCCTGGGACTAAAGGGCAGGAACAGCAATCACACTGTTTCCGGCCATTTAAACCCTCAAATGCTGCGGTCAATCGCGACCGCAGGATCTGAGACGCTAAAAAGAGGGGGGCGGCCCCCTCCGACAGCTCATCGGTGCCCCAACAATGCGATCAGGGGGTTCTGATTGTTGTCATGGCAGCCCAGGGGCCTGATGAATGCCCCCAGGATTGCCTTTACTCTTCCTCTGTTAAGCCCTGCTTGTGGCAGAGCTTAACAGCAGCCTGAAAAAATGACTATACACTGCACTACATTAGTATTGCAGTGTATTGTACCCTGTAGGGCCCTCAAGTCTCCTAGAGGGACTAATGAAATGTGTAAAAAAAAAAAGTGAAATAAAGTTTTTAGTAATGTAAAAAAATAATAAAATATTAAAAGTAAAAAAAAAAACTTTTCCTATTTTTCCTCTAAAGTAATGTAAAAAATAAAAAAGTAAACAAAAGTGGTATTGCTGCGTCCATAAAAGTCTGAATTATTACAATATACCTTATTTAACGCGCACAGTGAACGCCATATAAAAAATAATATTTTAAGGCTGGGTTCACACGTGGCGGAATTTCACTTAAATTCCGCTGCGGACACTCCGCAGCGTTAATCCGCAGCGGAGCCGTTTCTGCATTGACTTCCACTTCTATTTAGAAGTGTTCGTTTAGACGATGCGTAACATTCCGCTGCGGAGCATAGGCTGCGGAGCGGAATTTGGTGTCCGCAGCATGCTCTGTCTGTTGCGGAGCAGTGGCGGACTCATGGCGGAATTTCTCCATTGACTTCAATGGAGATTCTAAGTTCCGCAATGAAGTCCGCAGCTGTCATGCACATGTTATGTGTGCTGCGGATGCGTCTTGCTTTTTTGCCATGACATTTCTTCATTCTGGCTGGACCTATGTATTTCTAGGTCTACAGCCAGACTGAGGAAGTCAATGGGGCTCCCGTAATGACGGGAGCGTTGCTAGGAGACGTCTGTAAATAGTCACTGTCCAGGGTGCTGAAAGAGTTAAGCGATCGGCAGTAACTGTTTCTGCACCCTGGACAGTGACTACCGATCACAATATACAGCAACCTGTAAAAAAATATAAGTTCATACTTACCGAGAACTCCCTGCTTCTGTCTCCAGTCCGGCCTCCCAGGATGACGTTTCAGTCTAAGTGACGGCTGCAGCCAATCACAGGCCAAGCACAGGCTGCAGCGGTCACATGGACTGGTCGCGTCATCCAGGGAGGTCGGGCTGGATGCCGAAAGAGGGACGCGTCACCAAGACAACGGCCGGTAAGTATGAAATTCGTTTACTTTCACTAGGGAAAGTGCTGTCCCTTCTCTCTATCCTGCACTGATAGGGAGAAGGGAAGCACTTTTCCCGCAGTCCGCAGCAGCTAGTCCGCATCAATTTACTGCACATTTTGGGCAGATCCGCAGCAGAATCTGCAACGCAGATTCTGTGCGGCATTGATGCGGACAGTTGCGGAGGAAATCCGCCACGTGTGGTCATGCCCTTAAACGCCCAATTTGCTGTTATTTGGTCAACTTAGCTCTCAGAAAAATGTAATAAAAAGTGATCAAAAAGTAAAAAAATAAGCCCTCACACAACACAATTGACGGAAAAATAAAATATTATGGCTTTCTGAATTTGGTGAAACAAAATAATGTTTTTTTAACAAAACTTTTTTTGTTTTAAAGTAGTAAAATAGAAAAAAACAATATAAATTTGGTATCACCGTCATCGTATTGAGCCACAGAATAAATATGAGTTGTCGTTTTTACCACACTGTGAAAGCCGTAAAAACGAAACCCAAAAAACAAGTTTTCACAGTTTTTTCAAATTTCAGCCCGCAAATATTTTTTTGCCGATTTTCCAGTACATTATATGGTACTTTAAATGATACCAATAGAAACTAAAGCTCCTCCAGCAAAAAATAAGCCCTCACACCACTCTATTGACGGAAAAATGAAAAAGTTACGGCTCCTGGAAGGCGGGGACTGAAAAACGAAAATTAAAAATCAAAAAATGTCTCAGTCCCGAAGGGGTTAAAATGTAACATGGAGTGTTAGGGTATGTTCACACGATATCAGGCATTTACGGCTGAAATGACAGACTGTGACGCTCGTATATCTTGAGCTGCTCTTCATTGAGTTCAATGAAGAACGGATCAAATTACATTGCAAAGAAGTGCCCTGCACTTCTTTGCCGAGGCAGTCAATTTACGCGTCGTCGTTTGACAGCTGTCAAACGACGACGCGTAAATTACAGGTCGTCTGCACAGTACGTCGGCAAACCCATTCAAATGAATGGGCAGATGTTTGCCGACGTATTGTAGCCCTATTTTCAGGCGTAAAACGAGGCATAATACGCCTCGTTTAGGGTATGTTCACACGCTAGCTGTCATTTACGGCTGAAATAACAGCCTGTTTTCAGAAGAAAACAGCTGCGTCGTTTCAGCCATAAATGCTCCTCCTCGTAATATACGAGGCGTCTGTGACGCTCGTATATCTTGAGCTGCTCTTCATTGAGTTCAATGAAGAACGGCTCAAATTACGTGGCAAAGAAGTGCCCTGCACTTCTTTGCCGAGGCAGTCAATTTACGCGTCGTCGTTTGACAGCTGTCAAACGACGACGCGTAAATTACAGGTCGTCTGCACAATACGTCGGCAAACCCATTCAAATGAATGGGTAGATGTTTGCCGACGTATTGTAGCCCTATTTAAGGCATAAAATGAGGCATAATACGCCTCGTTTACGTCTGAAAATAGGTCGTGTGAACCCAGCCTTACGCCTGAAAATAGGTCGTGTGAACCCAGCCTTACATGGAGTGATCAAAAAGTAAAAAAAATCAGCCCTTACACAGCTAAAAAATGGCTCAGTCCCGAAGGTGTTTTAATGTAGAGGAGTTTTGAAGGAGGTTTTAGTGGTGGTTTTCTTGGCACTTTTCATGTAATGTCATTTTTACTTTTTTTCTGTCATTTTTTAAGTCCTACAGAGAACGCAGCATGCTCTGGCTATGGCATTTTTTCAGGCATTTTTCCCATATTCTTCTCTATATGACCTCACAAAACGCAAGAAAAAAAGCATGTACAAAATAACACAAAATTAAAAACGCCACAAAAAAAGTCACTAACAGCGCCTTAAAAAACACATGTTACATTGGAAAAATACTAGCATTTTTAGAAGCGTTTTTGAAGTAGTTTAAGCCTTCCCGACATTTGACGTATCCATACACCTAAGTCGGGTAGGGGAAGTATGGAACGGGCTCACGGAGTGAACCCGCTCCATACGATGCAGGTGTCGGCTGTTTCTTACAGCCGAAACTTGAGAGAAATGAGCGGGTCAATAGCGACCGCAGAATTTAAATCATTAGAAAGAGGGGGCAACGTAATTGCGGGGTGGCAATGGTTGCTATGGCTGCCTTGGTCCCCAGGTCCCCAGGTCCACCGTCTTTGTGCTCCTATTAAGCCCTGCTTCTGGCTGGGCTTAATAAAAGCCTGTCAGAATCACGATATACTGCAATACATTAGTATTGAAGTATATGGTGCAAGTGATCTAACGATCCCTGGTTGAAGTCCCCTAGGGGTACTAATAAAAAAAATTTAAAAATGTGTAAAATAAAGAGGTTTTTTTAGGAAAAGAAGATAAAAAATGAAAAGTTAAAAAAAAAACTTTTCCCATTTTCCCCCCTAGAGCATAGTAAAAAAATAAATAAACAAACATAATTGGTATTGCCACATCCGTAAAAGTCTGAACTATTACAATGTATCATTACTTAACCCGCACGATGTATGCCCTAAAAAAAGAAAAATGTAAACGCCAGAATCGCTGTTTTTTGGTCACCTCATCTCCCATAAAAAAAATGAAATAAAAAGTGATTAAAACATTGCATGTACCCCAAAATGGTATCATTACAAACTACAGCTTATCCCGCAAAAAATAACCCTTCATACCACTTAATCGACGGAAAAATAAAAAAATTATGGCTCTCAGAATTTGACAGCGCAAAATAAATTTAATTTTTTACAGTTAGGTTTCTACTTCTAAAAGTAGTAAAATATAGTAAAATATATATATTTGGTATCGCCATAATCGTATTGACCCACAGAATAAAGTTAACATGTTGTTTTAATTGCACAATGAATTCCGTAAAAACGAAGCACAGAAAACAATGGAGGAATCGCTGATTTTTTCATTTTCTATCCCACAAATAATTTTTTTCCCATTTCCTAGTACATTATATGGCGCAATAAATGGTGCTACAAACTACAACTCGTCACGCAAAAATCAAGCCCTCATAGGACTATATAGACGGAAAAATAAAAAAGTTATGGCTTTTGGAAGGTGGGGAGCAAAAAACTAAAATGAAAATCTGGAAAATGGCTGCGAAGGGGTTAAAACGCAAAAAAATATTCTATATGTGAAGGAGGCCTAAAGGTATGTTCAGGAGGATAAAGTCTGCAGCAACAGTGGATTTTAACAATCATAACTAGGTTCATTGGTCTATATCTCAAATTTACTTTTTAATCATAAATGCATATTTGTATAATGTATGAATACTTAAAAAGTGTCAAGGCTACCTAGAGAGATTATAAATGTAAAGATGCAAAGCAAATAAACAAAGATGATGGTAGACAAGCATCACATCTTATACACAGTGGAAAAAACATCTCAGTTAAAAAGAGTCAAAGCCATTGAGTTCTGCATCTTGATGTACATAATTAATGTGTAAGTCCATGGTCTGTTAATCAAGGTTTGATCTAAAGAGGTAATGGTCAGGAGATTAGTATACAGAGTTTACCACCTGGAATCATAGGCTAAAATGAACCTTTTTCATAGAATGTTGAAATATTAACATAAATACTGTAGTTTTTTTCTTTCTGAGATCCTTTTCTAACTAGAACTGTTATATATATATATCAGGTATATACAACAGAGAAGTGGATCCTCTAAGCTGCAATCAGTTCGTTTCTTGCTATACTAGGGTGCAGAGTCCAAGGAATGTTGTCGTTTTGCAAACTTAACTCCCGTTAGGTATGGACTTTAGTGATTGGATTCCCAAGTTGTGATCCCCTGAGTAGCCACCGATTGGCGGCAGATGCGCTGATGTAACAAATTTGTAGCAAAGTCAGGATCATAGCCGGGTCATCAACAGATAAGCAATCAGAATTAGCAGTCAGCAGTCAGGTACAGAGTCAATAATAGATAGGAGTAGTAGCCAGACTAGAGGGGTTTCTGACTTGGCGGCCAGAGCCGGCAGCCTCGGTCCGCCCTCTTTCTCCTCCTCTTATTTATTAAGATGTGGACGCTAAGAAGGAGAGACAGAGGTGCACAGTGCCAAAGCCAGCCATACTCACTCATGTCGAGCTCCCTCTCACTCTGTATAAGCCTTTTAGCCTGTATAGCAACACAAACAAATGAATACCCACACCAAACCCCTTAATAAATTCAAACCCCAGATAAGACACCTAAATTAATCCAGAGCCTAGACCCCTAAATTAATCCAGACTTCAGACCAAACCCCTAAATTAGTTAAGACCCCAAATCAGGACCCTAAATAAATTCAGACCTCTAAATAAATTCAAACCCCAGACCAGACCGTTACATTATTTCAGATCCCAGACCAGATGCCTAAATAAATTCAGAGCCCAGGTCAAACTTCTAAGTTCCGTCCCCAGACCAGACCATAGAAAAAATACAGACCCCCATACCGATCCCATGAATGCAGACACAGAAATAAATACAGGCCCCAGACCTCCTAAACTATATATACTGAAATCTGCTTATTCATTTCTGTATCCTGTCTGTTGACAATAAAGCAACGTTACAGTGGATATCCTCTATAAGATACGGTGACCCAGGAATGGCGTGGGTCTATAGAAGCCTTTCCACTAATGATGCTGGAGCAGTTTTGGTTATAGAAGCAGTTGCCGGATGGAAATGCCAGCTTTTTTTGTTGGTTTTGAGGGCAGAGTAATGTTTTTGAGGGCAAGAAGGTGGACTTTCATTTGGGATTACAGCTCTCTATAAAGTGCCTTGGCCTTCTAATAGTGATTTCACCGCATAGGACCTGTAGTTTATCTGAAAAGCCCATTTACACCAAATTTGAGCCCTCTGCAGGGCTAAGGTAATGGATCTCTGTTCTCTCATTCACACAATTATAGAGGGAACTAAGTAATCAAATAGATGGAAAGACCCAGTTACTCCTGGAAGTGATGGAAGGTTGCTTGCTGCAGACAGATAGTTGATCCTGTGCTTTAGGATAGTGGAGCTTGAGTACTACATCCCTTGGGATATCAGGATTTCTAGGCCTTTTGAGAGCACTGTGAATTTTGTCGATGCAGAATAACGATGGTCCGATTAAGCTAGCAATGTGCGGAATATACTCACAACAGTCTTAGCAAGGTTAGTAATCGACTCGGGTTGCCCACTTAGTCTCAGATTTTCCCTCCTCTACCTGTTTTCTTGGTTTTCCAGTTTGAAATCCACAGCCTCTAATCAGGAGTCGTGGGTGTCTTACTCCTTGTGGTCCGCCTCTAGGACTGTGATAATTTTATTGTTTTTGCCCTCAACATCAGCTACCCTTTGGTCAAGATCCTGGATCTCTTACTGTATGTAAACTCAGAGATGGCCCATGAGAGCTCAATACAAAAACTTATCTGGATATTGTGGATAAAGTTTATTCCAATCTTGATCCGCCGTTAATGGAGAGCAGGACCTCGATGATTCTTGATCTCTGTCAAGGGAGGAGAAACTAGTTGCAGGGGAGGCTAGACCCACCATTTTGGAGGCTTGAGCGAAGCTGAAAATTTCTGGAATTGTCTAGGAAGGAGGTTAACTGCTTTAAGCTGTAGCATTTTGTTCTCATCATTATTAGCGCCAGAAATCTGCAAGGTTTCTGCTTCTGAGCTGCCATAATAGTGTGGAAGTTGGCCTACAGGTTGTGTGGGGCATGGAACTCAGATCAGGACATCTCCCTAAGTGAGAAGCGTGCATGCACCTCCCTGTTTTCTTCTCTAAGAGACTCTTGGTTGCAACACAGTAAAAATGAAAATATGAAAATTTCAGAGAACAGGTTGTAGGACACAATCTTGAAAAATTGAGACAATGTCCTTTCTAGTTTATTAAATCTGCAGAATCTCTAGATAAGCCTTTGTTGCTTTTAATAGATAAATTGTACACTGGGTTTAGTCAATCCTTGAAAAATTGGGACAGAGTCCCCCAGATGTAGTGAGCTATGCAGACAGGAGATGGGCATTGCACATTGGCCAGGTTGGTACCTGATCCCTATTTCTACTAAGGTGTAGGTCCGGGTAGGCTGTGGTGTGAAGGCAGGTAGCCCAGTGGGAAGTTTAAGCTGCTCACCTTACGGGGCTATTGGAGAGCACCTCTTCCCTAGTGCCAGTAGTGTCTTGGCTTGCTGGCCGTTAGACTGTGGGGTCGAAGCCTGCTGTGTCCTAATATAACCTAGCTGGAGATCAGGGCTGCCACTTCTGATTCAGAACGGCGTCCTTCTCACCCGAAGGTGAGTCAGCAAATGCAGCTGATGCCTTTAATTGTGCAGGGGGCCGTGATCTCCTTTTGGCCAAGGCTTTTTCTGAAAAGGTTGGCCAATAGCCACTATTTCAGATCTATGTGCACAATTCTCCCCACGTTAGATTCGGGAAGGTGTGGAAAGCTGAAGGTTGCTGGTGTTAAGGCTGTTAAGGGCTTTTTTCATCTGGGATTAATCAGATTGGGTTATTGGCTGAGAGAGAAGTTTAGATGCCTCTTCCTGCTCAGCGCCTAAGCCCTTCCCCCTCCTTTCATTATTATTTAAACTGCATTTAAGTCTCTGCCTTCTAACAAGCAGTGCACACATGTTCCTTTTTTTCTGCTTTTTACAATGTACCAGACTCAGAAGCACTTCTGTAAATGTACTGTTCCATACACAGCCCCATGTACGCAAGCACCTCTGTATTTGGTAGGACAGTGAATGGGCCGCAGTGCTTGATTGATATCTGATACCTTCAGTGTCATCCACTGACCTGCAAAGATGTCATTGAAGCCTATAACGGAGGGATTGCCGCTGTGATCGCAAGACACTTCCCTGCTAAAGGAACGCCCAGTGGACACTTCTAAAGTAATTGGCATACAGCATAGGAGTTAATAGAATAAAAGTAAGCTTTATTATTCCTGGCACAAATGGATATGTTTATAAATTAAGTCTGTTTGAAATCTGTAGAGGAGAAGCTAATGTTTGTGTTTGGGGTGAGGGTGGGATTCATATGCTATTAACCATAATATTTTTCATGACATATTTCCAATATACTTTTTTTTTTTAAAAAAAACCTTAAAGAGGATCTGTCACCAGTTTATTAATTCCCTATCTCCTAACTAATCTAATAGGCACTTTGCTGCTGATAACTACAGTGTGATTTGTTTTAAAAAATGTTTATTTGAAAAGTTATGAGCATTTTTCTAAATATGCTAATGTGACTCTAATAGCCAAATAACCGAAAAAAGCTAGTGCTATACTCTTAGGGTCAGCTCACACGTTGCGTAAATCTTGCGGACTTTCCGCAACAGAATTTGTTGCAGGAAATCCACAGCAAATACAGTGGCAGCAAAGTGGATAAGATAAAACATATCTCATCCACACTGTGTAAATACTGAGCAGAAAAAATGCTCAGAAATTGACCTGCAGTGTGGATTTTTATTCTGCAGCATGTCAATTCTATTTGTTTGAATGCTGCTTATTTGTTATGGGTTTTCCCTATTGAATTCAATAGGGAGGTAAAACCCCCAACAAATAGCAGTTGTTACATTTTTTTGCCGTGGGTTCGCAGCGACTGCGCCGCAAAAAAATGCAACACAGAAAAAAATAATCTTATACTTACCCAGCAGTCTGTGTTTCTTCCTCGAGGCCAGCCTCCTGGGAAGACGTTTCATCCCATGTGATCGCTGCAGCCAATCACAGGCTGTAGAGGCGGTCACATGAAACGTCATCCCAGGAGGCCGACCTGCTAGCAGGCTGGCTAAGTGCTGCAGTTTTCCGCAGCAGACATACCGGCCAAAAAACGGCACCATCAGTTTGGTGGTGGTTTTCGGAATGTCCTGTGGCGCACAGGGCAGATACGCTGCGTGATTTTATGCAGCGTATCCGACCCGTGTGACCTCAGCCTTAGGGTAGAAATACACACAGCATAAAAACCGCAGCATAATACAGTAGCAGCAAAGTGCATGATATGTAAACATATCTCATCCCTACACAGAAACTGTTCCTAACTTGACCTGCGGTGCGTTTTTTTAATCTGCAGCATGTCAATTTATGCTGTGGAATCGCTGCTCTTGTATTGTGGGTTTTACCCATTGAATTCAATGGGAGGTAAAGCCTGCAACACATAGCTATGTGTTGCGGCAGAAACGTGATTCCGCCACAAAAATCTCAAATGAGAAAAAAAAAGCTTATACTTACTCCCGGCCATAGTCATAGCGACGCAAATTCTGTTCTGAGCGCAGTCCGACCTCCTGGGATGATGATTCATCCCATGTGACTACTGCAGCCAGTCAAAGGTTGCAGTGGTCACATGTACTATAGCATCATCCCAGGAGGCCGGACTGCGCTCGGAACAGAATATGTGTCTCTATCACTATGGCCGGGAGTAAGTATAAGCTTTTTTTAAATGATTATTTCTGCAATCTTTCCGCAGCGGATATGCCGCGCGAAAAGCTGCAACAAAATTTGGTGGAATTCTCTGCGGTTTCCAGGTCGGATACTCTGTGTAGTTTTATGCAGTGTATCCGCCCTGTACCATATAATGTACTGGGAAACGGCAAAAACATTATGTGTGTGGTAGAATTGGAAAAACTGCAATACCTCCATTGATTTTGGAGTTTCCGTTCTAATGGCTTTCACCGTGCAGTTAAAAACGACAACTTAACTTCTTTCTGTGGCTCAAAACGATTACGGTGATAACAAATTTGTATAGTTTTTTTGATATTTTACTACTTTTACAAAGAAAACAATTTGTTAACAAAAAAAATTAGTTTTGTATCACCACATCCTACAGCGATTGAGCCGTATGAGGGCTTATTTTTTGCGGGATGAGCTGTAATTTTTATTGCTACCATTTATCGGTACATACAATTTTTTTGATCAATTTTTATTAAAAAAATTTTTTATAGCTAAGGTGACCAAAAATCAACGTGTTTTACTTTTTTTTTATGCCGTTCACTGCACGAGTTAACTAATGTCAAATTTTAATAGTTCAGACTTTTACTGATCTCCAGCATTGGAGAGGGTCTACATCTTTGTGTCACAGCTGACTCCCCGCGCCTGATCGCATGGGCACACTTGCAAATGCCTGCCACTCAGGGTGAGCATACTTGTCAAGTGGTTAATCGTTATGGTGGCTTTAAAGAAGCTTTGTGTTTCACATAAGTGTAGTATAATGTCAAGTAGATTGTCATAAAGAACTGAAGTGTTCTGAGTTAATCAAAGGCAATTGAGATTATCAGTATATTATCTCGTGGAAAGAAAAAGAGGAAAAAATAAACAAAATAGGCGCTCCTCTAAGGTAAATATTGTCAGGATCCATGGGGTCAATAGCAAACAGCAAGAGTGGCATACGTGAGTAAGTAGCGGTAATCAACTCACAAATTTGGGTTGTGCAGGATGGTCGGCACAACTAAATTTTCAGACATTTGGCAGTATGTCACTGCAATCAAGAGAGCCACAGTATGCAAAGCCTCCAGAGTGTGGCATCGGCTGTGCTTAGGGAAACGACTTCAACCGATGATAGATCTAGAAATAACAAGGGAAAGGAGAAACTCCTGGTGGTGTCGCTCCTGTGTCTGTTCTGTCAATGTGAAAGCTTCAAATGGTGAAGACAACTGCAGTTTCAGGAAAATAAAACCTTTTATTAAACCCCCGTTACAGAGGGGGTGAAAAGTAATAAAATAACTGCAACGTGTTTCAACCCTTTACTAGGGTCTTCATCAGGCATCAGTTATGTTTGATTTGAAGCTTTTGCATTAACAGAACAGCTACAGAAGCGCCTCCATCTGGAGATTTTCCTTTTCCTTGTTACTCCTTACTAGCATATTATCATACAACATGCCAGTGGATTAAAAAAAACAAAAACACCCTTCAAATCTAACTATAGACATTCACAACCCACTGTTGCAGCTCTGTAACAATAAGGATATGTTCACACGGCTTAGCAAAATACGTCTTAAAATACAGAGCTGTTTTCAAGCGAAAACAGCTCCTGATTTTCAGACGTTTTTGTAGCAACTCGCATTTTCCCCGGCATATTTTACGGCCATTTTTAGAGCTGTTTTTCAATGGAGTCAATGAAAAACGGCTCCAAAAATGTCCCAAGAAATTACCTGCACTTCTTTTTATGCGGCGTCTTTTTACACGCCGTATTTTAAAAACGACGCGTAAAATTACACCTCGTGGGAACAGAACACCGTAAATCACATTGTAAGCAGTGGGCAGATGTTTGGAGGCGTAATGGTGCAGTTTTTTTCAGGCATAATTCAAGGTGTAAACGGGCCGAATTACGTCTGAAAACACATTGTGTGAACATACCCTTAGTCTTCTTCTCTCTCCGTCAGCCTGTATCGCTGTGAGGGGAGAGTGAAGTGGGCTATATGACTATGTTCATAAGACGTGAAAAAAGCGCAGTTAACAACGGATCAACTGTCAGTTTTTCATGGCTGTTTTGCATCACTGTGTCTCAAAATTTAAATCCATTGCCCAGCTGTCTGACCGTTTTAAACGCCATTTGCCATCCATTTTTCATGGCGTTAAAAAAAAAAATGGATGAATTTTATTTGTTAGGGTTTTATTTTCCCAACCCCCTGAAAACACATACAGATGTAGCCATCTTTATCTTGACTTAAAACACATTAAATATACATTGTCAAGACATTTTGTCAATGACTTTTGTTGTGTGATACCACGCTGTAGCAAGTTATTGGAGTCAAGATAGACTTGGCTTCATCTGTAGATAGTGCCCACTGTAGATAGTGCCATAGTGCCAGAGTTCCCACTGTAGATAGTTCCCACATAGTGACACAGTTCCCACTCTAGCTAGTTCCACACACAGTGCCCATGTAGATAGTGCCACAGTGGCCCCTGTAGGTAGTGCTCATATAGTACCATAGTGCCCATGTAGATAATGCCACACCCCCTATGTATAGCACACCCCTGTAGATAGTACCACACCCAATGTAGATAGTGCCACCCCCTGCAGATAGTGCCACCCCTGTAGATAGCACTACCCCTTGTAGATAGCACCATCCCCCTGTAGATAGCACCATCTCCCCTGTAGATAGCGCCAACCCCCTGCAGATAGTGTCACCCCCACTGTAGATCGCATCCCCTGGTAGATAGCACCAGACCCCTCTGTAGATAGCGCCACCTGAACTTCCACTAGGAACAGAATCCACGGTCAGAGTGCTGTGGCCGTGTACTACTGCTAGAGGGAGACCCTGTCGTCTCTGTCCATATATGGACAGTGACGTCAGGGGCTCCCTCTTGCACTGCACTCATGAAACTGGAGGCTGCAAACGTTTATATGCGTGATAACTGCACGGGGCATTGGCAGTTGGCATGTATATAGCCATATGGCTGTCTTAAAGGGGTTAATGTGAGCAATAGCAGCTCAATCCTGCGTGTCGACTTGGTGACACCGAGCCCATCAGTACCGCAGGCCTCATAAATACAGGTTTCAGCACTAGATACAGCTGCACTGTATACAGTATACAAAGAAGCTGTATCTAAAAAAGTAAAAATAATTTTCAATAATCACTTGAGAAAGGCTCCTGTGTTGAGCTGAAACGTTGTGTGTATATGGACCAATAAAGCACCTTTTTCTACCTTGCTTATACCTTGGAGTGCTGCCTGATTTTTGGATTCTACTACAGAAGGTCTGTTAGCCCTGACCTGGGCAGGTCGGCACCCACCTACGATTTACAAGGCTGTGCGGCTGACATTGTATTTGGACTTTTATATATATATATATATATATATATATATATATATATATATATATATATATATAAACCAAAACGATTTCAAAGGTGTACATAGCCTTTAAGTTGTAATAATGAAAGTAATATGTAATAATATTTGATAGAAAAATAGCATGTCCTCTTACAATTAGAAGTAAGGCAAGATAAGAAACCCACTTCAGTATGTAAAGAAGAGCTTCAAACTTGCTGAGTCCTTAATACAGATTTGCTTCAAGGTCAATGTTCACTGATATGGGAAGTGTCATTATTACTTTTATAATTAGCACAGAGATCACCGTGTTATTACAAATTACTGAGAATTACGTATTTATACAAAATAGACGCATTTCTCATTTCCATATGATTTGAAAAGATATAAGGGCTGTGAATCCATTATAAACAGCAGCGTGACATATTTAGCAACAGGTGACTAATGAGGACGGAATTAATGAAACCTAAAATGTATTCAAATAATGTATTTGTCTTCCTGCTTGCACCACATATGAACTGATCCATATGCCATTGACCTATTTATTTATGTTACCTATTTCATGGCATTGGGCACTCCTAAGAACAGTCTCATCAACTTGCATTAGTTCCCTGTTGGAAAAATCCTATAACACAGTGTCTGCCATGGGAACCTGTGATGTCATTGATGACATCATGGTATTCTTTCTGGTAGAAGTGCCTGGAAGGTATGATAAGAAGACACAAGTTGTGTCTTCTATGCATATTTTTATCTGTGTACAGATAACCGGTATTAATGATCTAATGGGCAGTTATCATTATATCAGTATTTGTGATCTGTATATGGTGACATGAGTATTAATACATTCATAACATGTGAAATGATTATTACCCCAAACATACAAAAATGACATTTGTGATTCTAGCCCCATCTGTAGAATCTGCATGTGTAGCTAAGAGTATGGGGGAGGGGGGTACATCTAAAACTTTAGAATGTAGTGCTCTAAAATGTAATAATAAAACTGATATGCACATTTTTTTCTATTTTTTTTTCATTGCTCCAATGTATATAAAATAAAAAAATAGATTTTGAAAATACTGTAGTTAAATATTTAAAATATAAATATATTCTACGATCTTGTGCTTACAGTTCCAATGCAAGTTTATGTGCTGCAGGCTACAAAAAAAACCTGTGTATAGAAGTCTGCAGTCATGTGTGTGGCCCTATTCACATCACGATTGTGATCTATGTTTGGCGTGTATGCCAGGAAAGCTTCTATCGTACATGCTAAATGCGTCCATAGGGTTACATAGGAGTACCCTTTTGACCTTCACCAGTTTGGTGAACGTCAGTATAATGCAAATAGAGGTATCGAATACCATATCTGATTACACTATTACAAACAATCTAATCCCGTAAAATAAATATATAAATAAATAATGTAATAGCTGTATAGATGGTGTCATTATGGATGTGGCGATACCAAATATGTGTAACATTTGAACTTTTTTTTTCATAATAATTTTTAAGGGGAGCATTTGTTTTTAACATGGGAGCCTATAGGTGATGGATGCCACTGCATGGTTTCGTCACAGGAATCCGTTTAACCTATACGGTTTCAGTTTATAATGAGCTTTTCATGACATATGCGTTAAACAGATACCATGATAGCCTAAGGATGACACATGTTTGTGACAAATACCTAACAGAAGTGTCTGTCACCCATAGGCTATTATGGAATCCGTTTAATGCATATGTTATGAAAAGGATCATGAAAAGTCACGATGTATATATTAAACGTATCCCATAATAGTCTGTGAATGGCATATGTCACTGTTAGGCATCTCTCACAGTCTACGTTTAACGTATAAGTCGGGAACTTTTTCTGGCATATACACTAAATATGTGGTCAAAAACGTGATGTGATTAGAGCTTAAAGGGGTTTTCCCACGAAGGACATTTATGGCATATCCACAGAATATGTCATAAATGTTAGATGGATGCGGGTCCCAC
This sequence comes from Rhinoderma darwinii, assembly GCF_050947455.1. NCBI lineage: Eukaryota > Metazoa > Chordata > Amphibia > Anura > Rhinodermatidae > Rhinoderma > Rhinoderma darwinii. The sequence goes on from NC_134691.1 coordinate 174,923,783, forward strand.
CTCTGGTCCCTAAACCCTGTTCTACCTCTGTGTGCGTCAGCTGATTTCCGACCATGAAGGTGAAAGCAGTGTAGCTTGGTGAGCTACGCTGTTTTCGTAAGCCCCATAGAACTGAAAGGTAGCTACGGACACAGCGTAGCTCGCATGCTACGCTGCTTCTGTAACTGCTATTCACTACTTTGGGAGCTACGGAAACAGCGTAGCTCAGCAAGCTACACTGTTTTCATAACTCCCAGCCATAACGTGAGGAAGTGGCAGAGGGTCAGTGATAGCAGACAAAGCTAGAACGGGGTTTAGGGGGCCACGTTCTAGAGATAGGTGCGGGTCATATGCTCAAATCCTCTCTCGGGCATTCACTTTGGTATTTTTGGATTCTGGATGGTAAGCAATAATTAGGTTCATTTCTTATGATCAATATAAATGGTCACTGGGAAAACTCCTTTTCCAAGAGGGGCCTCCACTCTTCTAAAATGAGCATGATTGCAAAGAGCTCTTTATCCTTAATCCCGTAATTCTTCTTCCCAGGAGAAAACGTTTTGTAAAAGAACACACAGGTATGCAACTTTCCAGTGGGTTTCCTCAGGGACAGGATTTCTCGTATCACAAATGAGGAGGCGTCCACCACTAGGAAGAGGCTCCACCCCTTTTCTCAATTTGATTGAGAATTGTGTTAGATAGAATGGTTTTTGTTTACTATTTTTAAACTTGAATGGCCTCTGGTGACCAATGCTTAGTATCAGATGCTTTCTAAGTTAGTGCTGTAATAGGCGCTACCTGTAAAAATAATCCTTTGATAAATTGTCGATAATAATTGGCGAATCCAAGAAATCGCTGGGTAGCTTTCAACCTGGTTGGTTGCAATAAGTCTTAGATATCCTGAACCTTCGCATGGTCCATCTGGAGCCCAGTACCAGACAGGATATAGCCTAAGACTGAAAGGGAAGATCGCTCTAAGAGGTATTTCATTGTAGAAGATGGTTTTCTCCCAGTTGGGATACGTGTTGTTGGACATATTCCAGATGACATGGTAATGAGTGTGAAAAGAGGATGAGGATATCATTAAGGTATACAATACATTTTGGAATACTGCATATGCATTGTTTATACCAAAAAGCATCACTAAATACTCATAATGGCCATAACGGGTATTAACGGCCGTTTTAGACTCATCTGCATTTTATGCACACAATATTGTATGCTCCCTTCATGTTGAGCTTGTTAAACACCACATCTCCCTTAATTTGGTCACATAGCTAACAAATTAGTGTAAGGGGGTAATTTTCCTCTCTTTTTTGTAAAATCATTTTTATTGATTTTCAAAAGAAACCAAACATATATTACATTCATAGAGTATATATATTTATATATAATGCACAAATAGGACACAAACGTCATAATGTGGTAAGTATTAACATCAGTATAGTGTACATATCAGGAAATATAAAGCCAGAATGAATCGAATAGAAACATATCTTAATTACAACCTCAAATACCCTCCCCCACCCCCCTATGCCAATGGATCTCAGGTGCATAACCAGCTGATCAATTTAGAGTAAAATTATTATTTCAGAGGAAGGTCACATATTTTTGCTGAATGCCCTATTGTTTCAGTCGATCCAGTATATCTGCAATAGTTCCAGTGAGGTACCAGGTAGTTTGTTGGAAGGAGTTCATCAACTCCGTAATTTCATGTGTTTGCAGATGTTTACAGACAAATCTCTTCCATTTCTGGAAGTACTTCTCTGCATGTGTCTCCGCAACCCTCTCAGTTTCCAGTCTATCCATCAGATTATATTTCTTCATGTGTGTCACAACCTCGGTCAGGGACGGTGTTTGCTGTTTGAGCCAATGCATAAGTATGCATCTTTTGGCCACCAATAGCAAGGCATGCAATGCCAAAGGACTATGACATGCATCTGGCATCGAATGAAATAACAGAGGTAGTGGCGTGTTATCTAAGGTTAACCCCTAGGTGTCTTTTATCAACGAAATGACGTCCACTCGATATTGTTTCATTGCAAGTCCACATGTCATGAAACAAGTCTGGTTTTTGGTGCATTACATCTAGTACATGCTATCAACCTATCCGGAGCATTAGGGTGTTGAGGTATATTGAAACCATATATTGCTTTATGGATAAACTTGAAATGAGTTTCCATCCACGGTTCACATATGACTGTTTTTTTAACTTTATCCCAATCTTCCAGTATCCGAAGAGATAACTCCGAGTTTGGGACATCCTTATTCCACGTTTTTAATATATTAGTTGATATAGTTTTAGCAGAGCTTTTTCTTATACTTCTATATATGAGTGAGAGTGAACTTTTTGTATCAGTATGCGCAATCAGCCAATCTAGTACGTTGCCTGTGCATTCTGGCGTAACATCACAGAGTTTGGATTTCAGGAAGGACAGCAACTGGCAATATTCTAGTGGGTGATGTATAGGGATGTTGAAGGTGGATTGCAGTTCTGCGAAAGACAAATATCTCCTATCAGACGCATGAAAAAGTTGACGTGCTGTATTGATACCCATGGAGAGCCATTTATGGAAGTGGGCGTTGTTTCTTCCCTGAGGAAACTCTGGATGTCCCCAAAGATACATATCTTTAGACATACAATATGGTAATTTAACAGATGTTCTAGCGATTTTCCACGTCATTATAGTATCTCTAAATAACAGTCTTTGTTTAGTTGATTTTGGTAGCACATTCAGGGCAGTGTGTAATATGGACGATAAGTGAAAGGGTTGCACTATCCCCGCTTCCAATTTATAATTGGAATAAAAGCAGGACTGTTATATCCAATCTATACAATGACGAAAGAGACACGCCAAATTATAGCTACCCAAATCTGCTAAGTTAAGTCCCCCCATTGTCTTTGACAGCATCAATTTCCAGAGCGCTATTCTAGGGCGTTTTAGGGACCATATAAAAGACGAAAAAGTGGAGTTAAATTTAAGGATATCTTTGTTTCAACAAAAGTGGAATGCTTTGCATTGGGTATAACAGTTTGGGGAAGCTGAACATTTGAATCAACTAACAATTACCCAGAAAAGGTAGTGGAAGGTGTTTACACTTGCTTAAGTCATTAGAGATTTTATGTATTAAAGGAGGGTAGGTAAGTGGATAAAGGGAATCAGGGGTACGACCAATCTGAATCCCTAGGTATTTAATAGACGATTTTGCAATTGTTACGGGGATATCTAATGATGACCATTTGACATTCACCTTGAAGCCTGATTGTGCCCCAAATGAGTTTATATAGTCAAAGACAGTGGGAAGGTCCCTCATAGGGCTAGACAGAAATAACAATACATCATCTGCAAAATAAGTTGCTTTCACTACTTTAGGTCCTACTTTTATACCTTGGATACATTGATCTCTGTCTATCGCTCTAATGAAACGTTCTAATGAAATGTTAAATAGCAGGGGTGAAAGCGGACAACCTTGACACATTCCCTTAAACAATGGGAAGGATGGTGAAAGAAAGTCTGGGGTATAAATCCTGGCCTTAGGAGATGTGCATAGGGCTTGTAAGTAAGTCAGGAAAGGCCCCTTCACCTGCATGTGATCCAACGTCTTTCCCAGCCATCCCCAGTTCACCATATCGAAAGCTTTCTCTGCGTCGATAGTAAGGAGAGCTGGGGACATGTGCGGAAGGATCTAGGTTAATGTCATCTAAGGCAGTCAAAATCTTACGTATGTTAGAAACTAATGAGCGGCCTTTCACAAAGCCCACCTGGTTGGGAGAAATAAACCTTGGAAGTATACTAGCCAATCTGTAATTTTTCTTTAAAGGTGATTTTTTTTAACCCCTTAATGACCGGGCCTGAAAAAACCTTAATGACCAGCTAAATTTTTCTGTTTTTGCCTCTCTGCGTTTCAGCAGCCATAATTTTTTTTATCTTTTCATTGACGTGGCCGTATGAGGTCTTGTTTTATGCGAGAGCAATAGTATATATTTTTTTCCAACAGTTTGGAGATGAGAAATTTTTTTCTTACGGCGTGAATATAGGAAAAAGCGATTCTCGGAATAGTTTCTTTTGTTTATTTTTTATCCCGTTCACGTTTCACGCTAAATAACCCATTAAATTAATTCTTCAGGTTATTACGGTCGTGTAGATACCTAATATGTGTAGGTTTGTTATTTTTATTTAGTTTAGGGGCAATAAAATGTATTTAATGCAAAATAAAGACTCTTTTTGGGACTTTTTTTTATTTATTTATTTGTTTTGTTACTTTTTTTTTTTTAATCCCATCAAGGGATAACTTTATTTGTAACTTTATTTTTTACTTGTAATGTATTAGCATACTTCTGTACGCTAATACATTACACTGTGTCACTATGACACAGGCTGCTGATCAGGCAGCACATAGTGTGCCCGAACAGCAGGCAAATGGAACAGACAGCCCTGGGGTCCTTTGTAGGTCCCCAGGGCTGACTGCAGAGGGATTCCCCATTGTTTGATTGCATCACTGGAATCCCGGTGATGCAATCAAAGAGGGAATTCCCTTTGATCATGCCGCGGTCACGGACCGCGGCAATCAAAGGGTTTAACAGCTGGGGTCCGAATGTTTGCCGACCCCAGCTGTGTTCAGGAGGCTCCTCTATGATCAGGAGCTGTTAGTTACAGCTCCTGCTTAGAGGATGAGTGCTCACACGAGCGCTCATCAGCCTGATCTACAGCGATGCCAAAATACGTCTCTGTAGATTAAGCACCTGCACCGCCTGACGTCAAAAGACAGTGAGCGGTCGGAAGGTGTTAAAGCCCTCGATAATCAATGCATGGCTGGATGACATATTTTTTTCTCAAATAAAAGAGAGAAAAAAATCCCAGTAGGTGATAAGGAATGTTGTATGAAGCCTCACACAAGGTTATCCTGTATATATTTTAACATTGACTGTGTTTGGAAAGGGAATAAGTACGTACTAGAAAAATAGTGGTACCCAGCAACAATCAAACGTCACAGTCCCATTTCCTATGAGGTGGCATTTTTTTAAATTTTTTTTTTTGCTAAATACGTCTGTGGAGGAGGCATATTGGGAAGGAATGGAACGCTTGATGTCAGAGATGCAGTGAGGGATGCCATAGGCCCTCTTCACACTGAGTTTTTTTACGCTTTTTTTACGTGGAAAACGCGTCAGAAAACGCGCCAAAAAATGGGCGAAAACACCTCCCATTGATTTCAATGGGAAGCGGAGGTGTTTTTTTCCCGTGAGTGGTAAAACCGGCTTGCGGGAAAAAGAAGCGACTGTCCCTATCTTCGGCCGTTTACGTCTCTGACCTCCCATTGACATCAATGGGAGGCAGAGAAAGCGTTTTTCGCAACGTTTTTGCCCACAGCGCTCAATGGCCATGGGAGAAAATCAGCGCGAAGAACGCCGCGACAAACGTCGTGCAGGCAGATCAAAATCTGCCTCATAGTTCCAGACGGAAAAAAAACTCAGTGTGAACAGGGCCTAAGTCTTTTTCCCCAGATACGATAGGTGGGAGCGTAATGGCTGACGTTCAAGAAGTCTTGTCGAAGGCAAAAAGCAAGGTGGCAGCTGCATAAGACACTCTTCTCGGCTCATTAAAGATTTTAAAGAAAATGTTTCTATAAAGGCTGTACATTTATTCAGGAATGGGTGATTCTGTTGCCACAGAGAAGATGCACAGACAGCAAATCATTTGTGAATAATCTTTGCAGTTTGGCAGGGCACATTATTGAAAGAAGCCACTGCAATATTGGAAAACAGTTGCCTTGAAGAGGTGTACTTGGTCTGCAACATTTTTTATGTAGGTGGTACGTATCAAAGTAACAACTGCAAGAATGCCGACACGCAATGTTTCCCAGCAGAGTATTGCCTAAAGCATCACATTGCATCCGCCGACCTGCCTTCTTCCCATAGTATGTCCTAGTGCCATCTCTTCCCCAGGTAAAGCACCAGGCCATCTATGTGATGTTAACCCTTTCAAGACCGAGGTCATTTTGACCTTCATGACCAGCCCCATTTTATCAAATCTGACTTGTCTCTTTATGTGGTAATAACTCCGGAATGTTTTTGCCTATCCAAGCGATTCTGAGATTGTTTTCTCGTGACATATTGTACTTTATGTTAGTGGAAAAATTTGGTCAATAAATTCATTGCTTATTTGTGAAAAACACCAAAATTTGGAGAAAATTTGCAAAAATTATGATTTTTCTCATTTTAAATGTATCTGCTTGTAAAACAGATAGTAATACCACACAAAATAGTTACTATTTTATATATTCCATATGTCTACTTTATATTTGCATAGTTTTTTGAACATTATTTTATTTTTCTAGGACGTTACAACGTTTAGAACTTTAGCAGCAATTTCTCACGTTTTCAAGAAAATTTCAAAAGGCTATTTTTACAGGGACCAGTTCAGTTCTGAAGTGGCTTTGAGGGCCTTATGTACTAGATAGACCCCATAAATCACCCCATATTAAAAACTGCACCCCTCAAAGTATTCAAAATAGCATTCAGAAAGTTTCTTAACCCATTAGGCGCTTCACAGGAATTAAAGCAAAGTAGAGGTGAAATTTACAAATTTTATTTTTTTTGCTGAAATTCATTTGTAATACATTTTTTTCTGTAACACAGAAGGTTTTACCCGAGAAATGCAACTCAATATTTATTGCCCAGATTCTGCAGTTTTTAGAAATATCCCACATGTGGCTCTAGTGTGATAATGGACTGAAATACCGGCCTCAGAAGCAAAGGAGCACCTAGAGGATTTTGGGGCCTCCTTTTTTTAGAATATATTTTAGGCACCATGTCAGGTTTGAAGAGGTCTTGTGGTGCCAAAACAGTGGAAATCCCCCAAAAGTGAGACGGTTTTGGAAACTACACAACTCAAGGAATTTATCTAGGGGTATAGTTAGCATTTTGACCCCACAGGTATTTTGCTATATTTATTGGAGTTTGTCTGTGAAAGTGAAAATCTACTTTTTTTCTGAAAAAATATTTAAAAAAATAATATTTGCAAGGAATAAAGATTAAAAAGCACCCCATAACTTGTAAAGCTACTTCTCCCGATTACGCCAATACCCCATATGTGGTACTAAACTGCTGTTTGGACCCACGGCAGAGCTCAGAAGGGAAGGAGCGCCATTTGGATTTTGAAGCGCAGATTTTGCTGGATTGGTTTTCAGTTCCATGTCGCGTTTGCAACGCCCTGGAGTAAGCAAAACAGTGGAATCCCCCCAAAACTGACACCATTTTGAAGACTACACCCCTCAAGGAATTGTTCTAGGGGTATAGTTAGCATTTTGACCCCACAGTTTTTTTGCTGAATTTAGTGGAATTAGGCCGTGAAAATGAAAATCTACTTTTTTCTGAAAAAACATAGAAATGTTTAATTTTTACAATGAATAAAGGAGAAAAATTACCCCCAAATTTGTAAAGCAATTTGTCCCGATTACAGCAATATGCCATATGTGGTAATAAACTGCTGTTTGGACCCACGGCAGGACTCAGGAGGGAAGGAACAATATTTGGCTTTTGGAGCTCAAATTTAGCTGGAATGGTTTTCGGGTGTCATGTCGCATATGCAAAGCCACTGAGGTACCAAAACAGTGGAAACCTCCCAAAAGTCCCTTTAGGGGACTGGAACGAGCGATCATTAGGTCGCTGGTACAATACACTGCAGTACTAATGTATTGCAGTATAATGTCATTTTACAGGCTCCTGTAACAGCGCGATCGCTGTTCCTGTCCGTTAGTCCCGGGTGTCAGCTGTAATACACAGCTGACACCTGCAGAATATGGAGCGTGCACAGCGCATGAGCCCGCTCCATAAATAACCCCTCGCACCACGACATGCTATTAAGTCGTGGTGTGCCAAGGCGTTAATGCGCAGCGGATGGTGCAAAGTGAAAATTAAAATTTTCCACTGATATGCCATTTTAATGCACAATATATTGTGCTCAGTTTGTGCCACTGAAGACAAATACCTCATACAATGTTGAGCGGGTTCTCCCGGATATAAAATATCATATATGTGGACGTAAGCTGGTGTTTGGGCACGCTGTGGGGCTCAGAAGGGAGGGAACACCATTTGGCTTTTGGAGTGCAGATTTTGCTTGGTAACTGTTCTGTTTGGGGTTTTGCTGGTATTTCAGTTTATGATGTGGGGGCATATGTAACCTGTGCGGAGTACATCAGGGCATAATAAGAGGGTATAATAATGGGGTACATAAATAATAATTCGCAGATATGTGGCCGGTGTCGCACTGATAAATGGTGCCCGATCTTATCCGCTTTTGGAACACTCTGCACATTTTGCATCGCCATATTCTGAGAGCCAGAACTTTTTTATTTTGTCTCCAACGGAGCCGTGTGAGGGCTTATTTGTTGCGGGACACTCTGTACTTTCATTAGTACCATTTTATGGTACATGGGATTTTTTTTAATCACTTTTTATTAGATTTTTTTGGAAGCAAAGTGAAAAAGAAACATAAATTCTGACAATGTTTTCTGTATTTTTTTTTTTACAGTATTCACCGTGCGGTATAAATGACATTTTACTTTATTCTGCGGGTCGGTACGATTACGGCGATACCATATGTATATAGGTTTTTTATGTTTTGTGGCGATTGCGCAATAAAATCACTTTGATAAAATTATTTATTTTTTGTGTCACCATATTCTGAGAGCCGTAATTTTATATTTTTCCGTCAAAAAAGCGGTGTAAGGGCTTGTTTTTTGCGGGACAGGTTGTAGTTTTTATTGATATTATTTTGGGGTACATGCGACTTTTTGATCACTTTTTATTCTATATTTTGGGAGGGTTGATGACCAAAAAAAAGTGATTCTGACATTGTTTTTTAATTATTTTTTTTTGCGGTGTTCACCGTGCGGGAAAAATAATATTATAGTTTTATAGTTTGGGTCGTTACGAACGCGGTGATACCAAATATGTGTACTTTTTTAACATTTTCATTTTTTTCCTATAATAAAAGACTTATTATAGGAAAAAAAGCATTCTTTTTTTTTGTAACTTTTATAACTTGTTTTTACACTTTTATAAAACTTTTTTATTACTTTATTTTTTACTTTTTACTTGAAGCCTGGCAGCACTGATTGCTGCTATAATACATTACACTACCTAGGTAGTGTAACGTATTATAAACTGTCTGTGTGACGCTGAGAGTCACACTGACAGGAAGCTTATGAGAACCAGCATCCGGCTGGTTCTCATAGGCTGCTGTGCATGGCAGACCCGGGGGCTGTTATATGGCCCCCGGTTCTGCCTTATAACAGACTGCAGCACCCGCAATCGGTCCCCGGGAAAGTTTGTTGTAGCAACAAACTTTCCAGTTTGTTATAGCAACAAACTTTTCAGTTCGTTGCTACAACACACTTTCCCTGCGATCACATGACCGGGACCTGAACTAATCAGGTCCCGATCATATCTCCAGGACCAGAGGCAGGTGATAACAGCGCGATCCGGGTGTCAGCGCTACTCTGAGACACCCGGATCGCGCTTTTAACACCCACCGTGAATTCACGTCGGCACTGCACAGAGCCCAGCAAGTGCCGACGTGAATATACAGTGGGCGGTCGGGAAGCGGTTAAAGAAAATGTGATTCATCTGACAAGGCCACCTTTTTACATTGGTCCATGGTCAAGTTCTCATGCTCACATGCCTATTGTAGGCACTAGGGGTTGTTAAGGGCTTTGACCAATCTGTGGCTATGCAGCAAGCTCTTCTTCTAAGATCAGCAACAAAACGTTTAACTATCAGAATTGTTCATAAAGTAGATTGGAATTATTTCTTGATTTTTTTTTTCTTCTCTCGGGAGAAGTTTGACAAATGTACAAAAGTTTACACCATTCAGTCATAACATTAAAATCACTGACAGGTAAAGTGAATAACATTGATTATCTCATTACAATGGCACCTGTCAAAAGGTAGGATATATTAAGCAGCAAGTGAACAGTCAGTTCTTGAAGTTAATTTGTCGGAAGCAGGAAAATTGGGCAAGTGTAAGAATCTAATCGACTTTGACAAGGGCCAAATTGTAATGGCTGGACGCCTGGGTCAGAGCATCTCCAAAACAGCAGATCTTGTGGAGTGCTCTCGGTATACAGTGATTTTTACCTAACAAATGTGGTGCAAGGAAGGACAACCAATGAACTGGCAAAAGGATCATGTGCGCCCAAGACTCATTGATGCACATGGGGAGAGAAGGCTAGCCCATCTGGTCCGATCCCACAGAACAGTTACAGTAGTGCAAATTGCTGAAAAATTTAATGCTATCTATGATAAAGAGGTGTTAGAACACACAGTGCATCACAGCTATTGTGTTTGAGGCTGCATATCCGCAGGCTGATCAGAGTGCCCATGTTGACACCTATCCATCATCAAAAGTGCCTACAATGTGCACGTGAGCATCAGAACTGGAATATGGAGCAATGGAAGTACGAGACCTTGTCTGATGAATCACGTTTTATTTTACAACAGGTGGACAGGCGGATACATGTGCATCGCTTAGGCTCTGTTCACATCTGCGTTGGGGTCCCGTTCTGTCGGAGGTTTCCGACAAAGCTATTGCTTTCGGAAAAAAGCGACGGATCCAATGCACAAAAGAGACAAATGAAAACTACAGGCACCGGCTCCATCACCACTGAAAGCAATGGTGATGGAAACAGAAACCTCTGGTTTCCGTCGGTGTCAGTTTGTGTCTGCTCAGGGTCCAGATCTGATGGAAACCTCAGACGGAACATCAGAACAGGACCACAACGCAGATGTGAACAGAGCCTTACCTGGGAAATAGATTGCAATAGGACACACTATGGGAAGAAAGCAAATCAACGGAGGAAGTGTGTGGCACTGGGCAAAGTTCTGCAGTAAAATCTTGGGTCCTGACATTCATGTGGATGTGATCTTTGACAGGTAGCACCTCCCTAAAGATTGTTGCAGACAAAGTACACCCCTTCATGGCTACACTATTCCCTTATGGCAGTGCCATCTTTCAGCAGGATAATGCTTCCTGCCACACTGCAAAAATTGTACAGGAATGGTTTGAGGAACATGACAAAATGTTGACATGGCCTCAAATTTCACAGATCACAATCCGATCGAGCATCTGTGGAATGTGGTGAAAAGACAAGTCTGATCCATGGTGGCCACCCCTCAAAATTTATAGGACTTAAGGGATCTGCTGCTAACGTCTTGGTGCGAGATACCAAAGGACACCTTCAGAGGTGTTTTGGAGTCCATGCCGATCAGAGCTGTTTTGGTGGAATCAGGGGAACTTACACATTGTTAAGCAGGTGGTTTTAATGTTATAGCTGATGGATGGATGTATGTCTGTATGTATGTATGTGTCTGTGTTTCTATCTATCTATCTTTCTATATATATATATTTCTATATAGATATGTATTATATATTTCTTTTTGTGTCATGCTGTATTTATTTCCTAGAGGCATTCCTCAAATGGAACTCCCCCACCTTCTCCTCACAGCATAAGTAGGTATACTTTACAGCTGAGTCATTGAAATTTAGGACTTAAGATAGGCAATGATCCTCATCATAGTCACATATAGTCTTACCTCTTCACTTTGATTTGATGTACAGTATATCTGAAACCTGGCAGAACGATTGTACCATATTTAATCAGAAATATAGATCCAGGCACAGTAATCATATTTTCCTTTAATATTTCACTAGAACTTACAAATGTTAAAAAACCATAGCAGCCATATGAACACCTCAGAGTATAGAATGTTAAGAAAACAGCATTCTGTGCTTTTTAGTGTAGGCAATTCTCTGTCTTGTAAAGATTCTAGTGTTTCATTCTCCCTCTCTTTGGAGGAGGGAAAGAAAAGTCAATGGTTCTAAATACATTTAATACTCAGAGATGAAGCTGTCATTTTTTCTTCCTTCCCCAGGCTTCCTTCATTATTCCTTCACCAGGCTTTTTTCCAACACTGATTATCATGTTATGGGTAAACATACACTTGCCATTTTCAAGATCCTAAGTGACCTATGTATGCCTTCTTTTCATGTATATTCTAGGTTGTTGCGAATGGCTATAAACATTTTAGTAACTTACTTAAACGTACTCAAGAGATTACGTCCCGTATGCCAGACATTTGCAAAGGGAATAGTGAAGCTGACAGGAATAAGGGCAGTTTCACTGTTCTTTCTGCAGAGGTATAGTGAGCTGGGGCTTTAAAAGGGTTGTCCAAGAGTTTTACTAATAACACTAACTGCAGTATATGTATTTCACTGTATATTGATTTATATATAAATTATTGGGCTCCCATAATTTAAATTATTTCAATTCACTGATAATGACTAAGAGTAGAACAATTTTATTAAATATCAGTTGTGGATCCTATAGATGAACAAACTAGTATTGATTCTTGGAGGTAATTGTGAACATATAATGTTCACACTTGATACCAGCGACACGCTAAACACTGGAAATGAGAACTAATAATAATAGTGTGGATGCATGGGTGGCATATTGCATTGTCTTATAATGCTCATGCCTTCCCTGTACTATTTATCTACATTGTGTCTTTATATATACTACACATTAAATCATCTTTGTATGGATCTTTGTCTTGGGAATCTATCCCTTCTAAGTGGGGGATTGGCATAATGGTATTATGCACAGCTCCGAGAGGATACGATGTCTACTGTAGACATTTGTCTATTGCCCTTAATATCGGATCTGCCCTCCCTGATGACGAGTCGTGTTCCCTCCTCTATAGGCGTTCCCCCTAGCTCTCAATACGCCGTTGCTCTCTCGTGGGCGGTGTGGATGTGATTGGTTGGGGAGGATCATGTGTTCCGCCTCACTTTGAATAGCAACACGTCACTAGTGACATCTGCGTTTTGGATTGGCTGGCGGGGTGGCATGGTCGGAATGAGAGGGGAGAAGCGAGAAGTGCGAACACGCTATGTTACAATAACCAATAAATTATATGAATTTTTGCTGCCACAATGGTCAGTTTAACCTTATCCTGAATAGAGCCCTGATGACATAGGATTTAGAAATGCGTTGGGTCAAAAAAGTGAGGGAATAATTGCAGGTGACAGCATATTTAGATCTTTTAGCCCATTTACCTTGGTCATTCAGGGAATGCCCTGTTTGTCCAACTAGAGTTAGGGTTGGTCTGCTGTAGCAACATGGTTAGGCACAATTAGCTCCAAGTATCGATACTAGTTTGTTCATCTATAGGAGCCACAACTGGACCAAATGATGAATATATACAGTTTTTGTCTGTTAATCTTGTTATTTTGAGCACATCGGGTTATGACGGGGATTGTTTTGCTGTTTTTTAACAAGATATTTAATAACATTTTTCTACTCTTAGTTACTATCAGTGAATTTAACTGCAGTAAATGCTATACAATAAAAAAAAACAAAGGTTATTCACCTGTTATATCCCCCACTGCTCTAGCACCGATGCTCCGGTGGTGTCTGCCAGTCTTTGTGTACTTTTCATGCAACGATGACATGAGACGGTTGGAACCAGTAATTTGCTGCAGTGGTCCCATGGATGTACGGTACATCATTACTTCAGGACAAGTAGACAAAGACCAACAGGGACCACCATGGCATCGGCACTGGAGCTACATGAAATTTAACACATACGTAACCTTTTATTTTTTTTATAACATATATGGCATTTAGTTTCATTAGTAAAACTCTTGGACATCCCTTTCAGGCAAACATGGGGTCACTATGGGATGGGAGAAAAAGTACTAAGCAACATGGTTAGATTTTTTGCAATGGTTGCAAAGATGCTTACCACTTTGGGCTTGTCCACACGAAACGGAACTGCTGCAGAAAATTTCTGCAGCAATTCCGTTGACAGTAGCAGACTTTTCGCTGCGGCAAAAGCGCACCATTTCCTGCTTTTTTGACTGCAGAAAATGGTGCGGATTTTGCTGTGTTCTTCTCAATGCTGGGAGATGGTGACATCACCTCTGAAGACTGCAGCAATTCAGTCCAAATTCTGCAACAGGAATTGACATGCTGCGGTCCAAAAAGTATGCACCGCAGGTTAATTTCTGCTCTGAATTTTTACGCCGCGTGTGGATAAGATTTGTTCAATCACACCCACTTTGTTGCTACTGTATTTTGCTGCATATTTTCCATCCGCAATTCTGGATAGAAATTTTGCAAAAATTCAAACATTGAAAAGCATTACCGTAATACTGCAATTTTACCGTAGCTCACATACAGTTAAATGTTGCCATGGCGCTTGATCCTTAATGATCTTGTGAGAAATAGGAAAGTCAGATAATGAGCCTATCTATTGGCATTTTCTGTACAGTACCAGATAATATGTTAATACTATACAAATAATATAAGGAAACACATTCAAAAATGACTAAAAGTGTTACTCTAAGATCAACTCACTGTCTTTTTTTGCGACTTGCTTCAGTTGCCCCAATAAATGTCACAATTCAAAACAAAATTGTAATAACAATGTGAAAAAAATGAATCTGTTATGTAAATGTTAGCTGCAGTAGCAGAGGCGATATCTAATTTCTACTGTGTCTATTTTCCATATGATACACAGCAAAAAAAAAAAAATGACTGCAAGATACCAACATTGATCTTACTAAAGTTTCAAAACCGTTCGAGGCACAATTGATATTAATTTCCACCCAAAGAATATTTTGTTGCATAAAAAGCATTAGCTGTAATATAATAGTCCCAATGTTCAGTGAATCTCTGTTTTATATTGCTGTGTCTGTAAGTCTTCGGGGAGTTAGCACGGCATCTGATGTTGAACATGTTCTTTAATAGCTTCTCTGAGAATCGACTCTAGGTGGTTTCTAATTAGACACTCCCAGATGGTAAAGAAAAAGCAGCTGCAGTCCCAGCTGGATATACAAAATATGAGGCACTTCTTATACTTTATGTACAGGGGTTAATATGTTTTCTAGAGAGATTTACATTCCAGACTGTTCCTTCATTTCGCCAGTAGAAGTCTCATTCCTCTACACATCAATATGCCGATTGCAGCTAAATAAATCCTAAAACAAGACATTTGCAGCTTTCAGAAGTTTTCTTCACGGACTCAGATTATATGCTACTTCTGAGAGTACAGCAAGGAAAAAAGATGCCATTTTATTTAAGACGGGAATTGTTGCTTTTTGAGCCGTAACACTTGCATCAGCAGAGTCACAAGTTGTGACTCTCAGATGCGCTTTTAATGGTTTGCTACTGCCGCAGAAAAGAAATGTAACAATGCAAGCGGAATGTACCAGGTTATGCAAGTTGCCCTTTTCTTTTGTTGTATATAGACTAATTGAGCAGTATATGAAACCATAGAAAATGAGAAAATGTGTTACAAGGTATTTCATAAAACCTTAGAATGGATAAGTGCACAGTAGAAAAAGAAGACAGATGGAAAATTGCAATTCTATAATGTCCTTTCTAGCGCCATGTATTTATGATATCAACATGGTGTACATTATAGAATTTCTTTAAAATACACTGGGGTACACATTTTACTGAGAGAAAGCTTCCCTACAGAGAAAATGGCACCATTTTTATTGGCTTTTGTTGGCAATTTGGCACAAGTATTATAATAATAATAATAATAATAATAATAATAATAATAATAATAGATTTACTACTAAAATAATTTGCGGTATGCTAGCTCTACTTATGTGTCTAGTGTTCTGCTTTTATATATATTTTACATTAACAGCTGGGCATTTTTCACTAAGATTTGGCTCAAAAGCACACCAGACCTGTACTTGTATTATGCTGTTCTTAAAGGGGTTGTCCTAGTAGAGATCTATTGAACAAAGCAGCTCCTGCTCTAGAGAACTCATCGTAATGTTGTATTACATCTACGACCACTCAAATGAATAGGAACTATGTAATACCATATATCCCCTGCAGCAGCCATTGCAGGAGAAATGTTTGCAGTTTTCCTCAGGGATAACAGTTGAGCATTTAGAAAAGAAGTTGTCAAGATGGGACAGCCCGTTTCATTAGGGCAGCATATTGAGTTGAGAAATCTGTTTTAATATGAGGTGGTACTATTCTGATTAGCCTTACTGAGCATTAATAACTGATAAGCTGGCATCCAGTATCTGATTGGGGATCATTAGGCCTACCCGAGGAAATGGTTCTGTGGGCCCATCTTCAATCTATTCAGAACATGTCCTCTTTTAGTAATATAGTAAACGTTGTTGTTATCATTGCACACACAGGTCATATCAATAAGGTTTAATAGGAAAGTTGTGGATCAATCTATTAGAAATATACTCTAGTAGAAAGCAATTGGCTCCACAGTCAGCTTTAAATCGGTTTGGCCTCTACAACTAATGGTAGGTCTTTTAGATAGGAAATCAAAGGTATTAGCAAATAAGTTAAAAAGGCCAGCATGCAGATATATTAGGCTCTATCTACACTGGGGTCCATTTCTGTTGACATTGCACCAGAGATGAGATATAAAGTTACGTTATTGGGGTAATAACTTCTGGTTGTAATATGAA